>NC_139024.1:80569985-81802972 GCF_964662115.1 Mustela nivalis
CAGGAATAAATCCTACTTGGTCATAGGACATGTAGTTTCTCCTCTTTCAGTGTTTGGAAAAGTTTGAAAGGGATTGGTATTCTTTTTTTACATGTTTGGTAGAATTCACCAGTGAAGCCATCAGGTCCAGGGCTAGGGCTTTGTGTTTGGGGTGGTTCGGAGTGGATGGGGATGGTGGGCAGTGGAGCAGTGGAGCGGTGGGAGGAGATTTTGATTATTGATTCAATCTCTTAATAGATAGGTCTGCTCAGATTTTCTCTTTCTTCATGATTTAGTCTTGGTAGGTTTTATGTTTTTAGGAAATTGTCCATTGTATCTGGTTTATCCAGTTTGTCCGTGTATAATTAATTGTTCACAGTACTCCTAATCCTTTTTATGTCTATAGAGTTGATAGTGTCATTGTTTTCATTTCTGATTTTAGTAATTAGGGTCTTTTCCCTTAGTCCATCTAGGGTAAAGGTTTATCAATTATGCTGAGATTTTTTTCAGAGAACCACATTTTAGTTTCATTAATTTTCTGTATTTTTATATTCTCTATTTCATTTATCACTGTTTGAATCTTTATTATTTCATTCCTTCTGATAGTTTTGGGTTTAATTTATTCTCTTTCCAGACTTAGGCTATAGGTCGCTAATTTGAGATCTTTCTTCTTTTCTTCATATGGCTTTAATATGTTTTCCTCCTGAGTGATATTGAATTTCTTTTTACATATTTAAGTCCCATTCATATTTCTTTTCTGTGAAATGTCATTTCTTATCCATACTTCGGTTTTTTCTGCTAGGTATTGGTTTTTTGCTTATTAATTTTATAAGCCCTGTACATATAAAAGAATTAGCTTTTTGTCAATAGTTGGACTTGAAAATACATTTTCTGAATTTATCATAATATTTTCTTCTATATGTGTCATTCTATTTCTTTTTCCTATATCTGTTATTTTCTACTATGAAGTTTCTCTAATTCTAATGAGTATTTATTTTATAAATAAGTCCTGTCTTCACTAATGAACCCATCTGAGAGAATAGTTACTAAATATCCACTGTCTTAAGTTGTGAGGTCACCAAGGTGAAGAATGGTTCCTACCTTCATTGACCTCAAAAAAAGAGGGAGAGGCCATATAGGTAAACATGTTTACCCATTTCTTGAAAATTTATGTTCACTCTGGGTGAGGCAATGTCTAGGTGCAAGGAATAGAAGTGTGAATGAGGTTGGTTTTGCCACTGAGAGTACAGTCTAATGGGAACACATGGTATATAAGGCCTTATAACAAAATTTATACAACTGAAAAGGTGGCTTTCTCATACTCTTTTTAAGAATTTTTCTTAAAACTTGTTTATGTGGTTTTCTATATAGACTTTCTGCTTGGCTTGTTTACTTCCAAAACATTAAAAACTATTGGCATTTTTATTGGGATCAAAAGTGAGGATTAATAACTTTATGGCAGTATATATTTCTATTTATGGAAATTGTTTTGTCTTTATTTCTGGAATTTAAAAAAGTCATTTTAAGTGGAATTTTTTTCCTCCGTTAAATTTTCAAACTTGTTTTTTTTTTTTTTAAATTAAAGGAAATATTCAAGACCAACTAATCTTCAGACTTACTTAAGGCAGAAGCATTTAAGAGAAATTCCAGCTTGCTTATCATACTTCAGTCACTAATACATCAGAATACCTCATTGCAATGTGGTCTCATCTTTTAGTTCTATCTTATGATAGTAAGGCTCTATGGTACTGGGATTAATAGTGTAGTTATTTAACAGTGGTATTTCTGTACTATGTAAGTAGTGTAATTTGCTTTCATAACAGTTTTATAGAATCATGCAGTTTCTCCTTGTAACTTTATTTTTCTGAATAAAGGGTTAGCTTGAATTATACAATTATTATATTATCAAAAATGTGTGTATCTTACTATCCATTTGAAAGCTGAAGAAAATGGTTTTTGACATAGCATCAGGCCAGTAGAGGGCTCTCCAAGTCAGGCTACAAGGACATATAGAAATAGCTGGCAGGATGTGGGAAAGGGGGCTGCTGAAAATAGTAGAAGGATTTTAAATTATCTAGTTACAGTAGTTACAATATTGTTGAGAAATTAGACTTCAAAAGATAGGGGCAATTAATAAAAGGGAATACAAGGAACACTGCAAGTACTAGATGGGTGTTACAAATATATGAGATGAACTTTTTTTCAATAGATAACTGAAAAACAGCAAGGTTTTAAAAGAACAACAAATATGATAAAATACTTAGCAAATAAAAAATTTTTGGTGTGTGAATAGTGCTTTTCTTTTTTTCATTGAATAAATCTGACCTGTAATATGTAAATTTAAGGTGTATGCAGACTGGTACTTTTAACACATTTATATAATGTTTACTAACGTAGTAGTATTTATTGCATTAAATAGTTATAGTTTGTATTATTGTTTATATTCATTATACTGTGCATGAAATTTCTGTGGCATATTTACTACTCCATACAAGTTTATGCCCTTGTATCCTATCACCCTGACCTCCATCTCTGCACCTCTCATCTTTTGGTAACCACCATTTTACACTCTGGTTTTTACAGGTTTAATTTTTTTAGATTCTACACATAAGTGATATCCTACAGTACTTCTCTTTCTCTGTCTGACTTATATTGCTTAATGTGATGTGCTTCAGGTCAATTCATGCCATTATAAATAGTAGAATATCTTCCTTTTTGTGGCCAGATAATATTCTACCGTATATATGTAACATCATATCTTTTTTATCCACTGATGGGCATATGGGTTTTTCCATATTCTAGCTATTATGAATAATGTTGTGATAGACATGGGAGGGTATGTATCTTGTCAAAATCCTGTTTGTGGGGTGCCTCGGTGGCTCAGTTCATTAAGCATCTGCCTTCTGCTCAGGTCATGATCCTAGAGTCATGTCCTAGGAGCCAGTCCTGCATCAGGCTCCCTGTTCAATGGGTAGTCTGTTTCTCCCTCTGACCCTCCCTCATCTTATTCTCTCTCTCTCTCTGTCTCATTTTCTCTCTCTCTAATAAGTAAATTAAATCTTCACAAAAAGAAACCCTGTTTGCATTTCTTGTGGGAATGTACCCAGAAATGATATTGCTGGATTGTATGGTAGATCTATTTTATTGGTCCATAGTAGCTGGACCAATTTACATTCCCACCAATGCTGTGTAAAAGGTTCCTTTTTCACTGCATCTTTGCCAGCATCTGTAATTTCTTGTCTTCTTGATGATAGTCATTCTAACAGGTGTGACAGGGTAGCTCATTGTAGTTTTGATTTGCATTTTCCTGATGATTAATGATATGGACCATCTGACCATGTGTCTGTTAGCCATTTTGATGTTCTCTTTGGAAAGATATTGTTTAGTTCTTTTGCCCATATTTTTTTCTTTTGCCCATTTTTTATTAAAGTAGATTATTTATTTTTAATTTATTAAATCAAGTTCTTTATATATTTTGGATGTTAATCCTTTCCTGATATATGTTTTCCTAAAATATTTTCTTATTCTGTAGGTTGTTTATTCATTTTGTTAATTATTAGATCTTCTGTGCAGAGGCATTTGAGTTTGATGTACTTCTGTTTGTTGATTTTTGCTTTTGTTGTTTGTGCTTTTGATGTCATATCCAAAAAAACAAGTCATTGCTGAGACCAATATGATGAGTTTTTCCCTGTGTTTCATTCTAGGAGTTTTATGGTGTCAGATCTTTTAAGTCTTCCATCCATTTCAAGTTAATTTTTGTGAGTGGTGTCAGATAGGGACTCAATTTCATGGTTCTGTATGTGTTCCTACAGTTTACCCAGCACATTTGTTGTTCTTCTATTGTGGTATTCTCTTGTCAAATACACCTTGATTGTATATGCCAGGATTTAATTCTGGGTTCTCTACTCTGTTCCATTGGTTGATGGGTCCTTTTTGTGCCAGTACCATACTGTTCTTATTATTATGGCTTTTTAGTATAGTTTGAAACCCAGAAGCATGATACCTCTGGCTTTAATTTTTTTTTCTTTGTTTCTCAGGATTGCTTTGGCTGTTGAGGTCTTTGTGATTCCACACAAATCTTAGAGTTATTTCTTCAATTTCTGTGAAGAATAATAGCAAAGGAATTTTTACCTTGGATGTATGAATAATATTATTTATGCACAGCATTTTATATATACATTTTGGGGCCCCGTAGCTTATTCATCCTACTTCCATAGCACATTAAACAAAAAAAATTAAAATTTTCATATTCTGTATATTTGAGTTTAAATACATAAATTTTTGAAATAAAGTAACATTTTTATAAACATATTCTTGAGAAATAACTATTTACCTATTAAAAACTTTGAATAGCCTTACAATCAAGATGACCTGAAAAACATCATTAAATCTCATAGGTAGAAAATGAGAACTAGATATTCATCTTAAAATTCACACTTTCTAGATTGTTTTAATAGTAGAATTGCTTGAACTGAAGAGAGATTTGTATTTATAATGCTTTATACCAAGATTTCAACCTGTAGTTTACAGGCATTCTTGGAAAACAAACAAACAAACAAATAGAATATAAGGGATTTTTTTTTACCTTTTGTTAAAAACTAAAGGAACTGTGGGGCACCTGGGTGGCTCATGGGTTAAGCCTCTGCCTTTAGCTCGGGTCATGATCTCAGGGTCCTGGGATCGGGCCCCATGTCAGGCTCTCTGCTCAGCAGGCGGCCTGCTTCCCTCTCTCCCTCTGCCTGCCTCTGCCTGTTTGTGATCTCTCTCTATCTCTCTCTGTCAAATAAATAAATAAACCTTTAAAAAAAAAAACAAAACATAAAAACCAAAGGAGCTCCTCAGTGGCTTAGTCGGTTAAGCGTCTGTCTTCAGCTCAGGTCATAGTCCCAGGGTTCTGGGATTGAGTCCAATCAGGCTGCATGCTCTGGGGAGAGTCTACTTCTCCCTCTCCCTCTGCCTGCCTACACTCCCCTACTTGTTCTCTCTCTCCCTCTCTCTCTGCCAAATAAATAAATAAAATCTTAAAAAAATGAAGAAGAAAGAGATGCCTTCCTTTAATTCAGATGTGACCGTTGGAAAGACCAACCAAATAATATTTATTTTAATTAAACTTCATTGATGCATCATGTCTTATTCTCTTTCCATTTTGTACTTTTTCTTTCCATTTATATAATTTTTTTCTATGTGTTTTTCCTTCAGCTTTTTTTTTCTACTACCAAGCCGTTTGGTTTTATTAAGCATTTTATAAATGAGTTCCACCTTTACAAATGAGCTTGTTCAACAAAACATAAACATCTAATGTGGTAAATGCTGGACCCACAAGAATGAAGAATAGTTTCTATTTTCATGGATCTTGAAGTCTACAGAGAGACTGTCAAAAAGCTGTGTAACCATTTCTTCAAAAATTATTTATGTTTACTGTGGATAAGGCACTGTATAGGTACTAGTAATATAAATGTGAGTGAAGTTGTTTTCTTCAAATAGTGTACAGTCTAATGAGGAAGACAGATAAAGTTTGACGTACTCAAATGGGATCTAGATAAAGTGCCATGGGAATCCCTACTAAGAACATAGAAACTAGTCTTCAGAGGCTGGCTCAGACTTCCTGCAGGCAGGATATCTGATCTGAGAACCTGATGAAGTAAAAGAATTTAGCAGGTAAAGTTCTTGAGGTATAATATACTGTGTGTGAAGAAGTCCAAAGGCAAGAGAAGAAATAATGCATTTGGAAAACTATAAATTATTGTGTGTGGATGAAGTGCAAAATGAGAGAAGAGTAGTGGTGAGAGTGTGCTTACAGACATGAGCAGGCTCGTCAAGTAAAGGGCCCATTTGTCCCCCATTTAGGTACAGTTCCAGTTAGTTAATGCCTTTTGTACTAGCACAGTGATTAATAGCACCCTCTTTTACTCTCCGAAGTATCCTAGTTTGGTTACCCCAGTGGCATAACAGATTTATGGTAGATATTCAGGCAGAAACTAGTTAGGAGTCTATCTCAGTAGTCTTAAACTTAGATGAACACACCTGAATTTTAAAACACCATTGGTCATGACAAGAGAAGGAATATTTATTAAAGCTCTCTGTGACTAAGCATGGGCTTGATTTAAGGAGTTTAGTGAGTTAGAGAATGGGCAAAATTGCTTGGTTCATATTGTCAAAGATCAGGATAGAGATGACAACATCAGGAATAAGTTTAGAGGAGGAAAATAAGGAGGTAAGCTTATATATTGTAAATTTAGGACTCAGGTGAAGAATGAGGCTGATACACATTGTAGGTCTAAGGGAGAGATGAGAGATTTAGCACTTGTCAGTCCACCTGGGTGGTGGTTGAAGGTTGGGCATGATCATGTATTCAAGGAGTGAAGAAAATGGGACTCAGAAGTGAAGACAGGGACTAGCCATATTTTAGAAGGCAGTAAAAGAGCACAGCCTGTGAAGGGACATGGCAGGAGTGGGTGGTATGTGGTATTGTCACAGAAATGAAGGGAAGACACTCAGAGCCTGAAAAAGAATTTAAAGGCTTAAAGCATTTCTGGCTTCAGATTTTCCTTTTTCTGTCTGCTTCATTTCATGTACAAGTTCTACAGCCTGTCCTGCTATGAAACACTTTTCTGTAGTGCAGATTTGCCTATGCACAAATGGTAGATAGAATGTTGTCGGTGTAGTTTTCAAGTTGCGTTGGTTCTGATGCGGTTTTTGTTTTGTTCTTTCAGACAAGGGGAGTTAGACTAGTGGGAGTTAAATTAGAATCTTTGGCAGGCTACAGAAAAGGCCTAGGCTCACCTACTGCATTGGCAGCAGAAGCCTCTTCAAGCTGAATTTTCAGAGAACTGTAAGAGTGCTGTGCTGCCTTTAGAAATGGACTTTCTCTTTTAGTGGTTTGGGGACATGGCAGGTTGTGTTGCCTCCTCCCCACCTGAATAGTAGTCCCTGTATTGCAGAGTTCTAACTAAATCATCTCAACACCCATCAGACCTTCTCTAATTAAAATGACATCAGCATTTTGATAATTTCTGTGCATATGGTTGTTCAGTATTAACTATGACTGCCTGTCCAAAATGTTGAGCTCTTCTCCCCAGTTAGTTTTGATTAGTAATCTGGCTTAAGTTGTATAGGCTTTGAATGGACTATTTTTGTTTTTACTTTTCCTTTAAGACCTACTACTTTTAGTGCTTGATTTTTGAATGGTTTTCCAGAAATGTGTATATTTCATTGTCCTAGAAACACCTTATTATTGGTAAAATTAATAAATCTTATATTTTAGATCAGTTATAGGTTCAAAACAGAGGTGAGCAGAATGTACAGAGTTCTCATGTATCCTGTGCCACCGCATACCTATAGCTTTCTTCACTGTTAACATCCCGTATCACAGGGTATCTCTGTTACTATTGAACCTATATTGACACATCATTATCACTCAAAGGCCGTAGTTCATGTTAAGGTTCACACTTGGTCTTGACAATTCTGTGAGTTTGGACAAAAATATAATGACCTATATCCCATCATTGTAGTATCGTACAGAATAGTTTCAGTGCCCTAAAAATCTGTGCTCTGCCTGTTCATTCCTTCTTCTCTCTTAGCCCCTGGCAACAACCAGTCTTTTTATTGTCTCTATAGTTTTGCCTTTTCCAGAATGTGATACAGTTGGAATCATACTGCATATAACTTTTCAAGATGGCTTCTTTCACTTCATAATATATACTCTTAAATTTCTTAAGTCTTTTTTTAAAATATTTTATTTATTTGAGAGAGAAAGTGAGAGATAGAGCAGAAACAGAGTCGGGGTGGGGAGCAGAGGGGGAGGGAGAAGTAGACCCTGCTGCTGAGGAGGGAGCCAGATGTTGGTCTTGACCCCAGGACCCTGGCATCATGATCTGAGCCAGAGGTCATGAGCTTAACCAACAGAGCCACCCAGGCACCCCTCCTCTATGTCCCTATGTCTTTTTAGTACTGAATAATATTCCATTATCTGGATGTACCACAGTTTATCTGTTCACCCACTGAAGGAAATTTTAGTTATTTTCAAGTTTTGGCAAATATGAATAAAGCTGCTAAAAACTTCCATGTGAAGCTTTTTGTATAGAATGCTTTCTGTTCATTTGGGTAAATACTAGTGAACACAGTTGCTCGATCGTGTATGTGGTCAGAGTATTTTCAGTTTTCAACTCACTGCCAAACTGTCATTCCAAGTGGCTTTAATACTTTACATTCCCACCATTTCGAATGGAAGTTTCTGTTGTTCCATACCCTCACCAATATTTGGTGTTGCCAGTGTTTTAGATTTTGGCTATTCTGATAGGTGTGTGGAGTTAGGTTGCTCTGTGTTTTAATTTGTAATTCCCTAAAGATGTTGGATTTTGAACATCTTTTCATATATTTGTTTGCCATCTGTATATTTTCTTCAGTGAGGTGTGTCTGTCCAGGTCTTAACCCCATTTTTAATCATGTTATTTTTAAATTTTGAGTTTTAGGAGTTTTTATAGTTTGGATACAAACCCTTTTTCAGATGGATCATCTGCAAATAGTTTCTGCCAATTTGTGGCCTGTTTTCTCATTTTCTCGGTAGTCTTCTGCAGAGCAGAAATTTTTAATGAAATCCAGCTTATTATTTGTTTCTTTTTTGGATCATACCTTTGGTAATGTATCTAAAAGTCATTGCCATAATCATAGTCTTCTAGGTTTTTTCCTATGTTCTAGGGGTTTTATAGTTTTGTATTTTATGTTAAGGTCTGTGGTCCATTTTTAGTTGTTTTTTTGAAGAGTGTAAAACCTGTGTCTATAGATTGATTTTCTTGCACGTGGATGTCCCATTGTTCACCATGATTTGTTGAAAAGACTTCTTTCTGCTCCATTGTATAGCTTTGTTCCTTTGTCAAAGATCAGTTAACTTGTATTTGTGTCAGTCTATTTCTGGGCTTTCTATTCTGTTCCATTGATCTGTTTGGTCTTTCCACAGTGTCACACATTCTAGATTACTGTAGGTTTATTTTACGTCTTAAAGTCAGATAGTGTCAGTCCTCTGTCTTTGTTCTTCTCCTTCAGTATTATGTTGGCTATCCTGGATCCTTTGTTTTTCCATAGAAACTTTAGAATCAGTTTGTTCCTATCCACAAATAACTTGCTAGGATTTTGCTTGAGATTGCATTGAATCTATAGATTAAGCTAGGAAGAACCTAACATCTTGACAGCCCTGAGTCTATCTATGAACATGGAGTGTCTCTTTATTTTGTTCTTCTTTGATGTCTTTGATCAGAGTTTTGTAACTTGACTTATATATATCTTGTATATATTTTGATATATTTTTACTTATTTCATTTTTTGGAGTGCTAATGTAAATGTCAGTGTGTTTTTATTTTTATTATTTTTTTATTTAAAGAATTTATTTATTTGAGAGAGAGAGTGTGTGTGAGAGAGAGCACAAGCTGGAAGGGGAAGGTGCAGGAGAGGAAGAGGGAGGAGCAGACTCCCTGCCTAGCCGGGAGTGTGATGAGGGGCTGGATCCCAGGACGCTGGGGTCATGACCTGAGCTGAAGGCAGACACTTAACCGACTGAGCCATCCAGGTACCTGGCAGTGTGTTTTTAATTTTAAACTCCACTTGTTCATTGATGGTATATAGGAAAAGAATGACTTTCACATATTAACCTTGTCTCTTGTAACCTTGCTATAACTGCTTATTAGTTTCAGGAGGGTTTGTTTTTGTTGTTGTTGTTATTGTTGTCTTTTTACAGTGATTTCCTATATAGGTGATCATGTCATCTATGAACAAAAACTTTTTTTTTTCTTTTTTCCCAACTGCCATACATTTTATTTCCTTCTCTTGTCTTACTGCATTCTTTAGGACTTCCAGTACAGTGTAGAAAATCAGTGGTGGGAGGAACATCCTTGCCTTGTTACTGATATTAGCAGGAACACTTCCAGTTTTTTACCATTAATTCTGCTCTTAGCTGTAGGTTTTCTGTAGATGTTCTTTATCAAGTTTAGTAAGTTCGCCTCTATTCTAAGTTTGCTCAAGGTTCTTATCATGAATAACTGTTGAATTTTGTCACATTTATTTTTTCCTCAGTAGCCTGTTGGTGTGATGGATTATATTAATTGATTTTTTAATGTCAAACAAGCCTGAATTGCTGGGATAAATTTCTATTGGTCATGGTAAATAGTTCTGTTTATACATTCTTAGACTTAATTTGCTTTTTTTTTTTTTTTTTTTTTTTTTTTAGGATCTGCTTTTATAGAATATTTAGCCTGTGGTTTCCTTTCTATTTATTTATTTATTTACTTCAAAAAACTTTTCTTTTGGTTATCTCTACACCCAATGTGGGGCTTGAACTCAAAAGCCTGAAGGATTTATATGCTCTTCCAAACAGAGCCAGCTACGTACCCCAGTAATTTTCTTTCCCTATAATGTCTCTGTTTCATTTGGTATTAGGATAATTGTAGCCTTATAGAATGAGTTAGAAGTATTCCCTCTGCTTCTGTGTCTGGAAAAGATTGTAGAAAGTCAGTATAATATTCTTCTTAAATGTTTGATAGAATTCACCAGTAAACCCATCGAAGCCTGGTGCTTTCCATTTTGGAAGGCTATTAATTATTGATTCAATTTCTTTAATAAATTTAGGCCTATTCAGATTATCTATTTCTTCTTACATGAGTTTTGGCAGATTGTGTTTTTCAAGAAATTAGTCCATTTCATCTAGGTCATCAAATATGTGGACATAAAGTTGTCCATAATATTCCTTTATTATATTTTTAATGTCCACAATGTAGTGATACTTCCCTTTAACTTTTGGTATTAGTAAGTTTGTGTCTTCTCTCTTTTATCTTAGATAGCCTGTCTAGAAGGCTTTTGATTTTATAGGTCTTTTCCAGAGTGAACTTTCAGGTTTTTGATTTTCTGTATTGATTTTCTGTTTTCAGTTTCATCGATTTCTGCCTTTATTCTTTTCTTCTACCTACTTTGTTTTTCTTTATCTAGTTTCCTAAGCTTGAATCTTAGATAATTGATTTTAAATCCTTCTTTTTCAATATATGCTTTTGATGGCATAAATGTCCCTCTAAACACTGCTTTGACTGCATCCTACAAATTTTAGATAATCTGCATTTTCATTTCCATTTACTACAAAATATTTTAATTTCTTTCAAGATTTCTTCTTTGACCCATGTTTAGAAATGGGTTAATTTCTAAGCATTTTGGGATTTTATAGCTACCTTTCTGTTGATTTCTGGTTTAATTCCATTATGGTTGGAGAGAGCATACATTGTACAATATCTCCTTTAAATTTGTTAAGGCATGTTTTATCACCCAAAACGTGGTCTGTTTTGGTGAATGTTCTATGTGAGCTTGAGAAGAATGTGTAATCTGAAGCAGTCTATCGATACATGTCAGTTACATCCAGTCAGTTGAGGATGATGTTTAGTTCAATTTTGTGCTTATTAATTTTCTGCTTGATGGATGTTTTCAGTTCTGATATAGAGTTGTTAAAATCTCCAACTATTAAAGTGGATTCATCTGTTTTTCCTTGTAGTTCTCTCAGTTTTTACCTCACATTTTTTGCTGTTGTCTTGTTAGGCACATGCACATTAAGGATTGTTAAGTCCTCTTAGAGTTTTGACCCCGATAACTTTCCTTGCTGTAAAGTCTGCTTTTTCTGAAATTAATTTAGCTACGCCACTTAACTTTTTCTTTAAAATTTAAGTACTAAACAAAATAGTGTAATATTGGTTTCAAGAGTAGAATGTAGTGATCCATCACTATGTATAACAACCAGTGTTCATCATAACAACTGCCCTCCTTAATACACATCACCTGTTTAGCTCATCTGCCACCCGCCTCCCTCCATCAACCCTGAGTTTCTTTTCTGTTGTTAAGTGTTTCTTATGGTTTGTATCCTCTCCTCTCTCTCTCTCTCTTTTCCTTCCCACATGTTCATCTGTTTTGTTTCCTAAGTTCCAAATATGAGTGAAATCATATCTGGGTCTGAGGTTTTGTATCTGACAGTCTGGAGACATTCTCAGTCATTACTGTTTCAAATACTGCTTTCATTTCCTCCTCCTCCTTGTAGTGTTATACCCTTTATAGTTATCTCACAGTTCTTACAGTTCTTGGATATTCTTTTTTATTTTTAACAGTCTTTTTTTTTTCTTCTTAAGTTTTGGAAGAACTGTGTTTAGAGACATTCTTTTTTTTTTTTTCTTTTTAAATGTTTATTTGAGAGAGTGAGAACGTGTTTGGGGTAGCAGGGGTTAGGGGGACAGGAGGAGAGCATCCTCAAGCAGATTCTGCTAAGTGCAGAGTCCAATGTGGGGCTCAGTCTCATGACCCATGAGATTATGACCTGAGCCAAAACCAAGAGTTGGATGATCAGCCAACTGAGCCACCCAAGTACCCGTCAGAAACATTCCTTTTTATGTTAACAGTATTTCTGATGTCTAATTTTTTTTCTTCTTTCTAAGAATAGCCACCTCTGTGCTTCCATTATCCATCTATTCTTGTCTGTTGTTTATCTTAGCATTAATGCCCTATATTAATCATAGTTAAAAAAAAAATCTCTGGTCTGATAATTCCAGCATTCCTATCATATCTGACTCTGGTTCTCATGCCTGTTCAATATCTGCAGACTGTGATTTTGCCTTTTAATATATTTAGTTTTTTGTTGAAAGTTAGACCTGATGTACTAAGTCAAATGAAATGTGATAAATATGCCTTTAGTAATAAAATGGTAAGGTATAGTGGGAGAAGTCCTCTGTAGTCCTGTGATCAAGTCTTATTCTTTTCATGTGCCTGTGCTCCTGGAATGTGAACTTCCCATTCAATCATGGGACAGGATGGTTCAAGGCAACTGGAATTTAGTGTTTTCTTCTAGGTAGGTTAGCTTTCTTCTAGGTAGGTTAGTCTCTAGTTAAATAGTTTATCCTGAAGACAGGTCTTGTTAAGAAGAACATAGTATTCTGGTATATTTCAGAGTGGTTCTTTTTCTCCTCTTCCTGCTGGAAACATGAAGAGATTTTTCCCTGGTGTTCACTGTGAGGACATGGTAGAGCTCATGGAGATAAAACTCAGACAAGTCAGTTGTCTCCTGTGACTGGGTCTCCCTGGAGTTTTTGACTTTCAGACTTGTATACTCTGAGCCTCCAGTAGTTCCATCAGTTTCAGTTCTTTTTTCCTACTTCAGCATTGGTTGCAAGGAAGATTCTGTTCTGGTAAGTGTGACTTTCTCTATTCACTTGTTTCTCCAATTCTGGGGGTAGCAGTTTACTCTGTGACCTTATTTCTGTCAGATCTAAGAAGAGTTACGGATTTTTCAGTTTGTTCATCTTTTTTACTTGTAAGTAAAACAGATGAAGGGGAAATTTCTGAGCTCATTACATGCCAAATTAGAAACTATAAGTCCATATTATTTTTTTTTAGTTTCTTAGCCTAGCCTACCCATCTTACTGAGTTCTAGGCCCACATCTCTATCTACTGTTCATCTCTATTTGTATGTTCAACTGGTATCTTAATATCAATTGGTTCTAATTGTAATTAAGTACATCTACATAGACCTGTTCTATATGACCTCCTTACTTCAGCTCAGAATATGATCTTCCCTGTTACTTGACTCAAAATCTCAAACCATGGTCATAGATGACATTTCCTGTCTATTCACTTCTTTAAAAAAAGTTTTTGCTAAATCTTCTCAATTCTACATCTAGACTTTCTTCATTCTGTTTTGTGTGCTCTTATTCAGCTCTTCTTTTTGTCCAACTAGGTTAGAATAATTTTTTTTAAGATTTATTTTAGAGAGAGAGAGCTCACATATGTGCCACTGTGGGGAGGGGTAGAGGGAGAGAATCTTCAAGCAGATTCTTTGCTGAGCATAGAGCCTGACATGGGGCTTGATCTTAAAACCCATGAGATCATGAGCTGAGCTAAAAGCAAAAGCCAGGTGCTTAACTGATATGAGCCACCCAGGAGACCCTAGAATAATTTCATAAAGTGAATTCATATCCATTCTCAGTATCTTCTAATTCCTGCTGCCCACTGCATCCAGGTGTTATAGCACTTGCTTGTCCTTTTTACCCTTCTCTTTCCCTTCAATCAAACGTTACTGAGAATCTACACATAACGCTAAATGCCAGGGAATACAGAAATTTACAAAACACAGTTTACAATCTTCTTAAATCATGCTACTTTGTTGTTATAAAGCGATCACAAGTTTTCCCATTTCCTATGAATTAAGATTTAATTCTGAACCTTGTGATTCTATAGTATGGCCCCACTTGGATTTTTAAACTTTTCCTTCTATCCATCCCCCCCCCCCCTCTTTTATCCATACTTTAAAGATATGGGTACTCTGAATACATTCCATTTCTACCTTTTTAAAATGTTCTTTCTGGAATACTTTTCTGTCTTTCTCCATTCCTATCAGAATCCTCCTCATTTTCAAAGTCTATCTCAAAAGTTACCTCCCCCATAAAGCTTTTTTCCTTATTCTTCTGGTGCTGTCTTCATTTATCTTCCAACCTCCCTATACTTTGTACTTAAGTTGACTTTTCATAGGTACTGGGGTGGCTCAGTCAGTTAAGCATCTTCCTTTGGCTCAGGTCATGAACCCAGGTTTCTGGGATTGAGTTCTGTATTGGGCTTGGTGGGGAGTCTGCTTCTCTCTCTCCCTCTGCCCCTTCCCCCCACTCAGTGTCTGTCTGTCTGTCTGTCTCTCTAATAAATACAATCTTTAAAAAAAAAAAAAGATGACTTTTCTTTGGCTACTGTATTATATGGTGTCCTGTATATAATTATCTGAGGATTTCTCATATGCTTCTGATAGAATTTGAGTTTTTGAAGGATAGTGCTAGAGTCTGTCATCTTTGAAATACCCAGCACATGATAAAATGCTATTTATGTAATTTTTGAATTGTAGCTTCACCTTTTGGTGAAGTATGAGTTCCTCAAGGTCTAGTTCAAATTCATTTGTATAAAACTTCCCTTAGCTACCATATAGTACCACTATCTTAGTACTTACACAGTTTTCATTTTCTTTTTTTGTGATATTTTACTAAACTGGTGGGGACTTGACTTTATCAACTGTTGAATCCCAGTACACAATTCCTAACATGTGCTCAGTAAATACTTGTTGAATAAGTAGAAAAATAATGTCCACTTATTGTGGACATTATTATTCAACTTGTGTTGAGTAAGTAGAAAAATAATGTTTCTTCACTTTGACATTACTTTATTGGTATCTCTTTTGGCACTTACCACATTCTAATTTACTTGAGGAAATATATACATTTTCTGACTGCCTTCTCCTGGTTGTAATGCTGCAAGGGAAACGGGAAAGATCTCATCTGAAGTCCTTACAAAGCCTCACTCATGGAAACAAGAATACATTTGTTCAATCAGCAATTATTTTTTTGAGCTCTTATTTTATGCCAGTGATTATTCTAGGAAATAGGGGTCTAAGAACAACTAAGGTGGGCAAAAATTTCTGCTTTCATGGACCTTATTTTCTAGTTAGGGGAAACACTTTCTTAATACTTACCAAGTTTATGGGGTGCCTAGGTGGCTCAGTGGACTAAAGCCTCTGCCTTCGGCTTGGGTCGTGATCCCAGGGTCCTGGGATCAAGCCCTACTTCGGGCTCTCTGCTTAGCAGGGAGCCTGCTTTCCTTCCTCTCTCTCTCTCTGCTGGCCTCTCTACCTACCTGTGATCTCTGTCTGTCAAATAAATAAATAAAATCTTTAAAAAAAATCAAAAGTACTTACCAAGTTTAATATTAGCTGGAAGTGATCACCTGTTAAGAATTTTTTCTTTAGTTTCTATTTCCCTGGAACTTTCACTTCTATTTAATGTACTACTGTGTCTCTAATTATACTTTATAACCAAAAAAGCTTTTATTAAGCTTCTGTTTATGTGATAGGAACTTTATATATTTTACCTCTGTTTTTCAAAAAACAAAAACAAAAAACACTGCAAGGTAAGCTTTATTATTTCTGTTTTATAGATAGGAAGACTGAGGCTTGGCACTGGTAAGCAAATCAACTTGATTTAATCATGGCATATAACTACAAAATAGGGGAGCTGGGATTCATGCCAAGGTCTCTCTGTTGCTAAAGCCTAGATATACTCTCTGTACTCTACCTGATTTCCAATTTCTTCCCAATTTTTCAAGACAAGTAAACGTTTATCTTTTTTTTTCCTCTTTCCTGATAGCCACAATATGAGAACAGTTCACTCCAGACTCCATTTTCTGATCAGTCAGTGTCCCATTCCCAGCAAGAGGAACTTGAGCAAAAGCTTGCATCTACTGAGAAGGAGGTTTTGCAGCTCAATCAGTTTCTCAAACAAAGAATAAGCCAATTTAGTGAAGAGAAGAAGAAACTGGAAGAAAAGGTAGGTATTTTTAATAAAGTTGAATTAGGTCAATAACAGCCCTTCAACATATAATTATTCGTCATCTGCTGTATTTCAGATGTGTGTTATAGTAGGTTGTACATTTATATTGAAATGATTAGTTTTGCGGTAACTTTTGAGAAAACCTGTGCTGTTCACAAAAATCTAGGGATTTTCTTGAGGGATTAAAAAATACCACAGTACAATGGAATACTATGCAGCCATCAAAAGAAATGAAATCCTGCCATTTGCGATGACGTGGATGGAACTAGAGGGCATTAGGCTTAGTGAAATAAGTCAGTTGGAAAGGACAACTATCATATGATCTCCCTGCTATGAGGAAGTGGAGATGCTGCGTGGCGGGGTTAAGGGGGTAGGAGAAGAATGAATGAAACAATATGGAATTGGGAGGGAGACAAACCATAAGTGACTCTTTTTCTTTTTTTTTTAAGATTTTATTTATTTATTTGACAGAGAGCAATCACAAGTATTCGGAGAGGCAGGCAGAGAGAGAGAGAGGGAAGCAGGCTCCCCGCTGAGCAGAGAGCCCGATGCGGGACTCGATCCCAGGACCCCGAGATCATGACCTGAGCCGAAGGCAGTGGCTTAACCCACTGAGCCACCCAGGCGTCCCCATAAGTGACTCTTAATCTCACAAAACAAACTGAGGGTTGCTGGGGGGAGGGGGGTTGGGAGAAGGGGGAGTGGGGTTATGGACATTGGGGAGGGTATGTGCTATGGTGAGTGCTGTGAAGTGTGTAAACCTGGTGATTCACAGACCTGTACCCCTGGGGATAAAAATATGTATGTTTACAAAAAAATAAAAAAGTAAAAAAAAAAAAAACCCACAGTATATCTTGCTAATGAATAGTGAAACCTTTCTTGAGTTAGTTGCCTAAACTGAGATGTGACACAAATATCTATTTTTCTTTTCTTTTTGGGTTCAGTTTCTTTGTCATGTTGGGTATAAAGGATTGGTATAAATAAAGATGGTACTTTTTTTTTTTTATAAGCACATGACTTCATGTTATTTAAGCTGCAGCCCCGGATTCTGAACAAGTGGTGAAAAGCCAAATATCTATATGTACGTAATATATCTGTATATTTATTTGACCTTTCTGCCTTTTTTAAAGTATTTATATACTTCATCTCATTCCATTATAGTATCATTAAAGATCAAGTAGATTATCTACTAGGCCTAATTTACTAAAGAAGTATAGATCCTTAAGCTGCTAACTTAGTTGCAGAACTGGTTTTAGATTTCTCTCTTGATATACCCAGCTTATTATTCTATTAACCGAACCTTTCATTCAAGTGATCTTGAAAAAATTACCGTGATTTCTGTAGGCACGTTTGGAACTATTAATAGAGAACTCAATTGACATTTGTGTGTGTGTGTGTGTGTGTACACACACATATATATATACACATATATGTGTTTGTGTGAATTAAAATTTTGATCTTCCAAAAACTGACAAATATTTTACATGATTTCTCTTTCTCAGCTATATGGTGTATTTTATCTTGGCTAACTTAAAAGTAACTTAAGTACCTGTTTCTTGTTTCTTTTCTATATTTGTGGGGCTTCGTACAATACCATAATCTGGAGAGGGAGCTAAGGAAATATTGGTTATATAGATGTAGGAGGGATTAAAATATTTCCTGACCTGATATTTGTTAATTAAAAGATTGTGTGAAAATTAATGCTGTTTCAAGGGTGCTTGGCTGGCTCAGTCAGTAGAGTATGCAACTCTTGATCTCAGGGTCATAAGCTCAATCTGTACGTTGATGTGGAGCCTTCTTTTAAGAAAAAAAAGAAAATTGTAACAATTCAGTGGATACAATTTTTAAAATATATTTTTATGTTTTATCCAAAGTCTTCTCATCTTTTATTACTTTTGGTGTCCAGTGCTTAATAAAATCAATTTATATACTCACCACATATTTGACAGTTTCTACTTGGATATCTTTTTTTTTTTTTTTAAGGACTTTATTTATTTATTTGACAGACAAAGATCACAAATAGGCAGAGAGGCAGGCAGAGAGAGAGGGGGAAGCAGTCTCCCTTCTGAGTAGAGAGCCCGATGCAGGGCTCGATCTCAGGACCCTGAGATCACGACCCGAGCCGAAGGCAGCGCCCAACCTACTGAGCCATCCAGGCGCCCCTCTTCTTGGATGTCTTAAAAATATTTCAAACTGTTCATCCAAAGCATAATTCTTAATTTGCCTTCGAGTGCCCTTCTCTTAAAACAAGATTTCTTTATTGTTCATTACTCTAAATTCAGTTATTCATGCTGAAAATTTTACTAACACTGATTAAGCCTGTCATCTAAATATGTAATAGAATCCAGACTGGTCTAAGTTATTATATCTTGGCAAAGCTTTTGTCGTCTCTGAAATCAATCTTGCCCTGCCTGTCTGCTTTCCCTCTATCTCCATCACCTTTTTTTTTTTTGGTTATTGTTGCAATTTCATGTATTTTTTAATTACATTTTGAATAATCAAAGCCTAATTTATATATAGTCAAATGTATAGATCTTAGGTGTTCAGTTTTGTTTTACTAATAGTATATAGCAATATAACTGCTATCTAAAATAAGATACAAAGCATCTCAATCATCTGGGATTCCTGGCTGGCTCATTCAATAGAACAGGTTACTCTTAATCTCAGGGTCATGAGTTTGAGCCCCATGTTGGGCATAGAGTTTACTTAAAAAAAAAAACACTTCAGTCACCCAAGAAGTTTCCTTGTACTTTCTAGTCCAGTCTCCTTCCTCTTTCTGAAGCACTGTTATCACCATAGATTAGTTTTGAGTCTTCTTGGACTTCCTATAAATGAAGTCATACTGTATATATATATATTTTTGTTGGTCTTCTTTCACTTAATATCTTTGAGATTTATTCACATTGTTGAATGTATTCCTATCTACTACTGAGTTGCATTCCCATTATATAGATCACAATGTATCTACTCTGCTATTAATGGATATTTGGATTGTTTGCATTTTGGGGAAATTGAATAAGGTTGCTGTGAACATTCTTAAACCAGACAGTTTTTCATTTCTGCTGAATAAATTCCTAAATGTGGAATTTCTGAGTCCTACATTTCATATGTAAATAAGTAAATGTAAATAGATATTTAACTTACAAGAAACTATGTGAATTCTGCACACTTAGTGACCTTTCTGAGTTGGCTATGTGGGTTGGGGCATCCTGAGCCAGTTGTCCTGTGCTGAGATGCTTCCAAGCCTTATTAAAAACACTTAGATCCCCATGAAGCCCAACTATACCCAAGTGCACCAAAAGATCTGGGTAGGAGTGAGGTTGATGGGCTTCATCGTTAATAAAATCAGGAGTGTTGATAAAAGTAGTAAAACTTTGAAATCTTCAACTCCTGCACCTGCTTATGGTCAATAACCAGCTCTACCAGGAGTACACAGCAGATGGAACGTCACCCTGGCTGTAAATTTCAGTCGGCTCTGTTAGATGGGAACGTGGCACATTACAGTACACTTGTGGAAGTGCTGTTTCCTTTGTGGAATGAATAAATATATCTGTGGGATGCAAGAAAGAAAGGAAGAAAGAAAAAGAAAGAAATCTGAGTTCTCCCTAGTGTTTGTATCTTGTAACACTTCCAGTATCAGTGTATGAGAGTTCCAGTTATTCCACAGCCTCCTGGCCATTCTTCGTAGTGTGGAGGACTGAACTTTTTCTTTCTTTTTTTTTTCTTTTCAGCATAACAGTATTCATTATTTTTTCACCACACCAAGTGCTCCATGCAATCTGTGCCCTCTATAATACCCACCACCTGGTACCCCGACCTCCTACCCCCCTGCCACTTCAAACCCCTCAGATTGTTTTTCAGAGTCCATAGACTCTCATGGTTCACCTCCCCTTCCAATTTCCCCCAACTCCCTTCTCCTCTCTAACTCCCCATGTCCTCCATGCTATTTACTCCACCCCCAGACTACTAGAACTCATACAGCAATTCAGCAACGTGGCAGGATACAAGTCAGTGTACAGAAATAAGTGGCTTTCTTATACACTAACAATGAAAATACAGAAAAGGAAATTAGAGAATCGATTCCATTTACTATAGCACCAAGAACCATAAGATACCTGGGAATAAACCTAACCAAAGAGGTAAAGGATCTGTATTCGAGGAACTACAGAACACTTATGAAAGAAATTGAAGAAGACACAAAAACATGGAAAACCATTCCATGCTCTTGGATCAGAAGAATAAACATTGTTAAAATGTCTATATTGCCGGGAGCAATCTATACTTTTAATGCCATTTTGATCAAAACTCCACCGGTATTCTTCAAAGAGCTGGAGCAGATAATCCAGAAATTTGTATGGAATCAGAAGAGACCCCGAATCACTAAGGAAATGTTGAAAAAGAAAAATAAAACTGGGGGCATCACGTTACCTGATTTCAAGCTTTATTACAAAGCTGTGATCACCAAGACAGCATGGTACTGGCATAAAAACAGACACATAGACCAGTGGAACAGAGTAGAGAGCCCAGATATAGACCCTCAATTCTATGGTCAATTAATCTTCAACAAAACAGGAAAAAATATACAGTGGAAAAAAGACAATCTCTTCAATAAATGGTGCTGGGAAAACTGGACAGCTATGTGTAGAAGAATGAAACTCGACCATTCTCTTACACCGTACACAAAGATAAACTCAAAATGGATAAAAGACCTCAACGTGAGACAGGAATCCATCAGAATCCTAGAGGAGAACATAGGAAGTAATCTCTTTGATGTCAGCCACAGCAACTTCTTTCAAGATATGTCTCCAAAGGCAAAGGAAACAAAAGCGAAAATAAACTTTGGGGACTTCATCAAAATCAAAAGCTTTTGCACAGCAAAGGAAACAGTCAAAAAAACAAAGAGGCAACCCACGGAATGGGAGAAGATATTTGCAAATGACAGTATAGACAAAAGGTTGATATCCAGGATCTATAATGAACTCCTCAAACTCAACACACACAAAAGAGGCAATCATATCAAAAAATGGGCAGAAGATATGAACAGACACTTCTCCAATGAAAACATACGAATGGCTATCAGACACATGAAAAAATGTTCATCATCACTAGCCATCAGGGAGATTCAAATTAAAACCACATTGAGATATCACCTTACACCAGTTAGACTGGCCAAAATTAGCAAGACAGGAAACAACATGTGTTGGAGGGGATGTGGAGAAAGGGGAGCCCTCTTCCACTGTTGGTGGGAATGCAAGTTGGTGCAGCCTCTTTGGAGAACTGTGGAGATTCCTCAAGAAACTAAAAATAGAACTTCCCTATGACCCTGCAATTGCACTCCTGGGTATTTACCCCAGACATGGAGATGTTGTGAAAAGAAGGGCCATCTGTACCCCAGTGTTTATAGCAGCAATGGCCACGGTCGCCAAACTGTGGAAAGAACCAAGATGCCCTGCAACGGACGAATGGATAAGGAAAATGTGGTCCATATACACTATGGAGTATTACGCCTCCATCAGAAAGGATGAATACCCAATTTTTGTAGCAATATGGACGGGACTGGAAGAGATTATGCTGAGTGAAATAAGTCAAGCAGAGAGAGTCAATTATCATATGGTTTCACTTAATTGTGGAGCATAACAAATAGGACTGAACTTTTTCAAAGAAAGATGCAGTCATTTCACTTACATTACCCAGCATGCCATCTGGGAGTTATCTTTAAAAATGAGAATCAAATTCTTCCCATAGCCAAAAAGACCCTGCCTAATTATATAACCCTAGGCTCTGTCAGTCTCCCCTTAGTGTACTGAGTCATGGTGTGGTGCTTGTAGCTGCTCAGACAGGTCATGGTTTGTTTCTGGTCCCAAGAGTCTTGACACAGAGTTTTCTCTTTGCCTGGTAAATACTTGTCTTCTCCCACTACTCAGTCACCTATTTATTTTGTCAAGTCTCATCTTAAATATCTTTCTCCTCCAACTCCTCCTTTCCTATGTTTAGAGCATTTCTTGTTTGTTTTTTCAGTGCTTACCACGATTTTTGTATAATCGTTATGTTTTAGTTTTTCTCTGTAAGCTCCAGTATGGCAGGGGTGTATTGGTTTGTCACTGTAGCATATGTAGCACTGTTCGTGGTGCCTGGCATAGGGAATGAATCGATGGATGGATGGATGGATGGATGGATGGATGGATGGATGGATGGATGCTTTCAAGTGATTTTTGCCAAGAGGGAAGGAAAGAGTGAGGTAAGCCCAGCAAAGGACTATGAAAGAATAAGTAGAAATAATTAAAGATGTCAGAGGAGTGCATGATAGAGCAAATTCCTGAGATAAATAGGGAAGGGTTGATTACAGATGCCAAGATGGAGGAATTAGTTTTGGAAAAGGGGAATAGTCTCTCTGTGGAGTGAGGCAGTTGATAATGGAAATGTGTAGAACAGAAAAATTAAGAAGGAGGGTTGGTGTAGTTGGTTTAATTGGTTGAGTTTGTGTCAGAGGCCACGGAGATGATTTGAATTCTTGAAGGGAGTATAGGTGCTAGTAAAAAACTCATGGGTAATGCATCAGCTGACCAGCATGTTAGACCCACAAGAGATTGGATTGCATTGTTTCTTTCTACATTTCCTTTCTGTTATCCTGATCAAGATTGATGCTACAACAGGAAAACATTTAATGTGATAACAGCAACAATGGAAGTTACTCTTTGATAAATTCTTTCTTGTATATACCAGACAGCATGTTAAGGTATATTCAATACATTTTCTCATTTAATACTAACTAATCTTCACAAAAACCGTAAGGCATAAATACTGTACCCCCACTTTTAAAAATGAGCTAATTGAAGCTTGAAGAAGAGTTGAGTAATTTGTTCAGTTGCATGTAAGTAGAAACTGTTGAAAAGCTAGGAGTAAAATTCAAGACAGTTTCTTTTTTTTAAGACAGTTTAACTCTTCAGCCAATGCTTTTTGCTTCTAATAATAATAATTTACTAAAAACAAAACAAAGCCTGGAGGAAAACATTTCCTCAGTAGTCTGTTTTGTTCTAATTATTGTATTTAAGATGAAGAAAAATATATTCATTTGTAAACCTTTTCTGAAAACAGAGCCATCCTATTACCTTCTAGGAATAATTTCAGTACTAAATGGTATCTCTTCGAAAGAATAAAAACCTAACCTTTTATAAATAGAATAGGGAAGAGTTATTAGTGATTCCTTATTTGCCTAGAGGTAATTACTGAAGTTGATTTTAGTAATCAACATATAAAACTTGAAAGTTCACAGACACACACACACACACACAGCTTTTCATCTGCAAAGGGCTTAAAAAAAAAAAAAAAAAAAAGACCAGTGATCATGTGTAATCAACTTATAGTCAACAAGTAACATAAATAGTATCCAGTAGGAGGCTGTTGGCAGAGATTAGTGATCAAAGGCAGCAAGCCTGACCTGACAGCAGAAAAGACAGTTGACCAGCCACAGATAAAGAAGAAAACAAGGACATCTTTGAGTAATAGAAGACATCATGATCAACCTATTCTATTGGATGCTTTTTGAGGACATCATTGTATCACATTTAAGACACTTAAAGAAATAAAAATGAATTAGGGAGCCTTTAGTAAAAATAGGCTGGTTAGTTATTTCTGTAACTTATAGGGTCATTTGCTTTATCAATGGGGAGTCCAGGCACAGGTGGCTGCTAGAGTATAGAAATCAGGTTATGTACAGTGGGGAAGAATTGAAAGAATGTTGACCTTTCAGTCAGATGATTTATATCTAAATCTTACTTACCTCTGTCTCAGTGACTTGTGGTTAAGTTACTAATGATCTCTGGACCTCATATTCAAAAAAGGAATCACATATCTTTTTCGGAAAAAAGTCTTTTCACATCCTCTGTTTAGTTTGTAATCATATTATTTGTTTTTTGATGTTGAGTTGTATAAGTTCTTTGTGTATTTGGATATTAACTCCTTATTAGATGTAGCATTTACAACAGACATATGAAAAAATGCTAAATATCACTAATCATCAGGGAAATTAAAATCAAAACCACAGTGAGATATTACCCTACACCTGTCAGAATAGTTAAAATCAAAAATGTAAGAAACAACAAGTAATGGTGAGGAACACTTGTGCACTATTGGTAAGAAGGCAAATTGGTGCAGCCACTGTGGAAAACAGTATGAAAGCTCCCTAAAATACTAAAAATAGAATTATCAGACGATCCAGTATTCCACTACTGGGTATTTACCCAAAGAAAATGAAAACACTAATTCAAAAAGGCATATGCACTCCTGTGTTTATTGTAGCATTATTTACAATAGCCAAGATACAGAAGCAGTTCAAGTGTTTATTGATAAATGAATGGATAAAGAAGATGTGGTATATATAAGTGCCACCGAATATTACTCAAATGTAAAAAAGAATGAGATCTTGCTGTTTACAATAACAAAGATGAACATGGAGATTATAATGCTAAGTGAAACAAGTCAGAGAAAAACGAATCCCATATGATTTCACTTATATGTGGAATTTAAGAAACAAAACAAATGAAAAAAAAAAAAAAAAGAAAAAGAAAGAAACCAAAAAAAACCAGACTCTGAGATACATAGACCAAACTAGTGGTTACCACAGAGGCTGGGGGGGGAGAGGGGCAGTGGTAAAATAGATAAAGGGGATCAAGAGTACACTTATTTTGATGAGCACTGAGTAATGTACACAGTGTTGAATTGCTATACTGTATACCTGAAACTAAGATAACACTGTATGTTAATTATACTTCAGTGAAAAAAGAAGAAGGGAATTGTATTATGTGGTCTTTCAGGTCATTATAATGGTCAGGAGTCTGTGAGTTCCATTAGATCACAAATTGTCACACCAGCACACTGGCCTTTAATCCTGAGAAATCCCCAGTAAATAATGGGATTTGTCAGTTTTACCAGGGTTGCTCCTTACCCAAGGTAATAACTGGATCCTAATGTTATTGATGGAATGAATAGATAAAAGGAGATGTGGTTTATTTTTCTAATTGAAGTTGTTTTAATAAAAGTTGTTATATTGGACTTTAAAGAAATTAGATAAGGCGTGAAAGAAACTAGATTGTGCAAAGTGTTAGTGTTAATAAAATTTGGGAGAGCAAACCATTATATTGGCAATTACTGGCACTTGTTTCCCTGGTGTATGTAGGAAAAGGCTGTAAAAATATTTTAGAACCCTGTAAGTTTCTAGATTTTAGAAGATTTTAGAACTTAACTGGTAAGTTAAGGTGAGTAAGAGTCTGAAGTTTACTTTTTAGGTAGCTATTTGTGTACACATATTGTTTATATTTGAGCTGAAATATTAAAGAACTTTGAATATGATATGAAATTTAAAGATAGTAGTTTTTAAGTAGAAAGGTGGAAAAAAAATAGTATATAGGTCTGAGGTGCAGCCTAGAGAAATTGGCATTTATTAGAATCATACAGTGTGTGTATTCAGTTAGGTGTTCAATTAACATATTCCATCAATCCTAAAATGACATCGTTGGTGCAGCACACCTTTATTATATGTAATATTGAGTAAGAAAATATGTTGCATGTTCAATTATGACATAATACCTTAACAGTAGTCTTAGCTCGAAGGATGTGTTTGTCTCACTAGTGCCCTTATTTCTTCCCAAGTATCTGGTAATTTTGGTAAGTTCTCCTGGCTTTGATTGTGTTTCTTGAGTACATGATAAGCAATTTCTTAGCAAATCAGTAACAAAACAGCTTTAGTAACTTGTAGGTATCTTCCTTTCTTAAGTCACATAAAATATTTGGATACAGCTTTGTAAGAAATAAGTAATTGGAATCCTCTCTCCAGAGATGAATATTTACTTCACTGATTTTAAAATTACATCCTGTGGCTCTGTTTCTTTTTCTGGATACTCAGCAACTGTTTTCAACACCAAATTATAATGTAACATTTTTAAGGTAATTTAAACATTATTTAAACTCAGCATATAGTTGCAACATGTACATACTGTTGAAATGACAGAGGTGGGAATAGCTTTGACCAAGTTTGTACATGTGCTGGCAGTAAAAACTCTATCATCATTTCTAGCCAGCCCACAGCAGTTTTATAAGATGCTATCAGTTGTAAAAGCAGACAAACACAGAACTCTTGATTTCAGTGATATGAAAATTTGTAAAAATGTGAATCTTAGAATTGATGAATTAAAGTGAATCTTACTTGAGTTGGTGGTAGCCTTAACTATAACCTAGATCTGTTGGTTTAGTTATTTTTTTAATGCCACAAAGCCCCTGAAGATTCAATATCTTTTTCTTTAGCTTAAAACCAGAGATAGATATATCAGTAGCCTGAAAAAGAAATGTCAGAAGGAATCCGAACAAAACAAAGAGAAGCAGAGAAGAATTGAGACCTTGGAAAAGTATCTGGCTGATCTTCCAACTCTAGATGATGTACAGAGTCAGAGTCTACAGGTAACATGAACTAAAATGCTCATTTTTAAATAACATGAAAGCCTACTACTTTCTTAAATTGACCCTTTGGAAATTTCATAATTTTTTTATAATTTAAAATTTTTGTTCTATATTTGGCTAATTATGTTAAATCTAAGTGTTTAATTGCTATTTTGAGGATTAAACTTTAATTAGAAACTTTAAGCATGAGTTTATCTTTCTTATTTATTAACATATGATTACCTTCCTAAGAAACCTGTGTGTTAACTTTTTACTTAACATTGTACTCTAAAAGGCAGTTTCTAAACCAGTCTGACAGCTCCATTCCAAACACACAGGGGTTCACCACAGTTCTGACTTTACTCAATGTTCTCTATGATTCTCCAAGGCTCAATAAGACTTTTTTACTATCTTTCCAGATATTTGATTTGTTTTCTTCATTCTTCTTACCCTTTCCATAAATTCTTTTTTTTTATATTATTTATTTTTTATTTATTTTCAGCATAACAGTATTCATTATTTTTTCACCACACCAAGTGCTCCATGCAATCCACGCCCTCTCTAATACCCACCACCCGGTTCCCCCAACATCCTCCCCCCACTGCCACTTCAAACCCCTCAGATTGTTTTTCAGAGTTCATAGTCTCTCATGGTTCACCTCCCCTTCCAATCTCCCCCCAACTCCCTTCTCCTCTCCATCTCCCCTTGTCCTCCTTATTATTCCTTATGCTCCACAAATAAGTGAAACCATATGATAATTGACTCTCTCTGCTTGACTTATGTCACTCAGCATAATCTCTTCCAGTCCCGTCCATGTTGCTACAAAAATTGGGTATTCGTCCTTTCTGATGGAGGCATAATACCCCATAGTGTATATGGACCACATCTTCCTTATCCATTCGTCCATTGAAGGGCATCTTGGTTCTTTCCACAGTTTGGCAACCGTGGCCATTGCTGCTATGAACATTGGGGTACAGATGGCCCTTCTTTTCACTACATCTGTATGTTTGGGGTAAATAACCATGAATTCTTAAACTTTAGTCTGTGGTCTCCACTCCTCTGACCTATTCCAGCCATTTTTCTTTCTTAACAGTACCTCACCTGAGTCTTTCTACAACTCTGGTCAAGCCAGTATTCTTGAAATCTTATTTACAAATCTATTAAACCTGTTGTTTAGTCCTTTTTTCAGTTTTTCTCATCATGAAATTCTCAACCTAAGCATAATTGACATTTAAGGGTGGATAATTTTTTGTTCTGGGATTCTGTCCTGTGCATTAAAGGCTGCTTAACAGCATTTCTGGTCTCTACCTACTAGATGCCAATAGCACTGCTCCTACCCTCTTTCCTCCCCAAAACCAAAAATGTCTATAAACATTTCCAAGTATCTCCTGGGGTGGGGGGGATCACTGTCAGTTGAGAATCATTGGTTTAATCCATGGAGTGTCATTATTGTACAGACTCTAGAACTAGAGTAGATTCTCTGTTTATATTAATTTATGCATTTAAGAATAAGAGAGGATAATGTCAGAAAAGAACTAAAGAAGTATCACAGGGGTTTGTATGAGCAGCAGCAGAGAGGAATACCGATTTAAAAACGTGTTCATATCACTTTATACCCATTAGGTTGATTAATATTAAAAATAACAGAAACCACTGATGACAATGTGGAGAAATTAGAATCCTCCTATACTGTTGGTGGGAATGTAAAGTGGTATAGCCACTCTGGAAAACTATATTTCCTAAAAAAATTATCATCAACTTGCCTTCTGGGTATGTACCCAAAAGAATTGAAAGTGAAGTCTCAAACAGATGTTTGTACATGACGTATGTTCATAATAATGTTATTCATAGTAGCCAAAAGGAGGCAACCTAAGTTTCAACTGATGGGTGAATGGATAAAATGTCACATATGCATATAATTCAGATATAAAAAAGAATAAAATTCTGAAACATGGATAAGCCTAAATACATTGTGCTAAGTGAAATAAGCCAAACACAAAAAGATAAATACTGAACGAAGTTCCTATGGTAGTCAGATTCATAGAGACAGAGAGTCAAAGTGTGGTTGCTGAAGGCCCCGGGCAGACCTGGAAGGGGAGTTGCTAATGAGCATACAGTTTGTTTTGCAAGAAGAAAAGAATACTGGTGATTAGTTGAACAATAATGTGAATGTACTTAAACAGTATGGAACATGTACGTTTAAACATGGATAAGATGGTAAATTTTGTTTGCATATTTTACCATAATTAAAAATGAAAATTAAAAAATATCCCCAAATTGAGATTATTTACCTTTTTCTCTCTTTCTAGAAAATTTTTTTTCAAGATTTTATTTATTTATTTTAGAGAGTGAGAGAGGGAGCATGGTGGGTGAGGGACAGAGGGAAAAGAGAATATTAAGCAGATTCCACACTGAATGCAGAGCCTGAGGCAGGGCTCTCTCCCAGGATCCTGAGATCATGACCTGACCTGAAACCAAGAGTTGGTTGCTTAACTGACTGGAACACCCAGGCACACCCTGGTCTTCTAGAAATTTTTGACCCCATTCTTCTCTGTAATCTCATTCTCTTAGCTGTCATTACACACAAAGGAGGAAATAAAGTACCCTAGATAAAGTATAGTGTGATTTTTAACCACAAGCCTGTTAATAATAATTGAGAACACTAACACCTTTAATATTCTATATGTTGTGAATTTTCTCCTTAGCTTCAGGTTCTAGAAGAAAAAAATAAGAATTTGCAAGAGACTCTCCTAGATACGGAAAAAAAGCTTGAAGAGATCAAAAAGCAGTGTCAAGAAAAAGAGGCACAGCTAATATGCCAGAAGAAGAAAGAAAAGGAGTTGGTAACTACAGTTCAGAGGTAAGAAAACCTTCAGTAATTTTTTTCTGCTTACTTTTGTTACTCCTATTTCTCATAAAGCATTTCATTTAAAATGCATTAATATATAATTATTGCTATATTGTTATCTTAAAGATGTACTCTTTAGAACCGTATTATTTCATTGAAACATTGTATCAGCTGTGATTTCATGTTAATGCAATATCTTGACATGTTGCCAAAGGTTTTAGATGAGAATAATTAAAATCTACGCCCACCAAAAAAAAAAAAAAAAAAAAAAAAAAAAACCCACCAATTGAAAACGGAAAGTATTATCACAGTCCGATAGCTTTGCTTTGCCAAAAATAATGACAAATTCTAGATAACAAAAAGGGGCAAATACTCAAACTGAACTCTTTGATAGATTAAAGGGACATAACTGACTCCCATTTTACCTGACTACAGAACAACAGGTATGGCCATTTTGTCAAGTACCTTCCAAGTTTACTCATATAACTTGCCTCATGGTCCTCTTCCCTTTTAAATTAATGCAGTTAGAATGACCGGGAATATCACTTGTTAGTATATTTAGCTAATGTATTTAAGCTGGAAAATTAATACTGGATTTTTGAAAAACCTAGAGAACTATGTTGTATATGCATCTTTCATGTACTTTGTGTTTTATAAAACTTAAGCCTTAATATATGATATACTACTAATAGGTAAAACTATCGAGAAGAATAAGACAGTAAAGCAACAAAACTAAGAAATACACTCACCATGCTTTTTATCAGTTGTGTGTAACTACAATCAAAATCCATTTGATAATTCCATGTTAATATTGCTTTACTACTTTGAAAGTCTTAGATATGCCTGACCTACTTTTTCCCATAGATTTCAGTACAGAAAACCTCTGATTCTGGGACAGTTTAGTCTTCAGTGTTTCTAATCTCAGCTGCAAAAAATTCATATACTTTTAATTTTACTTTTATTTTCACATTATTTTCTGCTTTCTTGTTCTTTAGTTTTCCTCTCCATAACTCTGCATCTTCTATTGTCTAGTCTCAAAATAGCTTCCTCACTTCATTCATTCAACCATCTATTCTTTTTCTTTGATCTTAGATGAAATTAGAAGAGGTAATGTATCTGTTCTGTTTTATGGGGCATTTTGATCATCAACTCAGGCTGTGCCATTTTACGAATAAAATTGGAAACACCTGAAAATAATTGGAATGTTTGTTTTGCTCCATTGTGTGCTTTTATGTTTAATATGATATTATACCTTCTCTTGTATTTAGATTTTCTCTTTTATTGAGTTTTTAGAGAACATTGAGTCTAGTGCTGTTGATTAGATATAATTAGTACAGTGCATTTCAGAATCCGTGTTCCATTTCTTTATCTCAACAGTCTCTAAAATGATAGCATCCTGGAAAATTTCTCTTGATTTCAAATAGACATAAAGGACCAAAGAAGGTCTTCTGTAATTCTCAGTACTTGTAAGGCTCTGGTGTCACCAGACCCTGGAGACCGAGGTGTTCATTTTCCTCAGCTATATGAGAAAGAATTCCTTGGGTCCAGAATAACTTCAGATATATATGTGCCTGTAAATTACATCATTACGTTTATCTGTGCCTATGTAATATTTCTAAGTTAATTACTTTATGAATATATAAGAACTTCTGGTATTTAAAAATCAGATTAAAGTTTTCCATTAGAATTGAAAATGCAGGGTGCCTGGGTGTCTCAGTGGGTTAAAGCCTCTGCCTTTGGCTCAGGTCATGATCCCGGGGTCCTGAGATCGATCCCCACAATGGGCTCTCTGCTTAGCGGGGAGCATGCTTCCCCACTCCCACCTGCCTCTCTGCCTACTTGTGATCTTTCTCTGTCAAATTAATAAATAAAAGTCTTTATAAAAAAAAATGAAAATGGAGGTAAAATATGTGGATGGGGTCCCTAGTAATGCAATAGTGGGTACTTTCACTATTCAAGAGATTAATTTTCTAAGTGGGTATGCTTCAAAACAGAAATGAAAATGTGTATGTGAAAGATTTGTTTGGTATTCCTTTCATGACAGTACATTGTTCCCTTCTCATAGCGGGTTCATCTTTTTTAAGACCTTAATAGTTTTAATGTAATTTATTTCTCTTTGAATGTTATAAATATATAGAAGTAGTGGGTAGTGTCTTGACACTGAATTGAGAGAAAAAAAATGTATTCTCAAATAGTAATAATGTATTTTTCACTTTTAGACTGAAAAAGCAAAAACTTTTATGACAAGGAAAAAAGTTACAAAGCAGTACACTGCTTTCATAATACATAAAAAGCCTTCTCCGGTGCTGTTACTTATTAACATATTGGAAGCCCTTATTGTAAGCATTTAAGACTGGGAGTTCTTTATCCGGAATCTAGATAAGCATTTCTTTAACTTTTTGTTTTGTTTTGTTTTGGAAGAGAGAGAGAGAGTGCAGGAAAGCTATAATACCTGAAAGAAGAAAAATAATGAACATAACAAAACTCCAACTATAAAAGTCTTTTTTAGTATTCAGCTTCTGTATATGATTATAAGCTTCCTAGGTATCTTTCTGTTTTGATTTTGGTCATTATTGTTAATGGTATAGTTCCTTTTAACCAAAACGTGACCATCCTTTCTTTCTCGAAACTAACACCTTTGAGGGCACCTGGGTGGCTCAGTCGTTAAGCGTCTGCCTTCGGCTCAGGGCATGATCCTAGGGTCCTGGGATGGAGCCCCACATCAGGCTCCCTGCTCCGTGGAAAGCCTGCTTCTCCCTCTCCCAGTCCCTCTACTTCTGTTCCCTCTCTAGCTGTGTCCCTCTCTGTCAAATAAATAAATAAAATCTTTTAGAAAAGACTAACACCTTTTAATCTTTTATTCTTAGTATACCAGAAGGGCTTCCTTTTGTTGTTTCCTCTTTTGCATTGCAGTTCTATGCCATGAATAGCATGAGAATCTATTAGGTCAAGTAGTAAATAAATTGTTGCTCTTACTAATGAAGGAGAAATGTAATTCTACTGGTTTTAGCAACAGCTTCCTTATAAACAAACTTCTGCTGCACTCAGAATGAAGCTAAAAGATGTGTGTTCTTATTCTTAGGTTCCCTAACACAATCCTCTTAATCAAGGAGCTCTGCTTCAGGGGGAGAAGGAAAGAACAGGATTTAGATTGCCAAGCTCACATTAGGTTCATGGGAACTTCATTAGGGCCTAAGAATGTCACACACTAAGTAACTTTTGATTCTGACTTCAAATCTGCCATTTTAGAAAAGATGATCAGCTTTCATTATATTTCTTACTTGTATGAAATACAGGTACTCAAGTGTATACATGTATAGGCTGTAGGTCTCAATTATTGCTTGGTTAAAAAGTACTACCGACCCTTAAGAAAGGTACTTTATTTATGTTGAAGTCATCTACCAAAATCAGCAACAGAGTGGATTTTCTTTATCTAATTGTCTTTCTAAAATACATAGCTTGCAGCAAAAAGTAGAAAGATGCCTCGAAGATGGAATTCGCCTTCCCATGTTAGATGCAAAACAGCTTCAGAATGAAAATGATAACCTGAGAGAACAAAATGAGAATGCTAGTAAGGTCAGTTCATGTCTTTGATAATAAATGTGAAGTCTGTATTATGTTGGATATGTGTGTATAGATATATGTTATAGCTATTTTATATTTTTGTTAATATTAGCTTAGTTTGAACTTTTTATATGGAAAGAAAGTGACAGTTTAAGTAAATTAAATAAATTTTCGTAAAAGCCATGCTAAGGAAATTACATTACTTCTTAACAAAAGAATATCTTTTCCTTTCTAAATTATTCAGTGTCTGTTTCAAAGTTATTTTTATAAATTGCATAGAGTTTTATCAAGAACCAAAGGAAGACTTTTGCAGTTTTATGTGTGATCCAAATCATATGTCTATTTAAAGAATACTTGGTATGAATACTTTAATTTAAAAAAAAAAAACACCCTGATTTTTAAAAGATAAAGTCATTATTTCTGTGCTTTTTTTTTTTGAAATATTGGTACTTTTAAAAAGCAATAGCAAAAATTTTGATTCACCCTGATATATTTCCTGTGTTTTAGATAATAGACAGCCAACAAGATGAGATTGAAAGAATGATTTTAGAAATTCAGGTAAGGGATGTTTTGTGCATATTTTAATTTAGCAGTATGTTGATTTACTCTTAATGGCTGTATAACCCAAAAAATACTAAAACATATATATATTTATATGAAAAGATTGATAGCACTTGACATGAAGTTGCAAATTCTTTAGTATTAATCTTGTACTTTTTTAGAATTAAACTGCTATTTGGTATATCAATTATTCAAAAAATCTTGGAAGATTGTTCTTCTCTTTTCTGTACGTTGCTTGTTTTTAACTTGATGTAGTCTACTCCTGGGGACACATTTGGTTAAGGTCGGCATTGATCTAGTTATTAAAGACAATGGACTGTTTTTAGTCCACTGTGACTTGTCAACACATCTCTTCCTCCTAGTGATTCTCTGCTTTATTCTTTGTATATTCTCCAAGTATAACATGTTGTTTTGTATTTGTGTTTTGAACTCCTGCTTAGGTTCTTAGGAGGAGAGTCTGTGGTAGTTCATATCAAGAGCTTAAGAGTGTCTGATTCATAATCCATGACCAAAACCTGTGGATTGAATGTATTTTCATTTTTTATTAATTTCCCATTTATTAATGAGTACCTGCTTGTGTGCCAGGCACTGTTTCTGGCACTGGGGATTCATCAGTAAGCAAAGCAAGTCTTTAGCCATTCTGTGGGATGAGATGGAAAAAATTAAAATACCATGTCAAGGAATGATATGTACAATTAAAAGGTACAGTACAATGACAGACAGGCTTCATTAAATACAGTGGTCATGAAGTTTTTCCTGAGGAAGTAATATTTGAACAGAGATCTGAATGATGAATAAAACCCAAGGAAAGTGCATTCCAGGCAAAGAGAGCCACCATTGCCCTGAAGGTGCCTGGTGTACTCCCAAGTCCAGCAAGAAGGCTGCTAGCCTGAAGTGCATTATGGTGACGTAGAGTGGTGAAAGGTGATGGTGGAAAGTAGCCTGGGGCTAGATCACAAAGGGGTAGATGTCTTTGTATTTTATTCTATGTATGATGAAAAACCACTGAGCATTTTTGCTGAATAATTTTCTTATTTTTATACCTCCTAAAATTCCATTTTTAGGAAGTAAAACATAAAAACGATAAATGGTTTAAATGTCAGAATAATAGACCATCTGTTTTGATTGTCTTCTGGCCATATTAAATGATGTATCATTTTAATCAAATACTAGGCCAGTTCTACAAGTGGTGTGTAGCCCTACTGTATTGGTTCATCAATGTTATACTCTTTAATCTTTATTCCTATGGACATAATTTCAGTTGTTTTACTAGCCATTTGAATCACAAAATGATTAAGTTCCCTCACCCATTATTAATTGACTTATTATAGACCATAAGAAAAGGAATTTGTATTTTACTTGGTAACATTTTCCAAGAAATCATTCAAATAAAGTTATCTCAATCCAAATTAAGGACAGTCAGCATTGTCCTTTGGCACTGAAATTGGGGATGGACAAGACTTGTAATTAGTTTTATTAGTTTATCATCTACTGTCTCTCACCTTATAGATTATCAGGATATATTTGTATCAATTAAAATGTGCCTTTTTCTTATTTATGGTGGCATCTTAATACAATTTATTCTTACACAAAAGCAATGTCTTTTAGTCACACTTCAATATGTCATGACCATATATAAATATGTAGAAGAATATGTAATTTATATGCCATTCTATTCTTTGATTTGAAAATGTTTGTATGAACATTTCAAATTAAAAATTTCAAATTAAACTCCTTAATTATATTATCTTAACGTTTTGAAGCAATGGGTATTTAGGTCATTGTGGCCATCTCTCTAAGCCATACATCTAATATATGGTTTGCTAAAAGAGCAGATAGCAAATGCTGATAACTGGCCAAATTAGCTATATTTATCAAGATACTACTGAATAGAAATTATAGGTGGAGACAAATATGCTTAAAATGGTAAGAAAATTTTTTGCCTCATGTTTCTTATTAAAACTTTTTAATTTTGGCCCTTCATAGTTAAAAAAGCTAGGTTTTTTGTTTGGTTATATGTGTGGTGCATAAATAATGAATGCTGGAACACTGAAAAGAAATAAAGTGAAATAAAATAAAATGGGGGAAAAAAAGATGTGTAATCTGTAAACATCTGAAAATATTGCCTATTTAAAAAAAATGGATACTAAATATTTCCCTAGCATTGGAAACCACAGGGAGAATCCTAAAGAGAACACTTTGGGTTGAAAAAGTATTCTTGTTTTGTACTACAGTTAATGGGTTTATTAGCAAGTTGATATAGATAAGAGAGCAGTTGCCTTCAATTACTAATTAATTAAAGCTGCCTAGTTTTTCCCCCCCATCTGCTTACATAAGGGATGGCCAGCCTTACTTCTCTGTAGATTATGATGTCCTTCCTATGTGCTATAGCTCTGGTTTTATTTTCTTCAGATTCCTTTCTATAGCCAAAACACAAAATATCTTATGGTGAGTGATAACACAGAGCTTCCCAGCCATTTTCTAACATGAGGTACACATGTTAGCAGTCAGTATAAAACTTACTGTAAAATTTCACTGCTGTTACAGTTTACATATTCTTTGTTCCTCCACAGTGCCAGGAAGTTGTTCCATTTTAGCAGATTTAGTAGCCAAAACAATCATATTATTACTAGGATTTTCACTGCTTCTTTATGTCCTTTCAACCTACTGAGAAGACCACATTTGTTCAAAGTTCATTTGGTTGACTTTTGGAGTATTGCATTGCCGTGGCTATAAGCAGGTTATTGTTACAGTTTAAATTTTGTGACCTAAGGAAAAAATAAAATCCCTTGCCGTTTTCATTTTATGTCCAGTTTATAGGAGATAAAAATAAGGCATTGTTCCGGCGTGAAAGTGCTATATTTAAAATATAATTGTGATTTACCACCCTTGTACCAGAAGTCAAATAAATATAGACCTTTAGGTCAGGGGCAGATTTATTGATTTACAACTCTGGAAATTGGAGGAGAGTCTTCTACTAGTTATGTTGTATTTGTTGTTGAATAGAGAAAAATAGTACTTCATGTAAAAGCATACACTGATATTGAAATTGAGTTCAGTGCTATACAAATACAGATTTAGCTACTGTTTTGTTCAGCTGACAAGAGGATATTGTTAACTGACATGAATAACTTGTTTATTCATTGATCCTTTAGAAATAATGACTTTGTTTGCATTTATGAAACTAGTATAGCTAAACTGGCTTCTTCTACAAGTTTTTCTTCTGTCAGTATACAGTATAAAAAGATGTTTTGCAGTAGAACATTTCCCATCATTTCCATAAATGTGGCTTCAGTCAGAATGTGCATGCGTTCTTCATTGGGCATTGCCTTCCTTCCTATTTATTCCTTAAAAGCATGTTTTAGTTACATAATCCTGTTTCAAGTGAGCTGTTATCAATGTTTGTAATCATTATAAGCTTTTGGCAGAGATACAAAGTAAAATAGTTTATTAGGTGCACTCTGTTTTCCCTAGCATATTAAAATTGTTTCCTCATTGAAAGAACTTTTGCCTTTAAATGGTCTTTCTAAGTTGACAGCAATCAATGAATGATCATTATGTCATAAAATACACAATGATGCTTTAAAGGTCATTAGGACTGTTCACTTTTTTTTTTTAATATAATTTTTTATTTTTTATAAACATATATTTTTATCCCCAGGGGTACAGGTCTGTGAATCACCAGGTTTACACACTTCACAGCACTCACCAAAGCACATACCCTCCCCAATGTCCATAATCCCACCCCCTTCTCCCAAACCCCCTCCCCCCAGCAGGAACTAGAACGTATCATGCTTAGCGAAATAAGTCAAGCAGAGAAAGACAACTATCATATGATCTCCCTGATATGAGGAAGTGGTGATGCAACATGGGGGCTTAAGTGGGTACGAGGACTGTTCACTTTTAAAGGCGTGATTTAAAGGCCTCCAATCTCAAAACTGTAACAGTCTGTCCTATTTATAACACTTCAAGGGAACATGTTTTCATAGCCTCCAAAGATTTTATTTCGATTTTTATCAAGTCTCTCTTAAAGCCTTCATCCAGCAGGTTTTCTTAGTAGAAATAGTGGGAAATGAATCATAAGTCAGTAAAATGTCTTATAAGTAGAATTTAACTTTGCTTTACCCTAAATAAAGTGATTTAATGTTTTCATATTATTTTTATGTGATGTTTATTTCCTATTTTTGCTATCTTAGTTTTGTGATGTGTCCTGACATGAAGTTTTTTCTGCTTAGTTTTTTAATTTTTAAAAGTTTTACCTTTGTGAAATTGTTTTTACAATGCATGAAAAACTAAAAATATTCTTATCAGAAATTTATACTATTTTTTGAAAAAACCTATAGCCAAAAAAAAATCTTCTGTAACTTTTTTTAAAAATAAGCTTTCTCGGGACGCCTGGGTGGCTCAGTTGGTTAAGCAGCTGCCTTCGGCTCAGGTCATGATCCCAGCGTCCTGGGATCGAGTCCCACATCGGGCTCCTTGCTCAGCAGGGAGTCTGCTTCTCCCTCTGCCTCTGCCTGCCATTCTGTCTGCCTGTGTTCACGCTCTCTCTCTCTCTGACAAATAAATAAAAAAAAAAAAACCTCTTTAAAAAAAAAAAATAAATAAGCTTTCTCTCCAGTGTTTGTATTTTAAGAAGTCTTTAATGTACATGTAATCCTGTTATATGCACAGTACAGTTGTTGCTTAATTAAAATATTGGGAAATGTATATAAAAAGATAGATTTAACTTCTGAAAAGTTAGTTCTTTGTGTCTGAGGTTGGGAATTCAGAGGTAGGAGAGGGAGTCCGCTCAGGTGCATCATGGAAGAATGTTCTGGAGCATGTCATCTGCCATGAATGATCACCAATCATGTATGAACATTCAAAGTATTTGTGATGCTTTTTAAAATACAAGTTTCTGGGCCCAATTATGAACCTGACAACTCAGTATCTCTGGCATGAAGCTTGAAATACACATTATTAACATGTTCTCCAGGCCATTCTTCTTAGCCTGGCAGTATCCCCATTCTGGAGCCATTAGGAGGTGCCATCATGGTCCTTAGGGGGCTCATTCACTGAAAATGGGAAGACAAATTGACTGGGAAGACAAATTTAAGAGAAGAAGAGGAAGAGGTAGTTCTGAGAAATCTGGATGTGTTCTTGACACATTTAATCTGTTTTACATTGTATTGATTTTTAAATAACTTCTCTATTGAGATATAATTCCCATACCCTGCGATTCACCCATTTGAAGTGTATAATTCAGTAATTTTTAATAAACTAAGACCACAGTCAATTCTGGAACCTTTTTATCACCTCATAAACCTGTTACCTTTTAGCTATAGCATTCCCTTGAACCCTGTTCTCTCCCTATCCATAAGCAATCACTAATCTACTTCCTGTCTCTATAGATTTGCCTATTCTAGATATCTCATAAAAATTTAATATGTGATCTTCTGTAACTCTTTCTCTGACCACACTAGCAGTTAAGCTCCATTAATTGTCAGCTGATTATTCTGTTGTTTTCAGTGACGCCCTCTGGTATAAATTGCTTCAGCTACACAGACCGATGTGTCCTGGTTCCTCTGAAGGAAAAACTCCTTAGGTTAATGTTTGATATTTTTTTCTGTTCCCAAGAGTGCTTTTCCCAGGTGTCTCACTTTTTCTCTTAGGACTCTAGCCAGCCAGTAGTCTGGCCTTTACCTTCAATGAATCTAACAGTTTCTTCCCACCTGCTTTTTGCCACAACTTCTACTATTTCATTCTTTGTTTTTTATAAAGTATAAATTTGCTTAATTGTTTATTTAAATTCAATTTAATTAACATATACTATGTTATTAGTTTCAGGGGTACAATTTAATGGTTCACCAGTTGCATACAACACCCAGTGCTCATTACTTCAAGTGCCCTCTTTAATGCCCATCACCCAGTTACCCCATCCCCCCACCCACCTCCCCTCCAGCAACCCTGTTTGTTTCCTAGAGTTAAGAGTCTCTTATGTTTTGCTTCCCTCTGTTTCCTTATTTTATTTTTTCTTGCCTTCCCCTGTGTTCGTCTGTTTTGTTGCTTAAATCCGACAGATGAGTGAAATCATTGGTATTTGTTTTTCTCTAACTGACTTATTTTGCTTAGCATAATACCCTCTAGTTCCATCCACGTCATTGCAAATGGCAAGATTTTGTCCTTTTTGATGGCTGAGTAGTATTCCATGGTAAATATACACCACATCTTCTTTATTCAATCATCTGTCGATGGACATCTGGGCTCTTTCCATAGTTGGGCTGTTGTGGACATTGCTGCTACAAACAGTGGGGTGCAGGTGCCCCTTCAAATCACTATGTTTGTATCCTTTGGGGAAATACCTAGGAGTGTGATTACTGGGTTTGAGGGAAATTCTATTTTTAACTTTCTGAGGAACCACCATACTGTTTTCCAGAGTGGCCGCACCAGTTTGCATTCCTGCCAGCAGTGTTAAGAGGGTTCCCCTTTCTCCACATCCTCACCAAGATCTGTTTTCTTCCTGACTCATTAATTTTAGCCATTCTGACCAGTGTGAGGTGTTATCTCATTTAGGTTTTGATCTGTATTTCCCTGATGCCAGGTGATGCTGAGCATTTTTTTCGTGTGTCTGTTGGTCATTTGTATGTCTTCTTTAGAGAAATGACTTTTCTTTTTCAACATTCCTCTGGCTGGCTCCATACAAATTTTAGTATTGTTTGTTCCAGCTCTGTGGAAAATGTTGTTGGTATTTTGATAGACCTCTACAGATTTTGCTATTGCCCCTAAGGCTTGAACTTCACAGTCTGTTGCAAATGAATTCAGGTCCTTTAGAGAGATATTTAGAGCTCTCTGTTCTGTGACTTGGTTCTCCCTGAGCAAAATCTTTGAGCCAGGCCAGTGCTGATAGGAACAATACCCTGCAGCCCCTCAGACTTCTGAGTGACTCACCATAAGATAAAATTCAGTGGCAGTAGCTCTAGATCTTAGCTTGCTTCTGCCGGTGTGGAACCCCTGCCACAGAAGCCAAGGCAAGGGCAGTCAGGTTTACAGTATTCTTTGTGGTGCTGTACCTAAAGTAAGGTCTCCATCCCAGTAGGGAGCTTAGGCAGAAGAAGGGGGTGGGGTTCCCCATCTTTTGGCTGTACTTGTCTGGAACTTAGTCTGAGGTGCAGGGAGCTGAGGGCAGGATAAGAAATGCTGACATCCTGTCCTTCCTGGGAAGGTAGCGTTATAACTCAGAGCTAGGGGGACAGGGACCCCTGTATTACTGTTATTGGCTGTCCCAGTCTGGAGTGGAATTTCCATCTTGCTGAGCTATGAGAGCATAAAGATGGCCTGGATTCTGTTTCAAATACTATAGATTTTTCTGTTTTTACTTTCAATAGATTTTCTTGAATATAAGTTTATTAATTTTCTGTTTACTCATAGGACCATTTATAGAAACTTTAAATGTGCTCTTCTGAAATTTTCACTGAGGGGCCACCTGGGTGGCTTAGTCACTTAAGTGTCTGCCTTCAGTTCAGGTCATGATCCCAACATCTTGAGATTGAGTCCCACATTGGACTCCCTGCTCAGCAGGGAGTCTGCTTCTCCTTCTCCCTTTTCCCCTTCCTTCTGCCCGTTTCTCTCTCTCTCACTCGCTCTCAAATAAATAAATAAATAAATAAAATCTTTATAAAATAATAAATAAGGGACTCCTGAGTGGGTCAGTTGGTTGAGTATCTGCCTTTGGCTCAAGTCATGGTCTTGGGGTTCTGGGATTGAGTCTCATTCGGGCTCCCTGCTCAGCAGGACATCTGCTTCTCCCTCTCCCTCTGCTCCTACCCCCTGCTTGTGCGCGCTCTCTCTCTTTCTCTCTCTCTCTCTCTCTGACAAACAAAAACTTTAAAAAAAATAATAAAATTTCCACAGAGGAGTTGTCTTAAAGGCTCCTCATGCTGTTTTGCTGGAAACAGAATTCTCAGGCAGATCGTTCTTAAAGTTGTATCAGGTAGTGAGGTGATAGTTAATGTAGAGGAATTTGAGCTGTACAGTTGGATTTTTATAAACAGAAACCTAAAAAATAGCAACTTTTATGGTGTTTGCATGTTCCTTATTTTGTAATCTTAGTTTTTACAAACATTTTGAAAATTCTTTTTATTAATATGCAGAAAGGAATAAAGGGATTTAATATCTCTCCGCACTTAGGCTAAAGTGAGAAATGGAGCCCCTGTTAAGTGTAGAGGTATCAGTGATGATGCTGGTGATAATGATATTACACATTACAGGAGCTGTGCTTTCTGATTATACTTAGTATTTCTAAACCTCAATAGTAAGCTTACAAGGTGAGAAAGAGTGTCTTTCTATATATGAAGCAGCCAGGATTTAAAAAGATGTGCCTAAGGTCTCAGCGCAGATTCTAATTCATGTCTGACCTCAGAGTTTGTGCTGTTGGCATTGCTCCTTACTGCTTCAAAGTGAAAAATCCCAAGAGAAAGGCAAAAATGCACCAGAGAAGTGTTAGTCTGATCGCTTCCTTGTGTAAGCCTTAGGGGGAAGTTTGTTTTCAGTATCTTCTCCTGGAATGAAAGATCCTTAAACTGGAGCATGTCGGAAAGCTAGTCTTGTGGAAAGCACTTGGCATTCAGTTGCCTAGAAGTAAAATTTGGAGATTTTGTCTCCAAAGTGAATTTTTTTAGTACATTACACTCTACAATATGGTAGAATTATTAGCTCCTTGAGATTAAATAAAATGCCTGGTTTTGCTTCCTGATAGATTTACGTAAGAGTTGTGTAATAAGTACACTAGGCTCCTTGAACAATCCTTATCCAGTTCAACACTTAGCACAGTGCTTTGTATATAAAAGATGCTCAATAATTGTTTTTGAATGAATGAACATAGCCTTTTACTTAAAAACTAAATTAGGTATTAATTACTTTTTCACGCTTTTTCATTCATTAACTGTTAACTGAGTTTCTACCATGGGCCAGGCACTCTTTCTGGGGATGTCTAGTGAACAAAACAGACCAAAACCTTTGCCCACTGTTCTGAATTTGGAATGGGCTTTCATTATTTTTTCTAGTTATATTTAAGTATAGTTGACAAAATTATAAGATATTTGAAGTGTACATCAGGATGATTTAAGAAATGGATTCTTTTTAATATTTAGTATAAGATGAAAAGAATTAGTATTGCATAAGTATTTTGTACCAGGTGAAAGTCATTTAGGCTTTTTGGTTATAAGCAACGGAACCAATTCAATTTAGCTTAAGCAAAAATAGTAGGATCTACTGTGTTACGAGGTTGCAGAGATACTGGGGAACCAATGTAGGAATAAAACCTGGCTTCAAGAAAGAAGAGACTTTGTTGCTTCTCTCATGCAGTGTGTTTCATTCTTTTCTCTGCAGACTCACTTCCTTTATTCTTTAGCTCACATGACAGAATAGAGCTGCCCTACAGCCCCTAAGTTCTATAGTTTATTTCCAGTCACACTCAGAGAGATTCATAGACTCTGGGTACCAGTTCCTCAGGTTTGGTTAAGTGTTCACTCAGCCCAGTCCAATGAGCAGTGCCCCAAGAGGTGCAGAATTCTTATGATATGATGCTTATGACTCACGGGGTTTGTGAACAGGCAGATACCACAAATGTCTGCATACACACTGCATAATTTTCACAGTGCCTTACAAGGTTGTAAATTCTTTCTGATGAATTTGGAACCCTCAAAGGTTGAATAACATACTCATAGTTGCACAACATGTAGGCTGTGGGCCCAGAACCTAGTTTTATCTGACTACAAATCTTGTGCTGTTACCATTAACTGTATACATTTTTTTCTTTCACCTATGAACTTATTTCTTACTGATATATAATTGATTATATTAGTTTCTGGTATACAGTCTAATGATTTGATATTTTATATATTGTGAAGTGATCACAATAAGTCTAGTTTATACCCATTACCATATAGTTACAGGGGGTGTGTGTGTGTGTGTCTGTGTGTGTGTGTGTGATGAGAACGTTCAAGATCTATTCTTTCAGCAACTTTCAGATATATGATACAGTATTAACCGTAGACACCACGCCTAATACTCCATCCCCAAGGCTTATTTTATAACTGGAAGTTCATATACCTTTTGACCTCCTTCACCCATCCATCCTTCCCCCAACCCACCCATCTCTGGAAACCATTAATCTATTCTCTGTTATTTCTGAGGGTTTTTTGTTTGTTTGTTTTGATTTCACAGGTAAGTGAGATCACATAGTATTTGCCTTTCTCTGTCTCACTTAGCATAATGCCCTCAGGGTCCATCCATACTGTTGCATGTTGTAAGATTTCCTTTTCTATTGCTGAGTAATATGCCATTGGGTCTCACTGGGTTCCTTGTATTTGGAAGTCTAGATCTTGAGGTCTACTTCCTTCCCCAGGTTAGGGAATTTTTCAGTCAATGTTTTTTCAAAGAAGTTTTCTGCCCCTTTCTCACTCTCCTCTTTCTGGGACCCTTGTAATGGTCCAAGATTTGCTTAGTAATGTCCTTTCGGTCCCTTCAGCCATCTTCATTCTTTTACTTTTTGCTGCTCTGATTGAATGAAATCTGCCCTGCCTTTGAGTTCACTGATGCATTCTTCTGCTTCATCCAGTCTGCTGCAGAACCCATCTATTAGATTTTTCAGTCAATTATTTTACTCTTCAGCTCCACAAATTCTACTTGCTACTTTCTTATAGTTTCTATTTGTTGAAACTCTCACTTTATTCATGCATTGTTTTGCTGACCTCGGTTAACATCATTATGACTGCTATTTGAACACTCTTATCTCTGTTTCATTGAGGTCTTTTTTTTTTTTTTTTTGAGATTTTACCTTTTTCATTTAGAACTTATTCCTGTGTGTTTTAAATTTTTTTTTTTACTCTTCTGTGTTTCTGTGCATTAGATGAATAATCTTGATGGACTTGCCTGTTTTGGGAGATGAACTTTCTTAACTACATTTTTAAAAGGTGTTGAGAGACGGTACCACTAAATTTCATTCAAAGAATCCATCTCCCTCCCTGAAAAAAAGAATGTGTTCCCCTTGTTAATGCTTTCTAAATATTTATTTTTTTTAATATTTTATTTATTTATTTGACAGAGAGAGATCACAAGTAGGCAGAGAAGCAGGCAGAGAAGGCGGGGGGGGGGGGGAAGCTGAGCAGAGAGCCTGATGTGGGACTCAATCCAAGGACCCTGAGATCACTACCTGAGCTGAAGGCAGGCTTAACCCACTGAGCCACCCAGGTGCCCCTGTTAATGCTTTCTAAATGCCATTATTACCTTACCTATTAACTGTGCATGTTCTTTATTGTTATTTCTAATGCCAGTAGCACTTTTATCTTTTTTAGAGTTACGTCATTTCAAGAATAGTGTATCTGTATTAATAGAATCATAACAGTATGAAACCTTTTATCTGTTCTCAGTAATAAATTCAAAGTGATTGACTTATACCTTGTTTCTAGATCATTGAAATATATACAATAAAATTTTAACCAAAAAATTTCAAAAGAACTCGTATTAAAAAGGTTTTTTGTTGTTCTTGTTTGATTTATTTAACTAGACACAATAAATTTAACACCTTTGTCACAAATCCTATTATAATAAAGATTCAGGCAGGTTAGTAGACAAACTTTTGTTAGTATACAAAAAATGGAGAAAAAACCTTATTAGAAATTTTTCTGTCTTATAATTTAGGGTAAGTTTAATTTCATTTGTGATATTTAAGTAAAGTTAATTTTGAAGACATGTAAAATGTTTTCAAAAAATTATGTTATACTTCAAAAACGGGATTTGTTTCTTTCCTAGAATTGTCTACTGAAACATGTCTTAGTGATCTTACCAAGTCTCGTGGTCTTATGTATAATATGTGTGCTCACTTCTCCCTTTTTCCAGCTATAATTCTCCCCTGAACTTACAACTTGTATATCCAACTGCCTACTCAACAGCACCACTTAACACATCAGACATAATATGTCCAAATTGAATTTCTTACCCTCCTCAGACAGAAGATAGTAAAACCTGCTCTACCTTCCATGTTTTCTTTATTAATAGCAAATCTGTCCTTCCTTTTTCTCAGTCCAGAAACATTAGACTTATCCTTGACTTCTCTTCTGCCTCACATTTGTGAACAAATCTTACTATCTTCAAAATATATCTAGCATCTGACACATTCTTCTGACCTCTGTTGTGTTTCTGGTCCACCACATTTTTATTCTTTGTATGAATGATTTCTGCCTGCTTCCATCTTTGCATGCCTCTGGTCTATTCTCATTAGCCTAAGTGACCTATCAAACAAAAACCAGATCATGTCTCTTCTCAGAACCTTTTAGTGGTTCCTCATTTTTTCCAAAGTAAAAATCAAAGTTTTCACCCTGGCTCATGAGGCCGTACACAATCTGTTCTCTCTACCACCCGCCTTCTCTGACTTCATCTTTTTCTATTTTCTGCCACCCTGGCTCTCATGCTTTTTCAAAACACAGAAGACACCATCTGCCTGAGAACCTTTGCACTGACTGAAACACTCTTGGGAGATGTAATCTTTCACCTCCTTCAAGCCGTTGCTCAAATGTCACTTTTTCCATGACCCTCTACTCTACCTCATTTGAGATCTCAGCCTCCTCTCCCTTGCCATGCTCCTGTTTTCCAAAAAACTAGTCACATTCTAATATGTAATACTATGTAATACTATGTAATTTACATATCTGTTATATTTTCCTTGATCTTTTATCTCCTAGTAAAAGTTCTGAAAGGGTCAGCAGTTTTGACTTTTTTTTTCACTGATTCATCACGCAATGCACAGACTGTACTTGGCTATAATTTTTGTTGGTTAAATAATTGAATAATTGCATGAAGGAATGTTTTTATGAAATTCTTCATAAAAAAGTTTCATGCATGCATACATGTACATGTATAGGGGGTTGTGTGTGTTTATATAGTAAAATAACAAGTTAACATAAGTTTTCATAATAATAATAACATAAGTTAACAAAAGTTTTCATCAAAATATTTTCTCTTAAATTGGGTTTGTGGAGGGCGCCTGGGTGGCTCAGTGGGTTAAGCCACTGCCTTCGGCTCAGGTCATGATTTCAGGGTCCTGGGATCGAGTCCCGCATCGGGCTCTCTGCTCAGCAGGGAGTCGGCTTCCTCCTCTCTCTCTCTGCCTGCCTCTCTGCCTACTTGTGATCTCTCTCTCTGTCAAATAAATAAATAAATAAAATCTTTTAAAAAAAAAAATTGGGTTTGTGGAGTATATAGTTGTTGGCTAAAGCACATCTGTCTTTCCTTCATTTGAGCTATTTTGTATATGGGACAAAAGACAGCAGTTTCTAAATATTTAGATCAAAGCAAGAAATGTTTTTGAAACCATTTTTCAACTTCAAGAATGATTGTGATAAGTATCTGTAGGTCAGTAACTTGGAATTTTTTAAAGACATGATTATTCACTGGAAATTTTTTAAAGAGATAATGTAGACATCTGAAAATTAAAGTTTTTAATTTTAGTAATCCCATTCTAAGCTTCATAGAAATTTTCCTTTCTCTTTTTTTCTTAAACTTAAACATAAGCTTTTTCAATACCATTTAGAATAAAGAAATAATCTTTTAGGTGGAATGTTGTATCAGATAACTATGGCACTCATACCCTCATATTACTCTAGAAATTGTACAACATATGGTACTTTTAGGATAAGCTTATCTCTGAACCTTTTCCCTTATTAAAGGACTATGTCATAAGTACCTTTCTACCCAACCAACATGACATCTTAAGCCTGATATATTTCCCAAATCCAAATCCAGTTTTTTTCTTATGACAAATAGCACTACTGCCAAACATTTATGATTTATTCTGATGGAGAAAAATGCTTGTTTCTTCACTGATTTAAATTTAGTCTTACATGTGAATATTTGCTAGGTAATTATTACTCGTATTCATTATGACTCTGAATTGGTAAAAATAAAAAACACTAGAATTTTCTAAAGAATAATATTACAGCATTATGAAAATACCTCTTGGAGTCAGTTTTCATTGTTAAAATGTTAGCTTCAGAGTAGTTAATCTGTTGTGCCTTTCTTCCACAGTTCTGATAAAATAGTCAAAGATGTTAAGAAAATTTTGGATGAATTCTGAATTGTAAACAATCATGTTATGCCATTATGCATAGATATTCAACTAAATGAATAAATCCCTGTATATCCTTTTAGTTCAATAGGTTTTTGATTCAGTCACATGCAGTTACAAAGGAATTTCAGATCCAGAAATGTATATACTCAGAAAGCTCATGTGACTTTGTGCTGAGAGATTAAAGTTTGTGGAATATAAAGTTTACCCTGGAAGGAAATATATACTTGTTATAGAGCCTAATTCATTCGTATCCAACTTGTGAGTTATTAAATGTGAAGTTTGTTTTGTTTTGTTTTGTTTTTCTTTTTTTTTTTTTTTTAAGATTTTATTTATTTGACAGACAGAAATGACAAGTAGGCAGAGAGGCAGGCAGAGAGAGAGGAGGAAGCAAGCTCCCTGCTGAGCAGAGAGCCCGATGTGGGACTCCATCCCAAAACCCTGGGTTCATGACCTAAGCCGAAGGCAGAGGCTTTAATCCACTGAGCCACCCAGGCGCCCCTAAATGTATAAAGTTTTTTATAGAGTTTAGCAAATAAATGCAAGAGCTACTTGGTGGAGTATGTGTTTCTGAGAAAATTGCTTTGTATTTGCAGTCTTATCTCAATCCCTAGTAACAGCTATCTTCTCTTGTTCTAGTGAGAGATAATATGAGGGGGGAGAACACCTTCCTCGTGAATTGTGTTTTAGGTAGTCAGCATTCTGAAGTAGTTTCAGAATTGAGACTAAATAAATACAGTCCTGAGGAGAAAATAAAAGAAATCTCTTGTTATATGTTTATTGATCTTGTGATTTCACAAAAGGAAAAAAGTGTTGATTGAAACACCTAGAAATCACTGATATCTACAGAGTTTATGATGAGTTTGACCCAAGTACTCTTAAGATATCCTATATACTGCTTTATGCACTCAGGATATTCTTAAAATAGTATCTTGTTCTGGATAATTCATAATTTTATAAAGAGTTAAGAGATTCATTTATTAAACCTTTGGTTTGAATTCAACATCATAACTATTGCTTGGAATACCATACACTGAGAGAAGTGTGTTTAGCTATGTTTCAAATGATGGAAAATGAGGATGGTCTTACATTACTTTGTTTTATCTTATTAACCATAAGAAAAAAGTGGGGGTATGGATTTGCTAATACACTCTGAATGCATAAACAAACAAACAAACAACAACAAAAATAAGAACTGTTTGTGAGATAGCATTAAATAGCAGCTGTTTAGGCTTAATATGTTTTACCCAGATTAAAAACTTTCTTGGTAAAGGTGGTTCTTGTTTTTCCTTTTGCTGACGTCCACTCTAGAACAATATGGGTTGATTTAAAAGTGAAGGCCTCCATCTTCCAGGGGATAGGGAGGACAGATCCAAAATATTCAGAGCCCATATTCCTAGTTACCCCTCTGACTGTGTTTTGCTTTTAGCATTAACAACATGCTTGCTTTCTGATTCTCTTTATTTTAGTCTATGCAGGGGAAACTTTCTAAAGAAAAATCAACTACTCAAAAGATGATGGAAGAGCTGGAAAAGAAAGAAAGAAACCTACAGAGATTAACAAAAACTTTGCTTGATGTGAGTAGAAAAAATTCAAATTACTTTCAAAGAATGATTCAGTACTTACTTAAATTAAAGCAGATACTTATTTTGTACATATTCATAGAATATTTTTTACTTGAAGACTTGATTTCGGTGTGCCAATTAATTAACTCCATTAGGTTTTTATAGAGTTGAGTGTATAATTAAAAGGCAAACTTCTGTTTTTCTTATGTATCTGAATATAATTTCACAGACTTAACTGCAATATAGTCAAATATTATATAGAGATTCAGTCCCAAAGTAATTCAATAAAGCATAAATTGAATATAAATAAAATTACCTTTGAAAATCCTTAAGGAAGGTACAATGTTGACATTTCATCATTGGAACAGATCACATTTTCTTCATTTAATTACAAGATGGCACACTTGGCCTGCATTTAAGGATACGTTGTACAAAAAAATAGTTATATTAGTTTTTTAACTCTCATCATGACATTTTGCCTCTAAATACCCAGAATGCATCTCCAAAAATCAGGCACATTTCCCATATAACTGCACCACAATTGTCAAACCCAACAAGAATAATATTCCTCAATATTCAGTAATACCATGAGTTGCATTTCATTTTGTCTTACGAAGTTTCTCACTTTTTCCATGTTAGTGACTTGTTGATAAATCTGGGCCTGTTGTCTTAAAGACTTATATATTGTCAGGCCTTCTAGATTTGTCTGATTGCTTTCTTATGGTGTCATTTATCTTGTTCTCTACCCCCTCTATCTCTTATAACCTAGAAGTAAGAGCTAAAGATATCATTAAGTCAAGACAAACATTTTTTGGCATGAAGACTTTGTAGGTGTTGTTCATGTCCTCAAATTATTTATGTTTGATTATCCCACTGTAAGTGACAGAAATACTGATCTCACTGGTTAAAATGGTAACAGACTAATTCTTATGGCCTCTGCAAATAGCAGGTAATCTGTGGAATGATACTTAGGTAACACTGAATATGTAGTTTATCAGTACCCTTTCCATTGATGGTTTTAGTATTTACTGGTGATCATTGTCTAAATCATTACATGATTAAAAGAATCATATTCTTTTCTAATTATATTTATATTTTTTAGCTGGCATTCATCTATTAAAAAATCTTTTCCTCATCAGTGCAGGTTGTTTGGTTATTTTGAAATACATTGAAATACAGGTCTAACTAGAAAGCTAATTAAATTGCCTGTAGCAATTTTCACAATGAGAAGTAGATGGTGACAGTTTTGGGGATGAAGTGAAGGTAGCTTTTTCTGAGTGTAATAAATTATGAGTTCATATTGATAATCCCAATTTAAATTTCACAATTCCAAATTGTTAGGGTCTTTTTCTTTTGGTTTTATACTTGTATTTCTTTTTCTCTTAATGCTGAAAATTTTGGTTCCTATCAACACTAACATAACATATATACTTTTTTCTCAATATGCAACAGATAGTTTCAAAGTAAATAAATCACTGCTGTTGCTAACAGTAAAACTATAGGGTAGGGTTTAAAATTTCTTCATAGTTCTTTTTGTTCTTTGGATAAATTTTATTATAGAGGATTACATATACAACCAAGATGCTTATTATGTGACATTATGTAGCATGAGATACTCCTCGAAAGTAAGTCTGGGTTTGTTGCCTCTTTCAGATTTACCCTAGGGCACGAGATGGCACAGAGGAATCCTGGAGTCATTTCCACTATTTTAAATGCCTTTTCTTTTTCTTTTTTCCTACTGTATGTATGCAGTTTAATTTGGTTAATGTGTATGTAATATGACTCTAACGTTTCATTAATAAATGGGGGGAAATGTTCAGACAACTGCATGGCTTTGAATACCTTTTCACTGTTCTAACAACCTGATTTGTGTTTTCTTTCTCTCTTGCAGAACCAAAGGCAAACAGAAGAGACATGCTCCTTATTGGATCAGGGCCAGGAAGCAGACCAATCCAGGCAGCAGACAGTACTTACCAAATGGCCACTATCTGATTTGAGTGTGATTGATCAGCTGTTCAAGGAAATGTCCTATTGTTTGTTTGACTTGAAGGCATTGTGTAGTATTCTCAATCAGCGAGCTCAGGGCAAGGAGCCTAATCTTTCGTTATTACTGGGAATCAGATGTAAGTCGTTGATGCCTTGTTCTTACTGTATTGCTTAGCAATTAGAAACCTGTCTTCATGGATCAGGAACCTCTTACTGCCTTTTCCCTATTTGTTTTTATCTCCTTTCCTACTTAGATTTATAAATCTCTGAATAAATCTGTAGGTCTGTGAATACATGTTATTACTTGATTGCTAGGACTTACCTCATACTTAGAGAAGTGAGCAGTGTCATATTGGTATGGACTGCCACTTGGAAGAATGCCTACAGAGCTTCCTGTGTGGATGAGCTGTGCTGGATCTGCTAATATGTGATTGGAGTGGTAGTTCGATGTGATAGTCCTGATTACTCTTCTAAAAGTAATGATTCTATTGGCTTTCATATAGTAATTGTCTAAGGTAATGATCCAGCCATCTGTCTGCTGGTAAAATATTTAAGAGAAGATCCTCCTTTGCTTTTCCTATGCAGTGTATGTCTATGACAGTTGCTTAATGTAAGTACCAGTGCTGGGGCACCTGGGTGGCTCAGATGGTTCTGCGTCTGCCTTCGGCTCAGGTCATGATCCCTTCCTGGGATCGAGCCCCAGGTGGGCTCCCAGCTCAGCGGGGAGTCTGCTTCTCCCTCTCTCTCTGCCTTTCCCTCTGCTTGTCTGTTTTCTCTCTCAAATGAACAAATAAAATCTTTAAATATATATATATATATATATATATATATATATATATATATATATACACACACACACACACACACACATATATATACTTAAATATATATAAAATAAAAAAGAAAATATATATTCTATATCTATGTCTGTGCTGTCACAAGAGCTAATTTTCATGGCCTGTGGATCTGTTGCCCTTTTCATGCATTCACACTCTGGCCTTATCCCTTTCAATATGACACCCTGTCCCCCCATTGTTCCTCAGTCCCATGTTCTTCCACACGTAGTTGTAAGAGCTGCCACAGGAATATCCTAGTTTCTATTCTGTGCTGCTTTTGCAGAAACACACATCTCTGCATGTGGTTCTAAATTACTATAATATTGACCTATTGGTCTCCTCTTAATACAGAAGAAATGAGCATAAGTAAGGAGATATGATTGGAATAAGACCATAATATGGTTTATGCACTTTCTATGTTGTATTGAGAAATTGCCTAATAATATAGTTAATGTGTGACTAGAGTGGAGTCTAGTTTTACTTACAGTTTCATCAAAAAGATCTACCGATGGGCGTCATGATAGTTATTTTGGCAAACCAAGTAATACTTTCCACCAAAGTATATCCCTTGTTAAATGAAACATGTAACTGTGCTCAGAGAGATCAGCAGAATTTTCCCTTCCACTTTGTAGATGGTTATATACATATGTTTGGGTATGTAAAAAACACTTTAAAGTGTAAATATGTTGACTTGTAAGTAATGCTTTATATGGTCCAGACACTAAGGTGCAGATAATGCAGTTGTACACAGCCCTTGGCCACCACACAAACTCGAATACTAGAGCATTGTGATAAGTACTATAATTGAGATGTGGATGGAGGAAAATGGGGGTCCAAGGGGAAAACTAACTAAATGGGAAGGGCTATGAAGGCTCTGATGTTTAAATCTCTGGAGGAGAGGTTTGCCAGGTCATGGGGCAGTTTAGTCAGCAGTGATCTCTTGAAGAAATAAAAGCTCACACACAAAAGACTCAATTCTCTTTACCATTTTAGAAGTAGTCACCCCTTCAGTTATTTTGTAACTTTCTACATTTATAGTCTCCTGTATAGTATTTGTCACCTTTTCCAGTAATTAGATTAAGAGAGCTATCCAAACGTGAATATAAAGGGAGATTTAAGAACTTTGTCACATCACCTCCCAATATATCCCTCTTTCAATCTTTCAGGTTTAACCCCGTATCCCTTACCTTGTATCTTGGTACTGTGAAAATTTGACCAGCTAGGTAATTTGTCAAAAACCAGTATATTTTGAATTCTTATCTCCTCACTCCACCCATTGTTCATTAACACTCTTTACCACACCTTTCTTTTTTTAAAAATGCTCTGCTACCATGGTTTCCGTGGCTTTGTATTCTAGGTTCTGCTTCTGCCTTTATGACTATTCAGTCTTAGTGTTCTCTGGAATTCTCTGCCATTTAAATTATTACTGTTCCCCAGAAACCTTTTGTTGCTCATTTTTTTTTCTTTTTTAAAATTGGATTATTTGTGGGGTTTTTGGTACTGTGTTTATAAGTTCTTTATATATTTTGAAAATTAACCCTTTATCCAGTATATCATTTGCATACACCTTCTCCCATCCTGTAGATTGTCTTTATTTTGTTGATGGTTTTTGTTTTGCTGTGCAAAAGCTTTTCATTTTGGTATAATCCCAGTAGTTTGATTTTGCTTTTGTTTCATTTGCCTGAAAAGACCTATCTAGAAAAATGTTTCTATGGCCTATGTCAAAGAAATTTACACCTGTGTTTTCTTCCAGGAGTTTTTTTATTGGTTTCAGGTTTCATATTTAGGTCTTTAATCTATTTTGAGTTTATTTTTGTGTATAGTCTAAGAAAGCAGTCCAGTTTCATTCTTCTGAATGTAGCTGTCCAATTTCCCCAACACCATTTGTTGAAGAGATTGTCTTCTCCACGTTGTGTATTTTCGCTTCCATTGTCAATGATTAATTGACCGTATAAGCATAAATTTATTTCTGGTCTCTCTTTTCAGTTCTGTCGATCTATGTGTCTCTTTTTGTACCAGTACTATATTCTTTTGATTACTATAGCTTTGTAATACATCTTCAAATCTAGGATGTATTTGATTGGGATTGTGATACCTCTACCTTTGTTCTTTCGCAAGACTGCTTTGGCTGTTTGGAGTCTTGTGGTTCCCATACAAAATTTTAGGATTGTTTCACGACATTTGTGAAAAGTGTTGATATTTTGACTGGGATTACATTAAATCTGTAGATTACTTTGGGTTGTATGGATATTTTAACAATATTAGTCCTTCCAATCCATGAGCTTGCTATATCTTTCCAGTTTGTTGGTGTTCAGTTTCTTTCATCCATGTTTTAAAGTTTAGGGCCTTCATTTCCTTAGTTAAGTATATTCCTTGGTATTGTATTCTTTTTGGTGCAATTGTAGATGGGTTCTTTTCTTAATTTCTCATTCTGCTTCTAATACTAACTATTAGTATATAGAAATGCAATGATTTCTTTATACTTCTATAATTTCGTGTCCTGTGACTTTACTGAATTCATTTATCAGTTCTTTCGTAAGTCTTCAGGGTTTTCTGCAAAGAGTGTCATTTAGGGGCGCCTGGGTGGCTCAGTGGGTTAAAGCCTCTGCCTTCGGCTCAGGTCATGATCCCAGGATCCTTGGATCGAGTCCCACATCGGGCTCTCAGCTCAGCAGGGAGCCTGCTTCCTCCTCTCTCTCTCTGCCTGACTCTGCCTACTTGTGATCTCTGTCAAATAAATAAATAAAATCTTTAAAAAAAAAAAAAGAGTGTCATTTACAAACAATGTAAGTTTTACTGATTCCTCAATAATTTAGGTGTTTTTGTCTCTCTTTTTGTATATTTTCTCTTAGTAATCTTACCCATGTCCTTTTGCTTTCTTTTAGTGCTGTCCCTCTGACCCATACAGACATTTATCTCTTTCCTGCCTAGAATGCCCATCCGCCCCGGCTCTTGTTTATACTTTCCTTATATTAGAACCAGTTATTCTGTAGGCATCATAGTACTCAACTATGTCCAAAAGAGAACCTGCTTTCCCTCCCTCCCTAATCCTGCACCTCACTAGTGGTGCTAGTGAGTAGCACCACTATCCACCTGTCCGCCCTAATCCAGATTTTTCTCCACCCTGCTCTTTCCTGCATCTGGGTATGTCCTTTGCCTAGGCCCTAACCCCTATATAACTTAGGATGGTTGAGCTCTGTCATTTCTACCAGTTCCTTCTTAGCATTCATTCCTTCCATTACATCTCCATTGCACTGTTGCCTTAAATGAAGCTTTCAAAGTCCTTCACCGGTACTGGTCTCTCTGTCCACTGTCTTGCCTACTTTCCCCCACCAATCCATTTTTTTCACAATGCTGCCAGAGTGATCTAACCTAATGGTAATTCTGATTTCCAAATATTTACAGTCCCCTAAAATAGAGATAGGTAGGTCTCACATGCCTCTTTAGCCTTATTTCTTGACCCTTGCCTTCATAATTTGTGCTCTGCCATTTTAGAGCCGGTTACTTACTTTCTTGAAGCTTCTCAGATTCTTTGGTTTTCTGCCTTTGTGCCTTTTTTCATTCTGCATCTTGGCCCATCTAATGAAGCTGCACCCTCTCCAGTTGGCTGGTGGTTCTCTTCCTTGTGCTACTGCAGTCTGTGTATGGTGGTAGGACACCTATAATACTTAACTGTGCTTATTTGTTTATGAAGTAAATCATTAAGAATAAACCACTGCATCCATTATTTTGCTGGCCTTTCCATCTAGCATAGTGCCTGGATCATGGTAGGTGTTCAGTTTGTGTTTGTTGAATTAAGTTAATCTGACTCTTACACCTCCAGTAAGCTACCAAGGCCAGTAAAAGCATAAGGAAAGATTTATTTATTTATTTTTAAAGATTTTATTTATTTATTTGACAGAGAGAGAGAGATGACAAGTAGGCAGAGAGGCAGACAGAGAAAGGGGCGGGGGAGGCAGGCCCTCCACTGAGCAGAGAGCCCGATGCCACCGGGCTCGATCCCAGGACTCTGAGATCATGACCTGAGCTGAAGGCAGAGGCTTAACCCACTGAGCCACCCAGGTGCCCCAAGGAAAAATTTATTTTACAATTATTGACTCCATCTGCTTTAATATTGAGATGTGCTGACAAAGAGAGGAACTGAGGTAAATAATTAACAGCCAGCTGACTCAGGGCCTCACCCTCCCCACCCTAGGTCATTCAGCGATTGGGCAGCTAGCCATCAGCCCAATTGAATTGCATGGGGTTGTAGCATTCCATATATATATATATATATATATATATATATATTTCACACACCACACATAAACATACATATACATACATATACACACACACTTAACCATATATTTTGGAAATTTATGCTTTCATGCTAATAAACCCATTTTGCAGTCTATAGAAATTAAAGCTATCACTCCTTAATACAGAAGTGATTTTCCATTTTTTGTCAAGTCAGAATGAGTGCTATAGTTGAGCTTGAGAGTTATTAGAGCATGCTTTTTCTTACTTTTGGAATGTTGTCATGCTTTAAACATGTTGAACATGTGTATTACAGTATGGATTTAATGCAATTTAATTAGTGAAAATTTTAAAGGAGCAGGTAAACAAGATCTATTTAATACTGAATGATACATTTAAACCTGAACCTGATTTGTATTCAGGATACAGTATTATATTTCTAATGATAATTAAGTTAAAATTCCTAAAATGCCTTTGGTCAAAAAAGTGTGAGACATTCTCCATATTTTATTTCCACAGCAATGAACTGTTCAGCTGAAGAGACTGAGAATGACTATAGCCCAGAAACACTCAGTAAAAAATTGTCAGATGTATGCCAGTTACGGAGGGACATCGATGAATTAAGGACTACAATATCCGACCGCTATGCTCAGGACATGGGAGACAACTGCATTACCCAGTGATCAGCTCTTGGTCCCACAGCAATAACGACCCATTGTTAAATGCTGCTGTGTTACAGTTCTTCATATTTCTGTTTAGGAGCCATAATGGAAAGTCACAAGTGATATATAGGAATTTTTTTTTTCTGTGGATTTGTTTTCCTGGGGGAGAAAGGGGATTTGATGAGGCTTCAAAGGGGGCTTATCTAATCAGGCCAAAAAACCAAATTACTATTTGAAAAATGTGATGAAGTATACAAGAAAAACAAAAAATCTGTCTTCTCATACTACTGATTGTAGGACCAAGCTGTGAATAGTGCCCTTCAGATAAATGGATAGGATTTCTTTTTATCTGTAGCTGTGTGTGTGCGTGTGTGCACACATGTGTGCACATGTGTGTTTATTCACAAAATTATAAGGATTTCTAGGGTCAAAGCAAAGCTTCCGAGAAAGGCACACACTGTTTATTCCTGTATTTCTTTTCTTTCATTAGAAGCTTGTGTTGTTCTTTAGGGTTTTCAAGGGCTGGCTGAACAAGAGTTCCAACAGCAGGCAAGGTTTTAGTAGGAGTACAGCTGGCAAAACCATTTGTCTTTTGAACAACCACTGTGCTGCAATGATGAGGTTGTGGGTTTGGGTTGATTTAGTACTGTGGGTAGGTCAGCTATTTTTCCAGAGTGATTATGGGTTGCCTTAGAGGTATGAAATTTTGATGTGATAATCTTTTCATTAGCATTGCAATTTATTTATCACAAGGCAACTTAACATAATTTGAACTAATTTTAACATGTCCCTTACTATTAACAATTTTTCATTTACAATAATCAATGTAAACAAAGCCATAAAGAATTAATGCTAACCATCTAAAGCCATTGTTGTAAAAGAAGGATTAACAAAGTCACTCTGGAGCAATAGTTTATTTATCCATTTCTCACGTTTACATTTTAATAGTTTTGTATGTTTTAAAGTTAAAACTACTTTAAGAAAAAGCCAACCTGTATTCTTGATATCTGAACTATCACAAACATAAAACAATATCAAAACCAGGTGATATTTCAATTATATTTATTAGGTAAAGTACATTAAAAACTGGGTTTTTCATATAATACAAGGTTATTTCTTCTTCTGGAGTACAGGATATCATTATGAAATGAAACTGATTTTTAAGTAGACATACAATTATTTAAACTTCCAAACAAGTATTTTCCTGTTTTATTTGGAATTTTGGGAGGATTATATGTTTTATTACTTTAGAACGTTTATTCCTTTCTTTTGAATACACTTAGTTATGGCAATCATTGTTCTTTACACACTGGTTTGTTTTCTTGATGCAACCAGGTCTCAAGTAGGGTAAGACCAAATAAGAGGTAGAAGAAATAAGGGGCATGAATTCAACAGGATAATACTGTTTTGGGCAAGAACAGATCACATGTCTGTTTCTGTTGCCAGGCTTATATACTGGTATAAAGATTGCTCCTAGAAAAGATTTTTCTTAAATATTTTCAGATATTTAAGAAAATATGTGGGATAAAAACTTGAAGGAAACCCCAGGAAGACATTCAGTTCAGAATTTGGCTAATATGCAGCACTCAGTAAGTTACTCTGTGGTTATGTTACAACAGTCAGTTATAATACATTGTAAGTACATCCAACTGTACTTTTGTTTAGTGCCTGAGTCCTCCCTACTCTTACTTCTTAGGATCTGGGCACTAAGAAATCAGTGCATGATAGTGATTTTGCATTCCAAGTACCTATGCTCATATGGAAAAGTCACTTGTAAGAACATGGCATTCTAATGTGTTCATTTGTTTTTTAACGTTGGTGGTTTGAAGACAATCAGGGAGTAGTAAATTTATACCAAAAATCTGAATCAAAGAACTCTGCCTTGTAAAAATATCTGTAAAAATGGGCCTTTATATTAAGAAGATACTAGCATCTGAAAGAGATAAAACACAGTGCAACACACAACTTTCTTAACATTCTCTCTGAATAGAAACTCCAACCCCTCCCTCTCAATTTCCACAGTTTGGGAAATAAAGGCACCCTAAGATGATAGTACTGATGTGCATAAATAATCACTGATTGCGTCACTAGGTTCTTATTGTCTTCTAGGTTTTTAGTATATGTTTTTGGGTTTTATGGTTATTAGTGTTGTTTTGAACAAACTTTTGGTCATTTGCTTTAATTTACTGTAGACATATTTTTGTTTTCTGACTTAAGGTAAAATATTTAATTTTTAAAATAAGTTTTCTTTTAGAACTTACAGAATTTGACTTAATTCACATGTCTTGAGGTAAAAGTGTGTTAATTTAGAAAATTGACTACTACTGGTGTATTTCCATTTCTAAAATGTCTACCTCCTCATAAATAAAAAAGGAAAATAAGATGTGATAGTTTAAGTATAACCCTGAGTTACAAAATTAATCTCTTGGAGTTTGGAGTTTGTGAAGGGACCTAGATAATAAGTAGACAGTCTTGGAGGGAATATTTTTGGGGAAATGAAATAGTAGTATTCTATTTGTCAGCATTTAATTTTAATTTTATTTTTCAGGAAATTCCCCTTTCCCAAGATAACTTCTTCTGTTAGATTGCAAATAATACTGATATCTCATTGAAAACAAAGATTTGACTGTTAGGTCAAGTAAGATGGGCAAATAGAAATACTAAGTGTCTTATTCTAGTTTGAACTAGGATGTTCTCAGATGTTTTTATACTGATATATGTCTGAGATGAAAATTAACCTAAATTTTGAAGTTAAATCTATTTGGGTGATTTCCTTAGATGTGAAAACTTTTTAATTATGCTTTTGTGAATTAAATGCTTATCTTCTTAGGAAGTATCTCATGCAGTGTTAACATTTATTATTGGTGTTCTGGATTTTGAAGTTGAGATTATTCTGCCTCAGTCACACAAAAGCAGGGATAAAGTAACAGTATCTCAGTAAAAGACCCACTTACCTGTGCAGACAAAAATAACGGAATCAAAGGCACAATAGTTGTCTTTTCTTTTGATGTCTGAAGGATACTTTAGTTAAGCTGTTAGTAAATTTTCAGTGGCCTCTAATTTTAAAAGCTTAAGTAGTGACTAGATCAGTCATGCCTGGATTTCTTTTTTAAATAAGTATTGTCCCTTTTTATATTTGAAATGGGATTCAGTATTTAATATTAACAACATTATTTTTGTGTGTAATTTATTTTGGTCATGACAGTTTAGTCAACTGAATTAGGCTTCTTTCAATAGCTTCTTAAAGACAATCTCAAGGGCTGCAGTGTTGCTAAAGTGGATATTGTACATTTCTAACTCAGTAATGAGCTTATAAATTAATTTTGTCATAGTTCAAGACGTTACTAGAAATCCCTTAGAGGATATTTTTAAAGGAACTACTTTATTGGGAAAATGTTCTTTCGATATCAGTAATCGTTCATTGGATAACTTAGTAACCGAGAGTTTGGGACTGTATTTTTACATAGCATAGTTCAGCTCAGGCACACTTTTAGTTTGAATTATTGGCATTCTCTTAAGTAGATTTCTATCATTATAGATATGTAATAATAAGCAATTCTCATAACCATGCTCACTCAGACTATATCATTTGAAACTGCCAGTAGCTGTAGCTCTCTGAGCCAAAGTTTAATTCATTTTGTTTCCGTTTTTGACAATTTTTAGTGTTCACAAAACAAGAAAAATAATTTCCTATTTGGTGAAAGAGTATAATTTCCAGCTTTACCCCAAGATGCCATGGTGATATATTGCTGTATGATAATATTATACATTTAATCATGAAAGGGGAAAGCTTTTGGATTTTTTTTTTCTTACTTAAAAGAAGTACTGAGTATATTAATGTAGTTTCAAGTCGGTAAGTCATTAACAACACTATAGCAGCAGCATACAGAGAGAACCTTTTGTGCCTTTTTGCCTGCAGTAAGCGTTCATTTCTGTTTTACATGAGTTTTAAGAATGTTGATGATTATTGCACCTTGTTCTTCTCTAAATAGACCTGATTAAGGATTTTTTCTTAAGCAAGGAGCAGGTTTTCATTATTAGGTTAGATACCTTAGGTTAGGAAACATGAGAGGATATATGTTTTCCCCAGTGTAGTAAGCAGGAAACTCCTCCCAGAATGTAGTTCTTTGTGTGTATATGTGTGTACATATATGTATAAATATTTAAATACAGAAACATAAAGTTTGGCATCACAGTGGTGTGATGACAAGAAGTAGTAAGGTGCTAGCTAGGTGGTTACATTAAAAGCACAGCAGAGTGTATAATCAGTCACTATGACTGGTGGTTTTTGTAAACTAGGTTCAGTTTTTGAACCACCCAGAATACCTCATGTGTAAATACAGAGTGGTCGTGACTTAATTGAAATACAGTTATTGTAAAAGGAATGTGAAGCCACTGGTTGGCTTATGCCTTCTGATCTATCATTCTTGCCTCTTTTTTTGTAAAGGGGTTATTTTTTGTTTTTGTTTTTTAATAGGGTTTACAGCTAGAATTTTGAATGCCAAAGTTCTATTTATTGAATTTTAAAAAGTTTTCAATGTTAATGGCTAAGTATTTTTCCACTGGACTATTGTTTGTGATGTTGGAATTTGTATTTACAGAGAAATAAATTTTTTATAAAAAGATATATGTCTTTGGAAGTGCCTAATCTTAATATAAGAATGTATTCAAAATTTCAGACTCCTCTGAATTCTCGAGGATAAGAATATGCTGAGCTGACTTGACTTTTAGGCAAAAGCTTTCTATGAATACACGAGAAGAATCTTTGACTAGAATACTTCTGCTTTTAGTCTGTCTTACAATTTCTTTTCAGTTACTGAAAAGCTTTTTCTCAGGGTCTTCCCAAGAAGGGCACTGAGATTTTCTGATGACAGGTGCCATAAATACCAAGGCATGCCTGTATTTATTTTAGCAAATAGTGCTGTGTTGCTTTTTCAGTTTTTAAAATCCCTGTTTAAATCAAGAGTTTTCTTTCTAGTTTTCCAACAGACAGCATTGGTTTCAGTACTACCAGAAGGTTGAGCTGGCAAGTTAAATTTTTTCTGTTTTTCCCCCTTTTAATCAGAGGTTGAAACCTTATTGAAACATACACAAATACAGAATTGTTTAAAGGTTACTCTGCAGGGGTCTTGACATCTCAGCTTTAATGGTTTGCTAGCCTAGGCCCAGAGATGCCCTGTGGATGGCACCCTTGGTCCTTGCTTTAACACATATGGATGGTGATAGCCTCAGTGTCTCTAGGAAGTTGGTTAATTTTTGGATTAGCAGTATCTGTTTGCAGTCCAACTAATTTGGCATGGCTATCAGTCTTTTGTGAGACATCTAATTCAGTTAACAGGAGAAGGACCACTTTGGAAATCATGCATCACAAACCATTTCGGTTGCAAGCAAATGTCTTACAAATAAAAACAGAGTGGATAAAATCCTAGACTATTTTTTTAATTTTATTTACTTATTTGACAGATCACAAGCAGGCAGAGGCAGATAGAGAAAGGGGAGGGAGGAAAGCAGACTCCCTGCTGAGCAGAGAGCCCAATGTGGGGCTCGATCCCAGGACCCTGAGATCATGACCTGAGCTGAAGGCAGAGGCCCAACCCACTGAGCCACCCAGGTGCCCCAATCCTAGACTATTTTTAAGGTGATTAGTAAAGAGGTCTCTCCTTCAGAATGAAAGATATGATTACGTTTGATCTGGTTTAAGAAAGTATTTTAATGGGGGGAGCCAACAAAGAGCTTTTGATAGTGTGCATCCCAGTGATTTTCCGAATGGTTTGGGCTTCTCTTTATGCCAACTTCCCCTAACCAAACAAAACCATTCTGTGTGGAAACATAGAAGTCCGTTTAAAAGAGGCGTGAGATACCTTGTTAGTATTGGCACAAAATGGTGGGGTGTGGATCCAGCAGAGCAAACATCCTTTAAGAAGGAACAAAATCTTAACTTAGAAAATGAATGCTATTGCATCTAACTTTGAGTGCATATATACATAATTTTGAAGAATAGTAATTTAAGCAGAAATAGTGTATACAGTCACATCCCTTCTAAACAAGCAAACAAGGTAATTTAATTTACATCTTCTATTCCTACACTGATCATTTAGTCATAAAACAAATGGTTAAACTTGTTTAATCGCCTGTACTTTAAAAATAATGCACAGCCTTCTATGCCTTCTGTATCATCAGCATCAACATCAGCATCCTCATTAATCAACATTTGAGCACATGCCAGACAAGTATAAGGACCTTGCATAAATCATCTCATTTATTTCTCTTTATAATACTCTATGGAATAAGTAGGTGCTATTTTTATTCCCACTTAGACCAAAAAATTGAGCCAAAGAAAGGTTTAGTATCTTGAACAAGTTTGAACAGCTTGTAAGAGACAGAGCCATAATAAGAACCAGGTCTCTTTAACTCTAAAACCTGACTCTAGACCACTCACTAGACTTCTGTTGCAGGTTAATGCTCAAAATTAAACTACTCCTTCCAAAAGCTTCTTCCTAGTTGAGCTGTTACATTTCCAAAAGTTACACCTTTATTCCAAGAATCATTTGTGGTGATTTCTTCCTTTTATACCCATCCATATTAGTTTCCTATTCCTTCTGTAACAAATTTCCACAAACTTACTAGTTTATTGAAATGCAATTTATTAACTTAAAGTTCTGGGGGTCAGAGCTCCAAAATGGTTCTCTCCGGACTAAAAAATCCAGGTGTTGACAAGGCTGTGTTCCTGTCTGTAGACTCTGGGGGAATGTTTCTTTGCCTTTTTTTTTTTTTTTTTTTTTTGTCTTCTAAGGCTTATTACATTCCTTGGTTTATGGCCCCATTCTCTCTTCAAAGCCCACAATGTCAGACCAAGCCCATCTGACACTGCTTCTCCTCTGCTGCCCTCTTCCTCTTTTAAGAGACCCTGAAATTAGATTTGGTCCACCCAGATAATCCAGAATAATCTCCCTATTTTAGGGTCATAGTTGATTAGCAATCTTAATTCTACTTGGATGTAGAATGCAAGTAGACATTCTACTTCTCTTTGACATGTAATCTGACATGTAATTTCATAGGTTCCAGGGAATATGATGTAGATGTCTTTATGAGGGCTACTGCTATTATACCTTCCATACCATGTCCTAAACAGATCAATTGTCAAATCTTTAAAATCCTATTTTTTCCATTCTTTCACATTTGTTTTGGGTACTTCATTTCTATTAATCTTGTTTGGTTTAGTTGAGACTCAAAACTACTATAAAATAGATTTCAAATACTTGAGCTTTAAAAAAAATTAAATTGGAACCTCCAAAGTCTCCTTTTAAGTTATATCATTAATGATTCAGGTATTTGCTTAATCAAGAAAACACATGTAAGACCCCTGGTTTAGCTTCTAAAAAAACAAAAGCAAGTATTGTCTTTTTGGAAAATTTCTGAATTTTTAGAGCATCAATATTTGTCAATATCTTATGTGCCACAGTCTGGATTTTTCTGATTCTTTCTCGTGATTAGATAGAGGTCAAACATTTTTGGCAAAAATGCTACTTGGATGGTGTATATTTTTTTATCATATTTGGAAACTCATGATATATCATTATTGGTAATGCTAAATAATCATCTTCAATTTTAACAGTCAAATAGAGGACAGGTGGCAAGGCTTTTGACCATATAAGACAGTTAGCTGGGTGCCTGGGTTGATCATTTGGTTAAGTGTCTGACTCTTGATTTCAGCTCTGGTCATGATCTCAAGGTTGCAGGATTGAACACCATGTCAGGCTTAACTATTTGTAATAATGTAATTATCATGTTATAAACAGAAAATACTTTATGATTAAATTTATGTAAAGTGTTAGACCATGAAGATCTCATCTATGAGATAGTGACTAGAAGAGGCACAAGGGAAGTTCTGGGTTTCTGGGGTTGCTCTATTTCTTGATCTGGGTGATATTTACACAGATGTGTTCACTTTGTGAAAATTAAGTGTACTTTTATAATTCCTGTGCTTTTCTTTATGTGTGTATAATTAAATAAAAAACTTACACTAAAAAAGAAGCAAGGAAATTTGGAAAAAATCAAATAGAATTTTTAGAAAGGAGAAATATAATTAAAAATTAAATGGGGGGTGCCTGGGTGGCTCAGTGGGTTAAAAGCCTCTGCCTTCGGCTCAGGTCGTGATCCCGGGGTCCTGGGATCGAGCCCTGCATTGGGCTCTCTGCTCAGCGGGGAGCCTGCTTCCTCCTCTCTCTCTCTGCCTGCCTCTCTCCCTACTTGTGATTTCTGTCTGTCAAATAAATAAAATCTTTAAAAAAATTAAATGGAAAAATTAAATAGCATATTAGATATCAACAAAAGGAGAATTGTAAACTGGAATATAGTCAAGAAGAAATCATCCAGAAAAGGAGGTTGCAAAACATGAAGGGTGTAATGACATAGCCTAATAAAAAAAATTAATTAGAATTTCAAAAGGAGAAGATTGAGAAAATGGAGACTATGAACTATTTTTTAAATATTTTATTTATTTATTTTAGAGAGGGCATGAGAGGGGGTTAGGAGGTGGGGAAGAGGCAGAGGGAAAGAGAGTCTCAAGCAAGACTGCTGCACACAGAGCCCGATGTGGGGCTTGATCCCACAAACATGAGATCATGTCCTGAGCCAAAATCAAGAGTCAGACTTTTTTTTTTTTTTTAAGATTTTATTTATTTATTTGACAGAGAGAGAGGACAAGCAGGCAGAGAGGCAGGCACAGAGAGAGGAGGAAGCAGGCTCCCTGCTGAGCAGAGTGCCTGATGCGGGGCTCGATCCCAGGACCCTGAGATCATGACCTGAGCTGAAGGCAGCGGCTTAACCCACTGAGCCACTCAGGCGCCCCAAGAGTCAGACTTTTAACTGACTAAGCTACCCAGGTGCCCTGAGAATATGAAATATTTAAAGAGATCATACTTATTTACCTGGATAGTAAGTTTTTCAGGATGGTACATTATATTAATTTTTGTATATTGAACCATCCTTGCCTTTAAGGAAGAAATGCTACTTGGTCATTGGGGTATAATCCACACCTCCCACCTCAGTAGTAGTAGTTTTGTAGTATAATGCTCCTAGGAGTGGTTTTGCTTGTATTGTTCCTGTTTAGAATTTTCTTTTTAAGATTTTATTATTTGAGAGAGAACAAGAGCAAAAGAGATCACAGAAGGAGAAGTAGACTCACCACTGAGCAGAGAGCCTGAGGGCTCCATCCCAGGACGCCCATGAGATCATGACCTGAGCTGGAGGCAGATTCTTAACCAACTGAGTCACCCAGGTGCCCTGTCCCTGTTTTGGTTTGATAGGTTCTTTGAATTTGTGAGTTGATGTATTTCATTTTGGAAAATTCTCAGCTTATTATACCTTTACATATTATTTCTGCCACATTTTCTCTCTTCTATTTGTGACTCTTAATTATGTGTATCTTCTCTTTTATCCTTTATGTTTCTTATATTCTTTACTAATCTTTCATTTTTCTTCTTTCTGAAAGTTCTGGTGTATCTTTCATTTCAATATTTATGCTCTTAACTATTTTACCTGTGAAATCTATTCATTGAGTTCTCCAATATATGTTATTATATTTTTCAGTTCTAGAATTTCCATTTGGTCCTTCCTTAGAATTTTCAGTTTTCTGCTAAAACTCTCAACTTTTTTCATTTATTTCTTGGGTATATTAAGTATATTAAGTATAACTATTCTAAAGTCCATTATTTGTATCTTACCATCTTTTTAAAAGTCTTTTAAGACTTTTATAAAGTCTTATTTCTTCACATGCCTGATCATTTTTTGCCTAAGAGCTGAATATTTTATATAAAAAATATAGACATAATTTGAAGCTCTTGATAATGTTATATTTCTCCAGACAAGATTTAAATTAGCTTCTGGTGGGCCAGGAGAACTAATCACCTTAACTCAGAGATTCAGATGATTGAGAGCAAGAGTTTGAGCTCCTGGGAGAGCCACTCTACATCTGGCTCACCTAGCAGAATCAAAACCCAAAGCCATGGTGCTTGGGTGGCTCAGTGGGTTAAAGCCTCTGCCTTTGGCTCAGGTCATGATCCCAGGGTCCTGGGATTGAGCCCTGCATTGGGCTCTCCGCTCAGCGGGGAGTCTGCCTCCTCCTCTCTCTCTGCCTGCCTCTCTTGTCTGGCAAATAAATAAAATCTGGAAAAGATTATGCTGAATGAAATAAGTCAAGCAGAGAGAGTCAATTATCATATGGTTTCACTTATTTGTGGAGCATAACAAATATCATGGAGGACAAGGGGTGTTAGGAGAAGGGAGTTGGGGTAAATTGGAAGGGGAGGTGAATCATGAGAGACTATGGACTCTGAAAACCAATCTGAGGGGTTTGAAGTGGCGGGGGGATAGGAGGTTGGGGTACCAGGTGGTGGTTATTAGAGAGGGCACGGATTGCATGGAGCACTGGTGTGGTGAAAAAAATAATGAATACTGTTTTTCTGAAAATAAATCAATTTAATAAATAAATAAATAAATAAATAAAATCTTAAAAAAAGAAACCACCAAAGCCAAGGCACTTTACCAGGGCTTGCCTTCCTGCAAGGGCTATAGTTTACAATTTTTACTCTACCCAGGAATTAGTGAGTTATGACCCACAGGCCAAATCTAGCCTACCACCTGGTTTTGTAAATAAAATTTTATTAGATCACACTTATGCCCGTTTACTTCTATATTGTGTAACGCTATGTCTATGCAATAATGACAAAGTTGAGTAGTTTTTAGAGACAAATGGCCCCCAAAGTCAAAATTATTTTTTATATGGCTCTCTATAGGAAATTTTGCTAACTCCTCTCTACCTAGGTCCATAAGTGTGAGGAAAGTTCTGTCTAGTTCCTTAGCAATCTCTTCCAGAAATGGCAGGTAGCCCTAAAGGAAAAAGAGCCCCTAAGTCTATGGTAACCTCTCTTAACTCCTTTCTTCTACAGGCTCATGGGCCTATGATTTTTTTTTTTTAATTGCATCATTAGCTTTCTGATGTCTTTGAGTTGATTTTTTTTTTTCAGCATTTCCTAGTTGTTCACTGTGGGTGGGTTGATCTGATCTGAATTTCATGGATTGTGAGGAAGCAGACAGAAATCTTTGTTTCTTGTAAGACAATTGTACAACAGTTTTAAAACAAATTCAGCCTGACAGTGGGTATTCCAGCACCTCCTTTTCTTGGTTAAAGTATTGTTTTCTAGGGATATTTTCCTTTGTTATCTTTGATCTCTTCTAGTTGTTTGCTACAGTGATTATGGTGCAGTTATTCTAGAGTTGGTTCTTATAAGAACTGCTATCACCACATAAAATGAATCCCTTTCTAGACTAATTTTTTTAAAGATTTTATTTATTTGACAGAGACACAGCAATATGGGGCACACAAGCAAAGGGAGTGGGAGAGGGAGAAGCAGGCTTCCCGCTGAGCAGGGAGCCCAATATGGGGTTTGATCCCAGGACCCTGGGATCATGATCTGAGCCAAAGGTGGACACTTAAGGACTGAGCCACCCAGGCACCCCAGACTATTTCATAATGTATTTACTATTCATATATATTAATGTACTATACAAAATATATTCACTATAACATTTACATAATAATTTTCCCCACTTCCAGTCAGTCCTACCTATCTGCTTCTGAATTACCTTGAAAATGTCTCACAAACTTTCAGTTATTCCCCATTGTCTACTAAAGAAATTCTTAACTTGACATTCAGTGTTCTTTTTGTTCTCTTTTCCCTGGTCCTATGGTTCAAGCTTTTCCCTCCTGCTGATCTGGTATACCTACTTTGGTCAAAACAGACACTCAGCTCTGCTTAATAAATACCAAATTATTCCCAGCCAACTTAATGCTTCTTTCTCTTTTACATTGAACGTCTTCCCATTTCTACTTTTCAAAATTCAATTGAGATGGAATTATGTCTAACCACATCTTTCTTATCCTTGTATGTCTCACAGTGGCATGTACCTAGTGCACAATCAATAAGTATGTTTTATTTTCATTGTTTATAAATTGGAAATAAGAGTTGGGTTCTACAATATTTGCTTTGAATAACTTCTCTTTCTGAACACTTCAGCTGGAGAAGCAAAGATAAACTTTTTTTTTTAAGATTTTATTTATTTATTTGACAGAGAGAGATCACAAGTAGGCAGAGAGGCAGGCAGAGAGAGAGGAGGAAGCAGGCTCCCCGCTGAGCAGAGAGCCCGATGCGGGGCTTGATCCCAGGACCCTGAGATCATGACCTGAGCCGAAGGCAGCGGCTTAACCCACTGAGCCACCCAGGTGCCCCAAAGATAAACTTTTTAATAGGGGAGTATTGTCAGTCGTTTATTTTTTTCTACAGATATTTAAATTATTAAAGTAATTGTTAAAGTTGATGAATTATTTGTATCATTAAATTGGCTAGATGATAATTATTAAATAAAGGCTGTTATCAGATATCTCATTGAAATTTTTTTTTCTTAAAGATTTTATTTATTTATTTGAGAGAGAGAGTGTGTGTGTACACAAGAGACAGCATGAACAGGGGGTAGAGGGAGAAGCAGGCTTTCCACTGAGCAGGGAGCCCAACATGGGGCTCAATCCCAGGACCCTGGGACCATGACCTGAGCCAAAGGCAGACACTTAACCAACCGAGCCACCCAGGCACCCCCTTTTTTTTTCTTTTTTAACTTAAATTCAATTAATTAACATATAGTATATTATTAGTTTCAGAAGTAGAGTTTAGTGATTCATCAGTTGCATATAGTATGCAATGCTCGTTACATCACGTGCCCTCCCTCATGTCCATCACCTAGTTACCCCAGGCGCTTGCCCCCCTCCCCTCCAGCAACCCTCAGTTTATTTCCTATAGTTAAGAGTCTTTTACAGGGGCGCCTGGGTGGCTCAGTGGGTTAAAGCCTCTGCCTTTGGCTCAGGTCATGATCCCAGAGTCCTGGGATCGAGCCCCTCATGGGCTTTCTGCTCAGCAAGGAACCTGCTTCCTCCTTTCTCTCTGTCTGCCTCTCTGCCTACTTGTGATCTCTGTCTGTCAAACAAATAAATAAAGTCTTTTAAAAAAAAAAAAGAGTCTTTTACAGTTTATCTCTTTCTCTGATTTCATCTTGGTTCCCCCCCCCGCTCCCTTCACCTATGAACTTCTGTTTTGTTTTGTGAATCCCACATATGAATGAAATCCTATGATAATTGTCTTTCTCTGATTGACTTTTTTTTCTTAGGTTGGATTGACAAATCTCTTAAAACTTTTAAACTGTTGGTAACAATTGAATAATGTGAATGCGCTAGTCCTTTTTTTTTTTTTTTTTTACTAATTCCTATTTTAATTCAAGTAACAAGGTAAGCCATGTTACCAGTATCTAAAAATCCTAATATTTTAAATATTTAGACCCCTTATTAATTCTGCTAATCTCAAATCTCTGGGTAATTTTATGAAAAAATCATCAAGAATAGACATGGGTTAGTTAATTAAGAATCTAGAGGATGAAATATGGTAAGTCTACTTGAAAGGATCTGGGTTTTAAAACTTTCAGAGCTAGACTGAAATGTTCAATTCCCTAATGTGTGTAAAATGGGATAATTATCAATCCTTTCCATAAATATAACCTTTGTGCAATATTTAAAACTGTGATGAAATCTGTGGTGAACTAAATTCAGGCACCTGGGTGGCTCAGTCAGTTAAGTGACTGCCTTCCGCTCTGGTCATGATCCTGGAGTCCCAGGAGCGAGGTCTACATCAGGGTCCCTGATCAGTGCAGAGTCTGCTTCTCCCTCTGACCCTCCCCTCTCTCATGCTGTCTCTCTCATCCTGTCTTTTAAATAAATAAATAAAATCTTAAAAAAGAAAAATAACTATATTCTATTTGTATCTTGAACAGTTGCCCTCAACAGTTAAGTCATGTTGGCAAGTAGCAGGCAGTATAGAAAACAATAACTAAAAAGGTCAGGTCCTCCTGAGCCAGAGCTAGAAAAAGTGCCTACAATAAATATAATGAAGAATGAAGAGTGGTATGTAAAACTGGACCCTGAGGAGGACATCACAGATTGGTGAATGTTTTATTGGTGAATGCTCCTGTTGGGATAGAAATGTTTTTGAGTCCAAAATAAAGGTAACTTTTATGGGCAAATGGCAAAGGAAGTGAAATGTGTAGAGATTTAAGACTCAGTGCTAATATTCGTCCATCAGCGAGTCTAAGCAGGAGTAGACAAAAGGAATGGTGCTAGAGAAAAAAAGAATGAACCAAAATTCTTCCAGAGTATTCAGGAGGCCAAATTATGACAGGAAGAGTGCTTTTATTTAATGCAATTGAAGAGATGTTGGGAGAATAGCTCATGACAAAACACCTGCCAATATTTCACAACTCGTGATTCACACTTCTGTGTTAGACATTTTATTCGCCCATTCTTTTTTTCATAGGTTTGTTTTTAGGGCACTTACAGGTTTACAGGAAAATTACATTGGAAGCATACCTATTCTCCCTCTACCTGCATGCAGTTTCCTCTGTTACTAACATCCTCGTGATCATATGGTACATTTCTTATAATGGGTTAACTAGTATGGATGCATTATTATTAATTGAAGTCCATGGTTAACATTAGGACTCATCTTTGAACAGCTTTGTGGGTTTTGACAAATATATGGCATCATGTATCTACTATTGCAGTATTTTATAAAACAGTGAAAATCCTATGTGCTCTACCTATTCTTCCCTCCCCACAAACTCCTGGAAACCATCCATTTTTTTTTAACTGTCTTTATAGTATTGTCTTTTCCCAAATGCCATATACTTGGACTCATACTGCATGGAGCCTTTTCAGATTTGCTTCTGTCACTTAGCAATATGCATGTATGATTCCTCCATATCCTTTCACGGCTTGACAGCTTATTTCTTCCAATCACGGGTTATTCCATAGTATGGATGTACCGATTTTATCCATTCACTTATTGAAGGACAGTTGATGGTTTCCAGGTCTTCACAATTATGAATAAAGTTGTTATAAACATTCAAGTACAGGTTTTTTGGGTGGACAAAAGTTTTCAACTCCTTGGGATATGTATACCTAGGACTACAATGGCAGGATCATATGATAAAACCACGTTTAGCTCTACAAAACACTGCCAAACTGTTTTTCAACGTGACATTTTCCATTCCTACCTACTGTTCTATGTCCTTGTCAACATTGGTATTAACAGTGTTTTGGATTTTAAGCAGGCTAATAGGTATGGAGTGTCATCTCATTATCATTTTAATTTGCACTTTCGTGATGACATATGATGTTGAGCATCTTTTCATATGTTTATTTACCATCTGTATATCATCTTTGGTGGGGTATCTGTTCAGATCCTTTGCCTGTTTTTTAACTGGGTTTTTTGGTTACTTATTCCTGAGTTTTAAGAGTTCTTTGTATATTTTGGATACAAGTCTTTTATCAGATATATTATTTGGCAAACATTATCTCCCAGACTGTGGCTTCTCTTTTCATTCTCCTAACAATGTCTTCCTCAAAACAGAAGTGTTTAATTATAGTGAAGTCCAACTTTTCAACTTTTCTTTAATGGACTATATTTTTGATGGGGTTCTCTAAAATTACCAAACCCAAGGTCATGTAGATCTTTAATGTTATCTTCGAGGAATTTTATAGTTTTGTGTTTTACATTTAGGTCTGTGATCCATTTGGGATTAATTTTTTGAAAGCTTTAAGGTCCCTATCTCGATTTATTTTGTATATGGATGTCCCAGCACCATTTGTTGAAAGGACTATCCTTTCTCCATTAAAGTGCTAGTGCTATTTGTCAAAGATTGGTTGACTATATATGTGTGAATTGTGATTCTCTTTTAAAATAGTGTTCCTCATGAGAAAGAAACCATGTTGAAAGTTATGAATATTTTATTTATTTATTTATAAAAGATTTTATTTATTTATTTGATAGAGATCACCAGTAGGCAGAGAGGCAGTCAGGGGATGGGGAGCAGGCTCCTTGCTGAGCAGAGAGCCCAATGTGGGGCTTGATCCCAGGACTCTGAGATCATGACCTCAGCAGAAGGCAGAGGCTTAACCCACTGAGCCACCCAGGCACCCCCTTTTTAAAATTTTTTTAACTTTATTTAAATTCAATTAATTAACATAGAGTGCATTATTAGTTTCAGAGGTAGAGTTTTGTGATTCATCAGTTGCACATAACACCCAGTGCTCATTATATCAAGTGCTCCCCTTAATGCCCATCAACCCAGTAAACCCATATCATACCCCTACCAACCTCCCCTCCAGGAACCTTCAGTTTGTTTCCTATAGTTAAGAGTCTCTTATGGTTTGTCTCCCTCTCTGATTTCATCTTATTTTTCCCTCTCTCCCCTTATGATCCTATTTTGTTTCTTGATTTCCATATATGAGTGAAATCACATGATATTGTCTTTCTCTGATTGTCTTATTTCACTTAGCACAATACCCTCTTGTTCTAAACATGTCATTTCAAATGGTAAAATTTCATTTTTGATGGCCGAGTAATATTCCATTGTGTGTGTGTATTGTGTGTATATATGTTGTGTGTGTTTAGACATAAAATCTATGTATAGATACATAACATCTTCTTTATATTTATCTGCTGGTGGACATATGGGCTCTTTCCACAGTTTGACTATTGTGGACATTGCTATTATAAACATTGGGGTACATATGCTCCTTCAAATCACTGTGTTTGTATCCTTTGGGTAAATCCCTAGGAGTACAATTTCTGGTTCATAGGATAGCTCTATTTTTAACTTTTTGTGGAAACCCCATACTATTTTCCAGAGTGGCTGTACCAGCTTGCATTCCCACCAGCAGTGAAAGAGGAACCTCCTTTCTCCACATCCTTGCCAACATCTGCTGTTTTGAAGAGTTATTAATATTTTCACATGAAAATTTACTCAAGTCTTATTGACAACAGAGACTGGATCACAGAATATTGGCTGTTGAGGTAGCCATAAGGGGTTGGCAGCTGAAAAACAGCAACGTTGTATTCTCCAACGTATTCTTAATTTTGCCTGGGACTTAAGTGTATAGGAGTGAGATTATCTGCGGCCAGAATTTTGGTCCAGCTGGGTCTCCCTGCCCTATATGAAGGATTAGATTGGAGGATATATTCTCTTCCCTGCTCCTTCACTTATTCTCTGACATGTAAATTGTGAAGTTATTATTCAACTATTGTAGCTATTGCATTGTCATCAAACGGTTATTTTTAGAATTATATTGCTGTCAGTCTTAGCTTTGACTAAAGCAAGCCAAATGAATTAATATTTTCTATGGCTATATCCCAGCTTTTCCTTAGCCCTGGATCAGAGTTGGTCTGAAAATTTTCCAGGCAGAAGTCATCAAAAATTAGAATACTATGAAAAAGCAGTGCACTTAATAGCCTTGACGTGGTAGCCCATCTATGCAGGAATTAGTGCTTTCATACAAGAGTCCTATTCCAAAAATATGTAACAAGAATATATAGATTCATTTAAATTTAATCTAATGGCAACATTCAATTTTCAGTAAAAATTCAAGGCTTCTTTTCAATCTGAAAATGGTGGAATATTTTGTTTGATAAATCTGTTAAAGGACAACATTCAAGAAAGCATGACTCATACAAATATAAAATGAACATGCATCAAAGATTTTATGTGACTTATTAAGTGAGGGAACCAGAAAAGCTATTATAACTAATTCAAAGGAGAATCCAAAGAATAAACATATTTATAAATCAAGAGTACTGAAATGAATTTGCAAATGTTGTTCCATCATGAGGAAGGAAAGTGAATTGAAACTTCACTAGTCAGAATTTATTGCATATTGGTAAATAAGAATTGTCAATAGACAATTATTTTGCCTTATTGTCAGTTTTATCTACAACTTATGAATTGTAAATAGCTCCAAGGGCAATAACAGACTTACATCAGATAAGCTAGAATGTACTCTATTTTTTCTATGTTTTCTATTGAAGGTACTCAGTAAACATTTTTATTTATTCCGGATTTCCTTACAAATTTCTCTGTACTTCTGTTTTCCTTTGGCTTATGGGACACTTGTATCATGTCAAAGATTATCGAGGCTATAGGTATAGGCAATATTTATAAATTCTTCCTGAGCCCAATCCAGATAATGAAAAGTTTGTTTCATCTCTAGGCTACCTTAGGTAAAACAACGTAGGACTGAAACAGGGATAGATTTGTAAAATATGACCAGAAATATGTTTTATTAAAATATATTTATTCAGAAAAAATATTTTCACTTTACTCTTTCTCTTCCTCCTCCTTCTTCTTGAAGCACATTTATTGTTCTCCCCTTATTATTGATTGTATAGGTTTTTTATCATTTCATTTTTTTCATCATGGTACGTATACACTAATATGTATATGTTATGCTAATCGCCATTTCTCTAGGTCCTCAGCACCCCACCCCCACCTCTCCACTGGTAACCATCAAGTTGTTCTCTCTAGTGAGGAGTCTGTTTCTTGGTTTGTTGCTCTCTTTTACTTTCTTTTGTTCATTTGTTTTGTTTCTTAAGTTCCACATAGAAGTGAAATCATGTGGTATTTTTCTTTCTCGGACTTATTTCGCTTAGCATAATACTCTCTGGCTCTATCCATGTTGTTGCAAATGGCAAGATTTCATTCTTTCTTATGATTGAATAATATTCCTCTATGTGTGTGCGGACGCGTGTACGTGTATATATGTATACATATATACATCTTCTTTATCCATTCATGTATCAGTAGACACTTGGGCTGCTTCCATAATTTGGCTATTGTGAATGATGCTGCAGTAAACATAAAGGTGCATGTATCCTTTGAATTAGTGTTTTTTGTATATTGGGGATAAATGCCCAGTGGTGTGATTACTGGGTAGTAAGGTAGTTCTATTTTTAACTTCTGTAGGAACCTTCATAGTGTCTTCCACAGTGTCTGTGCCAGTTTGCATTCCCACCAACAGTGCACAAGAGTTCCTTTTTCTCCACATCCTTGCCAACGTTTGTTGCTGCTTGTGTTTTTTATTTTAACCACTGATGTGGGTAAGATGACATCTCATTGTAGTTTTGATTTGCATTTCCCCAATGATGAGTAATACTGAGCATCTTTTCATGTGTCTCTTGGCCATCTGGTTGTCTTCTTTGGAGAAACGTCTGTTCATGGCTTCTGCCCATTTTTTAATTGGATTATTTGTTCCTTGGGTATTGAGTCATATTGGTTTTTTGTATATTTTGCACACTAACCCATTATTGGATGTGCCATTTGCAAGTATCTTCTCCCATTCAGTAGGTTGCTTTTAGTTTTATTGATTATTTCCTTCATTGTACAGAAACCTTATTTTGATGTAGTCCCAATAGCTTATTTTTATTTTTGCTTTTATTTACCTTGCTTCAGGGGACATATCTGGAAAGAAAAATCTGCTATGGCCAGTGCCAGAGATATGGCTGCCTATGCCCTCTTCTAGGATTTTTATGGATTCAGATCTCACATTTAGATCTTTAATTTTGAGCTTATTTTTGTGTATGATAGAAAAAAGAAGTCCACTTTCATTCTTTTGCATGTAGCTTTCCAGTTTCTCAACATTATTTGTTTAAGAGACTATCTTTTTCTCATTGTATATTCATTCCTCCTCTATTGAAGATTAATTGACCGTATAATTGTGGCTTTATTTCTATTCCATTGATCTATGTGTCTATTTTCGACAGTATAGTTTTGTAGCTTGTGACCCACTTTTTTTTTTTTCAGCTTGTATAACTGATACTCGGGCAATGAGTGTGTGAGAGCTCTCTTTGATGAGGCACTACTTTATTTTTATTTATTTTTTTATTCACTTGAGAGAGAGAGCTACAAAGAGAGAGAGAGAGAGAGAGAGAGAGAGAGAGAGCATGGAGCATGAGCAGGGAGAAAAGCAGAGGCAGAGAGAGAAGCAGTTTCCCCAATGAGCCAGGAGCCTGATGCGGGGCTCAATCCCAGGACCCGAGGATCATGACTGAGCAGAAGGTAGGTGTTTAACCAACTGAGCCATCTAGGCACCCAGTACTTTTATTATTAATATATTAATTAGTATTTGTTTTTTCCTCTGTATTCTTTCTTCATACAGGTCTAAATGTTTAGAGAGGATATCCCCTAAAGAAGCCTGCAAATATGGGTCCCTGGATATCCCTCCCTTTTTTTTTTTTTTAGATTATTTATTTATTTATTTGACAGAGAGAAATCACAAGTAGATGGAGAGGCAGGCAGAGAGAGAGAGAGAGAGAGGGAAGCAGGCTCCCTGCCGAGCAGAGAGCCCGATGCGGGACTCGATCCCAGGACCCTGAGATCATGACCTGAGCCGAAAGCAGCGGCTTAACCCACTGAGCCACCCAGGCGCCCCCTTCCCTTTTATTCTGGTTCACATATTCTTTAATGAGTTTTTAATTCCAATTTTTTAAAATTTTATTTATTTATTTGACAGAGAGAGATCACAAGTAGGCAGAGAGGCAGAGAGAGAGAGAGGAGGAAGCAGGCTCCCCACTGATCAGAGAGCCCGATGCGGGACTCGATCCCAGGGTCCTGGGATCATGACCTGAGCCGAAGGCAGAGGCTTTAACCCACTGAGCCACCCAGGTGCCCCTAATTCCAATGTTTTAACTGGCACTTGGGGAAGCCTGTTTCAAAGGACTGAAGGCTTATGGTGTCCTGTCAGCACCTGAGCTGAGTAGGTTCTTCAGGGCAAAGTGCAATCTTCCTAGAAGCTCTAGAACTCCTTTTCTCTCTGGAGTCAGGGCTTTCTTACAAACAGGGGCTACAACTCCCCTCCTGCCTCCAGCCATGTCTACGAAACGGACACCTGAACTTCTGCACAGTGTGCCCTCATTGATAGAGCCTGCCTAGTCTTGCTCTTCTCTCAGATCCGAAGATCTGTGGTGCTCAGAGTCATCCTGAGTTGTACATGGGTCTCCTGAGTATTTTCCCCATGTGGTGGGATGTTCAAACTCACAGCTGTAATGTCTAGTGTAGCCGGCACACACATCAAATTTGCTAGGCTTTATTCAGAACATTGTCAACAAACATCCATGCTCCTGATCACCGCATAGAACTTGGCTGAGGGAATATTGCTTCCTCACCTTGCCTAAAGAAGGCACAAAGAAAAGTACAACTAAATCCATTTCACCAGCTTAGGGTACAACTATTTTTCTATTTTCCCTATTAATGGCTAAATTTTAGCAGAGTATAGCAACTTCCTTTTGAGCTTTCCTCCCGCTGTGGAGTGGTCTGGAAATGTGGAGCTAGTTTGAATTAGTCGAGAGAGGGTGAGTTCTGTCTTTATACCAAGCAGGCCACTGGCAGGTTAGCCAGGTGTGGAGGGATCGGAAGCCACAGAGCGCAGGCTCTGCCAGGCCCTTGATGTCTCACACACCCATGTGCCCAGTGTTAAGATGGGGCCACAGGCCTTTATCCCTGCGACTGCAGCCGGATTCCCCTTTCGGGTCTGTAGTATCCTCTCTGACCAGCCACCTTTGGTCTGAGCCACTTTGGCCCTCCCTTTTTTAGAAAATACCTCAGGATTTTAGGAAAGAGGTTTGGAATGGGGCTTTCCCTTCAGAAGTATGCAACTTCCCAGAGCTCCAAGGGGAGAGATGGGACCTTGTCTAAGCCACAGAAAGTAAAAAAGGTTGGTGGTAACTTGTTCCCAGAGTAATGAGTACTTGTTCAATTTTCTGAAATAAAAAGACGACTAACTGCCCCCCTTAACCACCCCCCAACTTTAGGTCAAAAAGAAGACAAATTTGAAAAAAATTCACCTCACTTCTTTTCATAACAAAGAGTCACTGCTCTTACTCAGTTGTTATCAACACATCATTTGTTCTTTTAAAAAAATACTTCTAAGTTTATAAAAACGGTATGTACTAATTGTTGAATATTTGAAAAATGATCATGTATTTTCAACGTGAAAAATCCAGGTGACACTGTGTCAGCCTGATTTCCAAACCACTACCAGGGCAACATCCCTCACTTTTATTTGGACTGAGCCCAAAGTGGGGGAAACATCGATCCTCTTAAATGTCCAAACCTGGAAAGAACCCCTGCTTTCATCTGCAAGGAGAAAATTAAATTCATACTGGCTCCCTGGTGGTAAGAGAGAGAGAATAGAGAAGCAAAAGCTCAGGAGGCAAATGGCTAATGTAATCATCAACCTGTGAGAGAGAGAGAGAGAAGTCATGAAGCTTGCATAGAATAATAATTGTGAAACTCCAGGTGGTAGAAATCTTTGATTGTGTCAAGCATTCTCATAAATTTCAATCTTCAAATGATTTTCCGTGACAAAGATTCCAGGGAATATGCAAAATTATGATCCATTTTCCTTATTCATTTCGGGTTTGCATGGAAAAAGGACTTGGTCATCACAGATAATATCACTAGATAAGCTCTGTTTTCTGGGGACTCCAGGTTAAGTCAAGCAGTTACTATGTGCTGGGCACTGTTCCAGACCCCAGGGATACAGGGAAGAAAGGCTACTGAAGTTTATCACCCAAAGGCTGATATTATGATCTTTATTAAGAATGCAGAAACACAAATTGTAGCCTTTGTTTACATGCAGGTATTTTAATTTATTTTTTAAATATTTTTTCCAGCCATCTCTGCTGAAAGAAGAATTGAGGAAAAAGTATTAGGCTATAACAATAAATAAGCTGTATAATACATAATTAGGGCATATGGAGCTATGTAATAAAGGAAAAATAGCAAACAGAGGTAGTGGCTTCATTGAATAATCTTGGGTACTGTGGCCGTAAGTTTTTCCCAGAAAGTATTTTATTTCTCACCTTTTGTTTCCATTGTACATATTTCTGTCTGGATTCCCATGCCACATGTCAGCTCATTTTCCCTAAATAATAATATAATAAATAGTAATAAAAAATAATAATTTTTTCTTTTAAAATACCAACTGGCAGTGTTTACGTAAGGTTATAACCTTCTTCACAGGCCTACAATCAGCATATCAGGGTGTCTGATCATTGGAGGAGGTTTTAGGAAGACTGGGCACCCACTCAAAGTTAAATCTCAAAACTGAATGACATTTTTACATATTTTTAATGCTTAGTGGCTTAGATTTCACAATTCCCATGCTAATGGCCTTATACATTTTCTGTTAAGCATGGGAAGTTGACAAAGAACTGGTTTCACTACTGAAGGCTCTGAAAATATGTTGAAAGGAAGATAGTTCACTTTCATTTTATTAGTCATTTTAAAGCACTCCACAGGGAAGAAAGAACACACACCGTTATTTTTGGTATCCCTGAACAATCTTCCCAGCCTGCATGGCTATTCTGATCTGAATGTTTTAAAAACACAACATCCCACCTCTTCCAACTCCACTTTTTTTTTTTTTTTTTTTTAATCTCCTACTCCCCAGTTTTGTTTTCTCAAACAAGAACCTCTTCTACACCCACCTTGGCAAGTTTCTGCCTGAACGTGGCCAGTCCTAGGGAACACCACGTAAGTGTTCCTTTCCCCAGGGACGACCTCGGCCTGGGGTCTATTCATCACTATGAAAAGGCAGACCAGAAGACCGTGGAAACGCTGTTTAACCGGGCTGTTCTTGCTGGAAGCAGCCCCTGGTGACCATTCCAAATAATCTCCAACGTTATCCAGTCATGCACTTAAACAGAGGCAGGTGAAAAGTCACGAGACACAGCATAGGGAATACGGTCATAATATCATAATAACTTTGTATGATAACAGAGAGTAACCACGCTTTTCATGGAGAGCGTTTTGTAATGTATGTAATTATCGAAGCACTATATTGTACACCTGAAACTAATACAACATTGTATGTCAACTATATTTCAAGAAAACATAAAAATGAAAAATTTTTAAATGATTAATCTTAAAAAGAGAAAAGGATAGGAGGTGTTTCTACAACCAGACTTCCTTAGTTTGTTCTCAGGCAAATGTGGCATTGATCTATCAAAAATGTGAATGGCTCGTCTCTAGATAAAACAACCCAATGTTACTTTCTTCTCTGAGGCTACAGGTTGGCTGGGTTTTGATGCCAGTTTTAAATTCTGGCTCTTGGCAAAAAAAAAAAAAAAAAAAAAAAAAAAAAAAAAAAAAAGATCATCTTGTAAACGGAAATGCTTTCATCTCGGAAAATAGCAAATTGTTCTACTTAGAAGGGAAGGATTCTAAAAGACTAAATTGTGGTTGCCACCTTAAAGTAGGATTTAGAATTTAATACAATAATTTTTGGCCAGAGTCTGGCTGGTTTCTATCCTGCCCCCAGCTGGTATTGGCTGCACCTGCTCTATTCTTAACGGCCTTTTCAAAGCAGAGCCCTTTCTGGGTTTTGCAGCACTTGGAAGGCAGGGGTCCTGTTCTTTCAGCTTCTTGAACAGAGCTGGAATTTGTGGTCTGGCACCAGGAAATGTGCTTTCTGTATTTTTTTTTTTTTTCTTTCTGGGAAGTATAACAATGAACTGCAAGTTGACATTTAAGTCTTAGTTGATTTTTAGTACTCCATGAGCACTTCCTGAAGAAGCACTATGGCTTTGTAGAGAATTACTGGGGACTCATTGTTCCCTAAATGCCATACTTTTGCACAAGGCCCTTTGACTAAAGGTCCACATTTTTAGGGGGTTGAGATGATTGGGGAATAGCCAATTTTCAACTGATAAGGGTTGGAGACCCTTTAGGAAATCTCTGCTGATGGAATGAGAATTGCCTTGAAATGATTTCTGTTGCCCTAAATACGGTTTTAAGTTCTGGTGGTAACCCCATGGATCCATGAGTCATTTGAACCTTCCCTTCCCAAATGACCTCCACATTAGCACGCTTTGTATCTCAAGTCAGGCTTGGGCCCTATCACCTAGGTCCCCCTTGGGATGGGAACTCTAGTAAAGTATAGGTCACTGGGCAAGCCTGGGATTTGTCACCTGTCCAGCCTTGGGGCTCGGGACTGTATTGTTCTCCCCTGTTACACACTCAAACCCTGTCTTTTCAGCTAATCCAAATCCTTTTCTGTCCTGAAGACTCTTAGTAGAAGTCTCATTTCCACAGAAGAAGAGAATTGTGCACTTCTCTTAGGTACTTTTTCTTACTCTTGATGGAGGAAAGATGTTAGGGTTTGGCGCCAACTGCCAAAAAAGAAATCTTGAGACAAATGTGGTGCAAAAATTTGGCTTTATTAAAAACGCAGGAATGGGACCCATGGGCAAAAAGAGCTGCACTGGGGTCGTGAGGAGTGGCCCGTTATATAATTTTCAAGTTAGAAGGGGGTTAGGGATAGTGTAAGTCTCTAAGGAATTTTGGAAACAAAGTTTCCAGGGACCGTGAGTTCATTTATTATTGTCTAACAAAACCTTATTCATGGGGCCCTTCAGTTGTATATCAGTGGCCATACGCTTGGGGGGGTGGCTGCCAACATGCATCTTGGGGGGTAGAGATAAAAGAAGTTTCCAAAGGAATTTTTATATGTTAAAGTAGACATACAGGATCCTTGGGGTAGGATGAAGATTGCCTCTTGCCCTTAGCAGCTGAGTTCCTTGGGGAACATCACTCTGCCTGTTTCAAGGACTTGTCAGTGGGCTGGAAGTAGTAAGGAAATTTAATTTTTCTTTTGTCTTTGTTTCCCACATCACTGTGATTGGACACCTTCCTCTTCTCCATCTTCTTCTCCCCTTCTCCTTGGGAGAAGGAGGGGGCAGTCTGGCTGGAACTAGACATCTGTTGAGTCTGAGCCAAAGCAGCGGGCGGGAGAGTCAGGCTCTACCCATTCGTTTCCTCTCATTCGTCTGTTTGGATTCAGGGCATCACTTATTTCCCTTTCACTCCTTTCCCCAACTAGGGACAGGAGATGCTCTTTTGCTTTCTGTCCTCAATCCATAAACACGTCTCCATGGGGTCAAGCTCCATGGTAGATGGTCCTTCCTTTTACAGTGACTGGGAAGACAGCATTCAAAACCCTCCAAATGTACTCCTGTCGCTTCAGGCAGTCCTGAGAGTGTGAGAATTATTTTAACTGGATCCACAACAGCCCAAGAAAGCCCACTTAAGCCCTAACAGACGCGATGTGTTCCAAACTAGCTTTTATCAGAGAGTCCGACCCTGGAGTTTCTATGAGGCTTTCACAGATTCAGAAAAAAAAAAAAAAAAAAAAGATACATGTTTCCTGCATGGCAAAGATATCTTTGGGTTGTGTACTTTGTTGGTCAGATGCTTAATGCCCTCTTTGGCTTGATCCCTCTTTGGGATATAATTGCTCCATTGGCATTTTTTTTCCTACTCCCATCCCAAAAGTCGGTATATATCCTATACCATAAAGGGCCCATGCTTCTTTCTTTATTGGTAAAATATTATTGATATTGATAAAAAGCCAAATTGAAGCCACAAGGTAGCAGTGATTCTAAGTGCCAGTGATTAAGCCATTTTAGCCTACTTCCTTAAAGCCTCATCGCCATCCCTGGTTGTATTTCAAAGTAAAATGGAGCAGAATTTGGTCCTAGCATTGGAACACAGAAGTCCCAAGTAGTAGCCCTAACAACGGCAGCAACACCACTTACTCATTTACTCCCATAAAAATGCTTTATAGCTACATTCCTGATTAGTCAATGAAATTTAAAAGGAATGTTACTAAAAATTGTTTTTCATTCTTAATGCCTCTCTTCAGAGGTTCTGATGGCCCTGAGATGAGCCTTGCCAAGATGCGGTGGAGACCTTGTCCTCGGAGTCCTTAAGGAAGTCAAACCACTACCTTGGTCTAAGCTCCCAGGAAGACCCGCTCTCGAGTACAGGACTGTATCTCTGTACACACAAGAACATTTCCTCTCACTTAGTCTTAGCTTCTAAAAAAGCTTATCCTGATTCTAAAACAATTCCTTTTCTCTCTAAACAAGTTGGGTCCATGCCTTAAATTACGAAGCAAAGCTATAATTAATACTCAAGCTTTAAAGCTTGTGGGATTGAGCCAGTTTGTCACCAAAAGCCCAAGGGCACCAGTGGCAGAAGGCCATCCAAAGCACAGGGGTCCCCGTGTTCTTTGCCCTGCAAATACTCCTTCTTCTCTCTAGAGGTAAGTTTTCCCCACCAAAATACCTGTGTTGGTATTTAGTGCCTAGAGTACCAATCACCTACTAATGCTACAGAGGCAAAAGCAGTCAAAGGCGCCTTGCACTGGAGTCAGTCTTGTTGGCTTGGCAGCCCCTGAGAAACAACATTAGTTGGAGGAGCTAAGGCTTAAGTGAAGGTCAGAGTTTCCTCCTTTCTTCCTGATCTGGGCCTAGTGCCTTATCACAAGGGAGAACTATTCCTACAGAGCACACATCTTCCCCAGCTGCCTGTACAGAGAAGTTTGACGTTGAGAGCCTGGTTACCAGAACAGAGAGAGCTTGCTGAAAGTCGGGCTGGTAGGTTTTCAGTGTTTCAATGCCCTGCCTCCTTCCAACCCTAGTCAGCTTGGAAATGATGTGTCAGTTTATCTGCTGTCTCGCCAGACAGATCTGCTTTTATTCCAATGAGGAAGAGTGAGTAAAGGTGCAGAGAGAAGATCCAGAAGTATTCACCCAGTTCTGCTCCTTCATCTCCACAGAAATGTCAAAGGGGAAGCAAATGCTCCCCCGACAACTTCCAACTGTGATGAGAACATGACTCTCATTTGGAAGGAAAGCATGCTGGTTGGTGGATATGAGATGTATTAGACAAATAGTTCTAAAACTTCAAAAGCTTGGTTGTAGCTTGAATTTACTTTGCAAATTGCCAATGGATTAACTTTTTAAGGTTTGTTATAAAACAGGATAGTGTTTTCTTGCTTGGCTCCTTTGAGCCCAGAGGGCTAGAAATGGGAAATCTGGTTTATACAGAAACAATTTAAGCTCTCAAGGTCAAACAGCATATTGATGAGCTAGAATGTCTTTATTTATTGAATCTGCTTCCTCTGCCTCACATCAAACAGCGTCGTCCATATGCTTTGCTCACAAAGAAAGCTGTGGGGTGTTGCACAAAACTGCTGAATCATCAGCCCTGCGCAGCTGAATGCACAGCCTTCAGGAGACAGCCTTTCTCTCAACAAAGATTTCCCACGATGTTTCCTACCGTTTTCCACATGATGCTTGCGTTGCAACCTCATACATTTCCACAAAATTCTGGTTGATAAACACAATCAGAACTCTTTTTAATGAACATCCTGTCAGTCTACAGATCTGGTCACAATGTAGATCTGGTTGCAATGTCCATGTGCATCTCTGTCACTAGAACCCAGATGTACTGAGAGTGCTCTCCATACCAGTATGTCATATCATATGGCTTTTTACCGGAGTTACTTGAGGTTTAAAAAAAAAGTGCTGATTGGTCATAGAGGCAAAGCTCAGGTACCTGGGAAGTCCAAGGGGGCATCTGACTTCAAGCAAATTTCAGATAATGTCTCCAAGGCCCTGCTTCTGCCTACACATCATCGCGTGTGGAAAAGATAGCCAGTGGCAACCTCAAGCCTACATTTGCAGCTCCTAATCCCAGCCAGCAGCCATCCATTACATTTTAAGGAGGTCTCTGTTTCAGGTTGGCTCCTTTGTTCATGTCAGAATCAGTCATTGTAGCCAGGGCTCTGGAATAGTATGTTTGGTCTAACCCAAGTCAAGAGCCCACTCCTGGGGCGCCTGGGTGGCTCAGTGGGTTAAGCCGCTGCCTTCGGCTCAGGTCATGATCTCAGGGTCCTGGGATCGAGTCCCGCATCGGGCTCTCTGCTCAGCAGGGAGCCTGCTTCCCTCTCTCTCTCTCTCTGCCTGCCTCTCCATCTACTTGTGATTTCTCTCTGTCAAATAAATAAATAAATAAAAATCTTAAAAAAAAAAAAGAGCCCACTCCTGAGACCAGGAAGGGCTGGGGACTTTGGACCCCCATCTGTTGGCCCAACTGCATTGAATGAGAAAGATGTAATTCCACAGAGAAAGGAATGGTGGTACAGGAAGAAGGGGAAAATGGTGCTAAATGGCAAAAAAACGAAAAGTGTTTAAAGCAAGCAAGTCTCGAATCTACTTCCATTTTGAAATAGCAAGGTTCCTATGCTGTTAGGTAGTGGCGTGCTAGTAAATGTTTGAAACAGTGGAGGTCTGGAGAGAAAAAAAAATGATTTGTATCATATGTGAACTTGTATGGCATAAATACTCCGACAAGACCAATTTCAAACTTCTAAGCTCACAGGAGCGCCCAGAGCCAGGAAGAGGTGTATAGTACCATGTCCCTGGAAAGTATTTCTACCACGCAGACGTGGAACATGTAAATTACCTCAAAACCATAGAGAATAGGAAACTGTGGTAAAACCATTAGGCAGTGACGAGGCTTGTGTGTTTACTACTTTGGGTTCTGATATATTTAAGAGCAAGTTCATATCACATCATTTTTAATAACAGGTTTTGTAACCTAGCTTGTATTGCCCAGCTATTCTGCTTTCCAATCCACACCCAATGGTCACGCCTTACCTGGGGGCATTTACATTTTTACCCGTCTGGACTCAAAAGGCTCCCATCAAGAACTTGATTATCCAAGTTCTACTTTTGGTAGGACAAAGTGCTTCGTCCCTTTTTTCTATTTTTAAGTACAAAGTATTAAGCTGTGTTCTGAATTCGTAACAATTCACTTTCTTTGGCTACCCATTTAGGTTTACTGAAAAAGGAGAGAAAATTTGTTCATAATTTATCTACTTTTAGATTGACTTAAAAAAATCCATACAAAATTTATTCCTTCAGTAGATCAAACACAAACCACATCACATTAAATTAGCAATATATGGTTGTAGAGAAACACACACAAAAAATAATAAAGTCACATCACCAAGAACTTAGCTAGGTATGCCAATTAAATAAAAATCAAAGCAACCTGGGGCAGAATGGCTTTTAAAATTCAAAGAAAAATGATACAAAAGTTCAAAGACTTGCTGGCAAACAACTGCTCTTCTCCTTCCAGGGAGAAGGCCAGCAAGAGGTCAGAAAGATGTCATTTCACATTTGATCTACCTCTGAGATAGCTCGTTCTTCAAATTATTGCAGCCCAAGTGGACAGACTGGAAGGACTCAGGGAAAGAAGAGCCTATGTTGTCAAGTGAGTTGTTTATAACTAACGTGTGTTGGGATAAAGGTTGTGCAGTGAAACCAAATCGAGAATGAGAGGAACTCTGTTCTAGAGAAAATTCTCATCCTTCTCTTGCATCAACACGAGTTGCAAATTATACCAAATAATTTTCACAGGCAAAGGAGAAAGTGTGGAGCTTCTCCTTGTCAGTAACCAGTAATTTCCTTAGGGAGAAAATTCATAAATCACCATCTTACTTTGGGAGTCAAGTGCTATTATCTGGAAGACTTCTTCTTTTTTTTTTTTTTTTTTTTTAAAGATTTTATTTATTTATTTGACAGAGAGAGATCACAAGCAGGCAGAGAGGCAGGCAGAGAGAGAGGAGGAAGCAGGCTCCCTGCTGAGCAGAGAGCCCGATGCGGGGCTCGATCCCAGGACCCTGGGATCATGACCCAAGCTGAAGGCAGCGGCTTAACCCACTGAGCCACCCAGGCGCCCCTGGAAGACTTCTTCTTTAAAACAATGGTGTTACACTAAAGACAACAGAAATATTTCTCTTTAGTTAATTTTAACTGTGGTCATTTTTGACTGTTGATTACAGACCAATGTTTAATCCAATTTCCCTACCAGTTGTGGGTTTGACTTTCCCTGATGTTCTGTTTATAGCTGCTAAGTGTGTTGCTTGGAAAATGATGAAGTTACAAAAATAGCTTTGTGACTTCACCCAAGACAGGAGGAAACAAAGAGGTGGCTCATAAATTAGAAAATCATTTTGATGTGTAGATGCCCTTTTAGAAATGGGCAAAATGGCAACAAGCTGAAACAAGCCGCCCCCCTTGTCACATGGGGACAATTAGCTTGTTCAAATGAATCTGTTTCAGTCTGATGGATTACAAATACTCTTCATCTCTCTTCACTAGCTTAATATGTATTAAAAAATTCCCATGCTTCCTTAGGTCTTTATTACAAGCTGTGAGAAATCAGTGAGAAATTAGGATACTATGAAAAGTTGACTGTTTCTGAGACCAAAAATTTATCCTTGTATATCCAGTGCATCCTTATTCAGAAGAATGTGTCTAGATGGAAGTTATGTTTTATTTCACAGTTCTGGGTTGTCTTACTTATTCCACCAAAGTCTGCAAGGTGTCGTTTTGAAAACGCTGAGGTTGAGGAAAGGGTGCCTCCTTCCAACTAAAGGTAGGGACTTTTCTCCCTGATGAGCTCAGAATTCTGGGCATCAGTTGGGTACAGCCCACAGAGCAAGGAAAGAGAGGTGGGGCCGTGTGAGGAAAGAGGACAGAGCTGTCACTTGGTAGAGGAACTTCATATTCTGTGAATTCAAGGGCAAAGAAAAAGATCTGAAAGAAAGTAGGAAGTAGGGCCACATCAAACTGTGTAAGAGAGTGCAAGGAGGTGACCCAAGGTAGATCCCTGGATTCAGTTCTAGAATCTTGTTTTCTGTTCTCATAGGTCCTAGAGACCAGCAGGCAGGTGATAGAGACCAGCAGGCAGGTGAACTTCTTTCTTTCTTTCTTCTCCTTTCTTGCTCAGGTTAGTTTAAGGAGGACAGTTGAAGGAGGGCTGTTAACTCCAGGTCATAGGAATCAGGCAATAAGCCCATGCATGTAAGGAGGCCATTTGTATAATAGGGTCTGATGCCATCTTAGGAAAGACATGAAGAAGGGTGGCACGTGTAGAGGCTTTAGAATGGATGCATTTAGATACTGCTAGATGCCGTAGTGAAGGTGCTATATGTTACCATGATGGGATTGGTGGTTTGCCTATAGCCAGGCTTGCTTTAGCCTTGATAACACAGCAAGAAGTAGGAAACAAAAGCGCATACTCGCCATGCAGCAAGACTTTTTTCATGAGTTTGTAGGTGAATCCTTGAATACTGGCAACAAAAAGGGCTAGGCTTTTGTGATCTACTGAAGTCCTTTCTCCAGAGATGCTGAAGTTCACCTTCGGGTAGGCCTGTGAGGAATGAGGGACATCAGGAACCACTCCCACTCACTTCTGTCGGTTGCTTAATAGATTCAAAAGAACTTTCTGTGGGTCAGGCACTGTTCAAGTCACTAGAAATATAGAAGTAAACAAAATGGCAAAAATCTCTGCCCTCTGGATGCTTCTATCTGGCAGGGGAAGAGAGGTAATAAACAAAATAAGTAAGTCTAGTGTAAAGATAAGCAATTAAAATCTTTTTGTTCGGGAATATGTGTAACTGTGGTAAAAGCATAAGGTAGAGCAAGAGACTATGAACAGAAAGTGGCTGGTTTTGCAGTCACCTGAAGTGAAAGTAACCACAGGCCTATCTCGAGGTCACTCTCAAGCTTTCTCAGCTCGGAGGACTGGGGTTGGATTTTGATAATTGAAAAAGTCCTCCTAGTTAGAGAATTTGTGTTGGGGGAAATTGGGTATAGACTAATGTCTCAGAAATAGTCCAATGGTCTAACCTCTGCCCTAGATGCCCATGATGAAGCTGTGAGCCAACTTCCCACTGGGGTATTCGGGGCGTGGAGGAGGCCCGTCCTGGGCACTTTTGTTTTTGCACCTATTCTCGGATCCCTTGCTTGCAGTCCGCCTAGTGCGCTCTGAGATCCTTAGAACAGTTTCCCCACAGACCAACAAGGGAAAGCTGATGCTTTGGTCCTGTTACTTGCATCCTCACCTTATAAAATTCATCTATCTGCTACTGGGCTTCCTTTTAAATTGATGATTTATTAGCTGTTTTTATTTTTATTTTGTACTGGACCACAGCTACTCCGAATTTGATTAATCCTTTCTGGTTCATTATACTCTTAACATTGCTCCACGAATGGCCTCTTTTATTTAGTACTTTGTTGGTTGGTTTCCTTTAATAATGTCATCAGGAAGTGAGGCTACATTAAAAAGCTTCTGTAAAGCAAAAGAAATAATCAACAAAACAAAATGGAAAGACAATCTATGGAACAGGAGAAAATATTGGCAAGCCACAGATCTGATAAGAGGTTACTATCCAAGATATATAAGGAACCCTTACAACTCAAGAGCAAATAAAGAAAACTGATAATCCAATTTAAAAATGAGAAAAGGCCCAAGTTGACATTTTTCCAAAGAAGATATTCAGATGGCCAATAGGCACAGGAAAAGTTGTTCAACATCACTGATCATCAGGGGGATACAAAGCAGAACCACAATGAGACACCACCTCCCACCTGTTAGAATGGCTGTTATCAAAAGGACAAGGGATGACAAGTGTTGGTGGGGATGTGGAGGAAGAGGAATCTTTGTGCATTGTTGGTGGGCATGTAAATTAGTGCAGCTACTGTGGAAAACAGTATGGAGGTTTCTCAAAAAATTAAAAAGAGAACTGCAGTGTTCCTGTATAATCCAGCAGGTCCTCTTCTGGAAATTTATCTGAAGGAAACAGAAACATTAGCTTGAAAATGTACCTGTACCCTCATGTTCATTGCAGCACCCTTTACAGTAGTGAAGGCATGGAAATAACATGAGTGCCCATCAGTGGATGAATGGATAAAGGACATGCGGTATGTATATGCAATGGAATATTATTCAGGCATGAGAAACAGGACGTTCTGCCATTTGTGATAACACAGATGGACCTTGAGGGCGTTATGCTAAATGAAATAAGCCAGACAGAGGAAGATAAATACTGTTTGATCTCACTTATGTAGGGAATTAAAAAAAGAAAACAAATTCATAGAAAGTGAGAACAGATAGGTGGTTTCCAGGGGCAGGAAGAAGGAGGTGGGGAAAATGGGTAAAGGTGGTCAAAAGGCAAACTTCCAGTTTCAAAATAAATAAATCCTGGGGATGTAATGTACAGCATGGTGATTGTAGTTAACAATACTGTGTTGTATGGGGAGAAAGGAACCCTCGAGTACTGTTGGTGGGAAGGCAGACTGGTGTACCCACTGTGGCAAGTGGTAAAGAAGTTCCTCAGAAAATTGAGAATAGAACTAGCTTATGATCCAGAAATAGCGTCACTGGGTATTTACCCAAAGAATACAAAAACAAATTCAAAGGCATACGGACACCCTTAAGTTTATAGCAGAATTATCTACAATAGCCAAGATGGACATTTGATGTCCATTTGACAGGTCAAGTGTCCATCGAGTAAAGAAGATGTGGTGTGTGTGTGTGTGTGTGTACAATGGAGTATTATTCAGCCATAAAAAGAATGAAACCTTAGGGTGCCTGGGTGACTCAGTCGATTAAGTATCTACCTTCTGCTCGGGTCATGATCCCTCAGGTCTTGGGATGGAGCCCCACGTAGAGCTCTTGCTCAGTGGAAGCCTGCTTCTCCCTCTTTCTGCCACTCCCCCTGCTTATACTGTCAAATAAGTAAATAAAATCTTAAAAAAAAAAAAAAAAAGAACGACATCTTGCCATTTCCAATGGCATGGATGGAGCTAGAGAATATAATGCTAAGTGAAATAAATCAAAGAAAAGACAAATACTATATGACTTTACCCATATGTGGAACTTAAGAAACAAAACAAATGAGCAAAGGTGGGGAAAAAAGAGAAAAAGAGAGATAAATCAAGAAATAGCCTCTTTTAACTACAGAGAACAAACTAATGGTTACTAGAGGAGAGGTGGGATATTGGGGGTGCGGGGGGGGGGGAAATAGGTGATGGGGATGAAGGAGGGCACTTGGGATGAGCACCAGGTGTCGTGTAGAAGTGTTGAATCACTATATTGCAAAGTTGAGATTAATATAACACTGTATGTAAACTAACTGGGATTAAAAAAAAACTTAAAATTACTGTTAAGTAAGTTTAATTACTGCTAAGATAGTACATCTTAAAAGTTCTCATCACAAGAAAAAAATTTGTGACTCTGTGCAACAATAGATGTTAATTAAACTTATTATGGTCACCATTTCACAGTATGTATATCAAATCCCAAGACCAGATGTTTATGTTTTCTAAAAATATTCATGTTAAATCTGTAGAATGATCTTAAGAGTTATCCCTGTGTTGCATTTGAGAAAGCTGAGGCTCTTTTGTCCCAGATCAAACAACCAGTTGATCTGAGAAAAATCCAAGAACTTTTTTTTTAAGATTTTATTTATGTGATCTCTCTGTGTGTCAAATAAATAAATAAATAAAATCTTTAAATTTAATTTGATTTAATTAATTTTTAAAATAAGATTTTATTTATTTACTTTACAAACAGAAATCACAAGTAGGCAGAGGGGCAGGCAAAGAGGGAGGAGGAGGAAGGCTCCCCTCCAAGCAGGGAGCCCAATGCGGGTCTCGATCCCAGGACCCTGGGATCATGACCTGAGCCAAAGGCAGAGGCTTAACCCACTGAGCCACTCAGGTGCCCCAAATCTAAGAACTTTTAAACTCCAAAAAGCACCTCCCTCTGCTGTCCCACATCACACAAAGGTATAAATTCCTATGGGGAAAGGCTGAAGAATATCAGAGAATGTTATGAAGCAGTTTACTCCAATCCAATAATAAGTTCATATCACTTAAAAATAAAATTGTCTATATAGTGATGGGATTTTTTTCCCTTTGAACAGTGAAGATTTAATTTTATAAATAAACTGCTGCTGATGGTGATGGTTTTGTTTCTGAAATTTTCCAAACACCTTTTCACATACAACACAAAATATAGATGCACGAAGAGTATGGGAGAAGAACTAAATTAGTCATTTAAATGTCAATTCTGTGAATGTCATTTTAATCAAAGCATTTGAAATCCCCTTGTGATTCTTCACAGCATCTTGCATAATTAGAAAGAGCTTTGAGCCATTACTATGGGGTTAGAAAAATTTGTAATTGACAGTATATAACTGAAATATCATCCATAAAAATATCAGACTGTAAAATCATTGAGAAGTTCTGCCTTCTAGCAAGTTGGCTTCTACGAACAAATCACCACAGAGATTCTATCTTTATCCCAGGCTTTATTGGATCTACTGAAAACCACAGGACTTTAAGATAGGGCTGAAGATATCACGAGAATAGTTTTTTTCATGAGATGATTCTTCTCATCATTGTACCAAATTCTCACAAACAGTTCTTCGTCAGAGGTGTGGTGCTTGAGGCCACCAAGCTTTCAGAAGGAGCCCCAAAATGAAGCCAAGTGTGTTGGAATGGAAAGCAAAGTTTCTTCTTTCAGTTTTGGCCAACCACATTTCATACAAGTGCCAGTGTTTCCACAAGAAGATCTCCTTTACGAGGACAGCAGAAAGCAGCTATCTCACATCACCACTGAGTCTCCTGTGTTACAGAGAAACCAACCTGGGCTGGTGCCTTCTATGGGGTGGACGCCATGATATTTATCTTCCATAGGCTATCTCATTCATTCAGTATGATTACTCCTCTCTTATACCTAGGACACTGAGGCTTAAAGCTATTAAGTGACTTACACAGCTAGTCAGTGGAGAGGTCAAGATTAGAACTCATTTAAGACTGCCCCCACCCAAATCTAGGCTGCTTTCATAACATTATGTCACCTCTCAGAGAAATACATTGGCTCATCAAGGAAGAATTTTATGAACATGAGAATGGCCTAATTCTTGTTATACAATGTAGTTCCAAAAAGGGATTTAAAAGACGTGCTGAAGAATTTATTCTATTCGAAAATTAAAGATATTCCTATTTGTACAGTTTGATAATCCTGATAAAATATTCTTATTCCTCATTCTTTATTTGTTCAAGAAAAAACTGCTAGTTCTTTTTCCCATTTGGTTCTTATTCTCATTCTTCCCCATGGGCAGAGGATGACCACGGGGAGGTTGCTGAAGGCATCACATCCAGTGACCCTCCCCCCAGCAGCCTACCCGGTGTGATACAAGCACGTCCGATGCTCAGGCCCTTGCCCTGCTGATCCCTCTGCCTGGAACAAGTTTTCTCTGCCCATCTGCATAGCCGGCTCCTTCGCTTCCTTGATTTCACTCAAATATTGCCTCTTCCTTGAGGGCTACCTTCAAAGTCACCAACTGTTTGTCACCGCCCCCAAACCTCACTGTCCTCCACCATTTTCTTGTCCAGAGCACTTGCTATTTTTCTGGCATATACAAATTACTTATTATAATCTCTGCTTATTGTGTTTCTTACCAGCTAGAATATAGACTCTTCGTGGGGTTAGTTCATTGATGCATTCCTCGTGCCAGGGACGCCCTTGATTAATGCACGAACAAATGAAAGAACATGAGACAATACATTTCCATACTTTCTCTGTTTCCTTCCATCACTGCTTGAAAACCAATCAATTATTTACTGAGTTCTATGTTTTTTGTAAACCATGCTAAAAACAGCAAGGCACAGGCAGCACGCACAAACCGTTCTCTTCAGGCACATTCCTTCGTGCTCCTGACGAATGTTTTGTGTGGTCTACAAAATATCTCCAGCTTGCCAGCTTCTAATACCCCCTTCCTTTCCTCGGTACTAGAGTGAAATCAGAAAAGATAAACAACTTTAACTTTTCCTGTTAAAAATGTTCAGCTATGCCTTGTATTTGGAGATGCTTGCATAGACTAATGTCAGGAAAAGAAAAATGGGTTGAGAAAAGACTTGGAGAAATGATCATCCTAGTGCAGGCCCTCTTAAAATCCTGAAGTGTTTTTTTTTGTTTTGTTTTGTTTGGTTTTGTTTTGTTTCAAACTCACTCCCAAGGAAACGAGAGTCATACCTTCTTTTAAGTTTATCTAGACAGAAACTCTATGATCTTCTTCAATAGCTCATTCCTATCTTCACCTCTAATTTCTGATGTCCATGTGCAAATCATTCTGTTTTCTATCTAAAATCCTCATGTTGCATTTTAAATCTACTGGATTTGTCATTTGTTCATAGACATCGAGGGTATTGTTGATGCTGGCTGGCCCTTGTATTCGTGTACCTACACTTACAATTCTGACTAAAACAACAACCACCACCACCAGAGTTGGCCTAATAACCCCGATGCTCCCAGCTGTATTGATTTTTTCCTTTTAATTTCACATAGGTAAGATAGATGTTGCTACGGTTCCCTCTTCCATTTTCCAGATGACAAAACACAACTTTAGAGAGGTTAAATGATTCACCTAAAGTAACCTCAGCTATTGAATCAATGCACCATGATTCAAATTTTGTTGGCCTGACTCCAAGTGCGATGCTTCTGTTGGCTACAGCAGAGATTTTCAGCTACGCACCCAAATCCGCACCTCCCATTACACACTCCCTGTGTTAGAGGTGCAGAGTGAGCCTGCGCCCAGCCGGGTAGAGGGAGGACATAGGTCCCAGTCCTTCTTGCAGTCAGTTATGGCCAATGCTACTAGCGTGGTGGGGTGTGGGCCACTTCCTCTGTGTGGTTTCATGCTTTTTCCCTTTTCCAGAACACTAGGATGGGGATGTCCAGAACAACTCTGGGATTCTTGAAGAATCACTAGCCTGAGTCCCTCAGTATCTGCTTCGGACTATTACATGAGGAAACAAGAACAGAAAGGAAAAAAAAAAATCATTTTTAAGGAACTGATTCTTTGGGGTATGTTTTGTTACATCTGCTTAACTTTCCCAATTTTTTACAAGCCATTTTGCTTAAATATTTCCAGTGCTAAGGGGTTTAGTAGTTTTCAAGGTAGTAAAGACTTTTTTTTAATGTCAAGTCAAAAAATTTATTATCTCTTCTAATTTTTCCCCTTGGAGTAATCAGTATTTCAGTATAGTTCAGAATAAGCCTGTAAGTATTTGACCACAGCTCAACACATCATCTTCTCTTTAGAACTTGAAGTTGTGTTTTGTAAACCCAGAATAATCACTAAAACTAGAAGCCATGTTTCTCCCCAAATGTGCTATATTGTATAGCATTTGGATCACTTTTTTCTTCTGCTGCTGCTTTTAAGACTGGCCAGGGAGGGCGCCTGGGTGGCTCAGTGGTTAAGCCGCTGCCTTCGGCTCAGGTCATGATCTCAGGGTCCTGGGATCAAGTCCCGAATCGGGCTCTCTGCTCGGCGGGGAGCCTGCTTCCTCCTCTCTCTCTCTCTGCCTGCCTCTCTACCTACTTGTGATTTCTCTCTGTCAAATAAATAAATAAAATCTTTAAAAAAAAAAAAAAAGACTGGCCAGGGAGAGTGAAGCCGTGGAAGAAATTCTCCTCAGAGAATTTTGGTTTAGTCCTCTCTCCAATGTAACCTTGATGTCCAAACAGACTCGGAGAAATCTGATGAAATGGAGGTATTTGGGGGTCACAGGGTCTCCGCCTACTTTATATTACAGGTGCACCTTGAAGAACAAGGAAGTGAGTAAGGCAGGGTGAGCACAAGTACAGAAAATGGAAGCTTTAGGAAGATCCATGAGAAAAGAAAGTGGTAGGGGGTCTGGAAAGGCAGCAAATGTCTGGAAAGCTTCCAAGGAGGCATTAAATGCCTTTCCTTGTTCTGTGCCTTTCTCGGTACTACTCAGAGTCCGTGACACTCAACAGGACCTTTTTTTTTTTTTAAGATTTTATTTATTTATTTGACAGGCAGAGATCACAAGCAGGCAGAGAGGCAGAGAGAGAGAGAGAGAGGAGGAAGCAGGCTCCCTGCTGAGCAGAGAACCCGATGCCGGGCTCGATCCCAGGACCCTGGGATCATGACCTGAGCCGAAGGCAGAGGCTTTAACCCACTGAGCCACCCAGGCACCCCCAACAGGACCTTTTTTTATAGGCGAGATCACTTTTCCCCTTTCAATTTGCCAAACACAACTTCCCACCAGGGCTTCTGCATTTCTCCACAGCTGGGATACATCCACCTACACATGTATGGCTAATTGTTCATTCTCTCCCAAATTTAAACACTTTGACTAAACACCTTTAATGTGACTAATACAGATGTGTCCCCTGACTGGCTCACTCAGCTCAGAGATGTTCTGCTGGCTTGATTTCTATCAAGAAAGGGTTGATCAGGGACGCCTGGGTGGCTCAGTGGGTTAAGCCTCTGCCTTCGACTCAGGTCATGATCTCAGGATCCTGGGATTGAGTCCCACATTGGGCTCTCTGCTCAGCAGGGAGCCTGCTTCTCCCTCTCTCTCTGCCTGCCTCTCTGCCTACGTATGATCAAATAAATAAATAAAATCTTTAAAAAAAAAAAAAAAAGAAAGGGTTGATCAAGTATAATGATGATTTGGAGTTCTTAAAACACACAGTATTAAAATAGAGACTTGGCTTTAGTCTCAAAACCTCAGGCAGGCAAGATCCATTAACAGCAGACATAATTTTTTCATTTTTAAAAAGATGTTATTTATTTATTTGACAGAGAGAGAAAGAGTACAAGCAGGGAGGAGCCAGATGTAGGACTTGATCCAGGAAACTGGGATCCTGACCTGAGCCAAAGGCAGTTGCTTAACCAACTGAGCCACCCAGGCACCCCAGACATAGTTATTTATATTGATACGGTGGTGATTTCAGCCAGTAAAACTGCCCGGACTGTCAATGAGAATCACCTCTGTAAGATTCTTCATGGGAGAAGATGGTGGGGGAGCAGGTGAGACTGCAGAGAGAGGGAGCCAGACCTGACCGACCTGCTGACCTCACCAAGAACCATCGGCAGAATGTCTGAAGTTATAAACTGTGGACAGGGCTTGTGACTCTGTTGGCTGTAAAAGGATGATTGTCTCGCTTAATTTCACCCATCCTCCGACCCCTTGGACTTGCTTTGTTCATCCTGCCTCAATTCAGTTCTGATTCTTGATTCTTCTGACTACATAGATCCTTGTCCAGAGGCTCCAAAAAACACAATAACAGCAGAGAGCATCTAAGGTCTCTCTGTCCCTCAGAATCATCTGGCTTACGCCAAGAAAGCAATTCCCTCTAATGGTAAATAGCATTAGCAATAGTAAAATGGCATTTTGTAACTAGAAAGCACACACATGTGCACACGTGTATACACACACACACATACACATGCACGTGCGCACGCACACACACACACACGTGAAAGAAAAGCTGGACCATGTTTCCCAACAAAAACCTGGGGCTAAGCCGCAGCCAGTTCTTTTTACTCAAAAGGTCAGTAATCGAAAGCAAAAGGTTATCCCTGGCTTCTGCCGGATCTGAAGTCATTGTCAAAGAGGATATCGACTTCTTTCTGTGAGCCACGGCTCACCCTGCCCTGTCTCTGTGAGGTCTAAAATGACCTCTTGGTCTTCATTAGGGCAGTAACAAGAGGTCAGAAAGCAGTAGAAGAATGCAGAAAGAAGACTGATGAGTTCGATCCTCTCTGAGAAAAGCACAGCTTGTCCCAGGGGTACTGGCCCCATCCTTGTAATGCGCAGCTGCAGGTGCCGGAAAGCTTCCCAGACATGGGAAATCAGCCTCTTGGGGGATGCAACTCTCTCTCCTTTGCTCCTTTTACAGTCACTCAGGTAACAGACTGGAACTGACTTCTGCATCTTCCTTCACATTCTCTTCAACAACCAGTTCTTTCCCATTCTTAATGTCTATTTTTAGGCCTATGTAGAAAATTTCCTTTAGCGCTTGTTAAACCTACTCTTGCTGTCCACATTTCCCCCCCAATAGTATATATCTGTAGTAAATGCTTTGAAGAATTCCTACTGACTTCTCCTCTCTGTGCTCTCAGAAGAAATTCCCCATTTGCCTTTCACTGTCCAGTTTCTCCTTTCCTGAAAAAAAGGAAGTTACGTAGCTCTGATTAAAATGGGATGAGCCGGGATGCCTGGGTGGCTCAGTGGGTTAAAGCCTCTGCCTTCGGCTCAGGTCATGATCCCAGGGTACTGGGATCGAGCCCCACATCGGGCTCTCTGCTCAGCGGGGAGCCTGCTTTCTCCTCTCTCTCTCTGTCTACTTGTGATCTCTGTCTGTCAAATAAATAAATAAAATCTTCTAAATAAATAAATTAAATTAAATGGGATGAGCCTAAAATGATGGGTCTTGAGTTTGGCTCTTGGGTCTACGTGTTATTATTTGAATAACCAAGTAAGCCATTTAACTTCTGAGAGGCTGCATTTTATAGTAAAAGATCGTAATGATGATACCCAACCTCTAGGCTCAGCTGGATGTGTCCAGGGAGAAAGCTGGGGTGGCAATCGGGGTCGGGTGGGGTAAGATGGTGTAGGGATAACCACATGGCCCACAAGAAGCACTCAATAGGTTTATTAAATATTAAGGGACAAAAAAGGAAAATGTGTCCCAGTGTTCATCACTCATTCTCCGTAAGATTCTGAGATATGCTTTCATGGAATCCTAGAGCAGGAGAGGACCCCTTTAGGGGAACACCATCATTTACAAGAAAGGACATGAACCCCAAAAGAGGTGGACTGATATGGCTGTCAGGCAGCACATGTGGAGGCTGGTTCCCAAGACTGTGGCCAAGAGTCTTTGCCCCATGCTGCCTCTGTCCTAACCAAAGAGGTTTTTTCTCTACCAGATTTATTTTTTCCCTATTCCAACTTATTTTTTCACTGAACCTAGCACTTTACTATCTCAGTTCTTTTTAAGCTTCTGTGAATCTTTGAAGGAGCCAAACTTCTTCTTTCCTAAGTCTCTGAAAGGTATTTTAAAAAGAACCACACTTAAAAAAAAAAAAAAAAAAACAAGAAGAGGAGGAAGAAGAAGAAACAAAAGAAACACATCATCTCAGCTTCCTCTTCTTGAGAATGTTCCCTCATGCTCCCAACAAGCATACACACAGCGTAATCACAATGGGTCACGTCCTTGCAGCAGGGGCTTGCGATTGGAAGCTCATGGACCAGAATGGTTGGCCACCTGGTTTTTGTAAACAAAGTTTTGTGGGTTTTTAAAAAAGATTTTATTTATTTATTTGACAGAGAGAGACACAGCAAGACAGGGAACACAGCACAGGGAATGAGAGAGGGAAAAGCAGGGTCCCCATGGAGCAAGGAGCCTGATGTGGAGCTTGATCCCAGGACCCTAGGATCATGAGCTCAGTAGAAGGCAGATGCTTAACTGACTGAGCCACCCAGGCACCCCAACAAAATTTTATTAGAACACAATTTTGGGGTGTGGATGGTCTTCGGCTGCTTTCTGGTGACAATGGCAGAGTCTGTGAGTTTTAAAAAACAACAGAGACCACATAGCCCACAAAGCCTAAAATAGTTTACTCTCTGGCTCTTTACAGGAAAAGTTTGCCAACCCACACACTTGGAACCCATGTCAGCTTTTGTCAAATTCCCTTTTCAGGAGCGCCTGGGTGGCTCGGTGGGTTAAGCCTCTGCCTTCGCTCGGGTCATGGTCTCAGGGTCTTGAAATGGAGCCCTGCATCGGGCTCTCTGCTCAGCGGGGAGCCTGCTTCCCCCTCTCTCTCTATCCCTGTCTCTCTGCCTATCTGTGATCTCTGTCTGTCACATAAATAAGTAAAATATTTTTTAAAAAATTCCCTTTTCAAATGTCTTCCGAGAAACTGGTTTCCACAAAAGCTGGGATTTACTTTCCCAGAACAAGAAGGTAACTTCCTTTTTTTCAACTTTGATTATTTATTTTCACCTACATAAAAGATATTGGTCTAAAATTTGAAAACTATGAGAAAGTGCAAAGAAGAACACTGCAATCAGCTGTAATCTTGGAGGCACAGAGAGTTGCTGCCGCCTCCTTGTCGTTGCCTGTGGCTTTGGCTTGCTCGGCCTCAGAGAGCCAGACCTTGGGCTTCGGAACTCCCTCAGTGTTGGGTGAGCCAAGTAGTTCGAAGCTGAGCTGCAAGGGAGGGCATGGAGATAGAGAATTATTCTGCATAATATGGTGGGGCATTTTTTAAATTTAAAATTTAATTTTTTTAAATTTAAAATAATTTCTTTAAATTTTTAAATTAAAAAAGTCCCATCATGTTAATTTTTTTTTAATTTTAAGTTTTTTAAGTTCTTAGGAAGAGGATGAAAAGGAAAAAAAAAAAGGTAAGACAGATGAATAAGAAAATGGAGAGGCCAAGGGACTTTGAAGGAGGCAGGCAAAGATAATTTAGCTTTAAAATTGTATGAGTTGGGGCGCCTGGGTGGCTCAGTCAGCTGAGTAGTGGCTACTACTAGTGGCTGCCTTCAGCTCAGGTCATGGTCACGACGTCCTAGGGTCAAGCCCTGCATCGGGCTCCCTGCTCAGCGGAGAGCCTGTTTCTCTCTCTTCCTCTGTCTGCTGCTCTACTTGTGCTATCTCTGTCAAGTAAATAAATAGAATACTTAAGAAAAAAATTGTACGAGTTGCTCTGATGCAAACTTCCCATCATTTCCCCCAAACCTTTAGGAGAATTGCCTTCCCATCCAAAGAACCCTGGGTGAGTGGTTTATTTGGCACCTCTCTTTCTGGTGTGGACCAAGTTCCTCCCATTCAGGGTGGTGACTCCACACACAAAACAGCCTGGCTGAAGACAGAGATCAGATAAAGAGACCACTGCTACGCGTTAAGTGATCTGAGAAACGCAGATCGCTTTTGGCAAGGCTATTGGACTTCCCATAATTGTGGAGTCAGGATACTTGACTGGATCACAGGCACAGGGAAAGCCTGGCATCATAGGTAGGATATTCTAAAAAAATACATGCCCGTCCTCAGAACATACATGTACGTGGGCATGCACGTTGTATGTGTGTATATATACATGTGTACACATATGTAACCTTGGTACATATAGACTAGTTTCTTCACCCTTCCCCCTGAATAATGAAATGACATAGCTAAAGTTCAGGCAGGTTGTTTCTAGAAACCCATACAAGAAGACACAAGTTGTCTAGCTGTTTTCTCCAGGACAGGAAGTGGGAGCAAATAGCCAGGAAAGAGTGAAGACAAGCTACATTATTCACCCTCCGTACCCTAAAAGCCAGTAGCGGAAAGCCACCCTGGAAAAGACTTCTCTCCCCTGGAAATTCGCCATAACATTATCACCATCCCGTGATGATAGAATAGCCCTCTTAGGGCTCCCACGCCCCCTTGTGCACAGTCTACCTGGCTGTCTCGGTGATGTCAATGTGGGCCACACCATATACTTCACAGGGACACAAGCCTCCATCTGCCAAGGGGAAATCGCTCCCCTGGAACGTGAGTGGAGGACAATATTCTCTTTGATCACCGCAGAGTTTTCCTTTTCCCCCTCAGTGCCAACACAGGCCCGCACACAAGCCACAATGAACACAGTGCTAACAGATGATCCTTTCCACAGTGTTTGCTTCAATCTTAACACTTTGTTCCAATTTGATAAACATTTGCAGATGCTCCATGTTCCTGAAATATCCTGAGGAAAAGCTTTCCTTTTGTGACTCTCAAAAGGTGAAGACTGGACAGAAATCTCACCCGGTCAGACTGGTGTTGACTGAAAGGGCAGCCCTTCGCACGAACGAGCTGAGCGATGTCTGCCCCAGCGCGCTGCACACAGGCTTGGGGAAAGCTCACTGTGCCCCTCTTTTGAATTAAAGCTTGCTAGAGGCTCTCCAGGCTCTCAGGCAGGGGCGAAGTCCTTCCCCCAGGGCGGGTGTGGTCCTCCGCTGGCCGCCCCCGCAGCAGCTGGCCTGGGACTCAGGAACTGGACTGAACCCACTGAAGCGCACCCTTTCAAGCCAGTGCCAGCTCCTGGCACTCTACCCTCCCTCCCTGACAGCAGGGCCATCTCCTCTGCCACCTGGAGATGAACCAGAAGATTAACTCAGCTCAGCAGAGAATAGCGCCCCCGCTTGGCACAGCCTATGTGTCTTTACTCATCCGGCTTCTGTTCATCCCCTCTTCCTTTGCGAAGTAGCTAGCAAAGCAGCCCAACACGTCAGGCGTCCCGCGCACCACACCCACCATTTTCTCTTCCTCCCAGCTATTAGCGGCCACCTCCCCCTGCACAGCCTGAGCTTCAGTCCCAGGGCGTTCTGTGGGTCCCAGGATGGGCTCTACCCTCCCCTGCCCCCATGCATTCGAGCATTTTTCTTTGTATGGCATGCCCACCCACCCTGTCTGCATGTAAAACTCTGATTCAACCCCTAAGGCTCTGCTCAAACACCATCTCTGCCCTGCCTGGGTGGAGTGAATGACTGCTGCTTCTGGGTTTCCATTAGCACCTTGAACAAATTCACAAAAGCACTTACATTGTTGTAGGTTTTGTTGTTGTTGCTGCTGTCTCCTTCTCCAGATCTAGGCACCTAGTACAAGAACCACAATCATCTTTCTATCCCCCAGAACCTCCAGTAGTGTCTGGTGCCTCATAAGTACTGGCTGAATCAATAAAATGTCATGATTAATTACACTCCAGAGAGAAAGGCTCTGTTATAGCCCTAATGGGTGATGACTAGCTCTAACTAAGATTTTCCCTTCAAAAGTGAAGTTAGAAAATAGCCACCCCAGAATGTTCTCGAAACTCCACATTCCTAGGTCTGCTTGTGCTGACTAATAACACTCTAGAAATTTCGAAGAACATGCCCCAAACAGAATTCCAAAGTATATCCCCCAATCCTGATTCTTCTGGTTTGCCCACTACAGTTAATAGCAACTGAATTCTTCCAGTTGCCATATCTTAAGAAGCTAGCATTCTGGAGGAGTTACTCCTGGCTCATCCTTCCTCTTACATTTGCATCCAGTGCCTTAGCAAATCCTGTTGGCTCTTCCTTCAACATGGTATTCGCTTCACTGCTACTTTGGTGCAAGCCACTGGGCTTGCCTCTCTGGGCAGCCATGACCTCCTGACTCCTTGGCCTGCTTCCCCTCTTGCCAGCCTCTCCACTTGCCTCATGGTCTATTTTCAACACAGCAACTGGAGTGGTCCTTGAAAATTGTAAGTTGGATCATAGCACTGCTCTGTGCAAAACTCCCCAATGGCCTCTTATTCCCAGCTTTTCCCCAGTATCTGAATAGTGCCTGGCACACAACAGATAATAAATATTTGCTGAATGAATAAGTCCACATTGAAGTCTTAGCATAAAAACCCAATGCCAAGAAATTGCAACTTATGATACGATTGTTTACCTAATAAGGTATCTGCTATGAATTTACTACATTTTTGATATAACCATGTTTTCAGAATGACCCAAATGTTCCAGAAATATCTGGGTACTGAAGATATTTTTTTTCTGTCTAGCAATAAATTGACTATAGAATGACATTTGGTCCTGGCCAGTCACATAGTTCTCAGGGAGTTGGTTTCTTCAGCTTTGAAAGAAGGGAATTGAATATAAAGATTTTCATAACCCACTGCAATTTGAAATGTCTATGATTTTCTTATGAATGTTCTCTTTCCCTTTCTCAAAACATGCATGGACTTGCCCTTCCTGAATAGTCCTTCATTTGATCTGGTTTTTAAAATGTACTTATTTCTCAGAGAAAACCTGCAGAAGCCCTGGGAGATTTCAGGCCCGGTGGGGGATGGGGGGAGGGTGCGGAGAGCAGCCCTAGCAGAGGCAGAACCAACTTCCCAGCCAAATGGGGCAGAAGAGAGGGAGCAAGTACAGGGCTGTGAGGACAGACCTCGGCTACTGCCAACCTGTGCCCTTTTTCTCTCTTGAGATCAGGGCCAGGGGACTTAGAGAAGTGTCCTTGACTTTAGAGAGTAATGACAAGGACTGAATTTCAAGTGCAGCTCATTCACACTTGTTGGAGAGATTGGGTTTGTTCAAAAAGCTGTTTGAACATTGAGGTTGTCTGCAGAAATTTGTCCTGAGGTATATTTAGACAGAAAGCTAATACAGGATGAAGTCATTGCTGTGAACTCTAACAGGATTTTAAGTGATGGGGTGGAAAGGTTGCTCACCCAGCCTTTGGGGAGAAAATTACGAAAACAAATCAACTATGCAAACTGTCTTTACAAACTTCACCTTTCGGTATTTTAAAATTAAATTGAACTCACTTTTCAAAATATTTGTAGTGTGGGTTTCAGATACAACTCCTTATAAACTGCAGATATTTGTGTGTGACTTTTAAATAGATCACTTATGAATGGGAAAATTCCCTGCTTCTGGAATTCTAGACTTTACTAATTTCATATCTCACTTATAAAGAGAAGATAGCACACGACACACAAAAGCAAGCCAGTTCAAATTTTCCAGCCTCGACCCAGGCACTAATGTTCATCATAAATTGTTCAGAACAATTTTCCAACTCCTTGACAACGTTCTCCAGTTTCTGCTGAATGATGTTGCAAATTGCTTCCGTCACCCCTGCTCCAAGTTTCCCAAAACAATGTGCTTTCCATGAGTAAACATTCACTTCTTGCTTATGTCATGCCCAAATCCAAAGTGAATAAAACTCGAGTGTGTAATAAGTAAAACTCGAGCTGGTAAAGACCAGATCTAGATAGAATCACTTGTAGAATTATGCCTTAAGTTACTACAATAATACATAATAATATATTGGTAAAAATTTAAGAATTACAGAAGTGTATGGTGTCTGTAGTAAAAGTTCTTCCTCTTCTCCTTGCTGCTGCCCCCTAGGATCACACCTGGGATAACTAAACTCATCAGTTCAGTATCTTTGAGGAATTCTTCTCTATTCATAAACACCTAAACACAAACACACACAGCATACAGAAGTAGGAATTCCCTTCCTCCCTTTCTTCCTTTCTTTTGCTTTCCTTCCAATAATGAGGTCTTACTCTAGTCATTATCTCGCCAATTCCTTTTTTCTTTTTTAAACCCAATTATTATCTTAAAGATACTTCTGGATGCACATTTACAAGTTCATCCCCTTTTAAAAATTGTCTTGTGGTGTTCCAAAGCACAAAGATACTATGATTTAGGTAACTATTCTCTTACTGTTGGCATTTAAGTGGTCACCAATAATCTTGCAGGTGTGGAAAGAAGGGAGGGAGAAAGCAGGGGTAAGGGAAAAGACCAAGAAGAACATCTATCTGTGCCATTATATCATCTAAGACCCAGATGTCACAGCATTGTCAGAATTGTGTTCAGTCAGGTCTCTGATAATCGAGAGCTGACCTCAGGCCATTACATTTCAGATATCATGCTGGCAGGTGCACTTGTTGGCTAAAGGTCACTGCCTTGTGGGTGTTCAGAAACTATGTCCAAAAGAGGTCATGGTGCCTCCAAACTCATTGTCCCCAGAAGAACTTATAAATGACGCTACTTCTGAGCCTGCCTTCAGTTCCACTCAGAACCTTGGGGTCAGTTCATTCCCCAGCTTCTCATCCTTGTCACTGACACAGCCCCAGACGCAAACCGCTCTGTTCACCCTGTCTTTGTGTTCTGCCTCTGATTTCATCCTTCCATGGCTGTCCTCCTACCCAGTCTGTCCCATGGCTCCACTTGTGCCCATACAAATTGGAATCAGAGTCCTCTTCACCCTCCACTTCTTTACAAACAGTTCCTTCTACTTTGTCTTTCCATCTTGACCTTTGACTGTGTGAAGAAAAAGCATTATTAATCTGTCATCCTTCAAGGGTCATGGGGAAGCCGCTATCCTCGTTCATCTTCACCATCTCTGCACTTGGGTCTGGGGATGGGATAAGGAAGAAGAGATTGGAAGTCAGAGGACAGTTGATATTCCAGATAACATTCTTATCCTCTTACCTATGAGCTCCTGTCATTGGGCTGTCCATTGTCTTCCCATCCTTGTCATTTTCATCTTCTAATCTCTTGGCCATTCCTCCAAATTCATGGAGAACTTTGGTTCCTTGCGTACATCAAAACCTTAAGTCCCACCCTCATCCTGGGAGACTCCACTCACAATGTGGGGCCTCAGTGAAGATGCTGGTCCTCTAGGCCCCTGACTTCTGCCACTTTAGAGACTGTCATCTCCACTCCCTTATTTCTGTCATCCAAACCCATGCACACACTCCCATCAATCAGAACTGCTCCCTCTAAGAGCTCAAGTTCCCACTTCTTACTCTCCTCCAAGCCCTTACTCCCTTACACCCACCACACAGGTTACAAAGCTTCACGCCAAACGAGCAGACTCATTAGACTATAAAATAAAATGACCTCTTGAACCTCCACCTCATCCTCACCCTCGTTTTATTTTATAGTCTAAAGAGTCTTTGCTCGTTTCATCCCACCTTTCCTATCTTCTTCTTCAAACAGTGTTGAATCCATGTCCAAAAGCCAGCTTTCCCAAACTGTCTTAGTATTCTTTGGAAGGGCCTCCCCATTTCTTGTTTTTGCTTTGCACATTCATCTTAACTTAATTCCCCAGGATACTCTCTTCTGTGGCAGGAAGACATGGCCCTTCTCTTTCCTTTTCTCCCACATTGTGGAAGACACTCTCTAGTTTACCGACATCCACCATCCATGTGTCCTCTGTTTTTTCATCAGTCCAGGCTTTGAGCTTCTCCTCACTTTTGTGGAGATCTAGAGCTGTCTTTCATCCTGGAACATCTTCATTTCCTAGATCCATGGTTCCTTTAGAGCATATTCCAAATTGTTCTATAATATTTTATGTATTGAACACTGAAATTAAAATGGGACAGAATTACTTTGGCAATTACAGTCATCAAACCAAGCAATGCTGCACACAACATAGAAAACCTAGGGACATGAATACTTATTATGATAATACCCATAATATATGAATATACCCAATATATATGGATAATACCCATAATATATGGGTATTATGATAATAATAAGAATCTGTTATCCTATGTGACCCTTATACTAGTTCTAGGAAGTAGCATTCTTTCCTTTTTATAGATGAAAAACTGAAGCACAGTGATAGAACTGACTTCTGTTTGTTTATATATCTAGTTTAGGAGCAGTAGGTGTTATCAGAGCACAAGACTCCTAAATATAAATCTTATGTTTTCTTTTACACCTGTTGGCTTTTTAAAGGTGTGTGTGTGTGTGTGTGTGTGTGTGTGTGTGTGTGTATGTGTGTGTGTGTATTCCTGACGGAAAAGAAGATCAGCAAGGTTTGGAATTGAAGCCTAAGGCTTTGCAACCCAGAAAACCCCTTGTCCTTGGAAGTAATAGTCTAGGGACATCATGATTTTCCACTATCCTTTAACCATCCTAAAGTTCAAGCAAGGGCATGGCTATCGAAATACCAGCTCTAATTTTAGTAGGGACGAGAAGGGGAACATGGAGAGATGTGAGGTTTAATCAAAAGTGCTATCATTTAGGGATGTTAATAAGCCAGTTATCAGACTCCCAGCGGGTCTGGCACATTTGACCTCATTATCTGGACAACACATGATGTTGGATCCCAGTTTCTGGTCACCAGGCAGATGACTCAGAGCCACGGCTGCTGAAAGCCTGTTGGAAACAGAATTCCAGGGTTCAATAGGAGCCAAGGAATCAATCCACACACTCTCTAAATAGCATGCGATAACTACTTGTATCAAACCAGAACAGCACCTGGGGTTTTGTTTTTGGTTTTTGTTTTCTTTTTTGGCCCATTAAGTGTAGGAGCTCAGAGATTGGAGTAAATGTCTGATCAAGAAAACATGACATTTTTCCTGTTTTCAGAGTCTTTTTAAAGGTGCTTTTAGAAAGCAACATCTATCATGTTTTTAAGGCAAACCTTGTTATAAGAAGTGTAGGCTGGGAGTAAAAACAGTTTAACAACCCATCTGAAAACTTAGGCCTTGGTCTGAACAACAGGATAGGCAATCTTTTCCTTATGTCTGATCTCAAAGAACTCCCAAAGCCAGAGCTGTGGGGGTCAATTCCCCAGGTGCCTTGTGCCAGAGGATTCCAGATGGCTTTAACCACAACCCAAAAAACATGACCACTTTTTTGGGTTGTCTTGGACATATACTAGCTCTGGAAATGTGGATCCAGTCTCAGAAAGTTTTGGGGTCTTTTTCAGCTCTGAGATGGTTGAGAAGCCAGGTCCAAACTGGATACTGGTTACTGCCAGAAAAATGGACTCCCCTTTAATCATCATGGTAGTTGGTTTTTGCATCAGGAAGGTTTTGGGTTGTCACTACTTTCTCTGGCTTCTTAAAAACTTCTCTGGGCCTTCATTATTAAGGAACACCATTCTTGGATCCTTCCCATTACTCCGTAGAAAGGGAAATGCTCCCAAGAATGCTTCAAGCATTCTTGGGAGCATGGGACAATGGGACAGTGGGACAGTCCAAAGGTCTTAGTAGGTTAATTCTATAAGAAGTTAGAATATTACTTGACTAAACATCATTGACTGGAGAGGCATATGAACATGAGACTTACTCAGATCTTGACCAAGTAAAACTATTCAATCTTAAAGGGAAATAAGCATCCGAAGGGGCCCCCAGATGCCACTAGTATCATCTCCCTATCTAAAAAAATGGCTATTAGTGGTAGGAAAATCCATCCTCAGATTAGACCTTCCCCCTGAAAGCTCAACTGTATGCATGGTACATGATTAGTTGCTTCATTTTCTCTGAGGCACAGCTTCCTGCATCTCTCCAAGAGCCTGAAATAGCCCCAGGCATGTGCCATTCTTTATCTACGTCAGAGCATGGGCCAAGAAGCTCAATATAAAACAGAACCCAGGCCATCTTTCTTGGAATATTGGCCTCTAGTTGCTGCTCACCAAGAAAGCACATGGTGGAAAAGATTAAAGCATTAGTTGATTAAGGGAAGGGCACAGTGACTTCTCTCTGCTCTGGCGAAGTGGATCATCAGGCTCTCTTTGTCCAAGTGCCAGAGAAACAAAGGAGTAGGGCTTGGATGAGGAGGTCTGGGGGATTGGGGCTTCCTTCTGAGCTCTCTTGCTTATTGTACTTTATACTATATCTATTGACGTGTATTCCTACGGATGACCTCTAGGTATTTGACTGACTAATAGTTTCACAGTGCAGTTTGAGGAAATTAAAAGTGGATTTTTAAAAGGATACAATCACTCTGGACAACCATTTGACAATTTCTTAAAAAGTTAAACACACATCTATCCTATGACCCTCATATTCAACTCGTAGCTATATATTCAATTAAAATAAACATGGATGTCCACGAAAAACCTTGTATAAGAATGTTTCTAACAGCTCTACTTGTGAGCCAAAACTTAGAAACAGCCTAGATGTGCTTCAGTAGGAGAACGTGTGAGACAACAGTGACACAGCCATACATGGAATGCAGCTCAGAAACAAACAGAGATGAAGAACTGGTACAGGCAACCGTAGGAGGAAACACCAAAACCTGCTGAGTAGGAGTTGGACCCAAATAAGGATGATTCCTGTTAACTGAAATTCTAGGCAAAACAGAACTATGGTGATAAAATCAGATCATCACTTCTTGGGGGCAGGAATGAAAAGGTGACTGGGAAGGGGCACAGAAGAACTCTCTGGGGGGATGGAAATATTCTGTGTCTTCATGTGGATTAGTCAAAACTGCTCCAATGGTACACTTAAGAGACAAAACTTTCAGATCTTACGTTATAGCATTTCAGATCTATATAGACAAAAAGAAGATGTGAATTTAAAGATTGGAGGGAAAGTGCTCCCAGAAGTTGCACAGAACTGGCTGCTGCAAGAGTCTAAAAGTTTCCTTGAGAATATCAAAACTCATGCTGTAGATCCCAGGGGGGCACTTTATGAATCTAGGATTAATTCATCCCTTCATTCCATGGAGGCATCTATTAGCTCCTGCTCTATGCCAGGCACTGTTCCCAGCACAGCAAAAAAGACAAGGTTCTTACTTTTATGGAGCTTACATTCTGGTGGGAGGAGGTGGGAAAGAAACAAGTTAATAAAAATGAGCTAAAGATGTATCTGGGCCATGCAGTCAGCTAAGCATCTGACTCTTGGTTTCTGGGCTCAGCACTCAGTGCAGAGACTGCTTAAGATTCTTTCTCCACCTCCCTCTGTCCCTGCCCTTCCTGTGCTCTCTCTCAAATAAATAAATGATTAAAAGAGAGAGAGAGAGAGAGCTAAGTTGGTTTCAGATAGTGAAAATGGTGACAAAGAACATAAGGTAGGGTGATGTGGCAGAGAGTGACTGGAATGAGAGATGGCACATTTAGGTCAGGTGTGAGGAATGGTTCCCTGAGGAGGTGATACTCAAAGGATCAGGAGCCAGTCACGCAAAATGGGAGGCAGAACATGGGACATGGTAAATCATGGAGTGAACTCCAATAGCCCACATGCAATTGGCCCAATTGGTTCCAGTTTCTCCAAACCCTCACCAACACTTGTTATCTTTTGTTCTGTCATTTTGTTTTCTTTAGTTTTGCTGATATTAGCCATCTTAACAGGTGTGAGGTCAATGTGTGTAAAGTCTGAGTTATGTGAGATGAGTTCTAAAAATCTGCTGTCAATACAGTGTACTCTGTTGCACACTGAAAAATGTGTTGGGAGACTATCTCAAATGAAATGTTCTTACCACACAAGCACACAAAAGTGGGGACAGGAGGAAGCTTTTGCAGCCGAAGCTAGGTTTATTACTTTGTGGTGATGGTCTCATGAGTGTATGCTTACATTCAAGTTCCTCAAATTGTATATGTTAAACATGTGCCATTTCTTGGTATGTAATCACACCTCAGTGAAGACTTTTTTTAATGCAGAAAGCAAAAAAGAAAGAGAGAGAGAAAGAGAGAAGGAGAGGGAGAGACAGAGGGAGGTAGGGAGAGAAAGAGAGAAGGAGGGAGGAATGCAGGGAGGGAAGGAAAGAGGAGGAAAAGCAGAGGCTTTGAAATAAGACTAAGTTAGGTCCAAATTCAATCTTTAAGATTTATTCTGTTGCAGACTAGTTAGGGGAAATAGCTTAAATTCCCTTGACCTCACTTTGCACAACTACAAAACAGGGATCATTAGTACCTCACGTAAAGATGTTATATGGCTTGTGATTATTACTTACAGAATTTTTAGAAGAATGCCATAACCCAGTAACTGTTCAAAAATGGTGCTATACATTATCAAAGAGCAATAGTTTTAATCTTAGAGGCATGGACATTTGGATGCATAGATTTTTGTATCTTGACCAAGATGGCGCAGCAAAATTTACAACTGATGCTTGGAAAGGTTCTTGCCTGAATGGTGAATTTTCTGGAGGCAAGGTGCTTCTCGGTGTTCTGAGGTCATTTTTTGGCACATTCTGATCTGAGCAAGAATGTTAGGTCTGCGAGGATGTTGCAGATGAGACCATTGCAAATTCTTGTCTCTGGTCACCATTTATTTACTTTATCATTACATAACCAGACTTCTTTTGGCTTGCTGAGAGAAGCTTCCTAACATATTGCCAACAACAATAACAAATATATCCATATCCATATCTATATCATCTCCAACCAGATCTCACATCTTTGGGAAACATCAGCTAACCTCAGGACATGAAACCCCACAGTGGGTCCTTCAAAGTCAGGCCAAAATCTCCAGAGATTCCCTGGAGGGCACTTTTCTGATTTCTTTCGGTTGAATATGTTCCAATTGATGTAAAAACAGTTGTAGGTTTGATCAGGGAGCCCGAGTTTTCACCAATGATTTGTCTGTGTGTTAATTAGAGGATAAGACGGGGAATTTTGAAACCATTGATGGAAGAGTTTCTAATTAAGTGGTGCACCATCTGCAATGCCATCTTTGTGAGGGAGTAGCCAGACTCCTGAGAAATACTCAGTGTATTTCAGGAAAAGATGCCAGAAGCCTTCCCAGACATCGTTTCCCTAACCCTCCCAAACTGTCAGTCTCAACAGTCTCCCTCCAGGAGCCACAGTCAACCTTATCTCAAATCTCCATCTTTGCAGAGAGCTGGCTTAACATTTTTCCTTCTGTATTCTCTTTACTAATCACATTATGTGCACAACCTGTGCTAGGGAAGCCAGCAGCCAACCAAATATTTCATTCCATTTTTTTAACTAATAGTTATTGTTACAATTTTTATAAATATCTATCGGTATACTTTTGCTTTTATTTGTGCTCAGGACAGTCTTATCTCTTTTTCTGCATACAGCGTTTGGAATAAGGAAGGAAAACAGGCACAGCTTCATTAGGACTGGTGAAATAGTCATTATGCACTAAAGGCAGGCGGGAATCAAACCGTAAGTCACTTTGAGGGCTCGGTCATCTGTAAATGTTCTGATGACTAGTTTTTCTTCTCCAGCAACGTAGAACAGGTTTAGTGAATGCTAGAGAGGTTTATTAGCTGCTGAATAGAGATGTGAGACTGTGGAGTTTAGTATCTGCAAAAAATGAGTGGCTGTATCATATTCCTTGTCTAGACAGAGCAAGGCTTCTGAGATCAGTCTCCTCATATTTTTTTGAGAGAGAAGAAGGCAGATCTTCAGGATACAACGTCACAGGAGAGGGTTGAAGCTGTGGTTTCCCAGGGAAGATGAATATTAGAGCATTTACCTCTGAAAGACTAAAGATTCCTCCCTCCCTTCTTTCCTCCTTCCTTTCCTTCCATTTCTCTGTCTCAGTCTCTCTCTTTTCTAGATCCTAATCAAAATAGATTGGGGGGGGGTGCCTAGCAAATAGTAGGAACACAGCAAGTAGCTTTTGAGAGATTCTAGGGTGAAAGTATGTTCTTGGGGGCAAATGAAGACCTGGTCAGGGATGACATAGTGGTTTCAAGCTGAATGCCAGCTTCTTTTAGTTGGTAGAGCTCTGTGTGAAAAAGAGTTTTAACCAGACTCAGTTAAGAAAGAGGGCCTTAACCAACCAATTTCTGAGAAGTGTCAAGGGAGGAGGAGGAGGCCATTGTGGAAGGGAGATCCGACACCACCCCAGGAACTGCCGTGAAGTGTAGTGGTTACTGTTGTGAATGCTGGGCCAGATGCCATGGCTCATAGCCTGAGTGGATAGATCGTTTCCCAGTTGGGTGATGCTGAGCAAGTCAAATTTTTCTGTAATTCAGATGTTTGGCCTATCTAGAAGTTTGTCTTTTTTTTTTTTTTTTTTTTAATCTTTGCAAAGGAATAGCTTTGGGCTTCATGGATTGTCTCTCTTGTTTTCTTCTTTGTAATTTCACTGATTTCTGCTCAAATTTTTATTATTTTTCCTCTCTGCTTGCTTTAGGCTAATATTATTGTTCTTCCTCCTCTAGTTCCGTAAGGTGGAAGCTTAGCTTATTGATTTTAGATCTTTCTTCTTTCTAATCTATGCATCTGATACTATAAATTTTCTTGTAAGCACTGTTTTTACTGCCTCCCAGTAACTGATAACTGGTATTTTTAGCTCAAAATATTTTAAAATTTGATTTTGAGAGTTCTTTGACTGTTTGTTATTTAGAATTATGTTGTTTAACATCCAAATACTTTGGGGTTTTCTTGATATCTTCCTGTCTTTGATTTCTAGTTTATTTCCATTGTGGACTAAGAGCACACTTTGTATGACTTTTACACTTCTAAATTTGTTGAGTGTGTTTTATGATCTAGAGTGTGGTCTAGCTCGGTGAATGTTCCAAGTGATCTTAAAAAGAGTGTGGAATCAGCTGGTGGTGGATGAAATAGTCTATAAATGCCATTTAGATCCAGTTAATTGCTGGTGCTGTTGGATCCAAGCATATCTTTACTGAATATTCTAATTCTTCCCTCCCACCGCTTATTATATTGCTGTCATTCATTTAACTTCTCCAGAAGCGATAGTTGCCAATATATCTTTCAACTGTTATTTTGAACAAACTGTTATCTTTAGATTATATAAGAATAAATAAAACTTCTGTTTTATCTTTATTTATTCCTTTCCAAATGCTCTTCTTTCCTTTATGTAGATCTGAATTCTAACCTGTATCATTTGCATTCCCTATGAAGAATTTTAAATTTTTTTCACAATTCATACAGGGCAGGTCTACTGGCCACAAATTTCCTCAATTTTTGTTTGTCTGCGAGAGTCTTTATTTCTTCACTTATGAAGCATAATTTCACTAGATACAGAATTCTAGGTTGGTTTTTTTTCCCCTTTAAACATTTTTAATATTTCACTCCACACTCTTCTTGCTGCCTGGTTTCTGAAGGTAATTCTGATATAGCTCTTATTCTTATTCCTCTATAAGGAAGGTGTTTTTATTCTCTGGCATTTTTCAAAATATTCTCTTTGTGTTTGACTTTTTTGCAGCTTTAATTTTATTTTAATGATATTCTTAGGTGAGGATTTTCTGTATTTCTCCTGCTTGATGTTTTCTGAGATGTCTGGATCTATGTTTTGGTGTCTGTCACTAATCTTGGAAAAACTTAGTCATTATTAATTTAAATATTTCATCTGTTCTTTTTCTCTTTCTTCTCCTTCTGTTATTCCCATTATATACATGTTACATGTTTGTAATTATCTCACGGCTCTTTGATACTTTGATCCCTTTCTTCTTCTTCTTCTTTTTTTAATCTGCTTTTCAGTTTGGGAAATTCATATGGATGTATCTTCAAGCTCATTGATTTATTTCTTAGTTATGTCTACTCTATTGATAAGCCTGATGAAGGCATTTTTCATTTCTGTTACATTGTCTTTATTTTCTATTTTGTTTTATTGTGGCAAAATATATGTAACATAAAACATATTTAACTACCTTTAAGTGTGCATTTCATTGACATAAGTATTTCACAGTGGTATGTATTCATCACCCAGCATCAATTTCCAGAATTTTTTCACCATCCCAACAGCATTTCTGTACCCATTAAATAATAATTCTGTTCTTCTTTCTGTTTCTGTGAATCTGCCTATTCTACATATCTCCTATAATGGAATAATACAATTTTTGCTCTTTTGTGTCTGAGTGACTTTGGAATCTATCCTGGATACTGTAAATGTTATGTTGTAGAGACTCTGGATTCTACTATGGTCCTCTAATGGATGTTGACAGTTTTGTTCCAGCTGCTAATTTAGTTGATTGATCTTAAACTTTCTACCTCTTGGCAGCCACTCCAGTCTTCAGTCTTTTTATCCTTGGCTGGTTTGCTTGCAGACTGGCCCACCCATGCATGGTTCAGGGCTTAGCCAGAGATTTGGACAAAATTTGTGCATAGAACTTGTGGCTCTTTCCCTCTGGGTCTCTGTTTTCTATCATCCCCTCTTCTCACATTCTAGTAGCTGTGGTTGTCCTGAACTCTGTGCTCTATGACTTTTGGGTTTTTAGGGAAGTTTTAGCTGCCCTTTATAGTGCTGACTTCAGTGTGACCAATCTGACCTAAATGCCATAAAAATGAAACAGAAACCCCAGCATAAATGTCAAATCCCCCCCTCCCCCCGAATCTACTTGCTTTTGTTACTCTCCAGACTCTTTGAGTAGTTGTTTGCTCTATTTTGTCCAGGTTTACAGTTCTATGAGTAAGAGTCAATCTGATAAAAGCTTACTTCGTGATTCGCTCATCACTTTGAATAGAGAAATAGTAAGAAATAGTGTCTGAGTTACTCCTTGGTTTACCAAATCTCCTTGAAGATACTAATCAATGCAATCCATTATATATGCAGATTATCATTCCCCCTCTAGAAATCGTGATTCAGTAGGTCCGAATTGGGAACTAGTAATTTCTTTGTTCCTTAGAGGCTCCAGGTGATTCTAATTTTCAGGAAAGTTTAGGCAAACACTCCATCAGGCTCTTGCTACTCAAAATGCAGGAGCTTGTTAGAGGTGCAGAATCTGAATCCATATTTTAACAAGACCCCAGGTGATTCGTATCAATATTGAAGTTTGAGAAACACTGGTTAGGATATTGTGATATTTTAATATAGAATATGAAATGGGTTTCCTTTCTATTACGCATTCCATCATCAAATATTTTTGGTGTTGAATAAAATTGGCATCAGTCCTGCCTTTAGAGCAGACAACCCATAAAAAAATAAATAAGCGCCATGCCATCATAACTACGACATGCTATGAAGGAAACAAACCAGGCAATGAGATCTAGGCCAGTAGTTCTCAATCTTTCATGCAAATCAGAATCACCTCAGAGGCTTTTAAAACATCTCAAATATCAAGGCTACACTCCCAGACAAATTAAATCAGAATCTTTGGGATGGGACCCCAGCATCAACAGTGTAAAATATCCCCAGATGCCTGCAATGTATACCTAAGGTTGAGAACTGATTATTCAGGCTAATTGAAGATAACTTTGAGATCAAGAAAGGGCTCCTTTAATCTGAGACCTGAAGGATTAGTAAGTATCCAAGGACTCCAGGGAATGGCATTTCTGGACAGGGGATCAGCATATACTTCAATACTGAGGAAGGAAGAAGCTTAATGTATTTGAGGAACTAAAAGAGGGCCAGTGTGAATTTAGTATAATGAATAAGAATGAGGGCGACATAAAGCTGAGCCAGCGCCAGGCTGTAGGTCCGCATCCACAGGCCATATAATGGGTACTTGGTTCATTTAGGACCACCAATTTTAGGTATGTTAAAAATTGTCACAAGTGTTTCAGGAATTTTAAATTAATAATAGTAGTGTAGTAGTTTCAATATGTTGGTTTTCATCTGAGGTTCCTCTCTCTGGCCCAGTGAGACGTTCCCTATCTAAGCTGTGGTTTCTGTGTTCAGCTAGTTTCTTCTCTCATGCTCTATTTTCACTTAATAAGAAGATCCCAACTTGTCACCAGGAATGGCAGCAAGGGTTCGATGGTTCAGATAGATGCTTTGGGATATTCTGATGGAACATGGACAAGGAAATTATAGGATAATTGCCCAATAATGATTACTTTTAAAAATTTCATTAGACTCTAAGTCAACAAGTCTTACCTGGGTTGTTTGCAGTCCATTATCCTATGCTGGCCTGGCAACAGGACTTTCCTTCTTGTTGCAAGTAACTCCCAGTTGTTCATAAGCAACTGATCAAAGTTCGATTTTGTTACATCTGTTCAGATCTACACAGATATATCACAGGCTGAAGTTTCACAATTTTTATCTTGTAAACTCCTTGCTATGGCTATAGAGACACAAAGCTTGGACTATCAAGACATAGTGCCCCTGGGCACTGCAGGGACTCTCGGGTCTTCTGGGACTTCAGTCATCCTCTCCCCCTGCCCCCACCTCCTTCCTCTGCCCCACCTCTTCCTTTACATAGTCTGTGAACTCCCCAGGGAGTGTCTGACCATTGTGGCTACTTCCCATTAGCCTACATTTTTCTTCCCTTTTACCATAAGTCTCACTTATGGTTGCAAAATTATTTCCTGAGAAAATAGTATTAGTCCTAAAATCATTGGGTCAAAGGGCATGGCTTTTACTTCACGGCGCAAATCAAATCGATGAATTTCTTTCCTTGAAGTTTTTTGCAAATTTTCACAGGCCTCAGGGTACGGGAGTCTTGATGCTATTCATTTGCAAATCGTTTGCCAAGTTAACAGATGAAAATGGCATTCATTTTGTTTTATTAATGTTTAATTCCTTATGTTTTTGGTAAGGCCGTTCTTTTTTTGTACATGTATACTTTCTTTCCTGTCATTTGCTGATTTTTTCCTGGGTTATCTTTTAATTTTTAAAAGCTACGTTATGCTGAAAAATATCAAGGGGCTGCCACATGAGTTATGAATATTTTCTTTTCTTTCCTATTTTGTTTAACATTTTTATGGCATTTTTTAGCATATTAAAGTTTTAAAAAAATTATTTAGTAAACTGTATTACTCTTTCCCCTTACGGTTACTTTATTTTTGTTTAACAAGGAAATATTCAGCTTTTCCCCTAATATTTTATGCTTTATATTTATCTTTTAATTTTGTCACATAAGGAATTGATTTGTTTTATAGTGAAATGTTTTGTACTTGTCTCCGTATAAAGTACATCTCTAGTATTCTATGTATAGTTATTACGAATGGTGTCTTTTTTCTGTGTATGTATGCATAATATTTAATTTTTACTGTTATGAAGGGAAGCCTTTTTAAAATTTAACTGTTTTACTGAACTCTTGTAATTAGTTCAGTTTTTCTTGATTTCAGATATAGTTAAGCTGCCACTCCTAATATACAAACAATTGTGATGTCATACCCTTACATCTAATAACTGTCCCTCTTATTTCTGTTTTCTCTTTTATTTGTGTAGACTAAAGTTTCCAGAACACGTTAAAATAAACATAATAAGAGTGGGCAGCTTTGTCCTGCTTCTCTTTTTTAATGTCATACCTTTCGTGTTTCACTGTCATTTGAAATGTTGGCTGTTTATATCTTTTTATGTTGTTAAGATAATATTTTTATTGCTACTTACTAGGAGGTTTTTTTTTTTTTAAATCAAGAATGAGTGTTGGTGCCTTTCTACAGACTTAATTTAGAATGCTTAAGATAAATTAATCCAACAAACTATGTTTAATCTTATTTCACTCGTTGAAATGATGAATTAATACATCTCTTAAACGCTTATCCTCTCCAGGGTAAATACTACTTGATTTTAGATTGTTATTTTTTAAAATGTGTATTTCAGGGGCGCCTGGGTGGCTCAGTGGGTTAAAGCCTCTGCCTTCGGCTCAGGTCACTATCCCAGGGTCCTGGGATCAAGCCCCACATCAGGGTCTCTGCTCAGCGGGGAGCCTGCTTCCTCCTCTCTCTCTGCCTGCTTCTCTGTCTACTTGTGATTTCTCTGTCAAATAAATACATAAAATCTTTTTTTAAAAAAAAGCATTTAAAAAATGTGTATTTTGAATTTGCTTTCCTAGTAGTTTATTAAAGATATTTCTACCTCGTTGGGGCACCCGGGTGGCTCAGTGGGTTAAGCTTCTGCCTTCAGCTCGGTTCATGATCTCAGGGTCCTGGGATCGAGCCCCGCATTGGGCTCTCTGCTCAGCAGGGAGCCTACTTCCCCCTCTCTCTCTGCCTGCCTCTCTGCCGACTTGTGATCTCTCTCTGTCAAATGGATAAATAAAATCTTAAAAAAAAAAAGATATTTCTACCTCGTTCAAAAATGTGAAGGATCACACAATACAAAGAAAACCCCGGATCAATCACAAGTTTTAGAATTCAGGAAACCCTAGTTTCCTATTACGTGCTAGTAGGTTTTCATCATCTTGTTTGCCCTCCATCAGATACGATGTGGGAATTAGTGATTCAGTGGAAGTTTGGAAGAAGGTGCCTGTCAAATAAACATAGCATGGAGCTTCTGAGGAGTAAGGCCACGATTACCTTTTCTCTCTTTGTCATTGGCTAGTTTAAGTTTCCTATCTCCTAATTCACCGCTGATGATTTGCATTTTCCATGAAACAGTCCTTTTCACCAAGACATTACAATGTCTAGCAGTAGATCACGCACAGTGTGCCCTTTCTACCTGCGAACTACTCACGCTCATTGTTAGACACTCATTATCCTTTTTAGTTTCATTAGGGAGCTTTCTTTTTCAGAAGCAAAAGGAAAAGGATTTACTATATATTTCTCTATCTTGTTATTCTTCATTCGAGTGATATGTATTTGTCAACTATGTTATTTCTGGTTCTAATTTTTATCCCTGAGGTTATCTTCATCTTTTTGCCGCACTAGAGTTAATCACTGCCTCCCTCCCCACCACCCACCCTGTCATTCTTCTTCATTTTAGGAATTTCTCAGGATAGTCTGGCTTGTGAATTTTTCTCAGAATTATCTTTTCTAGTTAAGAAGATCCTGGAAGTATTTGTATTGAAATTATTTTATTTATGTAGATGCCAAGACCATGGCATGGTTTTCTTTTCTGTTTTTTAAAGATTTATTTATTCATTTATTTATTTATTTATTTATTTGAAAGACTGAGAGAGAGAGAGCAGGGGGAGGAGCAGAAGGAGAGGGTGAGAAAGAGAATCTCAAGCAGACTCCCGCTTAGTGTAGAGCCCAACATGGGGCTCAATCCCAGGATCCTGGGATCATGACCTGAGCCCAATCCAGAATTGGATACTCACCCAGCTGAGCCACTCCCATGCAGGTGGCCCAAGCCTGGGACGATTTTCACTCATCCAAGTCTTCCTTTGTGCTCCTCAGTAATGGTTTAAAACTACCTTCTTCAACATTTTAGATATAACCTCTTCACTTCTCTTTATCTTTTTTTATTCCCATTATCTTGTTACTATTGAAAATGAAGACTTTTTCACCCCATGATATGTCCTACTCAGTTTTCTTGCATATGTTGAAACCGTTGATTTATTAGTCTTATTTATCCATATATTAGTGAATTTCCTTATTATTTGAAGTTGATACTTAGGTTTCTTGGAGATATAATGACATCATCAGCAGGTGCTGATTCTTTCCAATTTCTATGTCTATGTTTTACTATCCATCTACCCATCTCTCCATGTAGTCATCTACTATCTATATTTTCATTTAATTCCACTAGCTCTCAACCTCCAGAACAATGTCAAACAGCAGTGGTGAAATAGAGGTAACTTTCTCCTTCCTGATGGTAATGGGAATATTCAAGGTAGTTTTCTTATTTAGCCTAATGATGGCTTGTGGGTTGTGGTAGCTGTATTTTAAGTCATGGGCATTTTAACGGGATGCTGGAGGTGATTCAGTTATGTTTCCTTCACTGCCAGTTTGATCCAGACAGCTGATGGATTTAAACTTATACGAGGGCTCTTCTCTTAATTTATAAACTGACCTCATTTCTGCACCCAATTTTGAAAAACATGCTTTTTAGGGGAAAAAAGGGGGATATATAAGTAAAGTAGATATTTATGAAATATAAAATTTGGACACTAGGCAAGGTAGAAGCTTTCTATTTTATCTGCTATTAAGAAAAAAAAGTCTCATGGGATGTAGCCAGGTGAAGTCACTCAGGCTGATGGATAAGAATGAATAACTGTTATTGTTTTTAAGCTGCTTAATTAATAGCACTATAAAAAGCATATCAGCTCTGGTGATCTGTTCCATTTTGTGCAGGCTATTCGAAAAATGATTGTTAATGACATATGCATTTATTTGAACTTCGAGTTCATGCTGTTGCCCTAAATCAATTCAAAACTAGCAGCTACCTTGCTGTCTTTATCCTTATGAACTTTGATCTTGTTATGGACTATATCTTCCCCATCCCCCCAAAAAAAGTGAAGCAGAGGACATACTTGATAGTGTTGTGGGTACACACGTTATATTTTATCTGGCCATTGTCTTGGGTAGTCATGTTATATTTAAGGATGTTCCCACTTGAGTCCTGCCTCCCTAACATGGGAATCTGGATTCTGTTTCTCAGCCTTTCTTGAACTAAGATGGTGGTGTGTGACCCAGCACTACCACTGAACCCGTCCACATGAGCCTTCCATTTAAAGCAATTAAGATGTGGAATTGCTTTTCATCAAGGCAAGAGACAGCAGCTTCTAGAGCGCTGTCGGCCATGTTCCTGGCAGTGGGGCCCTGTACCCTGGACTGTGCCTGCAATTAGTCCACAGTCTCATCCCCTCATCTCTCTAGGAATCCTGGAATGTTACCATGTACCCTGTAAGAAACTGCATTTCTGCTCAAGCTCAATATGGTGGACTCTGCTTTACCCCCGAGAACCTAATCGGCAGCTGGTCTAGAAGGAGGAAGATCCTGAGATCACGGTCCATCAAAAACACAGTGGGAAGCTGAATTGTAAACCCTGAATACTTCTGCCTGTTTGGTAGACTCTCTAGAAGCATGTCTGTCTGTATAATTCCTGAATACATAAAAAGAAAACCTCAGTTGGCCAGCTGTACCTTTGTTGGAACATGGTCTGGGTATAGTTTTATACGATATGTAGCTGATTTGTTTGTGGTCATTAAATCTGCCCTTTGTTTTGGCACCTGGGCCACACAGCCTACAACGTAGAGCACTCTGTAGATTCCTAATGAGCTTCTGAAACTGGACCAGGAGAAATTTTATAAATGCAGATAAACAAAGCCCATCTACTTACAATTTGTGTGTTACTGAAGTTTTGTATCTTGAATGTGCCATAATTTCATGCTTCTTCATTTTTGAAGTGTCTCGGAAGAAGCATGGGACTATATTTATGATACAATGTGCAGTTTCCAAAATGTAACCCTCTTAGCATCTCCTGGGGTTAGAACCGTTCCTTTATCTCCTCGCTTTAAACAGAACACATCCGTGATTTTCCAGTTTATTTAGTGATATTTTGATATGAAATCAGAGAGTCGATCAACTAGGATTAGAATTCCCAAGGGCTTCCTACCTATTGGAAGGTAAAAATCGCCTTTGGTAGAATTTGTTACATAAAATGCTATCTGTAAAATAGGATATCTAACTAAACCAGATTGTTTCTTTTTCTTTTTTTTTTTTTTAATTTTATTTATTTATTTGACAGAGAGAGAGAGATCACAAGCAGGCAGAGAGGCAGGCAGAGAGAGAGAGAGGAGGAAGCAGGCTCCCCACTGAGTGGAGAGCCTGACGTGGGTCTCGATCCCAGGACGCTGGGATCATGACCTGAGCCAAGGCAGAAGCTTAACCCACTGAGCCACCCAGGCGCCCTAAACCAGATTGTTTCTAACTTGAGAGAGTAGCATGTGGATCTAGTTTGGGCAGGGCCTGGAAGAAGAAGGGACCAGACCTTTTCCAGTAAGGAAGTATTAGCTCCATTTTGACTAGATAGAGAAGAGGTTTAGCGAGGTGGGGTATTATGGCCCAGGTGGAAGATAAGCAAGTAGCAGAAGCAGTTCTTAAACCCAGGTCTGCCTGCCTGCAGAGCCCATGTTCTTCTCTGGGCACTGCCAATCCTTTTCCATACTCTCCCCTTCTCCCCTACCCCCCCTCCCCCGTCAAGGTCTCTGCCACTGCGGCTTGCCATGTTGGCTCTGGGAAAGGCCATGCTGGCCTGGATATGGGCCCTACCTCCCCATGGCCATTTGCGGTTCATTGAACCCGTGGCATGTTGACTGGGAGCAGATTCAGCCCTCTGTCTGCTGAACACCAATTTGACTCTTACATCTTTAAGGCTTTCTGTGCATTTCCAGGAAACACATTTCTGTGGGATAGCAGTATCCCCAGGACAGGCTTCCTAGAGAAATGGATCCTCTGGGTTTCAAATAACCACAAATGACAAGTGAAAATGTCTAATTCAATTTCCTTTTCAAATTTCTACGACAGGCCACACCCCCCATTATCTTCTGACCAGTCGGAAAATGAAAATGTAGCAGCTTCACCATCAGAGAAGGTGAGCTTTTAAGATAGAGCAAATCTTTTTTTTTTTTCCTTTTTAATGAAATGAATTCTTCCCCTTCTTTGCGGTTTTTAATTTCAACTTCTAATTGTAAGCAGGCAGAGATGTTGTAGAATTTGACAAGAAACAGCGCAGTTTCAAATGCATTGGACTCTGAAGTCTAGAGGACTCCAAATTAAATAAACCGTCTTTTAAATTACTTAATCAAATCACAAATCACTTAATCAAATCACAGCTTAACAAGAACATGGTTATTAATGAGAACTGGGTTTTTGTATCTGAGTGAATCAGGACAATTATATCTTTTTTTTCCCCCAAGAGCTAAACATTGCTCAGCTTTTGAGTTCGTGGCTGACCTAGGCACGTTTTTTTCTTCTCCCCAGAATTTTCACCCCACAGCAGATTTCAGGAGATGCAGCCACCCTTGCTGAGGTCAAACAGGGGCTCTCCCTTGCCCTGCCTAGAGACTATGGAAATCTTCCTTTATGTCTTTCCAGCTTTGGGCAGAGACCATTTCCACTCACTTTTCAGCCCTAACCCTTTGATGTCTGTGCTTTACTATTTACTCAGTCTCCCTGGAAAACCTGAGCTTCTTGCCCGGAGGATCTATTTAGTGAACTCCCTCTCCCCGGGCAAACCCTCCAGCCCCTGGAAATTCAGCCGTCTCGGCTGGGTAATCCCCTCTTCTCAATCACTGCCTTGGTTCAGGCCTTTGTCATTTCTCACCTGGATGTCAGGGAGCCCTTAGAGTGGTCCCTCTCCTCCTCATCCCTCTCTAACCCGGCCCCTCCCTGCTGCAGGGTTGTTCCTTCATGCGGGACCTCTGCTGAGACTCCATTAAAGGCTTCTTATAACTTTAAGGATGAAATGCAAACTCCTTACCTTGCCTCCCCACCCCGCACCAGACAAAGACCTTTTCTTGCCCTGGCTCCCACCTTCTCATCGGGGCCACCATCCCTTGTGCCTTGCTCGCTCTTACCAGCCATGTCCCAGGGCTCCCTCTTGTTTCCATCACTTTCTTACCCCTTGCCACCTGGCCAGCACACACCTGTGTTCGCAGCTCCGCTCAGCGTCAGCCGCTCTGTGAGCCCCCCTGGGCGTGCCCCACTCTGCTGTTATGGCACCGTTCCCTTTCCTGTGACACACGTCTCTCCACCCTACTGGACTTTGAAGAACTCAGGGCCCCTGTCTTTGCCACCCTTGAATTCCAGAGGAAGCACAAGACCTGGCGTGTAGCCGGTGCTGAATCGATGCGTGAAGGCACACTGACCAGTGGAAGCTAGCGGGACTCCCTGCATCTCGGACTCTGTTCCTCTGCTCCTCTGCCTACAGATCCCAGGCCCACTGCAAAGTCAGTCACTCCCATGGTATTGCTTACCCACATGAAGAGAGGACTTCAGACTCCCCTCCTGGCTCTTTTCCTTTCCCCTTGGCGTAGTCCCAGCTGACACTTCATTCTTCAGACATTTCTAGCCTGTGATCTATTTGAGCGACTTTATCATAGCACAAGACAGGCTCATAGAAGACAGTCAGAGCTCAAACACACCTTCACATCCGGGGTGAGGAGTCCAAGGTCCAGACAGGCTACCAGCTTACCACCGATCACACAGCTGCTATCTGGAGTGAACCCAAATGTTCTGACCTTTGTCCCCAGCTCTGTCCACTACAGAACCCTACACCATTAGGTGTGTGATATACTTCATCATATCAACATTCATCTCTGAGAGAAGAGCTGGGAGTTTTTCATAGTGGACATGAGTGAGGTTTATACAAACGTCAGTCTCTTTGTCCTCCTTCCTTTCCACTCATTCTCCTGACATTCTATCCGCCTTGCAAATACTTTCCCAGAAAGCGAACATGTGTATTTTAGGTGTCCTTGTCTTAATGTTCTACTAGTTTGTAAAGCCTTTATCATCCGGGTGACTCAGTTGGTTGAGTGGCTGACCCTTGATTTCGGCTCAGGTCCTGATCTCCAGGTCCTGGAATCGAGCTCCGCATCAGGCTCCACACTCAGTGTGGAGTCTGCTTGAAGATTTTCTCTTTCCCTCTCCCTCTCTGTACCCCGACACCCCTGCTTTCACACACACTCTCTCTTTTTCTAAAATAAATAAATTCATCTTTAAAACATCCTAAATAGAAAACCCAGAAATGGACCCTCAACTCTATGGTTGACTAACCTTCAACAAAGCAGGGAAGAATGTCCACTGGAGAAAAGACAGTCTCTTCAACAAATGGTTTTGGGAAAATTAGACAGCCTCATGCAGAAGAATGAAACTGGGCCACTTTCTTACACCACGCAAAAAAAAAAACAACAACAACAACAACAACAAAAAAAAAAACACCTCAAAATGGTTGAAAGACCTAAATGTGAAACAGGAATCCATCAAAATTCCAGAGGAGAAAATAGGCAGTGACCTCTTTGACTTCAGCTGCAACAACTTCTTGCTAGAAATGCCTCCAAAGGCAAAGGAAACAAAGGCACAAATGAACTATTGGGACTTTATCAAGATAGAAAGCTTGCAAAAGAAACAGTCAACAAAACCAAAAGACAACCTATGGAATGGAAGAAGATATCAGCAAATGTCTTACCATTACTATCCAAAATCTATAAAGAAGATGTGGTATGTATGTATGTGTGTATATATGTGTTATGTATGTATGTGTTATGTATGTATGTGTGTATATATGTATATATGTATATTATATCCATATATAATGGAATACTACTTAGCCATCAAAAAGAATGAAATCTTGGTTATTTGCAATGATGAGGTTGGAACTAGAGGGTGTTATGCTAAGCAAAATAAGTCAAAGAAAGACAAATACCATATGATTTCACTCATATGTGTAATTTAAGAAACAAAACAGAGGAACACAGGAACACAGGGAAAGGCAAGGAAAAATAAAACAAGAAAACAAAGAGGGAGCCAAAAACATAAGAGACTCTTAACTCTAGGAAACAAACCAAGGGTTGCTAGAGGGGAGGGTGTGGTGGGTTGGGAGGATGGGGTAATTGGGTGATGGGTGTTAAGGAGGGCATGTGATGTAATGAGCACTGGGTGTTAGATGCAACTGAAATCACTAAATTGTACTTCTGAAACTAACAAAAAACATTTCTGACTCGGTTCGTAGGGTGACTGTGTTAGTCATGAGAGACTAAAGGACTATGAAAATAGGGCCAAGAAGTAATGGATCAAACACAATAGAAATATTTTTTCTACTCCTATGATGTCTATGGTAGATGTTCCAGATCCGTGGGAGGTAGTTAGGTGGCTCCTTCTTCTTGTGGTGACTTGGGCTGACATTTGGCACTGCCGTCTTCAAAACGTAGCTTCCAGACTTGCTATGTTTGTGATATCTCTTTCTCTAAGGAGCTGGAAGGAGAACAGAAAACATGAAGGAGGCAGGCAGGAGGTTTTATAGTCTAGGCCAGGATGTAAGGTGACCAACTTGACCTGATTTTTCCTGAAGTATGCTTGTTTTAAAACAGAAAAGCTCATATCCACAGAAACCCTTCTGTCCTAAGAAAACTAGGGCAGCTGGTCACCCGCCATGAAAGAGGCATATCTGACTTCTACTCACATTCCAATCTTCCTCTCATCAAATGGTCACACCCGACTACCTAGGATGCTGGAGATATGGTCACTCATGCGCCTGGGGAGCAGCCTCATAGGTAGCTTTCTGCATTGGCATTTACTGAATGAATGTTTCATATAAACACTAACCTCAAGGAGCCTGAAAATTCATTTATAAAAGGAAATAGAAACAGGAGAGTGGGAAAAGGACCCAAAATCTAGATCAGGAGGTGACCTGAACAAAGCCTTTGTTGATGTTTAATAATTATGTGAGGAGCAGTCCACGCATTTCCTACAACCTTAACTAGGGTTTAGACTATAGATGTTTGTAAGAGGAAATACAATCCTATTTCAAAATCTCACCTCTTCACCCACTTGTAAGTTATTGAGAATTCATTCGTGGTGGCAAAACAAAACAGCCTTCACTGGACTGCATCCTCTTACAGCTTTCAGGAATACGTGCTACCCCCATTCCTGGAGAACCTTCTAGTAGACTCGAATACATCCTCTCCTAATCATAGCATCCTTTGTCGTAAGCTTTCTGTATGCCAGGAATCATGCTGATTGCTTTACTTATAATATCTTATTTTATCCTGATAACACTAAGATACTTTAAATTTCCCTCTGTCACAGATGAGGAAACTAAGGCAGATCCAGGTAGAGTGCCTGTTGCCTCACTACAGAGCTCTAAGTTGTAGAATTAGGATTTAGTCCCAGTTCTGTCTCCTTCCTTTGTCTGATAGCATACACTGCACTAGAGACTTCTAAGAGAGGATTACGTTATTAATTTGGGGATGAGCTAAAATCTGCCCCCAAGGATACAATATTTCTCTAGAGTGGGACGGAAGGGTAGATAAGAAATACATACTCCTTGGGGCACCCGGGTGGTTCAGTCAGTTAAGCATCTGACTCTTGATTTTGGCTCAGGCACTGAGGTGTGATGTCCTGATGCCCCCTTTCCAGAACTCAGATACGCATTTCCCCCATTTCTGGGGATGGTGGCAGCTAACAGCTCTTTACTCAGTTTTTCTCTGGGACTTTCCTCGGCTAACAAGAGATTGCTTGCCGAAGGTCTTAAATCCCTCCCTGAGGATACCCCATGCCCACTATGACTACTTTTGTACAAGAGCACAAATCCCCTGTCTCCTTGTCCCAACTTAAGGCAATTCTATGATGGTTAATTTTGCTCCTTAGGGAAATTTCCCCAAATAAACTTCTCTGTGCACTGAGCTCCATCTCGGAGTTTGCTCTGTGAGAAACCCCGTGCAGGGGCCACGGAGAAAGGAGAATCTGGGGCCTGGTGTGCCTCTCCCTGGGAGTGAGGGTGTGAATTGGCATAAAACTGTTCTGTTTGAATTTTCTTTCTTTCTTTCTTTCTTTCTTTCTTTCTTTCTCTTATATTAGTTCTAGCTCGCCCCCTCCCTCCTTTAACATTTTTTTTTAAGATTTTATTTATTTGTTTGACAGACAGAGATCACAAGTAGGCAGAGAAGCAGGCAGAGAGAGAAAGGGGGAAGCAGGCTCCCTGCTGAGCAGAGAGCCCAATGCGGGGCTTGATCCCAAGACGCTGGGATCATGACCTGAACTGAAGGCAGAGGCTTAACCCACTAAGCCACCCAGGCACCTCTTAACATTTATTTTTATGTGGTGAATATAAACACAGACATAGAGTCAGGGAAAGAGTGGAACTAGGCCAGCAAATACGTGGTCAGAGGAGGGCTGTGCTTTAGCAGACCTGGTTCCACCTCCCCTTTTCCTTCCTTGTCATTTTCTCTTGCCTGTTGTAGCCCACCAGCCTTTCCTATATTGCTACAGCGTATCTCCGCCTTATGTCCTGTCTCCTGCCTGATCCCTGCCAAACACGTGTCCGTGGTGCTGCCGGGGACCTGCAGGGTCAATCTGACCTATTGGGCCCCTGCATAAACTCTTGAGTGGCTGCCTCTGCTCCAAAGTTCGTGCCTTCTTCCGTAGGATGGGGTTTATCATTAGGAAGCAGAGGCTATGTTTGATAGGCTCCCTTGTTTCTAGATGTGACCATGTGCTTAGCTCTTGTCAAAGGAATGGGAGCAAAAATGGTGTAGGTCGTCTCCAGACTGTGGGCCATAAGGAGTAAATGTGAGTTGTCACGCTCGCTTCTCATCCCTTGGGGCTGGAAGCAAGGAAGACCCTTCCTTGCTTGGAGGGTCCTTGATGGAGCCACAAGGCAGAAGGAGCCTGATTTCCTGAATCACCATATACAAGAGAGCCGCCACTGACCAGAATCTTCTGCTTCCAATCATTATATGAGCAAGGAATAATTTTTTGGTAAGTGTAAGCAAAGATATATATATTGAAATCTAACTTGTACAGTAGCTAGCCTACCCAAATGAATAGACTACTTATTAGTCCCATGAAAAATGTAAACTATATAACATGGCTAACAAGGTCCTGTGTGATGGTTAATTTTGCTCCTTAGGGAAAGATGGCTCCTTCTTGCTTCTTCAGCTTCATCCTTGAGTATAGATTATAGGCTCTGGAGTTTATCCACATGCATCCGTATTCTAGCTCCTTTGCTAGGGCCTTGGGTAAGGCACTTCATTTCTCTCAGTCTCCATTTCCCTTCTAGAAGAAGGAGATCACGTTTGTCAAGAGTTCTGAAGAGCCTGAGATTTTACTCTACTTGAAAACCAGCTTGCCACACTTTCATGGATGCTGGCAGAATACACGAGGCTCTGCTCAGAGAAAAAGGATTTTATCACTCACACACACACAGCAGCTGGCATAAACTTCATGTTTGTATCGCTTCCTCTTGTCCTTCAGGATCCCCCAGGTGATAAGGGTGCAAGACCAGGTGGTCGTTGCCCATACAATGGGTTCAAATCATGGCTACCAAACTCTGAACTTGGGAATTCCAACTCTTTTTAAGTGGGTTGTGAGCAAATCTGTCTAAACTTAGCCCCAGCAGGAAACATTATCTTTATTATAACAGACAAATATGATATAGTAATCTGTCTCTATCTTCTCAGAGAGATATCTCCCTAAAACATCACCTCCGCATTGGATTGTTGTGTAACTGATCATCATCAGTTACCACCTACAATGGCTTGGTATGAAATAAACCTGGTAGGAAAGAAACGCTCGTTAAAGAGTTGTTGTAACCATGTTTCCCCGTTTTACCTACTTTTCTCTGTGAAGTATCTGGGTAGCTTTCATTTGCTCCAACATGCTATGCTTTCTTTTGCCTAAGGGCCTTCAACCTCCTGATCACTGTGTCTGGAATATTGGGCCCCACCCCCACCTCATTTCTGCTTCTCCCCTTCTTTTGGTCCCAACCCATGAGTTTAGGAACTCCTGCTCTGTGCTCACACAGTTCACTCACATTCCAAGAATTCTTTCTTTTAGAACACTTAGCAACCCTAAGTGTTGATGTTGTTTAAATTTCTTAAAACTCTTGGAATGTAAGCTCTGGGATGTTAGAGATAATATGAAGCAACAGAAAGTGGCTCTGGCTAGTGTAAGGAACAGGGAGAATTTATAGGACGGTTTCTGGATTATCTTATTGAATCAAAGTTGGAATGAAGAATCAAGAGCATGGAAAGGGAAGGAACATGTAGGGGCTAGCGATTTGTGGCAGCTGCCTGCAGATTAATTGCTGGACTCGGATCTATGAGCCCAGATTTTAGGTGTATCTTTTTCAAATTTCAAAGACTGGAAAGAATCTGGATTCAGCTCGGATTTAGGTAATCACCCATATAAATCAGCTGTGGTCCGTGGAAGGAATTACATAGAACAAGCAATACTTCGGGGGATCATTCCCTACGTAGAGGTAGCAAACTGAACCAGTCCCCTCCAAGGACCATCACTGAGAATATGCCCAACATGGACTTTATTCCTGACTCCAGTCTTGCCTCCTCCAGTTCCCCAGCCCCCAATTGCTGTAGGACTACTGTGGTATTATTATCTCTTGCACACTCTGCCGTGTGATGGCTGCGACCCTGTAGCCACATTCCTGCTCGGCTAGATGGATTTCAGTTAGGCTCTGGCAATGGGGACACCAGAAGAAGCATGCAAGGTTGGAGGCGGGAGAAGGGATTTGCTCTTTCCTGGCAGCTTCCTGTTTTTGTTAGTATGACTCTCCCCCCTCGTTTCTTCACCCAGCAATGCCAGTTCATTCCCACAGCAGCACTGGAGTCCAGTTTGCAATCTCTCTCTCTATCTCTTTTTTTAAAGATTTTATTTATTTATTTGACAGACAGAGATCACAAGTAGGCAGAGAGGCAGGTGGGTGGGGGGCGTAGGTAGGCTCCCTGCTGAGCAGAGAGCCCAATGTGGGGCTCTATCCCAGAACCCTGGGATCATGACTTGAGCCAAAGACAGAGCCAAAGAACAAATATTTGTTCTATTCCATTTTCCTGTTTCTCTTTATCAGATTCCCTTATATTTCTCTATCTCATTTATCATGTATCTTGTTGTTTCTTCTTCTTCCTTGTTTAAATTTTATTTGAGAGAGAGTGAGAGAGAACATGAGGGGAGAAGGTCAAAAGGAGAGGCAGACTCCCTGCGGAGCTGGGAGCCTGATGTGGGACTCAATCTGATCCTGGGACTCTGGGATCATGACCTGAGCTGAAAGCAGTGGCTTAACCAACTGAACCACCCAGGCACCCCCCAGTTTGCAGTCTTCCTAACACTCACAGAACTAGTCTCATCCCATCCCCTCAGAGACATGATGAGCAACAGCAAGAAATGCCCACCCCTCCCCCGGCACAGTGTGGAGTCCCAGCCATATGGGTCCTCTCCTCTGAGCTTGGAGACACCAACACCAGCTCAGCAGCGTCCCTCCTCAGTGTTGGAGGTCCTGTAACACAAGTTCCCCCCACAAAGCTCAGAGACGTCAGCTCTAGTCAAATGGCAACCTCTTCTCAGAGTTTGGGGTTTCAGCCCCTGGAAAGTCCCCTCTGAGTTGACATTAGAACCAGCTGACCTGCTGCACTCTTGCCTCCAGGAGAGTTTCAGCTCTCAAGAGAGTTTCTGAATTTCAACCCCATGAGGCTCCCTTCTCTGGATTCCTTCTAAGGCTTCTTCTCAGAAACCTTAGACTCTCTCTGTATGCCTGACCCCAGGGGTAGCAACTGTTTTCCACAGTTTCTGCCCCTGTGATAACAAATTATTCTCTTCCTGGCTTTTCATTTCCCTGGTCAATAATTCTTTACAGTATAGAATTATTGTGTAATTCTTGTGGTTTCTGTTTCCTGACTATGCCCTGACTGATATAGGGGGTCCTTTTCCTAAAATAGAAATCAGATCACATTACTCCTTTGCTTAAAATGCTTCAGTGGTTATACCGATGTTCGTAGCAACAGTATTCACAATAGCCAAAAGGTGGAAACAAATGTCCATCAACTGATGAATTGGATAAACAAAATGTGGTCTATCCATCCATAATGGTTTATTGTTCAGCCTTAAAAAGGAATGAAATCCTGATACATGTTGCCACATAGATGAACTTAGAAAACATTATGCTACGTGAAATAAGCCAGACACGAAAGGACAAGTAATGTATGAAGCCACTTATATGAGGTACCCTCAATAGGCAAATTCACAGAGACAAAGTAGAACAGGGTTTACTAGCGGTTATGGGGCTGGGGGAAATAAGGAGTTGTCATTTAGAGGGTACAGAGTTTCTGTTTGGGATAATGAAAATGTTCTGGACATCAGTAGTCGTGATGGTTGCACAGCCTTGTGAATGTGCTTAATGTCACTGACTTCGCTGAATTGTGTACTTAAAAATGGTTAAGATAGTAAATGTTATGTTATGTACATTTGACTACAGTGAAAAATCACCTAAATTGTTTCAGGGGCTCCCATTGACTAGATACAGGATCAGTGAGGAAAAAGATGGGTTGAACTTTTCCTGAGCAGTCTCCCTGGCTTGTGCATCTGACACTCATAATGGATGGGTCCTGTTTTCATCCTGTAGGCACTGCACCATATTTGGATGATATCTGCTGCTGTGATATGGGGCATTGTCAGCAGTCCTTTCTGTTTTAGCAGTGTTTTTAGGATCTCCCAAGATAGACTTGCTCAATGACCAGACAGGATATTTAATGCAATTGTTTCTCTCTACATTGGCCTCCCACTGGACTTGAGCAGGAACATTCTTATCAACTCACTTTTTGATTCAAGATGGCCATCCATCTGGTGTTTCTCTTTCTGTCACATTGTTGAAATCTTAGGTTCCTATGGTCAATAATCTCCTTACCATGATCTGAAGAAGTAGGAAGCACAAGAATCATGTAAGTGAAATACCTCTAGCCTAGTGCTTCGCTTGCCTTTTGAAAGTCAACTTTAACACAGAGGATTTCACACCTTCGTGTGTCCTAACACCCTCAATTGACAGAAGATAATAGGGTGATAATTGATAGATCCAGGCCAAGAAGACCTTTTTCCTCTATTATCAATTCAATTTCAGTGAAGAAAGTTTCAGTGGCAATCATATTTCTCCCTCTCTTTATCAAGGAATGAGTATAATTTAGATAGTTTGCCTAAGAGTAAAATAATATCCACAAATGTGAAACCAGCCTGATACTCTCATTTTCTTGGCGAAGCGTATCAAGATAGGCTAGCAAGCTGTCAGAGTCTGTAAATCTAGCTAGTCTCCCTCGTAGCTATTTCTAATCTTTCTCTTCAGCTCCCTGAAAAACCCATGTCCCCTGCTAATTCTGTGTTAGGTTAATTGGATTGGCTGTGTAATATTCAACTGAGATTACCTCTATAGAATTTATTTATAAATTTTATTCCCTAAGTAATGACAGAGTGAGATGATACTTTTTTTTTTTTCTGGACTACTGCAGTTAACATCCCCCAAGGAAGAAAATGTGTTTAAGACATTCGGATTTATTAAGGAAAGAAAAATATAGTCACAAAATGGAAAAAGAAGAGGGGCGGGGGCAACATCATTTAACTTCTAAGTGAGGGCTAGATATCGAATGATCTGTGAGGAAACGGCTCCCTGAATCTTTTTATCACAGACTCCCAGTGCCTTAAGACATAGTGAGCGGCATGAATGACAAAGGAAGAAGGAGTTGCGTTTTCAGCACGTTATCCATAGCCATTGCCTGGCTCCCCTCACGCTGTATTAGATGACTTGTGATGGGCAAACAGAGGGACTCATGCAATGACTCTTGGGGAGGTGTTCATGCATTGTTGTTCAGCCCTAGGACCCAGTGGCAAGGACTGTGTGGAAGGTCTGATATGGGAGAGGACAACACGATTCCCTGCAGCAGCCCTGTTGCAATGCCTCGTGGCTATGAGCCCAGACACTGGAGCCAGACTCTAGCTCCAGTAGGCAGTAAGGTCTTGGGCAAGTTACATTGTCATCTTGTGTCTCTACTTTCCTATCTATCCAGTGGGGATAAAAAAATGCCTGCCTCATAGGATTATTTTGAGAATTCAATAAGATAATGTACACTTAGACTACTGCCTACCATATATGAAGCATTTAATAATTGTTAACTGTTTTTATTGACACTCTTCTCTCAAACTCAGAGTCTCAGGGGACTGGTGTTGGAGATGGCCACAAATAGTCTCATGAGGAAGGAAAAGTGAGTCCATGCTGGGGCCTTGGAGAGAAGGAAGAAAGCACCTCCATCCCACCTACAGGTGGTTGAACCTACACAGAGCATGCTCATTTGCCAACTAATTTCTATCTCTAAACTCTCAAAGCAATGGAATCTAATGTTTAAAGTATGATTAGAGCTGGTGTGGCTGGGCAAGGAAAGGCACCATCTTTATCCCACTTGTGTAGGTGTGGTAGCGGCATAGGGTAGGGGGCTAATGGGACAGACTTTGGAGCCAAAGTGTGTAGCTCTATAACCAGCCCCACCAATTACTGGCCAACTTCATTGGCAAGTTATGTAACATCTCAATGCAATGTTTTCCCCTTCTGAAAAATGGGGGTACTGAGAGTAAAGTCTTGTAGTATTTTTATGAGGATTAAATGAGTAAATAATTGAAAGCAGTGTAAATTTTTTTTTGGAACATAGTAAGTATTATGTAAACATCTATAGCCTAAAGATTTTATAGTAGTTGTCATTTCCATGTGAGTTTAAGTCCATTATATACCTGTAGCCTCAGATCTTTGGAGGAATTTAGGGTGGTTGCATTCACCAATGCAATAGTATTTCTGAATTGATTTGAGTTTGAATTTCAGACCCTAGAAATATGAACACAGTGAGTGTATAAGATTCACTGGTGAATGTTTAATGTGTTTCTCAAAGGGGGAAATAGAAATAAAGAAGAGACAACCTTGCTCAGTGAAAATGAATCAGATGGGTTATAAAAAAAAATTAATAAAGCACTTTTAGGAGGCAGAAAAGGAGAAAATTCAGAGGAGAATCGGTAAGAGAAGATGGGTACCACAGCTGGGCAAGGGATGTTTGGTGAAATGCCTTCAACCAGTTTTGGATGCTGCAAGAGAGAGTTGTTAATGAGATGGTAGCATACGCAGCAAGGCACATGTTTGCCCCCTTTCCCACTCCTCCCTCCCATGACGCCTTTATATTTTTAGCCTGTGGGTTTGGAATGATGAATGCCCAAGTGGAAATAATGCTGGAAGGAGATTTTTCTTGGCAAAATGGCAGTAAGGCCTGCCAAGTGTTTTCTAAGATGTAAACAAATCATCCACCTTCATCAGGGAAAGATTAACACATATTATACCCGAGTCAGTGTGGGATTTTCACCTTCTGTAGTTTGCAATTTGAATTCTCCCCCATCATCGTGAGTTTTTACAACCTGATATGCATTAAGCACTCCACTACTCTGAGAAATCGTTGGTGTTCCAGCTGCTAGAATCAAACAATCAGGCACAAGTCATGAAATAAGAATCTTCTTCTACTTCTATATAAACAAGTTATGAGGGTACAGTGGAAATGGTACTGACTAGGGGATTCAATTTTCTCTTGGTTATGCCACCAACTACTCCACTGTGTAGCTCACTTTTACAGTTATAAGAGAAGCATGTGAGATTAGATGATATTTAAGATTCTTTCCAGCTGGGCGCCTGTGTGGCTCAGTTCGTTAAGCGACTGCCTTCAGTTCAGGTCATGATCCCAGAGTCCTGGGATCAAGTCCCACATTGGGCTCCCTGCTCCTTGGAGAGTCTGCTTCTCCCTCTGACTTCCTCCCCTCTCATGCTCTCTCTCAAATAAATAAATAAAATCTTTAAAAAAAAAAAAAAAAGATTCTTTCCAGCTCGGATTCCCATGATCTGGTATTCCATGTCAGTCTAGGCTGCTCTTGGCAGAAAGTAGCTCTGCCTTTACATTCATGATAAAAACTTTCCAGAATTTCAGAAACCCCCCTCCCATCTTTTGGAATGTCCTTTTCTCCCAGGGTCATACCATAAATGCTTTTACCATGCCTTCTAGAAACTTATGGCTTGGAGCTCCTGGCTGCTCAGTGGGTACAGTGTGTGACTCTGGATCTAGGGGTTGTGAGTTTGACACCCAAGTTGAGTGTAGATATTGCCTTAAGAAAAAAAAAAAAAGTCTTTACAAGCTCATGGCTTTCCACTAGAGTATATGGATTCTCCCTCCCACCAGACCTTGTAGGCTGGCTATCTTCTAGAATGAACCCTCTTTGAAATACTGTCTCCGTTTCTCAACTTTAGCTACAACCCCAATTCACCTATTTTATAGCCCCCTTCCCCAGAGCCACATTCTTAGTAAGATAGCCTTAGAAATTATACATTCCAAAAATATTTTTCTTTTTGGAGAAGATATCTGCCTTTTAATATGGAGTAACCTAAAGGAATGGTAGGAAGTTCAGTAAGCACAAATGATGGGGAGATACTTACCAGAACCTTCAGGAACCTCAAATCATACTCATAAGCAACTGCCTACATGTAAAGTCTACTTAGATCTTTAGGAAACTCAATTCGAGAAACAGATCAAACCCCAGATGTGTGCTTTTTTACTATTGTAGGCCCTGGTGGAGTGAAAGGAGCAACACAAAGATACATAAGACAGTTCTCTCTTTTAAGAAGCTTAAGATTTAATAAAACTACAGAGGTTTCTTTTTATCTTAACAGATAGTTTTAAAAATATATTATTGTGGTAAAATATACACCACATTTCTCACCTTAACCATTTTCAAGTACACAATTTAGTAGCATCAAGTATAGTCACATTGTTGTGATAGTATTTTTATCTACAATAACTTATTTATTGAGAGCTGTAAGTTTGAACATAGATATAAAAAAAGTTATAGTTTGTACCTTGGAGAACTTACCTTTTAGGTGTGACTTAGCTGAACATCTAATCGGTCAAGAATTTTAAGACAGACTGCCTGCCTGCCTGCCTTTTCTCCTTCCTTCTCTCTTTCCCGTCCTTCCATTTCCATTCTGTTCCTAAAGTGACCTGAAGTGAATTACAAAAACACATACCATCTAGCCGGCTGAAATAAATGAAAATTTGTCAGGGTACGTGAGGGTAGGAAAGTGAGGTGGAGACACGTGTGAGTTTAGTCCAGAAGACTCAAGCCTTGGAGTTCTATAACCATGTTAGACACAGGCTTCAGATTTTATTCTAAACCTTCCCAGAGCCAGTTTAGTGGAGAAATTTGATCCGTTACAAGATTTAGTGTCCTGCCTGTGACATAAAACAAGAAAACAGGTGCTCAAAGGCATACAGCTTTTCTTGATCTTGAGATCAGAGAGAAAATTCTCCTGTGGGCTGTAACTGAGAGGATATGCGTGGCTCAAGGACCAGCCATCTGTAGAGCCCGTACAGTAATGAGTCATTCTGAACTTCTCTTCTTAATAACCTTCCGTATACACTAAGGGCGTGGCCTAAACAATCGGTTCGGTAAAAACAGTGTGGTTCCAGGGCTCGGGTCTCTGCTAGTCAGGCCAAATCCAGGGATAGATTTCAGGGTGTCTAGGGTGAAGTCAGGTGAGCTAAGACGTAGATAGGCACGGTTGTGAAGGTGGCCTCAGCCAGATGGAGCATCTGGGCACATCCCCCAGATCGAACGCCTGGAACCCAACAGCTGCATCTATTTACTTCCATGTGCCTTACAAATGTTAATGTTATCCACCCGTGTCTGTGACTTTAGAAAAGTGGGGAGGTGTTGTTTAGGACGATTGTAGTTTGCGAGGCTGAAGCCCCGTTGCCTGCATCTAAGAGATTGCTCAGCTCTTTTTATGAAAGTGGGAAGGCTTGATGGTGTGATGTGTTCTTCCAAACGTGATAGTAACCATAAGCTAAAAGGAGAACCAGAGCGTATGGCTTTCTAGCTCAGTGGGAGTATTTATCTAATATACTTCTTCCAATCTGAGTGTCAGTATAAGTGCTCTTTAAGTTCTAGATTGGACAGAAATGACCAGGGTCCCTATAGAATCTATGAAGATTAACCATTTATTATGATTTTTGGCTGATATTTCTGGGATAGAGAAATCCCTCATTGTTTGAATCTTGGTGGGTGACAAGAACCATTGGAGAAGCCTGGAGTTTGCAGAACGCCATTTTTGCTTGCACATGACTTGGCTAAATACACATTCAAATTTTTTTAAAATTTATTTTTAATGATTTAATGTATTTTAATAGAAAACTGGGTGGCTTAGTGGGTTAAAGCCTCTGCCTTCAGCTTGGGTCATGATCCCAGGGTCCTGGGATTGAGCCCCACGGCTGGCTCTCTGCTCAGCAGGGAGACTGCTTCCCTTCCTCTCTCTGCCTGCCTCTCTGCCTACTTGTGATCTCTGTCAAATAAATAAATAAAATCTTTAAAAAAAAAATGCTGCAGACACCATTTAGCTGTTGTCAATAAGAAATGTAGGTGTTTTTAAAAAATCCAAATTCTGACATCATCCCCCCAAATTTAATAGGTTTATTTACAATTGTTATACAGTGGAACTGCGGAAGCATGTTCACTGAGGCAGTCTGACTTACATGAATGCTTTATGTCCGTGCATTTATATTAAAAAGTTACATACCCACTACAGTGGAAAAACTGCCAATACCTGATTTCTGTTCCCTGTTTTTCCCCTTGCAATCATATATTTAGGTACTTCTCGGCCCCATGGGGAAAAAAGTAATGTACTGTTCAGAACTACCAATAACAGGAAGAAGAGGAAAAAAATTTTCTTAAACAGCACAATGTTTTCAATCGTAGTGAATTCTTAAGCATGTTCCCCAGCAATGCAGTGTGCCGGCGGGATGTCTTTTGGCATAACTGTTACACATTTCGCATGGGTAGCACACAGGCTGGTGTCTTCAAAGAGACCCACCAGATAGTCCTCCCTTGCCTCCTGCAAATCAAACTTTTAATCCAAGTACGCCGCATGCAGAGGAAGGGACAAGTAAGATTTGTTTCTCAGTAGTTGTGGTGGTGGGGTAGCAGCATCGTCTGTGGCTGGTGACAATGTCCAGTGGCGGCTGAGTGGAGGGACCAGAGCAGTGTTCAGCGATGACGGCAGTAGCAGCTGACTATGACTTCTTCTTGAGTTTTGCCTATTGTGCAAGCCTAATTCTCCAGCTTTCTTATCAGTCTCCTGAGTTACTTAATATTGTTTTCCAATAATTCCTTTTTTGCTTCTGGTAGCCAGGTTGTAATAAAGAATCTGGAAGATATAGGCCACAGCTGATTCCTCTTCATGGAAATAAAAACTAAGGACAAATTCACTTTAGCCTGGACCAATTTCTCCTGAAAGAAATACTGAGGTCAGCCATGATCCAGGAGTTTGTACCAAATTATTCTTGCCTGTATTAGAAATCTAATCCTATAATAGGATGAGGAACACTTGAGATAGGACATTTAGTTATCCAGTGGGTCTTTAATTTATGAACCTTTAGAAAATCAGATAGTTTCTTCTCTGTGTGGAATTTGAGAGGTCCACATCTAGAGAGCTGGTAGAAGTGGAACAAATGATCACAATCAGAGTCCACATTGACAATGGTCCCTGAACACTTTGGGAGGCAGAAACTTGTCCTCCAGAAGATTACAATCAGCTTGAGCTTACTAGTCAAGTAGAAAATCCTGGAATAGAGAACAAGTATCCTGAGAATCTGATGGCACTCAGGACATGCTGTCCACAAAAGATGACCGTAACATAGTAGAGATATCGAGCTGAAGGAATTTGAGAAATGGCTTGCGCGGAAAGGGCTCTCTGACCTTCCCCCGAAGCAAGTCATAAAACCCTCATGTGAGAAGTACCCTCCACTCATCCTCAAACCTAACATTAAAAACACTCAGGCTAAGCTGTTACTTTGGGTCATTATTTCCTTATGAAGGCTTCTGTATAATGTAGAATTGATATTAAATACATTTGTATGTTTCTTCTTTTGTTCATCTGTTTTTTACGATGAGGGGTCCCAGTCAAGAACATAGACGGGAAAGAAAAAAGATACTTTCCCTCTCCTACAAATCATGGCCTCCAGCTAGTTAGCCTTAATTTGTGAAGCTGAACAAGCAATTCTACCAAGTATAAAATGAGGCCTGAACTTCTAAGAACTTAGGTGCCATCTTTACAAAGATGGCCATGGCTGTGACTCCAGCCAAAGACTCTACTTTCTCATGGCTCTCTTCTTTGTCTTCTGTCTCCTGTGAGGACATTAGTCATTGTATGTAGAGCCTACCTGGGTATCCCAGGATGATGGCATCTCAAGACCCTTCATTTAATTCCATCCACCAAGAACCTTTTTCCAAATAAGTTTACATTCACAGGTCATGGGTGAATGTCTCTTTTGGAGAGGCTCTTTTCCACCCATGACTAGGTCATTGGTCCCTCAAGCCCAGGCCTCCATGAGAACACAGGGTACTGTCTTTTGACATTTATGCTGACCTAAGAACTCCCTGGAGCTGGTGTTGGCTGTTCGGGTTCAATGGTGGCTGCCGGAGGCTGCTCTTCTCCCTCTTTCCAGGCCCCACAGCCAGGAAGGGCCAGGCCAACGCAGAGCCCTGGGAGCGGGTAGCTCATCCTATCTTCATCCCTGGTGGAGGCTTTTTATTCTCAAGTCTCTACATGGCAAAATAGAATGGAAAGCTCCCATGTCCTTATTTTCTAAAGGCTTCCATTCCTGTTTTATTTACAGCCTTAAAAATAAACTTCTATTAGCTTTTTATCTCTATGGTGGCTTATTTTAGAAGTTCTTCATATTTATGCACAGGAAGAAATTCTTTCAGTTTCTCAAACATTTTAGAATTTAATGCCAACCTGCCACTATTATGTTGTTTTCCATTATTTAAGAGCCCTACCCCTTTTTTACTTTTAAGCATGGTCTTACCTGGCTCTGTTTCTCCTCCACCCCCAGGTTGTAGTCCTATTTTTTTCTTTATCTTGGAAGTAACTCTTAAAGAATGAGATTGACTGTGATGTGCACTGATTTTCACTTTTTTTACCCAGAGGAAATTGCAATATCTGATGTCTTAATATGCAATATGAAGTGTTCCTTCAAGTATTCTCTCAAGAAGCAGAAGAGGATGAGGAAATTATAGACAGCACTTGACTACAGACCCCCCGTGTGCGTTTCCTGATCTCCAGAAGCTGTCAGGGGTGGGCTGAAGAAGGGAAAGGAATCCAACCCTTATCAGCCAACTTTGCTGCTTGCTAGGCTCTCTGGAAAAATAACTTGGGAGGGAAAGCCCAGAGCTACTGACTAACATGAAATGTTTAGTGTGGTCTGTGAATATTTATCCTTTCTGAACAATTCACATCCTGTATCTCAGATGACAGGAAGTGAAGCATCACTTTGATAGTCTAATTTTGAAAATTCCTGGAGGGCCCCAAAGTCAGAACATGAGACATTATGAAGGACTTGAAATTATGAACGGTTTGCCCATTATTTATCTCCATGCTTTCCTGGTCTTTTGTGACATTCGTTACTTTTCTTTTTATTCTGGGAGACAATGACATGATGTCATCAGAGTCTCTGGGGGTAAAAATTGATGAACCACACTATAGTGAACATGCTTTTCAAAATTCATATTTTTGTATTTTTGAATTTTTATTAAATATTTTATGGAATCTTATTTTCCATGTAAGGGTATTTTATTTCAAAATGAAAGTCAAGCTGACAACCCCTCCACTGCTTTTCATCAGTACTGCTAGAACATTCATAAAACTAGGAAATCTTGTTTCTTTGAGCTTTTTTTCTCAAACTTTGTCCCTTAGGGAAAAGATTCAGTGCCAGCCTAACCGGATCTCAAACCTTCTATGACAGGACCATAATAATTAGTCTTTAGCATGAAAGACTGTTTGTGTTCCAGTCATTGTTGTTTCCAGAAAATATGCTGTGTTGAAAATCAAGACCATCTGAAAAGAGCTGCTAAATAAGGACATTTTGTATGGTGTTCAGGAAAACCTTTATTATTTCAATTAAATTTTGGATTTTTTTATTTGAAAATAGATTATAACTCCAACACTGACAGTGTTCAGAACATGTTACCCCCCAATATGGCACCTTGATATATTGAATATTTTAAGCTGAAGCAGTTTGAGAAAATGCCAGAAGCACTAAGGTCTCTCTGACCTTCGCCTGCCCTTCTCCCCTGAAGCAGTTCCCAAGACGCTCCTGTGGGAAGTGTCCTCCGTGTACAGGGAGGAAAGGAGCAGGCTTTTCTCTCAGATGGAGGGAGAAGAATCCGAATCAACAGGCCCCACTGAATTTCTCCAGCTTATTGCATTTACCTTATACCCCTTTGTCCTATCGTATTTCCTCATGACTGTTCTCTCTTCATCCAACCTGGCATAAAAACACAGGTTTAACCATTCTTTCAATTCTTCATTTCTTTATAAGGGCTCCTGGGTCATGTAAAACTTATATTAAATAAATTTGCATACTTTTCTCCTGTTAACCTGTATTTGCCAGTTTAATTTTCAGACCCAGACAGGGTCCCTGAGAGAGTCAAGAAAAACTTTTTCTTCCCCTACACTATCAAGGGTTAGTTCATGTTTTATTAAACCAAAGCTTAGAATCCGCTGCCCCCAGGCCCCAAACAATTTTCTGATTTTCTTTTATTTTGGTGTCTATTTTCTAGCTGAATAATTTATTTAAGAGACAGGGTTCATCATCATTGTTGTCTGATGCTTCGTATTTTTTATAGAGGAATTTTTATCCCTTCTCTAGAGATTGTTCTTTTTTTTGGCCCAGATTTGGATAAATGATCATGAGGCTTCAGGTCCAAAGTTACTCATACACCTCCCTGCTCCTGCTATGTATTTGTGAAGGGACTGAATGTATTTTAAAATGTTATTTCTGATTTTTTTTAAAAAGGCTTTTTGGTGATTATATGCCATGTTTTGTTTTTCAAAGAAAAGTCAGGTAGTACTAGGAGCATAAATGCTTTTTAAATTTCACCTCAAAGAGTCAGAGCTTTCTCAGTGAATTTTTCTTTCTCCTTAATCTGGTCAGAGCCAGTTTCTGTTGCTTCAAACAAAAATAACTACCGAATATTTTTTCCAGTCTTACAAAGTATCTACTCTAGTGGAGAACATGGTAATGGAACAAATACATTACAGGGTTATTTTAAATAGCAGGAAATGGCATGAAGAAACTCGAGCAGGGTGAGCCCAGGGTGAGGCTAACCATAACAGTCCCTTTCAGCGTCTGAGCTGATACCAAAAGAGATGCCTGAGAGCTGTGCTGATTGAGGGAGCGCACATCCTAGCCTGATGGCCGTCAAGACCTTACTCTGTCTGTGGGAGGAGGACATGGTACTGTGTGGTCAGTGAGTGAGAGGATCGAAAAAAATACAGTTGTAAAGATGGGTGGGATCCAGGTCTCATGGGACTTGAGAACTATGGTAAGGCATTTGAATTTTATTCCAGTAGCCATGGGAAGTGACTGGAGAGGTTTGTGCAGGGAAATGACAGGCTCTGATGTACATTTTTGTATAGACCTTGCCGTGCAGTGAAAGGACTGTAGGGCGGTAGAAATGGGAGAACATCAGGTGGCAGTTTCCATAGCTCAGGATAGAGAGGAAGGCAGGCGGGGCTGGGGTGGCCAAAGCACTGGGCAGGTAGTCAGACTCAGGACACAAGGATAACAAGACTGGCTTGGGGATTGGATGTGTATCCTGATGGGGAGAACACAATGGAGCATGAATCTGGGGTTTCCGGTGCCAGTCATCAGATAGATGTTGTTGCTCTTAAGTGAGGTGGGGAGGCCTGAAAGAGAAGCAGATTTGGGGAGGAATCATGAGTTCTGCCCTGGATGTGTTAGGGTTTGAGAAGCCTGGTCAACTTCCAAGTGGCAGTGTGGAACAGGCAGGGAGAGGTCTGAGCTGGAGACACAAATGTGCTGTTGGCATGAAGCGAGGTCTAAAGTAGTGGTATTGAGTGCAGATTAAAGGACATGCAAAGGGAGAGCAGAGCCATGGGGAGCCCCAAGATTTACAGTTGTGGAAGAGAAGGAGGATCCAGTAAATGACATCAGGAAGGAGTTCAGAAATGCCAGATGAATGTGGTTCTGTGAACTTTAGGGGAAAGGAGTGTTTCAAGAAGGAGGATGCTGCAGGCTGTGCCAAATGCTGCTGCAAAGTTCAGCAGCCGGCAGATAAAGCAATTATCGTAGGATGTGGCCTGGGGAAGGTATCTGTGGGGGCGGGGGGAGGGCGCATGGGCGAGACTTGCTCCTTGGGCAGGTGCAAATGGAGCCTGCTGCAGAAGCCTGGGACGTGGCCCTGGCGGCATCTTTCCACTTCCAGAGCAAGTCAGCATCTCTTCAGTCGAAGGGTGGAATTCTTTCTTTCCTTGAGACCATCTGTTGCTGTGGGTGTTGCACAAGGGAGAATCTACTTGTCATTTCCCATAAAAAAGATGAGCTATGAGTGTGGTTGGCATTGGTTTTGTATGTTAACTAATTTAATCATTATGATATTAACTGTTTCTCTCTTTGGATACAGAGTCACTTCATCTCTCTCTCACATGTTTCTAATCACTCCATTTTGTGGACAACTCCTCAAAAGTTTCATCGACTAAATAATCCTTTTCTGAGGTATCAGGAGACATCTTAATACAATATTCTGATATCTTTGGAGTCTGATACATCTGAGTTTGAATCTTGACCCCACAATCACTTGCTCATTGTACAAACTTGGCCATTTTATATAATCCGTCTATTCCTCCATTCCCTCATCAAAATAACTAAGATACACTATACACTTCACCCCATAGGATTGGTTTGAGGATCAAAGGAGACAATTGCTACAATGTTCAGTGCCTAGCACACAGTACAATAAATGATAGTGGTTAACTGTAGCTACATAGAAATTCATAAAAGACTCAAATAAAATGCTTTGACCCCCCTAAAAATTTGAATGTAATGTCCTTCAAGATTGGCAGAGAGCAAAAGCTTTCTAAAGGAAGAGACTTTGGAGTCTGACACTCATTGCTGAACTTCATCCTCCCCTTGAAGATGTTATCCTAAGTACTGTAGCTCCACATCATTCACTGAGTGAGGGAGGATCTCCATCCATTGTCAATTTTCAATATCAGAGGACCAGAGCCTGAGTTTATAAAGTGGGCAACTGGAGATGAAAATGGAAAAGTTAGGTTGGGCATGTTCCAAAGCTTCATTTGTCCAACTGAAAAGGGCATTTGGTGGAATCAAATCCTAAGCACAGTCCGCACTGTGTTCAGGAAGGAGAGATGTAACCTGACTGTTCTGTTCGCAGGCATTCATCTCATCCTGAACCACATGTGCCATGGGATGCTAGGCAAAATCAATGTCTTTGGTCTTGTTAATAGTTGACCTTGGGCTTCCCAGAAAAACCTTCAAGATCTGAGTTCATAACTTTGCTGGAGATTGACGGGTGGAATAAGATGTTCAAGTGATGAACATGAAGAGAAACAAATCTCTGTAAGGTAAAAATAGACATAGCTAGTAGATCAAGTTGCAAAGGAGTAGAGTTGGAAGAGTTTTTCAATTTCCTTCCCTGGAGAAAATTGTCATCTAGTGTACATAACCCAGATAGAATTTAATCTGGAAGCAAGTAACTGAAAGATGATCTCAAATTCTCACATGAAGATAGGTTTTAGAATATCCTACAGTAAGCTCAAATAGGAGCATTATCAGGAATATACATGACTAATACAAGATGCCCTGGATAGTTTCACTTGACTTGGATTCTTTTCTCACATCTTGACTTTGCCTCTGTGTGGGCACGTAGCTTTCCAACACCTGTTTTACCACACTGGCTGAACATGTGAGCCAAACTGAGTCAGGACTCATGTCTACACCTGTCCATCTGCTGTAAGTGAGCCAGTGAAGGGCAGAACCTGGTCGATTAAAACATCTGAATGTAACCAAAACTTCTCTTTAGTTTGACTTGGGGGCTTAACTTTAATGTCTTATTTTTTTAGATTGTCATCTTCAAAATTAATACTTTTACTTATTAGTCTAAGAATAAACTATATAAGAAAAAAGAAAAGCATTTAGTTCCTTATAATCCTGGTAGCAGTGAGTGATTTGTATATATTATTATCTCCACAGGCAATCCTACCTGGCTATAACGTCTTCTTTGGATAAATGGAAGAATGGTGTAAAAAAAAGTGTTTTACAACTTTAGAAATAAAAAAATACAAGAGAAAAATTAAATTAGATAATAACCTGAAGAAAATCAGCTTATTCCTCAGGATGGATGGTATGAACCGGCTTCACCAAAAGTAGGATATTTCACAGTGTTTTGCTAATGTGGGAATCTTTAAGTATAGTGTTGACAGGTAAAGATGTTGGAAAATATAATGATTTTTAATGTTTTTAAAAGCATGATTTGATTTTAAAGAAACTGTTATTTAGGACCTAGAATGTTTTAATGAATATTCAGAGTAATATTAAAAAACCCCAATTCTATTCTTTATTTTTAAACAAATGTGCATACAGCCTACAGACAGCATCTGGGATATATGACCATTCATGTTCCTTTTCTTAAATGGTTTTAAAAACAAAAGATCAAATATAGTTAAGTTATGAAAAAAAAAATGTCTTTTCCCTGAAATGCTCCAAGAAGCAGTCATCAAGAATGAACTAGTGAAGTAGAAAAACCAAGCCGAGAAGATGGCAGCAAATGTGAAATGCTGCTGGGAAGCTGGGTCAATTATTTCAGGAGGTGCAGACAGAAATAATGTGATTCCAAAAAGCAGATGCTTCTACCTTCTCAGTAGAAACAGATGGGACTTTTGCTGTACCCTGTAGAAGATATTCTACTTTATCATAATAATGTCATTAATAGCATTGCATTAGTACATAAAAGTCTGTTTCTTTACAATGTCAAGGAGTGCCTGGCCGGTTCAGTCAGTAGAGCATGTGGCTTTTGATCTCAGGGTTGTGAGTTTGAGCCCCACACTGGGCATAGAGATTACTTTTTAAAAAATAAAAATAAAAAAAGAAGCAAGAAAAGAGGGCTGCATTACAAATAGAAGCAATACATTCAACCAACCACAAGAGAAATAGTAGAAGGACACTTTTACCAAAACCCCTGGTAGCTTAGGAGTAGGAACTGGTGGCCTCATAAAACCCCAGGGATCTAAGAGACCATGGTCCAGAATGAAAGCCACATGCACTCCCCAGGGAAGGCAGGAACAACTTTGCTTTAAAATTTCAAAGTTCTATTATCATGATCTCTTGTTTGATGACTTTTATTTCCCCACATCCTTGCCTCACAAGGGTCACTCAACTGAGTGGTTTGTGTTGTCCCAGTAGTCAGGAGGAACACAGAAGCTCCTTCACTTTAGAGTCAAGTCTGGTCTTCTTTCAAGAGCAGGTGACTTGTTTCTCAAGGGCAGTAGACTTCTTAGTGACACTAATCTGCCACAGGTCATCGGAGAATATAGGAGTGACAGTTAGTGGGCCTGGGTAAGATGTCTCCACATAGCAGCAGTGAGCTCTCATGCCCAGGACAGCACTTACAGATGGACCATTGCAGCGTTTAGGAACTTGTCTGGTTTGGGGAGTCTCATGGGCAATGCCCATCCCAAAGACCCCTCTTAGACTTGAGGTTTGGGCGGGGGTAGCAAAGGAATAGTTTCCCATCCACACATTTGTCTTAATGGATTCACCACGGAAGGGCAAAGGCACATGCCCTTTTTCCTTTCTTTTCTCTTTGGGATTGCACTTACAGAGTTGGGTGGAAGGACCTTAAGGACCAGATTGTCTGAGCCCTGAATGGTAAAGGTCTGCATTAGCTCTATGACCCTGGTTTCCAGTGATCCCAGAACAACCTCTTTAACTGGGGACTCATCCTCCATGGTGCAATCGTCAGAATTTTGCCAGGGTGAGCAAGGCTATATAGCTTCTCCAGACTAAAACATCTTTCTTTCAACTAAACCATCCCCACACTTATATATCAGAAAATGACTTGAGATTTTGAACAAAATGACTTCTAATATTCTTTCCAGGTCTCTAATTCTTCATCTAAGCTTTTGACTAAAATGAAAATGAACTCCATTGTTGTTTGGAAGTCATGATTATGGGTTGAAACTAAATGCTAAGTCAAGTCTCAGCCTTCAACTGTGACACCAAACTCCCACACATTAAGTCGTCCTCCATCCCTGACAATTTTCTTTTTAATTAAAATGCAGCCTGATAGGCAGAATCTTGGGGTGCATAAGGCAGTTATGTGATTCACTCAACCGTTTGTATGCATGTATGACCTATTTAGCTTTTAAAATCCTATTTAATGCCAAAAACTGCATTAAAGAATTCAAACAAAAGCTTGCAGGGAGTCCCATAATGAGACTGTTTTGATTATTCCAGTGATTAACCCATTTCCTTTCTCTTTGGTAATTTCATTTAGAAAAGTAGTCATTTTAAGAACAAGTAGATTTTCTTTTTTGCTTTTCTAGTTTGCTGTGAAACTGGCAAGTGGCCAACCATCTGTGACACTGTAATTATTACAGTTACTTAAAATTTATCAAATCTCTTCAGGTGCAATGGAAATAATTCTCCTTGCCTACCAAGACAAAGCCAAGAAAGGCATGAACAAGACCCAACCTTGCTAAAACACAACAGAAATAACTTCTGGGGACGCTGTTGGAGAACATGGTGGTGCAGAATTGCTGAAGGGTTCTGAGCCACTGCCGCCAGGCATCGGTTCTTCAGCACCCAACAATCTACCTCTTTCTCCCATGAGGAGTATCATCCATTCAGGCATGCTTTCCTCACTGAATACTTTTTGAAACGTATGAGTGTCAGCTTCTAATCTAAGTTACTTCTAAATAATTCTAGCAGTGTGACTTCCTTTAGCTAAGATTCAGCCTGGCCATCCTGGGCAGGGCGGGGGTTGGGCTTCATCTATATGGGCTCCCTCAGACAGCGACATCTAGTGGCCAGAAGAACTGGTTCTCCATTGTGCTGTCAGCTTCCCATCCTGAGGGATGGGCTGGTGTTAGCTCTTTTTTTTTTTTCTCCTTTCTTTTTCTTTTTGTTCCGTTTTTCGGTGTTAGCTCTTAAAATCAGGGTGAACACACGTTCAGGTCCGCCTGGGACACACTGGGTCCACACCTATTGTCTAGGCATAATTATTAATAGTGCCAGTTTTCACTCTTGGAAGCCTTAACAGATTGGATAATGAATTACACTGCCGATTTAATGCCTTATTGTAGCTCTCCCATCTATTAGGTGACTTAACACATCACTTTGAGGTAATAAACTCAGGAAGATTACTCCCCATTGTGTAAAGGAATATTTATCTGTATCTAGACTGAAATTATCCTTCAAGCGTTATGGGATTTTTTTCTAGCTCTAACGCTGAGGCGGGGTGAACAAGCTCATTTGATAGATTTTAGTCTTACCCACACCAGGCCTTTGTCTATCCAGATGGAAGCCCCTAATTTTTGTCTATTCCCAGAGACCTGCTCCCTCTGATCATTAGTTTTCCTTGTTAATCAGACTGCTGTATAGTGTTTGGACGCGACTGGTCTGGCTGTCTGAGAAGTGACACACAATGGCTAGTCCTTTTAGGCACTGATGTAAGGCCATCTGGTAGGTGTGGGATTTCCCAGCTGTATTATAATTTTTTTGAATTAAACATTTTTGACTACATAGAGAATAAAGGGCAGAGACACTGCCTAGGCGGCCAATAGCTATCCTTCTGTTTATGCTTGCAGAAAGAAAAAAGACAGAAAAAAAGAAAAAGGGAAGAAAGGAATCAAAAAAGAAAGATCAGTGTACATAATTAAGAAGCAGAGCTATAAATTCAGAAACACTAATTGCAAGTAAAAAAAGAACTTCATTTTGTTGCTTTTTTATCCCAGGGCCAACCTGAAGGGGTAAACATTTTAAGGGTTTATTAAAAGAAAAAACAACTCCCCAGAAGGGTACATTTAAGTGGACCAGTAATTTATTCCTTTCCAAGAAAAGGAATTTTATAGAAAAAAAGTACTTAAGTAGTAGAAGAAAAAAACAGAACATTTTGTAATAGAAATCCTACACTTGTATTTTCTATTTTGAGTATAGAAGTTAGACTCCATTAAAAAAAAAAAAAAAAAAAAAAGGAGTACAAGTGCCTTCCCTGTGCAATGTGTTTTGCTAGACCAAAAAATGGATCCTGTCATTTCAACATTACAGTTTGTTTTCCTATGGAACATCGAGAGAACATAATAAATTACAGCTCTCTTGCTAATCTTACTTGGTTCTCTTTTTTTCTTCATGCTAATAGTCACAAAAATCACTCAAGTGCTGCCTTATCTTACCTTTGCAAGAATTTCCAAGCATTTAGGAAACCGAGTTCTTTCCCACAGGAAACAGAATTCGCACGGGGGAGACTGAGTAAACATGCCATACGCATTTATCACGTATAGTCTCTGGACTCCAAGCATTTAAGAACTGCTGGGCCCTTGGACAGAGCCTGGGTTGAAGTTTCAAATATATTTCATCTTTGATGAAAGAACCTCCTCAACAAAGTGAACAGCACATTATCTTTATTATTTTTTCATCTTTGTGTTTTTTCAAGGAAAAGGCTTTTTCTTGAGCTAAGTCACATTCGGAGGCAAATTCTTAGTGTTAAGTGCATCGGGTTGTATTTATAAAGGTAGAGCATACTGGACCTCAGCTGACGGGTACGCTAAAGGATCGGTGTGATACTATTCCTATTCTCCTGGGAAAACAAAGGGGGTGTTTTTCTTTTAAAAATTTTTTAAATATGTAACTCAGGTCTTTGCAGCTCGCTTAATTTTCAAGGTCCGATTATGAATGCACATGACAGGAACACGTGAATTTATATACATCGTCTCGAAGTACTGAAGGGGTTGCTAGTGGCTGCGGTCAGAGGGGTAAGGACAATGACAAGATACCGTGTGGGTCCAGAGCAGAGACACAAAACAGCCCTTCTCAATAAACGCTGTGTTCTGGAAGGGCACTCCTCTTTTAAGCCTGGCATTGCGCCAAGGGCAGGATACACAGAACTTTCTCCTTTATAAGACCCTTGTTTCTTGGGGGAACATTCGTGTCATTCTATATATGTTTTAAACACAGGCTTGGAGGCTGTAGCCCCAGAGCCTTCTTAAGCGTTAAGATAAAAGAATGAATTTTGCAAATTACAAAGGTGCTCAGTTTGGCTTTTCAAAACTACAGCTCTGAGGCCAACTGTGCCTGTCCTAATTTGGAAATACGTTCTTTCTGGTTTTTATTTTGACATGGATCCTGCTATCTACTTTCATGGCTATTTCCAGCATCCCTTGGGAGCTCCTTCCACGGTCGTCATAGTGCAAACACTCAAGAAAACCAAGAACTCAATGCTTTCATAAAGCATTTATTTTTATTTGAAAACATTATACAGGCATTACATTGCCACAGCCAGTCCATAGGGGAGCATGCAAATATCAAAAATGGAAAGTTTGTTCAACTTATCGGTGTAAATCTCCTTTTTGGTTCAGATTTTCCACTTTCGGTGCCTGGATTAGTGTGCTTGTTATGTGGCTTGACAATAGAATCCTACCCATGGGGTAAAAATCGGTCCTGGTAGCTAGCTGGGGACTACTAAATGGTTATAACTCAAAACCAAACCCAAAACAAACAATACTACACGCTCGTCAAAAGGTTAATAGCACAAGTTAGCAATATCTAACCTAACATTGAAACATTTTCATGGGACACAGTGGTGCAAATTTTTCCATTGCTTGGTCTACCTGGTTGTGTATTACAGAGTCTGGAGCCGTGGGAAGGTGTGACCAAGGCAAGGGCTGTCCCCAGTGGCGCAGGTTTTCAGGGAGGAAGTGAGAACCAGCACTGATCCCTAGCGGGGTGAGGGGCGTTGTGGTTTGCTTATCCAATCCAGTTCTATACAAGTTGCTAAAGTCTCACTTGTGGAGGAGAGGGTGGTGGCAGGGGTCGGAGGGGGGGGGGTGCGGCGAAAAGCTGAACTTTCTGCTGGTGTCTACTGAGGCTGTGAGATTTCAGAAATGAAAACAGCTAGAGTTAATGTTGCCCTATTCCCAGTTCCCACCCGCTCCCAAAGGACCAGTGCTTTTGCACAGAGAAGAGATTATTCTTTGTTATTTTCTTTTCTGTCCGAAGGGTCCATCCGGGACTCCTGATCTCAGACGGTACAATATGTTATCAGCTTTTTTAACTGGAGTCGAACCAACACAGTGAAGGACTCCAGTGACGTGAAGGTCTTGTGCACAAGGACACTGGATGGTAAAGGGCATACAGCGAGTTCACCTTAACATTCACACTTGGTTTCCATACAATGGAGTCAATTAAAATATCCTAGAAAATAATCCAAATGGCCAGTTCTAGCCATCTGTTGATTGCAAACCTTTTCGAAATTTTAATTTTAAAAAACTTCCCAGTCCACTGAATTGACTTGGAATAGCTTCATCCACTTGTTTCTCATAAGACTTTACTAAGTGTCTACAAATTAGTGTCATAAGAATGAATAAAAAAGACTAAAACATTTGGCTTTAAAATAAATACTAAAAATGCAATAAATCAAGCAAATTATGCCAACCGAAGGAATGTAAACACAAAAATAAAACCACAGTCTTTAAAGGTCTTCAGATCTGAATGGACAAAATATTCAGAGAAAGGTATTTAATTGGCTTAAAAGGTAGCAGAGAGCAGACACTGGCAAGTTGTTATGACATTGTATTTTTTTTTTTCTCCAAAAATAAAGCATATTTCTGAGGGGGCTGAACAGAGATGACCATCAACTCTGCATATCTGAGGAGATAATTTTTCTTCCCTATCTCCAGGGGCAGGACTGCACCCCCTGGGTAGAAGGCAGGCAGAGGGGCCCCCTGCTGCTGACCAGCCATCAGGGGACCTGTTTGCCTGCCCAGGATGTAGGCCTTGGGCAGGCTCTATGGGAATCCTGATGGGGCTGCAATCTGTCCTACTTCACGCGGACCCCTCTGGTGTTTTGCTTTGTTTGTTTAAGATGTATTGATCTGAACTGCCCACAGTTTCATAAGCATTTATTTTTCCTTTACAATCCCTGTACTCCATCGTGGATTTTTTAACATGGTATTGAAACCAGCCAAACTTAAAGACTATTTCACATACTGACACATGAAATTTATTCCAAATCGTAGAGGTCTGTGGTGCTTCTTGATTCTGTGTGTGTGTGTTGAAAAAAATAGTTATTTTAAGGGCAACACAATTACACTAGTAACATATCCCTCAAAGCCTCAAAGCCTTATCAGGATCCTGTGATGTTCTCTGTATCCCTAAGCATATGGCGTTGATATATTCTGCGGTTGAAGGGATGCCAAATACGACCAGGAGGCCATGCTTTTCATCCACACCATCTTTATCACTACCAGTGGTCAGATCAATCCAGCCATCGTCACAGACTGCTCCACATCAGCACCTTGACTTTGTTGGGAGGCCACGCAACCGATGAAACCCCACAATGAGGGTGATATCCATGCTGGTGGGGCTTAAAAAGGGTGTCACACAATTTAAGAGAGCAGGGGCCATGGCTTCTTCCAATGACTTGAATAATTTCCATAGTGTCACTAAAGAAATCTAGGAATTAAAGGTAAAATCAAATACATTTTTGGAAGAGAGGGTATAGAAAGGGGCAGAAAGATTTTATATATATGTATATACATATATATGTATATACATATATAACCCTAAATGCACATGATATTATTATTTCTGGGGTTTCCTATGAGCCTCAGAAATGGAACATTCCTTATCCTGTTATTACAGGGACTTCATTAGCAGAATTATGTGGTACAACAAAAAGGCAATGGCCCGGAGTAATCAGAGATGGAAATATAAAAAGGCTCAAGTGTTTTATATCTATTCCTAGAATAGAGAATTATATGGTCAGTTGCCCCTCCCCACAAGGGTCCCAGCACAAAATTCTTATCGAGCAGGCAATCCAACAGGTAACAGAGGAAACCATCAGCCACCAGGTCCCTAGGCTAAGGAAACTTCTCAGGGGTGGAGCTCCTGTGGCACGCAGCGCTCATATAGACTGTGCAAAAAAATAAAGTATGATTCTTAAAAAGTGACTTGCCATAGAAAAGGGGGACTTCTGTTAACTACACGTGGGTCTGGTGATAGTTCTCGTCAGGAGTACAAAACAACCTCCTGAAAGTTAGTGTAATAACAGTAACAATAATAATACAAATAATAACAATACTTGCTTTTAATTCAAAAGTTTTCACAGTAATTAATGCAGGAGGGTCGCGATCAGGATACACACTAGCTAGGCGTCTTGCTAAATCAGGTGGGTTGGAGCCCGTGTCTCCATGGATGGTTAGCTTGTGCCTCTCACAGGCTTTCAGATTTGCTACCTTTCAGTCCACCTGCATACACACACCTAATAAATACCTTTCTCTATGTACAATACGGAGATGAAGGGCGAACAACGTGGCCACGGAGGTGACTTCAGTGGGCGGGGGGGCCTCGTCCTAGGCCACACGCACGTGGGGCTCCTCTTCAGTCTCCTGGCCCAGGCTGGTGTAGGTGACCGAGGGCTCCACCTGAGCTGTGGCTGGTAAGTCCACGACGGGGCCCGAAGGATTGCGGAACTGCTTGTACACTCGGGGGTCCTGGGCTATGTATGTGGAGGTGGAGGAGTAGAGCACCAGCCCGATGAGGATGGTGAAGAAAGACAGGAGATAAAGCCCTGAAAACTGAAGAACACGACAGCAAAGTCACTCAGCCATTCAGAGCAGAGCTGCCCCCACGGGAACGAGGCCCCGAGGGACCCGGGAAGAGCATTTGCCCAGCCGAGCAGGTGCCTTGACAGGCTGGCCAAGGCTCCTGATGGGACGTGTAATGTTCTCTTCCTAAACTGCCTCACTCCTATTGATTCTCCTTATCTTTTTCGTCAGCTCTGCAGCAAACACAGAAGAACACTTACCTAATTGTCCCTAAAGTGCCAGTCTGAGTCCCTGATGTGGGAGAGCTAGTTAAGCACAAATTAAAACACATTGAGTTGAAAGCAAACAAAACCAAACAAAACAATCTCGATATCCCTTTACAAAACCTTGGTTGTTTGTGGCTTCATTAAACCCGGAAGAAATAGAGATGTTCCATTTAAGGTTGTAATGAAGCCATAAACACCGAATCCCTCCCTGACACAGCTGCACTGGGCACTCTTGTTGTGCCTTCATCCAGTTTAGACACTATTTGTGTTCTTCATAGGAACTGCTACCGACTTTTGTAACTATCTTTGCAAGAAGAGATTATCCTTAGGTCGAGAAAAAGTAGTAAGCATGCCATTCAAGCTCCACTAATCTGGAAACAATCAGAGCTGCATAGGTAGCATTCTGCTTCCTAAAGTATTTGCTTGACAATTTATTGAGATTTGGGGGGGGGGGGAGAAAATATTGGTTTATACAAGGGCTTGAGAATTAATGTATGTTTTCAAAAAACTACAACATCTGGACTTTTTTTTTTTTTAAAGAACTTTTATTTATTTATTTGATAGAGAGAGAGAGAGAGAGCATGAGAAGGCAGCGTAGCAGGTAGAGGGACAGGGAGAAGCAGTCTCCCTGACAAGCAAGGAGCCAGATGTGGGCCCTGATCCCAGGACTCTGGGAACAAGATGTGACCGAAGGCAATCACTCAATCAACTGAGCCACCCAGGTGCACCGCTTCTGGGCCTTCTTGAGCAGTTACACTGGAAGCTGTTCCTTGAGTATCTACTGAGGTGGAGGGGAGTAAGGTTACAACACAAGTGTTGTCATTTCCATTTCACTCATTCGTTCATTCATTCATTTGTTCACTCATTCAGCAAACAGTTTCTTTTATGCCCTTCTATAGCAAACTATATACGGGGGAACGAGAAATGAGAACCTATGGCCAAGGGCTTAAACATCTGGATGGAGAGACAGAGGTACAGGCAGACAAAACACAATGCATTTGTGAATGCCAAATCCCATTTTAGTCAAGAGCTGTTGTTCCAGTCTTGACTACATGCTGCATCCATGGCAAACAGAAGACCAGTTTGATTGGATTTTCCTATTCATTTTTCATGCTCTTATTCTAACAGAACTGAAAACTGCTGAAAAGACAAAAATTAACTGGAAGCTGGAAGAACAACAGGAAGAGGATGCAGAGTCTATAAAGTACGTCGCAAGGCTATAATAGTTCAAAGAGAGCTACAGCAGAAAAGACATCCCTGAGGTGAAGAGTCCATTACAGTGGTGTTTTTTTTCTTTTCCTTCTTCTTCTCCTTTTCCCGGCTACTGCTCCTCCTCCCTTTCATCCCCTCCCCCACCCTTTCCTCCTCTTTTTTTCTCTCTCCTTCTTTTGACCCCCCTCCGTCTCTCTCTCTTTAGCAGCAGCAAGGTAGCTAGGACTAAAGACAACTTTCTGATTTTCTTTCTAGATCATTCCTCACCCTGTCTTTCAATTCCTTTACTCCTCGTAGTCAAACGATGTGATAATCCTTCCTCAGGTGGATTTATAGACTAGATTCAGCTTGTAACAACTTCACTTGAATAACTTGAAACAACCAATTCGGTTTTTCCCAATGAAAAGAAGTGCACTTTATTCTTTGATCCGTGAATTTGTTGGCAAGGTGAAATGGGAGGAAAAGAAGACCATCAGATCGATTGCAGATGATCTCAGAAAACCAATTTACCCCACACCTGCTTCCTGAAATTCTACATTCAAGAGCGGCAGTCTTTACCTGAAACTCTGGTGAATGAAAAGGGTTTGTTCCCAACACTAAAATAATTTCAAATATTTTGTTAATGACTTTCATTTCCAAACTCCACAGACATGTCCCTAGTCTCAAGTGAAGAGCCATGCTGCTCGTAGGTGTGAGCTGGCCTCTACGTCGGCAGCCGAAGGCGGGAAGAAGATTCCACACTGCCTTCTACCCACACTTTGGATTCAAATCTCAGCTCCCCTACTTTCTAGCTGTCATTTTGGACAAGTACGTTAACCTCCTCAGGTCCAAGTTGCCTTATCAGTGAAGTAAGGCTAATAATTGTTATCTATATACAGGTAGCTATATAAAGAGTGGCTGTAAAGATTAAACTTGATAAAGCAGATAAAAACTTTAACCGATGCCTACCTTGTAACAAGCATTCAATCCTATCACCTTTGTTGTCATGAGTACTGTTTTGTCGTTAATGTCTACAGCCTTATCTTATAATGAGTGGTCACATATGAAACACTTTTATGTAATCATTGATTACATTGCCTTTCTCCCTTAACTATGGGACTGTGTCTTTCTCCACCAGTGTCAAGTGTAGAGCCTGGCATAGTGTCGACATCTGCTAAGTGTCCTTTGTTCTTTGTATTTTGAGTAAATGAACAAATTTAACCACGTAGAAGTTTCAGATTAAAGAAACAAACAGTAAAAAGTTAGCCTGTATCAGTGGTATACTTCAATTTTTTAGCTTTAAACTGGATAATCCAGTGTCCTTTCTCATACATACAATGGCAAACAAAAATTCATTGAAAGGGAAGTCAGAATATTGACCCTTAATCATTAACTTCAAAAGTCATCTTGAAACCTAGGGTCAGTCAGAGGAGAATGACCAGACAACAAATGGGGAGGGACGATGCAAGAGTCTGGGTCAAAGATGGGGGCTGCTGATCAGTGGATTGGCACAGGACGTTTCATAAACTCGGGATGGACGGGACTTGGCAATGCGGGAGGAGGGACCGGAAAGGATCTCATGAGCAGTATCCTGCAACCAGGACGTGAATTCCTCTCAATTCCTCCTTTCAGTTCTAATTGTCTGCCTTGATCAAGACGACAAATATTTACAAATCCATCTTTGTAAAGCTAATACTCTTGTCATTGTATGAACATATACCTGAATCATCCCTTTTCTGGACATGGAGCCAACAAGTTGAATGATACTTCCATTACCTAGGGTTCTCCTGGGACTCAGCTTTAGAATGACAGCACATATTTTAGTTCCCATGCATTTCCATTTATTTCATGCAGAAGTCACTCTAACATTGTTCAAAATACAGATAGCATGGGATTTTATATGACAGAGGCATCCTGGAAGTCACCCAAGAGTTTTTATTCATAGATGGTAGACAAAATCTTATTTAGCATGCATGTCCAAAAGGGAACAGAAAGATATGCATTATGAGTCATCTGGATAAATACTGAATATTAGAAATCATGGAGGAAAGATCTGATTTTCTTTTCTCTTTTTGGATTGACAAAAAAAAAAGAAAACTGAATCAGGATCCCTGATAGGATGATTCCCAGGTTTGGATGCTGCACTTAGCCTGATAACACATTCTTTAAAAAAAAAAAAAAAAAATTCTGTATATTCTAGGCTGCCTATGTCATTTGGTACAAAGAAATACTCATGCCTAGTTGCCTAACCAAAGAACAAGGAGTGCCCTGGGCACTAGAGGAGGCCTGAAGTTACACACAGGACAGGGTTCAGGTGGAAGCTGGCTATCCCCACTGACGAGCACAGGCTGTTGGTGGATGTGTGCACGGTGGTCCCAGTCAGTGGTAGCCCATCAGAAGATGCTCTATGTTCCATGTTGTAGACATACTCACACCTGCGTTTACCCAACCCGAAGCTTTGTGAAGCTGAGAAGGGGTGGGCCGGCACTAACATGACCACGCTGCCTACAATGTTCACTTTGCTGCTGTCTTTTCCATCCTGATGGGTCTCTTTGCTAACAAGGGTCAGAAAGCTCTCATGGCACATAATGAGAATGACTGTGTGTTGCTTAAAGCAATGTGCCTGGGACATGAGCCATCATCCAGAAAGGGGTAGCTTGGAAGACTGATGATAAGACTTTATAATGTTCCTCAGCCTCCAGTGAGGGATTAAACCTGGCTCTAAGGGGACCGGGTGGCTCAGTTGTTAAGTGTCTGCCCTCGGCTCAGGTCATGATGCCAGAGTCCTGGGATCAAGCCTCACATCGGGCTCCCAGCTCAGCAGAGAGCCTGCCTCTCCCTCTCCCACGCCCCCTGCTTGTGCTTCCTCTCTTGCTGTGTCTCTCTCGGTCAAATAAATGAATTCTTAAAACAAACAAACAAACAAAAAAACCCTAGCTCTAGCCAGCTGGCATCTCAATATGATTATTATTTAGCTAATGGGACATTCAGCATATCAGTTAAGGACAGACACAAATTTTCCTTTTGGCTTTGGTATTGAACATTAAAGCAGTTTTAATAAGCTAATGACATGAGTGAGTCTTAAGCCTATACCAGTAAGAAACTACATGGTTTGAAAGCCATTTCAGATTTTACTTACAAATGTAGAATAATAGAGGAAGAGGGCAATTTTCAAGGGCATCTTTCCTTTTCTAGCGTGACCAAGAGGAGGGCAGGGGTGAGCAGAGAAGAATGTGGTCAATGCTCAGAAAGGTGGAAGGGTTCAAGGATGAAGTGACTTTGGGTTAAAGCTCTGCTTTTACTGAATTTATGTCTGAGCCACTTCTGTATGATGGGCCTGCTTCTTTCTTCTTCCCTGGGGGTGCACTCTTGGTGCAGGCTTCTGTATAATATGGCTTTTCTAAGACTACTGAGGTTGAGCTCTGGTCATTTTTGCTCAGCGACTGCACTGGGGCCTATTAATGACCAGAATGAATTTTTATTTCATAGATAATACAAAGTTAAAATAGATAATACAAAGTTAAAAGACTCTTTTAGCTCTTAAAGGGAGATATAGGGTAGTTCTATCTCCAGAAAAGAAACAGAGTCAATGGAAAAAAGGAACTATGTCGCTTGTAATATGTAGACGAAAGATCTGGAAACGAGTAGATGGTGAGGTTTCCTAGGAAACTGGGGTACAGGGGAATGAGATTTGGGTAGAGCTCCTGGAGTTATCTGACAAAAAAGGAGAGATTTAAATTTAGATCCAATTTTGTCTAACTTGGAGAGCCAAGGAACCTCAGAGAAAATGCGATTGGAAGGACGTAGAAAAGAAGGTCAAATTAGAAAGAAAAGAGACACAGGTGAAGAGAGTTCCTTGATAGCCAGGAGGAAGGGGGACTGCATAACTAGATACCCAGAAAAGGAATAATTCCCTAAATTAACCACCCAGCGTGTATTCTTTCTCTCTCCATCTCTCACTTTTAACCTCCATACACACACACACACACACGCACACGCACACTCACACGCACACGCATGCCCACACACCTGTGAGCCATGACTGCTGACCTGATAGGACCTGCTTTCTGAACTTGAGAGAAGATAAGTGGGAGAGAGAACACTATTCCTAAAGCCTTCTCATTTGTGGTAGGTGAGCAAAGGACAATATTTTCAAACCGTCGCGTGTTCCCAAGGCCATCTGTAAAGTGTGGAGGAAAGAAATAGCAGTATCTCAGACCAGGCCTCATCTGGAAGGCATTATTGCTAAAACATAAAAAGACATGTCTTGGGGCGCCTGGATAGCTCAGTGGGTTAAAGCCTCTGCCTTTGGCTCGGGTCATGATCCCAGCGTCCTGGGATCGAGCCCCACATCGGGCTCTCTGCTCAGCAGGGAGCCTGCTTCCTCCTCTCTCTCTGCCTGCCTCTCTGCTTACTTGTGGTCTCTGTCTGTCAAATAAATAAATAAAATCTTAAAAAAATAAATAAATAAAAAGACATGTCTTGCCCCAGAAAAGGGGCTCTATTGGATGCAAGGCTGCTGCTGCAAGAGGCATTCCATTTGGAAACTTGACAATGGTAATCGTTGAAAGTGGTTTCTGCACTGCACTGAAATTCAAGGACATTTCTAAGTGTCCTTCTTATGCATGACTTTTCACATACACAAAGGAAAACAAAAGATACGTGGCTACAATAATGATTTCCTTTTTTGTTCTTATTTGTTTCTTTTTTGAAAGAGACACAGAGGTAATTAAATCTTTCCACATTTTTAACTCTTTAGCAGAAAATACCTAGGAGGATAGAGGTTGGGAATTTGCAAACTTAGCGGTTGCTTCAAAGGTCAATATAACCATGGGGAAGTAGAACAAGAAAGGGCAGTGACTGGTCATTCCCAAGGTCAGATGGCACAGACTGGTATATGTGAGGTTCAAAAGCTTTCGGGAAGAATTTCCATGCAGGGAGATTGGTCTGGCAAGTTCAGCAGCAAGTTGTGCCTGGGAAAAATTAGACTTCTCATTAGGTTTGTGAAAACTATCCTGAATGATCTACAATGTAAAATAGTGTTCTTTACTTATACTTCCATCCTCTGTGATATAAAATGCACACACAATGGTAAATCAATTGGCACATCTAACCGTGATTTCTAGAGACTGAGAACAAATAATTAAGTCCATTCTGTTTCCAACAGAAAACCAGGTTATGTACCATGGAGATCCTTGGTACCACAGTAACCGAAAGACTCATCAGGTACTAATGCAAATGCTAGTTATGAGAGAATCACAATTAAATATAATACTATGTAAATATAATGCCATAGCAGAGTTTTTAAATCCACGTATTATGGGTTGATAAAATTGGCTTTTATAGCTATGGGTTCCCATCTGAGATGTGAGTTGAAGAGTGGACCCTTTGGGCCACGACTAATCTGCCAGGTGCCCTGGGGTGGAGGGGAGAGGACCCCTCACCGAGGAGAGCTCATCTCTCGGCAGCTGTGTGTATCTCAGCCGGTTGTGGACCACACCTTGAGCTTGGGAGTGCCGTGGTGAGGAGCAGAACCAGGAGAGGCTGGTCCTTGCTGGGCAGGCTGTCAGCCACAGTCTGCCTGGGATCCTGTGAGGAAAGGCTCTCCTCTGGGCCTGATCTATTGCTGCTGGGTCTGAGCCAATTCTTATTCGGGCAAGGCAACTAGACAGACTTGGCTCCACAGAAATGCCAACATAAACAAGTTGCTGTTTGACCTCCTAATTCTGGCTCTGCATTAAACTAACAAGATCTTTTTTATTAGTAGTAAGAGTATTACAAATGCAAAAGTTTGGCTCCTGAGTTTACTGAACTGGAAACACACTGCCTGGAAAGGCCAGAGCTTTTTCAAATTCTTTAGAACTGCCTTATTGCTGTTCTGTCTCCTACTCTTACCTCCTTGTATTTCTCATCCCCTCGTTTCATTCCTTTTTTTTTTTTTTTAAAGACTTTATTTATTTATTTATTTATTTGAGAGAGAGAGAGAGAATCAGAGGGGAGAAGGTCTGAGGGAGAAGCAGACTCCCCATGGAGCTGGGAGCCCAGTGTGGGACTTGATCCCAGGACTGCTGAAGGCAGTTGCTCAACCAACTGAGCCACCCAAGCAGCCCCTCATTCCCCGTTTTTTTGTTTTTTGTTTTTTTTTTTAAAGAAAAGGGCTAAATTTTTCTGGTTAAATACTGCAATATTTCTTTCTTCTAAGTCATAAGTCATAGCACGGGAAGTATCAAATGACAGCGTGGCACATGATCTACCCACAAACCCACAACTCGGTTGTCTTCAGAGACCACCAGCACTGACCTCAACCCCTACCTCCCGGTTCTTTCTCCGAAGGTGATAGCAAGTCATCCCAAATCTGTGTTTATCTCATTTAGACAAAAAATAAATCAGTGAGTGCCTCAGTCAAAATGACAAATGGTGTTTCTATCTATACCAACAAACCAGTGAATTGCAAAGGTTTAAATACCTGAAGAACAACTTTATCCTCCAAGCAGCGTATTGTTAAGGAGAGAAGGAGCGAGCAGGAAGACCCTGACACCGTCACAGGACAGGGCAGTGCTCCTCCCACTGCAAACCCAGTTCAGTTTATGAGGACTTCTGTTTGATTTGCGAAACCAATTCATCTGGCCCTATAATTCGTGCAGCCAATCACCTCTAAGGCCAATGAAGGTTTTTTTATGGGCAAATATCTTCCCCTGTGAGTAATTTCACATAAGAGTACAGCAACAGGGAGCTAAAATGGATTTCTGACATTATCTTGTAGATGACAAACAGACATTTTCACTTGGGTTGATTATCTGATAGAACGCCTCATTCATGCAGATTTCTATTCTCTGCAGTCTGGCCAAAGAAGACCAGAACAGCCCGGCCAGACATGGAAGAAAGGGGGCCTGGTCTGTGGGAGTGTTTAATTATAGGCTCACTTACAACAAAGGCCATCAGATGGCTCATTTATGTCGCTTTTCCGTGCTTCCTTCTTCTTATCACTCATCAAGAGGGGATTGCATTTGCGTGTGAGGGACGCAGAGAGTGGCCTTCACTCCCATGTTACGACTCTTGCATCATCAATCTATCTTCCCTCCACACAACACACAGGTCACACTGGGCTGCAGTGATTTTGCAGGAAACTGAATGTGAAAGCCAGTGAAGGAGATTTAGTTTACAGAAGTGGTAGGTGTTACAGCTCAGCTTACCACAAAGAATCTCTGTTTCATTACAATGGAATCAAGAGGCAGACATGGGAGTGGCACCACGCCCTATTTCCCCCAGTGATCCACCAGTAAAATTTTTGCTTTCACTAATGTATTGCTCTGCTGATCTGAAAGTCTTAGTTCTAAAGGGAGGAAATGTCTCAGGGGCCCCTGGATGGGTTAGTTTGTTAAGTTTCTCTGGATTTCGGCTCAGGTTGTTATCTCAGGGTTATGGGATCAAGCCCTGAAGCAGGCTCTGCTCTTAGGGCAGTCGCTTGAGATTCTCTCCCTCTCCCTCCTCGCCTCCCCACTCACTCTCAAGTACGGGCACTCCCTCTCTCTTTTTAAAATAAATAAAATCTCAAAAAACAAAAACAAAGGGAGGAATGTTTCTACCAGGAGACACAACCATGATTCCACTGGACTGGAAGTGAAGACCGCTACTCAGCTGCTTTCAGCTCGTGCTTCTCAGTTAACAAAAAAGGGAGTTCTTGTCACTGTGCTGGCTGGGGTGATCGATCTTGGTTACCAAAGGGAACCGGGCTCCTAATTCATGAAAAAGGTAAGGAAGACTAGGTCTGGGATACAGGAGACCCCCAGGCATTCCTTAGTATGACCATGCCCTGTGATTATAGTTAACGGGAAACATCAACATCCCAATCCAGGCAGAACTACTAATGGCTCACATCTTCAGGAATGAAGATAGGGTTACCCCACGGCACCCTGCCCCATCCCTCCTAGAGACAGTGTGTGTGTGTAAACATATACGTATATGAGACTTTTGATGCAGTGCTTGGCACATAGTAAATGTTCAATAAATGTCAACTGTTGTTAGCTTTACGTCACTGAAACTCAATGCTAAAGCATGGAAAGGTCTGAAAACTTTCCTTAACAGTTCTTTCTAAAAAGTTCAGCATGAATCAAATTGAACTGCAAATTCATGTAGAGAATTGGCAACTTAAAAGAAGGGCACAACCATCAGTCCATCCGGAGCGGAAGGCTTTTTTGTCGGTGCAAATAACAAACCGCTGCCTGATTGTTTGAACTTATTAAGAATCCTTCTAAGTTCCTAGTCTGCTTTGCTCTATTAATTTAGACAACTACTCCCCAGCACCACAAATCATCTTTGAATATATTCAAGTTCAGCAATGTATTTTGCTTCCTCCGTGTGGTAGGCTGAAAAGGGACCCCCTCCCCCATCAAAATACATCCACATCTGAATACCTGGAATCTTTGAATGTTAAGGGTGTTTGATTAAGTTAAACATTTTGAGATGACAGGTTATCCTGTGGGCTATAGACTGAACTGTGGCTATCCTGCCCACCCCCCTTTGAAGCTGTGACCACTAATGTGTCTTATATTTAAAGACGGGGTCTCCATGGAAGTGATTAAGGTTAATGAGGTCATAAATGTGGGTCAGTGTCCTCATGAGACACCAGAGAGCTCTCTCTCCCATATCCCTCACCTCCATGTACACACATGGAGAAAAGGCCAAGGAGGACATAGTGAGAAGGTAGACATCTGCACGCGAGGACGAGAGCTCACCAGAAACTGAACCCTGATGGACTCTGATCTGGGACTTCCAGCCTCCAGGTGTGGGAAGTAAATTTCCGTTGTTTAAGCCACCCAGCGTGTGGTATTTTGTTAGAGTAGCCTGAGCACAGGCTAATAGACCCAGGCTGAGGAGGGCCTTAAATGTAGTCACATGTATCTTATTAGAGAGAGGTAGAGGGAGAAGGTAGACACACACAGAAGGGTATGGGAAGATGGAGCAGAGGGAGACTTGAAGATCTCCACTTAGAGAATGGAGAGAGAGAACCACAAGCCAAGGAATGCTGGCAGCCATAGCAGCTAGAAGAGGCCGGGTACAGATTCTCTCCAGAGACTCTGCATGGATCATGGCTCTGCTGAATTCTGGCCTGGCATATGGTACATGCTGGATAGCAGGATTGTTCAAACATACCCTGAATATCCCTGTTAATCACGGTTTTGAAAATACAGAGATCTTGTCCTCTTTCTGTGTTCCCTTCAGATAGGATGCACGGCACAGTGTGTTGTTCAGGGTTCAAGGTCAGGGGCTCAGGGGCTGGCCAACCTGAGACAAGTGTCTCCTTTGCAATGAAGACTGTGCATGTGGCAGGCCTTTATTTTTTGGAAATGCTGGCCAGGCAAGGAGGGGAAGGGGTACTGAGAGTTGCAGGGTGAAGTGGCTCAGATCTACAAACTGGCTGCGTGTAGATCCTAGCACCAAATGCTCCCTCTGCACAAGGGAACCTGCATCCTGATCGCTGCCTACAGGTGTCTTCTTTGGTGTCACTGGACCATCACCCACCCTAGGCTGAGAGTTTGCTGGGGAGCAGCTGTACCCCACGAAACAGACTTTGGACTTCTGGTCCTCAGAAGGGTGAGAGGAAAATTTCTGTTGTCTTAAGACACCAAGTCTGTGGTAATCTGTTACAGCAGCCACACAGAACCAACAGAGTCAGCAGTGAATCATTCATTCAACAACTGAGCTTAACTGTGAGCTGAGACCCTTGTCATCACATCCCTGTCCATCAGGAACACTGAGTTTCTACTGTTTCATGAGCTGGGGATACAGTGACAAATAAGACAGATATAATTCCATTCTTAGATTCCAGTCTGTTGTTGGAGACAGACTGAAAACACTTGAAGGAATTAATCTGTAATATGATTTGGGGAAACACCGTGAAGAAAATAAACAGGTGGCTGGATGACGTGAGAGTTCGGTGGAAGCTACTTAGATAGCGAGGGGGAGTGTTCTTTGCAGATGAAGCACTGGGGCTGAGACTGAAGCAGCCAGGCAAGGAGCTGGGAAAGAGCTGTTCGGGCAGGCGGACATCAAAACCAAAGGTGCCAAGGAGGAAAGGGCACAGCTAGTTCTAGAACTAGAAGGGCAGCTGATGTTGCTGATGTCTAACAGTAGTAATTCATGGAGTGCATCCTCTGGACTAGGCACTGTTGGATGCAATTTACACTATTCACCTTCTCAGTAACTCGTGAGGAAGCTACGATTATTTCCCCCGTTCTAAGAGGAAAAGAGGGAAACACAGTATGGTGAGCAAGTGTCAAGAGTGGAGACGGGAGCCATTAAAACGCATAGGAACACTGTGTAAGCCATTAGAGGTGAGCACGGCATTGCTCAGAATGCAATGAGAAAGAAGAGTATTCAGCAAAAGAGAATATAATCTAATTGGTGTTTTAAATGGACCACCCTGGCTGCTGGTGGGTGATTAATTGCAGGGACTAAGGGGAAGCTGGCGGACCGAGAGACTATTGCAATGGTCTAAATGAGAGAGGATGGTGGTCTGAGCTAAGATGATGTCAGGAGAAAGAGAAAAGAACGCATTTTAGAGGAGAATTGACAGAGAAAAATTAAGACCGAGTCTCAATGACTGAAGCTGAGTGTTTTGAGGTATGTGATTCTTTTCTAAACATTTCTCATGGTGCATTTATTACCCTATTTTCATGTATCATTTCCTTAAACAGAGAAGATCTACACTTAACATCTCCTACAGTACTAGGATAAACTCTTATGCTTTTAACCTATGAATTTTTAATCTTATGTATTGTATTATGTATTATGAACTTCTCCCATTTCTTCATTGGTCTCCATTCTTGCAACCTGAGAACTATTCTAAGAAGAGAACTGTATTTAGGAAAGCACAATTTTAAAAACACTACTTAAGTTTGATAATCTTGGCAAACGAACCACTGTCAACTTCCTCCAAAGTATTTTCATCTCTTACATTTATTTTAAAGAAACCAACCCCTCAGAGAAGTACAAAGTACTATGAGGAACATCTTGGAGCTGAGGAAGCAGGAGGTGAGGCAGGTTTAGTAGGGTAGAGTGATAAGGTCTTGAGGCAAAAGCTGACATACTGCCTTGACCCTCCTAAGGTCTCCCAAGGCCTGACCCAATTCTCTTCCCATTTCCCAAATGCTTAATTGCATTGCAACATAGTAATTCTTTTTGTCCTTCCATTCCTTCCTTATTTTTAGGCTTCTAAAAACAATCCATATCTCTACTGCATGGGCCAAGGATACAACTTTAATTTAACAGATCTTAGAATAACCTTAATGGAGATTTGATGAAGCTGGATCTGTTCTTTCTCAATTCATAGAAATAACCAATCATCAGGGAATATTATCATGGCTGTGGGAGGGGGAAGCCTTTGACAAAAAGAAAAATGAACTGCCCTTACAACCATACCTTATTTCCTTGTCTCACATGTACCTGGTAATGGCAGGAAAGACAGAAAAATGAGATAAATGGATGAGTAATTGATCATAAAGAATAACATGATGTCACAGATGTCATGGGGGAGATCATTTTATGGTTTTAATAATTAATCAATTCTTTTTCTAAATAAAAATGTTGGTACCTGGGGGTGCCTGGGTGGCTCAGTGGGTTAAAGCCTCTGCCTTCGGCTCAGGTCATGATCCCAGGGTCCTGGGATCAAGCCCCGCATTGGGCTCTCTCTCAGCGGGGAGTCTGCTTCCTCCTCTCTCTCTCTGCCTGCCTCTCTGCCTACTTGTCTGTCAAATAAATAAATAAAATCTTTTAAAAAAATTTTTAAAAATTTTGGTAACTGATGAATCGCTGCCACCTTCACTGAAATAACCCTCAAGACTCATTTCCCAATTCGAGAATATCACTAAGAAGTAGTGGCATTGAGCCTAGAATATTTGATTATTTCATAATAAAATCTCACAACGTTATTATCACTGTATTTCCACAGTATTGTCTAATCCTCAAAATCCATGGAGTGCTATCAAAAATGTGACAGACATTCAATAACAATGTCAGTTTCTTATTCCCCCTTTAAATTAAATTTTGTACTTGCTATAAAAATAAAATGACTGTCTTAAGACTTAAAAACATTCTGAACTTTGGGTTTATTACTATTATATAAACATATTTTAAAAAAATCAGATATCTAGAGGATTTGGTATCCATGAACCAACAGAACCATAACCATTTTTGATGTCTCTCCCTAAAATTTTGAAGGGGATGCGAACGGTGAAGTATCATCAAACTGTAGAGAGATTGGTCAATTGAGATGACCTTCTCTACAATCAAATCAGTTTGTGTGTATAAGGGCCTCTTTTCTCTGGATCTGTGATTCTGGGAAAGTTAACTTGGTAATATTGTCCTTATCTGATATTGTCCTATCTGATATTAGCTCTTCAGAGGTGCACTCTATGCGTACAACTTTTGGAATGCACTCCATGTCTACAGATGCCTTTGCCTCTGCCTGCTCTGTAAGTGATGACTTCAATATCCCTTCCCTTTCCCATCTCCGCTCAGGGCTACTGCTTTGCATTGGCACACCACTCATTCCTCTACATAAATGAAAACGATAAAGCAACACACTGAAGACATTTCACTGTCTGCAGTCACACCATGGGTTTCTTTCTCTATCTCTATCTAACAGATACGGCCTTCTATGCCACCAAGAACTAAAACAGAAGGCACATCCACCACTTACTCTAAAATGAGGTGGAAATTATTACAATTAGCCGTAAGAGCAAGTCTGTACACTTGAAGTGCAAAGGAATTTGTACCATTTTGTGTACAGCTTTCAGCAGCTTTATTACTGACACACTTTGCAGAGGAGATGGCTGTTTCCTGGTGCTGAAGATCAGTGAAGAGTTTGCAAGGACAGGTGTAGTTTACATTGGGGGTCAGTCAACTAACAGATCTGGCAGCTGCCTGGTTTTGTAAAGTTTTATTGGATGAGAGCCATGTCCACAGTAGCACTGAGCAGCTGTGACAGAGGCTGCTTGGCTTGTAAAGCCTGAAATATGTAGCATGTGAACCCTTACAGAACAGTTTGTGGACCTCTGTGCATGGAGACCCATCAATAATATATAGACAGACATGGAAATATAGTGTGTGATAATGACTCAGTTCCCAGTTTCACTGTGGAATAATATATGATAATAAATATGAATGTTAGCTATGATTTTCCTATGAATAGAATAAATTTCTCAGCAAGCTGTCCACCCCTGATGTGAACTCGACTCTCACACTCCCCCATGATACTGTAATAGCTACTGTGACATTGAACTGGTTTTTCTAATCTCCATGTTCCCTTAAGATGTTCTCTGAGCACTCCATCAATTCAGACAAAGGATGAATCAAAATAGTGGCTTGCTATTATGGATTTTTTTTTTTTTACTTTTCAGCTGGTCGCATCAACATGAGATGTAAAGCGTCCATATCAAGCAATGGCTTTTTCACTTCTCATGGGAAAATTCTTCGATAATGTTCAGCCTTGAAAACTGAAGTTTAACCTTGAAGGTTTCTTGTGGAGATAAGCCTTTCATTGAATAAATCATTGCCGGATCCTTACTGTGCCAGGCACTGTACTAGATATCGGGGATCTGACAGGGAAGGAGACATGCTCTCTCTCTGTCATCCAGGCTTACTACTTAATTCTTACATAAGGTCAGTCCTTTTATCTAAAGATAGAATCATTAGCACATAGAGGAAATACCAAGGCAATTAATAGCTGTGGAGACAGATGCCCACAGAGCAACAGGAAACAGCTACTCTCCTGCATGTTCATGCCTGGTTCCATGGAGCATCAAGAAGGACCTGGGTCTGAAAGCACTAACCAAATTCACATTCAAGTTCAACTGAGAGACCTTGCTAAATTTGAGACTCCACAGAATGGTTTACAATTTTTTTTTTTTTAAATAAAACCACATCCCAAAAAAAACTTAAATGAGATAGAGACTAAGCCTATGACTAAGTTAGTGCTTAGCAATATAATGAGCAAAGAGTTTTAGTTCTGTGAAAATAATGAGGAAAACAGACACAAAGAAGCACTTGCCCTTTGTGTTCACGCTTGTCCATTAAAACTGAAAATAAACCATTTAAACCTTCTAATCAGTGTCTGGTTGCAATTCAGTTCCATTTTTCAGTGGCAGAGATATGTATTTATTTGAGGGAATTGCAAGCTTTACGTATTTTCAAAGTAAAAATAACTTCATAGTTTTATGTTTATAAAAATAATATATGTATATCATTTCACCAATGCATAATTTATGCAATACTTCAAAGTGTGCAGAACATAAAATATCAGCACTCAAAATTCTACCATCATTAATAATGGCATTATTTATTGAGTGTTCAGTGTGTCAGACACTGCAGTTAAGTGATTTACATTCCTGTATTCATTTCTATAGAGGGAACTGGCTAGTTACACAGTATCTACTGTTATGACCCCCATTTGCTGATGGAGAACTTACAGATAACAGAAATTAAGTAACTTTGGCACAAGGCTGTATAACTGGTAGAATCAGGGATTCCTGTATCGAATTCAGGGGTGCTGTAAACCTAGGCAGAAACCCAGAATTTTGATTCTCACTGACATCTAACTGAAATCTAGCATTTCTTCATCATAAATGTAAGCGATGAGCTCTATTAGTATTAGCAGTGCCTTAGACTTTTAGCCAATAGAAATTACATATATTGGGGCGCCTGGGTGGCTCAATGGGTTAAACCTCTGCCTTCGGCTCAGGTCATGATCTCAGGGTCCTGAGATAGAGCCCTGCATGGGGCTCTCTGCTCAGTGGGGAGCCTGCTTCCCCCCTCTCTCTCTGCCTGCCTCTCTGCCTACTTGTGATCTCTCTCTCTCTCTGTCGAATAAATAAATAAATATTTTTAAAAAAGAAATCACATATATTTTCATATCACATTAACAACTGCTGCAGAGAAAGATCTGCACTCATCACTGCTTTGAAACAATAGTAGTTATCAAGTGTGCTTCTAGATCTTGTGATTTGCATATTACTATATCATCTCATTTAAAAATATTTTGAAAACTTTATTTTAATATAATCAGCCTGCTTTGTAATGCTATGTGTTTTATTTTAGACATTTAAAAACATTGTGAAAGGGATCTCTCTAGGGTTTACCAGACTAAGAAAGGGGCCCATAACACAGAAAAGATAGGGACCCTTTGGTAGAGGGGGAGCTGAAACTGACACCTGGGTGGTCTGACTCTGGAGCCTGGGCTCAGGCATATGACAACTCTCTTATTCTGTCTGCCCTTGGATGCATGTTCATATTTTGGTGAATATACTTTCAAGTCTCTAATTTAGAGAGAGTAGGTTAAGTGGTGATTAGGCAAACTCAGGAAAAAAATCAAGGAAACATTCTCAGGAACAAAAACCCTGTACCAGCATATACTGCTTCCTGACATTACCAGTACTGATGAAATCCAGCCAAGTAATAAATAAAGCAAAATAAAGAATTCAGGAAAGAAGGGTCTACATTTCAGGTAAATGGGGTTAAATCCCTAGGGATTATACTGATAAAAATTAACTATTAAAATCATGGGCAATATAAAAAGAGTACAAAGAAGTCAGGAAATGAGGGAGGGACAGTATTACCTTTCACGGAAGGGGCCACCTAAAAACTCTCAACACTTTAAATACGGAGTAGAAAATAAATCTTCCATCCATGGGAGCCCCTGAAGATGTGCAGAGTAGTGGCCTTGCTTCAGCCCTCATGTTTGAGCCAACCTTTGTTCTTTATCTCAGCAAGCTGATGCTGTGATTTCTATGAACTTGTGTCATCAATATTCTAGTCCACGGGAGAAAGACACATACAGGTCTGGTGACAAAATTAGGTTTCTGAGTATGCTGGAGGGACTGGACTGTGCACCTGGTGACAAGCACATCCCATGCATTCTCTTGGGAAACAACGAGCTGGTTTTTCTTGGCCACACTCCACAGCAACCACAAACCTTTCCATTTGAAACTTCTGCAACTCCTCTAGCTCATTCCATTTTCCTCTACAGCTTGTGCTGATGATGTGAGTTCATAATCGTTGTTTGTGATGTGGAGTTTATGAATAGATACACATAAAAGGAGTTTTGATTTCTGGCCATCAGTTTGGACTTGCTTCACGGTTTATCCCCAATTTCTCTAATCTTTCCAGTACTTCTAGTACATGGAAATTGCTAATGTGGCAGAGACTGGCTATGGGTTCACTAAGCCTATTTTCAATTCTTCCTCTACAAACAACTTGACTACATTTCCCAGCTTCCCTTGCAATCAGGTGTGGTCATGTGCTGGAGTTCTGGCCAAAAGAACAAGGAAGAGGTTATCTATACTACTCTGGACAGAGCCATTAAAGTCTTGAGGTTGTCTCAACAGATAGCCCTACAAAGGACTCCAAAAACCTAGCCCACGGGCTGGCAAATTTTTTCTTAAAGGGCTACATAGCAAATATTTTAGGCATGTGGGTCACGTGGTCTCTGTCATAACTACTCAACGCTATTGCTATAAAGCAATAGCAGCCATGGTTAATATAGAAAGGAATGGGCACAATTGCACTCCAATAAAGCCATATTCGCCAAGAAAAGGGGCTGGTTTGCAGATCACGGTTTGTTAATCCCTGCCTTTAAGGATGGCAGAGCCACAATATGGAAGGAGTCTGGGTTTCTGAATGGCTGCATGAGAAGCACTCTCCCCCACCCAAAGAAGCTGGCAACACTTACCCTAACCAGTTTAGAAAGACGGTGATCTCAAAAGACACTACTGAGTTTCCAGGCAGGGGGAAACCAAGTTCAAATATTCATCACTCTCTCACCTCGATATTTTATGTGAAATGCCTCGGGGCCTCAAGGAGGCCAATTTTTCCAATTCTCTACTCACCAGTGACAGTTTAAAAAATATAAAAAGAGTCATAAAGGTTAAGTGTTAAAAATCTCCCATTTATAATCCTATTTTAGTACTCTAAACTTAAAAATCATAGCCTTTGAAGATGCCACTCTTACAAGAAGAAATACAACAAACTGCTTATGAAGGTATTTTTGTAAGTAAGACATGTACTATCACTTTTCTGCTCCGTGGTTGCCTCAGGCTGAGGATGCCTGACCTGGCTTTTCAAGTGCAGTTCCATTAATCAAATTGCTCATCACTGCAGAGGATCAACATGGTTGCTTGGCTCCAGATTCTGATCCACAGCAAATGAAAGATTCTGCTGTTAACACAATCTCTGCAAACTCTCTGGCATTGGCACTCAGATGTTCAGGATGCTTGAGATGGCTGGTCTTTTCAAGTTTCAGTGGTTTGGAATCTCAGCCTTTGCATTAATCCACCTGGTGATTTTGGGTGTTCTTACCATCTTTATTTATAAATGAAAAGTTAAGGACCCAAACAGTGCCTGGCACATAGCAGGCATAGAATAAATAAATATTTGCTGGATGAAGTTCTTTCAAATTTAGTTTATAATCATATGTTATTAAATTATCCCCACATCCAGGGTTATTAAAGTTTTCTTGCCAAATCTCTTACAACAACAACAACAACAACAAAACCGGTAAGAGAAAATGGCACATGTGGGATGAAATTTTTAGTGGCTGACAGATGGGGTCAAGGGAGATCATGAGACTACACCTGTCCTCTGAGGATATAACCTGGATTGTTAGAATAAGTAGTTGACAAGGTAAGACACTTTTATGATTACTTGTCGAAAACAACTCCCAGCAATTATACAAAATGTATCAGATACACAGATGAGCCAAAACCATGCAGCATCTAGTCTAACGAAGTTCTTACAGTTCTTCATACATACATACATACATACATGAAGTTCATACAGATGAAATTCTAAAAAATTCTAAAAAATTCACATGAATCACATTACCCAGAAGAGATGAAATAGACTTGTTGGACACAGGACTTTGAAATTTCTCTCTCCCCTTTTTTTAGGAGTGAGTATTTGGATGACAAAAACATTTTCCTGGATGTAAGTTTTATGGAGCCCTTAATTTCCTAAAATGTTAGTCTTCCAACAAGATCACCTGTGGTTTCAGGCTGCTCAGTGTGGGGAACCATATAAGACAGTGGCCTAGAGGGGCGCCTGGGTGGCTCAGTGGATTAAGCCGCTGCCTTCGGCTCAGGTCATGATCTCAGGGTCCTGGGATCGTGTCCCGCATCGAGCTCTCTGCTCAGCAGGGAGCTTGCTTCCCTCTCTCTCTCTCTCTCTCTGGCTGCCTCTCTGTCTACTTGTGATTTCTCTCTGTCAAATAAATAAATCTTTAAAAAAAAAAAAAAAAAGACAGTGGCCTAGAGGAAAAGTTTAAAGGGAACTAGGAGAAAACTTACAATGTTCATTTCTTCTCTATCAATTTCATATTTATTTTGATACAGTTACAAAAATAACCTTATGAAATTACTCTCAACTTTATTATAGCTATTCTGTGACAGTATTAAGCCTTGAAAAACTAATAGCAAAATGTGTGAAGTAAACCATTTTCTATTTTAAATGTCAAGTAAACGGGAATATTCTGCATATTCAACATTGGCTGCTTTTTTTCCTGAAGAATGTTCAGCGTATGATGGCATATTGTAAAAGAATTTATTGGCATTTTATTTTAACAGCTCCCAAATGTTTTGTATTTATGGCTATCACCTAAAAATTCTATTGTAAGCAATGAGGGAATTCAGCTGAAAATGATGAATATAATATTTTCTATATTTGTACACATGAGACCTAAGTTTTGCCTTTTCAAACAAGGCATAAGAGGAAAAACTCACAAAAAAATTGTTAAAAACTACACCTACTTACAAAAATCTTAAAATAAGTTAGTATCCTAAAAATGTAATGAGGCAGGGATTACTAGTTCTGAGGCGCACATTTAATCAGAGAAACTCATCACAATTTGGTCACGTTTCTATACATTCTATACATCAAATGCACATATACAACATTTGTATATATGTATACATCTACACATTTCTATACATTCTACACATTATCTACTGCCTTCAAAAACTCCCTAAGGAAGGTCTCATCACCTTGAAGTTTACTTAAAGAGTAAAAAGAAGCCACACTTAAGGCTCCTTTGATGTGGCAGGCCATGCTCTGCTTATCACCCCAGGCTGCTGGATTCATACTTCACCCAAGAGACAGCCAGTAGCCCTCCTGCCCCCATCCTTTTCCTCCACGCATGCCTGGGTATTCTCTTTGCTAAAGTCACATATGAGGAGGTGACCAGAACGACTTGAAAATCGGTTGTTAAAGTCAACAGAGTGCAGTGTCTGTCTGGGTGGAGAATGTGTCTTCATGACCAGATGCAGCTTCTAATGAGCACCAGCCAGTTGGCGAGGATGTGGAGAGAGGGGAGCCTCGTACACTCTTGGTGGGAATGCAAGTTAGTGCAGCCACTTTGGAGAACAATGTGGAGGTTTCTCAAAAAATTAAAAATAGAGTTTCCCTATGGCCCAGCAATTGCACTACTGGGTCTTTACCCCAAAGATATAGATGTAGGGTAAAGAAGAGCCATGTATACCCCAACGTTCATAGCAGCAATGGCCACAATCACCAAAGTGTGCAAAGAGCCAAGATGCCCTTCAACAGATGGATGGATAAAGAAGATATGGTCCATATGCACAATGGAATATTACTCAGCCATCAGAAAAAATAAATACCCAACGTTTGCATCAACATAGATGCAACATGGATGCATGGAGGAGATTATGCTGACGGAAATAAGTCAAGCAGAGAAGTCAATTATCATATGGTTTCACTTACTTGTGGAGCCTAAGGAATAACATGGAGGACATGTGGAGATGGAGAGAAGTGAGTTGGGGGAAATCGGAGGGGGAGACAAACCATAAGAGACTGCGTACTCTGAGAAACAAACAGGGTTTTGGATGGGAGGGAGGTGGGGGGTCGGGTGAGCCTGGTGGTGGGTATTAAGGAGGGCACGTATTGCATGGAGCACTGGTTGTTATATGCAAACAATGAATCATGGAACAGTACATCAAAAACTAATGATGTATTGTATGGTGACTAACAGAATACAATAAAAAAATGATAAATAAGAACATATGCATAAACATCCATAAAAAAAGAATAATAATCACAGCCACATGTCCCAGCAGGCCCAGCGTGGTGCCAATATTCCCTCACTTGTCTTGGTGTAATTATTAATACTCCTCTTGTGCTATAGGTGGAACAATGGGTCCCCAGCTCCTGTGGATGCATTACTCTTTGTGTAAAATAGACTCTGCAGATGTGAGTAAACCAAGAGCCTGGGGAGATGATCCTGGGTGATCTGGGTCAGCCCCATATGCTCACAGAGGGTCAGATTTGAAGATGCTTTACTGCTGGCTTTCCAGATAGAGGGAGGGGCCACAAGCCAAGGACTACAGACCGCCTCTAGAAGCTGGAAAGGGCAAGGAAACAGATTCTCCCCTTGAGCCTCCAGAAGCCACAGAGCTCTGTGAGCAATTTTAGCCCAGTGAGACTTCTGACCTCCGGTGCTGTATGATCATAAATTTGTATTGATGTAAGTCACTAACTATGTGGTAATTTGTTTGAGCGGCCATAGGAATCAAATCCTTTCCATTTCAAAAGTGTCCTGTTTGTACAATAAATATAAGGGGAAAGAGTTCATAACTGATCAAGCTCTAACCTTGAAAAGCCAACACACCCTCAAGTTGTAAAGCTCTCATGGAAATCCCTTCCTGGGTTTGGTTTTGGGGGATGTCTGAGGCCTAATAAAACTAATTTCCTACATTTTCCACAGATTGCTATGGGTTTAGTGTTCTGGATTCAATACTGTCATCAGGTAATAACAAAAGAAATAGATACCCACTTCTCAAAAGTCTTGTAAAACAGAATTTGCCAGAGCGCTGCACCATGCAGGTGTCTAATGCAGAATCTAGTCATTTGCCTCCCTGGGACATGGGGCTTCATGTCTGGTCAGCACAAAAGGAAGAGAAGGTGCAGACAGTGGACTGATGGGTGGGGAAGGAAATAGATTTTTTTTTTCCCCAAGGGTGGAAAGTGAGAAAAAGCAAATAATCAATGTTGGGTAGGAGAGGTTCACTTTATCATTTAGTTCTGCCTCAGTAAGCAACATCTGGGAGGGCTATTTGCAGATATTTATAACCCTACCAGAAGGTTATCTGGAGGCGAGACATCATGATTAAGTGAAGGAGTAAACTGTATGTGCAGACTGTAGGAAAATCAAATGAGATCTCAGCAGTCACCCGTCAGTTCTCAGGGCTGCAGTGGGAGGCTCCTGCACATTGCCCCTCTCACGCTCCTCTCCAGCTTCCTCCAGCAAAAAGAGCTCCTGAGACAGTCAATTCCACTTTTAGATGACTAACTGCTAACAAGATGTCTTTATATTTAGCTAGAATCTTAGAATCTTCGCCCTTTGGTCCTAAGTCCACGTGCCTGCCGCCGCATAATAGGATCATCTTGGGAGTCTTGACAAATCTAAAGCCCAGGCCATCGTACTGCGGACAGCATAAATCAGAATCAATGGGAGTAGGACCCAAGCAGCACCATTTTTTAAACTCTTCAGGGGATTCCAATGTGCAGTCGAGGTTTAGGGTCACTGGCTTAAACTCACTTCCCCACTACACTCTGCATATAGTGACTTGAACTATATTTATATATATATAGGATATATATAACTTTATTATTATTCAAGTCACCCTCCCCTGAACTGGATTTTCTTTCCCTTAGGTGTGTCTTTCCTCCATCCCCTAAGAGCAGGCAATCGGAGGCAAGGGGCAACCATCACTGAGCAACCCTGGAGAGAGCCATTGTTGGGGACACCAGGGAAGACTTGGTGGCCCCAGTGTCCCTGGTGGGACTGGCCTGGCTCCTTTTACATCTTAAAAAGTATACCCATATTGGTACATTGGACTTCATCAAAATTAAAACCCTTTACGACCCCAGGGAAACTAACAAAAAAATGAAAAGCAACCACCGAGTGGGAGAAAATATTTATCATCATGTATCTGATAGGTGTACACTACCCAGCATATATAAAGAAATATCGCAATCAGTGATTTAAAAATTAACCAAATTAAAATGGGCAAAACATTTAAACAGACATTTCTTCAAAGAAGACAGGAAGATATAACCACCTTTTCCCCAACCTTAAACACACAGACATACACTCCATCCCCTGACCTCACCATTTTTGTGAATTTTGCAAAATTTACCAAGAACTTTCCACTGACTATAAACTGCTCATAATGATGAAGTTACCTCCAATAAGCATTCTTTAAAAATCAGTTTTCTGAGATGGCCCATCTGGCTGTCGTGGAAACCTCTTAAGCCACTCAGACCCACCCTTCTCCCCAGCTCTAGAGCGCCTCCCATCTCTGGGCTTCCTAAGGGCAATTTCAGAGGCTGGCAAGCTGGAATCCCAGGAAAAAGAAAATCCTGAATTTGCCAAAGACTATTTGACTACAAATTCAAGCAGTGCTTGGAAGATTCTTTTAGAAAATAGGCAAGGGGAGGGGGTGCCTGGGTGGCTCAGTGGGTTAAAGCCTCTGCCTTCAGCTCGGGTCATGATCCCAGGGTCCTGGGATCGAGCCCCGCATTGGGCTCTCTGCTCAGCAGGGAGCTTGCTTCCGCGCCACCAACCCCCCCCGCCCCCCCCCCCCCGTTTCTCTGCCTGCCTCTCTGCCTACTTGTGATCTCTGTCTGTCAAATAAATAAAATCTTAAAAAAAAAAAAAGAAAAGAAAATAGGCAAGGGGAAGGGTTTATTATTAAGATTAAAGTTGAGTATTTAACTTATTTTTTTGCAGATAATAAATACTATTGTTCATAAAAGAATTAAAGAACACTACAAGGCAGTGTTTATTCAAGAACTAAGAGGTAAGGAGTCAACTGTAAGCACACTGAGAGTAAAGGGAAGGAGTAGAACATTGTCTATATTGTAATATTAGTTACCATAATATTAACGTATATACTATAAAACTGTACCAATGTATAACAGTACCTATCTATATTTTCTGACTTTTTCTCACAACGAATATGTATTTTTAATAAAAGACAACAGACCACTCTGGAAAGCAGTCTGGCAGTTTCTTACAAAACTAAACATGTTACGACCGTATGCCTGGCAAGTGGACTCCGGGTGTTTATTTCAAAGCACTGAAAACTGTTCATAGAAGAACCTGTACATAAATGTCCAGAGCAGCTTTATTTGTAATAGCCCCAAAAAGAGAAAAGCCAGATGTTCTTCACTGAGGGAATGGTTAAATAAACTGTGGTATATCCATATTATGGAATAGCACTCAGCAATAAAAAGGAATGGGCTCCTGACATAGGAAACAATCTGTATGGATCTCTAATTATGCTGAGTGAAAAAGGTCAAAGCCAGAAGGTTATACACTGTACATACCATTCTTGAAGTGACAAATTTAGAGAAACGGGGAACAGAAAGAAGATTCTGCAGCATTATGGAGGTGGGGGGGAGGCAAGTAGGTCTGGCGGTGAAAGACAATGTGAGCCCTTGCTGGAGGGGAAATGTTCTGTGTGCCCATGGCCTCAATGTTCATATCCTGATGTTGTGTTATAATTTTGCAAGATGTTACCAGTGGGGGAAACTAGGTAAAGGGCAAATGGGGATTTCCTTGTATTATTTCTGAAAACTGCATGTGTATCTGTTATTATCTTAAAAGCTTATTTTTAAAAAAGACAATAGGAATCAATTTTAATGAGATAAAATACTTGTTGCACTGAATCCATTGTTGCATTAAAGAAATGTGTTTGTTAGATAGCAACAAATGTATGTATGTAGTGAAACACTGCTTTAAGAAGTAAAAACAACCATGATATCTCCGAATTGATGACCACAAACATTCAATTTTCAGCAAACACAGCCTCCCTTCTGATGGCATGATGTAGGGTTACTACACGGCTTCCTCTTCAGCAAACTCCCTTATCCTAAGTACGTAGTAACCCACAAAGGCTGGGGGAGGGGAAGATGGGGAGAGCCCCTGGTCTAACCAGAAGTCTGTGCAAGTGCCAGGAGAGACACTCCAATAGGAATGGGCGCTCTTCAGGTGTCCGTCGCAGTTGTCAGAGAACATCAGTTTCACAGAGGAGCCTAGTGATAGCACAAACTCTCCCAGACACAACCCTAGATTCCAGTTCCGTGGCTCAGAAGTGTGGCCCGTGGATTTGAAGGGTGAGCCAGTCGCCCTGGGGAAAGGAGACTCTCAGGAATGCCAAGGGCCGGACTGGATCTTGGCAGCCTGAGAAGAACCTGCAGTCCTCAGTCACAACAACAGTTTTCAATCATCTTTCCTTAAAGAGAATTCAGGGGGATCTGTCTAATTCAGGAACTTCTCAAAACAACCACAGGAATCACTGCAGGGAATCCAAGTCACGCTTGGGAACACACTAGCTATAGATGTCTGACCACAGAGTAAGAGAAGGAAAATGGCGGCCAACGTGCCACACGGTAAGACCAGGGCTCTGGAAAATAGTTGGGTGTGTTGCTGGGGGCTTCTTGGAGAAGCTAGTCCTCCTAGCTTTGCAGTAGGGAGCAATGGGGGAATGTGCTGTGAGTCTACTTCCTGCCCTCGTGAGGACCAGGGTGTGCTCAGAAGACAGAGATGGGACCATCTAGACAAAACCAATGACAAACGATGTATAAAGGCTGTGCAGTCCCACACAGTTTCTTACAGCTGTCATTTCTGCCACCACACTGGGCACAGGGCTCCTTGTAAAACAGGAACTCGGCACTTGAACCCTGTGCTCTGCCATGGCCACTTTCTCCACCTCTTGTCTTCCAGATCTGCGTCTGGTCCTCTCTGCTAACCTTGTTTGTGACCACTTTTCCACCCCTGTCTGCCCTACTGAGTCTGGTCGTTGGCTATGACTTTAGCTTACCCAGTCATATTTCCAATTACTCACTTCTGCTGCTTTGCCTCGGGTCATTTCAAGTACAGGGAACCTCCAAACCTGGGTTGACCTGGATGAAGATGTCCCGCCCACCAAGAGGCCCCTTCAGCTGGCCACACCGATGGGCTGGTGATGTTATCTGTAACATCACTGGTGAAGTCTTTGGCTGGAAGTGGTTGGAGTAATCTCTCTTTCTTCTGCCTCTTCTTTACCCTGTCCTAGTTTGGTCTTACCTGGTTTGGATACTTCATATTCATCCTTTTTCACCCTGGTCACAGTCCCCACTGACGCTTATCTAATAGGACTAGCTAAAGAATGGGAACTGGGTCTCTTCTCCTATACCAATCCTAATCGATTGTTAATGTCTGAAGTGAATGCCGTGTTTATAAGACAGCATCTGACTTCAGGGAGCCCAAACGGATGAGGTCTGCCTGCCGTGGGTGTGGGTGAGCGTGGGTCGTCTTGCATTTGAAGAGACTGCTATCTTTAGAACAACACTTCCTTCTTTTCCTTGGGCTGATATCTGAGCTGTAAATCCTTCACAAGATCTCTGCATTCATTGACTCCAAGCCCTAATCTTTCAGTGAAGAAACAGTATTTCTAGTGTGTTAGCATTTTCCATTCATGCTTGCTATGAAAATAGCAAAACAGAAATTGCAGGCACTAGATCACTGCTCCAAAGAGAATGTGCCCTGCCAGTGCCTTTGCTAGAATCCATTTTGTGGTTCTAGTTTGGGAATTGTGCCCATCTTCCTAGCTTTAGGCTGGAAAAAGAGTAGCTTCTGGGCTGAATGGTATCAGAAAAAAACTGTCTCCCATGATCCAAAAGCCCTTCCCTTATCTTTTTCCCTTTTAAGTGCCTGTAGTTACGGGTCTCTTGCCTCTGTGTTCCAGTGGAAATGTGAATATCCAGGTCCAGGGTGGGGAGGCAGGTGGGGGGCACTGGCGAGAGTTGCCCTCCTACTTCCTTCCAGAAAATTGGGGCTTCCCACCACAGGGCATTTCCACCTGTATGTGTATTTCCCACCAAGTCCTGTCTTCACAGGGGAGCAGTGGCTCAACTTACCTTGTAGTGGAAGAGAAACAGTCCGCAGAACAGGCTGTACAAATCTGCTGTGAGCAAGGAGAGGTTGACTGAAGTGGCACTGGTCTTCTTTATGACGACTGGCATGAAGCTGTAGAGGCCAAACATGCAGGCGCTAAAGCCCACATAGAGCAGTCCTGTGGGGAAAGGGAAGAGGGGTGATGGACAGCATCCTCTGGGGGCCTCTGAGGACCCCGGCACCGGGGAGAAGGGGGCTGGCTTGTGCCGTTTACCACGACACAGAGAGTTTTACTCCACTCTGCTAGTGGATTTTATTATTGGGTAATAGGCCGCTAAAACATAAAATAAAAAGTAAAAATCTTCATGTGGGAAATGAACTTTCTGCTTCCCACCACATAAGCCGATCTTTTGCTTCTTCTGGGAAGGAGTGCCTCCTAGTGGCTGGAGGCAGAATATGGGGTCGAGCCTTCTTAATTCTGTTTCCAATGGTGCTGTACTCTACTTTTCCTATTTATGTCTTTTAAAGCATTTTTTTAAGTCTCTTTTTTGTTTGCAAAATGGGAACTACTGGGTTCCATGTATTGTTCACAGTTATGAATATATATATATATAACTATATATATAACTATATAGTCTTCAAGACCGAAGGGCTCACATGTCACAGTGATGTGGACTAGGTCAGAACTGGAATCCTAATTGGGTGGCCTTGGGCAGACCACTTCATTCTCTGAGCACAAGACGACCTGTGAATTTCTTCCAGATTTGTGCATCCCTCTCAGTCCTACACCCGCTCAGTCCTACACCCCAATAAACAGAGTCCTACTTCCCTAGCACACTGCGGGTTCTCACATGTAGTAGGCTCTGCTGTTCTAGACATCGTTAACTAAATGCTTCATAGACGATCAGAGAGTTAAGTGTCGTAAAACAAAGTTTTTTTAAAAAGTCCTTAAAGTGCTATAGGGTCAGACTCTCATCCTCTAAAATTCTTTCTCAATTTAACTAGACATACAATTGTTCATACTAATTCCATAAGTATACAATTTTGTTGGGCCCCAAGCAGGAGTTCATGGCTAAATGCAGAATTTGGTTCACCTTTTACTAGGTGGTGATACAATACAAATGTACAAAAGTAAGGCTTATTGTCTACCTTGACAGAATAAAGCATAGAATAAGCATAAGTAAAATAATTCAGTGGATCTTTAGGCATTTTAATGCAATTAAAGCTTCCAACCTTTCCAAAGGAATCTTTGATTAAATGTGTCTGATGTGGGCTGTGAGATGATCGCTTTATCTGAATCTTATGAATTGGGGAGGATTTTATAGATACTGGACACCTACTTAGTCCCTTTGACTATGAAGACTAGTGGTTCCTCTGAAGAGAAATTTGGTTTCCCATATGAGAAGTATGTAAGAGCATAAATCATCATCCTATACATTTTGGATTCTCAGTGTAAGGAAAGCCATAGCAAATCTATATGAAAAGATTATTCTGAACATTAAGTAAGCAAACTCAGTACAATAGCCCCCTCTAGTGTGGTGGAAATGCCCTAAGAGGAAACTAGAAGAACCACTTTCCTAGCTCAGTCAAGTGCAAGTCCTCTTCTGGATATTCTGTCATAGTAATATCAGGTATCTTCTGACTCTCCATCACAAGTTTTAATTCCCTAAAAACAGTCACTTCTCCTGTAACTGGGTTTCATGCTACTTATAATTCATTTTCCTTTTAACCAAGTTACTAAAAGCATAATACTAAATAATTTTAAAACAACACAGGAAAAGACATAAATTTAGTGCAGTGTTCCTTCAAAAAAAAAAATCTGGGATTAAAAGACTAAGAAAAAGCTATATCCTGAAACTAATCTACTAAAAGTCCACAAAAATCAAACTTGGTCAGAGCATAGTCCAGGTACCAGTGCCTTTTTTCTTTTTAAATTGCATCAGTGATTTAGATTAAATATGATTGAGCTAGAAAGTTCCAGAATCCTACCCTTCCATCACCTTACCTAGTACACCTTACCTGGCACTGATCCCACCTCACATGTGGGATCTGATGTTTTATACTCACTCATTATTCAAATGTATTCACTGAGTATTTATTGTACCCCCGCCTAGCAAAGCTATGGAAAACAGAATGGGTAAGAAGCTTAGAGTTGCTTTAGTGCTAAGAGGGGGGGTGGTCAAACGGTTCATTTTAGGGAATGGCAGGGGGCTTGCTTCAGGAAGGGCGACTGGCTAAGTCTTCTTTGTGCAAGTGGAATTTACCTCGAATGCTGAAGGACTAAAAGGAAATGGCCAGGGAGGACCCAGGGCAAGAACATTTTAGGCAGAGAGCTCTGCAAATGAAAAACCCTGATGACAGGGCCCCACGTGTTCTTGGAGCTGCCATGGGCCAGGACATCTGGGGAGAATGAACAGAATGGGGCAGTAGGAAGGGACGAAGGTGGAAAATTAGGCAGAGGATGGATTATGCAGGGCCGTGTAGGTCTACGAAGGAAATTGACATCTTGTTCTAGTTGTAATAGGAAGCCATTAAGGAGCTGGTAACAAGGCTAACACCAGATCCACATCTTCAAACGAGAGCTCTGCCTGCTGCCAAGAAAGGACTGGCAGGAGAGAGCATGGCAGACCAGCGAGAGGTACAGTGTCCTAGCCCAGGCAAGGGATCCTTGCGGCTCTGCTCAGGACGGCAGTGGAGGTGAAGAAGAGTGGCCGGGTCTGTGGACACTCAGCAAACCCTGGCGATAGTCTGGGGCCATCAGGGATACCCAGGGGATCTCATGAGTTAGTTTAGAAACTGTGTGAATTATGGTGCCATTTACCAAGACGCAGAGAACTGAGAGCAGACAGGTTTTCAGGGGAAATAAAAAGCTTCCTTTTAGTTTTAGACGCTTATGCATCAACCAAGAGGATCTGTCCAGCAAGGAGTTGGGTATGTAATTAGTGGGCTCAGAGAAGTGGCCATATGGCTGGTGAGCCATGGAAGAGCGAACGAGACCCGCGGCAAAGTTTCCTTCTACTCATCGGGCAACGTCAGGGTGCTTCAAGCTCAAACTCTCTAAACCTATTTTTTAAAAACTGCAGAAATTAAATTTAGGGAGACAGGGATGGAATATCTACGCCATCCCAGCTCACCACTTTGCTAGGTCAACCGATGCTTTTGCGTGAGAACATCCTGTTTTGAGAGCAGAGCGTGCTCAGCCACTGGGACTCAGGATCAGACCGAGGCAGGTGTGCAGGGTTACTGCAGTTTGCTGACACGCTGCCCAGAGGTGGACATGAGCTGGCTCGTGGATGTGCGTAATACACCTGAAGACCCAGTGCACTGTCTGCGCGGGGCTTTCCAACTGTCAATCAATGTGATCAAACAAAGGAACTGAGTGATTTTTTTGACTGACAGCTCTCTAATGGCTGCAACAACTGCTTTTGCAGACAAGGTGTGTGTATAGCCATTTCTTACTTGCCATGCTTTCTCTCTCACAAAAGACAGCGTTCGGGAGCTGTTTTCCTCCTGCGCTAAAGAGATTTAAGTCAAAAGAATAAGAAAGAATACTATCGGTTCATATCGCTTGTGTGCTTGCTACATGCCCTGTACTTTAGATACGTTAGCAAATATCTACAACCATAGAAAAGACCATTACTATTGTTACCCTATTTATATAGGAAAGGAAACAGGCTGAAAGAAAGTATCAGTTAAGAAACAGTCCATACCTCAGGTTCAATAGAGGACATTTAATATGGGGCACAAGTCACAAAGGTGCTTGAGTGGGTGATGGGGGAAAAGGGGTGATGAGGCATCCCAGAGATTAGCAGTAGCAGGAGCTAGAAAGATCCAGGGAGGAGGCGATGTGCTCGGGGGTCAGAAGGTAGGAAAGCCCAGCAAAGGGACAGTCAACCACTCAGAGGGCACTCAGCCTTTTCTAGGGACCTGACCCCGAACAGAGGGAAACAAGGAGACGCAGCCTGATTTCTTTCTTCCTCCCACCCTCCGATCTCCTGCTGCCTCCCGTTGGCCAAATCTAGTTGGAAGCCACTTAACAGCACAGCCTGGGAAGTGTAGTTTGCATGAGTCAGCCTCTGCAGAGCACAGCAGAGGAAGGGTCAGAAACAGATCTGTGGATAAACAGGAAAACCAGCATACAGAGGCTGAGTAACTTGCCCTCAGGACACAGGCTGTCGAACTTTCAATTCTAAGCATATACCCCCAGTCCATATTGTTTGATTATTATGAAGAGAAACAGGGCTTCGATGGAGCATCTGATGTGATTCTAATGAGCATCTCATTTTATATATAATACATACATGATAAATACACGAGGCATGACTTGTGACATACCTTTAGATATGATAGATATGACACACACGTGTATATAGTATGCGTCCGTGTATGCTGAATATGTTTTATCTCATCCCTTTGGGATCCCACTGTTGTTCTGTCTTTCACTTTCCTTTGAGTATACTAGATATTTAAAAACATTTTTAATTCTTAAAGACGTCTTCTTAGCCCATGTGCATTAGGCCTAGTAGGCAAGGGCCCGAGGTGGGCAGGGCTTGCTCAGAGAATGCGCAACCCTATCGGTCCCCACCCCCAACTCCCCGCCCCCAACACCTCCACCCACAGGCAGCCATTGGCCTCCTCCGTGGCCTCACCTCCCCAGATCTCTGATTCAGCCTCGGTAAAAAAGGTACGCTCTTAATTATCCTGAAGTTCCTTCCTGCTCTGTGGTCCCATTACTCCATCTTCAGGGAAAGGTCAAATCTCTTATTTCGGCCTCCAGGAGAAAACCCAAACCCAAACCAAAACACACATCACCCACAAGAGCCAAGAAGGGACCCCTGCATACAGCGAACCTGTGCTCTCTGTCCCACCGCGCAGTTTTCCTTTCCTTTGACGTTTGGCTTTCACACCAGTTGGTATCTGCTCACAAGTCCTTTAACACAATATGGCAAACGGGATAAAGGGAATGTTGAAGCCATTTACTAGATTTCTGACGGTGGTTCGAACACACCTGCTCCACAGGACATTTGAGCTCTGTTAGGTCGAACATTTTACTGGAATTTAACGATTGCATACTCAGACCCAGGCTCTCCGCTGGGTAGGGTAAAACAAAGAAATGAAGCACACAACAATTAAGGTGGTCTTCTTGCTTTGAATTACTCTCTGCATCTTGCAAATGTTATAGGAAAATAATGAAATCTGTCTTAAAAAGTGCCTTCCAAGTACAGAAAAGATAAAATACATTTATTATCCCATTTTCTCTGTAGGAAAAAAATCTTTTTATTTTGATAAAATGTCAAATATGGGAGCTGTCCGAGAGACGGTGTGAGGGGGATTGCTGAGGTGGAGACAGGGGAGGGAGAGAAATGTTCTGACAGATGGTGGGAGAGGAAGAGTCTTGGATTTTGGTCTCTTACCTAAGATGCTGTGAGCTTTCCACCAGAGACAGCGATCAGAGCTCAGCATTCTTGGGTGACTTCCCAAGGAATGCAGGGATGCTAGGGAGGACACTGACACACACACGCCCCCTGCCCTACCGCCACATCTCCCGACCTCTTGGTCCCCAGAACTAGTATGGCATCTCCCAGTTCCCCAGAATGAGAGGGCGATGTCAAGCCTAGACCTCTGGCTATCCCCCCACCACTCCCCTGTTCTCTAGGTTTTGAAAGAGGAGAGGGACCGAACAGGCCCTGTCACCTTTGCTTGCCCTTCACTCATTTATAGTAAACATTTATTCACTGAACATTTTGTGCCCAGAACTGAGCTAAACCATGACACTGTGTATTTGGTCAGGATAAGGTAATGAGGGCAGAGGCAGCCCTTGTGTAAAAAAATCTCAAACCCAACCCTATCGATGTTTTGGAAAGAAAACGATGCATATCTTTCTTGCCCAGTTCAGCCTCATCTCCAGCCAGGAATTAAACGGATGGCTCTATAATGTATTCCTTTTATCCCACCTTCCATCAGCATGGACTACAGGGGACTGACAGTTTAATGACAACAGGAGAGTTAAGAGTAAAACTACCTTTGGACGCCACCTTTAACTAACACTGAATTAGAATAGAACCTCGGTGGAGATGCATATGACATCTATATCACTAGAGGACAAATTATTTTTGATCACTGCCGTGACTATCAATATGAAATGAATTTACACCACTGCGTGTGAAGTGTTACCAAGCACGGGTCACGTTTTGTTTCCTGGCTCCGAGAGTCTCAAAGGCAAATGCCTCTGTAACCTGCAGCTGCTTTCCTTTCCCTGCTGGCCCTCCTCTCCTCTTCACACCCCCTCTCTTCTAGTGATTTTCACTGAATGGTAACATTCTAGAGCAAAACACACAAGAAACTAAATGGCAGGATTCTGTGACAGACACAAGAGGCGGCAGCCCTTGAAGTCACTAGTGATAACCCCTAGGGAGAGTCATACATGATTCTGTAGCTGGCGGGGTGCCTTCTGAGGGAATCATGTCAGCAGCCAGCTGGCCTTGGACACTTCCAGGTCAGGGGTAGGTAAGGCGGTGCCGGGAAGCTTATGTCATTGCTGTCCCTGCTGGTGGAAGCAGAATTTGACTAAAGCCGTCAATCTCATCAAAACGCACGTAAGCTGGAGGGGTCTCCAGCAGTCTCCTTCCGTGTGGGCGATCTGGCTTCAGCCCGCACTCATTCACAGTGTGTGTTTTCCAAGCACCCTTATAAGCCACGCCCTGTGCTCATTGCTGGCATACTGGCCTCATACCACGCATCTTGGTATAGACACTGAAGGGGTATCTAGGCAGAAGGTTTTAAATACCATTACCTTTCAGGGCTTGCTGTGTGATCTTTACAGCAATCACCTAGGATCTTAAATCCTTGTCCCAATTTTTTTTTTTTTTTTTTTTTTTAAAGAAAAGTGATTTTCAGAACAGGTGGAATCTGAGATACCCTGGATGACCATTAACTTGCTCGAGCGGGTCTGGTATTTTCCACCCAGTCTACTTGGAGATCAATTAACCATTTCTTATGTGCAAAGTGCTCCCTTCTGAAAAGGTTTTTATGGGCTCAAAATGCCCATTACATTGTTTTCTTTTATGCCTTTTTGTTCATTTTTCCCCCTTTACTAAAGTGCCACTTTTTAATGATCACATCAGTTTTGTGTCTCTTGGCTAGAGAAAATTGCTGTCAATTATGTCCCACCACTGCCTCTGAGCTTTTTTTCTTTCTGGTTGGTCTTTAACCTAATAACATACTTCTGTGTGTACACTAATGGCATCTTGACGATGATAATGGGCAGTAGCTCAATTAGGAAACATTAGAAATCATGCAGTTTAGTCTCTCACCGTGTACACAAATTCCTAAAATGACAAGGGATTTCATTTTCCTTTGTCCTTTGCATTCTGAATTCTTTCATGTTTCCTGCCTCACACCCACCCATATCACTCTTCAAACGTATCCCTCAGGTTTACTAAAAACAGGATTTTTAGGTGAGCAAAGCTCTTACCTATTTGCCAATCCCAGGGCACCTTTAACAGCTCCTTGTGCTCCATTATGGCTCTGCAAATTCAAAGAAAACAGACCCCATGAGCGAGATTATAATGCGTCCTGCCCTTTTTTTTTTTTCCTTATTTTTTCATTTATCAGATTTGTACAAGTCACAAAACAACCACCAAATTGCAAAAACAACCTTGGGCCAGGGATAGGGAAGTCTGCTTTGGCAACCTGAGGTTCCTCCCTGCAGGGGCGGCGAGGGCATAGTGGCATTCCAACCTCCCACTGGCCTTTTCCCCAGAGAGTCTGCCTGCAGGCCTTGATTTCTTCTTGCTTAGATGCATTCTGACAAGTCATTGGTGAGGTAGGGAAAATTTCTGTGCTTGCAGGTTTAATCAGGTTTTTTTCGAAGTCAGTTTTCTGATTGAGGGTTCTCTAGGGCAGTGGTTCTCAAACCTTAAGGTGCCAAAAAGCCATATGAGGAGCATGTTGAAACAGTTTCCCTGTTCCTTCCCCAGAGATACGAGTTCGGCAGATCTGGGCTGTGTGAGGGGGGCAAGTTCTCCTGTGGTGCGGCTGTTGCTGGTGAGAAAAACGCACTTTGAGAACCACAGCTCCAGAAGAGGACCAGGAGGGTAAACTGGCCCTGCTCCACCAGAAATATGTTGGTTGGGGCACACACTCAACATACCCCATTTGACACACACAGCCCTGTGCCACTTTGATTTTGCCAGCAGTGGCGCTGAGGGGCAATAGTCACTCAAATGGACTACAATGAAAACAAATGAGTGCTGGATAGCTGTGGATATTTTTTGGATTCAGGAATAAGAATCCATAAAACGAGCCCTCTATCTACAAAATGTTGGTTATGAATTGTTGAACAGGGCAATCTCTTTTCCTCTCACAAAGTTGAAGCAACAAATTTAGGAGTTTTAAAAATGCCATCCCACTTTCAAAATGAATCAAAACTAATTCCTTTTCAGAGACCCTCCCCATCTTCGTGCCCCGTTTGCTATGGGGTTTTCTCCCCATGTCTTGGGATACGAAGATTTAAAGGATTCTTGGAAACAGCCTATTGGCAAAACATGTTTACGGCAATGCCAAAATATCTTCCATAAATAATTTAAGATACTGAATTGATACAATGACAAGGCACTTGCCTTATAGAAAGGGATTGGGTGAAATCAGACTGCGGGCTGTACTATCCATCTTCACCCCTTACGTGAAACTAAAACATATGGTCCTTCTTGATGGAAAAGTGTGCTTCGTTTGACACTTATTCTCACGATGATTCTGAGCCACTAGTCTGTGGTGACACATATACATCAAGACAGGTGGGGTGTTTTGGACTTTCAGATGCTTGATGAATGTCTGTGTTTTATCTCCATATGTTTAAGGACAAGAGAACACCAAACTTCTAAGAGACGAATTTGAAATATGGTTCCTTCAGGCAAATCCTTGAGCAATAAAAGAATGAACTTGTGAAAGGACAAACTTACACTGTGAGCTTTCTAGCAGTTGTTGTCAGGAGTAAACAGGTGTCCCTCTTCAGAAGTGCATCCAATCATTGCATTTATGCTTTGCTATTCTACTTCTCTAAGTAAAACCATTGGCTGGTTTGGGAGAACCAGTGTACTTCTACTGCTTTCTTGTAAATTGTGCTCAGAGTCCACTAAGTGGTTTTCTAATAATTGATAATAAACTTGTTTAGTTTTGAAGAAGTTTACTAAGAAAGATGCTGAGTTTTCAGATTTCATGGAGGAGGTTAGTGAAAGGCTTCCAGTCTTGATTTTTATAAAATAAAGCAACAAACTGTACCCTAAATGAAAATAATTAGAATAAGCCCTAAGAGTATCTACTGTCTAAATTTCTTATCATTTTTACTCACAATTGAATTCCGCTGAAAAAAGCCCCAAAGAGTCCAATCATCCCCAGAAATTCCACTCGACTCAGGGTTCGGATGATGTATTCTTCCCAGACGTTGGAAATACCATATAACGTGGCTCCTCCTAAGACCAGAAGGTCCCCTACCAGCTTATTTTCCCCTAGAAATAAGAAACACAAATGCAGCTTCATTAAAATGTTCTTAATGAGAATCTGGCACCAGAAAATTGAACTTCCTTTGTCTATTCTATTCCAATGTTTTTACAAAAGTCCGGTAACTTGCCAACTGAGATCTAGTAAAGCGTGTTTAACTGCGCTTCAGATAGGTTCTGGTATAAAAATCTTGCCTGTGTATGCCCAACCAGAAGTCTTCTTTTACCCCAAAAAGCGACCAGTTGCTTCTAGGATGCACCATCTCTACAAAGCCCTGTGTCTACTGTCTATATATATGTCTAGGAATATATGCTAATACATGTACATGTTATATTTGCTGCAGGGTGCTTTCCAACAGTTTAGTGAACATGGTGTAGCACAAACAGAGCTAGTCTGAATTTTCACCCTCTGCTCTATAGGGAGAGAAGCTGTGACAGAAGTAGTCGGGACTCTTTATTTTGACTGTGGGCAAAATATGTCCTTGCTTAGAAAATAAGAGTGAAAGAGATTATGAGTTGAAACTTTCAACTCCCTAAAGTAAGTAGTGCAAGAGTGAAAATATAGGTAATTCACTATTACATTAATATTTTCTTCTATTTTCATAAAAATGTCTATTTGTTTGGTTTTTTTTTTAAGATTTTATTTATTTTTTTGACAGAGAGAAATCACAAGTAGATGGAGAGGCAGGCAGAGAGAGAGAGAGAGAGAGGGAAGCAGGCTCCCTGCTGAGCAGAGAGCCCGATGCGGGACTCAATCCCAGGACCCTGAGATCATGACCTGAGCCGAAGGCAGCGGCTCAGCCCACTGAGCCACCCAGGCGCCCCAGAAATGTCTATTTGTTTTAAAACCAGTTTTGGTTGGTTTGAGTTTGGCCAATTTTTAATAAGTGCTACACCCCACTATTTCTTATCATTAGGCAAATTCTATTCTAGGAAGTGTGAAACCAGGAAAAAAGAGTGGACTTGAGCAGCCCATGAGGGCTTGTACTCAAGTAGTCTCCAGCTCTGTCCTCCTGTACAGCTCAGCATATGGGAGCATGGCAGGCATGAAGCTCCGAGGCACAAGAGAGGCCAGATGGGAAGGGTGCTCTCTCCAGTATGATTCTAGGGAAGGGGCTCACACCTCAGGGTAGTTAGCCTTGGATTCCCAGGTTGGCTGGAACAACTAAAACCACAGAACCAGGTTTTCAGTGCAGTGTTCATTTGGGATCACTGAGCATTCTCTAGGTAATGACTTCACAAAAAAGAATTTGTGCTGGGCTTGGGGAAAGACCTCTTTCTTCATTCATGCCTCTGCAGTGACATTGGGAGAGTCTATATTTACAGGCTCCCCTTGAACAATGCAGGAGATAGGGGTGCCGACCACTGCCCCCCAAACCCATGGTCAAAAATCTGCATATAAATGTTGACCTCCCAAGGACTTAAACACTAATAGCCTACTGTGGACCAATAATAAGCCTACGGACTTACCAATAATATAAACAATTAACACATATTTTGTATATGTAATATATACTGTATTCTTACAATAAAATATGCTGAAGAAAAGAAAATATTAAGAAAATCAAGAGGAGGAGAAAATACATTTACAGTGCCATACTGTATTTATTGAAAAAAAAATCCATGTACAAATGGGCCCTTGCATTTCAAATGAATGCTGTTCAAAGGTCAACTGTACTCTTAACCGTGTCACTTTTCCTAAGGCCAATTTCTACTCCTGGTAAGGATCACAGAGCGAAGAGTCACTGAAAGGTGAGAGAGCTTGCTGGAGTCAGCATCCTGGAAAACCACTACTTAAACACCAGATGGAGAAATAAATGGTGAATTAGACTATTCTGGAGTGTTGAAAGACTATTCACATAATTTATGAAAATGAACCCATCCCACTGAATATTTTTGGGTTTTAAATGTGACCAACTGCCTTGTTTTTCTGGTACTCTCTTGTTTTTAGTACCAAATTCCCTCAACTCAGGAAACTCTATCATACTGAGCAACCCGAGACAGTCATTTCTCCTAATTCACTGCAATAGAACAGCTGTACCTTTCTTATAAGGGTCATGATTATAGAGAAATGAGTACAAGTGCTATAGCAGAAAAAATACTGGCTAGATTCACATCTAAGCCACACCATTTAGTACTGGTGTGCCCTTGCACACACTTCTCATCTCCATTAGCCTTGATTTCTTCAGCTGCAAAAGTGAGACTAAGAAAACTTTCTTTGCATATTTAGGAGAATTAAATAAGATAATGCATGGGAAAGTGCCTTGCACCAAAAAAATGGTCACTCTGTTTCTGATTTAATTAAAATGTTCCTCCTTGGATATGTTTTCTCTTCCTTGAAATAACTACAAAATTATGTTTAATAATAAGAAAAAATGTCATTATAGGTATCTAACATCTTTAATAAATGAACTAAAAGATGCAGTAAAAGTATTATAGTCGAATTATGATCATAGTGGAGAGCAAGAAATATATTTATCATAAGGAGCTGTTTTAATTGAGTTTCATCTTAGTCTTAGGACTTTCTCCCACTTGTACAGCACACTCCCCAGGCACCAAGGCAGAACCTCCTAGGGCCACAGACTGTGGGTGCCTTCTCTCCACTTCTGTCTGCAGTGGGCAAAGCTGTTGGCAAAGATTCCTCAGAAGCATGATTCCTGATATGGACATTTTGAGCCTGCTGCCATCTGTGACGTTTCCTTTAGCGAGGCTTAAATCAAAATGAGGAAGAAACATCCTAACAAGAAGAATGAGAGCAATTACTTAAATTATAATGAAGTCAGAGGAACTTTGAACAGGCCGTTATCCCTGTGCTTGAGGAGAGAATTTTCAAAATCCCAAGCTAAGGTGAACTCTGGATCGAGCAATAAAAAAAGGATGAAGTCAGTCTCTTTTCCTATGAAAAGCTCTTGATTGGGGGATGATGATTTATATTGAGTTGAATGCCTGACTGAGGTTCTGATGAGTGACTGAAGTATTTCAAAAAATTTCTGTCCCTGGTGAGTAATAACACTGAGCCAATTCTACTGTCAAGGTAAAAACAAATGGACTGTTTTGCATAGTGATGCACGCCACTGTTAATATTAGATTGTCCTTAAAACCAGACTGTTTTTTTCTTCTTTTTCCAAAACATTTTGCGTGACAGCTTAAATTGCTGCCTTATTTATTTTGTCTAATATATTTTATAAAATAAGCCCTTGATCCTATATTTGGGCTGCCTTTAGAACACCATACCATGTACTTGGGCCCCCTTACTTTAGCACAAAAGGTACTCTGTGATGATAAATTTTAATTGTTAACACGAAGACTTCACATATCACAAAAAAGGAGGGTGCTGTGAGTCTTAAACAGATAAAACCTGCTCTAGTGTGTTTGAGCTACTTTGCATTGTTTTTTAAAAAATTATTTCTTTCGGAAGATCCTCAAATGGACTTTCTTTTCTTTAAGAGTATCACTCCTCTCCTAATACTGTGTTTGAAATCAAGAAGATATTTTTTTTGTCCCTAGGAGAAGTGAATACAGTCTAGTGAAATCAATTCAATTTAGCTTAAACATTCTGGGCTTTGAACATTCAGATTGTCAGGGCAATGGTCTTCCTTGACCAGGAAATGCAAGATGACAGCAGGTGGTCCAATGGCTAAGGTTCAGCAAAGCAGAATTTTCATAAATAAGGGCAGACTGTTCTGCTTAGTCTATGTTTCTGTCCTTCCAGTAAAGCAGAGAAAGTGTAATTAAATTATAACTTCAGAACCACTAGCCACATTATATCAGACAAAAACAAAACAAAAAACTCTGATTTTTCCAAAGAGATTATCCATATCAGGATCACATGGGCATAGAGCATGAAGCTGGCCCTTTCACATGATATCTATTGATATCCCATGAACCCGTGTTTCATAGAAAATAATCTGGGAGAAGCTGGTGTGTGTATTTTAGCCCATCTGTTAAGGTAGGGTTGATTATGCTGTGTAGGCAGTGGGTTTGTGAGGACCCCAAGGCTTTCCCTCTTTTACTCCGTGTTGTATCTTTAGCTCCCAGAGATGTGGAAGAGGAAAGGAAGCCCCCCCAGAGTTCAAGAGCCTTGGGTTCTATTCTAGACCGGCTCTGGTAGCTCTGTGACCTTGGCAACTTGGCTTCCCCGTATCTTAGCGTTCTTGTGGGTCACAAGAAGTTGCTGAACAAGGTCTGTTTCAGCTACAATGTTCTATGATACAACCTGAAAAGATAAAATGTATTTATTTTCTACACTTCCTACAACCTAGGCACTTCATACAACCTAGGTTCATTATGACAAACATCCCAATTTTGATTATCATCTAATTCCCTACAAGGAAGGACAAGTCTAAGAACTATAGAAATGGGAATACTTTCTATCCTATTCTTGATATTAACAAAGGAGGTCATTTTTTTTTCCTGTTCTTCAAAACCTTATGTAGCATAAGAATTTTTGTACATTTTAAAGAACTTCAAGGCTTAAAAAAGGTTCCTCTGGAAACCATCCTCATCATCCCGAATCAGGATCCCCATCAGATTTATTGCAATTTGATGAGTAAATCTTGAAGCTTTACCTTATAGGTCTACAAGCTGTGATTGATAACCACAAATCCTTCCTACCAAAAAAAATAAACAAACAAAAAAATCATGCACAAGGAGAGTAAATTTAGCTTCCCCTCCATAAAAATATTATGTATTCTCAATCTAGTCTTCAAACTTCAAATATCCACTCTTAGCTTATATACCAACCTTCACCCAGTGGTTTAAGAACTCAATCTTTCCTTGACTTGAGAAAGAAAGAGTTGGAGGGTCAGGCTGGGGCAGGCCCCTGCACTTCAAGAGAGGACCACCAACACCATGTCTAACCAGCTGGTTTGGGTCAGGTAGTAAAGACCTTCCAAAAGAGCCTCCAAATGGGTCCTAACCCCCAATTTTAAACACCATCTGATTGTTTCTGAATATATGCAGAAAGAGCAGAAATTTTGTATTTTGCCTTTTTAATTTACTCATGAAACATGGATTAAGCACCTCCCACATGCTATATTCAAGGTGCTGAGGAACAAACATAACTCAGACACAGACATTGGGAACCCAGCTTCCTTGTTCCTACCCTACCACGAACATTCCACATCTTGTCTTGGCCTCACACATATGGGCACGTAATGGGGCAAACACCTAGGGACTCACCTGCTCCCTGATGTCTTCCCACGAGGACATCCGCTCCTGCCATGCAGCCCATTCCCAGGATGCAGACCACGATGCCGAGGAAATGCACAGCCTTGTACCGAATCAGCAGGAAGAACCAGGAGAGCAAAATCACCACCGGGATCACAAAGCAGTCCAAGAGCTATAGGGAAGGAGTAAGGTTAGCAACAATAGGATGTTCAGGAAGAAGTTTCCCATATAATAAAGAAAAATCACTCAACCCTGTAGAGAAGGTATTTCCCCTGAACCTGAGTGTCTGGGTAGACCCAGAACTGATTCAGTTAAACAGACTCTGAAAAAAGCACAAACTACTTAAACATCTCCCCAGCTGTGAGGGAAAGGGCAGAAGGCCAATGGATGACAGGAGTCCTGTTCACCAACTAGGTGAACTAGGTGAACTAGGCCAACTAGGTGGGGGCAGGTCTGCCTCCCATCTTTCTCGGTGCCCAGACGCCCCCAGAACACCTCACATGAGGGAAGAACACCTCACATGAGGGAAGAACACGCGGAGCCGTTTTAGATGGTTCCACTATTTTAGGAGTAAAATAGTGGAGGTGAAGAGGCAGAGGTCTTACCATGTTTTATAAATTACTAGAATTTAGACAAAAGTTGAACTTAAATTTCTCCCAGATAACTGTCTCCTTGCTACTTGTAAACATATTTCTCTAAATATAAACACAAAATGACTCTCAAGTTTACAATACTTTAAAAATTCTGTTGTAAAACAGAATAAAGAGGGGAGGGAATAAAGAGGAGAGAAAAAGATTTTTATTTCGTTTCTTACATATTTTGGGCTAATAGTGAGATTCCACCTGACATGGAAGCCCCAGGAGTGGGTAGAGGGTCGGCCCTAATCATGGAGCAAGTTAACGTGGTGAAATGAGGAGCCCGTGGCGACTGGAGTCCAGAGGTTTGAATTTGAGTACCGTATCCTTCCTCAGAGTATCGGGAACTCAGGCAAATTACAAACTCAGGAAGCCTCAATTTCCTGCTAGTATAATGAAGAGACTAACTCACTGACTTCCTCCAAAATGGACCGAGAAGCTTAGACATAAAACATGAGAAAACATTTTATAAATTACAAGGGTCTCCATGCTGGTCTGTAATCGTGCTTCCAAACACATGCTCTGGGCCCCCCAGAGCAGGTTGTTTCTACTCCATCCTAGTAAAACAGAGTGATCTTTGGATGCTCCAGCAAGGCAGTATCTCCACTAGACAAACTACGTCCCACAGGACTTCCAAGTCCAGGTACCAAATGAGAAACTGGTGATTCTGTCCCACCACCCTGTACCACTCCTCTGCTAGAATCCTAAACAAGTGACTTCAGCACCCCAAGTCAGATGCAGGGCAGTGATCCCTGTATTCCTCCACTCTTACTGCCTATATCCTGTCAATTACCAAGTGCTGCCAATTCCATCTTCTAAACATCTCAAGTGCATTCATGCCACTCTCTCCCATTTTTGCCACCTGGACTAAGCTGGCATCCTATCTTACCTGGAATAAGCCTTTCTGTCCTGTCCCAGGGTCTTTAATCATGCATCCCCCTTCCTCTGGAATGCCCCATCTGAATTCCCGAACTCCTGCCCCCTTTTCCTTTAGGCCTGCACTTATATACTGCCTTCTCAAGGAAGCCTCGTGGGTTCCTAGGCTAGGTCAGGTCCATCCATGCTTTCCTTGTGTACTGTGTCCTTTATAGTGTTGATTGCAACAATACGTAATGAGTACAGAATTATTGGCATGATGTCTGACTTCCTTATGTGTCCAGTGGTCGATGAGAGCAGGACTACATTCTCAGTACCCAGACCCTGCTGTGTTCATGAGAAGAATCCCAATGATAGTGACTGAACAAGTACATATAGGATTTTTGATGATCAGTAACATCCAAGATTCATTAAAGGATGAAAAATATTTGTATATTTGCAAAGCATGCCTGCCCATCAGCATGACTTTGGGGACCATAAACAACACTCAGAATCCCCTCCTTCCCAAAAGGTTTTTGTGATTGGCAGACTCTCAGGGTTCTTTGTCCCTTGGTCTCCTTTGCATCACAAGCAATCAGAATTGTAAGCTTTCCCTTGCCCCCCCCCCCCACCCAAGGGCCCTGTGAATGCTGAGTAAGAGTCTGTTGCCTGGGGTCTGAGTCTATAGGTCACAGCACTCCCCTGAGGGACTCTGTATTGGGGTGGAGGCTGCTAGCATTGCCCAATAGCACAGGCTTGCTTACTGCACAGTTAATTAGCAAGTTAATGATCCTATTTGATATGGTAAAATGCTCTAAGGCAGTTAGTACAACAGGCTTCAAATGCCACTGAAGTATATTAGGAAATTTGAGTTTGCCAGTGAAAATTATTCATTGGACAAAAAAAAAAAAAAAAAAAAAACCAAAACCAGTTGGTGTGTCTTGTTTTAAAAATTAGAAATGATTGAATCAATAGTTGAAATATTTAGCTACAAGCTCCACAATTTGGATTTCATTGTCCAGCTGGAAGCCCTTGGTCAGTGGAGCTGAGGGCTTCTGTTCCTGAATGATGAAAGGCTAACCAGGCCATCGTTCAAACTTTGGGGAGGACTGAGTGAGCGTTTTTGGTTCTCAATGTCGTAAGAAACCCCAAAGAGCTGGATGAGTTCTGGGATCTATTCCTTTAATGGGTTGAACTGAAAAATCCTTATTTGTACATGGCTGGTGGTCCTATGGATGGGGAATACCTTTAAATGGAAAAGGAAAGAATAAAGAAGTATACAGTTCAAGCCAGGGTTTCTGGAATATTCAGCTGGGGAAGCTTAGTGCCCAGCATACAGTGGGGGATCAGTAATGGGTGGCTGAATGAATTAATGAATGGACAGGTACTTGACTTGGTATCACTGATTATAGGAAGGACATTAGGACTAATTCAGGCGCTGCTGGCATTTTGGATGGGGCAGTGTAATAGGCAGGATTGCCCCATGATCTCTGCAGGGCTTTCAGCATTGCTGGGCACTGGCCACTAAAACAAATGCTCGTATATACTTACAACCGCCCCTCAGTTTAGAATCAACTAGACTCCCCCTACTGCCTTTATTTAAAAGCTGGGGACTCAGAAGTTTCAAGAGATGAAGTGATATGCTCAAGGTCACTCAAACTGTTGTTATGGGGGAACCCCCCATAACAACAGTATTGTCATGTTTTTTTTTTTTTTTTTAAACAACATATTAATGAGGGTCGATGACAGGAATTGCCACAGGTAGAGATCTCATCCCTGCATCTGTAACTACAGAAGGAAATAAACATTTGAGAGCTTCTGTTAGTAAACAGGCTATTACTTTTTGGTGATTTTTTTTGGCTCCAGCCTTTTCCCTGTGGTCATATAGCATGAAACATACCGACAAAATAATTCTCCAATAGTTTTCTGGTGGCTTAACTCCTTAGCAAAGTGGTTGTTGGAGTAATAAAAGAGAGAAGTGTGATAACAGAGGTCCACAATTGGGGCTGTTAAATAAAGCATAAAGAACAAAAACCCTTCTGATTCAGTCATTAATCTTTAGGAGACTTACCTTTCTTTGCATACATTTCTATATCCAAAAAGAAATGATAAAATATTAACAACCAAAAAATAAACAAATGAATAGTATTTCATAATTATCTTTTTTTCCTTTCTCTCTTTACAAGATTTTATTTAAATTCCAATTAGTTAACATACAGTGTAATACTATTTTCAAGTGTACAATATAGTGATTCCATACTTCCAGACTACGCCCGGAGCTCATCACAGCAAGTGCTCTCCTTAACCTGCATTGCCCGCTTAACCCATCCCCCCACCCACCTCCCCTTTGGAAACCATCAGTTTGTTCTCTATAGTTAAGAGTCAGCTTCTTGGTTTGCCTCACTCTTTTTTCACTTTGCTCCTTTATTTTGTTTCTCAAATTCCACATATGAGTGAAATCACACAGTATTTGTATTTCTCTGACTGACCTATTTTGCTTAGCATTATCCTCTCTAGCTCCATCCATGTTGTTGCGAATGGCAAGATTTCATTCTTTTTATGCTCTGAAAAATCTCAACAGACACGAAGAACACCATGGAAAGAAAAGTGTTCATTACAACCTTGGATTTACATCTTTTTTATCCAAAAGATTTAAACGAACTCTTCCACATCATTAGTCTTTAGACGCTACCTGCCAGAGAGGTCTATGATCCCAAGTTGTCTGACTATTGATGGAGGCACTGGGGCATACCATGCTCAGTGGGTGGGGCACATTCTCTGAAGACAAGGTGATAGCTCCAGGATTATTATTTAAACTTGGTAGCTTTAAATAACATTTACAGTAGGTTTTACATGTTATTAATATTTTGCTTAGTTTGTACTTATTTATTATGAATATACAGTTCGCAAAACACATTATTTTTACTTTATCTCCAAAAATAGCACTTGAAAGGAGTTATGATTATACATTTTTTATGGGTAAGGAATCTGAACCTCCAATAATAGAGCAAGTTAGTGCCTCCAGTAATAGAGCAACTAGGGCTAAAATACTAGTATTTGCACTCCTAGGCTTCACAGAGTTAAAGTGCAGCTTCCAAAAATTATTTAATAATAACTAAAAAACTGTGTTGACATTGCTTTTAGGACAACAGAAGTTAATATTAAATAACTTTATATATATATATATATATATATATATATATATATATATATATATTTTATTTTTAAGTACACATTGGAAGATCATTTAACTTTTTCTCCTCTCTCAGCCTCCCTGTCTTTTCAGCTTCAGCCAATCTCTTAACACTGGATCTTTCCTGACAGTCTTCAACCACACATGGTTATGCTCTCTCCTTAACACACACACACACACACACACACACACACACACACACACACACACCCTCTTCTTGCCAATACCCACAAAAGCTTCTCTCTTCCTTTCTATGCTAACCCCATTTTCCAACACTCCCCAGACCACCTCTCTCTGGATTCAGACATGCTCAATCTGGTTTTTATGCTCACATGTAAGTCCCTCCTCTCCTCTAACATGGTCATTCCTCCTTCACTATATTTTTCTCCACCATCTCACTCAGAACCTGGGATTTAGTAGATGACCACTAAATGCTTGCAGAATTCAAAACAAAACAAAACAAAACAAAACAAAACAAAAAACCTTTTCTACCCTTACTCTGTCCCTAATTCTGCTGTTCCCATGACTTTGTTGCTTGCCATCGCACTAATTTTATTTAACTTATTTCTTGTATGAAATAAGAATTTTATCCCTCCTACTTTACTTGATGTGTGTCTATCTTTGTCATGTGCATATTTAGTTGATATGTATCTATGTCTCTACAATATCTTTGTGAGTAAATGTAAGTGGCTGAACTCAGAGCCACTATATAACTTGACTAGTTGAGTCCTATTACACATGGATGATTATGATGATACATTTCTGACTGACACAGAATTTCACTGTACAATCACCAGCACATTAATATAAGTTCTGATTGTTAAATGTAATCATGATACTTGACTCTCAAAATTAGTGCAAAATGATTAAATAAGGAAAATAATGTAAATCCTGTCCCCATGACATATCCCATAAGCACGCAAAGTACAACAATCTCACTTGTGGTACGATACACCGTAAGCCTGCCAATAATCACATATACCATTGGATTACTGCATCCTCTCTCTGTGTTGTGTCTCTACATCTATCTCACCTTCATTTATTTGAAAGAGAGAGAGAATGGTGCATTTGAGTTGGGGGAGGCAGAAGGAGAGGGAGAGAGAACCCTCAGGCAGACTCCCTGCTGAGTGCAGACCCTGATGGGGGACTCCATCTCCTAACTGTGAGATCATGACCTGAGCCAAAATCAAGAGTTGGCCCATCAGCCGACTGAGACACCCATGCGCCTCTAGTATTTTTGTTTGTTTTAATCAAGACAGAAAATGTAGACAGTCACATAGCACCTAAAGTAAATGGTATACTTAGGCTATTGTTAAATTTTTCTCTTAATTCCACAGTTTCACCAAATTAATCCAAAGTATAAACAAAATTAATTTTATTTTTAAAAAGAATCAGTAGCTTTGCCTGGAGGTACAGCAAAAGGCCCAGTAGGTTACTTCTTTCCACTAGAAGTGATTTCTTCCAAAAGACCAAATTTAAGACTTAGATTTTATCCCTTTCAAAAAGTTACTTTAATTTATGAAAAGGAACAAATACCAGAGCATCATAAGGGTCATAAAATTAGCTTGTCATGCTATTTTATGTTTTCTGACTTGTGTGCTTACAAGCTTTGCAACATGATGATGATGAAAAATGTAGGTAACCTGGATGGGAGAATTGCTCTGCAAATCCAAAACAGGCATTTCAGGAATCTCCCTAGAATTTACATTTTGTTCTTATAGACTTAAAGACTCAACATGGCTTGTCCTTTAGCTCCATCTTATGGACCTTAAATATCTTCAGAAAAACTGAGTCACTCTGATAAAATATCTATATTCAGAGGCTTAGAGGTTGTCTTTTGTGGCTAACAAGCTACCTGTACTGTTTTCTTTAATGTTGAATATTTGTGGTTCCAATCACTTACTTCTGCTCTCCTCTAGAATCTATCTGGCAGAAAATAATAACTTGACCCATTTGGATTAGCTATTTTTGTAGGTCAAATTGGTTGAATATTGACAGTTCCTCTTGGTCACCTAAGATATCCAAAGAACCAAATGGAGATTAGATGCCAGCTGTATTAACATTAGATCTGGTGTGCAGAAGACAGTCTTGCCTCCTATTTCCCACTTCAATTTTAACTTAGCCTAATCTTTTTTAGGCAGATATACCGGGGGAAAACAGCCACCAAGCCAAGGCCTCTTTCTCAGGGGTCCTTCTAGCATGGGACAATCCACAAAGCAGGCAGAAATGAAACATTAGGATGACAGTTTTTTTCCTCCTTTTTTTTTCCCTATTAAGACATAACAACCCCACCAAGCAGTAAAGTTCCCTATTGGATATTGAATTAGCTATTTCCTCTTTAAGGTGAAGTAAGGAGGGATGGAGAAAAAAGACAGTTTTCTTCCATTCTCTCAGTGTTTAGAAGCGAATGGACGTCCCCCTGGGCCCAAGTGGTATCATAGGGAAAACAGGAGTTCCTGCTTCTTCCTTCTATACCATTTTGGTTTGGCTAACATGTACGTTCACATAAATGTTCATTCCTTGATCAAAGTTCTACGTATCGTATTATCAGTCACAAAAATCTCTAGAAGGAGAAAATCAGCATAAGATGTTAACAATGGTCATCTTTGGATAAGGTAACCACTGTCACAATCCCACCATCTCAATTCTCTGTGGTTTCCAAATTTCCTCTCTTGAGTATATACAGCTTTCAAAATATATACAACAACACATGTTAGGAGAGTGTAAAAAACCTACAAGAGTCAGATCAGTCTTTCTCAAGGGAAGCAGATGGTTTGTAAAAAACTTAAAACAAAACACAAAACCCGCCACCCAACTGCTCCCATTCCAGCAGAGCATAATGAGGAGGTGATCTCATCCCTCTTTCTAATTGTCTGCCAAAAAGACTCCTCCGCCAGCCTCGGGGCTCCTCATTAGCGCTCCCCTCCGGCTATTCACAGGGAAAAAGCTCCCCTCACGTGGCCCAGCTGTCAGAGGCTAAACCTGAGGCAACTACCGAGGTGATTCCAGGAAAGAGAACATTTCCCTACTTTCCCTTCCTCTGCTTCTAATTGGCAATTCTCCTGTGTTTCTAAAAGTGATATATATTATAAATTCATCTCCGGTGAGTAAAACTGAAGCATTAACAGAGAAAGATCTTAAAAAAGGACAATCTTCAGTATCACAGACACAACAAAAGTCCTTTTTTGGCAGACAGTCCAGCTGAAGAGAGTGGGGTATAAATTTGGAAAATGCACATTCATACGAAATCAAGAACCACTTTAATTCAGTGGCCTGGACACGTACCCATCCCCGGAGCGTTTGAAAAATCCAACTGGGAATATCTTTCATTAGGAACAGGCTTTTCTGGTAGACTCCATCCTTCCCTCCACCTCTCGGATTTTTTTTCCTCTCAGAGTTATTCTATTCATAACACCTCCACCCCTATACCTTAGGACCTAATGTTTAGGTTTTATTGTCTTGAAATATTCATATTAGATGAAGACATATTTCCATCATGTTGCCCAAGAGAGCCAAACTAATAAAATGTGTCCTTGTGCTGATTATATGACAGCCCTATTCCAGGAAATGTCCTATTTCCGAGACTTAGAAAAAGATTTTCACCAAACTACTTTTCTTGTTACTACTGGTAAGGATTTAAACGTGTGACTTTTCTACGTCTCCTTGTGCCCGTCCATCAGAAGAACTTCCTAGCTGTTAAAATACATTCACTTTGCTTCTTTGGCTTCAGCTCTCAAAGACAGAAAGAAAGAAAGGGAGGGGGAAAAAAAAGGTACTACCCTGCACTGAAAATCTGGGACAGGAACCTGGAAATCTAGGTGACCCCTGGAAAACAGATAATTAGGAGACATGTACTCCTTAGCTCGCTGTAGGGAAATCTATCTCAGGTGAGAGCAGAGCTTGTCCCAAAGGACAAATTCCTTCTGGATGAGCATCACCGGACTTTGAATCAGGTTTAAGAATAAGCTGTGATTATCAGTAAACTGGATTTTAGAAGTAGAGAGCAAGGAGTTCACATTTACTGAATGTCTACCTTAGAACAGGCAGAATGCTAGGTTCTTATTTTTCCCATTTTACAGATGCTAAAACAGAGTACTGAAGTGATAGGTAACTTACTTCAGGTCACACAGTCTGAAGTGTCAGAGCCAAGATGATCCCAGGTCTGCCACTCTTCTTGTACAAAGTGAGTATAAGCAGTCAGGTCCAGGTGGGGTAGAAACTATATCGGATCCAGTTATAACAACACTGGTCTAGGCTGGGTCAGCCTTGACTCTGTGCTCTTTCTTACCCTGAGAGCATGTTGGCAAGTGGGCAGACTCTGAGGGTACTGAAATTGTTGTCTGCGTTTTTTATATTAAATAAGGTGCAGTTTTTATATTTTTTATATTAAATATAATATTTAATGGTTGTCTGCATTTTTTTATATTAAATAAGGTGCAGTTTATAAGAAAAAGTGTATGAGAATTAGAATTGTATCACCAGAATGGAAACGGCTGCTTTCCGTTCATTACAGCATAAACTATGGCTCTATTTTGCTGAAAATATCCACTCATCAATATCCACTTAGTGAATGATACCTCTTCCCAGGAAGACAATCACAAACCTAGTTATGATTTTTTTCTTACATATCCAACATTTTTGCAGAAGGGAAAAAAAAAAGGAATTAGAATAGTTCGGGATTGGCGATGAGTCTTTGATACTGTGTGGCTATCTTGAGTGGTTTTTGGAGAAGCGGTTGCCTTAAGTCAGCCATGCACCACTAACTTGCATTTCTTATTTATAAAAATCATCAGACAGAAGAATATTAACAATAACATTAAAGAAAGCACACATTTCAAAACACATATTGAAGGGAATGAAAGTTTCTGATGAAATATTAATTCTACATTAATTTTGCATTACTTTTGATTCCTCCCAGCATTAAAACAGCAGGCAGAAACAATTTCAAAAGCTACAGGAGAACATCTTGTACTTTTTGGGGCTCTGCTTCTAGGTTTAACTCTTCTAGGTTTTATTAAAAAAGACAAAATCCGATTTTCATTGCCTTATGCTCATCATTTATTTATGTATTCAACAGGTGTTTAGTGAGTGCCCACTGCACACTCAGCACTGCTAGAGATGCAGCAGATACCAGAGTGAACAGGACATTCTACAACTTGGTCCAAAGCAGACAGATGCCAATGAAGACACATCTCTTCCCTGGAGTTCACCGTCCATGCTCCCCAAGGACTTGCCTAGCCCTGAAGCTCCCTCTGTCCTCTGTTCTTTGGGACCTTCCCGTTCTATCCTTAAGGGACCTGGCTTCCAGCATCTATCCCACGTCCCTCTTGATCCCATGCTCTCTGTTGGCTATTTTTCTTTGCCATATAGGCCCATGTTGATTTCACCCTGGAAGCCTAATTGCTCTGCAGCTATTTATTTATTCCCTCTTCACAGCCACTTTCTGAAAGAGTAATCTCTAGCCACTGCCTCCGGTATTTTGGCCCCAGTCATTCCTCAAGATACAGCAATACTGACACCTCTCTTGGCCGGGATCACCAAAGCTACAGTGTGCTGCTGCTTTTGACTAAACCTTCTGCAGCATTTGGCATTACTAATCATTTTCTCATTTAATTCTCTCCTCTCCTGATTTATGTCTTTTTTCTTCCCTCCTGCCTCTCTGGCCCTTCCTTCTGGGTTTTTTTGTTTTTGTTTTTGTTTTTTTTTTGTTTTTTTTGGTTTTTTTTTGACTCATTTTGTTCTTTTTGTCCCTCAAAGTTGTCACGTCTGAGGGCTCAGTCCTTGGCACTCTCATTTTCATATTCTACATATGCCACCCTCTGGCTGTCATCCACCTCTTACTTCCTTTCCTGCCAAACTTCTTGAAAAGAGTTGCATTCAGCCACTGCTTCCGTCTCCCTCAACTTCATTCAGCCACTCAGTGCAATCTGGGTTCTGTTTCCCGAGCACAGTCAAAACTGCTCAAAAATACACTTCTTGTTTTTGAACCCAGCAGAGACATTTTAGTCCTTACTGGACTCAGTATAGCATCTGACACTCCCTCCTGCTGGTGCTCTTACCTGCCAGGCTCCCCATCCATCCCTTCATCTCTCAAGCCTCCTTGTGAGACTGTTATGAGTTCCTAGTCTATGGGCTCCTGGATTCACTCTCATTTCTCCTATGCTATGCGTCTGGGACTTTGCCATAGTATCTGTTCCCATCTCTCCACACTTATCCTGAATGATGTCACCTACTATTCTGGCTTCAAAAGTCATCTCTCTCCTGATGACTTCCAAATCTACGTCTCAAATCTGGACCCATCTCTTAGACTCCAGAGCCTCCTGATCTTGTGTGGATGTACCAAAAATACCTACAGCTCAGCATGGCACAAACATAACTCACTTTGTATCTCCATACTGTTCTTCCCCCGCTGAACGCGACCACTGGAGACTTAGTTGCTCAGGTCTGAATCCCGAACCCTGATATCTAAGCAGTCACTCCATTCCTCCTGAAACACGTCCCTGACATGCTTCCAGGCTTTATCACATTCTTCTGGGTCTCCTCTTTCCTCTGGTCTCTGAATGTTGGCTGGTGCTAAGGCTCAGCATTCAGGTTCCTTCTCTTTTCCATTTACATTCACCCCATTGGTGATATAATCAGGCCATCTACTTAAAAATGATTCTAAATTATGGGGCGCCTGGGTGGCTCAGTGGTTTGGGCTGCTGCCTTTGGCTCGGGTCATGATCTCAGGGTCCTGGGATCGAGCCCCGCATCGGGCTCTCTGCTCCGCAGGAAGCCTGCTTCCCTCTCTCTCTCTCTCTGCCTGCCTCTCTGCCTACTTGTGATCTCCGTCTTTCAAATAAATAAATAAAATCTTAAAAAAAAATTATTCTAAATTAATAATCCAAGCCCCCACCTCTCTCCTGAACCCCAGATACATATCCCCAGCCGCCTCTAGCAAGCTCTGCCTGGATGTGCAACAGGAAGCTCAAGCCTATGTGGCCAAAGCAGAATCTTGATTTTCTGTTCCACATCTGCTCTTCCCCTACGTTCCTCATTTTACCACATGGCACAACCCAGTGGCTGAGTCCAATAACCGAGGAATCATTCTTGAATCTCTCAAACATCCCTCATACAAATACTCAGAAAACCTTATTGGCTCTATCTTATAAATGTATCCCCCAAGCTCTAGCCACCTTTGTGGTTAGCACCTGGCTTCAAGTCACTGCATCTTTCAGTCACTGCGCTGCATCTTCCATGTACAGTCAACTTTCCATGAGCAGCCACAGCCCCAGTGATCTAAAAATACCAATTAGGTCACATCAGTCCCCCACTCTGCACCTTGCACTCTGCACTTTCAAATGATTTTTCTTAGAACAAACCCAAAATGTTTTCCTTGATCTTATGTAATAGCCATATAAAATAATATAAAATAAAATAACACATATGTATTATTATATATAATAACATATATATTATATTAGCCTTATGTAATCTGGCCTCTACTTCTTTCTTCAATGTCATCTCTTACTGTGTCTTAAACATGCCAGAGCCTTCACCCTTATATTGTTCCCTTTCCTTAGAACTCTCTTCCCCATATCTTTGCACATCTTACTCCCTCATGTTCTGGTCTGAGGGAAAACAAAAGTGAAACTAAGTATAACTAAGTGAAACTAAGTATAACTTGGAAGGGAAGCTTCATGAGGCTAAGAATATGATCTTCATGCTATATATCTAGAACTCATAGAAAGGTATATGTAATATACGCTCAATAAATATTTGCTACACACATGGGTGAATAAAACGTGGATTGACCCTTCTTCATGCACACATCAAATAAGTCACCGAGTCCTGTCTTTTTAGCCACCTATATTTCTCTAGAACCTCTTTACTTGCCCTAGCCTGTCTGCCCCTTCCTCATCAGACCATGCAAATGAATTTTCTAAATTGCAAATTTCATCATATCATTACTACTCTAGAAACTCTCAGGATAAAGCCCAAGTCCCTTAACGTTGTTTGTCAGTCCCTTTGTGATCTGTCACCAGCTGCCTCTTCATTCTCTTCTTTGACCATTTCTCTTTCAAACTCCACGCAGAGCATTTTTAGTTTCTTTAACATGTCATGGTCTTTCTCAACGCATTTCTTTGCACCGGCTGTTCCTTCTGCCCAGAGTTCCTATGTCCGTCTCTCTCACTACCCCTCCCCTCATCCACTCAGACATATCTTTCAGAGCTCAGTTGAGACATTTCCTTTAGGAAGCCCTCTTTGGCTTCGCAAATCTGAATTAAGTGCCCCCTCAGGGGGTTCCCACTGGTCTCAGTATTATCAAATTGTACTTACTATGCTAAGACACAATTACCCTCCATAAGGAAAGGATTTTTTTCTCTCTTGAACTCAAGTTTTATTTTCTGAAGCTAGATGGTGTTTGGTACACACAAGGGCCCCTTAAATATTTTATTAATTCACTAAAAAATATTGGTGGAGCATCTAGAAGGGGCCCAGCGCTATCCGAGGAAATTAGAAATCTAGTTAAGAATAAAAAATTCTCTATATTTATGGAGTTTAAGTGACAATCAAAATATATAGTATGCCAATGGAGATAAAAACTATGGAGAAAAATGAAGCAGGGGAGAGGGAAGGGAGTGCTGAATGGGGCAGGAGATTGTGATTTTAAACAGGGTGGCCAGGGAAGGACCCTTTGAGAAGGGAACTTTGGAACAAGGTCCAGAGGTGCTTATCTCATTGTCTGGCAGATAGTAGATGTTGAATGGTGAAAATTTTCTGCTTCTCTGAACCATTTGGGGGGAATCTGCCATCACTGAGGTAACTAGTATTACCTAAAGCTGCTCATAGAGAGGACTTCAGCCGAAGGACCTGAAGGTGCATTTCTGTGTAGCACCTATTTCTGTCCTCATTCTCTGGCCCAGATGGTGTTGCATCTCCTAAACTGACCACAGAGTCCCCCCAGCTGATGGTTTCAGAAAATGCTCAGCTATATTCTGTCTTCCTGTTCAAGGGATCATGAATTGTAACTGGCCCCTGAGCCAGAAGATATAAAAAAGAGGGAAGACAGGAAGAAGGACAGAAAGAATTCCTGCTGTTTTCTCACAGGTTGGTGTTTTTATTAATTTTTATGGTCTAAGTCTTAAAAAGTCTTAGCAGCTTTTTAAAACAATATTTATTTATTTATTTATTTATTTAAAAGACAGAGAGAGAGAGCTCGAGCAGGGAAGAGGCAGAGGGAGAGAGAGAGAAAGAAGCAGACTCCCTGCTGAATGTGGAGCCTGACGAGGGGGCTCTGTCTCTAGATTCCAAGAGCATGACCTATTCAGAAACCAAGAGCAGGACGCTCCACTGAGTTTAAAAATCTTTTAAAAAAGATTTTATTTATTTATTTGATGGGGGAAGTCTTAGCAGCTTTAAGACTATACCCTTCATTCTTAATGCATCTCAAAGACTTTTACTCATTTATGATTTATCAACAAACACATCCCTTCAAAGGCATTGCCAAAGTAAGCAGGCTAATGAACGTATTTTCTTTTTTATAGTGCAAGTACATCATCCTACTTTACGTACTAATTGCAGGTGAATTTTGTGTAGTGATTGAATCAAAATGAGCACTTCTGTAAAGGCTACCAATCACGATGCAAGAGTGTTTTCCTGGATGTCTGTCCATGGCAGACAGCACCAAAATTGTCAGCCAAAGAAATCCATCTAGGCGGCACTGGGAGCATTGGGACCTTAGTGACCACAGAGAGGAAATAGGTCCTTGCCAGGATCCTTTTCTCAGAGAATGGAAACACCAGCACAGACAGACAACAGAAGATTGCCCTTGCACCTGTGTGTTTCTGGTTCCTTTTGGAAGGCCCTTGAAAGGTTAGCACCTTCAAATCTGCCTGGGGGTAGAGGAAGAATTAAATATTGTCTCCAAATGTATTCATTTCTTATTGCTGCTCTAACAAACGACCACAAACTTACTGGCTTCAAACAATATAAATTCATGATCATACAGTTCTGGAGGTTGGAAGTCCTAAAATCAACATGTTCACAGAGCTGCGTACCTTCTGGCAGCCCTCAAGAAGAACCCCTTTCTTTGCCTTTCTCAGCTTCTAGGGCAACCTGCATTCCTTGGTTTGTGGCTCCTTCCTCCATCTTCAAAGCCAAGACGGTAGGATCTTTAGGCTGCTTCCATGGCTGCATCTTCCCCCCACCCCGCACCGCCCTGACTCTGGGTCCTCTTTTCAAACGACCTTGTGATTATATTGAGGTCACTCAGAGAATCTAGGATTATCTCATCATTTCAGATTCATCAATTGTATCACATCTGAGAGTTCCTTTGTCTCGTAAAGTAACATATTACAGGGATTAGAACTCTAATATCTTTGGAGGGTCATTGTTCTGCCAATGACACAAGCTATGTTCATACATAAAGAAAGGTGTGCCTTGGAAATAATGAGGATTTTTTTTTTTTTTTAAGGGAAAGAAAGCTGCCACTTATTGAACAGGTGTTTACATATCTAATCTTCTTTAACACTGGAATTTGTTCAATCTGGACATGGTTGTCATTCAAGGTAGTCATGTTGGAAGGTCATGGGTGTATTTTAATGAAGCTCTCATTGCTCAAAAACATTTTGAACTTTGTAAAATCGCCTTCAGAGCCCTCACTGGAATATTCTTAATGGAAGCAATTGCTCATTCTTCAAGAGTAGGTTTTATTTTTTTTGGAAAGAACACAAATGCTGGATTAAGCTAGATAATACTTTTGGGATCGAAAGGAAGGATAAATTATAAAAGAAATCTGCGTGACTTAAAATCGGCTCGGAAGATGTCAAAGAAACTCCACAATATTTTGAACAATGGCAGGCACATCTAAATAAGTGTGTAATAAAAAGCATGTTGAAGAATAATATTAATTCTAGGGGTGCCTGGGTGGCTCCAAAAAGCCTCTGCCTTCAGCTCAGGTCATGGTCCCAGGGTCCTGGGATGGAGCCCCACATTGGGTTCTCTGCTCAGCAGGGAACCTGTTTCCTCCTCTCTCTCTCTGACTCTCTGCCTACTTATGATCTCTGTATGTCAAATAAATAAATAAAATCTTTTTAAAAAAAGAATAATATTAATTTGAAAGTATAAATTTGGTTATGTTTACTAAGCCACTTTGTTTACATCTTATATAGTAAAATACTGTTATTACCTCAAGGACATTTTTATTTGAAAAGAAAGAGAATTCTTATATAGAATGATGTTTCTAATGAAACCACTTGGCGTTTGCCTACTCTTAATTTTCATGTTACACTGCCTAATTAGAGAAGCTATTTGTTACAACTAGCTCTTTTCAAGTCCATTATCTTTTCATATTGTATCCCCTAATTAAATCCTTTATAGGATATAGGATTGTTTTTTAAACGAGGCCAAACTAGACCACTGGTTTAAAAAAAAAATCCTCAAATCTTGTAACCAACACACAAAATCTCTTACCCTCTCTTTTATTTTATTAATAATCTTTAATGTTTCAAGAAACCAAGGAAGTAATTACCTGGAGAAAACTATGAGAAATTACCAGTGATGTTATTTATGGAATTTTGCTTGAAGAAAGGCAGGGAGGATGATTTGAAATAAAAACATGACTCTAAATTTCTATCAAAAGATTTCATATGTATAAAAATCACTTAAAGGCCAAATGAACACGTTTGGGCAACAAGCCTTAATTGGCAGGATTTTAATGCATGGCTAATTGGAACACCTTTTTTTTTTTTCCTAATTGATGTATGGCTGATAAACATCTTTATATTGGTTTCAAGTGTACGACACAGTGAGTCAATTCTGTACATAAAGCTAATCTCACCACAGTAAGTGTAGTCCCCATCTGTCACCATACAACGTTATTACGATATTATTGACTACATCCCTATTTTTTGTTTTTCATCCTGTGATTTACTTATTTTATAATTGGAATTTTGTATCTCTTAATCCCCTTCAGTTATTTCATCCATCACCCAACTGTCTCTCCTCTGGCAACCACCAGTTTGTTCTCTGTATTTATGATTCTGTTTCCATTTTTATTCATTTATTTATTTGTTTTGTGCTTTAGGTTCCACATATAAATGAAAGCATATGGTATTTGTCTTTCTCTGAATTATTTCATTTAGCCTAATACTCTTGAGATCCATATATGTTGCAAATGGCAAGTAATTTTTTATGGCCAAGTAATATTCTACTGTATATATATATGTGTGTGTGTGTGTGTGTGTATCACATCTTCTATATCCATTCACCTATTGATGGACTCTTCCATTGCTTCTATATTGTGGCTATTGTAAATAATGCTGCAGCAAACAGAGTGATGCATATATCTTTTCAAAATAGTGTTTTTGTTTTCTTTGGGTAAATTCCAGTAGTGGAATAACTGAACCATACTGGAACATTCTGACTTTTAAAATTTTAATTAGTTTCTATTAAGGCTTCTAAGGTATTAGTTTCCAAAGCAAACTGAGTTTTGAAATTTTATCTACTTGGACATTAGAAGACTTGTTTTCAGTACTGTGCTTTCTGTCTTGGTCCTGTTTTCTCAGTTTCCCTGTCCTTTCCCCTTTTACAAACACACACACACACACACACACACACACACACAATTTAGAGGTGCTCACTAAATCTATTTTCAATTCCTTACTTAAATGAATGAAAACATCGATTAAAAGTGTCCATTTGCCCATAATTCCACTGATTCTATTCTGTAGAGAGCAAGCACATTTGGGAGGTGTAAGGCAGTCAGTGGTTAACTGATTAATCGATGTGAGCACATAGACACCTTGGGGATATCTACAGCCAGGCCTCCTGTGTCTTCCCCTCTGCCCTGTTCACTCTTATCCACCAAACATAACAGGTATTTTGGCTGCTAACTTTGAAAATATCAATCTTGTGGGTGGCATAATACTGGACTATAGGAGTGTTTCACTTTTTACAAACTCAGTGTATTGAAAGAATATCTATGGAAACAGAAATAGTTACTATTCATTGTACAGAATGATTTTTCAATTTATAAGAAATACCCTGTACATTTCCCAGAGTATTAAAATTAGAAATCATTTGTAAAAGTTTATTTGGAAGTAATATTTCAGGAACATGTTCGTTGCAAAATAAAAGTGGTGCATCTGTACCAGAGGAGAAAATTTTCTTGATTTTACTTGTCAAGCAACAGCATTCCATGGTTTTAAGGTTTGTTTAGCTCTGATACTGTGAAAACATAATTCCAAGTAGGGTATAACCATATTGGCTTATACAAGTTCCCTTGATATTTTCACTCCCAAACAGAGTGGGCTAGAAGAATTTTGCTTGTACCTAGAAGCAATCTCATTAATGTTTATGAGATTTCACCTCTATTGACTGGCAAACGGTCTTATGTGAAGTAACGGAGTAATCAATCAGTGGCGAAGCTAATTGGAATGTGGGTTTCCTAACCTTCTTGTATCTCAAACAAGGTCTTTCACCTAGAACAGTTTGCATGCAACTGCACAATTTTTCATTGCTTTTCTTCGGTTTGCTGTCCAAGAGTGAGACTGTGTGTGAAGAACACAGTGTAGTTGAGGCAACATGTATCTTTTTTCTTAAATGGACCAATGGAAAGAATCCATGCAGTGGAAAACAGGTGAGTAAAAGGACTGGTATTTTTTGAGCCTCTACCACATGTTGGAGGCTGGCTAAAGCAGTGGGTGTCCCAGGTTGGCCGACTCACTGTCACATGGATCTCAGACACGTCTGAGAATGCTGGAAGACCAGGGAAATTCCATCCGCAGGAAGGACAGAGGAACGTCACTGAGGAAGGTGTTGGAGGTGGTGGTGGGATCAGAACAATATGATGTGTCATTGCTTGTTGGATTATTTTTGCCTGGGACTGTGGGGGAAACAAGGCTCACTGCATGCCGTGTTACATGTGCACACCCAGGACCACACCAGCAGGCAGGTTTTTAAATTCTTCCAAGTGAGAAAACTGGTGTTCAGACAGGAAACAAATAGATAAGGGCATCTCACTTATTTATAACCTGTCTACGTGAGCCATTGGAGCTGACAATCACCAAAGAACCAAGTGGTTCTTGGCCAAGTGTTTTACTGTGGGATTCATGCTGTCAGTAAAGTCTAGGTTTATAGACCCCACCAAAATGTCTCCTCTGGAGAGTCCTTTCTCATGGGTGGAAGCAGTCCCTCCTCTCTGCAATCCCATAGCATTTGTGCATAGCTCCATTTTACTACTGTTCAGACTGCACTGCAATTTGTTTATACATCTGTCTTCAAGAAAAATAGGATAAAGTTTTCTGGAAATTTAATTTTCCACCGTCAATCATGCCCATTCTGCCTTCTACCTGTTAAATTGGGCCGTGAGAAAAAAAAAGAGGGCAGGTCCTTTGTAGAAGAGAGAGGTCATTCATCAACTTCCAAATACCAAGCTGACTTTCCTGATGTCTTTAGTGAAGAACGGGCTAGAGTCAGGTTCAATGACAGAGAAGGCATTCTAAATTCTGTAATTCTCCCACCAGCATATTAAGAATTGATTACCAACTACATCAGAGTTTCTTCCAGAACGTGGAGGTTGCTCTTTTCTACTTTAGGACCCAATTGGGAGGTCTGGTGTCCTGAAAGGAGGGTGTGAGACAAGGAAGTCCATGCTAGAGAGGAAGAGTGGGGAAAGAGCTTGACTCTCCCACCATGGACTGTGGGAAGAGAAAAGGAATTAACATCGGAGAAGCAAGTGTTGAGTCATAGGTGCCCAGAGGTGCCCTCTCTGCATTGAAGTCCCGGGGAGGGGTGGGGGGGAAGAATGCTAGATTGTTAGAGGGAAAACTGAAAGCAAAGCATTGGTTTCCTTTTGGGACAGCCACACCAACCTGAAGAGCCTGCATCAGAGAATGATGAGAGGTGAAGTGTCATTAGCAGAGAGCACCCTAGTTCCCCAGAAGCCTTTTCTGGGACTCCTGTTTTGCCAGAAGTCTGAGTGCTCTGCAAAGTGGTGCAGGCTGGCTTACCTGGGGTGGGGCGAGGGGTTCCATCTGACAAGGACCAGCAAGGCTGAAGAACAAACACATTCACAGCCAGATACCCGGAGACCACAGATAGTATCAGAGGCCTAGTCAGCAAGGAGAGGGACACCCCCACCGGGGGGCAGAGTGAACATCAGAGGCCAGCCAGATGCCAGGCCCAGAGTTGAGGCGCTCCACATCCAATCCAGCAAGTGCACACCCAACAACAGGAGAGCTGTCCTACCCTAGAGAGCAGCCAAAGGATCAACATAGGCCCGAGGTCACACTACAGACCCAGCCACATGCCATCTCAGAAGTGAGTATGGAAAAAGGGACTTCTGAGAGGGTGAGCATTTGTCCAAAGCAACTCAATTATCCAGAGAAAATGTTTAACTAGAAGACATTAGTAATTTTATATGAAATCAGACTTTTCCCTCCGCCTCCTGCTATTTAGCCAGCTTGTGGGCATTTGAGGGGAAGGTTCCCTAGAAAGATACGATAAATATAGGGTTAGGAAGAAGGTGAAGATGCTCTGAACATCTAAGTATAGCACGAGTGAATCTGTGTGGAGACAATGCCTATAACGCTTGAGCTTCTTAAGAGCTGGGACAGTTTTTTCATCACCTCTACATCCCCAGAGCATAGTAGAATACTCAAAAGGTATTTAGTGTTCTATATCTGAGTCCTAAGAATAAATGAACTTACTGATGATGAAACCACTAACGATCACTGTGTTGTCCTACCCCATTGGTAGCTCACCTTTAGAAATTCAACCTTTCATGCATTACCTTATTTATGCAAATATTTCATACATTGTTGGTATCTATATATGCATGATCTTGTGAAGGAAACAAAGATGAATTGTTTCTGCATTTATCCAAACACGAGAAATTTATTTAGTGCTTACTATATACCGGATACACAGGTCTCACCTTCAAGGTCCTTACAGATATGCAGGAGGGAGTAAATATGTTTAAAAAAAAAAAAGTCTGTATTTTTCTCAGGTTAAAACGCTGGCAGGAAACCTGCAGTGTCCAATCACATATTTATTTATTTTTTTTAAATTTTATTTTATTTATTTACATATTTAGGTTACTTCTGCAATCGTGAAAATAAAAAGTCCAGATTTAAGAAATCTGAAAGATATTCAGGATATCATATTCCCTTAAACGGTAAGAACTTTGTCTGCTTTTAAAGCTTTGCTTTTAAATGTACTTTAAAATATCTTTTGAATAGTCATAAACTGCCATTGTCCTACATCAAGGACAGGTAAAACAGCAAGGGTAAAGAAGGAAATACAGTCTTAAAAGCTGAACTCATAATCATAAACTCAAGCCCATGGATCTGTTTCTAACATGCATAGGCAGTTCTTGTCTCTGGGCTCATCCACGGAGATGGAAATACAAGTTGGCTACAAATAAGAAGTTTAGTGACTTTCTCTCTTATATCATAACTTCTTGACTATGGGACCAGAGGTACATGAGTTCTGAGGATGAGTGGTACCCCTCTCCTCTCTCCAGGAAAGATACTAATGCATACTTTCTTCATCAACCTACTATATTGTATCTTAACTGATAACATAGCTGTCCACTGCCTCACAGCAGGACTCAGGTCTGATCAGTAGTCCTATCCCCAGCCTCTAACTACAGCATAGGCATTTTTGAAACAATAAATACATCTGAAGGGCAAGTCTATTCACATGGCTTAAATTTTCGACATAACAATGTATAAACTACCCACCCTTTTTCTGGATCTGATACAACTTAACACATAGCCTACTGAAAACTGACAAAGAGAAAACCCAGAAATGACTGAGAGTTACGTAAAGCAATAAGACAAACTGTCACTTGTGTATATCCTAGCATGTTGTGTATGCTATATGTATATGTTGTGTGTATGCCTTGTAGAATTAATTTCAGAGCTTATCACAATACACACTGGGGAGGCTGGCTTGCATTCTGTATTAACTGGTCCTAACATGTTCCGAGTTAGATGAGCAGGACAGAAAGAAAATAACCAGAGCCAGAGGAATTTCTTTCTTGTCCTTTGCCTCTGATGGAAACTGCCAGAAGAATGGAAAGTGCTCTGAAGTATACACTATGTGAGGAGGAGATATGTTGGAGGTACAGACCCCTCAGCATGGTTATCAGCAAGAGTACTGCAAATCGTTTCCAACGTGAGTTAATTTTAGTTGCCAAATACCATGTTTGAAGAGACCAGCTTTCTTCTGATTTCACAGAAGCACCAGTTTCATCTGTTTGCATTTTAGTACTACACGGCTGAAAAAAGATGAATAATCTTTAGGCGAGAAGTTGTAAAGCTGATATTTCTACTGAAATGGTTCGTATGGCACAGTTATAAAAATAGCAGTGCTTTTAGAATTTATCCAAATGTCACCGCTAATCCGTCTCAAAGTCGCAGGCACAGTCTATTCTCTGCTAGTCAAGAGATACAAACTCACAAAGGTGTCTTTAGAATACAATCTTTATAAATCCTTATAAATCTCCTCATTTTCTAATAAGGGAAACAGCTGGGTTTCTTCACTTCAGTATCTCTCCTCCATCATCTTTTTCCTTAATATGTTATCACTTTTGCCATTGTTAACTTTTTTTAGCTTCCAACTATGAAGGTAAAGTTAAAACTTTTTTTTTTCCCCAAAAGATGTTCAACATTAGCTCCAATGGACCTGCACAATAAAACCACTATGTGTGTTTTGGAATCGCTAAAATAAAAGATGATGATAACACCAAGTGCTGGTGAGGATACGGAGCAGCTTGACCTCTCATACATGGCTGGTGGGAATGTAAAATGGTGCTGCAGCTTTGGAAAGCCATTTTCCAGTTTCTAAAACCAAATGGGCACTTTCCATATGACCCAGCAGATGAACTTTTGCACATTTAGCCCAGAGAAATGAAATCTTATGTTAACACAAAAACTTGCACATGGATGCTCATAGCACCTTTATTTGTAGAAGCCCAAAGTGGAAACAACTCAAATGTCTCTCAACAGGTGAATGGTTAAACACACTCTGGTACATCTAGACCATGTAATACTACACTTCAATAACAAGGATTACAATATTGATATATGCAAAAATCTGCATGCACTTAAAAGACGTTATGCTTAATGGGGGAAAAAAATCTCCAAAGGTTAAACACTGCATAATTCCATTTTATACGGCATCCTCCTGCTAGCAAAATCATATAGCCTGAGAATAGATTAATGGTTGCCAGATGACAGGGATGGGTTGGTGGGATGGGTGCAACTTCACAGCAGGAGCACAACAGAGTTGCTTTGTAGTAATGGGGTAGTTCTGTATCCTAATTGTGCTAGTGGGATCTTACAAATGGGATCACAGACTTACAAATGGGATCAAATTGCACAGAACTACACACACACACACACACACACACACACACACACATTCATAAATGAAAGAAAAGGGGTTGAAAACTGAAAAAGGTCTGTAGTCTAGTGAACAGTATTGTACCAGTATCAATATACTGGGTTTGACATCATACAAAAGTCATATAAAATGTCACAATTGGGGAAAGCTGTGTAAATGATGCAAAAGACGCTATATATTTTTGAAATTCCCTGTGAGTCTATAATCATTTCAAAAATATATATTTAAAAAAAAAAAGAAAAAAATGTTTTCCTTTCAAGTTTCATGTATCAGTTGTTTGTGACATCCAACCCTAAGTTCGGTGAACGAACTCAAAGGGCAAGAAGAAAAAGCAAAGACAGGTTCTTGGTGTCTCTATTTCTTGAAGAAACAAGAAACAAAAGTATTTGGTGCTGTGCCAACTATTAATGAATTCTGGTTTGTGAAAACAGAAGTGCTCTGAAAAAGGGTTACAGGGTCACATCTTATCATTTCCTTCCTCAGAAATTTTCATGGCTTTTACCTATAAAATTAAGTCACACTCTTCCTCCTGACATTGAAGACCTCCTACAATATGGTCCCAACTTAAGTCTTCAGTTCTGTCTTTTTCTATTCCTTTAAGAGAATCCATTGCTTTAATTGGTTCTCTACAGTAGGGCCTGAGTTTTCTTTAAGACTCAAATTTGGCTTCCCATGGCACTTAGCCTTAAGTCTCAAACACTTGACCTGGCCATCGAGACTCATAGTGTTTGGTGTCTGCCTCCTTCTCCAGGCCATCTTGTACTAGTCTTCATTCCCTATGCTCAGTCACATGACTGGTCTCCAACTTCATCTTTGCCACAGCCCTTCCTACCCAGGGCCTTAAACCCACTGTCTTCTTTGTTTAGATTTCTTTCCACCCCTCCTCTTTATTTATTATCTCTTATTTTTATTTTTAATTTAAATTTTATTATTACGTCCAGTTAGCCAAAATAAGCCATCATTAGTTTTTGCTGTAGTGTTCAACAATTCATTAGTTGCATATAACATTCAGTGCTCATCACAACATGTGCCCTCCTTAATACCATCATCTGGTTATCCCATCACTCCACCCCCTCCCTTCTGTAACCTTCAGTTTGTTTCCTAGAGTCCAGAGTCTCTTATGGTTTGTCTCCCTCTTTGATTTCTTCCCATTTAGTTTTCCCTCCCTTTCCTTGTGGTCATCTGCATTATTCCTTATGTTCCACATATTAGTGAAACCATATGATAATTGTTTTTCTCTTTTTTACTTACTTCGCTTAGCATAATCCCCTCCAGTTCCATCTTTGTTGATGCAAATAGTAGGTATTTATTCTTCCTGATGGCTAAGTGATATTCCATTGTATATATAAACCACATCTTCTTTATCCATTCATCTGCTTAAAGACATCTTGGCTCCTTCCACAGTTTGCCTATTGTGGACATTGCTGTTATAAACATTGGAGTGCAGGTGTCCCTTCTTTATACTATATCTGTATCTTTGGGGTAAATACATAGTAGTGCAATTGCTGGGTCGTAAGGTTCCTCGATTTTTAACTTTTTGAGGAACCTTATACTGTTTTCCAAACTGGCTATACCAGCTTGCATTCTCACCAACAGTGTAAGAGAGTTTCCCTTTCTCCACATCCTTGCCAACATTTGTTGTTTCCTGTCTTGTTAATTTTTCCTTTTAACTGGTGTAAAGTGGTATCTCACTGTGGTTTTGATTTGCATTTCCCTGATGGCTAGTCATGTTGAGCATTTTTTCATATGTCTGTTGGCCATTTAGATATCTTCTTTGGTGAAGTGTCTATTTATGTCTTCTGCCCATTTCTTGACTGGATTTTTACTTTTTGGGTACTGAATTTGATAAGTTCTTTATAGATGTTGGATACCGGCCCTTTATATGTAATGTCATTTGCAAATATCTTCTCCCACTCCTCTCCCATTGCCTCTTAGTTTAGTTAACTCTTTCCTTTGCTGTACAGAAGCATTTTAACATGATGAAGTCCCAAAAGTTCAGTTTTACTTTTAAAGATGTGTCTTGAAAGAAGTTGCTGTGGCTGATGTCAAAGAGGTTACTGTCTATGTTCTCCTCCATTGAATGAATTCCTGTCTTACATTGGGGTCTTTCATCCATTTTGAATTTATCTTTGTGTATTGTGTAAGAGAATGGTCCAGTTTCATTCTTCTGCATGTGGCTGTCCAATTTATTGAAGAGACTCTTTTTTCCATTGGATATTCTTTCCTGATTTGTTGAAAATTATTTGACTGTATAGTTGAGGGTCCACTTTGGGGGTCTCTATTCTGTTCTAATGATCTGTGTGTCTGTTTTTGTGCCAATACCATGCAGTCTTGATGATCACAACTTTGTAACAGAACTTGAAGTCAGGCATTGTGATGCTCCCAGCTTTGGTTTTCTTTTTCAGGACTCCTCTGGCAATTCAGGGTCTTTTCTGGTTCCATACAGATTTTAGTATTGTTTGTTCCAGCTCTGTAAAAAATGTCAATGGTATTTTGATAGGGATTGCATTGAAAATGTAGATGGCTCTGGGCAGCATAGATAGTTTAACAATCTTTATTCTTCCAATCCATGAGCATGGACTTTTTTCCCATTTCTTTGTGTCTTCCTCAATTTCTTTCACAAGTATTCTGTAGTTTCTAGAGTATAGCTCCTTTACCTCTTTGGTTAGGATTATTCCTAGGTATCTCATGGTTTTTGGTGCTATTACAAATGGAATCAATTCCTTAATTTCTCTTTCTTTAGTTACATTGTTAGTGTATAGAATTGCAACTGATTTCTGTGCATTGATTTTGTATCCTGCCACATTGCTGAATTGCTATATGAGTTCTAGTAATTTGTGGATGGAGTATCATGTCAATTGCAATGAGAGAGAGTTTGACTTCTTCTTTGCCAATCTGAATGTCTTTTATTTCTTTTTGTTGTCTGATTGTTGAGGCTAGGACTTCTAGTACTATGTTGAACAATAATGGTGATAGTTGGCATCGCTGTTGTCTCCTGACCTTAAAGTAAAACTCTCAGTTTTTCCCCATTGAGAATGATATTCACTGTGGACTTTTCATAGACTTTGCATAGATGTTTTTATGGTGTTGAGGTATGGTCCCTCTATCCTAATACTTTGAAGAGTTTGAATCAGAAAAGGATGCTTTTATTTTATCAAATGCTTTTTCTGCATCAATTGAAAAGATCATATAGTTCTTATCTTTTCTTTTATTAATGTACTCTATGATTGATTTCTGAATGTTGAACCACCCTTTCATCCCAGGAATAAATCCCACCTGGTCGTGGTGAATGATCATTTTAGCACCCTGTTGGATCCTATTGGCTAGGATCTTATTGAGTATTTTGGCATCCATGCTCATCAGGTATACTGCTGTGTAATTCTCCTTTTTGATGAGGTCTTTGTCTCATTTTGGGATCAAGGTAATGCTGGCTTCATAGAATGATTTGGAATTTTTCCTTCTATTTCTATTTTTTTTGAAACAGCTTCAATAGAATAGGTATTATTTCTTCTTTAAATATTTGGAAGAATTCCCCTAGGAAGCCATCTGGCCCTGGGCTCTTGTTTGTTGGGAGATTTTTGATTACTGCTTCAATTTCCTTATTGGCTGGGGGTCTGTTTAGATTGTCTATTTCTTCCTGTTTCAGTCTTAGTAGTTTTTAAGTTTCCAGGAATACATCTATTTCTTTCACTCCCCTTTTAGACTTCAGTTTCACTATCAGTTCTTCAGGGGATAACCTTCCCCAACTTGCCATTGGAAGTCAGGTTGGTTTGAGAGCCATTTTCATAGAACTGTGTTGCTTTCCTTTAGAATGCTTATCCTTCATTAAAACTATACATCCATTTGTTTGATTATTTGACCAAATGCTTCCTTCCCTATTTGACTAAAAGTTCCATGAGAATACAGCTTCTATCTATTTTTGCTTGCAACTTTATTCACCACTTAATAAAATGTCTTGAACATAGAATTATTCAATAATTATTCTTTTAGTGACTGGTTGAATCAAACTGGAATAACTGCTCCCCAATCATATTCATTGGGTTTCCTGCTCCCACGCTTCTGTCATGCTCTTCATCCCATGTGCAAATCTATACCCACATTTTATCTTCTCTACATTTTATCTAATCTTATAGACTCATATGAATGGGTACTTTCTTGGTCTTTGGAAATAAACATCATCTCTGCCTTCTTTGGAAACTGTAGCACTTAGGCATCTGTTCTCTTGCGGTACTTGGCATTGCTATCGATAGATTTTTGCCTCTTATGCTCTTTATCAATTCATATGTTTCTGGAGGGCAAGGCTTATTCATTTCTCTTTATGTCACTTGCAATAACTAGCTCATTTCTCAGAGGCTTAATTAATATATTTTCCTTATTGATTAATATGAGTAAAAGCTAAACACATATTAAAAGCTGAATTAATATTTATAAAAATAAGGAAAAATTATTGGCACTTGTTAGTTCTACTGATTTCCAATGAGTAAACAAAATTAAATGACTAAATAGCTGTACAGACATGGTTCCAGAACAAATGCCTTCTGTTCTGACCATTTATCATTATTTAATAGGCTTATTTGTTATACGTCGCAAAGTCATTCTAAAATTGTTAGATTCAACTTGCTTTTTTACTTTTCACTATTCCTTGATCAGTAAATTACAATGAAGACCAACTGATATTCCAGTAGAATTATTATTTTTCTTTCTTGCTAAAGAATTAAGATAAACTTTTTCAGGTTTAATCAGGCATTGAAGAACGAATTTGAGAGAGGTAGCAGGATGGATCAGAATGGTGGGGTATGACATGGGTTGAACTAAACACCTGAAGACCATGAGACCAGTTGTTAAGAATAAATTGCCACTGTTCCAAAAAGAAAAGAAAGGAAGAGAAAGGAAAGTTGAAAAAAAAAACAAACTTTTTTTTCAAAAAAGCTCCATAGAACTTAAGAAACCAACAATTGGTTGTGACTTTACAATGCTTAAAAACAAACAAAAAACTCACAGAAGCCAACTAGATTTTCAAAGGGGAGCATCTCCTCTTCATTCTCCCCAGGCTCACTTACAGTTTTTGGCTCTGGACTAATGGGCTCAGCTCTGCCACAAAGCTAACATTTGTCTCTTCCTTCTCCTGCCCTATCTGTAAAGACATTCTGGAGGCCTCTACATTTAGGTAGAGAACTGCTGGGAATTTCTGTGCCCCCCCAAAGTGGAAATCAATACAACTGAATTAACTTCTTTAAACATTTATTGAGTACCTGGCATGTGCTGGGTTTTCTAGTAGATACTAGAACTTTGGAGGTGAACAAGAAATTACCCTTGCTTGTCTACCTAAGAACTCATAGTCGGGTGGAGTAGGTAGGAATATTTAAACATCATTCTTCAGACTGTAGACAGAGCTAACAAATAAAGTGCCATGGGAGCCCAGAAGAGAGATACCTATTTCTGTTGCGGGACTCATTGAAGTGAGTGTGAGTGAAGCTGAGTATGGGGGCACGTAGCTGATTTCCCAGCATTTATTCATCTTTCTCCTCCTGCAGTGGGTGACATGTGATTAGTGGGATTGATCCCATTCTGAGGCCACGAGTGAGTCCTGACTGGTGAGCCAGTAACTCTCAAGCAGAGATGGTACTTCTCTGCCAGAGGGCATTTGAAAATCCACAGGGACACTTTTAGTTGTTTTAAGGCTGAAAAAGACCCTACTAGCTTTTAGTGGACGGAAGCTAAGAATGTTCAATGACCAATAAAGTAGGAAAGGGACCCAAATCATGAAAAATTGCCCCACCCAAAATGCCAGTAGTACTCCTGAAAAACATGAGTCTGAGACAATCAGAAATCTTATCCTGTATTGGGTTGGGGAGTCCAACTTTAAGCCAATTAGCTCACAGCATTCCCCTGCTGTCATTGTGGTCCAATTAGTATAAGGGCTCTGGACTTCTTTTCAATGGGTTTAGGTAGACAAGCATCCCTTCTGTCTCACTGGGCATGCAGGAGGAAGCCTGCAGCCCCATCTCATTCCAGCTTAGACAACTTCCCATTCAACCCATGCAATCTAAATATGTTTAGGTGGTTGGTCTGCTTGCTTGATTCTGCATCATTTTAAAAAAATTTTTTTTTAAATATTTTATTTATTCATTTGACAGAGATCAAAAGTAGGCAGACAGGCAGGCAGAGAGAGAGGAGGAAGCAGGCTCCTGGCCAACCAGAGAGCCGGATGTGGGGCTTAATCCCAGGATCTGGGACCATGACCTGAGCTGAAGGCAGAGGCTTTAACCCACTGAGCCACCCAGGTGCCCCTGATTCTGCATTTTTGTTATTGTTTTTCTAAGTAAATTATCTGAATGGCAGGAATGTTGTTGTGATATCAAGTCTAAGTAAGATATAACATACGTGAATAATATTTTGTTTTCATCCCAGAGCCTTGGAATGCTATAAAATTCATAATATGGCCATAAAGGGGAAATGAGGGTGAAAAAAAAAGTCAAGTGTATAATTTATGGTATAATGAAGAATGTAAATGGTGTCTGGTGAAAGTTGTGAAAACCTAAGTTTAAACTTGCAATTGTGTTTGTGTGTGTGTGTGTGTGTGTGTGTATGTGTGTGTACACACACCCATGTGCATAAAAGAAAAGGAGAGGGAGGAAGGGGGGACAGAGTGGCTATCTTCATGAATAACACTATTTAGGAATTTGTATCTTGTTCTTTTAGGAAAGATTCTGTCCCTTCTGGTTGCAAAATCTCCTTATTAAAGAAAGCTAAAAGAAAAGATTATTAAGCACTGATTCCTTAATCAAAGTCCATTAACTTGTTCTAAGATGTTTTAAGTTGTGTTTAAAATGGCTCTGTTTTTATGCCTATCAACTCTCCTACTGACATAAGATTAGTTGGTAGTATTCATAGTTAGAAAATATTTTCCTACATTTTCAGTAGTTACAGTCCAATAAGAACAAAGAGGAAAAAGATATGCAATTACATTTGAATTAAGAAAAATTAATAAGCCATAGAAATAATGCACAAGTTAATTTTTAAACACCCAATGTCCCTCTTGCAAAACCTTTAGAGAAGCATTTAGATTTCCAGGGGACTAAACTGAAAGCAAACTATATCTGGAAACTGAGGAGGGTGAGACATACATAAGATCACCAGTACCTGAATACTGGTCAGAGTCGTGTACTGGTAAGCCTTGACCACCAGGTAATTTGCTTCCAGGTCGATGAGTCCCAGGATCATATATTTCCACCATCTTCGTCGTAAAATTGCCAGGAGGTTTTCTTCTCCTGTGTCATGAAGGTGAGAAGAGATGGGTTAGGTTCTGAAATAGAAACTGTATATTTAGAAGGATTCTAAATTACCGTGGTACTCTATATTTTTCTTGTTCCTTAACAAATATTCAATTAAACAAATGAATCGTGTCAAAGATTGACATGTTTTTACTTAGCTAATAGTCTTCATTGTAGACCTTGTCTTTTCAAATTGGTTTTTATACCAGAATAAGACTAGGTAGGTTTTTAGTTCACCATGAAAGGCATTTTTCTCACGAACATCTGATGAAAAAAAAAAGTCACATAATGTAAAAATAAAAGGAAAGGCATACCAGAAAGGCTGCATAAACACATACAAAGTCCAAATCATTCTAAACTTCAGTATTGTGGTAAAATAGAAAGAAACAAAATGAGGGTAGGCCAATGGACAAAGGCCTATGCTTGACAGCACATCTGCAGTTAGACTCCCAGATGCCATCCTGAGTGCTTGCCCAGCTTTGAACATTACATGCTTTGAACATTATATTCTGGTGGGGTGTGGGTGATGGGAAATAATTAAAGTAGAGGGTCACTCTCGGATGGACAAGAGCCATAGGATCATGGTCTGAATATTGCTCCCAACCATAATCTTCACCATCTTGCCACTTAAGTTTATAACATCAGAACAGATTTTGAATCCCTTAGCTTTTCATCCATATTTTTACATCTTTCAAGCCTGAAAGAAATCTTATTTCTCAAGGGGAAATCATGATTGTTAATAACAGCTCTCTAGAGTCAAGCTGTGAGGTCTTCATAGAAGTATGGGATCTGCAGAAACTGAGTGAATAGTGACTGTGTTCATTATGATTGCTGCACAACAAATTATCCTAAAACACTGCTGCCTAAAACAATAAGCAAGGATTACCTCCTTGTTTTGTGGGTCAAGAGTCTGAACACAGCTTAACCGAGTGTCTCTGATTCAAGCTGTCTCAATAAGCTGCAGTCAAGTTATCACCCATGGATGTAGTCACATCTGAAGGTCTGACTGGGGAGGGATCTCCTTCTAAACTCACTCAGCATGGCTATTAGCAGGCCTCAGTCCTTACCTCAAGGGCCTACCTGAAGACATGGCAGTGTGATTTCACCCAGGATGAGCACTGGGGGCAATGGAGACAAAATGCAGGGGAGAGGTAAAGTACAAGTTTTTTTTACTAACATCATCAGAAATGGGATTTCTCCCCTATTCTCTTCTTTAAAGGAGGGTCAAGAAGTTTAACCTACACTCAAGGAAGAGAATTTTGTAAGGGTGTGACTATCAGGAGGCAGAGATCATTGGAGGTTATCTTAGAGGTTGGCTTCCCCAGTGACACACACATCTAGTATTTTAGCTATGCTTAAGCTGGTTCTCAAGAACCTCAACAGACTCCACATCCTCGCCTGTCTCTGAGCCACTCTCAGGACTTTGAACTCCTAATTTCTACCACTGGTCTTATTCAACTCACCTTATGATATGAGGTGAAGACCTTTTCAACCTTACATAAATTTGTAAAACAAATCTTTCCAGCTACATAGAGAATGTTGGAGTCTGAGCTGTGCCTAGTTGGCAAAAGAGAGAGGTCTCTGGACCTTTGGTAGCTAACCCAGTTTTCAAGCCTCATTTTGGGAGCCACACTTCTCACAGCATTTGTTTCAAGTACACTAAAAATCTTTCTGACTTGGTGAATTGTTAATTCCTGTTCATCCTTCAAAATTTAGCTATTCTCTGCCATTCTGTCTGCTGTCACTGCCCCCTTGGCAATGTGTACCCAGTAGATCCTTTCACGTGATTGTGACTACTTAGAAATTTTCTCTTCACAAAACTGAGAGTTTGGGGATGATAAGACATCAATGTCCCAGTCATATATGTATCCATTGCCCTAAGCATGCTGACATATAATAAGGATTAGCGAAGTGTTTTGGAATGGACAAATAATTGAACTGAAAAAAAGTGTGACATGCTATTTCTCTGAGTACCTCAAGAGTCAGCTCTAGTATATGAGTCACATTTCTTGTGTTTTGCACTGAGATTCATAGCCAGTGGATGTGATCCCCAAGGTCATTTCTTTATAGCAGCTCGTTTTGACAGCACCCTTGCACAGCATTTCTGCCTTCTTTATCTGCCTACACATTTGATCAATCAACACACTTCTCAAGATTTACTTTGTAAATTAGTGATTTGCCACCTGACTGAATATTCCCATCTTCTTGAGAGGTTTTTAAAAATCTCAATGCTTGGGACCAGACACTCAAAATTCTAGTGTAGTTGGCTTTGGGTGGACCTGGGCATTGCACTGAGGATCAAACTTAGGACTTTGAAATGGTTGATGTCCAGTGGTTATCCTCAGGATGGCCTGCGCTAGGAATGTCAGATATAACCACAAAGTAGTGAATGCTCTTCAGACCAAAGAAACACCTGAACATCTGGCCTGAAGTATGCTTTTCCTTGTCTTGTCTCTGGGCTTTTCCCTGTGCTGATTCCTCTGCTTGGACTGTTTTTCTTCCAGTCTCCAAATGAAAGATGAGCATAGACACTAACACCAGGGAGCCTTCCTTGATCTTCCTAGGGCTGGATTTCCCTGTAATATGCTTCTTTAACACCCTTTGCTTACCCACATACAATACTAATTTCAATATATTATAATGACCTGTTTTCTTGACCCTATTACTCATTAGATTATCAACAATTTGAAGATAGTAGCATTACCTTGGTCATCACTTTATCTCTAGGATCCAAAAATACATAGTAAGTGGTCAATAACTAATACAAAATGTATGAATAAATTTCATGTTTAATAATCTCAGCAATGCTAAGTAGATAGAAATTGAGGTTTCTACTTTATAGTAGATATATAGTAGATATATATTTATACATAGATTTATAGTAGATATATATTTATACATTTATACATATATATATATATATATATATATATATATATATATATATATATATTTATAGTAGATATATGTTTATACATTCATGTTCCGGACAATGAAAATTGTTTTCCAGTTAGAATGTAGACAATATCTGACACAATTAATTTGGTGACCATTTTACACATGACATACTATACATAGGACATAAAAAGGTCAATGGCGTATTTAACTGCAAAGCTGCAATTCTATAGTTACAGGTCATTGTCCCAGTTAATTTACACAATGAACAGACAGTTGCCAAACTCAGAGCATACCAGCCACATCTCAATGATGTAAGACTGAAAATCTGGGTCATGGTGCTGTTTGTTCTACCAATCAATAACATATTCAAAGTGTAATTCATTACATAGATTCAAAGGAATGATTAACTGACTTGCTGTTCTGCTGCAAAAGTCTGCAAAGCAAAACACCTAAATAAATGTTCCATATTGTTCCATATTGTTTGATTTGAGGCACCAGAAAACATACAACATTCTTGCACAGCAAAATTATCCAGGAAGGCAAGAGAGCACTTTTGTATTTTTGGCTGAGCAAAAAATCCAGCCCTATGAACGACTGCTTAGGGATCTATCTACATGACTCTTATTAACACTGATGTACAACAGGCCATTAAAATTCTTTCTAAAATAATGAAAATGCGTTCTTTACAGCCTTTGTACCAAAACACTCCCTAAATCTCTTAAAATAGGGCCATCCATAAGAAACACCAGCACAACTGGTGGTATGTTAATGCTTTGAAATTCTTTTTTTTTTTTTTTTAATTAACTGAAGGAGTAATAAAATCCATGGGTGGAAACTTTAGAATTACAGTTTGCCATTTGCATGCATTCTGTTAATTATTATTTTTATTATCAATATGTTCAAATATAAATAAAATTATTAGAGAATATTATAATAAGGTAACCTGTAATCTGATTTAATAGATGTTAACATTTTGCCATATTTGCTTCATAAATATTGGGTTTTCTTCTGAGGAAGAAAATGTTTAAGATAAAACTGAAGCTCCCCTTCTGCTCTTGCCAGATTCTATTCCTTTCCCTCCTTCGGCACATCACTGTCTTGATATTGTTGTGGATCCTTCATGTTTGTGTTTTTGTTATACATTTCCTAGTTACGTTTGTATCCAAAATAGGATTTAACTTCCTTCGGTATGTTTTTAAACTTTAAATGAAAGTTTACTGTATATACTGTAGATGTCATTCTTCTAGGTTCTTCTTCTTCTTTTTTTTTTTAATGTTTAACATTGTTTTAGAAATGTATCCCTATTGTTTTGTGTAGAGCTAACTCATTTATTTTAAACACTGCATATTCTCATACTCTCTGAATATGCCACAATTTATCCAGTCTCCCACTAAGAGACATCTAAGCTGTTTCCAATTTTTCTCTATTAGGAACAGTGTGGCCAGGAAAGTTACCCTGATTTCAAGTAACAGCATTCTAGAAACAATAACTACTTCACTAATTAAGAACAGGGAAGGGAATTACTGACAATCTTTATCACATCAGTCATATTGAATTTTACTAAGCACCAACAGCACGACCAATTAAAAGTGGTTTAGAACTTCAGTAACAAAAAACTTCTCTGATACTTACTCTGTATCAGGCAATATCTACATGCATTACAAATATTGACTTTTCTAATCCTAATCGTAACACCATACAATAGACATGGCTATTAACCCCATTTGCAGATGAGAAGACCAAGGCCCAGAGGAGTTAAGTAACTTGCCTGAAAGGTCACACAGATAAGCCAGGATCTGGACTCATGACAGTCAGGCCCTAGGCTTCATACTCATTAGTCCTGTACAGTTTTGCCTCCCTGATTTGTACTGTGGCATTGTCCTCAGGAGTCACACACTTCTCATTTCTCTTTCATGACCTACCTGTCCCTACTCACCCCTCAGTGCCCCTCAGCTAACTCCTGGGGGTACCCATCACACCGAAGCCGATGTGCATGGAACCCCCCCATTGCCAGCACCCAGCAATGCAGCTCCTGTAGCAGCTTTGGGATGATGACCACCAGCAAATCAGTATCAAGGATTCGGTGTCTCCCTGCCTGATCTAAGCCATGACAAAATTCCCCTTATGAAATGTAAAATAAGTTTTAAAGTCATTTCTATTGCTTAAAAAACTCTAATTACAAGAATTACTGTTTTATGCTGTACTACTTGCTAAAGCTTCAGGCATAGTAGCTGTGGTCACACATGGGGTGGGGCAAGGGGATGGTGAATACGTGCTAAAGGAAAGAGGAGAGAACTTTTGAACAAAAACATGGCGCACATTCATGGCGGTGTCTGGAAAACAGAGACCTTTGATTCATAGTGTTCTTGTTCACCCCCAGTGGTAGTCTGGGTCAAGAATAACAGTACTGCAAGAAAGCACCAGAGGTAGATCGGCTCAGGCAACAAGAAGCTGCATTATTCTTGGGACACTTTCATTAAGGGTTCTCATGGGTGGTGTGATCCTTCATAGTGTTCTTATGCAAGAACAGAACCCAGCATGCTTTGCACAGAGAGCCTGCAGGCAAGAGCAAAGCCTCTCCACAGGGGTTGAGACCCTTACTCGAATGGACCCCTCTTTATCTCACAAATGGAGCCATAACACCATCTTTCTTTCCCAGAACTCTAAATGGAAGTGTTTAAGTATCAACCAGTGAATCTGGGGTGGGGGCGGAAGACTTCTGATGGAGATCTTAATGATCCATCTTTAAAAGCTAAAATATAGTATTAGAATGTAGAGCTTAAAACAATTCTCTTTGTGAGAAAAGTGAACAAAATAAATGCACTAATAAGGAAATGAAAATATAAATTGTTCAAAAAAGGACTGTAACCAGTTGTACTTTATAATATGAACCTGAGAGTAAAGATGAAATACAAAAAAGAAATACAAAAAAGAAAGATAATGAAGATTCAACTTTGTTTCATATTCTTTCAGTCATTTTTACTATTAGAAACAGACAGTGAGATTGGGAAGAGCGTAAGAGACAATGTTTTGGCTTGGTAGCAAACAGACTTGGGTTTGAGCACTGACTGCCTTCTGCTATGTGGTACTAAGTAACTTGGTTAATGGCCTTGAACCTCAATCCCTCTACTACAAAATAGGGATTATAACAACTATCTCATGGGGTATCATCGATTAAAGGTAGTATGAATAAAGTGTATAAGCTAATACCTAGCTAAGGTCTATGCACAAAATACCATGGCAATGGGTAGGGTTCTGAAAGCCTTGTGCCTTCCAGCCACTCATGACAGGCTAAATCACCCTGTTAGAGGCAGCACACAGGAAGCTCAGGATAGTGAACCCTCATAATTATTCATTAAGACACTGGCCACACATGCCTGTCTGTCTCTTACTCTGGATCACATCCAAGCCAGTGTACGACATTTGTCCCAACTAGAGACAGGCTGAGGGCCTTGTCTTTGTCGCCTCTCCCCTGGACCAGATGCATGTCTTGACCCTTTGGATTATACCACTCGACAGGAGAGTGGAGGCTGTGCATGGATGCACCTGCTCTCCGTCAACTCATCCCAGTCCCCCTCAGCACTTCTCTTGTTTATGTCTCCTCAACGATGTCTTTCCTAGTAAGTTGGACAATGTAAAATCTTATTACTAAGGCAAGAAAGCTGAATAACACTTTTAAAATCTGCTCAGTCATCTGGCTGTTTTCCAGAAATGCCTAATAAAACTTTGGGAAAATATCCAAAAGCTAAAAGTGAACCCTAATCACATCAGGTTCTGGTAGCTCTTACTTTAAGCTGAATATGAGAGAAAAAAAGTATAGATGATGTAGAAGGGATTGCACACAGGATAGATTTCTTAATAATAAGTTTATTTTGCTTCTTTCACAGTTATATTTCTGGCATTGATAATTAAAACCCAACATTCGAGCTCTAATTATGAACACAATCTATCACCTCTTCTGAGATTAAAACATTTACACATTGTAATATGAAAATAGAGGCCTCAGAGTATGCTACCATTTTAACATTTTTAACCAAATCACTTAAATCTTAGAAAACTAATCTTTCTTGTTTTTTTTAAGCTGTCATTTAAAAAAAAAGATTTTGTTGATTTATTTGAGAGAGTGTGCAGAGTGACAGAGAGAGAATGGGGGGAAGGGCAGAGGGAGAAGCAGACTCCCCATAGTTTAAGAGTGGGTACATAGTTTTTTTTCTTTTTAAGATTTTATTTATTTATTTGACAGACAGAGATCGCAAGTAGACAGAGAGGCAGGCAGAGAGAAAGGGGGAAGCAGGCTCCGTGCTGAGCAGAGAGCTCCAGGCAGGGCTTGATCCCAGGACCCTGAAATCATGACGCAGGCACCCCCGCCAAAATTTAAAACATTCTTTAAAACATGTATACAAGGACACCTGCCTAGCTCAGTGGGTTGAGCCTCTGCCTTCTGCTCAGGTCATGCTCTCAGGGTCCTGGGATCGAGACTCGAGTTGGGTTCTCTGCTCAGCAAGGAGCCCGCCCCCGCCTGTCTCTCTGCCTGCTTGTGATCTCTCTCTCTGTCAAATAAATAAATGAAATCTTAAAAAAAAAATAAAATAAAACATCTATACAGTTCAGCATGTATTTTACATTCTTGGACAGAGCACTGTAAACAATAAACCAGCTGGGGCACTGGGTGACTCAGTGGGTTGAGCCTCTGCCTTCAGCTCAGGTCGTGATCTCAGGGTCCTGAAATCGAGCCCTGCATCCACCTCTCTGCTTGGCTGGGAGCCTGCTTCCTCTTCTCTCTCTGCCTGCTGTTCTGCCTACTTGTGATCTCTGTCTGTCAAATAAATAAATAAAATCTTAAAAAAAAAAAAAGAATAAACCAGCTTGAATAACTAAACACTGTCACTATGAATAATTGAAAGAAGAATCTGAAAACCTTAAAAATGTTCTGCAGAGTCAAACACAATCCAACTCTTTTGTCCCATTTCTAATTGTAACACCTTTATTCATGTATATAATCTAACAACTAAAACGTAACCTGAGCATATCTTCCTCCCCTCAAACTCCTGTCCAGTTTATGCCTTTTGTTGAACAACCACTCCTTGGGGGCCATTTTCACTTTGTGTATCTTTTGCAGTTATCTACGCACACAGGTTCTTCCTCTGAAAAGTCTCACGAGTAGTTCCTTTCTTTTGACTTAGGTAGTGAGTCTATGAGGCCGGGGCTTTCCCTTGGGGCTGCTGGGCTATTCAGCTCCAGGAGGCCGATGTCTCAGAGAAGTTACGAAGAATGGTGCCCTTTGAAGTTGTGTCTGTGGCAGTCATGTCTGGTCTTTGGGACATAGGGAGGACACTGAAGCCATTCATCAGTGGGTTCTACACCACACTTTCCCGGGCACTGACTGTATGATTTGGTTTTGTAACTGTGTCTCTCTAAACATCAATTTCTCTCATCCACAAATTGGAGCTACTAGGTGGACCTGCCTTCTAGAAATATTTGTTAGGACTAAATGAAATATTTGTAAAAAGCTTGACATGGTGACTGGCAAGTTGCTTATGTTATTATTATCTTGATATTTATCATAGCTGGTCTTTCCTTATGCCCTGCTTCCTACATAACGTAGTTGTATAGTAAAGAATTTTACCTTGTCTCAAAAGAGGTCTGGTATTTGTCCTAGGCTAACAATATCATTTAGGGGAGGGGCTGGCCATGCCAGAAAGACCAGCAATGTGAGTTAGAGTGGGGGAATTTGGGTCACTGCCAAAGGCCAGAGATTGAGTTCAGCCATATGTGCAATGAATCATGCTTACATAATGGAGCGCCCATAAAAACCCGGAACACAGAGGGTCTACTGAATTTCCCTGGTTGGCAATATTTTATCCATATTCTCACACATTGGTGCTGGGAAAGTAATTCTAACTCCACCAGGAGAAGACAATGGAAGCTCTTCACTTGATACTTCACCTGGATTTTGCTCTCTGTGCTTCTACCCTTGGTTGATTTTTAACCTGTATCCCTTCCTTATAGTAACTGTAACCATGACTATAATAGTTCCAGTGAGTTCTGTGAGTCTGAGCAAATTACTGAAGCTGCATATGGTTTTGGGGATACTTCCCACCTATGAACTTGCAATTGGTGTCAGCAGAGGGGGTAGTCCTGGATGGACCCTAAACTTTCTCACTTGGTTTAAACTCTCACAGTTGGTGTGAGGTAACAGTAGTGTTGGGGCTATGTCCCAAAGTCTTTGAAGGATGTTTTCCTCAAACACAACTAAACTGAAATGCCCTCCCTTGCTCAGGAACTTGAGTCGACGTTAGGTGTATCTCAGAATAACCAGACCCCAGAATCCTCCAGGTCTGAATTCAAATTAAAATAAACCAACAACTAGCGTCCTTTCCAGATGATGTTAAGCAATGTATATAATTATGTGTTATCATAAAAAAGAGTGTAAAAACTGCGCTTTATACCTAAATTTTCTGTCCTTCTAAAGAGATCACTTACAGTGGGAAATACACTCACTAGTTTAAAATGGTTAATGATAGGTTGGCTGTGTGGAGGGGCAAATCCTTCAATTTAAAATTATTCAAAGCGATCATAATAAAACTTTGTGCTAGTACAAATTTCTCTATTTTCCTGGGTGGGCCCTCTGGGAGGAAAATGTATTTGTCCTTTTTAATGACAAGACTATTTTCCTTTTCTTCAACCCATTTTGTGAAAAGTGACCCTACTTGCCTTTTGGAGGTTTCCCGTAATTGGCTCTGATGCCTCCTGACATTAGCAGATGAATCTGTCAGTTTTATGAATTTTAGTTTGAACGAAGAACTGTGTAGCAGCTAATGACACATGATGTAAGGGGAAGAGGCCAAAGTGGGCTTGCCTCTGGACTCCTGCTACTTGCTCAGCATATTCAAAAGACAGCATGACAGAAGGTGCCAGCCTGAACTCTTGAGGGCTGACCTTGAGCTCTGACATGAGAACTTCTGTCATGGTGGACATATAGGTTAGAACCGGCATGGGAAATTAGCAAGAGAAGTGTCAATAGGCCAGAAACCCTAGTAAAGCAGAAAGCTGGTCAGCCCCCTCTCTCCTGTTCACCCTCCCACCTCCCAGCCCAAAAGACAAGCATACATCTACCAAGGCCACTGCTGTTACCTGACATCTATTTTTTCATTGAACACCAGTGGTCAGGCACTGACACCACATACTCATTCTCTCATTTACTTGCTGGCCTGTACTCTAGGTTAAAAGCATGGAGTCAACAAGACCTGTGTGAAGGTACTGACTCTGCCACTTGACTGGCTGTGTCACCTTGGGAAAGTTTATTCGTTTGTAAAATGAGTCAAACACTACTCATTTGAAAATATGCTGTATGAATTAAGTGAGAAAATATACATAAAGTGACTAGCTTCCGAGAAATATTTAGTGAATGATAGCTTTGTTACTAATAGCCCTAAGAAGAAAGTATTTTTCAGAGCATTAAATTGGATTCAGAAGTTAAGTAATTTGTCTGAAGTTGGTCCTGACTGTTTATTAGAAAGTATCCACTATTTGAAGAATGATGTTTTTTGTTTCAATAGCACACTTAATAAAACAAATCAGAAGTATTTTTATTTATATGATCTTTCTGAAATTAGTTACAGGAGAGACAAGGCAGTATTTTCTGAGTAATGCAATAATAGTATTAATACTTATGGAAATATCTATCTTCCCACATGAAAATATTAGAGAATATATTTTGGGGACTAAAAATCTTCCACTATACTGTGGGTGCCTGGGTGGCTCAGTGGGTTAAGCCTCTGCCTTCGGCTCAGGTCATGCTCTCAGGGTCCTGGGATCGAGCCCCACATCGGACTTTCTGCTCAGCAGGGAGCCTGATTCCCTCTTTCTCTCTGCCTGCCTCTCTGCCTCTTTGTGATCTCTCTCTGTTAAATAAATAAATAAAATCTTAAAAAAAAAAATCTTCCACTATACTAATCAGGGGCAGTGAGCAATATGGTGCCCAGATAACTATCTAAAATTATCATTTTCCACAAAAAGAAATAATGGTTTTTGGAGGAGTGATTAATTACAGATTTGGATCAGAAAATATAAGACAAGTCAAGCCTGGAACATCTTGTTACACAGAAGAGCAAGAAAGCAATCAAACACTATTAGGCTTGTGTCAAAAGGACACAGAGCCCAATTCGAAGGGTCTTTCGTATGACGATAAAAACTGAAATGGATTGAAACGCATCAGATTTGTTTAAATCCATAAGCGCATAATCAATCTGAAAGCAACAGCAATGACAATTACAGCCTAACAAATAAAAAAACACAACCCTAACTGGTCACTGGTCTTCATATCAGAGGATATTAGCAAGCCAATTCATTTTGAAAATTGGTAAATAAAGGGGGGGGAAATCAATGTTTGGTCCCCCGGGATTCTTACATGAATTATACCACTAGGTCACTAAATAGTAGATGAGGGGAGATGGGTCTTTATGGTAATATACTAACACATGAAAAAGAAATGAGAAAATTAGAATATCATAACTTTGTACCCTATGATGGAATTAATGGATGTTGGCCTTGAAGGTCAAGCTACTAACATATCAAAAGAAGAGACAATCAAGCAGTATGTTTTATGTTTCCTGATGGAAGAACAAAACACTACTTAGTGAAAAAAAAAAAAAAGAACATAAATCTGATCAAGTCTCTGGACTCAGCTTATTAATTTAGGAATTTAGAGGTCAAAGACGCATGTTAAAACACACTAGAGAGTCAATCAGCAAAATTCAGATTGTGAGATCGGCTGCAGTCTCGCTACTCAGTATGATCCGTGGGACGGTGGAAGCCACAGAAGTGAGTAGAAATGGGCGCTCTTGGGCAAACCTCAGACCCTACTGACTGAGAATCTGCATTTGATCAACAGCCAGGGAATTTGTATGCATTACAGGTCGAGAAGAGGTAATTGCGTAGGACACATAGCTGTTACAAATAAACTGTAGTAAAAATAAAAGAAGGGAATCTATAGGCTAAAATAACCTAAGAAAAATATCAACCACTTTGCATCCTGACTCAGACAAACTATAAAAGTACATACACCTATAAGAACATTGGAAATCTGAATGCTGACAGGATATTTAGCATTATTGTTTATTTTAAATGTGAGCAAGGTATCGTGGTTATTTTCAAGCCCTTATCTTTGGGAAAAACATCCTGAAATACTTACAGATAAACCGATATAATGTCTGAGATTTGATTTAAAATCCTACAAGAAGGCGAAAGCGGTGAGGATAAGGATAAAATAAGACTGACCATGATTTGAAATTTATTGAGGTGGATATACTAGCACAGACGTGTTCATTCCATGACTCTGTCGGCTTTGCTGTATGTCTGAAAGTTTTCAGAGTAAGAAAGTTACAAAAAGAAGAGGTTCGAAGGTGAACAGGAAGTTTAGCTCATGGAGGAGCCCTTGGATGGATAGGAACAGCACCTCTGTGTCTGTAGACTTCTTTAAGTATTTTACTGGTGCAGTCACAATTCCTCCATACAGTGTCCTTGACTTGTAGGCGATATTATCTTCTTTAGCAGCCAGAGAAGGCAGAAGTTTGAATTCTGTTACTTCCATGTCCTCATTTCAGTCTGGATGGAGGTCGGGAGGAATACTTGGCAACTCTTCCGGCAAGGGTTTTGACAAGTTCTTAATAACTAAGGACTGCTCTTGCTCATTTCTCTGCACTGGGTTTTTGGATGGGCCTTGACCTTGCGCTTATGGCCAAAATATTGCCTGCCCTTGTTGATTCACTTACAGATAAAGCCTGTCTATGTCTGAACTTCAAAAACCCTCATAGGGAATCTTTTGTTGGTGCAGTGTAGCATTGATACCAACCCCTGGAGCTTCGTAAAGCTGCTGGTGGAGAAATCACTCCTCTCAAGGGTTGGCAGTGCTGCGTTCAGTGAAGTAGATAGCATTCATGGACACCTGGGTGGCTCCGTCAGTTGAGCTTGACTTTGGCTCGGGTCCTGGTCTCAGGGTCTTGGGATCCAGCCCCACTGGGGTCCTGGATCAGCAGGGAGTCTGCTTGTCTCTTTCCCTCTATCCCTCTCCCTGGTTGAGTTTTCTCTCTCTCAAATAAATAAATAAAATCTTAAAAAAAAAAAAAAAAAGGTAGATACCATTAAGGTAGTGCTGGCTGGGGGCAGTAAAATCTAACTCAATGATAAGAGATGGTATGGTTTAAATTGTGACTGCCAAAAACCAGGAGAGGAAGAGACGGCAAATAAGAAGCTAATGTCCAACCCAAGTGAAGCCTCCTGTGTTGTGTGGCAAATCCGTTCTGAGCCACAGATATCACTGTTACTGCAGGCTATGGTGTAGGAAGGTTCCAGAGTATGTTACCAGCCCTAACCCCATACAGCGGCCTAGAATAAGTCATTAAGAAATGCTAAAATATTTGAGAAGCAGGAAAACAAAACAGCCAGCGATTCCCTTGTTTATAGGGCTGCAGAGATGTTTCTTTCTTAATTAAATCAGATTTTTGCCATTTTTCCCCCAGCTTTTTCTCATTGGTTCTTACACTTGAGTGTCCATTAGCATCATGGGGGAGCTTTCCAACTGCCAATTTCAGGGTTCCACCTCAGACATTCTCACTTAGCAGGTCTGCGCTGGGGCTCAGGGATTCGTATTTTAAAAAGTGTTCCAGAGGCTACTATGCTGCTTGTTGCTGATTCCATTACATTTTGGGAACCTTGATTTAAACTACTAAATAAATTGCACTATTCCTCCCTGAGGCATTTGTGACTGACTCATTACTTCCTATCACTACAAAGAAAGAAAGAACCAATTAGTCTAGGTGGTGACTAGAACGGGGTTGTCCTTAGCACAGGAATAAATCTGGTATCTGTTCTAAGCCTGTCAGAGACAGGTGAGTGGCAGCGCTATTAATGGACAAATACTATTATAAGCCTTGCCCCAAATTCTACCTTCTCAAAGAAACTTCCCCATTTTGAGCCACATTGACTTTTCCTCTGAATTCTTATGGTCCTTATACATTGTTCTATTGTTTGGGGAACTTAATCAACCTATCTCATATTTTTTAAATGTTATGTGTGTGTGTTTCCTCTGTTCTGAAATAGTAGTAAACTTAGGGAAAGCAAAGCCTCTGTTTTATAGTTCTTTTTTTTTTTTTAAGATTTATTTATTTATTTGAGAGAGAGAAAGAGAGAGCACAGGAGGGATGGACAGAGGGAGAGGGAGAGAGAATCTCAAGCAGACTCTCCACTGAGTGTGGAGCCCTGATTCGGGGTTTAATACCATGACCCTGAGATCATGATCTGACATAGGGTTTGATCCCACGACCCTGAGATCATGACCTGAGTTGAAACAGAGTCAGAAGCTTAACCAACTGTGCCGCCCAAGCACCCCTGTAGTCCTTGTCTGTTAATACTCTTATGAACATATGTCATTGTCTGCTTCACAAATATTTATTGACCTTCTAACACAAACAAATCCTCAAACAGATATAAAATAGAACCAAAGACCTCTGTTTTTATCATCTTCTACTACATTTACACATTGACTTGGGGAGTCACTTCGGGAGATTTTAATCTTCCTAAATTTTATTCATTCATTTATTATGTATCAACTATAGTGCTAGTGATTCAACTCACGAGCACTGCCAATGTTAACAAAACCTAATGACCCAAGATAAAATTCATAAAAATGTACACCTCCAAGAAAAAGGTCAATTTTACAACATAGTAGTTTGTTTTTTTAAACAAAACAAATACGAGCCCTAATGACCCATACTAATTGTCTTCCTGGAAAAAATGGGTATGTATTCTTGGGTATGTATCCATTGATAGAATACAAACATCTGAGAAAAGAAGGGTGAGTATCTCTGAAGCGTATCTCTCTCTGAGACACAGCAGATGGCTTATACTGTTGAGTACACATTCTTATGACCTGAGATTAATTACTAAAGGGAAATGATCTCTTAGGAGCCAAAACGGAGTCAAGGACTGCATGGTAACTATTAATATGATATGCCAATTGTCTGTAGATTTCTTAGGACATAGAGAAAAAGTAGGAGCTTTAAAGGTGAATTTAAAAAAAAAAAAACTCTTTAGAGTTCTGATCAGTAGTCAAGACAGGAGGTAAGAGAGAGGCACAGGTTTAGATTAGGATTTCTAATGTAAACCTAAAAGACAGTTCAAGCTCTTCTCCAAAGCAGTTCCATCAACCTTTTTGCCCTCTTCACTTCTTACAGCTTAGATCTAAACCAAATACCAAACTTGAAGTACCCACCTCCACACCAACTAAATCCAGTCTATTTTTAGATCTGACTTCAAATGAAACAAAGTGATCTTTTGTGAAGGTTATGGCCAAAGTCTGAAGGGTGCCTGAAGGTCATGGATAGTCACCTAGCTGAGCAATAAGGCTGCTAACCCCTTAATAGGAAGCTGGGATGTGAAGAGGCAGAGTGCCAAAGGATTTTTAGATACTTCTTTCCCCTGGTCTTCTGGGGGCACCATGCCAGTAAGCACACTTCCTCCATTCTCCTTGCTTTTCTGTGTTCCTAAGAGATCTCTGTAACTCTCATTTCTTCCTCAGTAACAGAAACTTAGACTCAACAACAGTCTGATAAACAGAATCAAAATCCCAGGACTTGCATTCTCCTTAGAATTAAGAGGGGGCCATCTGTCCAGTTTGTGGACCTGCTGTCTTTACCACACCATCTGTCCTACAAGCCCCCACCAAGGCAAGAGAAACTGGACTTCCCTCTTGACATCTCATCATTGCTCCTCGCATGTGGCTGGCCTTATCAAGTGAACATATAAACAAATAGCTTCAAGAAAACAACATAAACATTTCCAGGAGAGGAAATTGCTAAACTGACCCTGTGGTATGACACCAGAGTTTAAATTAAGACTCCTAGTGATGCTATTGTACTTTTTTTTTTTTAATGGTTTTTTTTTTAAGATTTTATTTATTTATTTGACAGAGAGAGATCACAAGTAGGCAGAGAGGCAGGCAGAGAGAGAGAGGAGGAAGCAGGCTCCCCGCTGAGCAGAGAGCCTGATGTGGGACTCGATTCCAGGACCCTGAGATCATGACCTGAGCTGAAGGCAGCGGCTTAACCCACTGAGCCACCCAGGCGCCCCGCTATTGTACTTTTGAACCTGAGGCTGGAGAGAAATAAGCAAAAGGGTGCAATTCCAACAAGGAATAATCCAAGTGATGAGTTAGAATGAAATGATGTATTTTTTTCATAAATATTATTTTGGGTGCATATGGCAAAATATACATAACATTTACCATTTTAACCATTTTTAAGCCTAGTTCAGTAAAACTAAGTGCATTCACATTCTTTTTTTTTTTTTAATTTTTTATTTTTTATAAACATATATTTTTATCCCCAGGGGTACAGGTCTGTGAATCACCAGGTTTACACACTTCACAGCACTCACCAAAGCACATACCCTCCCCAATGTCCATAATCCCACCCCCTTCTCCCAAACCCCCTCCCCCCAGCAACCCTCAGTTTGTTTTGTGAGATTAAGAGTCACTTATGGTTTGTCTCCCTCCCAATCCCATCTTGTTTCATTTATTCTTCTCCTACCCACTAAAGCCTCCATGTTGCATCACCACTTCCTCATATCAGGGAGATCATATGATAGTTGTCTTTCTCCGCTTGACTTATTTCGCTAAGCATGATACGCTCTAGTTCCATCCATGTTGTCGCAAATGGCAAGATTTCATTTCTTTTGATGGCTGCATAGTATTCCATTGTGTATATATACCACATCTTCTTGATCCATTCATCTGTTGATGGACATCTAGGTTCTTTCCATAGTTTGGCTATTGTGGACATTGCTGCTATAAACATTCGGGTGCATGTGCCCCTTTGGATCACTACATTTGTATCTTTAGGGTAAATACCCAATAGTGCAATTGCTGGGTCATAGGGCAGTTCTATTTTCAACATTCTGAGGAACCTCCATGCTGTTTTCCAGAGTGGCTGCACCAGCTTGCATTCCCACCAACAGTGTAGGAGGGTTCCCCTTTCTCCACATCCTCGCCAGCATCTGTCATTTCCTGACTTGTTGATTTTAGCCATTCTGACTGGTGTGAGGTGATATCTCATTGTGGTTTTGATTTGTATTTCCCTGATGCCGAGTGATATGGAGCACTTTTTCATGTGTCTGTTGGCCATCTGGATGTCTTCTTTGCAGAAATGTCTGTTCATGACCTCTGCCCATTTCTTGATTGGATTATTTGTTCTTTGGGTGTTGAGTTTGCTAAGTTCTTTATAGATTCTGGACACTAGTCCTTTATCTGATATATCGTTTGCAAATATCTTCTCCCATTCTGTCAGTTGTCTTTTGGTTTTGTTAACTGTTTCTTTTGCTGTGCAAAAGCTTTTGATCTTGATGAAATCCCAATAGTTCATTTTTTCCCTTGCTTCCCTTGCCTTTTGCGTTGTTCCTAGGAAGATGTTGCTGCGGCAGAGGTCGAAGAGGTTGCTGCCTGTGTTCTCCTCAAGGATTTTGATGGATTCCTTTCGCACATTGAGGTCCTTCATCCATTTTGAGTCTATTTTTGTGTGTGGTGTAAGGAAATGGTCCAATTTCATTTTTCTGCATGTGGCTGTCCAATTTTCCCAGCACCATTTATTGAAGAGGCTGTCTTTTTTCCATTGGACATTCTTTCCTGCTTTGTCGAAGATGAGTTGACCATAGATTTGAGGGTCTATTTCTGGGCTCTCTATTCTGTTCCATTGATCTATGTGTCTGTTTTTGTGCCAGTACCATGCTGTCTTGATGATGACAGCTTTGTAATAGAGCTTGAAGTCCGGAATTGTGATGCCACCAACGTTGGCTTTCTTTTTCAATATCCCTTTGGCTATTCGAGGTCTTTTCTGGTTCCATATAAATTTTAGCATTATTTGTTCCATTTCTTTGAAAAAGATGGATGGTACTTTGATAGGAATTGCATTAAATGTGTAGATTGCTTTAGGTAGCATAGACATTTTCACAATATTTATTCTTCCAATCCAGGAGCATGGAACATTTTTCCATTTCTTTGTGTCTTCCTCAATTTCTTTCATGAGTACTTTATAGTTTTCTGAGTATAGATTCTGTGTCTCTTTGGTTAGGTTTATTCCTAGATATCTTATGGTTTTGGATGCAATTGTAAATGGGATTGACTCCTTAATATCTCTTTCTTCTGTCTTGCTGTTGGTGTAGAGAAGTGCAACTGATTTCTGTGCATTGATTTTATATCCTGACACTTTACTGAATTCCTGTATAAGTTCTAGCAGTTTTGGAGTGGAGTCTTTTGGGTTTTCCACATATAGTATCATATCATCTGCGAAGAGTGATAATTTGACTTCTTCTTTGCCGATTTGGATGCCTTTAATTTCCTTTTGTTGTCTGATTGCTGAGGCTAGGACCTCTAGTACTATGTTGATTAGCAGTGGTGAAAATGGACATCCCTGCCGTGTTCCTGACCTTAGTGGAAAAGCTTTCAGTTTTTCTCCATTGAGAATGATATTTGCGGTGGGTTTTTCATAGATGGCTTTGATGATATTGAGGTATGTGCCCTCTATCCCTACACTTTGAAGAGTTTTGATCAGGAAGGGATGCTGTACTTTGTCAAATGCTTTTTCAGCATCTATTGAGAGTATCATATGGTTCTTGTTCTTTCTTTTATTGATGTGTTGTATCACATTGACTGATTTGCGGATGTTGAACCAACCTTGCAGCCCTGGAATAAATCCCACTTGGTCGTGGTGAATAATCTTTTTAATGTACTGTTGAATCCTATTGGCTAGTATTTTGTTGAGTATTTTCGCATCTGTGTTCATCAAGGATATTGGTCTATAGCTCTCTTTTTTGGTGGGATCCTTGTCTGGTTTTGGGATCAAGGTGATGCTGGCCTCATAAAATGAGTTTGGAAGTTTTCCTTCCATTTCTATTTTTTGGAACAGTTTCAGGAGAATAGGGATTAGTTCTTCTTTAAATGTTTGGTAGAATTCCCCGGGGAAGCCATCTGGCCCTGGGCTTTTGTTTGTTTGGAGATTTTTAATGACTGTTTCAATCTCCTTACTGGTTATGGGTCTGTTCAGGCTTTCTATTTCTTCCTGGTTCAGTTGTGGTAGTTTATATGTTTCTAGGAATGCATCCATTTCTTCCAGATTGTCAAATTTATTGCCGTAGAGTTGCTCATAGTATGTTCTTATAATAGTTTGTATTTCTTTGGTGTTAGTTGTGATCTCTCCTCTTTCATTCATGATTTTATTTATTTGGGTCCTTTCTCTTTTCTTTTTGATAAGTCGGGCCAGGGGTTTATCAATTTTATTAATTCTTTCAAAGAACCAGCTCCTAGTTTCGTTGATTTGTTCTATTGTTTTTTTGGTTTCTATTTCATTGATTTCTGCTCTGATCTTTATGATTTCTCTTCTCCTGCTGGGCTTAGGGTTTCTTTCTTGTTCTTTCTCCAGCTCCTTTAGGTGTAGGGTTAGGTTGTGTATGCATTCACATTCTTGTGCAAATGTCATCACTATGTATCTCCAGAATTTTTTCATCATCCCATTCCGGAACCCACTAAACAATAACTCTCCCATTCTCTCTTCTCCAGCCACTGGTAACCATTGTTCTACTTCCTGTCTCTATAAATGTAACTGTTCTGGGCTCTTCATATAAGTAGAATCATATATTTGTTCTTTTGTGTCTGCTTATTTCACCTAGCATAATGTTTTCTGGGTTCATCTATGTTATAGCAAGTATAAGAATTTCATTCCTCTCGAAGGCTGAGTAATATTCCACTGTGTATATACCATATTTTGTTTTATCCATTGTTGACGGACACTTGCGTTGCTTCCACTTTTTGGCTATTGTGAATAATGGTGCTATGAACACTGGTGTACAAGTATCTGTTCAGGTTCCTACTTTCAATTATTTCGGGTCTCTACACAGAAGTGGGATGGAGGTCATGACATTTTATAAATTCTGAGAGTCACAGGTGAGGTTATGTAATGCATAAAGTTGCCATAGGGAAATTTTTCCCCCTTGTTTTGATCCTCCTTGGTAGTCATCCATATTGGCTATTCCAAATCACTGGATCTTCAGGCCAGTTAGATGATCACTCAATTTGAATCACTTTGGAATCTAACCCAATTTAAAGCCACTCTGGGAGAATGGGGGTAAGTATGGGACTGGGACTCATACATTGTTAAGTTCATATTCTATGGGGAACCTGGCTAGCTGCTAGCTTTAGACTGTAAAGAAGTTGTACTATATATATATATATATACATATATATGTATATATATATATATATACACAAATATTATATTATATAAGTTCTACTATATATATTTTATTCCATGTAAAATGTGGTACTTCTTAAAATCTTATGAACCTCTAAAATCATGACTATAATAAAGTGCTACTCTATATTCAGCATTTTGGGCTCTTCAAATAAAGACAATAAGATAATAACTCCTATGCAATAAATATATTATTGATAGTTGATGACTAACCTTCATCAATTCTGATACTTATTATAAATAAAGTTCCATAGAGGTCTCTGACACAATTAGTGTCAGCCATTTCTTGTTCGCTTTTAAAAATCCTCTGTTCACCTCTTTCCAACAGTTTTTTTGGGAGGTACTAATCTTCTTTATCTTCCATTCAAATTTTTAGTAGTAGGAAAGATAAAACATGAATTCTAAAAACTGTGAGGCTCTAGAGTAAAACCACACACACCAAATATCCAGTCTTATAGGATTCCTGAAATGAACAGTATTCATACTTCTATGATAAAACTAAGTAGGAAATATACTTTCACATCTGCCATCATCTATCAAATAAATTTCACTTTTAAGTGACAGCCAAATTCCTTTGATAGGTGAGTGAGGAATCGAGTCCTTGTTTCTAATTCAGAATATACTATATTCTCACTGCTTCGATAATCAAGCTTTGCTTCTACCTATGATAGCTGTCTAATATTCTCTAAAATCTTATAGTTCCTTCTATTAGGAGAGTCATCAAATACAAGCTAGAAAGTTGGAAAAATCTCTACTAGGATAAACAGGTTACCTGGCTTAAAAATATTAACGATATCATACAAGAACAGCACATATAGGCAAACAAATCAAGATGCCTCACCTGTCAGTCCATCATATCTTCATTTCTGCCATTTCCCATTACGGGAGGGCTTGTCAGCCTGATTCCTATGTGACAAGATTGCACACTAAAATACTCATGAGCTCCTCTACCTTTCTGGTCCACCATTGTCTCGGTGTCTCTGTTGCCTAGCAACAAGACCATCTTACCTATGCCGGCAAATAACCTTTAATATATATTAGTTGAAAGCACTTCTTGGTCTTTCTTTTATTTTTGAAAACTTTCAAAAATACCCTTTTCTCACATGCATTTTAAATTACTTTTGTGTGTGTGTGTGATATAAGACTGCAAGGGAAAATTCATTGTGCAGTTTTCAGATCTCTTTTGTTTCATCTACCTCAAAACCTTGCAGTCTGGCCAAATATAAAAATCCCCAAGGAAGAGAACATGTCTGAATGCCAACGCACACTGTGGCTGACAGCTTTTTCCCCCAGTTTTGCAGTGACTCCCTCCTCAAATTCCACTTTGCTTGAGCCAAGGCCAGCGAGCAGACCCTGGAGGGAAGCTAGGGTTCTCTGCTTCCTGACACCAGGGAGAATAGTATAACCAAGTTCCCTGGAGAAAGGTTCTTCAGACATACATCATTCACCAAAATAGTGATGCACTGCCTGCCAGTCACAGTTGATCACTTTTAAGAAAAGTGAGGGAGAAGAAGCAAAATCTAATGAGCAAAAGTCATACATTCATAAAAAGGACTATGTATGTCATTGGTTCTCTGTGTTGCCCTCTTTATCAATCTCTCTCTTTCAATCTCTCTTTTGCACACACACACACATACACACACACACACACATCCTATCTTTTCTCTCTTTGCAGTTACCAGGGATTTTTGTGGCTGTTCAGGAAAGGGAGGCATGGAGAGGAGAGGACACTAAAGTATGTTGAGAGCCGTTGTAATAGAGAAGGAATCCAGCATGATGAGCGCTGAGCCATCCATAAACAGCAATGCTCTCATAAGCACCTTGCCTCCATCTCGACCACTGGAGTTAGGAAGCTGTACACATTGGATTAGACTCCTTTTGATGCTCTAGAGGATGCATGCACATATGTTACATTTAATGTTTAGTTCGGAAGGTTGGTCAACACACATTTACTGAGTTTCTAACTAAGGGGGAGGCCTTGCCAAGCAGTCTGACTTGTCAGTAGTCTCCAAATTCCTAGTCTCACCTACAGCCCATATGAATTCTCTCTTCTTTCACTGATGATTTTGTCCTTTCTAGTTCTCTCTGTGAAAAATACAGAGTGTGTTTGGATTTCTGCCCTTTTCTCCAAAACTGATACACCATTCCCTCTCTCCTCAGGGCAGAGGTGTGGTCCTCCAATTTCTGGTAAGATAGCTTTCTGCCTTACCAGTCATCCCTCACTTCCTTTCCCACTCTTGGCATCTGTGATCGCTTGCACCTTCCCTCCATTCATCGTCCTGGTTACAGCAGCCGAAAGCTCCAGTGGCAGCTACAATGGAGACACACCTAGGTGATGCTTCTCTGTTGGATTTCCATTCAAGTTTGATCGAATTTATCCACTTGGCCTGCAGAGCTGGGCACGGTGCTACAATGAAGTACCTCAGCTCCATGTCTCTCAGTGTGCTTGACTTACAGAGCAGCACTCTGCAGCTAAAAATATCTTTGCCTTGTACTGGTGTTCCTTACTAAAGTACATAACGGATGTGTTGTCCAAAAAAGTGGATGTAAAGAAACTTTTTGTAGACATCACATTTTACATATTTAGAGAAGAGGCTTATAAAACACGTAATTTTTTTTAAAAGAGAATAATTCTCTTTTAAAGTGCCAAGCACACCTTAATTTAATCTTTTGTAAGTGGTGATTTTCTTGTTATGTTTTCAGAGTATGAAGCCTACCCACATGTAATTGCACGACATCTGAAATAATTTCATATCACAAGCCTACTGAAAATATTTCTACACTGAGGCATTGCCAGAGCCCACACACACTTTTTCCAAAAAGGACTTGAAAATGCCAAAGCTACAAGATCCTTGAGGGTAGGACTATGTTTTACATACCTTGGTTATTTTCTATTGTACTAGTGTCATAGATAGCCAGCAAGTAACATACATTTGTTGAAAACTGAATGAATGAATCAAGCCTCATGGGTCTTAGTAGCAGCCCTGAAAAAAATTTTAATTTTGAAAAATACAGAAAAATAGTTGGCTACACCAACGTAGCTACAGTAGAGAGGTGGTAATTTTTAACATTTACTGAAATATCTTCAAACCATTTTTAAGAACAAAGTGAAATAAAAAAAAAATACATCACTCCATATAAAGTTGAAGTGTTTACTTTCCTTCCCACCCAATACTACTTGCCCATCCTCAGGAGGAATGAAAGCGGATTTATGAATTGGCTCACAATCCACTTCTGCTTTTATACACATGTATATACATATGTGCGCCTATCTATAAATAACGTTTTTGTAAGAGTTTTATAGATATGATAATACTGGTATCATACTCTATATATTATTTTGCAACTAGTTTTTTTTTTTTTTCCACTCATCATGGTGTTTGTGAGTTATTCATGTTACGCACAAATAAATCTGGCCATTTTTTAAAAAGTCTGCTGAATAGCATGCAACATTTTATTTACCTGTTCCTCCCATTTCTGGACTCACAGGTTATTTCCAAGTCTTGCTATGATAAACCATGCTGCAATAAACATGCTTCTGTGCCTGTGCAAAGCTTAAGAATCCCCTAACTTACTGGTTCATAGACTATGAGCATTTTTTACCTTCCTACCTACAGACAAGTAAACTCCCAAAGTGTTGATACCAATTTCCACTCCATCAGCAGTGTAGGGGGTTCTCTTCTCTCTTGACAACAAAAGCTGCACACATTCATCCCGCACACTACTAACAGACAAGAATACCCTCTCTGCAGTTTTGTGATCAAGACCACGAAACTCAATAGTCCTTAAAATAGTGACAGGATGGTACCAGCAGTTATAACATGGGGTAGACTTTTGATTTTAATTCGGTGGATTCTAATTAAGAGGTAAGTGAGATAAAGGGCTGAGAGCCGAGAATTGATGACTTGATCAGAACTGGAGTGCATCCTTATGCGTTGCTGAATTTAAAACAGATGCCTACATGCATGGGACTTGCCTGAACTTGTATGAGTGTGTTTATAATCATGTCACGGAATCATAGTCTATAACTGTTTTCTTGAGCACTCCTGGTTTTACCTTTTTAAAGGCAAGATCCTGTTAGGTATGACTTGCTTCCTAGTATAAATGGTGTTTGATTTCCCAAGGTTACTTATGGTATCTACTTCTACAAGAAAACTAGATTAATTACTGTCCTAAATGCTTTGGAATAGTGCTGCTGGGAGAGTGTGGAGGGCTGCTTGCTACATGATGATTTCTGTGTCAAGATTTTTCTAATTGAAAGCAACAGACCACAGCCGTGGTTGCAAGTAGAAAAGGCAACTGTTTGGAAGGTTGAGGAGCCAGGTTTAAAACAAGTCCTTAAGGAAAACAGAACTTCTTGGACAAACAAATAGACTTTTTAATATTCTACTGCTGGAGCAAATCAAGATCAACTGTTGTAACAGTTTGCCTCACTCCATTTAAGAGTCAAAACTCAGGAGAAAAAGAAACACTGGCCTACAACATGCAGATCACATGCCCAACTCTTGGTCGGAGGAAGAGGGAGTGCATTGAATAAAGTTACACCAAAAAAGGCATACACAGGAAAAAGAGCTTATTTCCCTGAAGAAATGAAGGGATAATCTACCCCTTCAATGAGAACTGGGGGCCCCTGAGGGCCACCTGGTGTGTCTAGGGGATGGAGTAGATCCCTTGACAAAATACGAGCTTCTGCTGGAAACAGGGTGAATGGATGCTGGCTGACTGAAAACAATAATGTCTGCCCCAGGAGGTTTCACTATATACAGTTCTGTCTCCTTTCTATAATCTGTGGATGCCTCTGTGTTAAACTTATTGTGAGAAAGTAAACAGTTAATGTCCTTACATGAGAAAAACAATTATGCATCAACTAAGTTCTCAAACTCCTTTCCACTTAGCTGTGCACAGTTCTGGCTAGGGTCAGACAAGGAATTTATTGTAACAATGACCTGTTAACACCACTTAAGCCCCTCATCCTGCAGGGATAAGCAATATGGAAATACTAAAATACTGTACTCAGCATGACATGATCTTGGCACTACTTTGAAAGGGTCTATATGTTCCCAGCTGTTGTTCCTCAATTGATCATGCATTCTTTAAGAACTGACATTTCATAATGATTTATGTCAGTTACTTGCCTCTTGGGGGTCACATTTGTTCATTTAGCAAATATTTATTGAGTGCCTAGGAGGACTGTGCTACCCTCAGGGTTGGCAGAAGTCACATGATAATTATGTGAAAAATTATTGAGTATACCGTGGACATTGTGAAGTGAATTAGACTCAGGTCTTGCACACAAAGATCTTATGGTCTGGGAAGAGAGATATGAAACACCAACACATGCTAGTTGTAATATAAGGTAGAAGGTAAGAAAGACCAAAAATAGGCAACAGAAATTCAGAAGAAAAAGAACTTACTTACTTCTAACTAGGGTATATGTTAGTTTGCTACCATAATAAGTATTACAGACTGAGTGGCTTAAATAACAGATATGTCTTCTCTCAGAGTTCAGGAGGCCAAAAGTCTGGGACCAAGGTGATGGCAGGGATACTCTCTCCTGAGGCCTCTCTAATTGGCTTGTAATGGCTGTATTCTCTGTGTGTTTTTATATGGTCTTTCCCCCTGTGTCCTCATCTCTTCTGATCATAGGGATCCAGTAGAGTTGAATTAGCATTCATGCATGTGACCTCATTTTATCTTAATTACAATTTTTTAAAAAGACTTTATTTATTTATTTATTTAATGGCAAGAGACACAGTGAGAGAGGGAACACAAGCAGGGGGAGTGCGAGAGGGAGAAGCAGGCTTCCAGCAGAGCAGGGAGCACAATGTGGGGGTCGATCCTAGGACCCTGGGATCATGACCCAAGTTGAAGGCAGACGCTTAACAACTGAGCCACCCAGGCATCCTACCTTATTTACCTTTTTAAAGAGACTCCTTCAAATATAGTCACTTTCCGAGGTACTGGGGATTTCAAAATATGAAAGGGGAGGTCAATTCAACCCATGGCAGGGGGTAAGGAATAGATTCATGAGGGAGGGCAGCTCTTGGTTTATGCTCTGGTCTGACACAAGTATGGAATAATCAGCCTGTAACTTTACACCTGCCAAAATGCTTGAGTTAGGGTTGGACTCATAATCTAAGCAGGATCCAACAGATGTACTAGGTTTCTACTGGAGTGGCCAGGAGGAAGCATTGCTCTTCCCCCAAATGCCTGAACCTGAAAGCTGGAAGTCTGGAATCTGGAATGAGGTGGATTCTTACAATCACAAGGAGAGAAAAACCTCATTTGAACATGGGCCATACCCAGGGGAAGCCAGAGTGAAGAGATGTAGGAATGGAAATTTGGATCCTGAGGCACACTTTGAGCCAGGTCAATCTATGTGAAACTAGCACTATCTTTCCATTTCTCCAGTCATTTTTTTTTGGGGGGGGGGTCACTTATCACCATAAGAATTCCTATTGGTAAGTACTCCAAACAAGATTTTCCATAAACCAGGGGGTAATCATCTTGACAGAGAAAAATGTCTTTAAAAAAGATTAGAAAATGAGGGATATGAACATCTAAATTTATCTGTGGATAATTTTTAACTGTGGAAAATTGTTAAAGAATAATAGTAATAATCATAATTAGGCCCGATTTTAATTATAAGGAGAACTAATAACTCAGGCAGAAAACTGTAAGCCTGCCATTTTCTCTCATGTTCAGCCAAACTTCTCAAGGTGGAAGAGCACATATTTGCATAATTGGGTTCCTTTTGTTCTTTTCCAAATAAGTGTCTTAGAACATCACTGTTACCATTTCCACTGAGAGGTAAATAAATTTTAGTACTACAGCAGGCTACTGAAATTGTCGTTGCTAATAGCTTAGCATAGCAAAGGTACAGATAATACCTTTGGAAAGGCAGACCCAGAAATCACTTCTGTTCTTTTTTGTCATTTGGATGACACTGGAGGGTATAACTGAGAAAAAGAGTCCGGGAAAGCCAGCATAATGTTTAATATCATAAAATATTTGTGAAAACTAGAATAGGATATTGCTGGACTCTCACAGAACCAGGAACACTATGAATTTATAAACTCTTTAAGATTATTTAAGGAAATTTCATTATTCTGTTGTCCAGGGGTCAGTGTCCCCCCCCTTTTTTTTAATTATCACAATTTCTAAAATATCATGGCTACCATAGAGTGGGGGTTCTGGATCCTATAACAATATTATTATTTAATAGATTTAGTTTTCAAAATTCTGGGCAGCTAAACACTTTATCACCCAATTCGGAGGTAAATTTCAATAAATCTACTTTTTAGAATACTTAATAGTTTTTAAAAAGTACTTGTAGAAAAGCTTTGTAAAACAATGTAAAAATGCCTATGATAGAATACTAAGGTGTGAACATTGTAATCACAGCATGACATTAATTATATAAAACAAAAGCATAAATACTTAAGTATTGAAAGCCTCTAAAAATGACATCAAAATATTAACAGAGGTGTTTGAGACTGAACGATGGCAAAATGGATATTTTTTCCTTCTAGTTACACGTATTTTTCAATTTCTTTTTAATAAGCATGAATTGCTTTCATAATTAAAAAGCACTTATGACTGCATACAAGTCGGTGCAATCTAACTAATAAAAGGGTTATTTTAAAATAAATTTCTCTTCACAAGTTTGAACTCCCATAATTCAACAAAGATATACAAAGAAATCAGAAAATGATTTAATCCACAATACCAAACAATAAATGTCTTGGTCAAAGGAAATTGCAAAGTCATTTGTCATTATTTTATGAGCACTGCTCACACTCTGTGGTAGGCTCTCATTTCATTACCAGGTGCTTCTGAATTAGAGAGATAAAATTACTTCCCAGGGTCACATCTCAGTGGAACATAAAGTGGAACTGGAGATCTCATCATAGCCAGGCTAAGCAGAACGTACTGGCAGGTCATGGAGGATGTGATTTATCCTTTGTGTGAAACTCCCTCCCTTGATGCTTTCATTTTTCTCTTCTAAGAAGTCTGTTGCCCCTATTTAGGGGCCCTGGGCCTTCCAGCTTTTTACTCAGGGCAGAAATCATCACGAAGACTCAAAAAAGGCATGATTTGCTATTACCCTTTAAACTTAGTAGATTCTATTCCTGCTAGGTTCCTAGCTCTATTAAACATTTAAATGCTCATGGTATTTGTGTCTAACAATGGGGACACTTTCATCTCCACTCAAGGGGATTCTAGGTGATGAGAAGGAGGTAGTTTAGATGCATGGGATGGGGGAGGTTGTCAGGAGAAGTAGCTCTTTGTACCTGAAAGCAGATTAGGTCTTCAATATGGAAAAACAAATCAGCGTCAGTGTTTAGTGGGGGCCTAGGAAGGTTTTCTGACATTGATTTTCACTTTGCTTCTCTCTTTCTCTGAACTTCACTGTTTCCTCCCCATTCCTGAGCCATCATCCCCCGAGTTGCCTTCACACTGATGTCCACTACTTTTTCTACGCTGTCTTTAAGTAGAAGAGTGTACTTCAGGTGTGTCTAGAGAAACATAGCCTTTGTTTTGTTGTTCACATATCACAGTGGCTCAGAACTCCAGGAGAGGACTCTAAGTCACATTCTGCAGAACATACCTCCTTGTAATTCATTATATGGAAATATTTTATTTTTTGATTTTTTATGGAAATATTTTAAAGGGATTATTTCTTAAAACCAATCAACTTACCAATCAACCAAACTCTGACTCATACACGAACCCTAAGTAACTCATTTATATCAAATGTGCCCTTTTATTTTTGCATACAATTTAGGAATTGTTATATTTTTAAAACATACTTTTGCCTAGGCTTATCCTTAAGGCAAACACAGATTCAAGTATTTTTCTCATTTTACCCATTTGTTTTACCTAAATAAAAGGCAAAAAGGGGAGAAGACCCAAAGAGCAAGGGACCCCGTGCATAGTATGAAATAACCCAGGTTGGCAGAAAGCCACAATGGAGCTGTTCCTTAGATTTTCTCAATTAAGAAACTTTGATTTATTAAGAGAAGGTTAGCCTTTGGTGAACGGCACATGTCAGAATTTGCTATATTCATCACTTAAAAGTTATTTTTAACCTTTTGAAGAAAATAAGTCAATTAAGTTGTTCCAAGTATCAGCTTCTTGGTTGCAGCAAGCAATTCAATCCTGGAATCCTCGACATGCTAAGAGCTTCAGTGAGGGAAACAAAGGCCTGCGCCAACGCCATGATCCCGCCAGTTCACAGCACACCTAGTTCAGTTTGCCTGTTGGCCCCCAGGGAGAGTATGTGGTTCATTCACAAGACAATCTCTGTGACATCAAAACATGGGATGTTCCCCGCTCCCCCCAAGTGGCACAGCAGCAGAGCTGCTCACAGATTCTCAAAACTTGCTGGATTTCTTTTCTGTTGTAAAAACATACAGAAATCTAAGATTAGTCACATTATTCTTACATGTGTTACAGGAATCCAGAAAGGCTTTCTATGCCTTGGAACAGAATAATATATTCATTACTGTATGGAATATATCCATTCATTGTATGTGAATAATGAGAATTCATAATCTCACAATTGGATTTCAGGTCAAAAGTTTTGTCTGTCTGCTGCACTGACCCATGTGCTGAGGGGATGCCTTCTGGGGTTAAGCCACAGGTAGTGGAAGTGAGCTTAGAGAGTATGGCCCCTAACTATTTTTGCCAAAATTGGCCCCTTATCAAAAATATTTCTGAAGATAACACATTGGGAACACTTGGGTGGTTCAGCTGGTTAAGTGTCTACCTTGGGCTCAGGTCATGATCTCGGGGATCCTGGGATTGAGCCCCGTATCACATGGGGCTCCTTATTCAGCAGGGAGTCTGCTTCTCCCTTTCCCCCTCCCCCTGCTTGTGCTGTCTTCCTCTCTCTCTTTCTTTCACTCTCAAATAAATAAAATCTAAAAAAAAAAAAAAATAAAGATAGCATGTTGGCATAAAAATGACCAAAAAGCGTTAGAGTAAATTGCATAAATGCCAGGCCATCAAATATGGAGAAAATGGAATCAAAGGGTGGGGGGGGGCAGGAAAGAGTTGTGGGTTTTTTTTTTTTATTGTGGTAAGATATACATAATATCACCCATGTTAAACATTTGTTAAAGTGCACAATTCATTATTCATTAAATAGCATTAAATATATTCACAACGTGTAACCATCACCACTATCGATACCCAAAACTTTATCATCATCCCCTACATAAACTCTGTACCTATTAAACAGTAATGCCCCGTTCACCCCTCCCCTCAGTCCCCCACAACTTCTATTCTACTTGTTATCTCTACTAATTTACCTATTCTAGATATCTAATAGTGTAAATGGGATCATACAATATTTGTCTTTCTGTGTCTGGCTTCTTTCATTTAGCGTAATGTCTTCAAGGTCCATCCCTGTTTTAGCTTATATCAAAATCTAATTTATTTTTATCACTGAATAATATTCTATGTATAAGTCACATTTTAATTCCTCCTTTTGGTCATTGTTAGTGATGCAATTGTGAACATTGGCATACAAATACTAGTTTGAATCCCTCTTTTAATTCCCTTGGATATATACCCAGGAGTGGAATTGCTGAGGTATATGGTAATTCTGTGTTTAAGTTCTTGAGGAATAGCTATTCCCACATTGGCTGCACCATTTCATGGTTCTGCCAGCAGTGTGGGAGGGTTCCATGTATCCATACCCTCACCAGCATTTGTCATTTTGTTTTCTTGTTTTATTGTACTCATCCTAGTAGGTATAAAGTGGTAACTCACTGTGGTTTTGATTTGCATTTCCCTAATGACTAACGAGTTTAATCTTTTCACATGCTTATTGGCTATTTGTGTATTTTCTTTAGAGAAATATCTATTCAAGTCCTTTGCCCATCTTTGAATTGGTTTTTGTTGTTCTTGTGGGTGGTGGCTTTTTAAAAGGTTGTTTTATCTCCAGTTAAGGACACAGACACCTTCTCTATTAGAAGCTGCCCATGAGCTCATACCCTCCTTCGGAGCTCCTGTGCATGGGTTTGCAATGTCCTCTGAGCTGCCTCCCCTGAGGGGTTCTTCCTATGTGGAGGATGGGGAATGCAGGTAAAACTGCATCAGGAAAAAAAAAAAAAGGGACATCTTCTGGGGCTCCCTGGATGCTGCAGAAGTCAAAGCAAAGCCAAAGTCTCTCACCTCTGACAAAAGAAGCAGGGGTGAAAGACTAGTCCCTTGTCAAGCTCTTCTCTCTTGGCGCACTCCAGTGTGGCTTTCTGTCAGCCTCATTCTATTCACGAAATCCTTTCCTCTTCGGACCCTCTTACTTTTTGTTCTTGGCTCTTAAGGAGGCTTAATTCAGTTGGTCAATGGATGATATAATGAAAAGGTTCTTCTAATTCTGCATTTTGAAAGTAGATAAAGGACTTGGTAGTAGGTTGTGGTATATTGTTTCAACAATGGCCCCCAAAGAATCATGCTTTCCTATGTACATCCTTACATAGTCCCTTCAACATTAGCTGTTGGTTGGTCGGGGGATTTGCCTTGGCCAACGGGTCGTTAGCAAATTTGACAAAAGTGAAGGTTTGAACAGAGTTTGTGCATTGGGGTTTGCACTTTTTGTTCTGTGTTTGGAACCTTAAATTTTCAATATGAACAAGCCAAGTCCGCCCACTGGAGGAACCACAGAGAACAGGGGTGCTCCAGCCAACATTCAGACATGTGAGCAGGCCTGTCTTAGACTGTCCAGCTCCTGTAGAGACTTAAGGTATCTTCGGCCACAGTATCAAGCACAGGTGTGCCCAGCCCAAGTTGCTAACCCACAGAATCACAAGCAAACAGAACATTCATTGTCCTAAGCCACTAGCTTTTGAGGTAGTTTCTTTTTCAGGAATAAATACATGACATAGGCTTGTACCCACAGTACAAAAAATGGACAACACGCAATAGAACAAGAAGAAGGCTTAAACAGGCATTTCACAAAAGATGATACTCACACAAGCAATAAACATACAAAAAGGTGCTCATCTTCATTATGCGTCAGAAGAAAAGTCCCTGCCCACCCAACAGATTCAGTAGCTTCATGATTGTCCATTTAATAGGGAAGTCACCTCCAGGGGCACAGCTAGGCTCAAGTCTGGAAGCTCCTGAATATTTTAGAAAATGAAAATAGAAATTTCCTAGCAGTTAAGAATTGAGATTATGCTTCATTTGTCCAACCATTATCACAAGGCAGGGTGATTTTTAATTTTTTTATTATTTATTATTATTTTTTAAAGATTTTATTTATTTATGTGACAGACAGAGATCACAAGTAGGCAGAGAGGCAGGCAGAGAGAGAGAAAGGGAGGCAGGCTCCCTACAGAGCAGAGAGCCTGATGTGGGGCTCAATCCCAGGACCCTGAGATCATGACTTGAGCCGAAGGCAGAGGCTTTAACCCACTGAGCCACCCAGGCGCTCCCAGAGTGATTTTTTAAAAGGCAAATTTGATTGTATCTTTCTCCAAAGTAAAAAGCTTCCACAATTTCCATGACCGTTTGTTCTGGCTTTATATGACCTGGCCCCTGCTTACCTGGGCATCTTCATCTTGGTCCACTTGCTCCAGGGCTTACGATGTTGCCGTAATACAGGCCTATTCCTCAAGGGCACCCAGAACCCCCTCCCCTCCTCGCCTTTGTGTCCACTCTTCCCCCTGCTGAGTTCGTCTTCCCTGCCTGTCCCCATGATTCATTCCCTGTCACCTTGGGTTTCATCTCAAGGGTCACTTCCTCAACGACATCTCCTCTGACCATCCTATGTACAGTAGACCATCTGCCCCCATCCTGTCTATTATCATCTCATAGTTTATTCCCTTTATGATTGTTTATTATTATTATTAGCAATCACTCTGCTGACTTGCCTTCTCCACTGGCATATAATCCTGCAGGAAGGCAGGGGACTTGTCTATCCTGCTTGCTACTTCACTGCCCCACCACTTGCTCTGTTTAAAGCTTTTCCTGTTTCCTAAATGCCTATTTGCTATATAAATGAATGAAGAAATGAATGGCTCCAAATTGATTGGCTAGAAACAGCACACTCTCCCATAGTGTGGTTTCCATAGGACAATTTGAATTACATGGAGAACCAGAGCGTTTGCAGTTATTTCTCTTCTAACATCTTTCTGTGAACAGGCTTGCCTATGAGTCTTGGCAGGAAACAGACGTACCCCTCCCAGCAACCTGGTTCCCTCCCCTTCACAGAGCAAGGCTTCATCCCATGACCTCAGATATTTGTCGAATGCACACAGAGTCCTCAGAGGGAGATGGTTAGATTAAAGCACAAAGGGGATGAGGCGCCAATAGGAAAGGTGAGAGAATGGAGTGAAGGAAAGAGAATGGGGTGATCCACATACACCGGCGGTTGTGCGGGTCCTAGTTAGTAGGGTCCTACCTTGGCCTCCAGAGAGGCAGCTCGGAGGTGGGGCATCTTGTGCACTTGGCTTCATTCATTCAGATGACTTTTGATAACAGAGTGCTCACACCTAGGAGGACACCGCTCAAAGGAGCTGTGCTTTGCTCTAGATCAACACTGTCCTGAGAGCCCTAGGAATTTCAGACAACAGTTGGCTCCTGCATAAATAGGGTGGAAGGGTGCTTGGAGACATGGCAAGCTCAGGAGTGAACAGCAGTGAACATGAAAACTCATAACCCTGTAGAGAGATCCTGGCTACCATGTGGGAGCAGCTGGGCTGCCTTTTGTTGAATGTGGTTTGCCAGAAATCAATTAGCCGCAGGTGGGAACAATGGTCTCTCTTTCTTCAAGGAAGTTAGTTCAGAGCTTTTGCTTCACTGGGTTCCTACGCACAATTTGTAATAGAAATGAAAATCCTCAGGGCCTCTCACTAGCATGTTCTCTAAAACTCAACATTTAGGTCTCAGCTCAAATATCATCTCCTTAGAGAGGACTTCCCTGATGGCCCAACTTAAAGGAGCCAATTGAACTCCTAATTTACTTTCCTATTTTGCTTTTCATTTTGTACTGCTTTAAGACTAACTTTGATAGTAATTTGATAGTAAAATGAATGATTCCATTCATTTTAACATACTAGATGGTGAAAGACATTGGGATGGAGTCTAACTCAGGGATGGCCAAAAAATTTTGACATTTGTTCAAGCAAGCCCACTTTTGGAAGGCCAAGTTGCCATGAAAAGGTTATCAAGCATTTGAGAAAGAAACAAGAAATAAACAAAACCAGTTGCCCTGGTATCCATTGTTTGTGGGGAAAATGAACAATCACTTTCCATCATAATTTTTGTACTTAATGCCAAGCCCCCAAATTCTCCAATTGCACAGAAACAACAGATGGTGGAATTAAGTAAATGAGGGCAATTGTCTCACCCTTTCACTGGCTGCAGGTGTTTAGACCTAAACGTCTTAATCATTGAAGAGCCAAGGAAGAAGAGGAATGTGGGAGAGGATGGTATTGCCAGGACAGGTGACCCTAAGGTTCAAGCCTTGAGCACCATGGACAGAGTCCCCGTGCTTGACTTCCCAATCTTCAATCCAGAGATTAAACAGCAGCCAGGGACTCCTTGAACCTAACACCAAAGGAGATGCCCAGAAGCTGAGGGAGAAATTAAAATAGATGCAAAAGAAATGAGAGAGATCACATCTAGCAAGCCATAGCTCTTACTGTCCAAGGGCCTTTCAAAACAGAAAAGGCATGTTGGAGGTATGGTTCCAGAATGCTATAAAAGAGATGTTGGATGAGAAAGAGAAAGGAGTCTGAACAGACATATTTTATGAGGTGTTTTAAACCAACAGTTGCCATGTGAATTAAAGCGATTTATAAAAATATAATTTTTGAACATGATTTGGGGGACCTGGTGCTCACCTACACTGTGAGAGTGTGAGGGGTACAATCTTTCTGAAGGGTTGACACATTGTATCCAAAGTCTTAAAATATTGGCAATTCTCCACCCCACTTACCATAAAACTGTGCATTTTGACCCAGTCATTGCATTTCTACCAATTTATTATAAATTTAAAAATACTAAAAACTAGGATTTAGTAGTCAAGATGTGTTCACAGTACAATTTATTATTTGAATTTGACCCAACAAGGGGATTGTAAGGAACCAGCTATGTGTGCCATTATTTGCATATGACCCTGCAGAGAAGTGCACTTGTAGGGAACGGATAGTAAGGCAAATAATTACTGTCCATAGAAATATATATTGTGTTTGAGGGAATGCAAGTGACTATTTCACTGTGGATATTGATCAGTTTTGCATTCATTTGTAAATCTGTTTTAGTATACTTTATACTCAAAATGTGAGATAATTTGAGTTCTTTCTGAACTAGTTGTAATATTTTACAGGTTCTTTATGAATTGACGAGATAAAATCTTTGTATGACATGTGTTTATTTAAAATTTGCATCAGAATCAGAATTTTATACTCTTTAAGATGAATTGATTTCATATGGAAATTGCTTAAATAAATTACCGTACATTCATATAACAAAATGCTACATAGCCTTAAAAGTTGTTGCTACAAAAGAATATATATTGGGGCACCTGTGTGGCTCAGTGGGTTAAGCCATGCCTTCAGCTCAGGTCATGATCTCGGGGTCCTGGGATGGAGCCCTGCATCGGGCTCTCTGCTTAGCATGGAGCCTGCTTCCCTCTCTCCCTCTCCCTGCCTCTCTGCCTACTTGTTATCTTTCCCTCTGTCAAATACATAAATAAAATCTTAAAAAAAAAAGAATATTTATTGACACAGAAGAAGGCAAGTTACAGAACTATATGCACAGTATGAATTATATGCACAGTATGAGTTCACTTCTATAAAAATGTAAATAAAAAGGTAGGTATATATGTACATATGTATGTATAGGTGAATGCATATCCATATGTATGTATGGATGGTGTTCAGGCCACACTATCCCCAAATATGGCAAATTGTGAAGGATATGTATCTATTTCAGCTCTGGAATGACATACATCAAGGTAATAACAGGGATTATTTGGGGGGATGGAACTGTATTTAATTCTTCTCTATGCTTAGGTGTATTTTCTCATTTTTCTAAAATAAATTATACCTTCATGAGGAAAAATGCATTTTTAAAAACTGCAGTGGGTAAGCAAGAACATTTTTATCTTGTACTAATTTCTTTTCAGAATTAAAAACTCAATCTTTCATATAAATTAGGTCAAGTCAGTCCTGTTTTCTGCCTGTTGTCTCCACATGAATAATGGGGTCCCCTTTCATTCTCAAAACCGTCTCTAGTTAGAAAGAAAAAAAAAATTACAGTCATTTTACTTCTGTGACATAAAATCCCAAGATTTGAAACGTGGGCCTCAGTGCATGAGGTAAGCCGTACAAAAGGAAACTGGACTCCCTGGGAACAACTGCATAATTCACCTGGTTTGAAATCTGAATTTCATGGAATCTAGAAAGATATTCTTGCAAAAAACAAAGGACGCTTGCCTTCACAGATTGCACAACTGAATTCCAAGCGGATATAATTGTCGGAGTGAATGCGGAAGATGATTACAGCATGTCTTGCCTTTGACGTTTACCATCGAGCTAAAAGTCCTCCAGGCGGCTGAGTAAAGAAAGTGTTTCAGAGGAAGAATATCTACAAGAATTGCTTATTAAAAGCAAATAAAAGGACATCTTTCTCCTGTAAATTTTACATTACTGCAAACAACTGACAGATTTTAAAGATAAAGCAGAGGCATCAGATTTAAAGCAGCGTTTATCTTGTCTTCAAGTTTATTAGAGTGATGCCTTTACAAATCCACTGCCAACTCCATCTAAGGCTCTCCCAGTGGGGGAACCAGCCGGTTCAGAAAGTGAGCTTTTCAAATGTAAAGCAGCCCCCCTCCCCACGTTTTCCCTCTGAAAGCAGACAACTTAAAAGTCTTAAAAATTCAACCCTGAATTGTTACAAGGGCATTTCTAACGGCTGAGTACAGTTTGGGCCTCAGGCCATGGTCTTTATTCAGGCCAAAGCCTCAGGAGATTGATTTTTATAAGCTCGGAGTTCTATATTTTCCCCGAATCCTCTTTCACCCTATTAAAATAATACCGGGATCAGATAGGGAATCTCTGACTTAATCCCAGAGACAGTGGAGTGGGTCTGATGTACTCTCTAAGCTCAACGTGGGAAAAATAACTTCATAATAAGGTAAAACCTCTTTTCATTCATGTATTTTGCTATAAAGGCAGAACAAAGGTTCACTGATTTTTTTTTTAAAGAGCAAGATTCTGCCATTATTTGTTTCTCATATCATTTAGTTTGCAGACACTCGGAGGGTCAAAGATCTATCTTAGGTTTTCTAACGAAAAGGAAAGGAAAGGAAAAAGGGAGAAGAAAAGTAAAGGAAAAGGGGAAAAAAGTGGGAGGGAAATGAGGGTACATAGCTGACTGAACTACTAGACAAAGTAACTCCGGCATGCCGAGAACTTGTTTCCCTACCTGCTACTGAGTTACCAATGCTCCGATAAAACCAAGGGATTTCAACTGGAAGTAGTTTCCCCCGCATTATGATTTTCTTTGGCGGGACTGGAATAAATGAAGACAGGTTAAAAGACAATGGAAACCTAACAAACGGGAACAGAATTCACTGCGACTCAGAAGTGCCATCCCCAGAAGAGACGGAATCATGTTATTGAGAGCCAGCTGGGGTCCACAGCAGCCCATCTCCCCCTGAACCTGTGGGTCTGCATCAAGTTCGAAGTGATGCTGTTGCCTTAGTGCTTAAGTTAAGGAGAGTCACGCACAATGAAGCGATCAGATCCGGTATCAAATTCTTTGGTAAGCCCTGATCAATGACTCGACAGGATGTGAGTTAAATACATTCCCCTGTGGTCCCAGTGGAACCGGGCACTAGGAATTTGTGCTGTAATTCTCGAAATAGCTCTGTGTCTGGCAAGAGACAGTGCTCTCCAGTAGGTGTCTTCCCTGTGCGGAGCTGGCACATGATTTATATGCCAGAAGGAGAAGAGTTTCTCTCTTGTCTGGAACAAAGATTATTTTTAACTCTCTCAGTTGAGAAAATTCTGTTTTCTGGCTCAGGCACCTTTTAGATTAATATGCTTCCTAAAATTGAAATGACTCATCAGGATCTACACGGTGAGTGGGCTGTGAGCTTGGTTCACACATCGCGCTAACGAGAGCCGTTTCTTCTCAGCTTCTGGAGAAGTCCCTTAGCCACCCACACGGATAACTGGGGGAAACCTGATGTAGGGGCTGTCAAGGAAAAAACCCCGAACTGAGCAAAGTATAAGCTCCGTTATCACAGAAGACAGGCTCTGTGACCCAAAGGTGAAGTAGCACAGACAAAACTCATCTTCTTTCTATTGTTTCTTTTATATGCCCAGAAAACCGACTTCATGAGTTGGTTAGAGTTTCCAGGCCTCTTTCCCTCCCCTCCCCCACCTCTTATCTAGGGGAAGGGGTTTGGCATTAATTGGAACACCTGTCAGTCTCAGCAAAGAGGGAGAGGGAGAAAGAAATGGAAACAAAAACAGGCTCTCAGACTGCAAATGCGCCATTTGACAGAAAAGCTTTTTCAGCCCTGGCATTTCAAGAAAGGAGAGAGAAGAGAGGTAACATTCCCGTGCCTGCCTTGTGCAGGGTGTTGCTACATAAATCATCTCATTTAACAGGTTTTGCTCAGTGTCCGAAAGCGGAGGCAGTAAACAAATCCCAACTTGTACACCTCAGGAGAAAATGAGATCTTTCCAAAAGGCAGCTGGTTGAGATGGAAGGGGAGAGACAGCCGGACAGAAATAATGGGATTGATATGGGAAAAGGGCGTGGGGGGGGGTGTCCAGAGGGAAATGGGAGTCTATAGAAAATATGTGCCCACGACAGCGTTAGAAGATAGCCCCCAGCCCTGGGAAGCTGGCTTTGGTTCAAGTTGTCTAGGAAACTCGTCATAAGCCCTTAGCAGTTCACCAGACAGGAAAAGTTGTACTTTTTATTTGGGCCGTGAGGAGAGTTCCCCCAGTTCCTCATGTACCCCAAGATAGATCACTGTGGCCTCCTTTAGTGAATGTGGGCTGCCTGCCGCAGTCCCCCTTCTATCCCTCGCACGAAGCTTGGGACCTTGGCAATGAAGGTAGCTCCACAAGTGTTTATGGAATTAATGCCACCAACAGTTAAACTATATGTATTTATCATTTGAAAACCAGGCAGACTCTTTCACAATAAATTCAGCTAATATGAAATACTTATATTATCTTAGGAATAGCTCTGAAAAAGAGAAATAGCTCTAGAAGAGAGAAAGCTGGAAACTGGGAAGGGGGAAAAAGAGTGACGTCGTTGGTAGGACAGGAGCAAATGCCTTTGCAAAGCAGCTTCGGGCACTAAGTGAGAGAAAAGGAGCTGACGCAGAGTACATTTTGATGCCTTGGGACTGTACACCGGAGAATTATGTGGGATTTAAATAAGGGTGTCTGCTGCCTTTTCATTCCCATTCGGATATACTGAGTGCCTTTTTCTGGGTTGGGCTTGGGAGTACAATGGAATAAGGAGCACCTGGGTGGCTCAGTGGGTTAAGCCGCTGCCTTCGGCTCAGGTCATGATCTCAGGGTCCTGGGATCGAGCCCCACATCAGGCTCTCTGCTCAGCAGGGGGCCTGCTTCCCTTCCTCCCTCTCTGCCTGCCTCTCTGCCTACTTGTGATCTCTCTCTGTCAAATAAATAAATAAAATAAAATAAAATAAAAAAAGAATTCTTTCTCCTCTCCTGGAGCTCAGATTCTTGGTGGTAACAGTAACTCCAGATAGAGCCAGAATATATGGTGGTGGTGGTGGTGTGTGTGCGGGTCTGGAATGCAATTCTGGCTCTAGGTAGGGTGACTCAGGGAGGGGCCAAAAAGGCCATGGGACTGTATCCTCTGTCATGAGACACCTGAGGATAAAACTTCTGCCGATTGACATATCCTGTAGGTAAGTGGCGGAGTAAAGCTGTCAATGAAACACATCAGATCCTTTTTTGTGGAGGGGGGAATAAAGCAGAGTTGAATAGAAATTAAATGCTATGCGTTTTATGGGGAGGGAGTCAGGATTTGAATCTATTCGTTCTAGACGTATGTGTTGAGTCCTACTACGTGCTACACGCTGCATCTGTCATAATGAACAGAAGAGACCCGATCTTTGATATCACAGAGCTTAAAACATACAAACTCAGAGCAGGGCTCACAAACACAATGCCCGCTAAATAAGCAGCAGACAGACTGTGGCCAGCGGGACCGTGCCCATCTTGTCTAGGTGGCGAGCCCCAGTTTATTTCTTGGGACTGGCACCAGCAACCAAAGGGTGAATGGGGCTCCTAAGGCCAGCGGCAGGCTGAAGGTTGAGACTTTTTACCCAGACCTCTTTCTGTTTGCCTTTAAATTGACCTGACTCTCCTTCGGGAAGGCAGACTTGAGGCTTGCTCTCCTCTCCTCGTTTGGCTACCGCTTGAATAAACCCTCTCCTTGCTGCAGACTCAGGGGCTCAGCGACTGGCTTCACTGCATGTTGGGCAGACAAGTATGAGTTCAATTATAAATTTGGGGAGCCAGCCAAGAGCTCTTTGCCTGTGGTTCATCCATGCCAGCTGGTAATGGGAGTCCAGGGACAAGTCTAAGCAACCGCTCTTTGTCCCAGAGGCTGTCCCTAGGGCCCCACTCTGACTGGATGCCACCAACCTTTGGTGCTTAATTTAACTTTTTTGGCAAGGAAATGGTTTGGGTTGGGTTTAGACAGATGTCTCTTGGTGAGTGCTTCATGGGTAATGGCATGTGAGCTTGTTTCTTTCTCCCATTTGCTTTGGCTCTCTTAGATTTCTTCCTCCCATTCAGTTGCCTCCCAGTAAGGAAGTTTGGTTCCCTTAGCCTCCTTTTCTGGCTCGATTAAGGAAAGGTTGGTTAGGAAGCTGCTTGGTTCAGTTGGTAAAGCTCTGACTTTTAAGGGAGGAACTAGAAACTAGGAAGATATTGGTTCAGCTAGGGAAGCCCCAACTTTTGGGAAGGAACCAACCATCACAAGATGTACTTCAGGCTTCATCTGGTTGGTTTGTTGCTGTGGTTTTTGAGTAAAACCAGCTGTGTTCTACGGGAAAACGGGAAATGACAAGTTGCACATATAACCCTTTGGTCTATATTCTCCAAAATCGGGCCATGTTTAGTTATGAACCAGTGAAAGTGAATAAAAGGGATCTTTTTTGGCTAACACTGTTTGGCCACAATACTCATTAGAGTCTGGATAAAAATGACTAACAGATCCATAAATCATAATACCATTCTGCAATTAGATTTGTTTTGTAAAAGGGAGATATTTGGAAATTGAGTCTTTAATAATCCTCTCCACAAATATTAATCAAACAAAGCCTATAAGATTTTATTTGCTGCTTGTGTGTTTGTGTATGTTGTAAATGTGAGATATTTTCTCTACCTCTGGATGGTATCATTAAAGTCAATTTGTAAATGTTCTATTTAGCTGGTTTAAAGGCAAATATTTGTAAGAACTGGGCATTCTAAAATTCAGAAAAATGGAAACTAACCCAAGTGTTTTTAAAGTTCATGTGATCTGGGAAAATATTTTATATTAAAGCTAATTTAAGGTTGTGGGTTTAATTACAATGAGTATCTTTAGCGTTGCTAGCATTAGATGTGGAACTCTTGTTCTGCCTCAGGATACTAAAAGTCAGGAGGGTTTTTGTTATCTCCATTACAAAATTGGTCAGAAAGAAAAAATCATATGGCATTTTTCTTTCTGCCACCAATTTACCCTTTGCATATATGATTCTGTTTCTACTTTGTTTTGTTTGTTCACTCGTTCTGTTTCTTAGGGAAAAAAATTTAGAAAAAATTCTAATAAATGTAATTAAGGCTATAGGAAAATACTCCATATGCAAGGAAAGTGAGACTAATTATCTAAAATGGGAAAACTCAGGACAACATCTAAATATATAAAGGAAAGTTGTAGAAGATTTATGAGAAGGGAATTTTGGGAAAGGAATTTTGTGCATCTTCTGGACTAAGATTATGAAGATTATGAAGATTATGGATAGAAGCTTATTAGAAGGCTCCTGGGTGCCTCAGTGGGTTAAAGCCACTGCCTTCGGCTCAGGTCATGGTCTCAGGGTCCTGGGATCGAGTCCCACATCGGGCTCTCTGCTCAGCAGGGAGCCTGCTCCCCCCCACCCCGCCTGCCTCTCCATCTACTTGTGATCTCTCTCCGTCAAATAAATAAATAAAATCTTTAAAAAAAAAAAAAGCTTATTAGAGAGTGATTACCCCCAGGGGAAGAGAAATGAGAGTAAGAGAGTGAGATTAGGCAGAAGTGAGCAGGGAGACAGTATTAACAGAAGACTTAGCTGATTCTCTGAGGAGTTCCAAAGGTTAGATTACCATTTAGGACCACCCTAAACTGGGACAAAGGTCTAGAGTTTTACACCCTAATACTGAACAATCCTTAGATGTGACCACGTGGGAAGAGCGCCTGACCTTGGCAAGGTGATCCTGGATGGCATCTGAGAGATGACAGTTGTTGGTAGAATCCCTACAGCTAAGATCCCTTCTTTCCTGATGGGGAATCTGGTCAGCATATCATAGCATGTCACCATAAGAACCCAAATCCAGCGGGTGCCCTGTATGTCTTTGTCTCAATAAGTATATGACAGAGGGGAAAAAAGGAAGAACTACATAATTTTTTTAAAAATTTCATCTTACTGGAATGAATGAGTTTGAATATCAGAAGTACACCAGTGTAAAACTAGAATTTGATTTTCTATCTGTAACTCTGTGTGCTTTAAAACATTCTGATATTTCTGAGAAACCTCCCCCAATTCAACTTCTAAGTAAAGTCTTTTTGCATAATCAGGCTTATTTATTTGATATGTCAAATTACATGGGAAGCATTATCAAATAAGTGATGATAAAAATCTTCTTAGTTATATTGCATGGGTTAATACTCTAACTGTTCTATTAATTATATAAAATTCCTAAGGTTTTGATATATCCTGGTATAATGCCTTCATTTGTAATTCTAATTATTGAAGTGTATGTCACAGAATTTCCTCATCAATTACCTTATAATGACAAATACAGGTCTCTGATACCCGTACGATCATCAAACTGATAATTTTTGGAACTAATAGGAAAACTGCATTCAAACAGAGCAAGAACCAGTAGCATGAGACTGAATGAATTGGGGAAGATGATTATAATTTTTTATGACTCGTGTTTGAAACACTCCTGGTTCTCTAATGTTTGCTCTTCAAGATTTAAGGAAAATTTTTCTCTTAAGTTCTCTGTGACTTAAATAACCTTTTAAAACAAATATGAAACATTTATCTTTTTCTCACCATCTGATCCCTCCAGAGTTTAGAAACTCCCAGTGAGTATCCTTATATTTTCATGGCAATGTATTTATTTGCACAAGTTCAGTGAGAATCTATTTTCCTTACACCACAAGTGGAAACGAGTTCTATTACCAAGAGCTTTGACTGCAATGTCCTATTGGAGGGGACATTCACAGAATCAGATGTGACTAGACAGCTTTAAGACCTAAAGTTGACTTTACAGCTTCAGGAAGCCCCTTGAAAAAACTGGCCTGATACCTTGCTTACAGGGTTCCCAGTAGCTCTACCAGATGAGTAACATAAAGCCCCTTTCTGGCAGGTGCAGGTGCCTCAGGATATTCTGGGAACCTCAAAAAGAGCAAAATGACCCAAATCTATAGGTTTTGTAGGTGAAGTGTGATGGCACTTCGCTTCACTTCACTTCTATTTGGCTTAGCTTCTTAGCCTTGAGCTGTTAAAAGTTCAATCCAAAATGCCTTGTGAAAACTTTCAACAAAGAGGATTTTTAAAAAAGGAAAAAAGAAAGAAAAAATTACACAGCCAATCATTATTCTTACTGCATTTTTACAAATAAATAGGCAAAGTTTGTTGAGACTGGATCAGTATTGATTTGTCTATCTTTGGTGGAAATGAGGGTGATTTTAGAGAGATTATGTTTCAGGAACCCCTTTTGTGAGTACTAGATTCTACTCCTGAGTGTTTGCTGTGTATAAAACTGGGCTGGACCTTGAATTTTCCTGATTTCCTTAAATACCTGGCTATGTGTCTCAAACTAAGGTGTGTAATTTTCTCCCAGTCTCTTGACTGGAAATCATGGAGAACTAAAAATGTTCTTTATTCCCAAAATCCTTCAAACTGAAGCTAGAGAACTTGAGGTAAATTTCAGAGAAGAGTGCCAAAACAGCTTGTTTGCCTGTTGCTGTATGGACTGCTCAGGAAGCTCACCAGCACAGGTTTATTCCAGTTGTCCTGATAGATGGATCTGACACAGGAAAATCCAGATCTTAAGCTGGTCTGTTTTATGGATCAAAGACAAGAAATTACTGGATGCAGTGGTGACCCATCAGCACTGTCCGCTGCTGAGGACATCAGAAATTGGACTGTTTGCCCAGTGGAACAGTTGGGACTCACAATACAAAGATTCTAAAACCCTCTGGAATGGCTTTAGGACCAGACACTGAGAAGAGCTAGATAAAGGGGATTTGGACACCATGCTGGCACTAAAGATTGCTGGAAATATAATGAGCAAGAAATAATCCCTATCCCAGAACATCTTATAGAAAAGAATAACTAGTCATATTCAACAAAGCCACCATTATGGCCACTCCTGAGTGTTGGAAACATTTTAAAAAGTGAGAACAGTTCACATAGATAGCCAAATGCTGGTTCATTAGCAATTCTACAAAGGTCTTTGCCGAAAGATCTACTGTTCTAAGGGAAGACAGCGATAAATTTCTCTCTGCTTCCTGATTCCTGGAAGAGTAGGAAAAGGAGCAAAAAGGACAAAGAATAGAGAATATTTTTACCTCTTTCTTGAAAGAAGGAATTCAAGAAATTATTTTTAAAAATCCACAGAAGAAAAGAATCAGTAGAAGAATATAAAGAGAAGATAGATTTATAGTAATTTGCAAAATGCTCCTGTTAATATTCAGTTAATTACAGAGTTGTTCATACACATTAGACCTACCAAGCCCTGTTCCACAAGAACATCTTGAGCTAGGTTGTGAGATTAGGCAGAAGTGAGCAGGGAGACAGTATTAACAGAAGACTTAGCTGATTCTCTGAGGAGTTCCAAAGGTTAGATTACCATTTAGGACCACCCTAAACTGGGACAAAGGTCTATTCAGTTAATTACAGAGTGAGGTTGGTTCTTGAGCTAGGTTGGTTCTTCTTGAGTTAAGACAAGAAATTGCTGGATGCAGTGGTGACCCATCAGCACTGTCCTCTGCTGAGGACATCAGAAATTGGACTGTTTGCCCAGTGGAACAGTTGGGACTCACAATACAAAGATTCTAAAACCCTCTGGAATGAAAATTTCACACCTTAGTTTGAGACACATAGCCAGGTATTTAAGGAAATCAGGAAATTCTAAACCCTCTTGTCTTCTTGAGTTAACCAGGCTGGGATATGAGGCAAAGAGAGCTTATCAGAAAAAACATGCTGTGGATCCCAAGGATATATTTTGAAACGAGTATTTCTTTTCTTTTCTTTTTCTTTTTTTTTTTTTTTAGATTTTATTTATTTATTTGAGAGAGAGTGTGTGAGAGAGAGAATGAGCATGAGCAGTGGGAGGGTCAGAGGGAGAAGCAGACTCCCTGCCAAGCAGGGTGCCTGATATGGGACTGGATCCCAGGACTCCAGGATCATGACCAGAGCCGAAGGCAGTCGCTTAACCAACTGAGCCACCCAGGCGTCCCGAAACAAGTATTTTTTGATGGCCACTATTGAGCACTGCTTTTTTACTCTTAGTGTTGTTATTTCATGGGATCTATCCAATTTTTCTCTAAAAAGCAATTTCTTCTTCTGTGCATGTCTTAACACCATGAAAAATTTTGCTCTGACACTGCCACCCTCTGTCATCAATAATGGCTCTCAACTATGCAGCTGGAACTCCACTCTAACCTTCACTTCAGAGTGGAGTTTTAGCTTCAGCTGTGATCACAACATACACAAACACATGCCATCCAATCACTTGCTATCCGTCATTGGTTTCAAAGCCCCCCCACCAAGCTTCGGAAAAGAAAGATCCTCACTGCTGGTGGTATTTCAAGACATCTGGAGTCCCCATGATGGATTGCAGCAATCTCCATCACGCAGTTTCTCTTCCTTTGAAAGAGATTTTGAGAAAGGTGTGCAAAAGTTTAGAATCAGACCAAAGTGAAATCCTTCCAGGTTGAGCAGTAAAAACCAACAAACAAAACCAACACAACAAAACAAAACCACCAAACCAGTAAGAAGCTTTAGGTGAATCATTTGAACAGAAGAATCATGAGATTTATCTATGTTGCACTGTAACGATCTTTAAGAATTAAATTTGGTCACGAAAAAGTACCAACACAGTGATTTTACTTTATAAGGCTTTGTAAGTCTGTAAAAGTGTAACTCTGTTACAAATGTTTCTGTGCACAGTGCTTATTATGTATATGAAAACGGCAGTGTCATTATGTAACAATAAATATAGAGCTACCTATATCCATTTACCTCTAAGTTACTTACAAATTGGTTTCTAATGTTTGGGTTTATTGAGGCCTTGGGTCTATTCTGTACTCAATATTGAATTTCATAAGGCCAAAGAAAGAATGAAAAAGGGAATAATAGGGCTGCGTGGGTGGCTAAGTTGGCTCAGGTCATGATCTCAGGGTGTTGGGATCGAGCCCCCATCAGGCTCTTTGCTGGGGGGGGGGAAGCCTGCACCTCCCTCTGCTTGCCACTCCCCAGCTCCTGCTGTCTCTCTCTGTAGATAAATAAATGCAATCTTTTTTTTTTTTTTTTAAAGGGGATAATAAAGGACAAGTGGAGAACTAACTTTCAGTTTACTTATTCTTTCTTTGTGACGACTGACTCTTTTGTGTAACCTCTACACTATTTCTAATTTAATTTTTTTTTTTTATTTCTAGAAATCTTATTTGGTTCTTTTTTTTTTATCTACATGATCAAGTTTTGGTTATCTTTCTCTTTTGTCACACAAGGAAAATCCTCTTTTATCTTTTAAACATATTACACATACTTATTTTAAATTCTTTATCTGGAAATTCCAGTATCTGTAATCTTTACAGTTCTGTTTCTGTAGTTTATTGTTATGTTGGCTGTTACTCATATTGGTTTGTTTCCTCAGTTTGCTTACATTAAAAAAATTATTAGCTCATATTCCTTACAACATTCTCTGTGGGAATTTTTGAGATGAGATCTTGAAGTGCATTCCTTTAGAGGAACTGTAATTGTCTATGCCAGGCACCTAGAGAAACTATTAATCTGAGACTACTTAAAATTAAAATTTTAGCCTCAATGCTTTTAAATTCATGCAGATAATATGACATCTGGCCCCAAATATGCATGTATGTGGGTTTCTGGACAGAAATCTCAGGGGAGAATTTATTTCTATTAATTCTGCTCTAATCAGATCAAAGCTCAGACAGGCACATATCCCCACCCCTTCTTTTGATGGGACAGATTTCCTCCTAGTTTTTTCCACTGAGAGGGTTTCCCTTAGGAAGTTCCGGATTTATTCTAGATCTCTGGTCCTACAGTTAATACGTGTTGTGCTCCAGGCTTTTCCTTCTGAATGCCATACTAATGACCTGTTAAAAACCAGTACTCTAAAACTAGAATCTAAACTACCTGGTATATACTTGAGGGGGACTAGCACCGATGTGAGTAGGTCCATCCAGATGATGTTAGGGTCTACAACTCATATTTGACTTCCACAAATTCCCGTGAGTTTCTTGTAAAGTCAGTTACACTTAGAAACATATTTTATCCCATAATCTTAGGGATGTTGTACTGGCAAAGGTTTCTCAAAATATATACTCCGTATCATATTCATAAATGAAAAAATTAGAAATCCAATATGCTATTCTGAAACGTACTCTTTTGGTACGTTTGGATTGGGTTCCGGTAACATAAAATGATACTGGAGTCCTCTCTTGGCTAAGTATACTAAATAAAAAACACAAAGTAGAGGACTAATTCCTTGACAGGATATAGAATTCTTGAAACCCACCCATTCAACTATTTCAATAATAAATCTACTTCCTCAACTCCCCAAAAGGCTTGGAGGACAGGCTCTGGTTAGGATCCTGACCACCAGATCTACGTTTAGAGGAGAAGCATATGATACCCCTGTCCCATAAACCTCTCAGATAAGCCTGGCTGCAGCCAGCTTCTCCTTGGTCCCTAGGTATGAGAAAGGGTAAATAGGGATTTAACCAAGAGGGAAAATTAACTTAATCTCGGTCCTGAAAAGAAGTAGATCAATTCCATCATGTTTATTCTGCATTAAAAGAAATTTTAATTTTTAGTAATGTGAACACAGCCTTTTTATTATGGCCCCTCATAAAAATATTCTAAAGAGGAATGTTCAAAACTATTTGACTGTTAACCTAAGTGTAAAGAGACCGAGTTGCAGAACCACCATTGCTGAATCTGATTATACATCAATCGTAGACCCAGGTTTTTAGAGTACGAATCTACTTACAGAGGTACTGAAAAAACACGGGAACAAGATAAGAGAGTTACCTTTGGGATAAATCTTATATCTGTCTTGTGATTGTCTTGATTTCCTTTAGGTACTGTCAGCTCCATCTTGACAATGGTTAGGGTAGGTCTTTACTGAAGCTTAGTGTAGGGAATTTTCTCTTTATCTAGGGTACAGTGGAATAAAAAAGGCATCTGGACTTTCTTTATGATTCTCCTTAAACTACCTGTGATTCCCTCCTTTAAAGCAAATGATACGGAAGAAGTATCACAAGAAAAAAAATATCTATATTTTATCTAAACTACTAAAAAGTCACTTTTAATGTTAAAATAATGACTTCAATAAAAATTCTTGCAAATAAAATTGTCAGCTGAATTGAATACAAAAGTAGAAGTACATGAAAACTTTTTTTTTTTTAAGATTTTGTTTATTTATTTGACAGACAGAGATCACAAGTAGGTGGAGAGGCAGGCGGAAGCACCAGAGAGCCTGATGTGGGGCTCAATTCCAGGACCCTGGGATCATGACCTGAGCGGAAGGCAGAGGCTTTAACCCACTGAGCCACCCAGGCGCCCCACAAGAAAACTTTTTAAAAAGGTAACTACAAAAGAGTGGCTGGATAGCTCAGTCGGTTAAGCATCTGACTCTTGATTTCATTCAGCTCAAGTCCTGATCTCAAGGTCCTGAGATTGAGTCCTGGGTCTGGTTCCATGCTCAGCAGGGAGTCTGCTTGAGATTCTCCCTCTCCCTCTGCTTCTGCCATGCCTCCCCTCTCTATCTCTAATAAGTAAACACGTCTCTTAAAAAGAAATAACTAGGGGCACCTGAGGGGCTCAGTGAGCTAAGCCTCCACCTTCGGCTCAGGTCATAATCCCGGGGTCCTGGTACCGAGCCCCGCATCGGGCTCTCTGCTCAACGGGGAGCCTGCTTCCTCCTCTCTCTCTCTCTCTCTGCCTGCCTCTCTGCCTACTTGTGATCTCTGGCTGTCAAATAAATAAATAAAAATCTTTTAAAAAATAAAATAAAAATAAATATACTATTAAAAAAAGAAAGAAAAAGAAATAACTACAGTAACACAAGGTCCAAAGGTGAACATATCCTCCCACACATGGGCAAACAACTGACCACTAAAAACAAGGCACTCTGACAGGAGAGATTTAGAGAAGGAAGAGAAGTGGGACATTCCAGGTGGAAAATGAGGGAAGGGAAGGGGACAGAAGAGTGAGCATCCTTCAGAGAAGGGCCAAAAGTCCAAATCACCACATCCTAGGAGGTGCTGACATTGAGTAGTATAAATACCTAAAGGATCTGAACAGAAAAGACCAGAAACAATGATGAGGATCTCATTAGCTGTGGTTTTCAGCTTTCAGGCATACCTGAGTTGCAAGGCTAGAAAGTTATTGCTTTAGTAGAGGAATATTTCACACCTTACAAAAGTGAGCTTGAGATCATTCAACAACCACCCTGCTCCAGTACTGTCACAAAAGGATGTTTAACAGTGTGAGACTGGAAGCTAAGAAGTAAAGAGGAATGGGGAATGGCTTTATGGGCAGCATTTAACCCAGATGTTTAATTCCTGCCAAAGGCCAATGTGTTCTATGTACCCACTAGTATCCACTATGTGTCCACATCGTTTTAATGTGACAATGATGAACAATCACTACTAAATAGGCAGAGACCATTTTCCAGAATTCATGGTTAGATGCCAAAGGGACTTGGAACCTATAGTAGTAGCAAATTAAAAAGGTCACCACTTAGAACACTGGAACTATACCTGAGGAAGATTCTGCTTAAAATATTAGTATTGATTATTTTAAAAAGAGACAAGGAATTCTCTATAGTTTGTAAACAATTTGTCACAGACCAATGAGAAGACAATAAAAAGATAGGGGACAATAAAAAGAAGAGGTTGGACTAGACCAGAATGGAGATCATTCCCTCTCTAGCATTTTCCCTTTTAAACTCAAGATGAAAATTCTTAAAGAAATGAACTCCATTCCTTTCATATTGAGTTTTCACAATGAAATCTCAATGCTCCGATTCATGTTCCAACTGTAAGGGACAAGAGTGGGCTTATTTCCTATACTTTCTTAACTATTTCCGAAAGTTTTGATTTAATAGAAGAAATATGACAAAATAAAATTCATCTACGTTGGCACAAAGATAGGGAAGCCTCTTCAGAAAAGATTAACTTTTGTCAGTTACACTACATTTAGAGTATCTAATTTAGAGTTTCACATTTTTAGGAAGTGTGGAGAGATCAAAGAGAGTATGAAGGTATGCAGTGAAAGCTACGATAAGCATAGAAAATAGGACTTAGGAGGAAAGCTTTAAAAAGTATGCTGTAGTCCTTAATCAGAGATGCTGCTTTAATATGACTTAAGGTGACTTTGAGGGATACAAAAGATAATTAAAAAGAAGTGAGTTTATAATACAGTGGAAGAAATTCTGGTCAGGTATCAGAAAAAATAACATTAACAAGTTATAAGTTATAAAATTAACAGCTTTAGAAAGTGCCTTTCTATAATAAAGATATAGGAATATGTACGAAAAATCCATCAATTACTTTTCTATTTGGGAGTATTGAAGTTCAACTGAGCTATGAGTGAAAAAAAAAAACAGATCCAAAGCAAGTTTAAACTTTACAAATAAGAATGTCATATTTAGAGGGAAGGGATTCTTCTCCTTTCACTATGAAAAGGAGAAAAGTGGATACTTGTTTCTCAAAAGGCTATGCACTAAATAGAAGAGGGTGAGAGAAGAGTAATCAGAATGAAGTAGACGTGAGTTTTGAGGGACTGGAGTTATTTAGCCTAGAGGAAAATGTGTGCATGAGGTGTATGTCAAGTATTTCAATTATTATCTGTTTGGTTTTGTTTTTTTGAGAGAAAGCACAAGTTAGAGGGAGGCTGAGGGGTAGGGTAGAAGGAGAAAGCGAGAGAGAACCTTAAGCAGGCTCCTTGCTGGGCTGGATCTCACAACCCTGAGATCATAACCTGAACCCAAATCAAGAGCTGACTGCTTAACCCACTGAGCCACCTGGGGGCCCCTCAATGACTACCTTATAAAGAGGAATTTAATATTTTATGGAATCTCCCAGAGTAGATTTAGGACACTGGGTAGCAAAAAAGGAAACAGATTTTATCTTATTATAAGAAAGAATTTCAATGGTCAGGGCAGCCCAAGATGGAATGCCTTTCTCCAAAATATGGAGTTCAAAATACTTAAGCATACTCTGATTCCCTAGCCTGGTTATTGGAGAAGTGGAGATTTTACAGTTGTAGTAGCTGATTCTTTTTTTTTTTTTTTTAAGATTTTATTTATTTATTTGACAGAGAGAAATCACAAGTAGACGGAGAGGCAGGCAGAGAGAGAGGAGGAAGCAGGCTCCCTGCTGAGCAGGGAGTCCGATGCGGGACTCGATCCCAGGACCCTGAGATCCTGACCTGAGCTGAAGGCAGCGGCTTAACCCACTGAGCCACCCAGGCGCCCCAAGAGACTCTTTGTAGTAGCTGATTCTTACAGTCTCCACCAACAAGTTGTCTTTTTCTCTTATCATCTCACCATGAACAAAACAAAATTAGAGTACTAGAGTAGCCATCTCTCCTAACCTTTAGGTATGACTTCTTATCTTTGGTCCCAAAAGGCTGTTGTGAATACATTCTGGAAAATGGTGATTTTTAAAACTGCCAACCATATTTGTTCGTATTATACAGTAGTATGTTTATGACAATACTGGTGTTTGTGGAAACTGAGTCTGCTTCATGTAACTAAGCTTAATGACATGTTGGTAATGACATGTGGAATTAGAGAATATCAGATACTTTGGCAGCAGGAAACCATATAAAACTTTGTGCTTTCCTTTATAACCTAAACAATGATCTCTGTGCCATTATGCTAAACTGATTAGAAATTCTGCTCTCTCCAATGGCTTTCTTTAAGTTAGAAAGAAGTGGAATATACTAATTTGCACATTTAAAGTACTGAATTTCTTATTTTTATTGGCAATGAGGATTTATCATGACAGAAAAAGGCTGACAAAAATTTTTATGACTTTTCACATTTCAAGTCTAAGAAATGAGGTCAAACAAAGTAGGCCACATTGAGTTACTCAATGGAAATTCAGTATATTTCCCCAGTTTCTTGTATTTTTTAGATGTCTTTCAAAAATTTGAGAAGTCTTTAACTATTATCTCTTCAAATATTTATTCTGCCCCATTGTTTCTTTCCTCTTGTTCTGGAAGTGCAATAATAGGCTTGTTGGATAATTTCATATTGTCCCAGATAGTCTATTCTGTTTTTCTTTTTTCCCCCACACTCATTTTTTTCTGTGCTTCAGCTGGATACTTCGTACTCACCTATCTTCAAATTCACAGATTCTTGACTCTACTGAATCCTACATTCTTCATTTTTTATACTTCTTTAAAAAAAATATTTTATCGCTAATACTCCTATTTGACTATTTTAGGAATAGTTTCCTGGTCTTTGCTGAAATTCCCCTTTTCTTCATGAGTGCTGTCAACTTCTTCCACCCAAAACTAAGCTTCTGATCATAGTTATTAGTAAGTTCTTATCTGATAATTCTAACATCCATGGCATTGTTGGGTTGGCTTCTATTGATTACTTTCTCTTGACCATGTGTCACATTTTCTTTGCTTCTTCACTTCTCTAGTAATCTTTTTTTTTTTTTTTTTTTTTTTGTACCTGGGTATTTTGTACAAAATAGCAGTAGAGACTGAATGAAAAAATATTTACTTTCAAAAACAGAATGTCCTTTTCCTGTGTTAGGGTGCTTGCCTGGTGGGAGGACTCTGTCTATCACTGAGACTGGGATTTCTTACAGCCTTAGTTTCACTGAGTTCACCACTGACTTCAAATATTTTGAAGATTTACTTAAAAATTTTTTTTTAAATTTATTTATTTGTCAGAGAGAGAGAGAGAGAGAGAGAGAGAGAGAGAGAGAGAGAATTCAAGCAGGGGGAGCAGTAGGCAGAAGGAGAAGGAGGCTCAGAATGGAGCCGATGTGAGTCTCAATCCCTGGACCCTGGGATCTTGACCCGAGCCAAACACAGATGCTTAACAAACCGAGCCACCCAGGCATTCCCTGACTTCAAATACTTTGAAGCAGGATCCTTCTTCAGGACTTCTGGTCTGACTACTGGTAAGATTCTGGAGATCTCTGTACTCTATCCCTAGGTACCAACTTTCGGAACCATGAAAAATGGACCTTTTCTTTACAATTCAGTTGACTTCTGTTGGGTTTCTGGGGAATTCTCTTCGCTCTCTGGTCCTGCAGTAAGCTTTTTGAACCTATAGAAATCTCTCTCTGCCTGGAACATCTTAGAAGGATTTCCCTCGACTGTCTTGCCACGCCGCCAGTCCTTGGCAGCTGAAAGTCTGGACTGCCTCTGGTTCATTTCTCTCAGATCTCCTATACTGCTCCTCTCCATCTTCAAAACATGGCTCTCATGCACTTGAGGAGGCTCCACACACACCAGGTAGAGTCTCTTTTAGTTCTTCTGTGCCATCTTTCAGTTTTTGATATACATGCCCAGCGCACTAGGCAAAGGCCCATGGAACACAGTCTGTAAGTGTATATAAAACTGCTCTGTGGCTAAGGTCCTTTAGAATATAATCTGCCACACCAGCTTACATGTGTACATTAATATAAAATTTCTGCTATTTTTTCTTGCCTCTCTCTGTGGATTCCTCCTCTTGTCACTCTGCCAGGGATGAAAGAAACTGAATCTTTTCTGTCTTCCCAAGGGAATTTTCTGGAATTTATACATTTAGATTTCTTTTCTTCCTTAGCTTTCTGATGAGTTCAGAAAAAATCTATGATTTTATATATTTTTGTTGTTGGAGTGAGGGTGATGGTCTTTCGTGACTAATTATATCCTAAACAGAAGCCACTATATAATTTTTGATAAGTCAATTAATCTTTCTGAGCCTCAGTTTTTTCATATATAAAATGACCCATATAATACTTGTAAGGTTGAAGTATATTGTAGCTATACTACACATTTTCATTTCTTTTGTTTTTCTCCTTGGGGGGGGTACTTGAGATGGTGTGTATGTGTTCATAGAATCAAACTCACTGTGCACTATTTCTTTCTCCCCTCTTTATTTTCTTCTCCCTTCTTTAATTGTGCTCTTCTCTGAGCAATGATAACATCATTGATCTTATCAATGATCATCCAAGTTGAATGGCCTGACTTTGCACTTATTGTTTCAGAAAATCTTACTCAACCTGAAATACACTAGTTTTACTCAGAGCTAGAACTAGGGCTTAACATTTAAAAAGACACATAAATTGAATACATCCCTCAAATATCAAATAGATTAATGTTTTAATGACATCATCTCTTAGCACATAAAATTATCTATATATATTAATAAACAATTTTTATGGGATAGTCATCCTCATTTTTTTTTTAACAGGAAATCTGAGTCATAGAGATACTAAGCTGACCTGTTTAGGGAAGAAATGCATTCATAGTAGAGACCATCCTTCAGTGTAATTTTACTGTCCTGATTCCCACACCAGTCCTCTAAACCACATTGCTAATTTACACTGATTTGGGATTCCTGGAGCCTACTTCCATGTCACATTCCTTATTTTTTGAAAAAGAGATATGAAGTAGATGTACTACACTCACTTCATTTTTGAATTAAATATTAATAAAGGTGCACAAGAGAGAAGAAAACCGTATATAAATAACACTGAGCCATAGAAATAGCCAAGATATATTTGGCTAATAGACATAAATCCACACTGATACAGCTTAAAATTTCTCTATTTCTCTCCAATACATTCCTCCCAGGTACATCTATACCAGTAAACCACCTCAGTAACCCAAACCTGGTAAATGCCCAAAGGTTATCCTTCTGCTTTCTAAGCAAAAAGAATCATTTTTTTTTTAATGGAAATTCTGATTAAACCCTACCTGAACTGACCCAAGTGCTCTTGTTTGCACAGTGCCCTAAAGGATTAATACTAATGTCATTTATATGATCACAAGCTGTGTTTACAGCAATAAAAAAAGCTAGGCTTAAGTAATATTAATAGCTTTGCTAATTACACTACTATAAAAGGTTTATGGATGATATAAATTTCTGTATTATTACTCCAGTGCTCTGGCAGCGGCATTTTTCCAGGAGAATGTATCACAGGGCTCATTTGTTTTCCCTTCTTTGCACTAATTCATGAGGAGATGAACACAAGAAACTGACTGAAAGAAAGGAGGAAAGGAGTCCACCAGGACTTTGTCTTACACCATGAATAGACTGCCTGAGGATCATTATCATTTTGTGTCTTTATTTTAGGATTCAAAAACCATTTCACCTTGCCAATAAACATAAAAAAGGATGCTCACTTCACTGGTAATTAAGGAAATGAAATTTAAAACAATAAGGTTTTTTTCACCTTTTAGATTGACAAAAATATTACTGATAATATCCAATGTTGATAAGTAAGTGGGAAAATATACTCTCAAGTACTCTTAGTAGGTTTTTGAACCAGTAATACTTTCTGGACAGGGGAGATTTAGTGATATTATATCAATATTTAAAATGTCCTTGACTCAGCCTTTAAGTTTTTAGAAATCTAAACTACAAAACACTTTCACATTCATTTAAATTATATTTACAGGGGTAGTTCTTATAAAATGGATGGAATAATTCAAACCTGGAAATAATCTGCATGACTACTAATTGAGAGTTTAACAATAGTACTGTAGTAATTAAAAACTATAAGGTGAATATACATGTACGAAATGGAAAATTTTCCAGAATATATTATTAAGTGAAAATAGCAACTTTCCAAACAATATATATAGTTCCTAGCATTTATATTAAAACATATTATAACCATATATTTGAATGCATATACAAAGAAAAAATCCCATGAAAATGAATAACAAAATTTTTAACCAAGATTCCTTTGACAAAAAGAAGGATTTATTTGGGTGGTGGGAAGTACTATCTCTTAAAAAATTTACGTCTGTATTTGTAATATTTATATTTATACAAACATGTGATGTTTATATTCACGTATTATTTGGGTAATTTAAAAAATAGAAACATAAATTTTTTAAATGGCTGACACTGTCACCTCAAATATGGTCTCAGTCTCTTGGTTCTTCATGGTTTCCTCCTAGTATTTAACCGTTTTTATAAAGTAGACATCTGCCTTGGAAGCAGTCCAACAAAGGTCTTTGATTGGAAGGTATATTATTAAGGAGGTCTTTCAATGGATTGTAACTCAACCAAATTGAATTGATTTCAGTGGGAAGCTCTATATTAAGGGTTAAATGGAATTCTTTGAGATTAGCAGTAATGCTGTATACAGAGGACAGTATCTTCCAAAGTTATTTTTTTAAATACTTACTTCCTGAATTTAGAGAGCAGGGGAGGGGCAGAGGAGGAGGGAGAGAGAGACTCTCCAGCAGACTCCCTGCTGAGTGTGGAGCCCAACACACGGCTGTATCTCAAGACCCTGAGATTATGACCTGTGCTGCAACCAAGAGTCAGACACTCAACCGACTGAGCCATGTAGTGTCCCCAAAGTTATTTTTTATGAAACTAGTACCTAAAATATTAAGTTTTTGTTTTGTTTTGTTTTACATTTGGATCAGTGTTTTCACTATGAAATCCAAAGCAACTTAGCTTGTACTTTAGAAGACACTCTGCTCTGAGAACAAAAATTAGAATATTCCGTCATTGGCCCTCTTTCCTCAAGTAGAAAGGCTAATTAGAAAGTAGGAATAACAACATTCTAGTATCCTGATTTTGAGCTTCTTGAACCTTATTAAAAGACCTTATTTTGGTTCAATGAATAAAGCTGGGAAGTATGCATTGATTTCAATGAGTATGGAAAAAAAAAATCACCAATTCCTTCCCCCAGCTATTTTTAAAAAATCCTGCCTCAATAAATAAAAAATAAAGGATTTACATAATTATCCAAAACCTGATTGACTAATGCACTTGAGCTTAGAACAAATACTTTTAAAAGAGGGCATAGTGATGAAGTTGTGACAGGTGTCAGAGATAGAGCACAGATCAGGAGTGGTCACAGCAGTTCAGGTAACGCGGTAAGGGTGATAGGTGACTTGGCTTAGGCATGCTAGAGCAAATGCAGATAGGGAAAGGACATCTGAAAGGGGCTCACCTAGTGTCTGGTACACAGTGGGCTCAATAAATGATGGTAACATTTTACTGAAGACAACTTTGAATCAGTCAGTATATCCCTCAACCAAATGTAACACATATATTTTTAAAGATTTTATTTATTTATTTAATCAAATGTAACTTTAATACCAAAGATGATGGGCGTTTTCTAAGATAGTTTGTTAGGTGTGTTTCAACTTTAACAATGAGAGTTGCATAGATACACAGGGGATACCTGGGGTTAGAGATACACTTGCTAGGCAGAGATACCTTTTTTTCTGGTTTTCAGGGGAAACCATGAATAGATTAGATCAAGAATTTTGGTAGAAGATTGGTAGGATGCAATAATGGTTTCTGCAAAGGAATCATAATCACTGTTGTGTTTAGTTAGATATTTATCTGTGCTACTTTCTGAAAACCAATTAGGACCGTTGGAAATTATACATATTGTGAGACCGGTTGTCAAAGGCACCATTAATTCACTCCTCCAAAATACTACTCACTACTCCAAAATCCTCCTTCCTGCTGCTCCACAGCTGCTAAAGGTCCCAGTGAGTGGTTGGCAGTCTTTCTCCTCTTGTCAGGTACTGAGATAAAGCTAATGAGCTTTAAAATTCTTTACTGTGTTATCGCTTTTCACTTTACAACACTAAATTATTATGGTTTCTAATATTTTACAGGGGTTGTTGAAACTTGGGAAGAACTTAAGTTCAGATACCAGCAAATGCCGGAAGGGTAAATGGGCTTCCTAAAGGGGTAAAGCCAAAAAAGTAAAGGACTGTTTGCTACTACACAAAGGGGTCACAAGCCGGACAAAGTGAAGGAGATCCGTGATCAATACAGAGCTGCTTTATAAGAGGATAGGAGACCTTTGGGCATCTTGGAAGTCACTAACAATCATGAAATTAGCCAAGTGCCCTAACTCACAGAAGTTTGGCAGCCAAGAAGTCACACAGTTAAGTCTAAATAAAGGATGATATCTGCGCTGTATTCTCCTGGACCGACTCTGTGTGTGTGTGTGTGTGTTGTGGGGGTGGGATACAGGAACTGGAGGAACAACTGTTTTTATTTTAGTGTAAAGTCAGGATCCTAGAACAAAGAGTGTGTGCACAGGCCATGGGGAGGCCACAAAACAGCAAAGTATTCATTGTAACTGCTTGTAAAGATTTCTTCTGCTGTGAACAACTGCAAAACCAAGGACTGGCAGCTAATGGAGAGAAGAGTTGTGAAAATAGGTGACAAAGGAGAAGTAAAATCTTTAACAGTGAAGATGCGTGAAGAGGAGGGAACATGAGGCCTTCAAATCTGGCCTCTCGCAATTACAGGGACCCTTCACTAGTCACGCTCCTTCTCTGAAGCTTAGAAGCTTCAAAGAAGCTTAGAAGCGCGGGTGAAGGGAGATCATCTTTTCTCGGTTAGGCATCCTTCACACCTGGCCATACAGTGCCTAACAAAAGAAGGCCCTCAAAAAAGCACCTGTTGCATAAATGAATGAAATAATAGATGGATGAATCATGAAGGAAGAAATGTGTGACTGAGGAAGGTAAGAGAAATTAAATCTAGGTAAGAGATAGTTGAGCAAGATGTAATCAGTTCAGAGCCTTCTAGAAGGTTCTGTATAAGGAAACATGGGCAGAACTAAAACTATAAAACTCAGTAGGCTGGGGAGCAGTTGCATCCTTGGCTTGTGTATATAGGGCTGATTCCTTTGGTTAAGAGACACTCTGAGTATAGGAACACACTTTAGGAGTGAGGTATCCAAATTACTCAACATATCTGATGCCGAAACAACAGAAACTAGGAGTAGAGATCTATTAAGTTCCCATATAGTAAATAACCTACAATTTTTAACAGTGCAGAGACTTCCACATTTATGCCACTTACATAAGATCTGCCCACACATTTCTCTGTTAAAAAGAAGTTACCAAGTTCCTTAACTTTATTTTTAGAAGTTGAGCTCTTTGTTTGCTTCTGAATGATCTAACTTAGTTTCTTTTAGTCTGACAAAAGTTTAAAATCAATAGCTTGCTTAAAGCATGCTGTAATGGCCCTGAGTTTAACACAGCACAGTTGGAAATTTCGACCTCAGCAAATGACATCCACTAAACCAAAAAGTTGAAATGTGTTTGCAGGTACAGAACCAGATGCTTTGAATTGGGTGAGACCCCAGTAGTCCATTGAGCTTGTCTGTGGCATGCTCTTCCTGCTGAAAGATGGGTGAGTGAGAGCTCCATGATCTTGACAGCATGTCCGTCCCCTCTTCTCAGCTAGAGGATGACACTCTGGTGGCCATTTCACTGACTATGTAGCCCCCAAAGCTTTGTGCTCTCTCAGAGCATTTTACGGCTCTTTTTCATCTTGGATTATTTTTATTTTTTCCTCTCCCCACCCTGATTTTATTTTTCAACTTTAAAATAGAACAAACGTTCTTGCTGTGTCAAAAAATGGGAGCACTATTCCTTTTAATGAGCTCATCCAAGGACAATTCTTGTCTGTGCAGTTGTTCATTAGTAAGACTGACCTCTGCCTATAGATTTTGTACTATGGCTTCTAGTGAAATGGCCCGAAAAGGGACATGCTGCTCACTGTTTATTCCACATAACTAATGGAGATTTGAGATTTGGATTATAAAACAGTAACCCTACCCTCCCATTGGGAATACATCTGAAGAATTCCTGCTGTGGTAATAATAGGTCTTCTAAAGCATCTATGGCCATTGCTCAAGAACTGATTCCTTGCTGGGAATTATCTTGAACAGAAATGCCATCTCTTCTTGGCTTGGACAAACCACTCTTCTTTGTCCTCAACTTCTCCAGTTGGCATGCCTTGGTCAGTGGGCCAAAGACGAATGAGATTTTCCCAGCTACTTTGGATCTTCTTTGCTTTCCATATGCGTATTCATCTGGGTGAGGTTCACAGATGCACTGTGTGTGTGTTGTGGAAGAAATAAAACACTCAGGAAAAGAGGTGATCAAACTTAGTTTACAACATACTGATCTTCATTCGTGTCCTTTTGATTCCAAACCTTTTCTTGAACAAAGAGTAGTAACTTGGATTAGTAATTTGCAGGCATGGCTTAATCTAGATCTTCTCTGTTATATCTAAAGTTGTAGTGATAGTTGCATCTCAATAAAGTGAATGGAGAATGTTTTCTTCCCATTTCCTCCCATTTTTGTGTCAGTAATGATTATAGGAGAAGGAGGAAGCTGGATAAAGAGAGAAAATGGGAGAAGAGCAAGGAAACATACACACAAACAAGAGGAAAAGAAATGGTGGGAAACAATTTTGCTTTGAGGTGTTATGGTCAAAATCAAAGCTGTAGAGCAAAGAACTCATTCATTTCTGGGGACAAGCACTGATCTAGGGAATTGTTCTTTCAAGCTTTCCTTTGGCAATGCTCCCTTCCCCTTTATGATCTCTCATAGTTTCGGTGCACTTATGCCTGAAAGTAGAAGGGCGGCTCTGGCTCCCTCTGGACAGATTCTGAGTGCTCACTGCTCCCCTTGGCTTGGCTTTCTCAGGCAAAAGACACCCACTCCACACCCTGGGGGAGGAGGACTTGGGCCAGTGCATTTCAGAATGAGTTGTGCACCAGTGTAATAATTCCATCAGTGAGTTCCCTCACTCACATTGGCCACCACAGTGGGTAAGGAAACACCTAAAATGTCTCTTCCTTGTATTCTTCTATGCAGCATACCAGCAACAAGTTAAGGAGAACACAACTGTTGGAAAATGGGTAGGGAATTTCATGGTCCTCATGTTCAAATTTATTCAAATTAAGGGTTATTTGTGTAAAATCCAACTTGCTAGGGAGGAGAATCAATATTTATTGAGTTCAATCTAATGCCAATGATGGCAGACCATATGCACTCAGCGGTCCATATGCCTGACCCTGTGCTACAAGTTTTCCATACATCACTTCATTTAGTTCACAGGAAACCCGTAAGGCAGTTACTTTTACTACCCTGACATATGAAATGAAGGAAAACAACACAAAGAAGTTATGGAAACTTACCAGGATGACTTAAGTTTGGATTAACTGAGAAACAGAAAAAGTCGAGATCCTAATTGTTTAAAATTACACTTTAATTTAGTGGACTTAAGTAGTAATTACTAAATATGGTTCTTAAAGATAGATATTTTCTTAGACATGGCTAATTAGATAGTTAAAGTAAAAGAAAGTAATATTCATGCTACTTCATAGAAAGAAGTGTCAAAAAGTAAAACAAAAAATGGTCAAAATATAAATTCTGATCACATTCCTTTTTATTTCCAAGTCACTTCCTTTATGTTTTTCCTCATATAGGTCACTGAAGGGGCCCAGTCACTCCAACTTGTAGTCAGAACCTACCATTTGCAAATACCACATTTAAATTTGGTGAGTTAAATGATCTATTTTCTGTCCTCAAAAATCTCAGAAATGGAAACCAATGAAACCAGATACTAAAAAAAATGCACAGATAGGGAATTCTGATCTAAAGTAACCACAATGCGGCTCTAAACCTGTGAAGGGAAAAAAAAAATGTTTGCTTCATTTTTTTCCCTTGCAAATCTCATGTAGCAGACAGCAAGAGTGTCTGCAAGATGGCTAACTGCTGAGTCTTTGATTTAATGAAAACTTAGGGAAAGCAATTCAACTCACTGCAGGGACTGCTTTGTTCTTCCATTATGATTCTTTTTTAATGAGAAAGATGATTGTAAGGATAAACTCTATTCCTCTGAATTTTTACACTAATTACATACAAAGCACTATTTTGGCAGAAGGGGACTTATCTCCTTCAGGCAATACAGTTATCATCTTGTAACTACCCTTCAATCTCCCACATGAACACTGGAGCTTCGTGCCAGGAATGAGTGTTGCTCTGTGCCAGCTCTCAGCATGGATAGGTGAATGCTTAAAGATTTCCAGAATCAACAGTCAACATGGACTCCAGACAAGACAGAGAGACAATCCCTCCTTCCAAGCTTATATGCTATTTGGAATGAAAGAATCAGAGGGGCATCCCTTAAATGAGTATTTGGCATGGGAAATGAGGGAGAGTGTGATGTATAGTGTGTGTGTGCCTGTGTGAATGTTTATATGAAGATTCATTAAGAGAAGATAGTGTTGCATATTCATGTCATTTTCCTTTAATCTAAAAGTCATTTAGGTGATATTGAAAGTTCTGTGTAAGGTATCACTCTACTTGAGATTCATCCACTTTTAACGCAAAGAAGACATGCTCTGTTGGATCCTCTTAACTTTGATTAACACTGGAAGACTTGATTTGGCAGATTCGCCCTGTTAAGTAACGCATATGTACGGAGTGTGTGTGTGTTTGCATTGTTTAATGGATTATAAGCTCGATAAGTTAAGAGTTCAAGGTCCTCAGAGTAGGTATTTTTTTGAAGCTATACTCATTCTTATAGTCTAAGAGCATGTCATGTGAAGTGGGAAGATTTAATGGAGACCTAATATCCATAAGTGACTGATGGAATAGCAACTATAGTTTCCGTGTTGGAAAACTTGGGCCCAATGAGACATTATTTTATCATGCTAACCATGAAGGGCTAGCAGACGGTCAATTTTTTTTTCATCCCCTCCCCCTTTGATCAGGTGTATCAAAGTATAATTTACATGTGATAAAATCCATCTCTTCTAGTGCAGAGCTTGAAGCATTTTTACAAATGTGTATATATATATTCCTGTAACCTCTACAATAATCAAGCTCTATAGAACATTTCCAATACCCCGAAAGTTCCCTTGTGCCCCTTTGCAGTCAATTTCTCCCATTCCCAGGCTCTGGCAACCATATACTATTTCCTCACCTAACAGTTTAGCCTTTTCCAGAACATCACATTATTACCCAGTATAGAATTACACAGCATAGAAATTTTCATGTCCAACCTCTTGAACTTAGCATAATGCTTTTGGGATTAATCCATACCGTTGCATGTATCTTACTCCTTTTTATGGCCGAGTGGTACTCCATTATATGAATTCATCACAACTTGTTTATCCTTTCACAAGTTGGTGAGCTTTTGGGTTTGCTGCTTTTGGCAATTATGAACAAAGCTGCAATGGACATTTGTATATAGTTCTCTGTGTGGACATCATGTTCTCATTTCTCTTAGAAAAGTGTGATTGATGGGTCATATGATAAGTGTATGTTTATCTTTATAAGAAATTGCCAAGATATTTTTCAAAGTGGTGGTATCATGTTGCATTCCCAGCAGAATGGTCTCATAGAATGGTCTACGACAGTTTCAGTTGTTCCATATGCAGGCAGACAGTTTTGCTAGAACTGGACTCCAGTTTTCTCTTATGATTTTCTTTGATCATTTCCCAGTATGGTTTGTGTATATTCCCCTCTTCCTCACCACTCCCCTCCATCTTTTCTTCTCCCTTCCCCAACAACACAAGCGTAATTCCCATGGAGTGTCTACCAAGGATTCATCTGAATACCTCAATTCCCAAAGTACAGCCTTTACTATGGGGGCTAGAACTCTCCAATGATACTTAAGTAAAAATAAAGGCAACCTGACAAGAAATAGGAATGGAGGTTTGCCAGGTGATTTCCCACATGGGAGAATTTTCAAGAGGCTCTGATGAATTTTACCTCAGCAGACTTAGGTAAGTGACAATAATATTTCCCTCACAACTCTCAAGGTTGTTATTATTTTTTTTTTTTAAAGATTTTATTTATTTATTTATTTATTTGACAGAGAGAGATCACAAGTAGGCAGAGAGGCAGGCAGAGAGAGGAGGAAGCAGGCTCCCTGCTGAGTAGAGAGCCCGATGCGGGGCTCGATCCCAGAACCCTGGGATCACAACCTGAGCCGAAGGCAGAGGCTTAACCCACTGAGCCACCCAGGCGCCCCTCAAGGTTGTTATAATTCAGTACTTACACTTGCCAAGTGCTTTCTTATACTGACAACCCATTAACAGTCCTCCTCAGTGACTTAGTCAAGGTTTTCCAGAAAACTGGAAACTGAGCTATGTGTGAGCATAACTTGGGCTTTTGATTTGAGAAAACCCTGAATCCTGCTTTAATGCTTTTCACTGCTCTGGCCTGTGTTTTTGACTCTTTATGGCATATTCCAACAAAGGCAGCGGGTAAAGATTCACAGAGGGTTTAAAAAAGGATGGATTTATTAAGTTTTACTTAAGAGAAAAAAAATCAGATCAACTCAATTAAGAAAATAGAAAAAGACTATTTTTAATCACAATGATCAGTGCACTCTTTAAAAGTACATATCCAGATGATATAATAACTAGGATTTTAAAAAAGGATTGAATCTCATAAGAGGGTTATCTCAGTGGAATCTAAATACAGGATATGATTTACAGAACTAGGGAGAAAAGATGCTCAGGTGACTCTAGGATCTGACAGATATCTAAGTTTCTAAGATGTCATTGTAACACTCTGAGAGGTCTATGTTATTTTGCATGAAGCCCTACATTTCTTCTAATTACATAGATTTTTTTAGTCTTGAAACATTGGTAATTATGATTTTAGCCTATGTAACTCTATGTAAGAAGTGCAGTGTTTCTTCAGAGAGCAAATATGAACTGTCTGCTGTGGGAAGAGGTAGCAATTGCTTACTAATTAATATTTTCCCAGCTACCACCAAAAGGAGAAATGCTTTCTGGGGCACAAATTCCAAGAAGAGCATTCGCTGAACATGCTGAGGGCGATGGGTCTGGGCCATTGGGCCATGAGTCGCATCTAGCTTTTGTGTGTAGACAAAGCTGTCATTTTTATGTACTTCTCTCAGCTGTCCTGCCCTACTTGAAAGCCCTGAGTAGGAAAAAGGAGATAGTGGGTAGGGGAGGCAGGGAGAAAGAGAGTGCTTAAAATAACTGAATGGAGTTCATTTTTTCTGCCCCCCTCCCCTTAGAACTGAAATTTGAACTAGAATTTCTGTCTTCTTTCAAAGTGAGGGTATTTTTCATGAAGAGTATATCATGCATTTACTTTTCAGTATCCTCTCTTTAGAAAAAATCAAAGGGATTCCACGTGGTGATGTGTTTATGAGCGCTCTGTTAGTACTCTGAGAGACCTGTTTCATTTCACACTAACACAAAGAAATGTATAAATGATTCAATAGATTCTTTAATGTCCATGTTTCAAGAATTTGCTGAAAAGCAAAATACATGCACTATCCATTAAATTGCTTTTAGCTGGAAGTGTGATCTTTTATTCAAAATTGGAGAGTTCATAAAAGTATCTTTCAATGAAAAAGCAAAACATATAGAATGAGTCACCAGGAATATATCTAATGATGATCAGTGGTGACAGCATTATATTTTCTTTCCAGTGTCTGTCTACGAAATGAAGCAAACACTTCTCTATCTGTGCTTTTATTATTGATACCCCCCCCTTTTTTTTTAATCATCATGCCTGGAGGAGGAAAATAAAAATTGAAAGTGTTTTTTCCCCCCTAGCATCCTGCCTTTGCCCCACAATCCTCTCTTTCCCCATCACAGAGTAAAGAGTGAATGGAAAAATAAAGAGGAATTAAGGAGGCAAGAAGTGAGAAAAACTGCAGATGAAGAAAAGAAGAAGAAAATTATTGACTATTTAAAAACTATGGTTTATCTACACTCAGAAGTTAAAAATTGCCAGAAGAGGAACCATGGTTATCTATTCAAGAAATGCTGAAAGTAGTTCTGGGAAGCATCAGGATTCTTATAATAATTGATAAGAGAAGTTTATGGGCCAAAGGTGGGATGACATATTTTTTCTTGATATCCTATCTTCACCTTTGTTTTTAAAAGCCTGTCACATTTCTTGCTTCTACAACATAAATGCAAGAACTGGTTGGGCTTTAGTTAGACCCCAGTCTGTTCTTTCCTCTTGTTGATAGTCTTTGCTTTCTGTGTTCTCTGCTTCCTGGTTTCAGCTAGCATTATATTGAATTTTAAGGGGAAAAAGAAAAAAGTAGATATGAGGAAAAGTCTTCTTTTGAGAATTTCCTAGGCAAATCCATAAAAATTTTGTAAGCTACCCTATACTTTTGTAATTACAGTTTTGTGAGATAACAGAAAATATACATATTGGTCTCTGTCCCCAGTTTCTGGCACAGAGCTCCTAAAACTCTTGTAATTTCCTAAGTAATAAGAGTACTCAGGAGCATTTTTTATTCTAATGTGTGGTCTTTGACCCCGGTTCCTGACACAGTGTTCCTAAATCCCTTGGAATTTCCAAGGTGATGGTACTGTCTTCTGTTTGAATGAAGTGACTCCTGGTGGGTTCCAGGATAGAGAGTGGTTACCACAGAGTCCAAGCCATTATTAGAAGTGTGGAATTCAGTCCCAGCTGTCCATTCCGCCAAAAGGGGCAAAGGGCTGGACATGGTGTTAATAATCAATTATGCCTACGTCATGAGGCCTCCATGAAATTCCCCAAAGTAGAGGCTCCAGAGAGCTTCAGGGTTGATGCACACATGGAAGTGCAGAGAGAGTGGCATGTCCAGAGAGGCACAGAAGCTCCATGCCCCTTCCCACATACTTTGCCCTGCTCATCTCTTTCCTCTGGATGTTCACCTATATCATTTATCATATCCTTTCATAATAAACTGATGAACAGTAAATAGACTCTTCCTGAGTCTTGGGAACCATTCTAGCAAGTTCATCAAACTCAAGAAGGAAGCTGACGGAATGTTGGATTTGGAGTCCATCAGTCAGAAGCACAGTCCAACCCAGACTTGCAACTGGCCTCTGAAGTGAGGGGGCAGTTATGTGAGATTCAGTTCTTAACCTGCATAATCTTATGCTAGGTATCTCTGGGTAGACAGGGTCAGAACTGAGATCAACCATAGGACACCCAGCTGGTGTCACAGAATTACTTGGTAGGAAAAATACCACATATCTGGTGACAATAGCATGAGTAAGGGAAAGAAAGAAGAGAGCTGAGCTTTCCTTTATAATTCCTGAAGCCCTACTAGGTACATACAGCATGAGTCTGGATTTCAGGCCTTACTTACTTCAAAAAGTACATTTTAACTGCCTAAACAACTTCTCAAAAGTGGATACTATCAACCTACTGAAGTTGTAGTTAAATTCTCAAACTTGCTACAGTGTCAACAGAACTACTTGTTTGAAACATACTTTTTCTGTAAAGTTGTATTATTGAAGCTCTTTGTTATGAACAGCAAAATCATTTTGAATTTTAGAACTATCTGGAATAGGGGCGCCTGGGTGACTCAGTCAGTTAAGTGACGGCCTTTGGCTCACATCATGATCACAGGGTCCTGGGATTGAGGCCCACGTGGGGCTCCTCTCACAGCAGGGTGTCTGCTTTACCCTCTGCTCCTCCCCTGCTCATGCCCTCTCATCACTCTCAAATAAATAAATATAATCTTAAAAAAAAAAAAGAAAGCATGTCAGAAACTATCTGGGATAAAAACCTGTCACCAGTCAAGGAAAGGGTTGACTTATAGGCCAACAAGATATATATATATATATATATATATATATATATATATATTTATTTATTTTTTTTTAAGATTTTATTTATTTATTTGACAGAGAGAGATCACAAGTAGGCAGAGAGGCAGGCAGAGAGAGAGAGAGGAGGAAGCAGGCTCCCTGCTGAGCAGAGAGCCCGATACGGGACTCGATCCTGGGACGCGAGATCATGACCTGAGCCGAAGGTAGTGGCTTAACCCACTGAGCCACCCAGGTGCCCCAAGATAGATATTTTTTAAAGGAGAATGGAAGTCCGATTTTTTTGTAGGAACCAATTAATAATAAGGGACAAGTTCAGACTCCCATTGAACTCGAGTTATATTGGAATTTCTACTGGAACCTGTTGCTTCAGGTGTTTGGTCACTGGTTCAGAGCAAATCTAATAAAGAGGACTCAGTTTAATTTTAAGTCAAATCTCCACAAGGCATTTGCCATTGTATCATCCTGGGCACTCTTGAAAGCCTTCTTGCATTTATCACATTGTATTCACATGTGATAATCATAACTTTTTAGAAGTTGTATGGTTACAATGATAAAAAATATTTGTTTAAAAATATCCCGAGACTAACTTCTAGCAGTTATGTGGCCTAAGGTGACATCAAATTAAATGATGGCTTGGCAGGGAAATGGTGTCTGTGCTGGGATAATGGGAAAGACAGTGATTTTGTTCAGTCCTGATCTCCAGGCCTCTGGGAAGAGTGGTCAGGAAGTACCAGCAAAGAAGAAATTGTGGCTGTGAGAGCATATCTCCTGCACACACCAGACTTTTCATCCTTTCATCCTCTCTGCTCTGGTTTTCCTTCCCTCTCATATCGTGGGGTGCACAGGGAAAGAAATTATGTCTCTAGAACATAGTATTGAATCAGCCTATAAAAAATTAACATAATTAGTATGTTGATTTCCTGATTTTAGCTAATGCTAGCTTTTTAAAAATTCTAAAGATGAGGGGCGCCTGGGTGGCTCAGTGGGTTAAAGCCTCTGCCTTCAGCTCAGGTCATAATCCCAGGGTCCTGGGATGGAGCCCCACATCGGGCTCTCTGCTCAGCAGCGAGCCTGCTTCTTCCTCTCTGCCTACTTGTGGTCTCTGCCTGTCATCAAATAAATAAAAGCTTAAAAATAAAAAAAATTCTAAAGATGAAGATTAAAACAAACCTTCTAAGTAAACACCCACATAAAGACATGTCAGTGAATTGATGGTAATCTGAGGCAATGGCAGAAATCTCCAGATAGGTCATTTTAGAAACTGATTCTCTCTATCAACTGGATGGGATAAACAGAATTTCCTCAGGTGCCCTTCAGTCTTTTTTCCAGAGGCTCCAAATTCCTTGTCCTAGTTTTTGGCCTCTTGCCAAGGGTGCTTCTCCCTGGTCCACTCTCCCCACCCAATCCAGAATCACATTGTCTTGATTTCATTGCTGTGCCTCACTAGACCTCGCCCCACGGCTGGTTTCTTATTCAGGATTTTAAAATTCAAGCAAAATCCCTTCTTTCTGTTCAAAAGTATCTTCTTTTCCTCCTCCTGCCTCCCCTAGATCCCATATGGAGTTACAGGGACTCCCAGGAGGCCTGTGACCTTGGTCTGGGGTGAGCCTTCCAGCAACTAGTTCTACAGCCTAGAGCAGGTTCCTGACACAGGTGAAACACTGATTTCCTAACTTATAAAATTTTGGATGATAATACTTATTTCCTTTGACTGAAGGAATAATAGAGATAACTTACATACATAGTGTCTAGCACATTATAGAGTTTTGACAAAAGGTATCATTATAATCTTTTACTATATGTAGTTTTCTAAGCTTTTCTGACTGTAAAATTTTGTTTCTTAGAGTGACAGTTTTATATTTTTCCTCATGAAGTTTTTGTTAAATCTCTGGATTCCTGGAAAGTAAGATGAACAAGAACCTCCAAGACTAGTTACAATTCACCATCTCTTACCTAGACGATTTCATTCTAAAAATCATGAGAAGATAAATTCACCATATTCTTGTGAATTTCGTGGGTTTTCTTTTTTGCATTAGTAGTGTGCAAACCGTTAGCTTCCAGATCACACTGAGGAAATATAGCTGAGACTCAACATCTAGAATTTTCGTAGCCTGAGTTTTAGTTGAAATTTTATTCTTAAATTTATTACGTCTATTGTAGTTTTAAAACAAATCACCAATAATACAGTTTTTTTTGAGAAGTAAATAAAATTAGCTTTTCCAATACTTAAAAAAATTCCAAAGTTAAACTGGAATTCAGTCCCAGCTGAATAAAATCTAGTATTGGCCACATTGTTATGATTAAGCAATATTATTCTGGATGGCCATTTATATAAAGCATAAAAATGAAATATTTGATATGGTTCTTATAACAGTTTCAAAAAGTATGATTATTAGGCTTGATGAATAAAGCTATTCACATATCCTTATTTATTATAAGGTGTATAATTGTCTTTGAACCTATTAATGATTATTTCTCAATGCTTATTTCACAGTGAACAGCTTCTAGGGGGTGAATTGTTGGCCAGAGGAAAGAGGATTTACACCAGATTCAGTGTTACAGTCATAAGGTTCTGAATTACATTCTCTAGAGATACCCCCCCCCAAAATATTTCAACTTCAGGCCAATTAAAAAGTTGTGTGGTTGTGTGTGTGTGTTTAAAGATTTTACTTATTTATTTGATAGACAGAGATCACAAGTAGGCAGAGAGGCAGGCAGAAAGAGAGGGGGAAGCAGGCTCCCTGCTGACCAGATGCAGGGCTCCATCCCAGGGTCCCGGGATCATGACCTGAGCCAAAGGCAGAGGCTTTAACCCACTGAGCCATCCTGGTTTTTCTTGCTTTGATTGTTGGAGGACTTGTTTTTATTGTTTTAGCTATTTTAAATTTAGACAGAATATCTCCTCTGCCCATTTGTGGTAGTTTCTTTCCTTTCTTTCCCCCTTTATTATTAATAGAGTTGTTCGTGTTTACTATTTTTATGTTTCTTGTGACAGCTTCTCAAGGAACATACATTTATCTGTTTTTCCCTTGGATTTCTCAGGACGGGCGTGAGTGAGGACAGCTGCATCAGGCCATTCCAGCTTCCAGGGAAGCACTCTATTTAGATTCACGGAGGGGTATGAGGAACGTTAACAGAAATTCAGATAGTGAGCAATTGTACATTTTGCCTATACATGCATTTCCCACTTCCCTCTGAATTCACACAATTTCTGCTTCTTTGTGATTTATTCATTCATTCTGTTTGCTTTATTACTATAAAATAGAAAAGTGAGATTTGAGGTTCTGAATTGGCTTATAATGCTGTAAATGAAAAAAGTTAATTTAGTCATGGCTCATCATTCTTCTAGATGTTTGTAAAAAAAGAAATTGAGCTATATTCCAAGCTACATATGGGTTTTTGCATGCTTACCTTGTCTGACAGCTAGTGTGGTGGTATAGACCAAGAAGAGAAGGATGTAATTGAGGAAACTCTGGAAGACTGGTGTATTGGCATGGAAATCTTCTGACAGGTACTTGCTGGTCAAGCCAATTCCACAAATAAGAAGGGATAACACCTGGCCCAGAGCCACAGAGATTAACATCTCCCTGAAAAGTAAAGAGAAACAGCAAACATCAGCAGGAAGTCCATTAAAACAGTAACAGTTAAAATTTACTAAGCATTTGTGCCATTCACTAGGCTAAGTGTAATAAATAGTATTTATTATTGCCCATCACAATGATCCTACAAAAGATGTACAATTTTTAGTGAGGTTTTACAGAGGTGGAAAAAAAAAAAAAAACAACCAAGTTTAGAGGGGTTGAGGAAGTTGCTCACTGTCACATAACTAGGAAATGGCAAAGCTGGGATTTGAGACTGAATGCCAAGGCATTCTGGAGCCTGTGGGGGGAAATTACCATCATCCCTGATGCCCACCATTGCATTCACTAAATGTTCAGAAACCCGAGAGAGCATTTGCACCCTGACAAAGAGGCATCTCATTGTAACCTTATATCAATAAAGAGAGACTCTTGTTTATAGACTGAAATTTTGGATCCAGGAACCCCTGAAAATCCAAAAGGACCATCTCCCTCCCATTCCCAGATTTTGGATCTTCTTTTGCTCTAGTAATCACTAATAAGCACTAGTCTCTTTTTTCCTTTACACAAGTTACAATTGATTGCATATTAAGCCTGTTATTCATGAAGGAAACTTAGTTACCGAGGTGGTACAATAAAACTTTTCACATCGTGTAAATATTTTCTGTGGCTTTTTCATAGGCATTGTAGACCACTGTAGTAAAAGCAAGAGTCAAGGGGTTCACTTTGCATAGAAATAAAGTGCCCATATGGATTTTACCATCATATAAATCTGCACAATCTGACTCAGGAAAAGCTCCTAGAAATACAAAGCAGGCTTCTGCCTTCCCCAAAAGTCCCATCTGACTTCCCTGGTTTATTTATAGAAACAGTAATGTAAAATAAGCAAGGAGTAGTGTTTTTAAATAAAAAAGCACTGGTCAGAAAATTTGCAATATTACATATTTCCTCCCCCACAGCAGATGTGAATCCATCTTTCTGAAAGGGGCAAAGAGTTCTGGGTAGATACCTCTGTGGTGTCTTGCCAAAGAAAGAAAGAAAGAAAGAATGGAAGGGAAGAAGGAAGGAAGGAAGGAAAGAAAATAAAGAAAGAAAGAAATTAATTTAAAGACACCCATCAAATTTTCATCATTCCATTCGTTTCCATGAGGAGGAAAATATTGGTAAGGCATGAGAGCCCATAGAAGGTTTTACTTCCTGAGGTTAACCTGGAGCATGCTGGTAGAGGCTTCCCACTGGTTGTCCTGTTCCCAAACACTGGCCCTGACCTCCCCCACTCCACAATTCAATCTTTTATAAGGAATCAAAGACATATTTTTAAACATGTCTAAAATGTCAGTCTGTTGCTTAAAATCCTATAATGGTACCTTTCAAAGTGCAGTGATCTGTAAGGCCTGTGATACATCCTCTATAAGGATGGCTGCCAACATTTCCTCCTATCCCTCCGCATTCATGCTGGTCCTCTCAAAGGGAGGTGGGATCTATTTCTTCTTTTCTAACGTGCTTATCTTGTGACTTACTTTGACCAACAGAATGTAAGGGAAAGGATGTCATGTGACTTCTGGGCTAATCCATAAGAAGTTCTGCTGCTTCCAGTTTTTGCTCTCTTCAGATACAGCTTCCATGTAAAGAACCTAGGCTATTAGAGCTTGAGAGACCAGGTGAAGAGAAAAAGAGAGAGCCAGCCAACGCCACCCCAGCTGAAGCACGAACCCTCTGAGGCTGGATCCTCCCGCCCCAGCGAAGCAGTACCAGCCTGTGCCACATGGAGCGCAGATGAGCCATTGCCAGAGATAACTGCCCAACTGGAGAATTGCTAGAAACAATCAATGGCTGTTGTTTTAGGGCATGAAATTCACAGTAGTTAGTTATGGAGCAACAGGTAACTGAAATCAAGGCCCCAAATGCCCCCCTCCACTCTTACTACCTCTGGGGCTTTACCTCCTGCTTTCCCCATGAAGCCAGAGCTCCAGTCCTACAGAGCTACCTACATATCAACAGTGAGTTGTGGTCTTCCTCGCTGGCATTATTGTGTTACCACTGTTTCCAGAATGTTCATCTTGCCTTTATCAGTCTGCCTCCTGTTCATCTTTCAGGTTTGGCTTATATGTTACCCCCTTTAAGAAGTATTACCTGTCCTCCCTTCGCTGGAATGTTTCTCCTTAACTTCTACATCACTGCATTTTTTAAAAAATTTAATTAATTAATTTATTTATAGATTTATTATTTTCTAATTTTATTTATTTCTTAAAATTTATTTGATTTTATTATTTATTTATTTGCAATATTTATTTATTTGATTTTATTTATTTATTATTTATTTATATTATAATTTTATTATCACAAGTAGGCAGAGAAACAGGCAGAGAGAGAGGAGGAAGCAGGCTCCCTGCTGGGCAGAGAGCCTGATGCGGGGCTCGATCCCAGGACCCTGGGATCATGATATATCACTGTATTATAATTACTGATTTTACCCCTTTTTTCCCCTCTGCCAGACTGTGAAGTCTGCATGATGTTCTTCACCATATCTGTAGCTGGGCAATACCATTCAGAAGAAGAACATGAAGGGATTCAAAGACAGTGCAGAGATAGGCCTTAGGCAACCCTGAACAGTTTTACTGATTAAAAAAAGAAAGGCAAAGGTCAAGAGAAGCACCAGAAATATTCTAGAATTATTTTAAAGGTTTTTAAGCCAGCCTAACACCAGTATGATATCCACTAACAAAAATCATGATAAGGAGTTGGTTTTAGTGCAAAGATAAATATTTTTGGTATATTGAATTTGAGCCACCAGATGAATGTCCAGATGATCCAGCAATATTAGAAACAAGAGATAACAGTTGGATAGGGAGGTCAGCCAGGAGACAAATATGCAGAAGTTACACACCTGAGAATGTCTAAAGTACTAGAAATGGATGATATCACCAAGGAAGGGAGAATAAAAGAGAGAGTAAGAGGGGCTAGGTAAAATCCTTGAGAAATCTGCAGACTGGGGTTAGGGGAGAAAGAAGAGGCACATCATTGGAGTCAGAAGTAGTTAGAAGGCCAAGGGGAAAACCAGGACAGTTCTTGCTATCAGAGAAACCAAGGAAGCAGAGACTTTCATGGAGGAGGTAGTTGTAGTATTGAAAGTTGCTTAGAGGGTAGAGAGAATGAGGACTGATGGAAGTTAATTTGTAGTCACTCCTAGCCTTTGAAGGACCAGTTTTGGCAGAGTGGAGAGTACCAGGGCAATACTGGTATCATGGAAACCAAGGGAACAGAGAATTTACAGAGGGAATAGTTAGTTGTGACTAAGTAGACAGGAAGTGGTAAGATATAAAAGTGTTGACTTTGAAGAATTTTGAAGAATTCAAAGAATTCTTTGAAGGAGTTTGAGCTAGTCACCACAAAACACAATAATTATGATAATAGTTAAAATAATAATGTATAAAATGATTTAAAAATTTAATTTAGCATGGATTCATGATTATCTTTTCACTAGGTCACTCTTGATTACTTGCATAATAACTTACATCCTTAAGTGGAAGAGAAATGAGAAGAGTTACAACTAATTGGCTGCTCCCAGTGCTGAGTGCATCCACTGGAGAAAACAGGGTATGGAGTAGGTCTCCTTGGGAAAAGGAGGTTAAAAACTGCCATGATGTGGTAATTCCTACAGCTGCTTGAATTACAACCCTGGCATTCAAAACCTTGGCAATATCCTGTGCATTTCCTGAACAAAATCAAGCCACCAGAAATGACTGGTTACTTATGTAATAGAAAAAAATTTTAGTTCTTCTGACATATATGTACTGCTATACTATAAAACAGCCATCTGCATGTCAGGCACTATATATGCAAAGATGAGTAAGACACAGTCCTTGTCATTGAAGAGATACTAACCAAGATTTTAGGGCTGAGTTCCCAAATAACTTATTACACAGTGAGGCCAGTTAATGAGAAATAACAAAAATAATTCATATTTAGTAAATTCTCACCCAAGTCCTGGGCTTAGCTTTATCTATACATTCTTCTTTAATCCTCATAATAACTGAATGAGGTAGGTAGTACTTTTGTATTTATTTCTCATAGAAATGTGCTGACAATGGGCACATTCTGAAAGCTTATGGTAGAATGAATCCACTTAATCCAGGTATTAATTTACTCCTTAAGAGTTTTTAAAATACAGTATTGGTTATGTCAGCATTTGAATTAATGACCTTTTAAAATCAAAGGGACTAAAGCAGCAGTCTCTTAATATAGAATGATAACTGGAAGATCAAAATATTTAGAAACCTGTTTTATAAAAATTTTATATTTATCTATCTACTGCATATATCATTCTACATTCACAGTATACATTTTTACTAATTTGTACTATATAAATGCATAAATAAATATGTAGATTTAAAAAAAAGATTTTATTTATTTATTTGACAGAGATCACAAGTAGTCAGAGAGATAGGCAGAGAGAGGGGTGGGGAAGCAGGCTCCCTGCCAAGCAGAGAGCCCCATGCAGGGCTCGATCCAGGGACCCTGAGATCATGACCTGAGCTGAAGGCAGAGGCTTTAACCCACTGAGCCACCCAGGAGTTTCTAGATATTTAGATGTTTTATGGATACACACATATATACTATAAATCAAATTAATAAAATTATCTCAAGAAGCATTTTTTATGATCTAATAAATGTCAGTTATTATACTAGACACAGAATAATATGGTGAATAAACATCTTAAGGAACTCAGTTTCAAGTAGGAATGGGGCTTGCTACATAACTGCATATCCTAGTGAAAATGTGGAGTCCTTTGTTCAAAAAGCAGGCACAAATGTAATTATAGGTACACACAGAGTTCTCTCCTTCTCAACTTGTTTTTTTTCTTGTCACTTTTTCACCCCTTTCACCCATTTCTCCCAATCCCCAATCCTCACAGCTCTGACAATGACCAATCTGTTCTATTTATCTATGTGCTTTAATAAGAAAAAAAATTCCACATATAAGAAAGATAATGCAGTATTTGTCTAACTTAATCCACTTAGCATAATGCCCTTAAGATCCATCTCTGTGTCACAAACTACCATATACACACCATAATTTCTGTATCCACTCACCAATTGATGGACCATGGTTGTTTCTGTATCTTGGCCATTGCAAATAACATTGCAAAGAACATGAACCTGTCCAACAAACATGAACAATCCTTTCTAGTTATCTAGTTTTTCTTTTCTTCAGATAAATACCCAGAAGGGGAACTGTTGGGTTACAAGGTAGTTCTATTTTTAATTTTTTTTTAAACCTCCATACTGTTTTCCACAGTGGCTGTACCAATTTACATTCCAACCAACAGTGCACAAGGGTTTCCTCTTTTCCACATCCTTCCCAACATTTATTTCTTGTTTTTTTTTTTTTTTAAATAATAAGCGTTCTAACAGGTGTGAGGTGATACCTCATTGCGGTTTTGAATTGCATTTCCCTAATAATTAATGATACTGAACATCGTTTCATGTACCTGTTGGACATCTATATGTCTTTGGAAAAATATCTATTTTGATCCTCTGTCTTTTTAAAATTGGATTGTTTATATTTCTGCCATTGAGGTCTTTTATTTGTTTTGCTGTTGTTGTTGTTTTGCCATTGAGTTTTATGAGTTCTTTATATATTTTGGATATTAGCCCCTTAACAAATACACAATTTGTAAACATTTTCTCCCATTCAGTAGATTATTTTTCATTTTATTGATAGCTTTCTTTGCTGTGCAGAAGCTTTTTAGTATGATGTAGTCTCACTTCTTTTTGCTTTTGCTGCTTCTGCTTTTGGTGTCAGATTGAAAAAAATCATCATGAAGACCCATATGAGGGAGCTAATTGCTTATGTTTTCTTCTAGGAGTTTTATGGCTTCAGGTTTTATGTTCAAGTTTTTAATGGATTTTGAGTTAATTTTTGTATAAAAAAATTAAATAAAAAAATTAAATTAAATTTTATTCTTTTGAATGCGGCTATCCAATTTCCCCAATCCCTTCCCATTTATTGAAGAGACTATCCTTTTCCCATTGTATATTCTTGGTTCCTTTGTTGTAAGTTAATTGACCATATATATGTTTGTTTATTCTGGTCCATTGATCTATGTATTTGTCTTTATGCCAACATTATACTGTGTTTATTACTATACCTTTGTAATAAAGTTTGAAAACAGGAAGCATGATATGCCTCTAGCTTTGTTCTTTCTCAAGATTGCTTTGGCTATTAGTTTTTGTTTTTATTTTTGTTTTTTTGTGGCTCTAAACGAATTTTCAAATTTGTCTTATTTCAGATTTTCAAATTACAAATAAATGTTCTATTTCTTTGAAAAGTGTCACTGTAATCTTGGAGAGAATGCACCAAATCTGTAGATTACCTTGGATTTGGATAGTATGAACATTTTAATAATACTGAATCTGCCAATCCAGAGCACAAAATATCTTTCCATTTATTTGTGTCTTCTTCAATTTCATTCAGGTCTTACATTTTTTAATACAGGTCTTTTACCTTCTTGGTTAAGTTTATTCCTAGGCATTTTATTGTTTTTGATGCAATTGTAAATGAGATTATTTTCTTTATTCTCTTACTGATGGTTTGTTATTAATATAAAGAAATGCAACAGATTTTTGTGTATTGATTTTGTAGCTTGCAGTTTTACTGAATTCATTTATTGTTTTTAATACTTTTTGGTACTTTTTAGTGTTTTCTATATATAATATCATGTCATCTGCAAATAGTGACAATCTACTTCTTCTTCTCTAATTCAGATTAATTTTATTTCTTTTCTTGTGTAATTACTTTGGCTAGGACTTCCAATACCATATTGAATGAAAGTGGTGAGAGTAGGCATTCTTGTCTTGTTCTTCATCTGGAGAAAATGCTTTTGCTTTTCACCACTGAGTATGATGTTAGCTGTGGGCTTGTCACATATAGCTTTTATTATGTTGAGGATACCCACTTTGTTGAGAGCTTTTATTATAAAAGGATGCTGAATTCTGTCAAATGTTTTTTCTGCATCTACTAAGATGATCATATGATTTTTCTCCTTCATTTTGTTAATGTGGTGTATCAAACTGACTGATTTGCTGATGTTGAGTCATCCCTGAATCCCTGAAATAAATCCCACTTGATCATGGTGTATCATCTTTTTAATGTATTGTTAAATCTTGTTTGCTAACATTTTGTAGAGGAATTTTGCATCTATATTAATAGGGATATTGGCCTTTTTTGTTTGTTTGTTTGTTTTGTTTCTTTTTCTTGTGATGTCCTTGTCTGGTTTGATATGAAGAAAATGCTGGCCTCATAAAATGAGTTTGGAAGAGTTCCCATATCCTCTGTTTTTTAAAAGAGCTTCAGCAAGGATTGGTTTAATTCTTCTTTGAATGTTTGATTTGATTTACCAGTGAGGCCATCTGGTCCTGGACTTTTGTTTGTTGGAAGGTTTTTGATTACTGATTCAATCTCCTTACTAATAACTGGCCTGTTCAGATTTTCTATTTCATCCTGATCCAGTCTTGATAGGTTGTATGTTTCTAGGAATTTGTCCAGTTTTCTAATTTGTCCAATTTCTTGGCATATAATTGTTTGCAGCAGTTTCTTATGATCCTCTGTATTTCTGTGATATCAGTTGTAAAACTACTTTCATGTCTAATTTTATTTATTTAAGCCCTCGGTCCTTTTTTCTTCATGAGTATAACTAAAGGCCCGTCAATTTTGTTTATCTTCTCAAAGAACCAACTCTTAGTTTCATTGATTTTCTCCATGGCCTTTTTAGTCTCTATTTCATTTATTTCTGTTCTAATCTTTATTTCCTTCATTTCCTTCAAGTTTGTTTGTTCTCTTTATGGTTCTTAAGGTGTAAAGTTGGGTTGTTTATATGAAAGTTTCCTTTTTTGAAATATTTTTTGAAAAGTTTTTCAAGGTAGACATATGCTACCATGAACTGCCTTCTTAGAACAGCTTTTCCTATATCCCACAAACTTTGGTATGTATGTTTCTGTTTTCATTTGCTTCAAGGTATTTTTTGCTTCTCTATTTCTCCATTGGTATACTGATTGCTCAGCAGCATCTTGTTTAATTTCCACAGATTTGTGAATTTTCCAGCTTTCTTCATATAGATAATTTCTAGTTTCATACTACTGTGGTCAGAAAAAACGCTTGATATGATTTCAATCCTCTGAAATTTATTAAGACTTGTTTTGTGGCCTAACATCACCTATCCTGAAAATGTTCTAATTGCACTGGAGAATAATGTGTATTCTGTCACTTTTGGATGGAATGTTCCATACATATAATTGTTAAGTTCATCTGATCTAATGTGTTAAGATAAATATTTTCTTTTTGATTTTCTCTCTGGATAATCTATCCATTGATGTAAGTGGGGTATTAAAATCTCCTACTATTATTGTACTGTTGTCCATTTCTCCCTTTAGGTCTATTAATTCTTTTTTTTTTTCAAGATTTTATTCACTTATTTGTCAGAGAGATAAAGAGAATACAGGCAGGCAGAGTGGCAGGCAGAGGCAGAGGGAGAAGCAGGCTCCTTGCAGAACAAGGAGCCCCTTGTAGGACTTGATCCCAGGACGCTGGGATCATGACCTGAGCCGAAAGCAGCCACTTAACCGACTGAGCCACACAGGCATCCCTAGGTCTATTAATTCTTGTTTTAAATATTTAGGTAATTCTATTTTGGGTGCATAAATATTTGTTTACAAATGCTATATCCTCTTGTTGAACTGACCACTTTATCATTGTGTATTCCATTTTGGGATCTTATTAGAATCTTTGGTTTAGATTCTATTTTGTCTAATAGAAGTATAGCTACTTCAGCTTTTTTTTGTGGTTTCCATTTGTATGGAATATTTTTTTCCATCTCTTCACTTTCAATCTGTGTATGTCCTTATATCTAAAGTGAGACCTTTATAGGCAACATAAAAATGGGTCTTGCTTTTTTATCTAATCAGCCACCCAATGTTTTTTGATTGGAGAATTAAGTCTATTTACATATAAAGTAATTGTTCTTTTTAAGATTTTATTTATTTATTTGACAGAGAGAGAGAGAGAGGTAAGTAGGCAGAGTGGCAGGCAGAGGAAGAGGGAGAGGGAGAAGCAGGCTCCCCCCTAAGCAGAGAGCCGAGGGCAGGGCTCGATCCCAGGACCTTGGGATCATGACCTGAGCCTAAGTGAAAACTTAACTGACTGAGCCACCCAGGTGTCCCTAAAATAATGATTGATAGGTACATGCTTTTTGCCATTTTGTTAATTGTTTACTGGATGTTTTTGCAGTTCACTGTTTCTTTCTTCTTCTCTTGCTCTCTTCCTTTGTGGTTTGATGACCTTCTGTGTGTGTTTGTATTCCTTTTTCTTTATCTTTTGTGTATTTACTATAGGTTTTTGCTTTGTGATTATCATAGGCTTACATAAAGCAGCTTATAATAAACATTACTCTTTTAGAGAGAATTAAATTTTTATAGGTAAGTAAATTGATGCTTAGATTAAGCAACCAGCTCAAGATCACAGAGCTAGCTTGGGGAAGAGTTTAGATGGCAACTAGGTTATATAATTCCAAATTCCAACTTCTTAATTAATTATGCTATACCACCATTATGCTGCAAAAAAACCCCTAAAACCAAAAACAACAAAAAAATTCTTTGCCCTCACGAAAGCACAGAGCACAGTGCTAGAAACCCCCAGTTGCTGGGTTCTAGAAGTATTGTGGAGATAGTAAAGGCAAAAAAAAGCCAGCCAGACTGACTTATGAAAATTCTTCCACCAAGACCCCTGTAGTTTATGCCTTTGAACAGGAAGTCAACACAGGCTTATTCTCTTTTTTTTTAGCCAAACAAAACAGCAAATCTGTAGTAATTAATTTTTGCTTTTAATTAGTGACCATGTCACTTAGCTGTTTTGATATTACTTGATACAATATGCAAATTATTGTTTTATCTGTCATACTAATAAAGATGACTTGTAAAGCAGGAAGGAATGGAAGGAGCCCTTTATCAGGTTAGTTCATGAGTTCTTTCCCAAATACAGAAAGCTAAATTCTGTAGCGATAGTAGTTTACACATCTGAGTTAAGTGACTAGAGTCAACAAAGCAAAAAAGTAAGTAAATTAAAAAAATATATATATAAAGAAACTTAAATGTTGACCTAGATAGCAAATTCTGCTAATTCTGCCTCCCCACCCCTGCCATTTTCCTCTCATCAAATTCTTTTTTGTTGTCTTTAAGCACTGGCCAAATCTTTTCTGTGATTTGTTTCACAGAGTGTCCTCTCCAACTCTCTCTTTTTTAGGATCTTTTCAGTTCACTTATTATTGCCTTATCACTCTGAACATTTTTTTGTTTTGTTTTGTTTTTGCATAAGTAACCACCACAATAGATCTGTGGTCCCTTCACCTAACTCTTCCTAATCTGAAGACCCATCTTCTTCAGAAAACCTTTTTTGGCTACTCCTTCTCCCCAAGGCTGAGTTAAGTGCCTTCATATGTGCGCTTCTATCTCTATTTGTACTCACCAAATTGCACAACTCATAGCTCCTGAAAAGAAGACAATGCATTCTATTAAATTTCTATGTTCCTTGTGCCTTCAGTATTGCTGGATTGAAAGGAAATAGATGCTCAATAAGTACAGAATGTATGAAGAAACATGTTTACAAGTGAACAAATATTTATAAATGAAAAAGGGCAAAGTCATAGAAGATTTGAAAGATGGCTGCTCACCTTACCTTAAAAAACTACTAGCTCTGAAAGACAAAATCCACCATATTTTTACTGTATTCCATCTTCCAGTTAGACACTGAGTTAATAAGCTATATTCTGTTGCCTTTCTGAACAAGCCTGGTAAGGTGCTATCTTACAAAAATGATGCTAAATATGGTCCTGGGTAGAATTCTGCACAGGGAGCTGCTGGTTATTCATGCAATATATAGAATAACACACCAGATGCATTCTAACATAGGAAACATAGGTTCTATAATTTTAGTAGCAGAAATTGAGAAGAGACTATGATACATACTTCCATCTTCTTTGTTTATGCATTTAAAAGGACATCCTATCCACTTTAAATTCAGAATGACTAGACAATGAAAAATGTATGAGTCTCAGGAAAAACAGTGCTGCTGGGAGCTGAATACCTATTATAATACAGCTTATATTCATAAAGACTGACATAACCATTACCACAAGCACTTTATTCTGTTAAAGAGAAAGACTTTAGAACCTTGTGAATAAACTTGTTACAAATTAGATATTCAAAATAATAAGATTTAAAATAAAACCTGAATTGAATCTTGTTTTCTACCCTCCGTTATAAGACTATATTCTTTTAAAAAGGTATGAAAAATTTCAACATAGAGTTATATAATCATATTGCTTTGTAATTCTTTGACATGAGAGTGAAACAATTATGTTATCATCTTGAATCAGAGCATATCAACCTTTCTGTAGAGACATCTTCATTCTGATAACTATTCTCAGGCAAGCCATGATAGATTTGGGTCAGCAGATGAATTCAGATATACATACACAGAGAACACTTAAGTAAACTCCCTTGACTAAAAACAATTTCACTTGAACATGGGAGAAACAGGTGTTCTATTATGTTCTTTAAAAGGCTCATGCTTACAGAAGTTAGGACATTGGCTTCTTGAAGCTCTTTGCTGAAAGGTTTTATAACATTAAGCATTAATTAGACTTCTACATAAGAAGAGCACTAGGCAAGAAGCAAATACACATATTCACAGATTTAATTCAAATTTTATATTCATGGAGTTTAATCTAATCTCTGGTTCTGTGGTATCATATTTTTGTTTTGTTTTGTTTTTTAGAGGAAACAAAGTATGCCACAAAAAGCCCTCCTCAGCAATATTTCAGGGAATCTATGAGGCACTAAGTGTAGGAGACATTTGAAACTCTAGTATGAGAGGATAGGTCAGAACTCTGCTGTAAATTGTATATTGTATATTTAAAGTGGCACAGTGTTGTATATCTAAAGTGGAATAGTGTAAAAGCACCAAATAGGCATTTAGAAGCTTCTGGCTCTTGAGTTCCACTAATTAAGCTCCATAATCTTGGGCATCTTCTACACTAGGCGTCAGTTCCTTCCTATACAAAGTAGTGAGTGGCTAAGATACCTCTTATGCTCTCCCTTCAAATCTTCTTGGTCTTACCTACCTCCAAGGTCTCTAGTCACTTATTCTAGCTCCAGTGGAGGCCCAACCAATTTTGCATAGACTACAAATAACATTATGTGGGCCAAACCCAGTGGCCCAAGGCCTCATGCTCATTCTGTACACCTTGTGCCTCCTACCCTGGGGATTCCACCATATGCTGAGGGTCAGACCTTGTGAGGATCTGCTTAGTGCCTGTTCTGGGAAGTGCAGGAGAATTACTGCCCTTTACCACTAGAGAACCCACAGCAGACAGATAAATTCTTCTTTCTTCCTCCCTTAGACAGACAGTCCTGAGAAGCAGTCACTTCTTCAGGTTCTCTGAAGAGGTCCTAGCTCACAAGATGCTCTGTTGGGTACTCCTTGTATTGTCTCTCCCTCCACCCCTTTCTTGTGCCTGCTCCTTGGGGCTGCAGACTTCAAAAGAAAGAAGGAAAGAAAGAAAGAAAGAAAGAAAGAAAGAAAGAAAGAAAGAAAGAAAGAAAGAAAGAAAGAAAGAAAAAAGTAAAGTAACAACACATAAAGCTCTGCTTTCTGGATAACTCAGGTTAAGATAATTAGTTTTAAATTTCCTTCTATTCCATATTCTGACTTACTCTTAGAAGATGCTGGTGTATAATCATCAACTCTCGAAATTGGTATCTTCGATCTTGAAGTCCATTCCTTCTGTGTATTTCATTAAACTCTTTTGGTAGTTGAGTTATCAGTAATGTTTGCTCATTTGTTATGTGCAAACTCTGTGAGTTATGGGATTAGTCACTAAGAAATCAATCAGTCAGTAGTACTTGCCAAGGCATGCTAAGTGCAGGTTATAAGAAAGGAATGTTTGGCCCCTGCCTCCCAGAAGCTTAGAGACATGGAATATAAATAAGTGAAACTATCTAAACAGAGAACATAAAAATACCAATATACTCAAGTAGGTATATAAAATTGCTTGAAGTTGTTGGGATAACTTTAACCTTAAAATGCGACAAAGCAAATCTGGAAGGGTTTCATGGAGAACAATGCATTAAGTCTTTTTGTTTGCTTTAAATAATGGAAGAGATGTAATTTGGAATTGAGAAATTGGCATGCCATCCCAGGTAACAGAATGCTGTGCTTTCTCGGAAGCAGAGCCGGACACATGGAATCACTTGGCTGATCAGTGAGAATAGCAACGATGGATAGTAAAGATGGGTGAATAGCAGAGGAACCTACAGCATGGGACAGAGTTTTAATTCAGGAGGAGTTGTTCTTTGGAATTTCTGAGCAAGAGAAATGAAGTAAGCTCTTGCTACAATGTCCCCACATTTCTCTGCTCATTTCCTTAGAACCAAATCTTGTTCTCTTTATGGGGAAAAAAATTCAGGAAGAGGCAAGATCGAAGAACCAGATCTCTTTGTGCGACATCCTCAAAGTCCATTAGCTTCATAGTACATCTACATCTGACCTGGGCATGCCAGACACACCTTTCATCCTAACATGGCAAAGCTTCGGTCTTGTAATGCTTGCTTCTTCAAATCACCAGCATGGCTTTCTATGCATCTCTCAATACCATTTGCTAACAGAAGAATCTGTTGTTGTCTGTTGCTACTTGTTTTTCTTGTGTTTTATAGCTATTTCTACAGTGATAAGAAGAATTTTTCCAGTAGTATAAAGATTTTGATCATTTATTTACTAATAAATAAGAAATACCAATCAAGGCTAAATAAACAATTACTACATTTAGTGGAATTTTTAAAAGTAATGGGCTGATGACTTTAACAGAACCCCCCACTAAAACTGTGAAAGTTATGTTCATGTTGTGGTTTAGTTTTTACTTTTTTGCTAACATTGTGTTGGGTAATATCTTAAGGCACAATTAACACTTAGAGTGAAGCCCATCTTTAATAAATGTGGACGAAAGTTCATATTTGAAATTATCTTATTGTCATTACAAATTTTGGTGTATCTTGTTGTTTCATATGATTAGATTTCATTGTGTTTGTTTTATTTTGCAATGTGGCTAATGAAGAAAGGTCAGAGAGAAGTTTCAATTGAGTAAATTTTTTCTTGTTATTTATTTCTGGCACATTTTGGCATTATCTTTGACTCTTAAGTTTTGTGTAGGAATCAGTTTGTGAAATTTAGTTACTGAGTATAATCATTAAATCCTTTAACTAGACCCACATAATCTAAGTGAAGTCATGGGGCTACTGTGAAACCCTTTGAAAGCAGAACATCTACTCTCTTGTCAAAGAATCTCATACCTTAAGTGAGCTGACTATCTAAAGAAGCCAGTCACAAGGGTGCCTGGGTAGCTCATTCAGTTAAGTGTCTACCTTTGGCTCAAGTCAGGATCCCAGGGATTGAGCCTCCTGCATTGGACTTCCTGCTCAGCAGGGAGCCTGTTTCTCCTTCTGTCCCTCACCCTGCTCTTGTGCTCTCTCACTCTCTCTCTCTCTCAAATAAATAAGTAAAATCTAAAAAAAAAAAAAAAAAAGGAAGAAGCCAGTTACAAAAGACAACATATTACATGACTCCTTTTATATAAAATGTCTAGAATAGGCAAATCTACAGAGACAGGAAGTAGAGGGCTGGTTGTTTAGGGCTGGGAGGATGGGGAGATAGGGAGGTTTTAGCTAAAGAGGACGGAATTTCTTTTTTGAGGTGATGAAATGTTCTAAAATTGACTATGCTGTTAGTTGCACATCTCTGTATATAAATACTGATATACTAAAAACCAATGAAATGTACACTTTAAATAAATGGATTGTATGGTATATGAATGATATCTCAGTAAAGCTGTTATTAAAAGAAAGAAAGAGAAAGAAGGAAAGGAAAGAGGAAGGAGTAAAATAGATAAGCAAAAAAGATAAAAGAAAAATAAAATTACACAACAGGTAAAAAAAATCCAAACATTTCATCTACAAATTGAGTGATTATGCCAGGGTCAATTTATACATTAATAACTTTCTTATATTTTTCTATATATAAAACAAAGATTTTTTTCTTTTAAATTATACATGGCAGTAAAGTTTTCTTCCTGGATCCCAGGGAATCATCTCACATTATCCCTTGAAATGTGTACTCTCATTTTTATTTACTTAAAAGATAAACTTTCAATCATTAGATTGGAAGGTAAGAACACTTGTCATTCTTCTCCAGAGAATGAACATGGTGTTGTAAAATAAGAACATGCTTTGAAAATGGATTTGGATCTTGCTTCTGCCACTAATCACTGAGACTCATTTTGTTCATCTATAAAGTGGGGATAATAATATATACCTCACAGGACTGTCATAAAGACTAAATGAGATAGGGGCACCTGGGTGGCTCAGTGGGTTAAGCCGCTGCCTTCGGCTCAGGTCATGATCTCAGGGTCCTGGGATCGAGTCCCGCATCAGGCTCTCTGCTCAGCAGGGAGCCTGCTTCCCTCTCTCTCTCTCTCTGCCTGCCTTTCTGACTATTTGTGATCTCTCTCTGTCAAATAAATAAATAAAATATTTAAAAAAAAAAAAAGACTAAATGAGATAGTTTTTTAAATGTCTCGGTACTACAGTAACTGGCTCAGGGTAAACGCCTAGAAGCATAGCTCTCACTACCTTTCGGTACATTTTAGAAGTACCCATAAATCATATTGACTACTGAAATCTATCTATAAGATTGCATTATACATTTAGGAAAAATTAGAGAAAATATTGTTAACATGCATTGTAAATTTATTTTCACAAGTTCTGACTAGTACTTGTACTCTCAAATTTGGAAAATTTAAAGGATTTCTGACCTTTAGAAATCAAGGAAGGTAAACAAAAAAGAAATGAGGAATATTTATTTATTTATTTATTTATGAAGTTTTTATTTATTTGCGAGAGAGTGAGAGAGAGTGTGAGAGGGGAAAGGGTCAGAGGGAGAAGCAGACGCCCTGCTAAGCAGAGAGCCGGATATAGGACTCCCAGATTATGACCTGGGCCAAAGGCAGTCACTTAACCAACTGTGCTACCGAGGTGCCCCCAAATGAGGAATATGTAAAGAGTCTTACCTGCCCTATTATGAAACTAACATCTTACTTTTTAATAGAGATTTCAACTTGACCTTCTCATACTTGCTAATAACATCTTCTTGGAGAATAGAAAAGAGATGATGATATTTTCAGGCCAACTGTGTTACTGATTTTTTTTTTCTTTTATGCATTTTTAAATGACTTCGACATTTTTCATTACAAAATGCTTTTAACTTTGTATTTTTAATTATGTTAGTGAACCCTGAGACCAAATGGCAAACATTTAACTTTAAAATCTACTGAATAAATAAAAACAAAGTGCACTGGTGATTCACTTTCTTTTAAAATAAAGACTCATGTCAAATTCCATTATTTTGTCACATATTTACCAAATTTGTATGCATGCAGTACAGTGTATTTGAAGTAGAGCAAATTGGGAAAATTAGACTCCACTAAGTGCTGAACTTCTCTGCACACAATTAAAACCTGCTTGAAAAATGTATAATCAACTGAGATCATCAATTATGTCTTTTACTTGAAGGATATGCAGGGAAATCAGGATAAAAAGGTAGGGAAGCCAGGCCTCAATTTACAAGACAAATATATCTGGTTTTTGCTTTCAAGTCATAAAAGGATCTTCTGAGTGGAAGCTAGCAGACATTTTTCTTCATCATTTTTTGCATCAAAAGATGACTCCAGTTGTCCCTTTATAAGGAACTGACGATAAAGTCTCGGGACTTCTGATCCACTGCCTTGAAAAACAACTCAAAATCACACCAAAATCCAATTTTTGCATCATGAACTAGACACAACTTATTTTAGAGGAAACGCTTTTCTGTTAAGAATAAAAATTGGTGGGGCGCCTGGGTGGCTCAGTCGGGTAAATCCTCTGCCTTCGGCACAGGTCATGATCCCAGGGTCCTGGGATCGAGCCCCGCATCGGGCTCTCTGCTCAGCGGGGAGCCTGCTTCCCTTCCTTTCTCTCTGCCTGCCTCTGCCTACTTGTGATCTTTGTCTGTCAAATAAATAAATAAAATCTTAAAAAAAAAAGAATAAAAATTGGATATTTATCATAATTAATATTATAGTGACTGAAAAGACATTTAACCTGTTGAAATTTCTACTGTAGGAATGATTTTAACAGAAAATAAAATCTATTACTGACACTCTTTCTTCAGGGTTAGAGGAAAAGGCAGTCAGAAGGAAGGGCTGTCTTTAAGTGGGAAATCCAAAAAGGCTCTCAGCTGCCTTTAAGATGGAAAAGGGAAAAAGGCCACACGGGAGAGAAAGCTCTTGAGGCAGGGCAACCTAAGGAGGATTTTTAAAGACTCCGTGGGGGATGAGGGCAGGTAAAGAAAAAAAACAACAAAATTAAATCGATGAATTTGTTAAGACAGCTCAGATTTGTTCATGAGGTACAAAATGTTCCAACTTTTTAAAAACTACCAAGACTAAGTTTTGTGGTAAAAACACGAAGCCAAAAAAAAAAAAATTAAATAAATAAATAAAGGCAGATTTCGAACTAAAGGTGCCACAGTATTTTTTTTTTTTTTTAAATTCTGAAGAGTATTCTCATTAAATTCACATTCTGTGTGAAAGAGATGAGCCTGTTCATACTAGTGGAGCCAGGGCCAAGTCCACTGATTGAAGACCAGTCTCTAGTCCTCACATTGTGGGAACCCCCTGACACTTTTTAAAGAAGGAAGAAAAGAATAATGAAGGGTTGCTTTAGTCAACATAAGTTGTGTGCTCACCATTCTCCTAGTTGAGCAAATCTGTGAAACACTCTGTTAATCTGACAGGGTGACTTCTGGTATACCTGATGGTGCAATGCAGTCCCCAGAGTGAGAAGGCACGTGATCCAGTACCTTCTGAACGTGCACCAGGGCTTCACTCTGGTCTGCTTTGCATGGTACAACCACCCTTTCAAAATGTGGACTGCTGGGGAAAGCATCACTTACTAGCCTCCAGCGGAAGCCCTTTACACACCACTTTTCCTTCCTTTTCACTTATGTCAAGACTTGGGTAAATGCAAGGAATTTTATTTCGTTTCCTACTAAAGGCTACAACGATTTCCAAACTGTCCAAAACACAGAGCGCACCTAATGTGTATGTGGCAAAATACCAAAAGAGAACATTAAGATTTTGTCTTTCAAATTTAATAAAGGAGAAAGGCCTCATTCAGTGTTTTAAAGTTCCTCCAAAGGGGAAATGAATAAAACCCTGAGAGCTGAAAAATAAACACTCCAATTTAATTCTAACAATATTTTTTACTAAACTTTCCTTTTCTGTCTACCTGCCCCTCCTGCACACTGCGCCTAAGTTGTTGCAACTGTCTAAAGCTCCTTTGATGCAACAGCTGCAGGAATATAGCTCGGTGACTGAGAACAATACCATGGCATTATGACAGTTTCAGCATATTGGTAAACCAAGAGAGCAATGGGCTTACCTTCTACTTGTGAAGCCTTCAGCTATAGGCATTTTGAGATCAAGAAAATACAGGGAAAAGACACTTGTTGTCCTCCTTTGTTTCTTGAATCACAGAAGTATATAGCCTTAGAAGGCTTCTGTTGTACTAAGTTGATCATGGCAACAAACAACCCAAAGACCATCTTATGGCTATCCTTCAGGAAAATGAACTATGTAGCAGTATTCATGTGATACCAGTCCCCGTCAGACTGTGTTAGACCAATTTGTACCCTAGTGTGTCATGTCTACGCCTTCGCAATGATAACAAAACAATTTTCAGACATGTTAGTATTTTGATATATCCTTAAAGAACAGAGTTTCAAACGCCACTCTTGGTTTTCTTGGCAATCCAAAGTTTTGTTTGCTTACTTCTCCACATTTATTTGAGGTGTTATTGACAAGCAAAAATTACATATATTTAGGTGGTACCATGTGAATTCTTAAAGGTGTATGATGTGATGATTTAATATATGTATACATTGTGAAATGATTACCACAATCAACTTAATTAACAGATCCATCACTTCACACAGTTACCACTTTTGGTGTGTGTGGTGAGAACACCTAAAATCTACTCTCTTAGCAAATTTAAAGTGCCCAGTACAGTATTAACAACAATCACCATGCTATACATTATTTCCCAAAACTTATTCATCTCATAATTGAAAGTTACTGCTCTTTGACCAACATCTCCCCATTTCCCCTACCCTCCAGCCCACTGCTCTACTCTCAGGTTCTATAAGTTTAACTTTTTTAGATCAAAGGGCAGAATGATTTTATCTTTTATTTTATCTTCCATTGCATATAAGCACAAATGCTACATCTTCTTTATCCATTCATCCACTCATAGACACCTAGATTATTTCCAAATTGTGGCTATTGTGAAATATGCTGCAATGAACACGGGAGTGCAGATGCCTCTTGGAAGATCCTCGTTTTATTTCCTGTGGACACATACCCGGAAGGGGGACTGCCAAATCATACAGTAGTTCTGTTTTTAATTTCTTGAGGCCTTGTCACACTGTTTCCTATAGTGTCTGCACCAAGTTACATTCCCATCAGTAGTGTCGAAGGGTTCATTTCTCTCTGCATCCTTGCTGTCTGTCTTTTTGATAGGAGACATCCTAACACGTGTGAGATTATATCTCATTGTGCTTTTGATATGCATTTTTTTCATTTCCATTTTTTTAAATTAATTTTTTATTTTTTATAAACATATATTTTTATCCCCAGGGGTACAGGTCTGTGAATCACCAGGTTTAAACACTTCACAGCACTCACCAAAGCACATACCCTCCCCAATGTCCATAATCCCACACCCTTCTCCCAAACCCCCTCCCCCCAGCAACCCTCAGTTTGTTTTGTGAGATTAAGAGTCACTTATGGTTTGTCTCCCTCCCAATCCCATCTTGTTTCATTTATTCTTCTCCTACCCACTTAAGCCCCCATGTTGCATGACCACTTCCTCATATCAGGGAGATCATATGATAGTTGTCTTTCTCTGCTTGACTTATTTCGCTAAGCATGATACGCTCTAGTTCCATCCATGTTGGATGCAAATGGCAAGATTTCATTTCTTTTGATGGCTGCATAGTATTCCATTGTGTATATATACCACATCTTCTTGATCCATTCATCTGTTGATGGACATCTAGGTTCTTTCCATAGTTTGGCTATTGTGGACATTGCTGCTATAAACATTCGGGTGCACATGCCCCTTTGGATCATGATATGCATTTTTGATTGTGATGTCAAGCACCTTTCCATATACCTGTTGGCTATTTGTATGTTTACTTTGGGAAAATGTCTATCCATGTCCTTTGCTCAATTTTTTAAAAAAAAATCACATATTTTTACTATTGGGTTGTCTAATCATTATATATTTTGAATATTAACCCTTTTTATCAGCTATATAGTTTGCAACTAATTTCCCCACATTCTGTAGGCTGCCTTTTCATTTTATGGTTTTCTTTCCTATGCCGAAGCTTTTTAGTTGGATGTAATCCCACTTGTTTATTTTTGCTTTTGTCGCCTGTGCTTTTGGACTGATAACTTAAAGTTTTAATAGTGAATGTAAGGTGATTTGAATAGAGTCTGAATATTGCTTCTTCTCCCTTATTGATCCATTTATGCATGTGTCTGATGGGAAACAAGGGAGGGGCCTAAAAGATAATCTGTTTTTGGAAGTACAGGTAAACTGATACCTGAAGTACCTGTCTCACCAGCACACACACTGCCAAGAGATTAAATTCAAATGAGTTGTACGTGGCATGCATAATGATGTACATATTTTGTTTCCCATAGTGCTCCTGAGGACCAATTAGTGTATGCATGAAGTGGATTCTTTTGGACAGAATACTACAGGACCAAATAATTTTATTGCATCTTTAAAAGTAAAAATAGCAAATAAAATCAATCAAGGGACAATGTGTAACATGATGTATGTATTCTGCTAAAATTAATTGAGTTCTAATTAAATTTCTTAGATTAAGATAAATTAGATTATTTTTCAAGCACATTTTAGAACTTCACCTAATGAAGTTCTATGAGTGAAGAAGGCAGAATGGGTTTTATTTAATGACTTGGTTGCTGATACCTTATCTCAGAGTGAATAAGAGGTCAGACAGACCTTGGGTCATTTCTTACTTAAGTGAGACAGATATTACATTAACTTCAGAAAAACTGGCTAAAATGAGCCTAGGATCTTCTTCACATTGATATAAAAATACTTTATTGAGGCATTTAATTATGTGGTTCCTCCTAATATTTTCTTCCCTTCATGTTCTGAGTCCCCTGGCATCAGAACCGTTTTTATTAAGAAGGAAAACAGAGGATTAAAACAAATGTTCCTTTTGTTTCTGATTCCACAGAGAGGATTAGGTTAAGGGTAGGAAAGGCAGACATCAGCTAGAGAAAGGAGGACACAGAAGAATCAAGTTGGTGGCGACTGGGTGGCTCAGTTGGTTAAGCATCTGCCTTCAGCTCAGGTCATGATCCTGGAGTCCCAGGATCGAGTCCCACATTGGGCTCCCTGTTCAGCAGGGAGTCTTCTTTGCCCTCTGACCTTCCTCCCTATCTCTCATTAAAAAAAGAAGAAGAAGAAGAAGAATCATCAAATTGGGGAAAGATTTCTCAAGACTAGGGCAGGTTCTACAAGGGAAAGAGATGGAGACAAAACCCTCCATGCCACTGTAGGGAGGGGAAAGTTACAGACATCAAGGTGGAATACTGTGATAGACCACTTAGATAAGTTGTATCCCAGGAACCAAGGCCTCTAGCTTGCATGGATTGTTGTGCCTGAGGATGGCATAAAATCCACAAAGCTTCTGGATTCCATGGGATAGTGCAGACTTGGAAAATATGTATGCTGATAGTATGTTGTTTTTTATTTTTTAAAGATTTATTTATTTATTTGAGAGAGAGAGAGAGAGCGCTAGCGGGGAAGGTGGGCAGAAGGAGAGGGAGAGAGAATCTCAAGAAGACTCTGCACTGAGCACAGAGCCTGACATGGGGCTCGATCCCACAACCCTGAGATCACAACCTGTGCTGAAACCAAGAGTGGGACTTAACAGATTTCACCACCCAGCCGCCCCAGTCCAGTATGTTTTGAAACACATAAGTCCCTGAGTCCTCTGTTTGGCCCAAAAGTAATAGGCGGGGCTAGAAGAAGTGACATGGAAGGGTCTGGGGTAAATTAGGAGTGGGAAAGGGAATACCCTCCCCAATTGGCTCAGAGAGAATTTCTTCTGAGTCCAAGTCAAGAGAATATGAAAGCAAATTTAAGTTGTTTTGTGGAAAGCTAGAACAGAAAGTCTCTCTTCCATTCTTCCACTCTTGAGAAAGTTCATTTCCATTTTGTTAGCTAAGAAGTCATTCATGAATAAAGCATCTTGTTTACCCTCCAATCTCCTCTTTTTCCTACTCCATTGGAAAATGCTTGGAATTTTTTATGGGGAAAGATTATAGTTTATTTGATTTGTGGGGAGGGTGATGAGTAAAGTCTGAAGGGATGGAACAGGCAAAAAAAGAAAGGTTTACAAAGCTAAAGGACACTTAAATGATGTGCTAAAGGATAAATGAAATAGACAAGAAATCATGTGTAATAATATGTAGCAAAATAGAGCTATTCATATGGTATTTGCTAATTTTTCTAAAACGATAACATGTAAAGAAAACTAGGTAAGAAACTGAGAAAGTTACCTAGCCATGAATAGATACTACCTAATCCATATTCCAGCTCCACAGTCAATCTGAGTAAGGTGAGAGATGAGGCCCTTTGAAGGACAGAACATGATGGCTGCTGTGATATATATTTTATAAAATGTTTTCTAACAAAATATTTTCTCCTGTGCATTCCCTGAAATATATCAGTGAGGGACATAAGAGATGCCAGTTATCTCACTAACTCACTCTTTTATGTTTGGCACATAAACTTTTGGTTCAGTTGATAATCCCAGGATACATCTGCGAACATTTTCCCATTTCATATTTATGGGAGTATTTGTTGTAAGTATATGTCTGGAAGTGGAGCAAGACTCCCAAAGAACAAAAAGGTAAGGGTGAGAGTGGATGTGTTAATGAGGGAAAAAAGAGGCTCCGCCCTCTTCAAGTACAAAAATTCCTTCAAGACATAAATACCGTGATTCAACTCTAATAAAATAGGAAACTAAAAGAAAAGAATTTTATTCCCACCAAGGCATGTATGTTAGCACAGAGACCTAAAAATCCCAAATAGAGACACTTAAATAAACCATAGGGTACTTTTTAATCAGTTATGTTAAATCTTTCAGCATTATGGGGACAATTCTTCAAAGATGGAGCAGATACAGACAGAACAGTGTGTTTAATGTGTTAATTAACTATAGATTACAGGCAAGACAATGGTAGGGAAACATCTGAATTCATCATGATTATTCTATGGTAAATTCGGATCATTGCTAACACCAGAAGAACTATTTAAAAAATGCTAAATTATAATATAGCATAGCCAGCTAAGGGCAGGCAACAAGGAAAAGACAATACATGCTCACAGTGGAGAATTATCGAGAAAGTGTTCTAAGACAGACTGTCTTTCCATGGGGTACTTGTTCGTCAATGCCAACCCCCAAAGCTACATGATGGCAAAAACCTAAAGGTTTTTGATCTTCTATGTCCTAGTGTCCTTAAAGCCCAGTGCACAGAGTGAGAGTCCCAGGTAGTGCAGTCTTTTCCAGAATCTCTGGCAGAAGTAACTATCCGGCTTCTGGGCCTATGAGGAAGATGAGAGTGAAGATCCTCCTATTCCCCAACTATGTGAAACAGGTGGTCAACACCTGGTTCTATTTTCTCTCTACAGAAATATTTCAAGGAAAATTGGTGAGGGAATTATGCTGGAGATAATATGAATTTTGTTCGGTGTATTTAGTATCAGAAATCACCCAAATGTATTGTTCAAGCTCCAACCTCTGTTCATTCCATGAGCAGCAGAGGTCTTCAGAATGGTTAGAAACCAGCAGGTGTTAATCTTTGTGCATGCAGAGGCAGATGCTGAAATCCAACTGGACTGTGCAGCAAGTGGGAGGTTCAGCTGTCTGCAGAGCAGCCAAGACAAATTAAGAGCCTGGGCAGGGTCCTACACAACAACCAGCACAGATGGCCAATACCCTCCATCTAAATGCTTCCAAAGGTAGAGATTTCACATTGCTTCAATCTTCCCTTTATTTTAGGTTCACCTTTTTCTGAAGCAACATAAACAATGTACCCACTGTAGAAATATAATACAGAATTCAAGGGCACTGAAATTTTATGGATGATATTTTAGAGAGAATGCTATGATTGACAAAAAATTTATAACCTGGAGAATAATTTTGAAGGATAGAAGGATTATGGAAATGGAGGAGAAGCAGGGTGACCCTAAGCTTGCCTCCTCCCTTGAACACCGCTAGATAAATATCAAATCATTCTGAACAGCAAGAAATGTTGAGAAGTCTTTGAGAACAAAGCTGCATTTCTACAAACTGGAAAAATTGCCCATGGGAGGCAGGAACTGTGAAGATGTTGATTTGTGGGAGAAAAGAGCTGAGGGTGTGGTGGGGGTGGGGAGGATACCTAATGGGGAGATGGTTGAGAGAAGAGTGGAAAAATGAGAGAAAACACATGCAGAGGACTGCACAAGAAAACTGTTCCCCAAACCCACTGACTGGAAAAAAGGACAGAGTTTCAAAGTTGTCAGTTTTTTTATAAACAACAGAGCACAGACTCTGATGTTTTGGAAGTAAGCACCATAGCCACGGTCATGCCTGATGAGTTGAGTGGTCCTCAGGTGGGAAGCAACATGGAATCCCCAGAGCACCAGAGCATGATCTAAAAATCCCCTGGATCCCACAGGGAGAAGGGTTCTCCGCTTGGAGTGCATTTGGTAAAAGGGGGTATAGCCACTCCACAGGCAAAAGACCCTATGGGTGCCATTGATCTGCCATATTGACTAGTACAGGAACAAAAAAGCTGGCTGAGGGCAGCAAACCCTGGTGTCAGTTGTATGTTGCAGTTTACCATAAACTCTGAACCACTGCCCAGTTGTGCAACTGTTTTCTGGGACAAGCCTGCACACCAGAGAGCAGTCAACGCCCTTCCCTAGGGGATCAGCATGATTAACTATGGGGTCCACTAAAGTGTGGGGCTTTGAAACACAGCCTCCCCTGAGATAAAACACAGGAGTGCTACCTCGTTTGGCAGGTGGGCAGCTCAGACACAGAAAGGGAGAAGGCAGGGATCTAATAGAAAGTGAAAATACAGGAGGGGTCACTGCAAGTCCGTGAGGGCCTCCTGAAGAGTGGTGGATGTGAATGTCCAGCTCTGGACACAAGGGAGTGGGGCACAGACTTCTTCACCCCCCAGCAGCACTGATCCACTCTAGTGAGCTAAATAGCACCACCAAGTGGAAAATGAAACCACTACACCAAGCTCCACCCTCCTGAGCCCTGCAGGCACATCTCCACTACAGCAAGTACCTTTGAGAATCAGGGTAGCAAGTCCTTTCCCCAAAGGGCCAGTACAAATCCCTCCCTCCTAAGTTTACTGATACTACTGAATGCTTCAAAGCTTCAATTCTAGGGGAAACAGAATCTAGCTTCCTTGGGGGTTTTTTTGTTTGCTTGTTTTGTTTTTGTTGTTTTTGGTTTTTTGTTTGGGATAAAAGAAAGAGCATTTTTTTAATATTATTCATTTTTTTTAACTTTTAATTTTTTATCTTTTTTCCTTTTTTTCCCTATCAAGTTTCTTGTAACAGGCAGACCAAAACACACCTAGTCTCTAGCTTCCTTTATTATAATTTTTATTTTATTTTACCCTTTCTTCCTTTTTTTCTCCAAAATGACAATATGAAAAACTTCATCCCCCAAAAAAAGAACAGGAAGAAATGAAGGCCAAGGATTTAATCAATACAGATGTAAGTAAGATGTCTGAACTAGAATTTAAAATAACAACTATAAGGATACTAGCTGTGCTTGAAACAAAACATAGAAGACACTGGGGAATTTCTTACTACAGAAATAGAAGAGCTAAAATCTAGTCAGGCCGATACTGGAAAATGTTACAACCAAGATGCAATCCCAAATGGATGCCATAACAATGAGGATGGATAAAACAGAGGGATGAATCAGTGATACAGACAGTGAAATTATGGAAAATAATGAAGCTGAAAAGAAGAGGGAAACAAAGGTAATGGATCATGAACATAAACTTAGGGAACTCAGCAACCTACTAAAACAGAGTAGCATTTGTATCATAGGAGTCTCAGAAGATGAAGAGAGAAAAAAAGTGGCAGAAGGTTTATTTGAGTAAATTATAGATGAAAACTTCCCTAACCTGGGGAAAAACACAGACATCGAAATCCAAGAAGCACAAATAATTCCCATGAAATTCAACAAAACTGGCCATCACCGAGGCATATCATAATCAAATTCACAAAATACACAGAAAAGAAAATCCTGAAAGCAAAGGGTAAAAACGTTCTTAACCAAGGGAAGACAAATTAGGTTCACAGCAGATCTGTCCATGGAAACTTGACCCTGAAGACAATGGCAGGATATATGTAACATCTTGAATGGGAAAAATATATAGCCAAGAATACTTTATCCAGAAAGGCTGTCATTCAGAATAGAAGGAGAGATAGAGCTTCCCAGACAAAAACAAAAACAAAAACAAAAAAACTAAAGGAGTTCATGACCACTAAACTAGCCCCTGTAAGAAATATTAAGGGGGACTCTTTGAGTGGGGGCAAAAAGACCAAAAGCAGCAAAGACTACAAGGGAACAGAGAATATCACCAGAAATACCAACATTATGTCACACAATGGCACTAAGTTCATATCTTGCAATAATGTAAATGGACTAAAGGCCTCAATCAAAAGACATACAGTAACAGAATGGATAAAAAAAACAAGAACCACACATATGCTGCCTACAAGAGGCTCATTTTGGATCTAAAAATACCTACAGATGGAAAGTAAAGGGATAGAGAACAATCTACCACGCTAATGGATGTCAAAAGAAAACTGGACATAGTTATATCAGACAAACTGATTTTAAAGCAAAGTCTGTAACAAGAGATAAAGATGGGCATTATATGTTAATTAAGGGGTCTAACCATCAAGATGATCTACCAATTGTAGGGGCACCTGGATGGCTCAGTTGGTTGAGGAGCTGCCTTCAGCTCATGTCATGATCCCAGGGTCCTGGGATCAAGCCCCGTGTCGGTCTCCCTGATCAGTGGGGAACCTGCTTCTCTCTCTCCTACTTCCCTGCTTGGGTTGCCTCTCTTGTTGTCTCTCTCTCTGTGTGTCAAATAAATAAATAAAATCTTTAAAAAAAAAAAAAAAAAAGATGTAGTTCTTAAAAAAAAAAAAATCTGCCAATTGTAAAGCACCTAAATAAATCAATCAATTAATAACAAACATAAAGAAACTCATTGATAACAATACAATAACAGTGAGGAATTTTAACACCCTACTTACAGCAATGGACAGATCATCTAAACAGAAAATCAACAAGGAAACAATGGTTTTGAATGACATACTGTACCAGACACATTTAAGAGATAAAGTCAGAACATATAATCCTACAGTAGCAGAACACACTCTTTTCAAGTGCACATGAAACATTCTCCAGAATAGATCACATGCTGGGTAAAAAATAAGCCTTCAACAAGTACAAAAAGACTGAGATCATACCATGCATATTTTCAGACCACAACACCTGAAGTCAACCACAAGAAAAAAATTGGAAAGAGCATAAGTAAATACATGTAAAGAACATCTTACTTGGGGTGCCTGGGTGGCTCAGTGGGTTAAGCCTCTGCCTTCTGCTCAGGTCATGATCCCAGGGTCCTGGGATCAAGCCCTGAATCAAACTCTCTGCTCAGCCAGGAGCCTGTTTCCCTTCTTATCTCTCTGCCTGCCTCTCTGCCTACTTGTGATCTCTATCTGTCAAATAAATAAATAAAATCTTTAAAAAAAAGTCTTACTTAAGAATAAATGGGTTAACCAAGAAATTAAAGACAAAATTAAAAAGTACATGGAAACAAATGAAAATGAAAACACATCAGTCCAAACCCTGTGGGATGCAGTAAGGGCAGTCCTACAAAGGACGTATACTACAATATAGGTCTACCTCAAGAAGCAAGAAATGTCTCAAATACACAAGCTAACCTTACACCAAAAGAAGCTAGAAAGAGAACAGCAGACAAAGTCTAAAGCCAGTAGAAGAAGGAAAATAATAAAGACTAAAGTGGAAATAAATGAGATAGAAAAAAACAAAAAACAAGTAGAATAGATCAACAAAACTAAGAGCTGGTTCTTCAAAAGAATTAATAAAATTGATAACACTCTATCCAGACTTATCAAAAAGAAAAGAGAAGTGACAAAAATAATTAAAATCACAAATGGAAGGGAAGAGATCACAACAAACATCACAGAAATACAAACAATTATAAGAGAATATTATGAAAAATTATATGCCAACAAACTAGACAATCTAGAAGATATGGACAAATTTCTAGAAACATACACTCTACACATGAACATGAACAATTAGAAACATGAACAATTAGAAAATTTGAACAGACTCATAATCAGAAAAGAAATTGAAACAGTAATCAAAACCCTACCAATAAACAAAAGTGCAGGGCCAGATGGCTTCCCAAGGGAATTCTACCAGACATTTAAAGAAGAAATACCTATTCTCACACTGGTTAAAAAAAAAAAAAAAAAAAGGAAGGAAAAACTTCCAAACTCATTCTATGAGGCTTGCAATACCTTGATTCCAAAACCAGACAAAGACCCCACTAAAGCTACAGGACAATATCCCTGATGAACACAGACACAGAAATTCTCAACAAGATAATACCAAATCCAATTCAACAGTACACTAAAAGAATTATTCATCATGATCGAGTGGGATTTATTCCTGGGCTTCAGGGCTGGTTCAATATTCACAAATCAATCAACGTGATACATGACATTAATAAAAGAAAGGATAAGAACCATATGATCTTCTCAATAGATGCAGAAAAAGCATTTGACAAAATACAGCATGCATTCTTGACAAAATTCCTCAACAAAGTAGGAATAGATAGAACATACCTCAATATCATAATAGCCATTTACAAAAGACCCACAGCAGCTAATATGATCTTTAATGGGGAAAAATGGACAGCCCTTCCTCCATGGTCAGGAACAAGACAAGGATGCCCACTCTAACCATTACCATTTAACATAGTATAGTACTAGAAGTCTCAGCCTCCACAATCAGACAACAAAAAGAAATAAAAGTCACCCAAATCAGCAAGGAAGAAGTCAAACTTTCATTATTTGCAGATGACATGATATTCTATGTAGAAAACCCAAAAGACCACCAAAAAACTGCTAGAACTAACACATGAATTCAGCAAAGTCACAGGGCATAAAATCAACATATTGAAATCTGTTGCATTTCTAGACACCACTATTGAAATAGCAGAAAAAGAAATCAAGGAACCAATCCCATTTGTAATTACACCAAAAATGGTAAAATACCTAGGAATAAACCTAACCAAAGAGGTAAAACTATAGAACATTTATGAAAGAAACTGAAGAGGACACAAAGAAATGGAATAGTATTCCATGCTCAGGGATTGGAAGAACAATTTTGTTAAAATGTCCATACTACCCAAAGCAATCTGCACATTCCATGAATTTCCCATCAAAATACCACTAGCATTTTTCACAGAGATAGAACAAACAATTTTAAAATTTGTATGGAACTGCAATTTTGAATAGCCAAAGCAATCCTGAATAAGAAAAACCCAAACTGGAGGCATCATGATTCCAGACTTCTAGTTATATTACAAGGCTGTAGTCATCAAGACTCAAGACAGTGTGGTACTGGCACAAACACAAACACATGGATCAATGGAACAGATAGAAGCCCAGAAATGGACCCACAACTATATGGTCAACTAATCTTTGACAAAGCAGGAAAGAATATCAAATGGAAAAAAGACAGTCTCTTCAACAAATGGTGTTGGGAAAACTGTACAGCAACATGCAAAAGAATGAAACTGGACCACTTTCTTATGCCATATAAAAATATAAACTCAAAATGGATGAAAGACCTAAATGTGAGACAGGAATCCATCAAAATCCTAGAGGAAAACACTAGCAGCAACCTCTTTGACCTTGGCCTCTGCAACTTCTTACTAGATACATTACTGGAGGCAAGGGAAACAAAAGCAAAACTGAATGATTGGGACTTCATCATTATAGAAAACTTCTACACAGTGAAGGAAACAACCAACAAAACTAAAAGGCAGTCTACAGAATAGAAGATATTTACAAATGGCATGTCTGATAAAGGACTGGTATGCAAAATCTATAAAGAAATTATCAAACTCAACACCCCAAGAACAATGCAGTTAAGAAATGGGCAGAAGACATGAATAGACACTTTTCCAAAGAAGACATCCAAGTGGCCAAAAGACACATGAAAATGTGCTCAACATCACTCGTCATCAAAGAAATAAAAATCAAAACCATGATGAGATGCTATCTCACACCTGGCAGAGTGGCTAAAATTAATAATACACAAAACAACAGGTGTTGGTAATGATTTGGAAAAATGGGAACCCTCTTGCATCACTGGTGGGAATGTAAAGTGGTGCAGTCACTCTGGAAAACAGTATGGGGGTTCTTCAAAAAGTTAAAAATAGAACTATCTTACAATCCAGCAATTGCAATACTAGGTACTGGATATTTACCCAAAGATACAAAAATACAGATTTGAAAGGGTAAATACACCCTCATGATTACAGCAGCATTATAGACAATAGTCAAACTATGGAGAGAGCCCAAATGTCCATCAACCAATGAATGGATAAAGATGGTGTATATATACATAATGGAACTTTACTCAGCCACCAGAAAAGAATGAAGTCTTGCTATTTGCAGTGGCATTGATAGAGATAGAATCCATAATGTTAAGCAAAATAAGTCATATAAAGAAAGACAAATACCATATGAATTTTTTCATATTCGGAATTTAAGAAACAAAACAGATGAACATATGGGAAGGGGACAAAAAGATAGAGGGAAATAAACCATAAGAGACTCTTAAGGAAACAAACTCAAGGTTGGTGGAGAGAGGTGGGTGGGGGATGGGCTAGATAGATGATGGGTATTAAGGAGACCACTTGTTATGGTAAGCACTGGGTACTGTATGTAAGTGATAAATCACTGAATTCTACTCCTGAAACCAATATTACACTGTTTATTAACTAACTAGAATTTAAATAAAAAATTTTTTAAAGAAAAAAAGACAAAAAAAATTTTAAAAAGTGATTTAATCATGTCATAAAAAAAGGATTATGAACTTATTAGTTTATTATCATGTTAGTAAGTAAGAGCCAAACTTAAATTTTTACTATTGTGAGTTTTAATGACTCTCTGATAGACTTGTGTCCCGAGTATGCTTATACTCTCAAGATGGGGGTGTGTGGCTGGATGCTTTTGAAAGTGTGGTCAATCAATATTTCGGAAATACACGTCATAATAAAGAGGGAAATAGTTTACTCATAAGCCCACAGAGAGGTGATGTTCTTCTTCTTAATCTCTACCTACTTCACCTTCTGCATCTACTGATTTAGTCCTTATGTAACCTCTGTTAAGAAGTAAGCTTTCCAACTTTGCCCTTCATTTTGACAGACAAAACAGAAATTCAACATTCAAATTTTAATCCCTAGTTTGATAATATGAAAGATAAAACTCAAGATAAAGAATGAAGAGGAAGGGGAACAGGAGGAGGAAAAAGAGGAAGGAAGAGGAAGAGAAGTATAGGAAGAAGATCCTGATGTCTGCCTCCTCTGATTCATGAAGGGAGTGACTGCAGATCTCTAAAACTGTGTAGTTCATTTATCAGCCACTCTCTAGGTGTTGAGGGATTCTCTCTCATGTGTCATCAGATTTTTCTAGTCCCTGGCTCCACACTCCAGGAGGGGCTGCCTCACAGAGTCATACTATGAAAGAGGAGACCAGCACAGAATGGATTTCCTATGTGTTTCTGCCCAGATCATGCCACCTCTGTCTAGGTCTCTGCCTTAAACTCACCTTGGGATTCCATTAATAAACTGTGCCTCATGTATGGCATCATTCTGGGACTCAGCCCTATTTACTCTTGCATCAACCCTCTGGCATCAACCACCTGCCACTGTAAGCAGCTTGATTGTGGACCAACACATTTCTCCTGGCTTTTATGCCCCCAGGTGTGCTGGAGGCAGCCAACAACATTTCTAATTCCCTCTCTCCAACTGGACTTGACAGTTGAGAAAGCAAATGTCTCCAAGGCAGGGAGGAGACTTAAGTAATGAAATAACAGACTACAAGATGCAACCAAACTTCTTTCCTCTCTGCAGGAAGACCTTGACCTTGTCTAACACTGTGTTCTTCTCTAAGGACCAGCATTCATCTTGTGCATTTCATTTCTGAATATAATACAAGGCCAGTCCTGCACAGGCATTCTTCTTTTTCTGATGATGCTGTAATCCATTCCTTTTTCTGATATAACTTTATTAACTTCAGATTTCATACAGATCTGAACTTTCTTTTTTTTTTTTTTTTTTTTAAAGACTTGTTTATTTATTTGGGGGGTGGGGAGAGAGGGCAAGCACAGAAGTTGGGGGAGGGGCAGAGGGAGAGACTCTCAGGCAGACTCCCTGCTGAGCACAGAGCCAGACGCTGGGCTCCATGTCGCGACCATGAGATCATGACTTGAGCCAAAATCCTGAGTTGAACACTCAACTGACTGAACTATCCAGGCATCCTGGGATCTAAATTTTCAAAAGTGAGTCATGTTACATCTTCCAGAAAGGAGATAGATAGATGGAGATGCTCTAATGTGTGACACTCACATTAAGACCACTTTGATGGTCTCAGAGACATTTATGGGAATAAGGTAATGAGATGCAAAGAAAGGATGGACCACTACTAACCAAGAAGGTTTGCTATGGACAGAAAGACCAATGCTTCCAAAAAGCAGAGCACTAAATCATTCAATATGACCAGGCCATGCAGCAACGGGGCATCCAGTGAGTGCCAGTTACATCGCCCTAGGGACAGAGACTGTGACAAGGGAGGTCAGAGCAGATGTGTATGATCATATCTAGAAATTAACCAATCCATCAATAAATTGAAGAATCCATTATTTTTCATATTTTAAAAAAGTCTATAAGCAAAAACAACAAAAATAAAATAGTGTCCTGGATTCCTACATTACAAGAAGGAAAAGAAAAAAAAAATCACAACTATTTTTCCTCAAGAATTAAGTCTGTTTTCTGTAAATTTAACTCCAAAATGGAAATCAAGAGAAAATGTTCTTCACTCTGGTAATTCTGCACACTGAAATATTTCTATGCAGGGAAAATTGGCCTATTTTATTCTATTAATATGATTAACCTTTCTACATACTAGTTCTAGGTAGAAATTCATTTTTTCCTAGGCAGAAATGTTGCCATTTACGCATCTAAAAACTAGTTTTAGTGGCAATAAATGACATTATTTAGAACCTAAAAATAGTCCTGCTACTTAATTTTGAAGAAAACCTAAATCAAGGCAACAGTGTTCTGCTCATCTACAGCACTAATGTGTGTTTTGCAGCTAGGTTTCATTTTTTATTCTTCTCTTTCTTTCTTCTCTCACTTGCTCTCTCTCTCTCTCTCCCTCTTTTTTTTTTTTTTTCCCTTCCATCAGCAAGGTCCTGCCTGAAAACTCTATGGACCAGATTCTTCTCTTGGATCCAGGAACAAATAATAGGTTTCTAATTCTAAGAAAAGATCATTTCAAGTATAATGCAGAGAACTTTCATTCAGATAAATCACATAACTCCTAGATTATCCTTTGCAGAGACTCAGGTCCATTCCTGTTACACATCTTACCCAGATACAACAAGCAGGGAAGCACAGGGAGTCATATGTCAACCTCTTTCCTCCCTCCACTGGAAGAACGACATTCAATCCCAGAGCCCTCCCTTAGCCCTTCCTTTTGTATCTCCATGCCTTCCTCTAGGAGTGTGGGTTCTTGTGTTGTCCTGACCCCTCAGGAAATCCTAATAAACCTACTAATAGTGCAAGGAGATGGTGAGGAAATATCCTACTTCCTCAGCATTTCAGAAGATGGTAAAGGGAGTAGGGTAAAACTCAATAAAAAGAAATGGCAATAATAGTGGAACTAGACAATTAAGTGAAAGATATATTTGAGGATAGAACTTTACAGTTGCTACTTAAATCACACCCTATGAGCAAATCTCTTGGGTGGCTAAGAAGATGTGCTGCAAATAAGAGAATTAAATATCTTTACTCAATCATTCCTCACTGAGAACACGTTATTTTAGAGATTTCAGTTCTTATCATGTAGTGGCAATAATAAGTCATTTTAACTAACACTTACTAAGCACTTACTATATGTTCAGCACTCTAAAGGCCTTACATGGACTAATCCTGCAATAGTCCCATGACAGAAGTATTTTCATTATCTCCATTTTACAGATGATGAAATAGAGGCACAGAGTAGTCAAAGAATTTGTCCAAGATTACACAGCTAGCAAGTGAGAGAAATGTAATTCAAACTCCACCTAATTCCAGTGTCTGAATTCTTAACAACAAACTTTACAGCCATTCCCAGATGATCACAGATACATACCCCACACACAAGGGCATGGACATGTGTTATACTGCTATTTTTACATCATTACTTCATTTCACTGCACTACTTTCTTTCTTATATATTTTCCCCCACTAAGTCTTCATTGTTATAATATTTACATCATTCTGACCCCAGGGTAATGAAATGAAGTTATATGGGCTGGGGGAGTTGGGGAAGAAGAAAGGAGGTATGATCCATTCTGAAGACCTGGATCTGTCTGCTTGTGTTTCTTGAAATAACAGCTTCCAAAGAGTAAGGTTTGTCCTTTGAGTTATTTACTAAATGTACATATCCATTTCTTGAGGTCCTTACAAAACAGTAGTATCAAGCCTGGATTATATATCTTACAGAGTTCTCTTAACAATATATCTGACACTTAGGAAGTTTACAGAGTTCTCTTAACAAAAGACTTAGTGATATTTATGGTGTTACTTATTTCTAGAAAAGTTTAAGAAAAAAACAAACACTGGCCTTTTAGCAAGAAGATGAAATAATTCATCAACAGGGTGACATATATTCTTAAATAAGTATATATTTATATATTTACATATGTGGATGTGTGTAAATATTATAATATAGCATATAATAGTATAACAATAGTATATAAAATAGTATAATACTTATAATGTAGAATAGATTTATCTGTCTTTGAATGCCAGAATGCAAAATTTAGAATTACTACATCAGTATGCAAAACTTTCACCCACTTATACATATTAAAGTAAAGTATATAAAAAAAGTATACATTACAAAGTATAAAAACACATGTTTAAAAGATGGGGCACAACATTCCCTGCATTACTGATAACAGTATATACCAAGATACAATACTATTCATATTCTTTGACACTTCCAGTAATCTCCTGAGAATTTATTATAAGGAAATTATCTAAAAGATGTAAAAACTAGACTTGCATCATGATTATTATTCACAATGACAAAAACTTGGAAATGACCTAATTGTTATTATAACGTATTGGTTCATTAAGTTACAATGCATCAACTTGATTGAACAGTAGGCAGCAATTTCACATCATTGCTAAAAGATTGTAGAGATATAAAATGCTTAAAATATAATACCATGTGAAAAACACTATAATAAAAATTGCTTCTGTGCTTTGACCACAATTGCATAAAATTATTTTATGCATATTGACAGAGTTTTGTTTTGTTTTGTTTTTTCTTTCTTACTTCCTTTCGGTGTGTGTTCCAACTTTCATGGATCAATAAAAAAAATCTTCTTTCGAATCTGTTCTCCTCTAGTAAGTTAATCAAGTAATTTGAAATTGTAGGAAAAAATATGATTGATAAAAAATGTGTGTCTTTGGGGAAAATGTAATATTGGAACAACCAGGATATATATGGACTATGCCCAAACTTGGACTTGAACAAGACAGTGACATTCGCATTTGCAGTGTGAGGGCAGTGCTATGCTAGCTTTCCATGCCACATATTTTATGAAGATTGATCAGAAGATTGTAAAGTTATCTAAAATAATTGCCTGAAAAAAAAATCCTAGTTATAGAAAACATAAAATATTTATAAAATTTTAACATACTTTTCCCTGTCCTTCACTGGCTTTGGTTCTGTTACTTTTATTTAAATGATTTACAATTCTGAGCCCCTTATTGTCATCCACCTCAAATCCTTTCTGACTGTGGCACAGTATAAATAGGTAAGAAATAATAATAGTGCTTCATGCGTACCAAGTAGTGGTCATTCTCTGCATAGAAAACTGCAGATAAAATTGAAAAAAAAAATCGCTGCTTTAAGCTTAGTGTATGTTTTCCCACGTTTCTGTACATTTGGCATAATGTAATATGATTGGCCAAGTGCTGTGTATTTGGTGTGAAAGACTCAAAAAACGACTTACATCTTGCTAAACTCCAGCTCTTTTGGAAGTCACAGCATTCTATAGTAAACCAAACTCTACCGATTTCTGAGGAGAACACCATCTTTATTTTACAGATGAAAAAACTGAATCACATATATCCTAAGAAGTCTGCCTAGATTAATAAAAGGAACTAAAATTTGTTGAAATCATACTCTATGACAGACCCTGCATAGCACTTTATATAGGTACTACATGATTTGATCTTCATAACATCCCACTGAGAAAGATACAACTGTCAAATTCCAGTTTACAGATGAAGAAACCACCAAAGAAAGGTTAATATTTTGCCCCAGGTTTCAAACTCAGAATATAAATATCTCAAATTTCTTATAACATAATGCTTCAAATGTTTTAGAATTATAAAGTGGTTTATAAATAGCCTATAGTATAGGAAGAGAGATGGAGAGTTTGTAAAATTAATGGTGATATATCTGAGGCAAGAGGCACCTCATAAAAAGAAGAATGTATGAAACTTAACCAATGTTCTTACATTCAGTGAATTCCTAAAACATTAAAAGGCTGTTCTGTTATAATGTTCCATAACACTGAGTATAGGATCCTCATTTTACATTATATGTAAATTATCTCTTTTTTTAAATTTTTTATTTTTTATAAACATATATTTTTATCCCCAGGGGTACAGGTCTGTGAATCACCAGGTTTACACACTTCACAGCACTCACCAAAGCACATACCCTCCCCAATGTCCATAATCCCACCCCCTTCTCCCAAACCCCCTCCCCCCAGCAACCTTCAGTTTGTTTTGTGAGATTAAGAGTCACTTATCTCTTAAGTATGAAAAGATTGTTCATTTGGCATCTTTTACTTAGTATACATCATATTTTTCATCAAAACTGAGGTAGGGAATTTCATTCCATACCCCTGATTCTTCCCTGTATCTCACATTCCAGGCTCCATCCATTTGCAGCAAGTTCTCTTGATTTGATTTCCAAAACATCTCTGAAATCCATCCCTTGTTCCCACAACTGCCAACCTCCTAGACCAAGCCACTATCCCCTTTCTGGGCTGCCCCTGGTCTCCCAGCTCCCGTAACTGCCCACCCTCTTCAATCTACGTTTAGAGAACTCAGCTAATTATAGCACTTAACAACTTGGCTTAAAAGCCTTTGATGCTTTGACTCCTCTTTCTTACTTCCCACTCTTCTAGACTATGCCTTCCTCACCTGGGCCTTCATGCCTTCTTCTCATTCCCCAGGCTCAGTTTGCTCTCCCCTCAGCTGTTCTCAGCCTTTGTACACCAGCCCAAGTAGCACTTTCCCAGAGAAGCCAACCCTCACCTCCCCACCTAATTTAAGACCCTGCTATTGTTCTTCCTCATGACTTCCTCTAAAGCACTAATCATAATCCACAAGTATTTGATTCGTTCATTTGCTTACTTATTTATCATGGGTCTCCCCCATTAGACTGTCAGCTCTGTGACAGAAGGGACTGAGCATCTCCTGTGTATGGTTGTATCTTGCCTGCCAAGCACCCTGCTCCTCACAGGGAAGACTCTTAAAAAATAGTTGATGGATGGGTCAATAACAATCTTGTGTAATATTAGAACAGGAGTAATGGATGTGTTGAGGAGGCACTGCTTAATCATTTATTTTTATGAAATACCCCAAGCTAAAACACTGACATTCCAAGGGGAGGGGGATGTAGTCTAATGCAGCACTTATTATGTGGCAAGCTCTTTTCTAAATATTTTACGTGGATTAATTCATCTAATCCTAACAACAAACCTCTTGGGAGAGGCTATTTGTGTCCTTGTTTTACAGATGAGACACCAGGCCCAGAAAACTCAGTAGGTGCTTGGTAGTGAGGAGTGCATTGGTGCTATCATCTTTGAAGTCTTAACCACTAACTATTCTGCCTCTTCTGCTAAAACTCTGACCATATGTACTCTGAATTTATTTTCTTACATTTTCTGATCCAGTATCATTTCTAAGTCAGTCAACCTTCCCATCGCCAAATGCTAACAGAAATGCCTACTGCCCTAGGAATTAAGCCAAACAAGTGGGAAAAAAGAATGGAGATGATCAAAAACTGTTCCAGGCCATAAACATGCCAACCCACTTCATCACTGGTGTGGCTCACTGAGAGCGGATGTAATGATATTAACGAGGTCATGTATAAAATATACTCCCCCCGGATCTCATCAAAGTCACTGATGTCCCGTGGCTTGGCTTGCTTCATCTCTGGTACACTGGCAAACCCCTCATCTTAGAAACATGAAAAAGTAGAACCAGCCTGAGGTTCTAGTTATGAGGCTGTCCACCCACTGGGTATCTTGGAAAGTTCTCAAATTTTATGAATTCTGATAAAAGAGAGTAACTCTGGAGGAACAGGCTGTGAGGCTTAACTGGTACTGCCCAGGGAAGTTCACCGATACTCAGAAATAAACAATCAGTCTAATTCTTGTTTCACTCCAAGGCTTCTCAAGGTCAAAATTTGCTCATTCTCACCTTTTAGAAAAATGTCAATGAATAACTATAAATCCAATGTGACCATGCTACATCTATCATATGTGACCAAAACATAAATTCATTTTTTAAAAAGTGTTCCAATTTTATACATATAATTGTTACCTTTTCCCAAATAATGGTATAAAGTTAAGATAACACAGAGGGAAAAGTGACATATTACTCCCTATAACAATAGATTTTAGCTGGCAGTTTTAAATTAGGAATCAGAAATAAAACCTGAGTGCTTAATTCTGAGAACACCATTTACTTCTTTTTTTATTTTTTACTGTAAATCAATGAGTTCTTGATTTTTAACACATACACATACACACACCTGCAAGTACCTACTTACATATCTGTATGTCCAAAGACACATAAATTTGTGCAAATTACTACTTATCCCATCAAGATTCTGGAATGTGGGAATATATATGAGAAGCGGAGATGCATGTTACCCTGTTCCAGAATTTCTTCTGTCCCTGGTTCCTGATTGATCAAGTTTTGTTTCATTATAATTTACTGTTCATTCATCCTGCTATCATCTATTTTGTACATTGTGAAGAATATCGAGTTGTAGAAAGAAATAGGTCAGAGGCCATAAAGAGTAGCATTTGTAATTGCAACTGTCAGTTATTTTTATAGTTTAGGTTTTTAGTGAGACCTTGAGAATATATAGAATTTCTTTTTTTTTATTATTTATTTGATAGACAGAGATTACAAGTAGTCAGAGAGGCAGGCAGGGAGAGAGAAGAGGAAGCAGGCTCCCTGCTGAGCAGAGAGCTTGATATGGGGCTCGATCCCAGGACCCTGGGTTCATGACCTGAGCCGAAGGTAGAGGCTTTAACCCACCCAGGTGCCCCTATAGAATTTCTTGATGAATTCCTGAGACTAGACTTGATTTCATGCACCTACTTGGGTCCCATTCAAGAGAAAGGGAGCAAAGGGTTTGTAAATTAATATATGGGCTTTCATTAGGTCATGAAAGTTGACCTTGGGATGCCACCAAAAGAAGGATAAGTTAGCCTGGACCAGAGCTCAGTAAGAACACAGAGGCTTGAGACCTCAGCCAGGGCAAGACAGTGGAGGGTTCTCTCCTTTTTTCCAGTGTGGACACAGGTTGTTAATATTTGTTAGTGAGATATTGTTAATATCTCTCCCTAAGGAGATGTAGGTCCAATGTCATAGAGGAGACTTGGGACTCTCAGCTTGGAGAATGAAGTTCAGAAAAACGGAATGACTGCTCCATTTAAAAATAAAGACTTCCAGAAGTGCCATTTTGACCCAGAGTTTTCAAAAACTCTCACTAAGGGAGTTAAAGTGGACTTCAGTTCAAGCAGATTGTTACAGAGAATGGTAAGATGTCTTGTCAATGATAGGTACTCACTGAAGTATGTAGGATGTCAATTCAGAAATGTTTCTGTTTTAAGCCTGGGAGTCTTACTTTTTGGGAAGACCATGGGTTGCATTGATTCATTGATTCCACCATTGGCACTTCCAAAGCATTAACATGTAGAACAGCAAGGCACAGAAGGGAGTCACCTCTTAAAGTATACATAGGCAATTCCTTTTCTTGTCATCTATTAAATAACTTATCAGTTTGTTTAGAACCCATCTCCATGGTAACTGTAAAAAAAATCTGTTATTTGGAATTGAATTTTTTAAGAATGGCCTTATAACACCTACCAAATATTTTACCTTTGATCATCAATTCTACCCAACAATAGTCAAGTATTGGAGTTAAGGCAAAGTGTAAACTTTGGGTTGAATTTGCCTATTAATTCAGGCAAAAGTGAAATTGTTTTACTTTAAATTTTCTGGGTAATTGCCCTAACCCTCCACTTTGATTGAACTTGGAGACATAGCCAGAGAAGTGTTTCTCCCAGGATTTTCTCTTTAGTTTGTAGATAGGTATTTATTATACAACATAAATGGAACCTAAAGCAAGCTTTAAAAAAAAAAAAAAAAAAGCCTTTTGAAAATAAATCATACTCAAACTACCAATTACCCAACATCTCATCACTGAAAGGGAAAGATGATCTTTTTTCTAGCTATAAGACGAATCTGCTGCTGCCAGCTAGCTGTCTAACTTCCTCTCTCCTACTGGGGTCTGTTTCTATCTAACTTCCTGCATTAGCCCACAGCCTAAACTCCTACTAGTTGATAAATGTTCCAAAATTTTCAGTGCTCTTCCCTGTGCCTTATTCATTGCTGAGCCTCTGCTAAGTGCTGGGTATTTTATTTTAAAGCCAGCTCTTAATTATTTGGAGGCCAATTAGCCAGAGTCTGGAATTAACTTGACTCTGCTCTCCCTCTGTTTTCTTTTCTGCTGCCTGCCTTTTGGCCATAGCACAGCTTGTTAGTTCCTTCTTGGGGGAATGAGAGGCAGGAGTAAGGTAGGAATAAAAGCCTGGAGACTCAAATAAGTTCATTTTGTTATTTGTTGGCAGCTCTGGCTAAAAGTTTGGCAAGGCGGTGTATTAAAAGCACACAATAACAGTAAACTTTCTTTATCAAGTATATCTCATTTATCCAAGCTCTCCCAGGAGAAGTTGGAAGCCTCCAGAATTGCACTCGGTACCTTATATTATGGCAGGAAAAAAATAAAGTTTCTCTGACTTGGCAAGAACTTGTTTAATGAGCAGCTTTGCTTGGTACTGAATCCTTTCAGATCGGCAAGCACAGGGCAATGAGCCATTGAAAATCAAGCTACCACACTGTCGAAAGCTCAGGACAGCCAAGCTGCAATGGTTCTAGCTAACGATGGAGTTTATGGTTTTTGTTACATTTCCTTTTTTCTTAATAAAACGAAAGAAAGAAGAAGAGAAATGAGGGAATTGAAATAAAGATATGCTTATATTGGACATACAAAAATAACATGATGAAGTCTTCAACTAGAATAAATTATTACATCATTATTTTACGTCAATTGAGATATAAAAATAAGATATCACCGTGTCCTGAATTGCATTCTACAAGTAGAGTTCATTTTACCAGTTTCCCATTTTCTGGGGGTAATTACAGTGTTTTGAGAAAATGTAACTTTGAAATAAGGAGCTTTCTTATAGGATTTGATGGCAACATTTGATTCTGAAAGACTAGGACAGCTATTCTGATAGGGTGTATGAGAACTTATTATGAAATCCCCAATTGCACTGTTATTAAGTCATCTAGTAATTTCTGTTTTGTTGATACCTTAAAGATCTGAGAATCATATTTTCCCTTATGTCTACCAGAGTGTGTCAGGGTGTCTGAGGGTCTTCCCTTCAACTGAGAAAGACAAAAGAGAAAAAACGTGACAGATCATATAAAAGATAAATTTAGATACAAAGAAGGAATTTCATACCTTTGAAAGCATCAGCCTGCATCTCTAAGGGAACGGCAGGGCTGTCTTTGAAGACAAAATAATTTCTCATTTACACAGATCACTTAAAATGTGATTCTGTGAGATGGGAGGGTGGATGGTTGAAATGATTCTTAAGGTGGTGGGTTATTTGCACACAGCAGAAGAATACAGCCAGAGAGCCCTGGATTCATATCCCTGTCCTGCAACACGCTGGTGCCGTCACCTTGAGCAACATGCATAACCTTCTCAGGCTTCAATTTCCTCAACTTCAAAATGATGGTCATGAAAATGTACAACAATTCTGTGAAGGTTAAATTAGATCAATATGTAAAATCCTTACTATGGTGTCTGTATCATAATATGTTTTCAGAAGGTAACAGTTATTTTTGTTAAAGTCCTTTTCAACTTTCTGAAAATAGAGTAGTACCACAGATTCTAATTTATACCTCTGAATAGCAACTCTTGAATGCCTAACAAAATAAAGCAGTGACTCTCCATACTCATGCTTATGATGATAAATCAGAAAAGAGACATAAGAAACAGATGCTAAAGCAAATCAGTTTTTCCTAATTCTTGGCTTTTTGATAGCTCACAATGCTAAACCTCTTTTTATTGTTATTATTTTCATCTATTTTTGATTGGTCCCCTGTCTACTTTGAAAAAACCTCCGAGAATACTTAAAACAAAAATTAAGCAAAAAACGATATACTAGATATTTCTGACAGAACTGTTCAGCATTTAAAGATTTATTTTAGAGAGAGAAAGAGAGAGAGGCAGAGAGAGAAACATATCAGAGGGAGGGGCAGAAGGAGAGGGAGAGAAGCAGACTCCCCACTGAGATCAGAGCAAGGGATCTCACTACCCTGAGATCATGACCTGAGTCCAATGCTTAACTGACTGGGCCACCCAGAAGCCCCGAACTGTTAAACATTTAAATTCAAAACAGTTTAAAGGGCAACAGTCAAAAAGAGAGAGAGAGAAAAGATGAGTATGCCAAGAATTAGTAATAACCACTGAGATTATTACAATTCAAGTTTAAGTTTAACATTAAGAGTTCTGGCAGCCAAACCAAAGAGCTCCTTTAAATCATTAAATATTTAGAACCTTAATGGAATGAATTCTGTCAGTGACCCTTTAGTGTGGAACCCTGCAAGGGTCTGTGGCTTTCATGGGGTTTTCATGGGACTTCAAATCACCCATCACCCTCCATCATAGGTTTTAATGTACGATTTTAATATACTCTTACAATGTACAATGAATCAAGGGTTTGAGCCTTCAGTTCTCATTATTTTGAATTATCTTGAGAAAATATGGAAATTGTTTGGAAGCAGAAGACACAACCCAACAAACTTATGTTCATAAGAAATATACAGAGAAAAGGGTTAGTAAACTTTAAGGATCCCATGGTCCATTTTCCCCTCCTAAGTTTACCTCTATAGACATAGAGGGAATTCCTTACTTTGAAGGTAATTTTAAGCATCAGCATGCATCTGTGAGGGAATGATGGGGCTATCTTTAATATAAAATAAGTTCTTCGGGCGCCTGTGTGGCTCAGTCGGTTAACCACTTGACTTTGGCTCAGGTCACGATCCCAGAGTCCAGGAATTGAGCTCCGTGATGGGCTCTCTGCTCAACAAGAGGTCTGCTTTGCCCTCTCCCTCTGCTCTTCCCCACAGGTGTTCTGTCTCTCCCGCTCACTTTCTCTCAAATTAATGCATAATCTTAAAAAAAAAAAAGGTCTTGATTAATCTCTGAATTAGTGAAATTTGATTCTGAGTGATGGGTTGGTAGTTAGCTAAAGTGATTCTGAAAGAGGTTTTGCAAAATTTACCACAGCCAAGCAGATTATCATGAATTACTCAGTGCAGGCTGCATCAGCCTGGTCTTGGCTAAGGTTGTTCTGTAGCATCACTGCCTGAAATCACACATAAAAGATTTAAGAAAAGTTGTGCTCTGTATACAGTTCCTTAGATTCTTGAGAATTTCAAACTAGCTCATCAAATTGTAGCAATTGCCTGTTTCATGCCAAGCACCGCGCACTGTGGGAAACCATCTATATGTTTACCGTAGGTGTCAAATTAACCCAGAAAAAATGAGAAGCTACCTTTGAATTGGGTTTCATCTGACCCAATTTAAACTTAGAGGCTGGAGTAGTCTTTTGTTGGTATTATAGCCAGAAGCTGCTATTTTTTTATGCTATTTGTCTTTCAGGTTTCCATTTCAAAGATTATCCTTTCCAATATGTAACCTTATTATTTTTACAAAGACTTTCATCATGTTTGACTTCCTAATTCATTTTATCTCTTGTTTTTCCATCTGTTGTATACTCAATTTATTAAGCTCAGTAGTGCAAAATATAAGTTATTTATTTAATTTGAATTGGATATCTACAAAAGATAAGCTACTGTGGTCTGAATGTTCCTCAAAAAAATGCATGCTTATTATTTCATCCTGTAAAAAGGAACATAATATTGTATATTTCCTACACATTTTAGGTAAGCTGCCAGGATTACTGAGCTTATGTTGGGTACCTTGAGAATTACATTGTGTACAATGTACACAATGGTGCTGAACCAATATTATGTGATAATGACTAAAACTGTGTATTGGACAGCATTGTAGTAGAGTAATGATGTATAAATCTTTCTGCTTTTTAAAATAAGAAAATATTGTTACTACTGAATTATTTTATATCATCTTGTACATAAGCATCCTTTTAAAAATCTTTAAAAAGGCAGAATACTTGTGCTACATATTTCTTTTCTTCTAACACAAGATTGACCACTGAGAAATATTTACCTTGTTTTAAGCCCTCTGTACTTTGAGATCTATCGCCACATAGCTTTGTCAATCAACATCGCTCACTCCAGTATAGTCTGGAAGTTACCTTATGCTACTTTATAGAAACTCCTGTTGAAAGAGAATGGTTAATCATCTCTTAGCTCAAGAAGAATCCATGTCTGAGACCTGTAGCAAAAATGCGAAGCATATCTATCCCTAAAAGCTGCCATTTTCATCACAGGGCCTTTCATTTGCATCTTGCTTGGGTATCAATAAATCACAGGTGGTCAGTACACAGCAGCACACCATTCTCCATACTGGGAAAAGAGGCTCATTAGTTCCCCGCTCTGTCCCTTCCTGAAATGAATTCCGCTCTGTTTACCTACCAGATTTGTTACTTCCTCCACATAAGAAGGCATTCATGAGAACTCCTGGATTCTTTCAAAAATCTGTTTTGAGAACACCACAATTTAAAAGTGAACAAAAGGGGGCGCCTGGGTGGCTCAGTGGATTAAAGCCTCTGCCTTCGGCTCAGGTCATGATTCCCAGGGTCCTGGGATCGAGCCCTGCATCGGGCTCTCTGCTCCGCAAGGAGCCTGCTTCCCCCCCCTCTCTCTGCCTGCCTCTCTGCCTACTTGTGATCTCTGTCTGTCAAATATATAAATAAAATCTTAAAAAAAAATAAATAAAATAAAATAAAAATAAATAAAAGTGAACAAAAAAAATGTGAAGAGATACCTCACAAGATATATGAATGACCAAGAAGCATATAAAAAGATGCTGTACATCACTAGTCCGCAGAGAAGTGCAAATTAAAACCACAGTGAAATAACACCACACCCCCACTAGAGTGACTAAAGTTAAGATGACTGACGAAAGTTGACAAGGACTCAGAGCAACAGGAACTCTAATACACTGCTGACGGCAATACAAAATGATATAGCTGCTTTGGAAAACGTCCTAAATATACATTTCCTGAGTGAACCAGCAATTTGCATTTCTAGATATTTATCCCATAGGAAATGAAAACATATGTTGCACAAAAATGTATATGCGAATGTTCGTGGCGGCCTCATTCATAACAGCAAGAAACTGGAAGCAAATTTAATCTCTATCAACTGGTGAATTAATAAACACATTGTGCTATATCCATACCACAGAAAAATACTCAGTAATAAAAAAGGATGAGATATTAATACATGCAATAACATGGGTGAACATCCAATATCACGCCATGTGAAAAAAGCCAAACACAAAAGAGAACATACTGTGTGACTCCAGTTACAGAAAATTCTAGACAAGACAAAACTATACTGACAGAAGACAATCAATCAATGGTTGTCTCAGCTTGGGAAATTTAAGGAGAGGATTTTCTGCAAAGGGTCTGAGGAGTCTTTAGGGTGATAGTAATACTCTATCTTTACTTTGGTGATGGTTGCCCAATTATATCTAATTACCAAAATTCATCAAACTGCACACTTAACATTGACGTACAATTATATATAATTACCAGAATTTATCAAACTGTACACTTAACATCTGTGAGTAACACTTCAATGAAATATTTTTATTCTGGATTGCTTTTTTTGGTTCATTGTATTTGTTATAAAGTGTTTTAAAACTTACTTCAAATTATTGATCCTTCTTACCTAGAAAATCAACTCTGATAATTCAGAAGCCCTCTCATGCCATGACTGCCCCCATAAAACAAACCATTCCCCTTCTTTCAACTTCTGTTTTCAGAATGTAGTTGCTGCAAGTGTCCATGTGTTGTTTTTTTCCCTCTCTTTGTTCTAGGTCACAAGCAATAGGCACAGTGCCACCAGAAAAGTAAACACAAAACTGCATATCCCTTCACTTAGGAAAATATAGTAAAAATTCCTGAAAAGATTCTGTTTTGAAAGTGCCTGCATTGATAAAGGTGATGATATTTATTTATTTATTTATTTATTTTAAGATTTTATTTATTTATTTGACAGACAGAGATCACAAGTAGTCGGAGAAACAGGCAGAGAGAGAGAGAGGGAAGCAGGTTCCCCGCTGAGCAGAGAGCCCGATGCGGGACTCGATCCCAGGACCCTGAGATCATGAGCTGAGCTGAAGGCAGCGGCTTAACCCACTGAGCCACCCAGGCGCCCCAAAGGTGATGATATTTAGAATCAAGTATATATAAATAGGGTTGTTGGTACAGCAAGGTGTGAATGACTGACCTCTCACTTGTCTGCTGCAGACCTGAGAATGACCATGTCTTTTCACTAAAAAGGAAGAGTGAGACATACATGAGGCCCCAGATAGCAGAAATGCGGTCATTTTTGGAAGTTACACAGTTTGTATGTATGCAAAAATAAACCTCAGCTCTACAACTGTTTGAAATTAGAATTGCCTGCCTTGTGAAAGAGTGAGTCTCCTCCACTACAAATAATTACAGCAGAAATTGAATAAACATCTCTACAAAAGTCATAGATGTTATCCCAGCATCATTTTTTTTTTTAAGATTTTATTTATTCATTTGACAGACAGATCACAAGTAGTCAGACAGGCAGGCAGAGAGAGAGGAGGAAGCAGGCTCCTGGCCAAGCAGAGAGCCGGATGTGGGGCTTGATCCCAGGATCTGGGACCATGACCTGAGCTGAAGGCAGAGGCTTTAACCTACTGAGCCACCCAGGCGCCCCATCCCCGCATCATTTATGAGGTGAGACAGTGTGATCTCTAAGGTCTCACTTTACAGGGAGATTCTATTACACAATGAAACCATTAACGACCTTTTCATCTGTAGTTTGACCAAAGTCATGGGTTAAAAAGCAAGATTGTGCAGGGAATCACAGACTGCTGGCTTCAGCAAGACGAAGAATTTGGCCACGAAGAACAAGAAGAAAATAAGAAAACAGAGGTCCATTTCATAAGGTCTCAGCATGGTCTAAGGAGCGCCCCCCCTTTTAGGAACACGAGTTTCTTTTTTTTTTTTTCTTTTTTTTAAAGATTTTATTTATTTATTTGACAGAGATCACAAGTAGGCAGAGAGGTAGGCAGAGAGAGAGAGGAAGCAGGCTCCCTGCTGAGCAGAGAGCCCGATGCGGGACTCGATCCCAGGACCCTGAGATCATGACCTGAGCCGAAGGCAGAGGCTTTAACCCACTGAGCCACCCAGGTGCCCCTAGGAACATGAATTTCAAAGACAAGATGAAGGAATCAAGTTGAAAAGTGAGCACTAAAGTGACAGAGAGAAGGAAATGAGAGGAGGTAGTGTAGGTCCCTGTACATGAAGTAGTCATTGGATGATTCCTATCTTTTCAGTTCAGTGGGAGGCAAGGTGTTTTGAAAAGGAGGAAGAGAAGAGAAAGTGTTTTAAAGAAATACACAGTGGAGAATGGATGAATGAGAGGCTGTTGGAGCAGATGTGTCAACATAAAATTAAATATCTTGGATGGATTACTCACATGTTTTATGTCTCCCCTGGCAGCTCAGATTAAAAAAAAAAGAAGAAAGAAAAAGCAGGGGCGCCTAGGTGGCTCAGTGGATTAAGGCCTCTGCCTTCAGCTCAGGTCATGATCCCAGGGTCCTGGGATCGAGCCCCACGTTGGGCTTTCTGCTCCCCAGGGAGCCTGTTTCCTCCCCTCTCTCTCTCTCTCTCTCTCTCTCTGCCTATCTCTCTGCCTACTTGTGATTTCTCTCTGTCAAATAAATAAAATTAAAAAAAAAAAAGAAAGAAAGAAAGAAAGAAAGAAAGAAAGAAAGAAAGAAAGAGCAGACAGCATGTGCTCTAGGGTTAAGAGTAAGGTTTAATACATTCTCAGCTAAAGATCAAAGAAGAGAGAATTCCAGCAGTAGAAAAGAGCAGCATTAACATAGTAAACTGAAAACTCAGTGAAGCTAGAAAGGCTTAATGATGTGGATAAATAGAAGATGCTTAGAGGTATTAGGAAAGAAAATGGGAATAATCTCCACAGTAACCAACACCTGATGGCATCTTACCAAGGCTTTTTCCAGACACGTTTTTATTTAATTGCTGCAACAACTCTGCAAAGCATCATTATCTCCTAATTTTAAGATTAGGAAACTGATGGGGCACCTGGGAGGCTCAGATGGTTAAGCTTTTGCCTTCCGTTTGGGTCATAATCCCAGGTCCTGGGATGGAGCCCTGCACTGGGCTCCCTACTCAATGGGGAGTCTGCTTCTCCCGCTGCCTCTTCCTCTCTCTCTTTCTCTCTCTCTCTCTCTATCATGAATAAATAAATAAAATCTTAAAAAAAAAAAAAAAAGATTAGGAAACTGAAGCTTAGGTACAATGAGAGACCCTGACTGGGTTACAAGATTCTTATGGTGAGACTGGGATGTGAACAAGGTCTTCTACCAGCGAACATATGCTTTAATATCTCTTCTTCTGAACTCTGTCTTTTCTGTGTGTAGAGCCCAGAGTAGGGGACAGAGTGGGAGACAGAAGTAGCAAACTTCTCACAAGATGGTCATGCTCCCCAGCATGTCGTCAGTACCCAGTAGTATTAACAAGCACATTGCAGGGACTCAACTCAGTAAATACAATTAGAGGTAAACTGAAAGAAAAAAAAAAAAAAATGGAGAGCTACCAGAAGCCCAGCAAGGAAAACCGTTCTGTGAAACACCTTGAAAACCAAAGGAACATGCATGAATTAACCATTCTAAGTCACTTTCTTTTATACCATATAAACCATCACTGGTTTTTTACCTTTTTACCTTTTTCAGTCCTTTCATTGCATTTTTTATTCCACTGTTTGATACACCTTGACATTTCACTTCTGTTTTTGTTTTGTTTTAGTGATTTTATTTATTTATTTGACAGATAGCAGGAGAGAGAGTGAGAGAAGGCACAAACAGGGAGAGTAGCAGAGGGAGAGGGAGAAACAGGATCCCCGCTGAGCAGGGAGCCTGATGTAGGGCTCGATCCCAGGGTCCTGGGATCATTACCCAAGCCGAAGGCAGATGCTTAACCCACTGAGCCACCCAGGTGCCCCTCTGGTTTTGTTTTTAAAATAGTCTTCAGAGCAGGGGGCTTGGGTGGCTTAGCTGGTTGAGCATCTGACTCTTGATTTCAGTTCAGGTCATGATTTTGGGGTTGTGAGATAAGAGCCCCATGCTGAACTCCATGCAGAGTGTGGAACCTGCTTGAGATTCTCTCTCTGACCCTCCCAAGCTGCTCATACTCTCTGTCTTTAAAAAAAAAAAAAAAAGTCTTCAGAGCTATAACTTCTATTAAAGTAACAATTTATTTTTTAAAGTAGTAATTTAGAAAGGATTAATATAACAATATATTTATCTTTTTCATTTAGCATGAGATAGAAGCTAAAGCACTATTTAAATAATATAAATTGTCAAGTCCCTTTCATTTGGATGCGTATTGCTTATTCTATATATCTTAGATGGTAGTAAACATGGCTTGAATTAAATTACAGTTACAGGCATTATATTTAAGCAATACGTCTTCAATGCCCCTAGAAGAAGGCTTTTATTTCTAGAAATACCTTCAAGATTTTCACTTCCTGCAAAGTTGTAAAATGTTGATCACTCTTGTATTCATTTTATAATCCAGTGGTCATCAAACTGGGTTATGTGTTCCCACAGAAACTTTACAAATGCTTGCAAGCAAGATCCAGTTTGAAGACATTAGTTACAGATAATCAGCTTCCCCCATATATGCTTTCCTAAGTGGGTCTGCCTGACAATCTATAGTTGATGGTCATGCCTGTGCTCCTTTTCCCCTCTCTTTCATCATGTCCTTTCTCCCACTTTCCAGAAGAAATGCATGCCTCTCACCCATTCTGCATTACAGTATGGTGGCAGAGAAAGCCTTGGGGTATAAAGAAACTTAAAGACACTACAAAAAGGAACAGTATGAAATACTGTGTTTACCAAGTCTTCCTTTATCAAGGCACCAAGTTTGTCTCTCAATTGCATATTTGAATTATCTCAAGGAGGAAGTGAAAATTTCCATGTTTACTTCCAACCATTCAAACTTAGATCTTCAAATAAAAACACATATTGGAGATAAATTGATTTTTTCATATTTTCTCTTAACTCAGACATAAATAAGAGACTTTTTGTTTTTATTATTAACAGTTTTATTAACTTTAGCCACATATTTACTGGATCTAAGGCATCCATATACATTTTCTACCTGGGTAGGAGTAGGCTTGCTGTCATTTTTGTCATCCAATTCTTTGCTCGTTTATTCCTTCTTATTTGAAAGACTTATATGAACCTTAGCGGAGTTATGCTGTGGTAGGGGAAAGTGTGAGTCGAAAATTTCAGAGATAAGATCAAACTACTCCAGGGGTCTCTGGTTTAAAACAGTACCTGGTGTGGTGCAAGGAGCACACCCTGCTGGCCAGGTTCAGTGTCTGTAAAACGCACCGTCCACTTTAAAATTCTGGTGGTGAAGCCTCAAAGAAACAACTAATGTTAATCGTTGTGTGAACTCTGGAGTACTATGAACACAGGTATTTTTATTCTAGAAAAAAATAGGAGAGAATACGGCCTAATCAATAAAACCACAACTTTGTCCTTGATTCCTATCACTTCTCTTCTCCTGGTTGGTACTGCAATGTTACTTCTACTTCCATTTGTCAACCAAAAAGTGCTCAGTACTCAGTGCTATCTGGTCAGTGCACCTTCCTCCTTTCTAGCAGCTTGAGGACCCTCTTCACCTCTACAAATCTTCTCTTTATCTCCTGTCCCTGCTGACAGTTGATGGCCAGCTTTGACACACTAAGCATGAATCATTCTTCCCAGGGTGTTATGACAGCATGTCAATGTGGAATTATGGATAAAGTTACACTTGACAGACTCAGCTGGAACAGCTACAAGATCTGAAACAAAGCTGTCTCGGAACACAACAGATAATGACCTTGATAGACATGCTGAAGGTCAAGGCTAACTTCTTTAATTGCACATACACTGTAATTCTATTTCACAAAAGCAATGATATCCCAGAGCCTGCTTCTCTGAACAGTCATTTTACTCTTTTGTGGTTAAAAATGTAATTCCTCATAATGGCACCCACAGTGTGCTGCAGTTACATAGAAATGCACTTCCAGTTATAATCTATCACGTAATTAGAAGACATCGGCAAAGCACCTGCCAAAAAAAGTAGCACACTGTAAATACTATTAGTTCCTCTCTTATATCAATGCAGAACTGTGCTGGCAGTAAAACCAGCTGATTGATGCGCAGCATTATCTGAAGCAAGAGCTGGGAGACTTCCTAAAACACAACAGTGACTTAAAAGTCAACGAATAACTCAACACAACCGTTTGGGAAGAGCAGTCTGGATATCAAATTAGAACTGTCTAAAACAAACACCTTCTGTGCCAAGTGGCTTCTACATAGACCCTGTATTAGATTTGCATGGTTATTCAGTGCAGCAGATTATGGGTCTCTTAAGCTACTCTACTTTTCAAAAATGTAGTGATTTCTTTATATTTAACAAAGACACTAGATATGTTAAATAAACTGTTTCCCCCCACCCCACCACCACTGACCGTGATTCCAATTCAAAATAACAAGATTACCCTTTCCAAACCTAAAACATGTGAGACAGGATGAAAATAAAAGTTTATAGGAGAAAGATTTCAACTGATTGGTATAATGGAAGGAATGAGAGCTTGAAACAGTGGAGAGGAGACCAAACATCTTTGGGGTAAAGCCAAAGAATCCAAGCATTATCAATGCGAAATTTAAGAAACCAAGGGGGGAAGCAAAATACAACAATTCACTTAGGGGGCTAAAATATTCCAAGACCATGGCTTAAATATGTGAAGCAAATGGAAAACATTATCGTGATAATACAATGTTTATAAGGAAAGAAGTTAAGATGTAGGGGTTAGGTATTTGGGCTCTGGGGTTCAATACTGCCAAGTTCAAGCCCCATCCTTGCCACTGAACAGCCTTGCCTGATTTCCACGGTTCACTCTCTGACGCTTGGTTTCCCCACGGGTACAACTGGAGATAAAACCAGTATCTATCTCTTATGATAACTAAATGATGTATTGCAGCTAGAAGGGCTTGGTTTAAGTTAGCTAATACTGCTATTTTTGCTTTTTTGTTCATAGTGTTATGTATTACACCATGCTGAATAAAGACAAGACAAGTACACAAGTCATTGAACACTGCCGACCCATCATCTAAAAGATGACACTGGCACTACGGTATCTTAACAGCTGCAGCTTAGAAGAGAGACAATATGCTTTTTAAATAAGGAAAACTAGGGTGCCTGGGTAGCTCCGTTGGTTAAGCAACTACCTCCGGCTCAGGTCATGATCCCAGAGTCCTGGGATAGGGCCAGCATCAGGCTCCCTGCTCAGTGGGGAGACTGCTCTCTCTCTCTCTCTCTGCTGCTCCGCCTGTTTGTGCTTTCCTGCTTGCTGTCTAATGAACAAATAAAATTTTAAAAAATAAATAAATAAATAAGGAAAATGGTACAGCATTATTAAATGTTATTGGTCAACTAATTTATAATTCTGGGCTCTGAAATATGAAGAATCTGAGAAGGAAAGTCAGAAATATAGTTAATTATCTCATGGAAAAGGCAGTCTCCTAGATGCAGTCTTTCAACCTCCACTGGCCCACATAAGAATGGGCCTTGGGTCTGGAACACTTCCTAACCAAGAGATAAAAAATCCATGCAGCTTGTGTGGGAACATACTTACTTGCAGTTCAGTGACTACTCTTTTGTCACCGCTAACAGCATGTGCATCACGTCACCCTACTGTTACACCTGTCCTCCACAAGGAGAGGATGAGGTGTCTGTAGGCCAACTGCTCTGCATTGGCTATAGGGAAAGACCCACTGGCCATGGAAGGCTGATACCCGTCACTGAAGGTGATCTTGCTCTGTCTCCTCTCTATAAAGTACTGTTCCATTCAGTACTTGACTGTGTTGTGTTTTCCAGTGACTCCAATACAAAGATGCAGTGAGCATTTAGAGTCCCCTCCTGGGATTAGTAACTGGTGCACAATATTCTATTCCCTTAGGATTGATAACTGGTACCTGGTATTCTGCTCTACACTAATAAACTTGGAAATAGAACCTAGGGGAAAAAGTTAAAGAAATGAAGACATAGCGAGAAAAGATATTATTGAGAGGTTACTATAATTTTCCTTGCTGTGAAGTCTACTATCTCCAAAATTAATATAGCTATGCCAGCTTTCTTTGGATTAGTGTTAGCATAGTATATTTTTCTCCATTCCTTTACTTTTAATCTACCCATGTCTTTTAATTTAAAACAGGTTTCTTGTAGACTATATAGTTGGGGCTTATTTTTCTATTCATCTGAAAGCCTCATTTTTATGTTTTTTTATTTTTTATTTTTTTTTAATTACAGTTCTTTTATTTTTATATATATATATATATATATATTTTAATTTTTTATTTTTTATAAACATATATTTTTATCCCCAGGGGTACAGGTCTGTGAATCACCAGGTTTACACACTTCACAGCACTCACCAAAGCACATACCCTCCCCAATGTCCATAATCCCACCCCATTCTCCCAAACCCCCTCCCCCCAGCAACCCTCAGTTTGTTTTGTGAGATTAAGAGTAACTTATGGTTTGTCTCCCTCCCAATCTCATCTTGTTTCATTTATTCTTCTCCTACCCCCTTAAGCCCCCATGTTGCATCACCACTTCCTCATATCAGGGAGATCATATGATAGTTGTCTTTCTCTGCTTGACTTATTTCGCTAAGCATGATACGCTCTAGTTCCATCCATGTTGTCGCAAATGGCAGGATTTCATTTCTTTTGATGGCTGCATAGTATTCCATTTGAAAGCCTCATTTTTAATTGATATATTTAGAACATTCACATTTGAAATGATCACTGATATAGCTGGATTAATATCAGTCATATTTGTAACTATTTTCTATTTGTTGCCTTTGTTCTTTCCTTCCTTTTTTGTCTTGCAGTGTACGTTTATGAGTAATCCAAGTCCACTCTCAAATAACACTATACTGCTTCATGAGCCATACAGGCACCTGTTTATTTGGCTTAGTGTTCTCTAAACTTCTTTGATCTGTGGTTTACTGTCTATCATTAATTTTGGAAAATTCTCAGCCATTATTATATATTTATTCTGTTACCTTTTCTTTCTTCTCCTTCCAATATTCACATTATATGTATGTATGTTACATATTGCAATTATTCCACAGTTCTTGGATATTCTATTCCATCTTTTCTCAACTCTTTTTTTTCTTTAAATATCCCCTGCATTTTAGTTTTAGAAGTTTGTACTGACATATCTTCAAGCTCACTGATTTTCTTCTGGTCATCTGCAGACCACTACTAAACCCACTGAAGGGATTCTTATGGGGCTTTTGCTTTCTAGTATTTCCTTTCAATCCCTTCTTAGAATTTCCATTTTTCTGCTTACATTAACTATGTATTCTTGCATATTGTTCACTTTTTCCATTACAGTCCTTAGCGAATAATCAATGTTATTGTAAATTCCTAGTCTAGTAATTCTAAAATCTCTGCCTTGTCTAAAATCTGATCATAATGCTTGCTTTGTTTTTTCATATAGTGTTTTGTTGTTGTTGTTGTTGTTTTGCATTTTTTCACACCCTAAAACTTTTTGTGGAAAGCTATACATGATACAACAGACAATACAAACTAGCAAACAAATGTGAAGTAGAGAGGACTTTAGAGTGAAATTTTATGTTTATCTGGTTAGGAGTTAGACTGTGTTTACCATTTGCCCTTGCTGTAATGTCAGAGGCTAAAGTTTCCTCCAATGTCCTTTTCTTTTTTTTTTTTAAGATTTTATTTATTTATTTGACAGACAGAGATCACAGGTAGGCAGAGAGGCAGGCAGAGAGAGTGGAGGAAGCAGGCTTCCCTCAGAGCAGAGAGCCTGATGCGGGGCTCGATCCCAGAACCCTGGGATCTTGACCTGAGCCGAAGGCAGAGGCTTTAACCCACTGAGGCACCCAGGTGCCCCAATGTCCTTATTTTTATCTCTTCTGTTGTTTTTAGGTGTCTCCAGAAATTCCATAAAGAGGGTTTCAGACTTGCAGTTCTTTTGGCTTTAATCCCCTGTTATTATAGAAGACCCCTATTGGTGTGCTCTCCAGTATACCCCCAGTGATTAACAGAAAGAAGGCCCTTAATAATTCTAAGCTGAATGAAAGACTAATGAGAAAGGTAATGCAAGGTATAAAGAAGGGTTTTCTGAAGGCTGTTAATGGCCTAGACTATGTCAGTAAGCCAGGTTGTGAAATCTCCCCATGTGCCTTAAAAGCGGCCCAGCTTTTAGTATGTGCAGTATGGTTTCTGAGTTCTTCTATTAGAAAGTGAAAGCATGGATCTACCAGTTTCTTAATGTTTCTTACAGGTTCTTCTCCTGATTTTTGTGCACTTCGCTCAGGATATCCTGACCTCAGTACACTGCCTCATATGGATTAAGAAAGGTTTACATTGCTACACCTCAACATCTCAACTGAAGTTTAGTCTTTTATGCCTTAGAATTACTGTCTTCATTTACTCAGTAAATATTTGCTGAATATCACCTGTGTGTGGGTTGCTGGTGTTCTGTCTTCTAATATATTACATTTGTCCACTTGCTTCTACCTTATGTGACTTATTCTTATTGTAAGAAAAGTTAACTCAGAATAACTCCTCTTTCTACCACACGCTCCTCTCGCAATATTTAGGTCAACTAAATAGCTCTTAATATCCCAAAGACATTGACTGATACCTCTATGGGGTTTTCCCTATGTTTTTCTTTCCAGTGCCAGAGGTACTGTCCCTAACCAGTAAAGGTTGAGCACCTGTCCCTAACCAATAAAGATTTATATGTTCTCCAAAATCATTTTTTAAAAGATTTTTGTTTATTTATTTGTTAGAGAGAGAGAACACAAGCAGAGGGAGTGGCAGGCAGAGGGTGAAGCAGGCTCCACACTGAGCAAGGAGTCTGATGTGGGACTTAATCCATAGACCCTTGGATCATGGCATGAGCTGAAGGCAGGCACCTAACTGACTGAGCCACCCAGGTGTCCCTGTTCTCTGAAGTTCTTACATTCTAATTGCCAGATAGTGAAACTCTAATAAAAGTTTCGTATTCAGCTGAAGGCTTGATCCTGAGCATTATTTACTTAGATTATAGTGCTTTCCTTTTTGAGTAGTAAGGAAAGTTGATATATGAGCCTTGAACAGAAGGCTATTTTTTAAAAATTTTATTTATTTGACAGAGATCACAAGTAGGCAGAGAGGCAGGCAGAGAGAGAGGAGGAAGCAGGCTCCCTGCTGAGCAGAGAGCCCGATGTGGGGCTTGATCCCAGGACCCTGGGATCACGACCTGAGCTGAAGGCAGAAGCATTAACCCACTGAGCCACCCAGGCACCCAACAGAAGGCTACTATACCTCTGGCACTGGAAAGAAAAACACAGGGAAAACCCCATAGAGGTTATCAGTCAATGTCTTTGGGATTTTAAGAGCTAGTATTCTGCAGTCTTTCCACTCCCAACCACCATGACTATGATCAATGACCTGACATAATCACAAACCTTTGGATATTCGTATTTCTTCATATGCTCCGTATCTGTTTATATCACCCATTTCTACTATGAGTAGATGAATCTCTTAAATCCAATGATCTCAAACATTCAGATTTTAGCATAAGGCTTTGCCTTACTATTTCTTATCTGAATCTCATCTTCCCTCTACAGTGATTCCCAGTAATGAGGAAGTTGTTCCTACATGTGAAGTTCCTTTTTAAATTAATCTTCTCCTTTGGTACTCTTCTTCATTAACTTTCACTATGTTTTCTAAGTTTCTTTGACTTGAAGCTGTTATAATTTATCCAGCAGGGATGACTTCAAAGGAGCATAGTCAGAGAGGACTTTAGAATGATTCAAAACAAAGAAAAGCAATAAGAATTGCAATTTAATCTTACAAGAAGTTTAATTTTTCCAGTGTGAGACAGTAATATACCCAGAAAATGTCAGGGAAACATAAGAAGCTAAACTCATTTCTCCATCTATGGCTTCATATAAAAAAAGAAAAAAATTAATGGATAGTAGTTGATTGATCATTTTCTACATGGGAAAACAAAATAAATGGGCTCCAAAACAATTCCCCAACCCATGTGCTAGTAATAACACAGTGCAGCAACAGACAAGGCATTTTAGGAATGCCTTGCGAAAAGAGTTCTCAAGTAATTTCCTTTCCTTTAATCATACAACCAAGGTATTTTTACACATGTGCATTAAAAAGTATCTACAAATAAACAAAAAGGAATCTGCAAACAAGGACCTCTTAGCACTTTTAGCATTTTTGGGGATCTTCCACTTCTTAAGGAGTTTTTCTGGCCTCTCCCACTACAGGGGACTATGGATATACAGGCAGACTGTCCCAGAGCCCAAGACAGTGATAAATCACCATTTATAAAATCTACAGTGACTCCTTCAGATTCTTAAACCAATTTATCCAGAAGTAGCTTAGGCACTGGCATCAATATGATGACTATGACAAACAAGTCTTGATCATGATAAAATCTCACTTCATACTTTAATTATAGAAGAACTATGGAACTAGTAAACTGATACAGTTAAATATCAAGCTCCAGAGGGATATTACCCTGGCCTGGCAGAGCAATGAATTCTTTGTGATTTGGCAGCAGCAGAATTTTTTTAATGGATCAAACATTTGAGTTGTATACAGTGTACACCAAACACAGACTATCAATCTCCAAATCATTATGTGGATTGCACACTAAAATTTTATACTACTCATTCTTTCTGGAATGATTCAGAAAGCGTTTTAACCCATCATAGCACCTCAGGGTAGGATCTAAAGTTCTCATTGTGCCAAAACAGTGTGAGAACTGGGGGCTCATAAAGACCTACTGATAAAACTCCAGGCAAGGGCAGAATTTGCTGTAATTTGAGGGAATACTTAATTCTCTGAAAATTCTCTGAAAATATCTATAATTTTTCCCTCATCCCCAACACCATCCAAACTATCTATTTATCTATCTATCTATACTATTTATTACTATCTCTACTAATCAATACTGACAATTCTGATCACACACACACATACACACACACTTTGCCCATGTGTGTATAGGTGTGTATGTCTAATTTACACTCAAATCCAAAAGTGCCCAATATTATTTTGAAAACTTTTTTATATGTAGAAAAATTGGTCTAGTCTCTAGTCCATTCTTCTTAGAACTAGGATCTATCTAAAATATTGCCCCAACGAAGAAGACAGAGTCCAACATTGACAGGCTATGTGTTCATTTTTCTAGCTTTCTTGGGCAATGAAGAAAATCTTTCCTGGTAAAGAGTTCCATTTGAGGGGCAAATAGTTAAGAAAAGATATATTTACATGTGTTTCCCAGTTCTTTCCCCAGGCTCTACTGAGTAGATATGCAGCCCAAATGAAAATGGGAGGAAAGGATTTGGATGTTGAGAGTGCAGGATTTAGAACACGGAACAGAAAATAGAGCAGTAATGGAGGGAATTGTTGGAAAGCAGGCATGAGGTTTTTTTGCTTGCTTGTTTTCATTTTGATTTTCTTTTGAGAAAGCACAAACTTAGCAACTGTAAATATTTATAGGAAGGATCTATTTTTTTGGTCCATCCATTCTTTCATTTAGTAGACATTTCTTGAGCATCTTCTATATAACAGACATTGTTCTAAGCATTATAGAAGAGCAACAAATAAAACAGGCTAGATTCCTATCCATAATGAGCTTGCCATTTATTTGGGGAAAACTAATAAACAATAAGCAAATGATATTAGTATTAGTTGGTGGTAAATGCAATGAAGAAAATGATACAAAGTGATGTTAAGGGGTGCAGTGTTATTTATACAAAGTAGTGAGGAAAGGCCTCTGAAGGGAGGTGACATTTTAGTCGAGGCTGAAGTGATGAAAAAAAATCTAGTCACAAAACAATATGAGGCAAAAGCATGCAAAACAGAGGGACTCTAGGGTAAGGACACAAAAATTGGTATATCTAAAGGACTAAATGATAGCCAGTGAGTGTGGTAAATGAGGGAAAGTGGTAGAAAATAACATCTAAGAGGTAAGAGTAGCCCATCAGCCAAAGAAGGACTTTGAATCTTGTTATTTTATTCTAATCACAAAAAGAATGTATTTTTTTTTAAAGATTTTATTTATTTGTTTGACAGAGAGAAATCACAAGCAGGCAGAGAGACAAGCAGAGAGAGAGAGGAGGAAGCAGGCTCCCTGTCGAGCAGAGAGCCTGATGCGGGACTCGATCCCAGGACCCTGAGATCATGACCTGAGCCGAAGGCAGTGGCTTAACCCACTGGGCCACCCAGGCGCCCCCACAATAAGAATGTATTATAGAGTTTTCAACCGAGGGAGGGGCATGATGTTATTCAAACTTTATGACAATCAGTCTCCCTATTGCATGGAGATGGATTATAGGAGATCAAACAACAACAACAAAGTAAAATCTGTTAGAGGGCTCCTAGTGTGGTACATGTAAAACAGATATAGCAGTGAAATGGTGAGGAGTGATCAGACTTAGCTTACAGTGGTTGTAAAGCCAATAGTTTCTGCTGACAGATTGTATGGCTGTGAAAGAAAAAGAACAAGGGTGTCTGAGGACTTTTCCCACAAACATCTAGGTGGATGGTGGTGCCATTAGGAAAATGAGAACCTTGGCTTGGTGTGGGGAGAAGAATCAAGCAATTTATGAGTTCCCGTTGAAAGAACAGCATTGACTATAATGAAAGAGGAAGGAGAGAAAGCAGAAAGATAGTATACAAACCTTACTTGGCAGGGGGGCATTTTTAGTTTTACTGAGTCTGCTCTTCGATTGTACAGGGAGCTTGAGGGAGAGAATGATTATTATATTACAGGTTTTGGGGATTAACATTAGTATTATCAACATTTAGTTGCAGGCTTGATATACTGATGGTTACTATTTTGTCTATGACATACAAGGAAGCAGAGACAGAGGGATGACTGGGATTTGAGAGTGGAGTTTCACAGACTGAGCTGAAGAGAAAAAAAGGAAGAGTGTTGCCTGGTAGAACTGAGGATATCTTCAAGAAATAGGCACAAATAAAGCATATAGAAATGTTCTTCTAGAGTTCATATTCTATCTGATGGGTGTGATAAAAATTTGAGAAGAAAGGTAGGGGTGTCCTATTTTTAATAGGATTCTTGGTTGGGGTGTCTGGGTGGCTCAGTCAGTTAAGCATCTGCCTTCTGTTAGGGTCATGATCCCAGGGTCATGGGATCAAGCCCTGCATCGGGATCCCTGCTCAACAGGGAGTCTCCTTCTCCCTCTCCCTTTGTGTGCTCCCTCCCTCTGTGTGCCCTCTCTCTTAAATAAATAAATAAATAAATAAATAAATAAATAAATATATATATTTTTTAAATTCTTGGAACCTAAGATAGATAAGCATGCTATTATAAGATGCTCGAATAATGAATTAAAGGGAATAATGAGGTAGAAAGAATGCCAAAGAATGGTCATAGTGTGACTGATGGAGCAAGCAAAGTAAAGCAAAAGAAAGCTTCACACAGAGTGTGGAACAATTAAATTATTTACTTTGGAGATAGTGATGACAAGGTCCAGGAGTAAATGTAGTGTGGGTTTCTGAGATGGAGTACAGAAGGGTCAAAGAAGAGGAGATAAACAGGTGAAGGAACTGAGGTCCAGGCTGTTCAGTGGGTCACTCCTGTGGACATGGAGGTGAGGATGGAGACTGACTTAATTACCAAAATATTTTTTTTTAAGGATTTTATTGATTTGACAGAGAGAGAGATATAGAAGAGCAGGAATACAAGCAGGGGGCTGAGCAGGGAGCCTGATGCGGGGCTCAATCGCAGGACCCTGGGACCATGACTTGAGCTGAAGTCAGACACTTAACGACTGAGCCACCCAGGTGCCCCCCAATTTACCAAAATGAATGAGCAAGACTGGGGGGGGCAGACAATAGCAAGAAGGTGGGAGAGGGGCAGTATTAGTTAATGGCATGTCCACAAGAGAAGGGTTGGGCCATAGCTGGACACAAAGAAACAGCCTAACAGATCTACTGTGTCACTTTGAGGAACCGCAGATGTGAAATAATACTCGGCTACAGTTTGAGAAGACTATAAGAAAAGTAGTGTCTTGAGGAGGAAGCCAAGTGGAGTATCAGAAGGCTTTGAGAACGAGCTGTGGAAAGAATGATGGGAAAGGATCTGGGAAGCCATAATGGAAGGAGTCCAGAAGAGAAGGAGCAAGGATGTCCATGTCAGGACAAAAACGCTTAGATCGTGGTTCCAGTACAGAACGAACAGGTCTGGACTTGGAAGGGAGGAGTTATTCTGTAGGCTTTAGACAGAGAAGAGAAACAGGCAGATTCAGCCTTAAGGATCTTTTTAACTTGGAAGGGCATTAGGCCAAAGAACTAAAAATCACTAGGAGCTGGGTGACATTGGTCCAAAGCTTTGAAGTTCCTGTCTTCAGTAGCTATACTGAGAGTTTTTAGAATAATGTATTCTTTTTACTTTCAGTTGTTTATTTATTTATTTAAAAAATAATATTAGGGATTATTTTACCTCTCCCTTTATACGTTTTGGTTATGATACAACTTCTACTGTGGCTGAACCTGAGAAATGAATCACAACTATCACAAATAATATTACTAAAACTTACAAAATTCTCCACAAGTAAATAAAGAAAAGTAGCTAATATTTACTGAGCATTTATTATGAGTCTGGCACTGTTCTTCATGAATCCTCTAAAGTTCACAAGAATCCTACGAACCCAATATTATTATTTACATTTCACCAATGCTGTAGCTAAGAATTAAGGTGGTTCAATAGTTTGCCCAGGGCCTTACAGCTAATAATAGTAAATTTGACCCTGGTCAGTCGTATTCTAGAGTGTACTGTTAGACAGCTGCTGGACCAGGCTAGACACGCAATCTAAGTTCTTTTTTTTTTTTTTTTTAAAGATTTTATTTATTTGACAGACAGAGATCACAAGTAGGCAGAGAGACAGGCAAAGAGAGAGAGAGGAGGAAGCAGGCTCCCCACCGAGCAGAGAGCCTGATGCAGGGCTCAATCCCAGGACCCTGGGATCATGGAAAGACAGAGGCTTTAACCCACTGAGCCACCCAGGTGCCCCACACAATCTAAGTTCTAAACATACCACTGGAGTATTTAAATACTTGAAAAGTGTTAAAAAAAGAAAGAAAAAAAAAAAGTAAGGAAGGAAGTGATAAGGGTCAGGATGCCCCAGAGTACAGCACCTTGATATACTGAGTATTTTAAACTGAAGGAGTTTGAGAAAACAGCAGAAGGAGGAAGGTCACCCTGATCTTTCCCTGCCCTGTTCCACTGAAACAGGTTAAAAAAAAAAAAAACAAAAACAAAACCCATTATGTGAGAGGTACCCAGAGAAAAAAAGCAGCCATGTCTCTGAAGACAAAGGGACTCTGGGAAGAATCCCAACAGGTCTCACCAAATTTCTTTCAGTTTACTATGCTCACCTCATACTCTTTGCCCCAACGTATTCCTCCATGACAGTCCAATCTTCATCAAACTTAAGTTTTTAAAATACTCAGAATTTAACTGTTTCTTCATTCCTTCCAAAGGTTCCTATGTCATGTAGAATTTAAATAAATGTGAAGCCTTTCTCCTATTAATATGAATTTGGAAAGGAAAAGATTCTTATCACCTTAGCTCAACCAGTTCCCTCCTAAGGGAGGGAGGAAGGAAGGAAGGAAGGACAGATGGACGAAAGGGGAAAAACCTGACATGACTCCAAACAAGTAGACATGCTATTTAAATGCTCCAAGGCCAGCTCTGTGACAGAACATAACAGTATTTTGGTGTGTTTACCTTTTCGGTGTAAGCCCACGAGGAGGCATCTGCTGATAAAACATAGTAATCTGAAGCTTCATTACTGGTTAAAAATAACTGCTGGCAGAACTGAGTCATGGCAAATGGAAATGTTAAATCAAAACCATTTCAAGGCCGCCGAAACAATCCTCTGAGTCTGGACAAGCTGCACTGATAAACAAAGCAAGTTCATACCCATTGGGCTCTAATCTCTCTTTGTGGGAGAGAGGTCCACTCCCTCCCACAAAGAGAAAGGAAAGGGGAGAGAGGTGGTGACTCCCAGCTCCACACAAGCTGCCTCCCCTTGCAGAGACGGCTGGCATTTTCACAGATGAGCAAGCACACATTTGGGTTCCTTCAGCACCATGTGGTGGCCTCCCTGCCATTTCTGGAAGACCGTGTTCGACAAGGAGGTGGAATGTGCTCCCTCAGGCTTTCAGGGCTGGGCACAGGGGGCAGTGGCTTGGGTGGGCACAACCACCCACTCCACACCCCGACAGAACTGGCCTTCTACTAAGGCAGGTATCAGGGCAGGACAGCCAAATGGCACTAGTAACAATAAATGAACAGTAATAAATGAATGTACTCAGCTAGACCTTATGATCCCCAAAGCAGCAGGTCACTAATTTGATAGCTCATAAGATAAACTGGGCATTAGGATAGTGTGATTTCTAATAAGAAATATATTTGGCCTTCATCCATGGCTCCCCGTACGTAGCTCCTAAAATCTTTGTAATTCCCTAAGTAACAAGAGCTATAGGGTCAGCTTTTGTTCCCAGCTCCTTGAAATAGCTCCAGAGCAATAAAGGTGAAATGAGTATTTTTGGTTATGCATGACTAGCCGCCTTCCACCATACCCGAGTATGTGTTCATGAATGACTCCTGAAGAGTCCCTATGGATGGAGGCTGGTTGCCAGGGGGAACCAACCACGTGATCAGAGGGCTGGAATTTTCAGTCTCACCGTGGTCTCCCCACCTCCCCAAGATCTGGGGAAGGGAGAGGGACTGGAAGTTGAATCAGTCACCAACTGCCAACAATTTAATCAATTACACCTATGTAATGAATGAAGTTGAGATTGCTTCAGGGCTACTGAACACATGGAGACACTGGGAGAACACTGCTCCCACAGAGCTTGGCAGCTCTGAGCCCTTTCCTCTACATCCTGCTCCACACTTCTCTTCCCGCTGGATGTTCATCTGTAGCCTTTAATTGTATCTTTTTATAATAAACCTGTAAACATTAGTGTTTCCTAGAGTTCTGCAAGCCAATTCTAGCAAATAACTGAACCCCTGAAGGGGTGGTGGGAACCCTGATTTATAACCAGTAAGCAAGATGGATACTGACAACCTGGCATCTGAAGTGGAGACTGTGCTGTGAGGCTGAGCTCTTAACTTATGGCATCTGATGCTAACTCCAGGGAGACAGTGTCAGAGTGGAATTGAATGAACTGTAGGACACCCAGCTGGTGTCACAAAATTGCTTGATGTGTGGAAAACCTTTCCACTGGGTATCAGGAGTGTGATAGTAACATGTGAGTAAAGGAAAATACAGAGTGGTTTTCCAAGACAGCCAATAACTTTTAAAGTCAGTGAAAATTATTTGCATGCTTCAATGTTGCATTAGCAATATAGTTACCTGATAGTCAACATATTCTTCCTGAGAGGCCCATACTGCGTTTCAGGTACCACAGGTGTATGTTCCTTTATTTATTTATTTTTTTAAAGATTTTATTTATTTATTTGACAGACAGAGATCACAAGTAGGCAGAGAGGCAGGCAGAGAGAGAGAGAGGAGGAAGCAGGCTCCCCGCCGAGCAGAGATCCCGATGCAGGACTCGATCCCAGGATCCTGAGGCCATGACCTGAGCCTAAGGCAGAGGCTTTAACCCACTGAGCCACCCAGGTGCCCCTGTTCCTTTATTTAATCTCCAAAACAGCCTTCATAGATCTAAGGATCACCCCAGTTTCACAAACAGATAAATGGAGGTTCAGAAAAGTAAACAACAACAACAAAGACTTGTCCCAGACTATTAAGTACAAAGCAAAAGTATTAGGAACAAATGTAGGTCCAGGCAGATACAGAAGTCTGTTTCCCTTCCATTCCTGTGACTACCTGGCGTCATATCTGGCTGGGTTAAATGAGAGCTTCCTTCACAACTTTCTTTCTGGATTGAGACCCATGCCTCTTAGGGAAAGATCTTCCTTCCTGCCAACACCGGATTTGCATCTGGCTGATGAGGACAGACCTCCAAAAGGAGAATTCAGAAAGAACAGGAGGAATTAAGCCTCAAAGCCCATGGATGAGCTCTTGAGGTACAGCAGTGGCTGCTTTCTCTACATCTGAAGCAACTGATTTCAGAGCAAAGACTGCAGTGCCATGATGTAAAAGTGTCACTCAGCATCCACGGACATTCTGAATTCCTCATTACCCAGAGCTGTCGCCTTATAAACAAAGCTGGTTGTTGCATCTGAATACTAACCCATTACTTTTTTTTTTTTCCTTAAAAAAAAAAAAATTATTTCTTAAAAAAAAAGGAAAAACCCTTTGTTATTGTGCACCAGTTTATGTTGCTTAAACCGGCAGTGTAGGGGCCAAGGGCACGCTGCCCCAAGTTGGGCCACTTTGGCATTAAGAGTATTTTGAGTGAAAAAGCAATCAAAACCCAGTGGATTCAGAAAAAGCTCTTTGTCTCCTCCCTCAACCGCCTAACAGAATTTAAATAAAGAACCTACTGTAGGAAGAGAACTAGCATCATAGATAGTGACATTATACCATGAACTTGGTGTGGCAGAGGGAGGAACCTGGCAAGGCCTATCTGATCAAAGCCCTCGATGTCCCATTGTTCCTGAATGGCTCAGCAAACATTTGTTTACCAGACATTTACTTTTTCATATCCTGTGAATTTCATTCCCTTCTTTTGAAGTCCCAGATCCATACCCCCTTCTCCTTAGTTCAGAATGACATATACACTTCATTTTGCCTCGCTGTCTTTGGAATCTCCATGTCTGTGTCAATTACTTGTACCTACAAAATTATATCTGATTTTCTCCTATTAATCTTTCTTATGTCAATTGATTCTTAGTCCAGCTAGAAGGACCTTGGAGGGCAGTATAACTTCTTCCTCCCCAACAGTAGCACTGGACCTAAATGGGGAAACACGGTGGTTTAAAAGCCGTCCTAGTGATCATAAAACCCCACCCCTCTCAGACTTCCAGGTAATGAAGGATGAGTAAAGGGAGGATGCCAACAAGAAGACAAAACCAATCAATCTGGCAAACATCCAAGACACTCAGAGGCATACAGACAAGCAAAATTAAGCATTCCTTCACCTTTTCCCCTTTTCTACTGCAAATCCTGATTTCATTCAGATTTGAGGGACTTAAATTTTAGAGAAAAGAGGGCTCGAACGTAATAGGAAATCCCATGTTTTGAGTGAGTTACAAATATAAATGGGCAATGTTCCTTTTTTTTTTTTAATAACAGCCAGCCCTTTAAAATAAAAGTCTCCATCCATGCATAACGTGCTTCCTTCAGAGCTCACCCTAGCCTTTATACCTCCTTGCTATTTTCTCATTTGCTTACTCTTATTTGGAGAGACATACATTAATGGCATACAAGCAGATTTTATGGAAGATTGCTTCTTCTGATGTTTTACTCTCCCCTCTCCCATCCACCCCTCATTATTTTTCATTCTAGAAGCCCCTTGGAATTACAACCGCTCTGTCCCTCTATTATTTGTAAGTTCTTCAGTTCAGTCTTTAGTTCCTAGAAATCCATTCTTTTCAAAGGCAGACTTGGTTAACTCAAACATTTTCTCATTTACATGTGAAGCAACCCCAATTCACAAGCACTGTAATTTACATGTTGGGCGCATAAAGGCTTCACAACTGCAGAGTCTTGTGGCCTTCAATTCACACAGCAAAGACTCACTCCCTTGCTATGGAGTTTGTGTTTGGTTTGTCTGCCAGGGAGTTCATTGCAAATTGCCATGTTGTGCTCACCGGCAGCCTCCACCACTTAGAGCTCTCTAGCTTCCTCCTAATTTAGACACTCTCGCCGGTGTCACCTTTCCTAATTTAGTGCTTGATATTTTGAAGAAATTCCAGGAGAAAATTCTTTCCCTTTCTGTGACACTCAGAATTCTGCCTAGCACAGAAATAGTGCTGCTGACCTAAAAGATGTCATAAAAGTCACTTCTGAGCCTGCATCCTGACTCTGACACCCTCCTCTGCTGTGCTTTTGTGTAATAAAGAACTTGGCCAGCCTTTGTCCCCAGTTCCTGGGAGGTAACCTCTAAACCCTTGAAATTTCCCCAGTGAATGCAGTGTCTTTGTTATTCATGGTGGGTCTCTGGACCACACCTGACATTTTATGTTAATGAGGTGACTCAGACAGAGATGTGGCCACACCAGAAAGACCAAGCTTGTGATTAGAGAGCACTGAGGATTTGAGCTACAAGATATCAGCCCTACCTCCAGGGAAGAGAGGAGGACTGGAGGCTGAGTTCAGTCATGTGGCCAATGATTTGATCCATCATACCTAAATAAAGAATTACCCAATAAAATCTCTGGACATCACAGTTGGAGGGAGCTGGCCTGGTTGGCAATACATTTGAGTATCTTCTACTTTGATATGGAGAGGATAGCACAACCCTGAAGACAATGGAAGCTTTACAGCTTCTCCCTCACTGCCTCTTCTTTAAACTGTTTGTAATCTGTACGTTTTTGTTATGATAAAACTGTAATTGTTAAGTGGAGTATCTTCCTGAGTTCTGTGAATTATTCAGTGAATTATTGAAATTAATTAAGAGATTCCATAAGGACTCCCAAACTAGTCAGCTAGTCTGAAATGAGGGTAGCCCTGGAGACTCTTCAACTGGTCCAGCAGTCTTATGCAAGGCTGTGCCCCTGACCTTGAGTTTGGCTAACTCTGGGTGGCTTTCTTAGTGGTCTGCTTCGTTCAAAATTGAGGAACAGTTTTGTTAAGGTGTATGAAAGGCCCCCTGCTCAGATGATGAGCACAAAACAGTCCTGAATAAGTTAAAAGCAAGTCCAGGTTTTGGCACCTGACAGCCTTGATCCAAATCCTGCCTCTGTTATTTACAGCTTGAATGACCTTGGGCAAGTTATTTAAACTCTCTGCACTTCTGATTCTTCATTTATAAGAGCATAATAACAGCAATACCTACCACACTGGGTTGTTGCGAGAGTAAGTATGTTACACATGTAAAATGCTCCTAAGTGCTCATAAATAAATGTTACTTACTATACACAAACTAATGCATTGTGTTTTTTTCTATTAACATTAACCAAGAAGCAAGTGATACTAATGTGCTTTATCTTTTATTTACTACAATATCAAATCACAGGTTCTAGCCATTTAACCAAAAGCTGTTTTATTGTTTGCTAGAGGAATATGTGTGAATTCCTCTCCAACCCACTCATGTATGACTGTGAACCATAGCCACTCATAGCCACTCATCTTCTCCCAATGCATGCTGTACAAGGTGGGAATCTGCAGATGCAGAAGGCTCTAGAAGGCTTAATTCATGGCTGACCTCAGATGTGCCCTTGAACACCAGGTTATTTTCAGCCTGGGGTCACTCCCTTCAGCCCCCTTGGCAGTCAGTTCTATCTACATGAGAAACTGCATGCCTGAGCATTTCAGGCAGGCTCTGAGGGTCAGCTGTAAACACTAAGTAAAGGGATTCTGTTGGGGAGTAAGAGGAAAGAGAGGGAGTGAGAAAGAAATGCATGTCTTCTCCTTGGCTATATACCCTTCCTATATGACATGTGTAGCATCTAAATCAGTAGTTCTCAAAGCAAAGTTCCCCAACTAGCAAGCACTATCAGACCTACTAAATCAGAAACTCTAGGAGTAGAGTCCAACAACCTATTTGGGGGGTAGGGAGAGCAGGGGAGAAGGAAGGGAAGAGGGTGACAAGAGGGAAAGAATCCCAAGCACATTCCATGCTGATCACAGAGCCCAGCGTGGGGCTCAATCTCACAACCCTGAGATCATGACCTGAACCAAATCCAAAAATCCGACGCTTAACCAACTGAGCCACCCAGGTCCGCCTCCATCCACCTGTTTTAACAATACTTCCCAGCGATTCTGTTGCTCAAGTTTGAGAACCACTTTCCTAAATGATTTCATCATACTATGTGGGGTTGCCTTCAGATCACAGAATCTTTGTCTTTGTAGCACTGCCACTCTCACCACCAACCTGCTGAACTCTCTCTCACCTCTGGGGTAAACAGCTCTGTCCCTCACACCATGAGCATACTTCGCTCCAAACTTTCCTTCGCCCAGCTTCCCTACCAGAGTTATATTTCCTGATGCTGTTTTCTCTCTTTGATTCATAGTCCATTTCAAGCCATCTCTCAATATCCACAGATAGATTTAGGGGCGGCATGAAGCAGGAACCCCAGAGAATAAATCAAACCCAGTGTTGAGAAAATGAAGGGAACCAGGAAGGGACATATTGAATAGGGACAAAGAACTTTCCCCTTCTTCGACTCTTCACATGTGTTATTAATAAAATATAAAAATAAACATGTTGTCTTACTTCTCTACATCAATAATACCTTTTGTCTTGATTAGTACATGTAATATTTGACCTCTAGTCATTTTACTCAAGGGTATATTACTAGATACATTAGTTTAGTCATCAAATAAGGAATATACTGGAGAGGATATAGGCAATGGGAACATCTAACCATGCGCTGAAAGCCCGTGAAGAATGCTATCTGGATACAAAGAGAAGATGTAGAAAAGACACAAGACAGGAGTCAGAGAAAGAAGGAAAAAGTCATCAGAGGTATAAAGAAAGGAAAGCCAGTAGGAAAACAGTGGGTCTCCCTGCAGTGGGGTACTTTAGCTATCTTCATTCCTGGTGCACAGTGCATGAGGCTTACTGGTTCAAGAAACTGGATTACCATGGACAAGATGGGACAGTGGAAATCATACCAGCACTAGACTCGGGTGACCATGATTCTGATCCTAGCTTTTCCACTTATTGGTTATATGTTCTTGTTGAAGTCATCAAGACATTCTAAACTTCAGTTTTCTTAATTCAGGAGGAGGATAAAAGCCTTACCTACCTCAAAAGGTTGTTGTGAAGACCAAAGTAGGCATGTATATGAAAATGCTTTGTAATCAACCTATACAATTGTGAAGTAAGTAATAACATAGTTGTGAAGTAATAACATAAAGCTCATGAACATGTAGATTTTTGACTGATTTGTTTGTTGCATCCCCAGCACCTAGAACTGGGCTGGCACATAACAGAACCAAAGTACTCTTGTTATTATTTAACAGTACTGGTATCAGTGTTAATTTTCTATTCACACTGTGTTAGAGCACAGCACATGGCAGATATATAGACCCATCTGTCTTATTTTTAGAAAGGAGACACTGGATACTTGGAAATAAGCCTGTTTATAAATAGATGTGAGACAATTAAGGAATACCTAGACCACACCTACTCACTTAGCAAGACAGGAAACTTCATTCTAGAATAATTACTTGGTAACTGGGAACTGTCTTGGATGATTACCACAGATTTAAGCTCGGTGCTGTTTTTAATAGATTAGTGTACTTTGTTTTATTGGTAGGAAGAATGAGCACTGTGGCATTATCAGCTGTTGCTGCTGGTGTTGGCAGCAAAATAATTCTCTAAATGAAATCTGTGATTTGAATACACTCTCCCGTATAAATCAGTCTTCACAGAAAAATATCACTCTGTCAGAGTCAGCTCTGGCTGTGCACTCGAATGTCCCGTTGTTGACAGCTGACATTTAGACCAAAATGGCTTCCCCTGCCCTCCAGGTTCACAAAGAAAAGAGACGGAGATAAATATACACCCCCAAGACATAAGTGACTGGAAACCTCCTGAAAGAGAAGAAAAACAAGGCCTTAAACGCTCTGGTTCAGGAAACTGGAAATGGGGCTGAAGTGTTTTAAAAGGAAGAAACAAACCCTCCTCATCTAGGACCCCCTTCTCCCCTCAGAAACAGGCCTTCCTTCCTTCCTTCGGTGACATTTACGAAGCCATATTGAAGGTAGTACAGTGGGGCCTGGGCATAGAACAAAAGAAAGGTGGCAAGATGTGAAGCCAGAAAGGGATGCGGGAGTCCAATGAGAGAAGATGGTGTGAGCTAGCTTCAGAGTGTGGCCTCATCCTGGGGCAACTGTGTGCATTTTCAAGCAGCTGTGTGCCTTTTTAAGAGGGGGGTGCTAGTTTTGGCTTTTAGAAAGATCCTCTGGGCTGCTATGAGAAAACCTTGAAAGAATATTAAAGAAGGGAAAAGGGGCCAGTAAGAACCAAGAGGGAGAGATTTCTGAAATCCTGAACTGAGGTAGAGAAGATGGAGAAGAGGAGACAGATCCCACAAGTGCTAAAGAAGCAAACCTGATAGCATTTCATGACCAATACTGCATGTGAAATAGAAGTAAAAGGAGTATTCCGCTTGAGCCAAGGCATTGTGAAAAAAGAGCAGATTTGTAGTAGGAGAGAGGTATACCACTGAATAATAGAATATGCTTCTCTTCACAGTTCTGCATTTTGTAGTAACGTTACCTCATGTCTACGGTTAGACATTGAATGAACAAAAGTGCAAAGAGGAAGGAGAGTGGTGTATCTTCCTTAGTTCATTGAAAGTTTCTCAATAGGAAAGTCCTAGAATGAAGAGAACAAAAGATGAAGTGTGATCCCCAACAGTCAACCCCTAGGATTTTGAAAAATAATGAAGGTACATTTAAAGGAGATTTTACAACAATGCCTGAGTGACCAGGGGCTGCTCAGTATGGAGCTAGTCAAAACTGAATGCCCAATCACTCTGAAAAATCAGCCAAGAGAACTGATTATTTATTTATAGCCTAGCCCTTTCCGAAAAAGATCTGAGGTAGTTAAAAGACGTAGTATATCTACAAAGATTTGTTTCACTAGAGGTTTTATTCTTTACAGCTCACACTCACTGCCTTCTGCTATGCCTTAACTAAAGGAACCATGTGGATTCAGCCATAGGGTGCAGATTTTTAGGCCAAGTTGTACCAAGGCTTTACCTAAAAATATCTATGACCATATTCCTCACATATATTAGTATTTCATTATTTTTATTTGTTCAGTATTTGCCAAATGCAAACTCAGTCCTGAATCTGCAACTTGCTTGATTAAAAGAAAGAAAAGGTTGAAACTGGGACAGAGAAAGTTCAGAGAGAACAGGATTTAGCAGCAATGTTTCAATATTTTGTTGATTCAATTCCTTCCTTTTCCCTGCTTCTAAGAGCACACAGAGCTACTCCAGACCACACCTCTCCAAGGCCCACATTCTCACATTACTTCTTCTGTCAGAGTAAAATCTGTAAATTGGAGATATAGGTCTAGGATTTGGGTCTCAATGGTAATAATGAGGCTAAAACAAAAGAGCCGTCTCAATGTTAAACAAAAACACTGAAATATGTGCGTGACCTTCCTCTGGCTCACAACCCCATCCCAACACTCTGGGCCTTTTTACTCCCTTTCTCCTTTCCTTCTTGGTTCCTTCTTTCTAACTCCAACTCCGTCTGCATGCCACCTTAGCCCTCTAGCAGCTCACTTCTTCTTGAGCCCAGAGTGCCCTGAGAATTATGTCCACTTTGGTCAGAGACCCCACGACATTCCTCTCCCACATATATTAACATCGCAAGGCTCATTAAAGGCCACATCCACAACCTGAACTGAACATATTAGTCATAGATCTCCACAGCTCTTTACCCAGAGATAAACAGGTTTAAAAACAAACAAACAACAAACAAACAAAAAACCCTAAAAACAAGTTTTCTGAAGCAAAAAACTCATCAAGTGTGTTGTCTAATTTGATATGCACAATTTTCCTTTTGGGTGGGAACTATCAACTCCATTTTACATATAAAGAACATGAGACTCAGGAAATATAATAAAGTGCTCAAGTTTACACAGCTAACTTCTACCTCCCTGCCCCTCCTGTCCTTTGCCCAGCACCATGATCTTTTCACTAAGATATTCAATGTTAACACTTGTTGTGAGGAAGAGCATAAACTCAGATTAATGACCAGGACCTCTTGAGAGCATTAAGTGCAGCCCAGTAATCTGACCCTATTTGCCTGGAAAATTTGCCTTCTCTCTTTCTTTAAACTTTCAACACTTGGCCTTCCTCACTCTCTGCTGATAACCTTTGCTTCGTAATTCACTGAATAAAATGAAAGTAATTTTGTGAAATCTGTATCATATACTTATTCCACACTTTACATACCCAGTTCACCTGGTCCTATATACTCTGTCTTCTCTAATGTGTCAGTGGAACCCATTCCCTACTCTGGTCAATATCCAGCCTTCCCTGTTGTGCCCTGGACACTATCTTCTCTTACTTACTATAGGATTTTGTTCTTGAAAATAACCCTACACTCTTTGCATCTTGATTTTCTCTCTCGATCATTCTCAACAGCACAAAATCATGCTACAACTGTCACCTTGAAAACGAAAGTGAAATAGAAGGTCATACCTTCCAAGTTATGACCTGGATTTCCCTCAAGTCTTCCACGGGAACACTTCAAAGACTTGCCTATCCTCCCTACATCCACTTCAAACTTCTGTGGCTCCTTTCCATGCTCTCCCCTAAAAGTGTTACTGCTGAGTACAGCCATGACCTTTGTCTAGTCAAGTATGATGATCAGTTTATCAGTCCTCTTCTTATTTTTCCTCCCAGCATTTCTTCCCAGGCTTCACATTCTCCTGACTTTCTCCTACTTTGCTGGATGCTCTTCTTGCGCTCTCACTAAAGGTTAAAGGGCTTTAGAATCTGGTCCTAAGCCTGTGCCTATTTTACTACCTTGTTAACTCATCCACTGAGCTTGAACACCCACTATATATGCCACTTAGATGTCTAATAGGCATCTCATATTAAGAAGTCCAAGTCTAAATTCTAGACCCCTCCTCCACCTCCATCAAAACTATTCCTTATTTCACTTAAGACTTACTACATACATCCAGCTAAAATTAATTCATCCAACTGCTTAGGGCAAGAACTCAAGTGTCATCCTATCATCTTTTATTTCTTTCTCTTTTCCACATCCCCAAATCCAATCCCATCATATCATATCCTCCTTCAAACTCTATTCCACTTCTAACCACTTCTGACCAGCATTCCCACTTCCATCTAATCCAAGCTCACCATCTTCTTTTGTCTGGACAACTACAATAGCCTCCAGTTTGTCTCCCTCCTTCTCTTTATGCTCCCTAAAGTCCATTCTCCATGCAACAGTTAGAGGGATGTTTTTAGAAATATTAATTCAATCAATTCTATTCCTGTGTAAAACTGTTTAAAATGCTCCACTGATTTTCCATAGAATTAGACCCAATTTCTTAAGATCAGGAAGGCAACAGTTGATCTGGATTCTGCTCATCTTTCTTGCCTTATTTCCTACTACTCTTCTCCTCACTCACCAGACTCCAGTCCCATCTGCCTTCTTCTCACTGTTCAACCATGCCAAGTCCATTCTCACCTCAAGGCTTTACAATGTGCTGTTTGTTCTGTCCACACAGAATTTTTGCCTGAGGAACTTAGGTTGTTGGCTCCTTGCTTCTCATCATTGAAGAGTCTGCTCAAATGTCACCTCTTTAGAGTGGGCTTTCCTGGCATTTCAATTTAAAGTAGTATCTCCCTACTTCAGCTTTATTTCCAGCATAGCTCTTATTGCTATGTGAGTTTATATATGTTCTTTATCCACTAAGTTACTATCTGTTTCATTCCACCATGATAAAAGCTCAATGAGGGCAGGAACTCTGACTCATTCACCACTGCGTCCCTTTAATGGATACAACATAGACACCTAAAACCCACTTGCCATGAGTAGACAACACCAGGAGATCTGACTTGGAGTATCCTGATTGGGGTCACCATGAGTTTCCATAATGCCAAATGCTTCCAAAATTTAGATCTCATTTTGAGGTTAAAATATGCTAGCAGTTGCCCTAGAGAGATGCAGTCCCTGCCAGAGCTTTAATAATTATCTTGATATCTTTGAGTTCTAAACACCCACTCTTCGTTTCACATCAGAGTTAGTTTATACTGCTCAAAGGCATGCAGAATCTAAGCAGATTTTAAGGCATTCCAACTGATCAATCTGTTTTCAAGACATTACCAGCTGCTGTTTCAATCATTTATGGGACCATTACAGTTTTTCGGATTCAAGTCAAGAAATAAAGCATTGTTTTTTGTTTTGTAAAATTGGCTTACAGAAAAAAGGACTTTCCTTCCAATTCTGCAAAGTCAAATTGCAGGCTAATGGTTATTTTGAGTAGAACTGCTAACAGAACACTCTCTGATCCACATATGCCCTCAGGATCTAAATCCATAATAGAAGAGGGGTCTTTTACCAGCAATACAGCATGAAAATAGATCCACGAGTCTTCCAAGTGTCTATCTTTGAGCCAGCACTACTGCAAAAATATGGTAGAGAGCAGCTTGTGGCCTCTTATGTGTGTTGTTGATTTTGTTTTTTAGCTTGGCCAATCTGGATTAGTTTACTATGAGCTGTCAGTGTCACCTTCTCTTCCTGAGTTGTGTATCCTGCACAGAAAATATCACAAAAATGAGCTGAAGGAAATAGAAATTAATGATAGTGATTTATGGCAGGAAAAGGCTTTGGAAGTAATGAGTACCCACTTCCTTTGGCAAATGGACCTATAGATGTTGAAGGACTTTAAACCTCTAGCCCAGGCTCTTTTGTTTCTTTTAGGCTTTGGGCATACAGAAGGATGGGCCTCCTCGTGGCTATTTTATGGGGCTCTGAAGATGTATAAAGTAGAAATCCTCAAGCAGCACCTCCAGTGATACTCCTCATAACAAGGCTATTACATTTCTCTCTGGCATTGCGGCCCTCAACTCCAGCCTTCCCCATCTTAGTAAATGGCAGCAATAATCACGGAATGCTCAGGCCAGAGTGCTGAAGTCTCCTCCCAGCCTCCCTTTCTTTTTCACATCCCCTGTACCCAAATTGTCAACATGTCAATCAGTTCTGTCTCCGCTGCCTTGACCCTGTCCTAGACATCATCATTTCTTTCCTGGGTTTCTGTAATAGCTTGTTAAATGATTTCTTTGCTTCCATTCTAGCCCCACAACTGTGCAGTGTGCATAGGTCTACCTCTCTCTCATCCTCAGGGATGCTGCTAGTCCACAGGGTATCTTACATAAATTACAAAAAAAGGTGCCCCCTCTGGGTTGATGCAATCCCACAGGTGCCAAGCATGGTAAGTGCGTAGCAACTTAACGTTAATTAGAAAAAGCCTCCCTTTCTCCTCTTTCTCTGGGCTGACACATCTGTATGCCAAAATGCATGACATGGCTTAGCCCCATCACCCCTTTGGCTGGAAGTCCCCGCTCAGAGTATAACCTGCACAAGCAAAGGTAGTAGCTTTACCCACCCCTCATCATTCCCTTTAAAAACAAAATAAGATTTATTATAAGTAGTGCCGATTAAATATTCCAATATGGAAAAATAAATGAATGAATGTTCAACACCCACCCTGTGGATGAGGCATAGTTGCGGGGAGGGTGTTGAAAGATAAACTAAGGGGAACTGGTTACTAAACACAACATTTCTTTCCAATGGGTTTTTTCCCGAGAAACAACTTTCACGGTGAAAGGCAGATGGCAACCCTATGCAGCTGGTAAGAGTAACCTCGTGGCTTACCTTGAATTACCTGTTTACTACATGGGTATCAGGGATGGAAACATTTATAAGCCTTGCCCCTGTTCACCAAAGGACTACATTTTAATATAAGGGACTGGATAATGTTTAAAATAATACTTCATCATAAATAATAAATATAAAATTTGTGCTAGGAACAAATGGTGCTTTGGGAGTTCAGAAGGCAAACTCACCATGAAAAATGTATGAAAAGATACACGCTTTAATTAGGCCAAATACTTCAAGTAACCATTAAAAGTAGCTATTAAAATAATCCAATGATTATATTCACCATATCAATAATTTGTCACATAGTACCTTTAAGAATATATGTAAATATAAAATGTAACTTAAATATTTATTGCTTTGAATATCATTTAAATCTCTGCTAAGGTTCAATCCAGTTTAATATTTGTTGAGCAGTTGCTGGGTACAAACCGAAGGCTTGGGTTTTAGATTGAATAAAGATGAAGATGATAACAAAGTTTCCACAAGGTGCTCACTATCATATATGAGCAAGGAGGGCTATTTATAAATAACATTAATGCAATAAAAACAATGAATAACTATAAATGTTATCATACAGGCAGAGCGCTATGGCATCACAGATCAGGAAAACAGGGTGGTATCTGAGTTATGCTTGATGGATGGGTGGGGTTTTGACAGAAGGAGCATAGAAGACATGTATTCATTCTGCTTTCTAGGAAGGCAGGAAGAAGAAAGTCAAGTGAAATTCAGTCCTGGAACAGGGCTGAGTCTAGCCAAGAGCAGATCAGCAAAGATGATCCTGACTGTTTGCTGACATTGCATCTCTAAAAATAAAGAGAGAGGCAACAAGAGCAATAACCCACAAGTGTTACTATGGACCTAACTCTGACCTGTTGGCACCGGCTGTAGAAAGGGGCCTATTATGGGCTCAACTGTTTCCCCAGAAGTTAACATGTTAAAGTCCTAAGCCCCAGGACTTCAGAAAGTGTATTTGGAAATAGGATCTTTAAAGAGGAAATTAAGTTAAAATGAGGTCCAGTCTAACCAGTGTTCTCATAAGAAGAGGAAATTTGGACAGAGATGGTGATGGACAAAAGACCATGTGAAAACATAGGAAGAAGATAACCATACAAGTCAAGAAGAAAAGCCTCAGAAGAAACCAACCCTGCCGACACCTTGATCTCAAAAATCTAGGCTCCAGAACCATGAGAGACTGAATTCCTGTTGTATAAGCCTCCTTCGTCTCTGGAGTGTTGTTATGGCGGCCCGAGCAGATTAATACAGAGCCCCAGCATCTCAGAGTTCCCTGGGTGGGACAAGTAGGGAGCAAGGAGACTGTTTTTGGACATGTAGAGCAGGCATTATGAATAGGCTTTTACACATAGCAGAAAGCTCACAGTAGAGGCAGGCATGATACATGTTCCAAGACCATATAATTCTGAGTGCACCTGATAAGGAAGAGGAAGTCAAAGGAGTTGCGTGGGCAGGTTCCCTGATAAGCCTGTCTTTTATAAGACCTGCATTAAATATAGAGAGAAGGACATATAATCAAGAGAAAGCATCTAACTGACACAAACAAGTCAGAAGGGTCACAAAGATTAAAAAGCACGGTGAAGGCTTCTAAACATTAAGTGGGCAAATAATGAGAGCTTCCTAAATTAGAGCTGATGCCCAGAGACCAAGGGAGGCCAGGACCTGGGCTGGACAGAGACACTCTAATGTTCCCAAATGATAGCTGCAAGGAGAACCTTCCATTCCTTTTCTGCTTCAGTCCTTGTCAGTGAGAGGGAGATTCTGAGTGAAGAGACAGGGATGAGCCTTAGTAAGAAGGAATTGACATGCAAGGGAGGTGAAGGAGATAAAAGAGCACACGGCTGCTCTAAGTGAGTTCAAGTATCCTGACCTCGATAAATCACATCTCGAGGTAACTGCAGAACTTGCAAATGAGTGGCAGAACTGCTGACACTGACCTCTGTGAGAGCACAGAAAATGGAAGAAGGAGACAAGACAGGAGATGGGCATGGCATGGCCTGATTTTCACCAAAAAGGAGGAAAGAGACACCCACAAACTATCAAATGGACACTCTGAAAGTAATCGCAGGGAAAAATCCTCAAATGGGGGAAGGATGAACATTTAAGAAGGAGAAATTTGATTATTAGAAGTCAGCATAGACACATATGGGAAAAATAAAGAGTTGCAGAATTGCAGAATTGGAAGGGTCTTTTAGGTAGCTCAGCCCCCAGATCCATCAGATGTTTAAATTTCCCTTAAGTTTGTGATCCAACTTATATTTGAACGCCTCCAATGGCTAGAAACTCATTACCTTTTAAGGCAGCCCATTTACATAATCATATTGGACATAACCACAGAAATTCATCTGGGGCAAGTTGTAAGATCAATGTATTAGTATTCAGAAGGGCATATCCCGAAGATAAGATAGAGAACCATAGGCTGGATGACTGCACACTTAGCTAAATTTGTAACCAGTTGGAGTAGCCTTTACACAAAGAACATTAACTCACGGATTTGTGAGAAGGATGTTAAATATGTAAACAATAACAATTTTAATGTCATCAGGAAGATCCTAAGGAATCTGGTACAAACTGGAACAGGTTGGCCCCAAATCTGTCAGAACTAGCTGGCAGCCCTGCAAGTAGGCCACGTTAGCAACAGCCTTGTAGAGGAATCTCCTAGATCAGAAGAGTCTCTCCCAAGGGGGGAACCAATTCCTCGGGACCTCTCAGATGTGAGCCTGAATTCTAGGAAGGTCCTGGCAGCTCCCGAGGAGATAGGTTGTGGTGTGCAGGATGCAATGGCAGTGAGGATCTTGCTACCTGGGTTCTGACCTGCCCTGTCTTTGCTCCATACATAGACCCTATCTCTCATCTACAGTTGAAAGAAGGGCTGATCAAACAATTGAAAGCATAAAGATGCTTAATCAATGGCTCCCAGTTAATGTAATACTGGCTGAGAGCAGGGAAAAGCATGAACTCCAAAAGTTGTTTGTTTGTTTTCCTAGAACTGTAATTACAACTTGTATCTTCTTTTTATGATTATCTTATTACCTCCTCTGTACATATCACCAGGTTAGGGTGGGGCTGTTCTATGAAATGTTATGAAAAATGACACATAGAATGGAAAAAATAGGTAAAGACACCCATAAAATTAGAGGTAGAGATAATGAGACCTCGAAGCCCCTGGAAGGCAGGCTGCTGAGTTCCCTGAATCTATGGGATCATTCAGTATAAACACTGACTGCTGGAGAAAGGAGAAATCACCCCATTTCCCACCCTCAGCACCCAGCTCTCCTCTGATGCCTGCCCTAAATCTTTTAATAATCTGCCAATCCTTTAAATGACTTCCTCATTTGGTTTTCCTCATCCACAAGCAGGATGACCTACCCTAGAAACCCACATATTTGCATGAGCATTACTATTTAAATGTCACTTGAACCTCATGATTTACTGCACTTCTTAGTAGTTATTTCTATACCTGTCTCATCTCCCCCACTAGAAGTTGTTATGGACTGAATGTATCTCCCCTAAATTTACATGTGGAAGTTCTAACCCCCAATGTGATGGTATTAGGACGCGGGGCCTTTGGAAGGTGATTAGACAGATGAGGCCATGAAGATGGGACCCCAAGATGATATTAGTGGCCTTATAAGAAGACACACTGGGGCTCTCTATCTCCACCAGGTGAGGATACAGCAAGAAGGTAGATGTCTACAAGCTAGGAAGAGGGCTTTTGTCAGAACCCAACTCAGCTGGCATCCTGATCTTGGACCTTCTAGCCTCTAGAACTATGATAAAATACATTTCTGTTGTTTAAGTCACCCAGTTTATGGTATTTTGTTATAGTAGCCCAAGCTGACTAATACAGAAGGTAAAGCATTCACAAACAAATATTTTGTTTAAATTATTCTGTATCTCTTTTGACACATAAGCAAACAAAGTGGGGATGAGAAAGTTCAGAGAATAGCCGTATATTGTTTAGAATCTTTTAGAAATGTTGACAAATGTGTAAAACTAGAGTTAAAATAAGAATCAGTATCTATTACATCTTTTAAAGTTATCTATTCCTTCGGCGCCTGGGTGGCTCAGTTGGTGAAGCATCTGTCTTCAGCTCATGTCATGAGCTCAGGATCCTGGGATCAAGTCCCGAATCAGGCTCCCTGCTCAGCAGGGAGTCTGCTCCTCCCTCTCCCTGTGCTCCTGCTCTCTCTCTCTCTCTCAAATAAATAAATAAAAATCTTTAAAAAAAATAAAGTTATCTATTCCAGCTTGATATAGAAAATAGATTGGAGACGTGTATCTCGTTTATATGACTGCACTCCTTCACTTAATTTATGAACTTTAAATTTCTTCTTCCTTTTTCTTTTCCTCCTCTTTCTTCTTCATCTACTTCTTCATCCATCATGGGTCAAAGAAACAGCAAGAGAAGAAAGGATCTAGGATTAAGAATTTGGGCTTTGAGACCAGACAAAACTGGGCTAGAACCCTGGTGCCAGAACTTATTAGCTGTGTGACCCTGAGCAAGTTACTTAAACTCCCTAAGACTCAGCTTCTTTATATACAAAATGGAGAATCAAGGCATCCATCACATCTAGCTGTTACGAGAATTAAACAAAATATACATATAAACGGCTTAGGATAGTGTCTATTACACAGCTAGTGCTCAAAAAGTGTTATCATTATATGTCCATGTATGGAGAGACAGCAAATGTCTAAGGCTCAAAATTCCATTCAAATGACCTCAGTGTAACAAATAAGAAATGGGCAGAAGACATGAACAGACATTTCCCCAAAGAAGACTTACAAATGGCTAACAGACACGTGAAAAAATGCTACACATCACCTGGCATCAGGGAAATACAAACCAAATCACAATGAGATACCACCCCACACCAGTCAGAATGGCTAAAATTAACCAGTCGGGAAACAACAAATGTTAGTGAGGATGCAGAGAAAGGGAACCCCTCTTACACTGCTGCTAAGAATGCAAACTGCTATGGCCACTGTGGAAAACAGTATGCAGGGTCCTCAAAAGTTGAAAACAGAGATATCGTACAATCCAGTGATTGTACTACTAGGTATTTACCCGAAGGTATTTGGGTATTTGCAAACATAGTGATCTGAAGGTGCACCTACCTGCACCCCAATATTTATAGCAGCACTATCCCTAATAGCAACACTATGGTAAGAGACCAGATGTCCATGGTAGATGAATAGATAAAGAAGATGTGGTGTGTGTATATATGTATGTATCTGTGTGTGTGCCTGTGTGTGTGTTTGTGTATATATATATATATATGTATACATATATATATAATGGAATATTACTCAGCCATCAAAAAATGAAACCTTACTGTTTGCAACTACGTGGATGGAATTAGCGGGTATAACACTAAGTGAAATAAGCCCATCAGAGAAAGATAAGTATTGTATGATTTCACTCATATGTGGAATTTAAGAAATAAAACAAAGGATCATAGGGGCAGGGAGAGAAAAATAAAATAAGATGAAATCAGAAAGGGAGACAACCCATGAGAGACTCTTGACTATAGGAAACAAACTTGCTGGAGGCGGGTGGGTGGAAGGATGGGGTACTGGGCAATGGACACTAATAATTAAGGAGGACACTTGATATAATGAGCAATGGGTATTATATGCAACTAATGAATCACTAAACTCTACCTCTGAAACTAATAATATACTATATGTTAATTCATTGAGTTTATAAATAAAGTTATAAAAATATGACCTCAGTGTAAATGGTGAAATCTTGAGAACAGCAAAGACACTGAGAAAATTGTCTTTTATAAAATGAAGTGACAATAACGACTGCCTTTAAATGATGCTGATTAACTAATTAATTAAAATTGCTAAATTGTAAATTATTGTTTGTCTGTAGCCAGAAGCCAAACAGACTGCCAAGTACCAAGCAAGATTAACCACAGAACATTTTTTATTTCCCCACAGAACATTTTTTAAGGTATATCATATAGCAGAGAATCAGGTACTAAATTATTAATTGACCTTGACTTCATAATAGTGACATAAGAGCATCCTTGGATTTAGTAAAAGTGATTCCCTTCTTTGCTTTTAATATCTGAGAGGAAAGTACCTCAGAGATGATATTAATGATTTTGAATTATGTATTTTTTACTTTAACATTTCCTCATCATTTTTTTTTCTTACAAGCATCACTAACCAGGTTGTAGAAAGCTATGAGCAGCTCAAGTTCAAGGTCATATTCTCAATACAGGAGCACATATGCATACAAATATATTGGGAAAACAAAATCCTTATTACTTTACCACGTAGGTCAGCCCACTTATCCTGGAAAGGTTCGTAAAATGCCTGTTTGAATATCTGTCCACACATTTGTTTACTTCATCAATTCAGTTTGAATACAGCCATAGAAGAAACTTATTTTCTATGCCCTAGAAGTGTCTGATGTGTGACTCCCCAGAGATTACAAAGCTTAATGAATACTAGAATTTTGGGCAGACAAAACAAAATCATTCAATTTGTGTTTTAGAAGACAGGTTGCTTTTTCCTCTCCAGCAGTTCTTTCCCTTCACCTCTTGGGGAGTTATTCTACTCTACCTTCAGTGGTCCTGGATGATATGCTAATATCCACAACTTCAAAGCAGGGATGTGTCACATAGGCTGACCATTCAGAGTGCTTTTTCCTCAGGCTATTGCAATAAATACAGGGACAGACAGGTTATTCAGGCAAGGCCAATCAGAGCCTTCCTTGAGATTTCGACTATGGATAAACTATTAAGATAGAGGGACTCCTCCCTTTTGGATTATGTAAGAGAATAAGTTTGGGACTATCAGTGGCCATTTCTTTTCTTGGAAAGTGCTTGCTTGAGAATGAAGCTAACACAAAGAGAAAAACAGCTGAAAGATTAAAAGACAGAGCTCTTCTGTTGTTTTTTGTTTTTTGTTTTTTAGTTTCTGGATCCTGCTGTATCTGAAGTCCCAAGTTTTCATCTCTCCTTAACTGGAAAAAAAAAAAAAATCTCTTTTTTGCTCTTTAGAGATGAGTTTCTGTTGTGTGTAACTAAAAGAGACCTGATTACAACTGTTTTAAGGGAAGGATAGGTATGATGGTTTTAGCTGATAATCAGTGCTACTTTAATTTCCCAAATTCTCATCTTCTATCAGGAATAAACTCAAGGTCATTTATTTTTATTATTTTCTAAAATTCTTCCCCAAGCCCTTCAAATTTCAATTACTTCTATCACTAGCCACCAGCATATTACAATAAAGACACATACATAATTTAAATCAGTACATCTCCTTTGGGCATCTTTAAAACTAGGCTTTGTTCTTATCTGTACAAAATGGTTGAGACCAGTGACTGTTATCTGGTATTGGGATGTAAACTAGAATTACTGATTCCATTTTTAAGAAAATTACAATTGCCTAAGATCCCAAGCTCAATGAGTTATCACTAAATTTCACAGTTTGGAACCCTGAAATGTATTTTTAAAGACTCTGTGTTTCATTTATATATCCTGGCTTAGGAATCACCTGTAACTATTCTAGGCAGGTACCTTCTTTAAAGAAGAGATGTGGATTAGATCAATGGGATTGTAAATCGCTTAATGAGCAAAATCATGGAGTGGTCTTTAAAACATAGATACTTAAGACAAATTCTTGGAGATTTTGATTCAGTGGATCTTTTAGAAATGTAAATGGCTCCCCAGGTGATTCTGATGGCCACTAAAATTTAAGAACTACTGGATTTAATGAGGGGCCAACTCACCCTCAGTGAATCTATGTTTACAGCCATTTTGCAGACATAGCATAAAGAGCCTTTGAGGGATAAACACAAACTGAAAATTCATGAGATTTGGAAGGCTTTGTACCGACCAGGATTTATTTGCACAGTCACACGTTCAGCCCGGACAAACCAGGTGTAAAGAATGCGACAAGTCATATCATCTACAAAACAAAAACAGATCAGATTATTTTAAAGGAAAAAAAATAGACTAAAAACCTATAAAACTTTACAATTCTAGGTTTCATCATTCTGGTCTTTTCTCCATGTGCCTTTGTGAGTATGCCCAAGTCTTGCTCCAACATCTCTAGAAGATAAGTCCTAAATATAACGCATGATTTACAGGAGGAAATCTGTCCTTCTATTACTGAAAAGTTCAGCGAGTACCCCCTAGACCAAATGGAAGTAAATGAGGATGGAAGAGGATTACAGAGAAGCTTTCATCTGAAGCTTTGAGCTTCTGAAATCAGCCACAAAGAAGAGGTGGAGGCAGAGGACCTTGGCTCACCAGCTTCTTAGGTTTAGACAAGGGTACTTCTCAGAAAGAAAACCAACATACATAATAAAAAGGTCAAAGGGGCTGGGAGTTACTACTCCGAGGCAGACACTGGCAAAATAAGTAGAATGGTACTGATGTGCTATTAGGATCACTGCTGATTTCTTCATTAGCGTCTTCTCTCATTGACTGTTACCAGCCTTTTCTGCCTTACTCCTAGGCTGAAGGCAGTAGGAATGCTGCAAAGGGCAGCTCAGATGCACTTTAGCTCTGAAGCCACTGGGAGCCCAAGCTCATCAGTAAGGACTCCCACTGTCTTCCCAGTCACTATTTCACTCAATCTAGAAGAACCCCTGCATATGCTGCAAGCACTTTCATTTTATTTCAAACCTGGCTTAGTCTCTAATAGCCCAATTAAGGTCACGGCCAAGCCATTAGAAATCAATAATCATATGAAATAGTCATCTGAACTTGTGCAGTTCTCTTTACAACAATGCCAATCTATCATTCCTCACCTTGTCCTTTTATTTTAAGTGTGTATTAAGGCTTTTGTTAGGGTGTCAATAGTCACCGTATCTGAAAGGAAACCCTACATGCATAGGCTAACAAGAAGACATTGAAAGCCTCCTTCCAGAACTCATCAAGCCACCAAATGGGATCCCCCATCACCTCACAGAGCAGTTTGGCTTCATCAAAACCAGAGCTGAGGTTGTAGGACATAAGAGCAGAGCAAGGAAGAGAAACTGACCAGAAACTGGCAGAATAAATGATGTTGCTAATGTAATAGTGATAGTAGTGGGTTTTTTTAAATTTTTATTTATTTATTTGACAGAGATCACAAGTAGGCAGAGAAGCAGGCAGAGAGAGAGAGAGGGAAGCAGGCTCCCTGCTTGAGCAAAAAGCCCGATGCAGGGCTCAATCCCAGGACCCTGAGATCATGACCTGAGCTGAAGGCAGTGGCTTTAACCCACTGAACCACCCAGGCACCTCATGGTGATAGTAGTTTTGATACATTTCACTGACGTATTTTTTTCCTACCCTGCTATATCCCCATTTTTCAATTTGATGATACTTTTTACTTCAGTATTTGGTGGATACCACCTAGGAAAAAAGAAACCTGAGCTCAACTTTGAGTTTCAAGCTAAATGTTTTACTGTTCAGAGTGAGATAACAGTTTCGAAAGACTGGCTTTGTTGAAAAATAAGAGGCTTTCCATATTCCAAAAGAGTTGCTTTACATATTAAAAGGGAAATTTAGGAGATGAGCATGCTTAACTCTAAGCCTTATCATAGAAGGCAAGAGGATACAGTGTGGGGAAAATTCTTGACAACAAGAAAGGGGAAGCAGAAGGTCCTGTTACTGGAGCACAAGACAAAGGAGAGGACGTGGAGGTCACGTGATCCGATGAAGGAATCCTGGCTCATGTTTCATAGCATAGGGCTGAAACTCAAACCACAGACAGGGGTTAAAGGGAATCAGAGAGAAAGGGAAGATGTTCCTGTGTCCAGGGAAAGCTCAGCAACATTAAGTCCCCACACTCAGCCAGCACCAGGGCAGTACAATAAAAAAAGAATGAGGAAAATGTCTAGGCAAATAGACTTGAGGACAGCTTCACACACCTCAGCGAAGTATGGAGTAAGCAGCAGAAAGCTGTCAGATCTCCAGCGGATACCAAAAAACCTTTAAGATCAAAAGTGGACCCCTCTCCAACAATTCCACTCTGAGGTATATACCCATAAGAACTGAAAGCAAGGACTCAGATACTCTTACACCCATGTTCACAGCAGCATTATTCATAATGGCTAGAGCATGGACGAACCTTGAAGACATTATACTAAATGAAATAAGTCAGTCACACAAGGACAAATATTATATGATCTCACTTACATGAGGTACCTAGAATAAGTAAATTCATTTAGACAGAAAGAAGGACACGTTACCAGGAGGTAGTAGGAAGGCAAGCATGGGGACTTATTGTTTAATGGGTATAGAATTCATGTTTGGATGATGAAAGAATTCTGAAAATGAAGAGGGTAATGGTTGCACACTTTTTTTTTAACTTTCTAAAATTTAAATTTAATTACTTAACATAGAGTGTATTATTAGTTCAGAGGTAGAGTTCAGTGATTCCTCAGTTGCATATAACACCCAGTTCTCATTACATTAAGTGTCCTCCCTAATGCCCATTGCCCAGTTACCCCAACCTCCCATCCACCTCCCCTCCAGCAACCCTCAGTGTGTTTCTTATATTTAGGAGTTCCTCATGGTTTTTCTTCCTCTCTGATTTCATCTTACTTTATTTTTCCCTCCCCTACCCTATGATCCTGTTTTGTTTCTTGAATTCCACATATGAGTGAAAAGATATACTTGTCTTTCCTTTCTCTGATTGACTTATTTCACTTAGCGTAACATCCTCTAGTTCCATCCATGTAGTTGCAAATGGAAAGATTTCAATTTTTGATGGTTGAGTAATATTCCATTATCTATCTATCAATCAATCCGTAGATATAGATAGATATATCTCACATCTTCTTTATCCATTCATCTGTCGATGGACATCTGGTCTCTTTCCATAGTGTGGCTATTGTGGATATTGTTGCTGTAAAATTTGGGGTGCACTTGCCCCTTTGGATCATTATGTTTGTATCCTCTGGGTAAGCACCTAGTATTGCAATTGCTGAGTATAGGATAGCTCTATTTTTACCTTTTTTGAGGAACCTCCATACTGTTTTTCCATAGTGGTCACAGCAGTTTGCATTCCCACCAACAGTGTAAGAAGGATCCCTTTTCTCTGCAACCTCACCAACATTTGTTGTTTCTTGACTTGTTAATTTTAGCCATTCTGACTGGTGTGAGGTGGTATCTCATTGTGGTTTTGATTTATACTTCCCTGACATCACTCAGTGTCAGGGCGACACACTTTGTGAATGTACTTAGTGCCACTGAATTATACATTCAAAACAGTTAAAATGTAAGTTGTCTGTTATGTATATCATACCACAATAAAAAAAAAAAGTTTTAAGTGGACCTTTAGGACCAGGAGGCTACGGTGTTCAAAGGGAGAGTGATAGGGACAAAGGACTTCAGCAGTGGGTGCCCACAAGGCATGCCAAAAACCCCACCCCAAACAGCTGTGGCTCACCATGCCAAGAGTTCAGGCTGGCTGAAGGACATTTCCATTGAGACCAGGGGAGTCTGAAAAGACAGCATAAGGGCCAGAGGGGCAACAGATGTGTCCCCACTAAGCTGCACCAAAGCTAAAGGAACACAAACACTCCTTTTTGCACCCTGACACCATCTTGAGGTGAAGCAATGGTAGAGACTCCCTGAGAAGGAAGAATTCTCCTATTGGTAGATTGCACTGAGTCGATTAATTACTCTCAAGTGACAAAGTTTAACGGGGATTGTACTAACTGTAAAAATCAAAGTGTAATCCGCCACCATAGGATCCAAGTATTAGGGGAGGATGAGGTCAGTTCCATAATTTTTTTTACTTTATTTATTTATTTTTTTATGTGAGCTCCAGTCTACAATAGAACTGGTATGTGAATACTTTGGCCCTCAATGTGGCATAATGATATGGTACGTATTACTAATTCTTTCTCTTACTGCTCCCAGTGCACATATTGTTTTAAGGGTTTTTTACGATACTACACAACAAAAGTAAAATAGGGGAATTTGTTCCTGTTTCTGACTGGCTGCAGCATCAAAATGCTACCCATTCTTCTTTTTCTTAATGGCCTATAAGGTTTTCCATCCCTTCCTGAGTTCACCATCTTCAACCTGAGCCATCTCTACATAGATACTTAGTTTTTGCTTTACATTTTTTTCTATAAACTTTGGACAGAAATATAGAAGGAATGAGCTTTGAGTATTTCTGTCATGCATGAATTTAAAAAACAATTTTAAAAATACTCCACCAACTATGCCATGCCTTTGAGGTGACATCAGTTAAATGAAAAGCCATTAAAAACAAACAAAACAGGTTCCATTGCTTTTGTCTGTGTAGGACATCAATTAAAAAGAGACACTTGCCTTCTCACAATTTTTTTTTTTTTTTATATTCCCAAGAGGCAGAACTTAAATTGACTACCAATGGCAACTTAACCCTCTACTGAGAAAACTTAGTGAGCTAGAAAATTAAAACACAGCTAGAGTAGGTGAAAAATGGGCTAAGTAGTACATTTATGGTTGGATGCGATGGTCTTTAGACTGTGATTTCTTGCAGTTTCAGAGTTTTCTGGGAACTCTTTCCCCTACCACTAAATGTAGTTAATTTATTTCTCAGTCTGATGATTGTGCATGTCATAGGAAATTCCAGGGACAGCTATATACGCTCTACACTGCACCATACGCTGATAAAGCTTTGAAATAAAACTACCTTAAATCTTCAATATGCTGTCCAGCTATTTAGATTATATATAGCTTTGTTGAAGCGGAATATGGATTACCGCTTTCCATGTTTATTATGAGTAAACTAAAGTAAATGTTTGTCTTAAAGTCTATATGCATTAAGAACCACAATCAGCTCCAAACATCAACCAGGCTGTTTCCAGAACTAAAGTGATAACAGACCAAAAATATTGCATTTGTGTAACTCAAAGACTAATATGCAAACACAAATACCAATGCAGTTTTAAATATTATATTAGAGCATTGCTGCTATTTGTGCATCTAATTACAGTATTTGTCACCTTAATCTTTGCATGAGGCTGCCAGTGCATCTTGGTTTGCTCTTATAAAATGTTTCTGGAAGGAAAAAAAACCGGATGTGTGATCACAAAATCTGATAAACTACTTAGTAATGCTAAAAAGATGCCAATATAAAATTAATAACAGGTTTTCTTTCGGAAATAACACTAGTTTCCATTTATCATGCAGATTTAAGTTCTTACTGCATTGCTATTAATATACTGTGACAATTAATGCAAAACCACTGAAGAAACTAAAAATCCTCTAAATTATAATTAGAAGTGAGAAATGTTCTGAGTCCCAAGGCTTTATTTTCTGACCATTTATATTCTGACCAACATAAATAAGATCCTGACTGCAGGTTCAAGAATTCAACTGACAAATTAAACCAAACTTTTGAAGATCCAAAATTCTCACTAAACAAGCATCATGTCCTAAAACAGAACATGGGTTCATTGTCATTCACTGAGACGACACGCATGGAGAAAGGGCTGCATGAGCAATGAATGTGTTGGAAAGTAAAGCTTTGGTACTTGGCAAAGTCGAAGGCCATATCCTCCCAAATATCTGCATCTTAAATCTATATATCTCAGAGTAACTGGATAGTCACCAAATCACTACTCTGTACTATGCCGAACCACCAAAACCTCAAACCTACGTTACGGTCCTGAAGAGTCGGAGCTGAGACTGAGAAGATGGGGGGATAATCCCCACCATCCATGAGAATGAATCCTATCAGGTAAGCCAAGCTCAGGGTGTGCTTTGGAGGAGGTCGTGCCCAAGAACAGAGACTTTTACAGAAAGGATCTGATAGGCCAAACAAAAGAAAGCCAGTCAATTCTCTATGCTGGGAACACAACAGCGATGCACTGTACAATCCACATTACCCTACTTTCCTACAGGTAGGAATGGATCCTGTGCAAGATTTAGACAGTTGTCATGAAGTTGAAAGAAGCATCCCCCCCTCTTCATTGACATAAGGCTGTACACATTTCAGGGAGCAGAAAGGATGTACTTGCAGTCTGCAACAGAGGCCAGGCTAGAACCCATGTTTGCCAACTTACAACACAAATGCTTCTTCCCTACTGCAGGGCATAATTATAAAAACAAGCTATAATAAATGAAAAAAAATACTCTATGAGGAGAAGCTAAAGTAATTGGATTTATATAATCAGCAGGAAACATTTTTCAATTTTGACAAGAATTTTTTTTTCCTGGATTTGCTGACATCAGGAAAATAAAAAATGGGCCATATTTCTTTACTTAAATTTTAGTACGATAAATGATTTTTGCATCACTTATATTACAAATCAATTTAAAATGTATGGACCAATCTAACAAACAAAAGACTAATTTGCCTTATGTTATTAGATAAATCATTAGGTAGCAAATGGTGTTTTTAAACTACAACATGAGGCTGGTAAAAATATACATTACTCGTTATTTAAACAATAATGGCAAGAAATTCTTTTCAAATATTGACACTGAAAATTAGGCTGACACGTAGCTGTTCAATCACGTGACAAAGTTTCACATATAAACCTCATTTTGATATTAGGTTATGTAACTAAATATGTTGGAATTTATAACTAACCGAATCACATTATATCTATATTTATGAATAGAATTATGTTTGTTGTTCTTTGCAATTCCAGGGGGATGGTTACTTTAATATTAACTAGTAACACTGAGTGATTGTTAACTGTTTACAAAAATGCCAAGCACAGACTAAGCCTTTTGCAAGCATTAGTATATTTCCAAAGGTCATTCAAGGACTCAAATTTAGGCTCTCTGTCTCCAAAGCATGAACTTTTATAAACTGTGGGGTATATTTTAGTCTTTTCCATAAAGGATAAAACTCAGAGGTGCAATGAAGTGCTTCTATTTTGTGCCTCCCTCCTCCCTGAGCCCCTGTTTAATCAATGTGCTCTCCACACCTTAAGTCAGTGGTTCACAAACGTTGGTGTGCAAAAATCCTCCTGAGAACCTTATTTAAATCAGAGTTCAAGACTTTGAATTACATATGATGGTTTGACAAAAAAGCGTCCATCTTTCCTCCCTCCAAAGATATCCCTTACGTGACAATAAAGGAATTTAAAATGTATAGAGTCATAATTAAGCAAACAGGAGAGGAGCCATCAGGAGACAAGGGAGGTGACCAAATTCCTGGAGAGAGAAACTGCATGGAGGAGTAGTTACTATTATCTAGGTCAGAGGAGGCTTTTGGCATGCAGAAGAGATGAAGCCTCAGTTTCCCTCCTGTTTCATATAAAGAATGTCTGATAGCTATGCCTTTACCCATCCCAGGCAATATTTCTTCTGAAGAAAAAGTGAATAGCCAGAGCGGGGGGTGGGATGTGAGGGAGGGAATCTGGGATTCTGGGTTTTTAATGAAATTGTCAACTCCTTAAACACTCAAATCAAAACCCTCCAATTAACACAGTCTACGTAAACAGAGCCCACAGTTAGCTTTCTAATGCCTTTTCCTTTTATTTTTTTTAATATTTTATTTATTTATTTGACAGACAGAGATTACAAGTAGGCAGAGAAGCAGGCAGAGAGAGAGGAGGGAGCCTAAGCAGGGAGCCTGATGCGGGGCTTGATCCCAGAACCCTGGGATCATGAACTGAGCCAAAGGCAGAGGCTTTAACCCACTGAGCCACCCAGGCGCCCCTCTAATGCCTTTTCTTAAACATATTTGGAGAATCTAAGGAAGCCTCCAATATTAGAACACAGTAAAGGGAAAATTATTTGTGGAAAGATAATATGAAAGAAAATTTAAAAGTAATTAAGAAGGGGCACTTGGGTGGCTCAGTGGGTTAAGCCTCTGCCTTCGCCTCAGGTCATGATCTCAGGGTCCTGGGATCAAGCCCCACATAGGGCTCTCTGCTCTGCAGGGAGCCTGCTTCCTCCTCCCTCCCTGCCTGCCTCTCTGCCTACTTGTGATTTCTATCTGTCAAATAAATAAATAAAATCTTTTTTTAAAAAAAGTAATTAAGAAAAAGAAAACCTCTAATTTGTATGCTCAGGGAGTTCTGAGAAAATATTATCTCCACAAAGAGAAAAAAGAAAAATTAAGTGGACTTGGAAATTAAACATAAATCTCTATGAATTTCCAATTTTAAAAAATTAAGGAGACAATCAAGGAAATCTCTCAAAATAAAAAGATAAAGATATGTAAAATGCAAGAGATAATATAAGAGGTGTAAAGAATCAGGTCAAGCATCTGAATAATACAATTCCAGAAATAGGTATAGGAAAAAACAGAGAGGAAGAAATTCACAAAGCAACAATACAGAAAAATAACCCAGAGCTAAACAGTATGAGCTTCCAAGTTGAAACGCCTCATGAGTGAAGAGAGGGGAAGGTCCACAGCAAGTTGCAATCCTGTGAAATTCCAGAATCCCAGTCAAAAGAGAAAATACAAGACACTTTATGGGAAGAGGAGGTGGTGGTTACCAAAATGGGAAGAGAATCAGGGAGCATCAGACTCCTTAACAACAGCAGATGGCTGAAAGATAAAGAAGAATCCCTTAAATATTATTAAGAAAAACTATTCTTACCATGGAATACTATCTATAGCCAACCAGAAATAAAGAGATTTTTTCAGCCATGGAAGGAGTTCTGGATATTTACTTCCTTTCTGAGAATGTGCCCCCCCTTACACCAAAAAAAAAAAAAAAAAAAGAAAGAAAGAAAGAAAAGAAAAAAAAAAAAAGAGTGAACCATAGAAGGGGAAAGGAAAGAGATAAGATTCACAATTTCTGGGATGAGGTTGTGCAGCAGAGACTAGAGAACAACCCTAACTGAGGCTATAAGATGATGGGATTCAGGAAAGGAAAAAGGACTAAAAAAATACCTAATATGATGAAGCCTTTGAAAAAAAAGTAAAGCTACAATAATGGGGAAATAGAGCAGGAAAGAAAAAAGAGTAATTAGAAATTCCAGGAAAGCAAAAGTTGTACAGGAAAGGAAATGTTGCCATAGTACACTACTGGGTGGACAATATTTACACAAGATTGCTATTTTGAGCACACTATTGCTACTATGTAAGCAGTAATGATCAATTTTTAAAAAACAGGGTAATATTACTATATTGGTATATAAGATGGGCTAGTATCAAAGTAATTCCAAGTCCTCATCTATGATAACAAGAAGTAGATGTCTAAGTTTTTAAATGTATAATATTTTCAAAAAAGGGAAAGAGCAGAAAAGGCATATTATTTAGAGAAACTAAGGTAACCACCAAAAGTAGCAGCTGCAACAATTTAAAATAGAGTACGTGGGGCTGGATGGTAGTGGGGTGGGATATGGTGCAATAGGAAGGAATTATAAAATCTTGAAACTATTCAGTTTTAAAAATATGTACATCATGTATTTAAGTATGTATGTGTAAGCGCACACTTCTTTTTCAGAGCATTGTATAGTTGCTGTGCTTAATTCCAATCCAAGAGGGTAGAACTTACTATCATTGTTTAAAGTAGACTTCAGCTTCTTGATGCAAGATTTATATTCTCATACCTACTGTGCCACAGAAGAAACATAAATGCCAGTTGGAAATAAAACTCTGTTGATAAGATTTAGTGCAGGTTGCTGTTCCTCTGAAATTTAAGTCCTTACCTCTATCCAAAGAGAGAAGAGAGAAGCAATTTGCCTTTTTTACCTGGTCTTAGATTTCCTTAGCTTTCACTGCATAATATATTATGCACCAGTTAAGTGATCTTTAATTAAATGAACATTCCTCCATAAATGATCTCATCTTGAGTAAGCAGCTGAGTACTGGGAATCTCTGATCTTTCAGACACCGAAGGGACAAAGTTCACATTTAAGAGCTTTACCCATTGGGTAAACTATACCCTCACGATCACTCAGGACTGGTAAATATAATTATTCCTGCTGCAATAAAAAGTTAAATCGCTAGCTACAGAAATCAACAAGGAGGCTTATTAATCGTTGCTATGACAATCTTCTGCTTTGTTTTTATATGTGTCTCACAATACTGTCAAAGCTGAATGGCAAGGTAGAGCTTTGAGAAAGTATCTCTGACCAGCCTAGGAGATGTTAGTAGAAAGCACATGTTACTAGAAAGCATCTTCTTTACCTGGGCCTAGATACATTCCGGGGGAGGGGGCTGGCAAACAAACAAACGAACAACAAACAAAATGCTGAATAAGTCATCTGATTCCTTTCTCTTCTTCCACCTCATATTCAAAGAAAGACTGTTCTCCAGATGAAAAGAGATAAAAAGCCTCCACCATGTCCTTGGTTATCCTCGAGATGGTTCTAAACAGGATGTGAAGGCTTTAGACTGGCTCTGTCCTGCAATGAGAGCTTAATATTACCTTGACATGATATGGAAATTGTGAAAACAGAATGAGCGGAATCAGAGGGAGAGTTGTGTGTGCTGCATATGAATTACAGAATTAATATTGTGTAATATCCACAAATATTAAACGGCCTCTAGTATACATGATAAATGACGATATAAGTATAAGTGCTTTCGCGTTCATGTACTTGAACTCATAGCTAAATTTGTTAAAGGTAATCCATTTCATACCATTTTCTTATCCTCTTAACTGTTTCAACATGACACAGTCAAAATTATTTCTTGAATATTTAACAACTCTTAGTCATGCCAGTACATTTATGACTTGCCACATACTATGTATCTTTTGTTAAATATTTTTTAATCAATTTACTTTTAAACTTAAATACTTGAGGCCTTGCTCTATAGAGAAAAATAATAAAATTGGTTTTTATTTAGTGATATTTGTACCACCTTTGCAAACTCTATAGTGTGGTGAAAGAGCAACCTTTGCAATTAAGCCCAAACCAATTTGAGTTTAAACTCCAGACCCAGAATTTACCAACATAACTTAAGTTAGTTTTTCTGAGGCTCTCATTCCTGATGTCTATAAAAAGAACAAAGATTTTTACCTCCTAAAATGGTATCAGGTTTGAATAAGTTTACAAAGAATACTCAAAACACAGCAGGTATTTATCAACTAAACACCATTTTCAATGGTGTATTTTCGGCTTGCATATGGTTATCTTCAATCGTCTTGAAGGAGATAATGAAAAGAACAATTCTCTGAATGAATCTCATTCCCTCACCTTTCCTTCTTCTAAGAAGTGACAAATGCACGGCCAGCAGAAGCTTTTTTACTGGCAAAGATCAGAAACGGATTAAATCCTTGAAAAACGATTAAAATGTAGAAGGATTTGTGACTAAGGATACTAACCTTGAGATATCCTGGGTTATCTAGGTGGGCCCAACCTGATCACCTAATCTTAAAATTAGAGAACCCTTCCCAGAGTGAAGAGAGAAGGAGATGGGACAATGGTCAAAGAGAGGCAAAGGCGCTGGCTTTCAAGATGGAGGACGGGGCAATAAGTCAAAGAAAGTAGGGTGCCTCTAGAAGATGGAAAGGTAAGGAAACAGATTCTCCCGTAGGGCCTCCAGAAGTGTTAGATACTTAATTTCTGTTGTAGCATCGTAAACAAGAAAACTATAAAGAACTCACAAGAAATGAAATGTCTTGGGCCACGCTCTAGGCATACTGAGTCAGAAGCCCTGGGAGCACTGCTCAGTCAGTACTCTGTGCTTTAACAAGCCTTCCAGTGCTTCTGAGGCTGAAGACTGCACACTTTCCTGTTTGTCATTCCACCACCATCGAACTGATCCCCCACCACCTGCTACTATACCTGCTCCTGAAATCCCCTCACTGCTTCTTGGAATCATGTCCTCAGCCTTTATTTCATCTGAACTTTAATCCTCGTTGGAAACGATAAGCCATCCCCTTTCCAAATTCACTTGGAAAGATGGCTTCCCAGACATCTCCTACCTGTCTCCGTTCATCACACTTCACCTCTCTACCTTCACCTCTTCCCTGTGGTTCCTCCCATACCCACGCCTCCGCATGAGATGTTCTTGTGTGGTGTTCTGCCTCCTCTCCTGTCTTCCATCCGGCTCCCTCTCCTTGGGTATCTTACCTATTCTCAAGTCATCCTTCCACGAAACCCTAATGACTCCCAGTTTCTATCTCCAGCGCCAGCCTCTCCTGTGCTCCACTCCTAAATTTCAATTGCCTTCTGCATTTCTACCTATATTCCTAGAGGGGCCTCAGAATCAATGTGTGCCCCGTCCCAGCCCACCCTTCCCCCAATCAACCTGCTTCTTCTCTTGCACGTCTCATCTAGTGCCCCGGGCAGCCACTGCTTTGCTCCATCATCTGTGATCCTCTTCTAGCCCTGCCTTTCACAAACAAGGGCTCACCAGTTATTTCAATTCTATTTTAAAAATATCTCTAACCTTATCCCTTTTATCTCTTTTCCTCTGTCACTGGCTACAAGCCATACTTCAGTGTCTCTCAAAGGTCAATTTCAAACAGAAGGAATCACTTAACAGAGCTTGTCAACATTCCTGGAGTCCAACCTAGACACACTTGAATTAGACTGTCAATGGGCCAGGGGTCTGAGAATCTGCATTTTACACAAATAACTTTGGTGCTTTTAATGCTACTAAATCTTAAGGGCTACTGCTTTAGGAAAGTTTTCACTGCAGACTTGAACTCTATTCCTTGACCTTTATATTAGACTTGCTTTTGCTGCAAAACAAGTGACCACCAATTTAGGGACTTAAAGCAACACACATATATGATCTCACACTCTGTGTGGGTTGAAAGCCCACACATGGGCTTAGCAGCCTGGCTTCTCTACTCAGGGTTTTTCAAGGCTGCAGTTAGGTATTGGCTGAGCTACGTTCCATGCAGAAGCTCTGCTAGGGAGGACCTATTTCCAAGCTCCTTTAAGTCGCTGCCAGGACTCACTTCCTTGTGATGTATGACCGAGGATACTGGCTTCTTACTGACCAGAGCCTGGAGCTTGCCTTCAGATTCTAGAGTTCACCTGCAATTCTTCACCAGGGATAAAAAGAGGAAAGCAATGAAAAAGAGGAAATTCTGTCTTTCTCCTTAAATAGATGTTCTACTGACATCAAATAGTGGAAATTTTCTTTTGGAAGATATTGTGAAACTATATTTCAACTGAGCCTCATAGTAGTTAAATGACTTAAATATTGGAAATAACCCAAGTCCTAATGTTAAAAAATACTATTTGCAAAGTCTGTGACACTCTGTATGAAACTCTAAGGGATGTTTATTAAAAGTGCACATTCTGGAACCCTATCCTCCAGATTTCTTATTCAGTTTAAGCACCTAATCTAAGGATCATGATTTGGTAACCACTACGCTGTAAGATGTAATGAGAAATAAATGTATGTAGGTTTAAATATCTTATTTCAGGTTGTAAACTAACCTTGAACAGAGATATACAATTACATGCAAGAGGGGCACCTGGGTGGCTCAGGTGCTTAAGCATCTACTTTCCGCTCAGGTTGTGATCCCACGGTCCTGGAATTGAGCCCCATGTGAGGTCCCTGTCCAGAGGAGAGCCTGATTCTCTCTCTCCCTCTGCTGCTCCCCCTGCTTGTGCTCTCTCTCTTTCAGTCTTTGTCAGAATCTTTAAAAAATATATATATAATAAAATTCCATGCAAGAGAAAAAAACCTTTCAGTTACAGTAGGGATGATTTATCTACTTTCAAAATTACACAACAATGAATAGTTCAAGTCAACAGTATAATTTTACAAATCTAACATTCCATAGTGATAGATCATTGCCTTATTATTTATGAAATTAATTTGTATTGTAACAGTAGAACTCCACTAAATTTAATTAGCTGAAAAATTTCACCAGTCCTATGTAAATCTTCCAATAAGGAACCAATTCAACCTTTTCTTTGCTCAACAGCAATATTTTAATTTTTATAGTTTTCCATTTCATATTCAGAATGCATTTTTGATGTGAGCATGGCCTGAGTGATGCAACACAAGGCAATATAAATCAACCACCAAGACGAGCATAAAGAAAAAAGTCTATAAAATCATGTTAAAAATTAATCTAGTCCTATTTCTGAGTATCTCTTAGCTTTTGCACAAGGCAGACTACAGATTATTGGAATATAAATCCATGTTCTTAGTTTATTGTCCTGCACCAAAATATCCAAAAGCAAGACTTATTTATTTATTTATTTATTTATTTATTTATTTTTGCTCTGCCTCCCTGGGAAGTTCTGTGTGATCACATTTAGCAAGCACAGCACTAACCTAGGAGCTGGAGGCACAAGACTTTACCCCTACCTCTTCGTATCCCACGCAGTAATTCAGGATTTTTTTCCCCCACAGTAAATCCAGTTAATTCATATAATATGGTGACCTTCCTCACCACTTCCACCCCAGATTATCTAGATTATCTGGGTGGTTGTTCCCTTATACATCAATTGGTGGTGTAATCTTTCATTGGCTTCCTGTGCTTTGACTGATTCAATTCAGCCCATCTACATTAAGTAAACAGTAAGTACAAGACACTGAGGGGGATGAAAATATTCACAAGACACAGCCCTTAGCAGCCAGGAACAGAGAAAAGGCATGACAACAGATAACCAAGATGCGTGTGGTATAATGTAGAAAGTGATAAATTCCTCAGAGATGTGACAAAGTTCAGAAGACAAGTTCAGGATTTGACTCTATTGTTTATTATTCCATGGAAATAAGGTCTGAAATTTCAGGGCACCTCAGATGTCTGGCAGAATCCAAGGAGATCTGAGACTTTCTAAGAGAAGCATTGATAATGTACCCGCTCATCTGCCAAAGTCCTGCTTTCACTCACGTTGGACTTTCAAATGTCCTCCAGTAACCTGCACAGGAGACAAGGGCTGTCAAATACTAGGGAGCCCTGGACAATTCTAAGGAGTATTTCAAGGTGTAATGGCAATGGCTGTTGTGCTACACTTTGAACTCATGATTTACTCTCTGTGTCAGGCTATGATGCAAAAGCAATCTCCAATTCTGAAAAAGCCATGAAATTAAAATGATAAAACCTGCAAAAGGGCTGATTAGTTTGCTTTCTTCAGTCCAGGCAGACACTTTCTTTACATGATTTAATCATGGCACTCATGTGTATTTATCACACATTTAATGCAATTTTTTAAAAAAAATAATACTAGTTTTTAATAAAATTATTAATAAAATTATTTCTGAATCATCTCAAGTTTCTTTTCAGATATTTGTTGAAAACAGCATCTGATTTCAGAATGGAGACAAAAATACTAGAAGCACCAGACCACAGTTCTCTCTCTTGGGTGCAATTTTATTTATTTATTTATTTATTTATTTATTTATTTATTTATTTAAATATTTTATTTATTTATTTGAAAGAGAGAGACCACCTGAGAAAAGTATGAGCAGGGGAGAGGGGCAGAGGGAGAGGACCAAAGGGGGAAGAAAAAGTAGACAACCAGCTGAGCAGGCATCCTGAGGGGCAATGTGGAGTTTGGCTCAATCCTAAGGACTGACCTGAGCCAAAGGCAGACACGCACTGACAGATCCACTCAAGGTGCCCCTCTTGGGTGCAATTTTAAAAGTACATGGTTACATGCAGCATTTACTCACAGTCAGTCCTCAGTGATTATTGTGGAGAAGAAGAATGACTTCCTGTGTGAGGATACTGCACTAGCAGTATACAAAGCTTTGATTTGGGGAATGGGGTGGGCATGGGGCCGACGGAGGATGGTTTTTGATCCATTCCTGAATTTCAGCAACAATCAGCCTTTTATACAGTGACTAGTCAAAAAGTATGTCAAGAAAAATACAGAGAAAAAAATATATACACATTACCTAATTAGAAACATTTTGCCTTTCTGTCAGGTTCTTAACCCAAAGAGGAGTCTTGAAGAGAGTATCAACTAGGATGAGGAAAACAGCATATATAGAAAGGAAAGAAATGAAATCTTTTTGTTAATTAAGATTTTCTCTCTGGGGTGCCTGGCTGGCTCAGATGGTTAAGCATCTGCCTTTGGTTCAGGTCATGATCTCTGGGTCCTGGGATCAAGTCCCACATCAGACTCCTGGCTTAGCAGGGATTCTGCTTCTCCCTCTGCCTCTTCCCCCTGCACGTGCTCTCTTTCTTTCTCTCTCAAATGAATAAAATCTTTAAAAAAAATTTTTTCTCCCCTTGGTTTTCAAAATTTTCTATAATGGAGTAATACATCTTATTTCATTGAAAATTAACAGTGAAGAAAACTTAGAATATTTTTGTGGACATCTGATGACAAATTAAATGCGAAAATTTATGGGAAAGTATAAGTAAGACAAAGAAATGGTAAGTTTCACCCAAAGGGGATTCTGTTTCCTTCTCCCCTGATTATAGACTGTGGCTCTCCAGTCTTCTGGTGACTACATAACAATATGACATTAACAGTTAGCTGCTTTTTTCTATCATAGAAATATGAAATACAGAAGCATCATATGACATATCATACCCCCAAAATCCATATATTAGGAGATAAATAAAATGTCTTTAAAAAACAAATCTTCATGCTCTCTAAAAATAATTATAAATTAAGGAGAATACCAAAAAATATTGATGTCGTGCAGCTTTAGGAGTTAGCTGTTTTCTTTTTCACTTGTTACCCAATTATTTGACCATCATGAGCAATCAACTTCCTTAATTAAAATCAGAACATCTCTAATACGATTTTTTTTAATAAGATGAGGTTTCTCTTTCAGTGTCTTATAAAGTATTTTCATTTAAAACTACTGTGTTTCATTTTAAAGGTATATATTTCTCAGGTTTAATATATGTATATTTTTAAAAAGCTCATTCTGATTTTCTTATCAGAAATAGGAAAAAAAAAATCTTGAGTTCAAATGCTCTACTGCCATTATTTTTTAAAAGACACACTTTATTTCAGCTTAGAACAGTCCATTTAAAATTCTGCGAGTGACGAGGAGAATACCCAGAGCAGGCCCAGGCCAGCAGGCCCCAGAAGATGGGAAGTTACTAGCAGTAATAAGAGATGACCAGAAGCCTCACGTGAGCAAGAGGTAACTAGTCATTTCTGCTTCTGTAGATAGGCTTCCCGCCACAAGCTTTCTGCCCTGCCCTAACCCCATTCCTGCTCAAAGGACCCCCCCCTCCGCTCATTTAAACCTATCTACCAGCAGTCAGCACAGCCCTTGGAACCTGACCCCTGTACTGCCCTGTAAAAGCTCTGTAACTCCACTATCCAGAGCCCGGAATTTCGAGTGCGAGCTTGCCTGGGTCCACCAGCATAAAATAAATCCGAGTTCTCCTACTTCTCCAAGTGTTGCTTGGTTTCTCACCAGTCTGATTCCCCCCCCTCCCCATAACGCTAGGGCAATAACATGATACAGATACAAGTAAAAGGCATCTTATAATCCCATTTAAATCTGTCTCTTTTAGATCTCATTCTGAGTATATATGACCTCAGAAAATAATAGCCATTCAGTGCTCTGTTAACATTGACAATAGATTTGCTTTCTCAAAACTATAAAGATCTCTCTCTTTTTTAAAAGAGATTATTTATTTGCTTATCAGAGAGAGACATAGCGCACAAGCAGGGCAAGCGGCAGGCAGAAGCAAGTCCCAGCTCCCTGCTGAGCAAGGAGCTAGGACTTGATCCCTGGACCCTGGGATTGTGACCTAAGCCAAAGGCAGACACTTAACTGACTGAGCCATCCAGGCGTCTCTTTAAAGGCCTTTTAACTGAAGTTTGTGCCCCTTCTTAACGTGACAGATTCTGCAGACATTTTAATCATTAGAAGTTCAGTCATCAAAAAACCCTCTAAGCTGATATATGGGTTCTTTACTTCTAGTTACTTTTTCTAAAAATAAGAAAAAAAAATAAGTGGAAATTTAGTGGAAAATGGATAAAACTGCAGTTTATGATTTAAACTATGGAGAAAGGTCCTATTTTATGCACACAGTTATTAAATAACATCAAAGAAGACACCAAACACATACACAGTTGATCTCTGCACAGCAATGAGGGTTAGAGGCACCAAACCCCACACAGTTGAAAAACAAAGTAAAGCTTCTGACTCCCCAAAAACTTAAGTACTAATAGCTTACTGTTGACCAGAGTCTTAATCGATTAGGTGAAGTCAATTGACACATATTTTGCACATTGTATATACTGTGTACTGTATTTTTGTAAAGATTTATTTCTTTGAGAAAGAAAGACACAGAGAGCGGAAAGGAGAGGGGATGAGGGAGAGGAAGACTGGAAGACTCCCTGCTGAGTGGGGAGCCCAAGGCAGGGCTCAATCTCAGGACCCTGAGATCACGACATAAGTTGAAATCAAGAGTCGGACGCTTCATGACTGAGCAAGCCAGGCATCCCTGGATACGGTATTCTTATAATAAAGGACACCAGAGAAAAGAAAATGTTACTAAGAAAATCATAAGGACAAAATACATTTATAGAACTGAACATATTTAAAAAATCCACATCTAAAGTGAACCCACACAGTTCCAACCAAGGGTCAACTGTGTATCCAGAAATGTAATAAATATGTTTGTATATGTATAAGGTGTCTAAGTCTTTAAGTCTCTATACATCGGGTCTATGAGCATCTTCATGTGTCTGGTTTTTTTAATGGCATCATTTGTTTGAAGCTATCAACTAACCTATCTTTAGTTCACTCTTGATTTTGAATTCACAAAAAGAAGCAAAAACCCATCAAGAAAAAGCAATTTTAGAGGGATAGGAATTGGGGCCAAACAGGTTGTATAATCTATTTCCTCTAAAAATAACCAACAGAAGGCCTGGCAGCCTGTCTTAGTTATCAGCAGCTTCCCTTCATTAAATCTAATTGCTATGCGGAGGCCATTTCAACTGATGCATGTAAAAAGCAATTTCAAGTCCACGATGGTGGTCTCCAGCCTCTCTGGGGAGTAGACGGTCCATTCCGCTCCTTTTTATGTTCTCCTTAGTTTGGAAGGCCGTTGAGATTCCTAATGACTGTCCATTCTGTGACCGTCACTTGGCCTGAACTTGTCCGTAAGTTTACCAAGACAACTCAGAATATCTTTGGAATTGTGAGATGCAAATGATTTTACTAGAGAGAGAGAAAGAAGGAAAATGAATGAACGAACCAACAAACAAATGAATGAGTGAGATGTGGTACTTGAGCTTGGGCTTGAGGACCACACTGTCTGGTTTCAACCCTGGCTCAACCTCTTCTCCTCTGTGCAACCATGGATAAATTACTTAATTCAGTGTCCACATTTGTGAAAGGCAGAAAAGAGCAGCACCCGTCTTGTTGTGAGGGTTAAATGTGTTCATGTCTCTTGTTTTAATAAATAGCCTCAATTCAAGCTGGCAAAAGGATAGAGAATTGTATCTTATTTCAAAAATATGTTTGTCTTTTCAGTCAGTCATTCATCCAAACACTTCAGATTGTCTGATTTTATTTTGAGCATCTTTTACTTAAGAATGTGACCAAATCTCATCTAGTGAACCAAATGCTCAAGGCTTCTGAATGTTTTAGGGTGAGTCTAGATTAATAACTAACACTAGCCACTGTAGAATAGTAAAAACAACAGGAGAGTGGCTATCCTTTGTGCACTGATAAAAGGACAAATTTTAAATTATTTTTTAAAAAATACATTATCATTGTAACTGTAAAAAGAAAACTATCAGAAGTAGGCTCAGTTCTCTTCACTCAGATATATTCAGTAGGAATGAAAACAGCACATTTGATCAAACTTGCTTAGTAAATGCCTGTCTACACATATAATATGTCAAAGCATAATACTTTATACACTGAAATGTCCTAATAACAATCATCATCGATCAAATGTCTACTATGTGGCAGGCACTTTGTATCGGCCATCTTATTAATTCTCACAGTAACCCAATAGTACAGATATGATCCCTGTTTATGGACATAGGGGTGAAATCATACAGCAACTAAGCTCTAGTCTAGTGCTAAAACACCTGTTTTTCTTTATTTGTTGTGTGGCTCTTATCTTTATAATTTATGATATTTTCCTCTAACCAGATACATAATCTAGTCTCATTTAATCATGTTCTTACACCCCCTTTCAGCACTCAGGTATTAACAATGCTTATTTTTAATATGCAGGCCTAACGTGTATTTTATAAGCCACCAGGTACATAATACAGTGTTTTTCCCCCCACCTCTCTAAACATACCATCAGATTGGTAGTCCATCTTTCAATCAGTGGTCTCCATGATTGCTTATTAAGGCTGTTCACAAATTCTGAGACTCTTCTTCTGGGTATGGGGTAGAATTTTGGAATCCTCTGCTTGCTCAAAAACACTGTGGCCATAAGTGGAAATAATGATTTCAATACCAGCATCTGAGTCCCTATGTTCCTTTCCCCTGTCTCACCAACTATGAAACCAGGGGTGGAGATGGCACCTCCATGGCCGGGTTTCTGAGAAACGATGACGGTCGGCTGCAGTGGACACGCTGCGCGAGCAACACACAAACTCCGTTACTGTAAGCCACTGAGACCTTGGAGTTGGTTTTTAACACAACATAATCTAGTTTGTATGACTGATAGAGCATCTTAAAATCTAATCAATATGGCATTTACCTTAAGATCCCAATTTAACATTGTAAAGGTCAACTTGAAGACAATAAAGGAAAGAAACTTTACTCTAGCATTTTATAACAATTTACAAGGTGATAGCCCATAAAATCAGACTTTGTCTCCCTTAAACTGTATTCCTTAGCCATTTTCCCTTTTGTGCTACCAAGGCGTGAACTGGGTAAGGGTGAAAAGTTTCAGCTGACAGTACAGAAGCCATTCTCCTCAGTGGCCTCAGTGCACTAAATAACAGATCTGATATTTATTTTTGGTATAAGAGAATCCAAGGTTGACAAAAGTGCTAGCAAAGGTGCATTCTCTGTTTTGTTACAGTGAATATCAGAGGTAACTCAAATGTGTGAAATGCATCTTTTCTGGGCTTAGTGATTCAATATTATGGTATATGCCTCCTCACATCCCGAATTGTTAATTAAATTATGCTTATAACTATGAATTGCCACAAAGTCATCTCACTGAGATTAACTTCATGACATCTTTTATTATCAGGAGAATATTTTTAAAGCCCCCACAAACAATTTCAGTAAGAAATGAAATATTGTTATATCTTGAAAAGGTTATGAATAGCTTTTACTACTGACAGCACATTTCTCCAGATTCTATGTTCTGAAGTTGAGATTTTCATTATATTTTCATTGCATTGAAACTAAATTAAAGCTGATCTTATTATAGAAAAAGAATTGCATTCTATTTTAAGAATGAGTCTTCCAATTCCAGCTTATTATAATGCCAGAGGCCAATAGAAAGATAGCAAAGTAATGATTTATTAGAAAGAAAAATATGATTATTGAGACAAATAGCACTTTTAATAAGTTGACTCTTTAAAGCTACTTAGTGTTTCCACCATAGAAATATTCACTTATTAACTGTGAAGTTGCTTTGGAGAGTCCTAATAGCCAATTCTCTAAGTACTTTCATTTTTATTTATATATTCTCCACCTTGTTCCATAAAAATCTCAAGGTGATCTGGAAGAATGTGTACAGATCAATGGGATTTAAAAAAAGAAATGAGGAATTTGGGTCTATGAAACACAAATGTCTGGAAATAAGACAGAGATCAGACCAATCTGTAAGTTAAAACAACAATTTCCAATGTGTACAAACCCCAAATAATGAAAACAAACTAATTCCTCCGGTCTCTGGTTTAGGGAATGTCTTTGGAGAAGCCAGGCTAAGCTACTGCAAGAAAAAGGACCTGATCCTAGACCTCCAAGTTTTTACATTCTTCACCACACTAGTAAAAAAGAAAAAAATTGGAAATGGATCCCTAGTACGTCTGTGTATCTATTCATGCATTTATATGTGTATAAATCTGTGCCAATACACTAGATACATTAAAAATACATGAAGAAGATCAAAGTTGTAATAGATAGTTCCTACGCCCCAGGGAATCATTCTCCCCATTCCACTCCCACCAGGTGTGACAGGAAAGCACACTGATGCTTTCCTAGCATTGCCTGCTGATGAAGAACTCTTCCCTCACCCACCTCAGGCATTGCTGCCTGCCTTTGACCTGAAGGCTTCCACACATTGGGCAGAGAAGGTTCTACAAGTTGCCTCCCTGTAAACAACAGAAACCCAAACCTCAGATATCTCTCCCTGCTCTAGTACCTAGCTTGTCTCCACTTCTCAAAGATTTTCCTGTGAAGAATCATTAACTTTTTCTACCAACACAAGAGAGTGGACACAACCACCAGACCTCATCTGCTCTTCATTTTTCCCAGAACCACTGAAATCAGAATTTTTCCAGTATTTTACTCCTACCATAGCAACCTCTCACTGAATTTCAAAACTGTATCTGACAAAACACAGAAGTCAAAGATTAAGGCATTAAATTTTTGGCAGATTAATCTCCTACCAAATTAGGAAAAGAAATTTTTTTTTTAACTATACTTTCCTAGGTTGATTTACATTATGTCTTTAACTTTCTGCTGTAGAACTCATCTGCAAAACTCCCACAGCATTCGGTGTTAGAATCCCATAGCATTGGGATTCCCATAGAATCCCTCCTGCTCAAGGCCATCAAGGTCATTGCTGCCTTCAGAAATATACTTTGAGACTGTCCAGGTATGTATCTGTCCAGGTAGCTCTCAGGCCCATGCAATAATTTTGCTGTTAAAGCCCATATTAAGGAATTTGAATGGCAAGTTGTAAAGTCTCTAGCATGAGATTGGTACAACAGTGCAGTAAACACTAATCAAACTAATTCGGTGCTTAATTTCATTTGCCCCTGCTAAATGGCTCATGTGATGTGGCAACCTTAAAGGCAGCCTTCTCATAGACTCTGGAGTTTAAATTTACATGAGGCAGAGGTAATCACTTCCCAAATGCAATTATCTCATTACCACCAAATCTATATGTGGAGAACTAAATTAGGACCAGCACACTTTTCACCTTTAATTTCTTACTATCCTTGTTTGCTTGCTCTTTTTAAACAGCGATTGCTGACAAGGTAAAAAGAATATAGTCCGTGCTGTCAAACAACATGGTCTAATAAGCAAAATGAAGACAAATCATTTGTTTTGTTTTTCAGTTTTCCCAAATGCAGTGTGATACATTATAAAGACCAATTCTCTACTACCTCAGGGCATTAACTATCAAGATAGTGATTATCAAGCTCAAGGAAATTCCCATAAAACGTCTTCGTATAAATACAAACCATTTCGCTTTTCTACACTTGAATGCACACACTCTTCTTAGGTTCACTGAACTAGAATACAAGGTATCAACTTCACCATTTATTATGATAGAGTTGGCTGTAGTTATTTTGTCCGCCTGAGAGGGCAACCAGATTTGAGTTGCAAAACTAGCCTCTATCAAGCCTTTATAGATTGATTTAGTGTTGGCTGAATATTCATAAAATCAAAGCACTATCCAGAATGTGAAAGAGGACTGCCTTCCTCTGGGAACTTGCGATCAACTGAACTGAAGTATCAAAATATCTTCTTTTATGTTTCCTTCATCTGAAATACTAAGTAGATGTTATGAGGCTAGCATTGCTTTTGAGATGTATATCAATCTGTCCATACTGAGTCAGGATTTACTTCTTAGAAGAAATGGTATTAATTTTTAAAGAAAACAAGGGAATGATGTTATAGTTAGAAGGAGATAAAATTAACAAAATTATTTTTAAGAATGCTATCAAACTTAGAATTGTATATTTAAACTGTATTTAAGCCAAGGGCATTTTAATAATAAAATAAGCCTAAAGATAATTGTATATATTAACTATAAAAGATGTGATAACAATATTACATAACATTGTAACATTGACTAAAAATCCTTACTATCTTGCTGCCCAACCAAAGAGCAACCACAGCCACCCTCTTGAATGTTTCCTTAAGTCAACACCTTGGGAATTTTCTCCAGTCTCTACTTGCCCTTAGGTGTTCCAGCTACTTTTGTCCTGCTTTGGTAAATGGAAAATCTGTAGATGCCCCACCCAGTTTCTGCCCTCCCGACTGGCATTTCAGTTGGTGGGCTTTGCCCTGGATGAGCTTCCTGATCTCCCATCTCCTCACCTTGCAGATTTTATGGCATAAGAGAGGTATGTCCCATCCTTCTTCCCACTCCTGCATTGTCTAAGCTCCTTCCCATTTGGAAAGAAACCTAAGTCAGAAAAGAAAAGGCCTGGGATACCTGAGGACCCAGCTATACACTGAGGAGATTAGGACTCACTCTGAGATCTTTAATGTCAAGGAAAATCCCAGAAACGAGGATGATGGGGAGGAGCAGAGCCACGACAGAGGAAAAGACCACACAATTCTTCTTTCTCTAGAAGCTGCACAAGCGGCCCCTGACTTCTGACTATGAACTGAAGTCCAGCCTGCCATGGATGCAAAGACAAACTTGACCCTTGTTTGGCACCATCCCACAGCATACCTGGTTTGGTCATGGGTGCCAGTCAATGACCAAGGAACTCCTCTCTCCTGAGGCCTTCCTGCCCACATATTTTTTGGCTCGAGGCTTGTTTATAATTTACCATAATCTTTCCCGTGCATCTCATTTCAACCCTACCCTCACTATCTGTAGTTCTGGCTCAGCCATCTGATAACTCGATGCTTTATCACCCCGACTAAAAGCACCATTTCCAGGAAAAACTTACTAAAGATATCTCCCAACATTTTTACAAGATAACCAAGCATTATTATGATTCATGCTATGATTTCCAAATTAATTTGAAAAAATAAAAATAACTGGTCATTTTAGTAGTAGGTCCCTTCCTAAAATGAAAAATTCCTCTTTCTTTGAGTAGTACACGTGGGAGGCGAAGGGCAATGACTTTGAGAGACATCCAGTATCAAAGAGGCTTTTCTTTCAAATATCCACTATGCTATCAAACCCAGGTTCCTTACATCAATATCTGCCTCCATAAAAAAATGTTATTGATAATGAAAGCCAATGCTTGTATTGTGAATATTTAATTAGCAAAGCCATTGATAAACCAGGTGGAACTCCATTAAGGGGCTTCATAGCTCATTGTTTAAATACGACATCCTCAAAAATTTAAAGTAGAAATTCAAAATTTCAAGTAGAATCCGACAACAAATCAATCTTCAGACATGGAAAAGTAACCTCTACCAATATTCCACACTAGATGTCAATATCTAAACATCCTTTCAAACCCAGACATATTCATCCACTGAAAAGAATGAGAGATTGACTCATACAATCAGTCCCACAGCAGGCTTCTCTCATACAGCTGGGACAATGGGGCTTGCTGGAGTGTCAAATCTGCCACCCATCAGTTTTAACAGAATAGGATGAATTAGTTCCAGAAAGGGAATGAGGTGACAAGTAATGTGAAATACTAGAGGTACATGGGGGAACAACTCCTGTGAATCCACATTCCCTTTAGTGCCAAAACAGCATCCGAAGACTGCAAGACTCTAAAAATTGATGTCCTCTCTCTATGCTCAGGTTGTAATTGTGCCAAGAGCCAGGAATTACATTCCTAGATGAAAAAGCACCTTTATAAGTTAATCCCTAAGTAAAACATTTCAATCACACAGTCAAAAAACATTCTTTAAGGATTCTGAAATTGCAGTATGATATGTGACTAAAACAGTATCCTTTTTATTTCCATTCATACGGACAGACATTTATAGGAAAGAACGCTATTAACAGGCTAATATCTTACCCCAGCCAAATAAATTCTGTTCCCAGGGCTCCCTCTCTCTGAATGCCTCATTGTCTAGAAAGTGCTTCATCTGCCCAAAAAGCCTTGCTCACTGCTAACCAATTGCAAAAAGTTATAACGACTGCAAGAAAGAAATCAAGACTCCAAAAGAGACATCAAGGAAAAAAAGTCAATTCTCCAAAGACAAAGAAGGTCAAATGTTCAACAAACATACGGAGTAATTGTCAGCCTTACTAATTATCAAAGAAATGTACATTAAGACACAATAAAGTATCATTCTGCACATATTAAATTAGAAAAAGTAATGAAAATTCTCAGTGCTATCAATATGGCATAACACAGAAATAAATTGCTAATAATGATGTATTAGCTAAATTCTACTCTTTGGGAATGTAATACAGTAATATGTATCCAGAACCATAAAAGTGATCTTGCTCTTTGACCCAGGAATTTTAGTATTCACCCTAAAAAAACTCTCAAGTATAAAAATAATATATGCATGAAGATGCTTATTACATAAGTACCTATAATATGAAAAATAAAGACATTAAAAATAGAGGAATGTTTAAGTAAATACGGACGCTTTGGCTCACTAGCTTATCACATGGCCATTAAAAATTATGAAAATGAACACTATAAAAACAACATGAAAATGTTAACCTTACACTAGTGGGTGAAAATAAATATTAAGTTATGTACTCCCTATGATTATAATTGATGAAATATACATGTGGATAGGGACAAAACAGAAATATTTTTTAAATATAAGAAATGTGTTAGGAAAATAGGATTAGGGAGGATTTGCTTAATGACCTTAAGTATTAATATTGTCATAATAATATTTTTATAATTTAATATAAGGTTTTTTGAGATACCAAAGATATTTTTCTCCCCTCAGACATTCAAGTTATTGTTTTAAAGCCCAGAGCTGTATTTTATTCATCTCTGTGTCCCTGTGAGCACTGGCCCAGCTCCCTATAGCATCATTACATGCCCTCATTTTTAGAATAATGTAGATTTCTTACTTCTCTTCAATTTCATCATGTCTAAGAAGTGGTAAGTAATGCATCCTCTCTTAGGAATGCCAAAGAGCAGCAGAATTTCATAAACTGCATTGCAAGTTCTTTAAAAATCTAATATTAACAATATTTCAGCTTGTTTGGAGTCCTAAAATGAAATTTTCTTTCTTTTTTTTTAAAGATTTTATTTATTTGACACACAGAGAGAGATTACAAGTAGGTAGAGAGCTAGGCAGAGAGAGAGGGGGGAAGCAGGCTTCCTGCTGAGCAGAGAGCCCGATACGGGACTCGATCCCAGGACCCTGAGATCATGACCTGAGCCAAAGGCAGAGGCTTAACCCACTGAGCCACCCAGGTGCCCCCTAAAATGAAATTTGCTTTGGGTAAGTTTCCTTACGCTGTAAATTTCCTTTGCAGAATGACGTTTTTTCACAATATTTACACAAATCCTTTACATTGCTGATCAATCCAGAATGCTGTAGCAAATTTAATGGTAATTATTTTTGTACACCATTGAATTAGACAAGGTGCTTTGAGAGAAGGACAATCTTTAAACATAACAGAGAGTTTGTGGAAAATATTACCTTATTTAAATGCTCTCTTCATGACAAATATGTAATAGGGAAGGACTCTCTACATTCCAGAAAATAAGTTCACTGATATCTGTGTTAATCCAACATTAACTATTTTCTCATAAAATTTGAATTCTTATTCCATGATGAAAATAACCTTATTTTAAGGCCTCAGTTTCGTTTTGTTTTTTACAACTAAAAAGCTTTTTTCCTACACTAGAAACAATAATGTATAGAAATTAATATATCTGATCAATAATGACAAACATTTCCCTTAAACTTCATTTTTGTTTCTCTCACTGGGTAGGTCTGAAAATGATTTGAAAAGAAGTTGATAATATCTGAAAATGCTAGCTAAAAGTGCATATTAAAATTCTCTACTTGTTTTCACTTACGTTTTAGATTTTTAAGGCCTTTTTTTTTTATATTTATTTATTTGAGAGAGAAAGAAAATGAGAGCATGAGAGGGGAGAGGTCAGAGGGAGAAGCAGACTCCCCACCAAGCAGGGAACCCGATGTGGGACTTGATCCCAGGACTACAGGATCATGACCTGAGCCAAAGGCAGTTGCTTAACCAACTGAGCCAACCAGGTGCCCCTTAAGGCTTCTTTTAAATTGGCTTTTTAAAGTACCACTATCTATAACTTATTTTGTTTAAGAGCTTCCCTATGTAATAGTAACTAGGTATCGTAACAGTAACTTATTTATACCTCAGGAAGTGAGGCAGAGTCTTGCCTTTTCTTCTTTCTTTCTTTTCTTCTTTCTTTTTCTTTCTGAGCTAGAGTCTAAAGGGTAATAAGAGTTTAGATGTTCAGATCAGAGACTTCACTTAGTTTCTTAGGCTCCTATTACCATTTAGGGGATTCTCTTTTAATTCTTTTTAATTAAATTCTGTTTTAATTCTTTTGGTGGTTTGAGATTGTATATGAACAACATCGAGGGGAGCTAATGTCACTTTTTATGTAATGGGTTGTTTACAGATAATGCTTTGTCACCAAATGGTTTTAGGTAATGGTAGTGGAGATGAAGGGAGCTGGTTGCAAGAAGTCATCATTTCTATCATATATACATATATCATACATACATATATACACATATATACATAAATATATATTTATGATTATATGATAGAAATATATATTATAGATAGAAATACATATATATATATTTATGTATATGTATATATAGTACAGAAAGGGCATTTTCTACTAGACAAATGGCCTAAGGAGATGTGAGATGAGAGAAGGCAGGATGTATCTCCTGGAGTCACGAGTATGGCAGACTGGAGACAAGCCTGGCAGTGATAGGATCTCAGTAAGACTAGGAAGATTGGAACCAAATGATGGCAAAGCAATAATATTAGGTCTTGGTCCTATAAAGGAAGGACACCAAGGCCATGCAGTTCTTGGTTATCATCACTCTTCTTCTCCCCGGCACCATGGTAAGCATCAAGATTATTTTCACCTATAAAACCTTCTGCAGCAAGACAAACCACCAACATCCAAAGTCAGCTCACCATTCAGGCTCCAGCATCTCTCCTGTACAATTCACTTTATTATACCGGGCCTTACTGAGATGCCCCATCTGCACCCCAACTGCACTTTGTCCTTTCAACCGTAACTCTGAGCTCTTCAATATTTACCTGGCATTATTCCCTGCTCCTCTTTCTTTTTTATTTATTATCTGGTTCCTCACTGATGTTGTGAATTGCAAGGGAGTATTATGTGTCTTATATTTTTGGAACTGCCCTCTAGAAATGCACAGGGATGACTGTGCAGTGGATGGATGACGAACTTTTACTTTTCAATGATTTATTTTCCTTCTAACTACCAAAGCTGAGAACTTCTCTTATTTATATTAAAACACACACACACACACACACACACACACACACACACACACACACAAAGGCATCACACTCATTACATGTATAATTAGAAATTTAGTCAATTATTCAGTGAGGTACTGAGTAATAGTCAAGCACAAAGCTGTCAACAAGGCTGGCTCCACAATTGGGACTTGTTAAGAATTGATGCATATTAAATAGAGGAGCAAAAAGAAACATACTTGAAGCTTTTTTTTTTGAAAAACTAAATAACATGTTTCTGAGAGAAATGAATTTAGAATGATAATTGAATAGGCACAAATTTTAAATAGGTAAGACTTCATAAATGGTAAGAAGTTGACAAACCAGATAACGAAGAAACTGATTGGAGGGTAGATTTTTACCCTAGAATGCACAGAGTAACATTAAATAGACCTTTAATGAATCAGGTACAATTTTTCTATAACTTTATTTGATAGGGAAAAATCTTCTAGATGTCAATATATTCATCTTTATAGCTGCTTCCGTGCAGAGGTATTCCTATTTCACAGAGGTTTTTATCAGCCTAAGATGTTTTCTCTACCCCACCACTGCCAGGAGTCTCCCCCTCATTGTGTTCTCTCTTGTCTCTCCAGTCAAGGTCAACCAGGAATGATAGACACCACGCTCTGCCTACACTATCCTTACTTTAATGCTTACCAACTCTTCTTAGAATGAGGGCTAAGCTCCCAAAATAGTCTACAAAAAAACCTGGCCTGGTCTGTCCCCACCTTCTTCAGCGTCTGCTCCCCCCCCCCCCCACCTAGTATTCAAGAGAGAATTTCTTTCAGTCCCTTAAGCCTTAGGCTTCCTTTTCCCCAGTCCTTTAAATATTTTATTCCTCCTTTCTGTCTAAAACACTCGTCTTCACCTTTCTTTCTTTGCCTGGATAGTCTGTGTTCTTCCACAGTTCTTACTTCAAGAATTCTCTGGTCCTTGGGGCACCTGGGTGGCTCAGTGGGTTAAGCCTCTGCCTTCGGCTCAGGTCATGGTCTCAGGGTCCTGGGATCGAGCCCCGCATCAGGCTCTCTGCTCAGCGGGGAGACTGCTTCCCCCTCTCTCTCTGCCTGCTTCTCTGACTACTTGTGAACTCTCTCTCTGTGTCAAATAAATAAATAAAATCTTAAAAAAAAAAAAAAAAAGAATTCTCTGGTCCTGTGTCTCTTGCTCACAGCCAGGGTTAGCTGCTCCTCTTTTAGGTCCTTGTTGTCTCTGGACGTCTACCACTGCACATACTGCACTGTAATACAAATGTCAGGTTTTAGTTTGGTTCTTCTTAATCCCTCCATGAAGACATGAATTCCTTGAGGACAGGTGCCATCTTGTTTGTTATCTGTTGCTATTTGTTTCCAGTGCCAGCTGTAAATTGTGCACAGATAAGGGCCCTAAAGTAGGTAAGCTCCATTCATTGCGAAGATGGATATTATGGTGGAAGACACCATGTGTATTTGCTAATCAAGTCTAGGGAAAAGACAAACATTGTTTTCAAACAGGCTCAACCCAGTCTTTGTAGAAATGCTTTATAAAGTTTGCTCAGCCAACTTTATTTTTTATCTATCAGAGCATAAAGCCAACTACACAAAGTTCATATCTACTTGATTGCTCAAATGCTTCAAAGAAAACCTAATACCCTAGAAATACTTAGTAATTGAAGTCATCCTTCAAGGGCTCAAAGCTACACAGAGAGCACCAAATTTGTGAGATGAATGCACTAGATTTTATGTCTACAAACATAATTCCCCTTTGAATTTGGAGAGGATGTTATAAATTCTTTGTACCTAACATTTGTAAAGGTAAGAACAATAGAAGAAAAATTGCCACATCCCACCTTGACATGTCTACAATAGAGCTACCCATCAGTCTGAATTGATGGGATAGCAAAACAGCAGAGAGTTTCAGTAGCTAAAATAGAACACTTTTTTCAAAGCTTCTCGTCTTCCTCTGTTCAGCTGAAAAAAAAAATATGTGTGTAATAATTATTGGAATCTCTGAAAGTATATCTTTTCCTGGACTTTTTCAAAACTTCCTTGGGGAAATACTTTCAAGTCCCCAGTCTTAGTTTAATAAATGACTTCTCCTTAGGTCTCACATGAATGAACTAACCTGAAACTAAAAATGGTATCAGGTAAAAAGTGTTGTTCGGTGTCTGAAATTGTGTTTTGACAACCATTTCATTAAAGAGCCAGAAGTTTAAGTGATCCAAAGTATCAATTTAATTTTAGGTGGGGCAAAGTAATTTGCTGGTAGGATTCAGGTTCATCGTACCCCGCCCACCACCATCCCTGGCCCCCGTGCACTTTAGGTTGGATAAAATCAGTGAAACCCAGGAGAAGAAGCTACAGAAGCTCACGAAGAGCTGCTTAGATTTACGTTCTAGGTCAATCCCTTAGCTGCTCTTTGGTTGTGGCTACATCACAGCTTCTGTGAGCTTTGGTATCCTCATACATAAAATGTGGGTCATAATGGCACTCATCTCTTTTTTGTACCTTTGAGAAATGAATTGCAAGTAAAACACTTAGCATTGTGTCTAGCCCAGTTGATCAATGGACAAGATGTGGCCCACAAACATCTTTTATTTGATCTTTTCAGATTTATAAAAAAAATGATTGAGTTGGCGATTTCGAAGTTGGGAAGGTTCCCATAAAAAGTGAGCTTTCTGACTTCTTGAGAAAGGAAGAGGTTAGGTAGCCGATATGGTTAGCTGATGTCCACCGACATCCCCACTGTGCTCCCCACAGTGTGAAGGGACCTTATGAACCCAGATCTCCCTACTTCAAGCAATTTCTTTTCCTAGCTACCACTGCCAGCTTCCTAGGCCCTCAGAAGCATGAATCTGGGGCGTGTTCTCTAAAAAGTCTCTCAGGAGGCTCTCAAAGGTGATTTGGCCTTAGCTGCCTACACTCATTAATGAATCTCCTTTAAAAAAAAAAAAAAAAGCCTACATTAAACAACGGTTTAAGGTTCAAAGCAAAATTAAGCAGACGGCAGATACAATTCTCATAACCCCCTGTCTCCATACATGCATAGTCTCCCTATTATTAACAGTCCTCACCATAGATGTATGTTAGCTATAATCAATGAACCTACGCTGACACATTATAATTACCCAGAGTCCACAGTTTATGTTCGGGTTCAATGTTGTGCACTCTATGGGTTTGAGCAAATGTTTAACAACATCTATCTACCCTTATAGTATCATCCGAGAAGTCTCACTGTCCTAAAAATCTTGTGTTACTACACCATTCACTGGCTTTCATCCTTTCCTGGTCTCACTTCCCCTTTCCCTTACCGGGATTCCTGGGACCCACTCCCCAATAAACTGCCTATACTCAAATTCCTACCTCAGGATTGGCTTTTGAACAGATCATCAGTCCCTCCCCCAGGGTCAGCAACATCTGGAACTAACTATTTGCAGCTCTTCAACTCCCTACGGTCCTCACCACTCATGTCACATCCTCACGAGCACTTTCCCTTGGCCCACAGTGTCCATTCAAATGATGTGTCAGACTTCCGAACTTAGAATCCAAGAGCTAGACCAACCCTCTTAATTTTATGAATGAAAACACTGAGCACAAACAGAAGCAATGACCAATTAGACTGAACTTCAACCTGGGCTAGAGCCCCTTATTGCTCCTACTCCCAGGCTCCAAGATGTCACAGGTAGATGCCACCTGTCATAGGATTCCATAGGCTGATGCTCTCACTTATTTTCTTGTCTTCATCCATTCCAGCATCCTCCTTTTCATCTGGATTTCAAGAGGATAAAGCTTGAAAGAGAGTATTAACTATCTAAGACACAAGCAAGAAGGAGTTGTCTATTTAGCACACACATACACATCCCCATCCCTTACATTCCAGGGGATGCCACTGATTAAGAGCAGAAGAAAAGAGAAGGATCAGCTGGTCAGCCCCTGAGGCAGGGCAGTGAAAGATGAGATGAAGCTCTGGGAACCTAAAGGAGAAGAGAGGAAAGAAAACGCATAGAAATTCTTTGCAGTGAGAACAGAAAACAAAATATGATTTTTCCTATTTCAAAAATCTATCTCTACATATATTTTCTTACGTAATTCTCACAACTAATGGTTGCCATTACCCTCATTTTTCAGATAAGGAACCTAAAGCTAGAGAGGCTTAGCAGCTATGTACCTACGTTCACATAGCTGTGAGATATTGTACCTGAACTCCAAACCCAAGCCATTCAACTTCATAGCCCATGTCCAAATCTCTCTGCTATGTTTTGAAAAGGCACTTTGTATTAACTACTAACATTATGAATTTCACATGAGAAACATCATCTAATTAATTTATTTCCTGCAAATTAGGACAGACAGGAATGTAAAGGAGCCTCATTAAGAAAATGGATATTGGCTTCATGGTACCCTGAACTTTTGGTCACTATCACAGCTTTAATGGTGATATGCCATGGTCATTACTGAATTTTGAGTAGGGTCAGCTCTGGGGGAAGCCAAATTTTACTTTGTAATGAACGGCATATGAAAAGGTATTAAGTTCATCTGTGTTAAAGGTGTCAGACTTTGCTTACAAAGCCAATTCATTTTCCAGAAGGACAAGTGTCTATAGATTCCCACATTACTTTAGGAAAGAATTCACAGATTCTTTTAAATACCTGTGCATTTTTTTTTTAAAGATTTTATTTATTTATCAAAGAGAGAGAGGGGGAGAGAGCAAGCACAGGCAGACAGAATGGCAGGCAGAGGCAGAGGGAGAAGCAGGCTCCCTGCTGAGCAAGGAGCCCGATGTGGGACTCGATCCCAGGACGCTGGGATCATGACCTGAGCCGAAGGCAGCTGCTTAACCAACTGAGCCACCCAGGCGTCTCAAAACACCTGTGCATTTTAAGTATCTGGCTTCCAGTAACTGAAGTACTTTATAATAGAGCAGGTCTATAACCATCTGGTTGAGTCACAGCTCCATGAAAAAGATACTCTTCCTGTTCACCTACCTTCCTCATCAGTTATCTGGTCTCAGAGTCAACCCCAGAGAAAACCAATATCTGGAGAAATGAACAAATGATGACAATGTCAAGAGAAGGAGAAAAATGTTGTAAGAATACTCTAGTATCCTCCCAGCAGAAGTCTTACTAGAATAAAGTCATCAACATCGTCCAAAAGCGCACATCTAAGCTGCACTTAGACACTGTCCCTTCTACCTCCTTCTAGAAGCTCACAATCTTACACACTCACAGCCAGGAAATACTCAGTAAATTCTAAAGACATGAGAGTCAGGTGGGAGGGTTTTTGTGTGCCTGTGATTAGGAAGGAAAAGAGGAATATAACAGTCAGCTTCAGAAATTAAGACAAATAGCTGTGGGTAAATGTCCAAAACTAAAATTTCTGGACTTCAAAGCTTCTAATCACAGTTCAGTTCATGCAACATCCATCACGAGCTTCCTACAGACCAGCTCTGTGTGTGCCCTTGACACATCCTCCCCACAAACGGCATATATCTAGTGAACTGGATCTTAGACTTTCTTAACTGAAACAACTAACAGATTGTTACGTTCGTAGCTAGCAGCCTAGGAACACTTGCTTGTGTGTTTTTCCTTTCTAGTAGGAAAGCATGTCTTACTTCAAATCTCCACTACAAGTAGTGGAGCCTTTAATAGACAATACATTCCAAGAATGTGGAATTCCACCAATTCTGATACCACAAAATGAATCATTTAAAGGTAAATTTGTCTAACAAGGAAGTCATTCCCTGAGTTCATACTTTGCCTTAAAAAAATGCATAATAAAATAATTTAAAATTGTTTCCTTGAAAAATTCTCCTCATAGCTGATAGACGCAAGAGTTCATCCTGAAGTATTTATTTAAAACAGATTTTTGCACTACGTAACATAATAGTACAGAAATTATCCCATGAAGAATGTTCACAAACGTTCGTTCCCCCATAGCATCTAATCCCCTATCCTTCCTAAATTAGAAGGATTACATCTTGTGGAGAGAGATCAATTCCGCAACCGGATAAAGTGCTAAAGAAGAAAATGGGGAGACTGAGGAGTAAAAGGTGTGTGACTGGATCAGGAGAAGAGTTTAAGGTGTGAGGACAATGAATAGGAGGAGACGGGGGATTTTATAAATGCAGCTATGAGCTATGTATTTTTTACCTTCAAAACACTTCAGGGCGCCTGGGTGGCTCAGTGGGTTAAGCCGCTGCCTTCGGCTCGGGTCATGGTCTCGGGGTCCTGGGATCGAGTCCCGCATCGGGCTCTCTGATCAGCAGGGAGCCTGCTTCCCTCTCTCTCTCTCTGCCTGCCTCTCAGTCTACTTGTGATTTCTCTCTGTCAGATAAATAAATAAAATCTTAAAACAAACAAACAAACAAACACTTCAAAAGACCTAGATAATCTTCAGTTCTTTTGGTCACTAGTTTGGCTCTTCAGCTGTGCATCCAGAGACACTGCCCCTGTGAGGCTGAGCCAGGTACATCTGAGGACGATACAGGTGGAGAGAAAGGAAATGCTGCCAGCCCTCCTGGCCACCCACCCACCACCTCACCTGGTGGTGTCTCAAGGAACACCTCCCCAGAGCCAAGGGAAAAGCCTTAGAGAGGGATTTTGAGCTGGTATCATAGATGTAAATTGTACAGAGAAAGAAAAACAAAGAGAGTAAAGAATTGTTGAGACACAGGGAAAAGAAGGGGAGATCAGGTGGTCGGAAAGAACAGAAAGTTGAGGAGAGAGTACCCTGGACAGAAACTCTAGGGCAGAGGAGGTTCCTCACAAAGAGGTAAGCAGTCCATAATGGCTACGAATGACAGGCAAAGTGAGCACCCACATTAGCCACGAGTGCCTAAAGCTTCTAGACTGAACCGAAGGGGGCACCTGCTTTGTGGCTGCCAAGCGCTTTTCTTTCACATCCCTGCAGGTGCTGGCCTGTGCCCCGCAGGGGGGCGTCCTCACTTCAGTCAGTGGGGGCCAGTTCACCACAGCTGGGTCAATCAAGAGATGCACTGACAGTCCTCTCTGCCCTCCTCCGCCCCTAATCAGCACGGACTTGTCAAAACCAAGGGGAACGGGTCATATTCCGGACAGACAATAGAGAAAATCAAATTCCCCTAAAAAGCCTGTGGTAAAAGCAATTCTGAAAGCAGCGGCAGAGGGAAAAACAATTTTTTTTTTTTCTGCAGACCTGAGCAAAGGATTTTAGGATTCTTTTTCATGCCTACCTGTAAAGCTGACAAAGGTCAGAAAGTTAAAATTTCTAAAAACAACAGCAACAACAACAAAAACCATCGGTGTACAATGCATTTTGGAATAGAAAGACTTAGTGTGAGGGAGTATGTCTAGCACCCTCAATCCCAAATTTGTAGAGAAATACCCAATAAAATAGAAAAACATGGGGAAATCTACATTTGTTCACTCATCTGTTAAATATTTATTGAAATTTTACTATGTGTTAATCACAGTTCTAGATACCAGGTAAACAGTTGAATATAAAATAGACATGGCCTCTTCCTCCTTTTTATACCAGAAATCTTGAAGACATATCACATCAGTGCCACAAAGTGCCATCGATTTTGCTACGTAAACTGCGTGTGGTGTTTGTTTAAGGAAAATGTAAAGGCCGATTCAAAACTCTCCTCTGTGAAACAATTGCTGGTTAGACTGACCCACTCATCCTAACTTAAAGGGGAAGGCAAACCTATGTAGAGAGCCAGGCTGGTACTTAACCAATGAGCTTATTACTTAACGTTCTGTTAGTCCAGGGGGCCCAAAAGAATAGTCAGCAACTTGTGGAAAAAAAAAAAATCAATGTTACAATTCTATTTATTTATATTTTAATATGCATTTATTGAGCATCTGTCAGGAACAGATCATGTGGATACTGCTAAGAAGCATTTGGAAAAGTGAAGTCCATGATTCTGTTCTGTTATGGCCAACATTCTACCGAGTGAGATAAGGCACTCTTATAAAACAGAATACTAGCCACACAGGGTAGAGTTATAAACTCAATACGGGGAAATAGGTATCTTGGGTGCACTGTAGTAACTTTCAGTATAACCTTTCAAAATGGAACTGATGATCTCTTCTTTAACCATGTTCCTCCTCTTCTGCTTACTCTTTCAGTTAATGGTGGCAACTTTCACCTAAACCAGTTCTTTCAAAGCTCTGCTTTTCCCATATGGTCCCCATTCAATTGGTCACCAACACTGGTAATTTCTAAGCAGAACTATTACATTCAGTCCCTACTATTCGTTCACTCTGTCATTGACTAAATTCAGGTCTTTATTATCACTTATCTAGACGATTTCAGCAGACTAATATAGACTCCTATCTTTTTTCTTTCCCTATCTGAGCTCACCCTCCATACAGACACCAAGTAACATCTAAATTTCTTTTCTTTGTTCTCCATATGAAGTCCAAACTCTCGGGCAAGGCATAGAAGGCTGTCTCTAACCTCTTGTAACTTAATGCCCAAGTGTTTGGTAACCATCCCAGACCCTTCCCCATTACTCAGACTTGTAGTATTTACTCATGTCTTGAGGTCTTTGCATATTCAGACACGTGGTCTGAAATAGCCTTCCTCAACTTCCCCACACAGCAAACCCTTACTCATCCTAGAGATTGTTGTATCTTCTGTGCTCCCAACCAAATGCTTCATTTTTCATTGGTTATAGCATTCATCATGCTTAATCACAATTATCTGTTCATATGTCTATCTTTGTCACCAAATAGTGGGCTTTGGAGAGAGAGAGAAAGTGTCTTACTTATCTTTGTATTCCTAGGGCATAGCATGATGCCTGGTACATAGTGAGTACTCAATGAAAAGAATGAATGGATGATGGATAGAAAAGGGAAAAAAATACATCCTTTCAGAGCAGTCAAGAAAGAGCTTATGGCAGCAGCTGGGTGGCTCAGTGGGGTAAGCCTCTGCCTTCGGCTCAGGTCATGATCTCAGGGTCCTGGGATTGAGCCCCAAATCGGGCTCTCTGCTCAACAGGGAGCCTGCTTCCCTCTGTCTCTTTCTGCCTACTTGTGATCTCTGTCTGTCAAATAAATAAATAAATAAATCTGAAAAAAAGAAAGAAAGACCTCATGGATGATACTGGATTTGAGCTTCACTTTTAGAAATGGGATAAGAGCTGGATTAAGAGGAAGAAATGAGACAGAGAGTATCCATGTGGGACTAACTATGTGACCAAGAGCTCACCCTTTAAGTAAAATTGATTTAAAAAAAAAAAAAAAGAACAACACAACAACAAAACAAACAGCAGAAACTCTGTTTGATTGGAGCAAATGACCATGAATAAAATCTGAAGACTTTATCACAGATGAGAAGGTACCAATTATTCATATACTGCTGCTTCTCTAACTCCCTGATTTCCCGATCCCTGACTCCACTTCACCCACTCTGCCTGAGTTGTCTCTCTGAAACACCAACCTCATTTCTGCCTCAAGGCCTTTTTCCATTGCTGTTTCCTTTGCTTTGCTTGCAAAATCATCAAAGGGCAGTTGGTGTTAAGGTAAAATATAGTTTATTCAAGGAAGTCTTTCTCTGTCCCCCTTGACGGGCTTTAGGCTCATGCTCTCTATTAGAACCTCTGCTTTATTCCTTCACACTGGTCATCACTCTAAGAAATTTTTATTATTTATTTACTTTATTTTTGTTGAAATTAATTTAGTAACTTCCACTATGATAACCATCATTAAGTTTTGCAGACTCTAAATTAATGGTACCACTCTTTTTTTATTTAATAAGTGTTCTAATACTCTTTAAAAAAAAAGATTTTATTTATTTGAGAGAGAGAGAATGGAAGAGAGTGAGTATGAGAGGGGAAAGTCAGAGGGAGAATTAGACCACCTGCTGAGCAAGGAGCCTGACCTGGGACTCCAGGATCATGACCTGAGCTAAAAGCAGCTGCTCAACCAACTGAGCCACCCAGCTGCCCAGTACTCTAATATTCTTATAAAAGCACAGAGCAGGGGTGCCTGGCTAGCTCATTCAGTGGAGCATTTGACACTTGACTTCTGGGTTGTATATGTGAGCCCACGCTGGGTGTAGGGATTACTTTAAAAGATAATCTTAAAAAAATAAGCACAGAGGCCATTTAAGGCCTTTTCATATGTTCATACCACCTGAAAAAGTCAGAACAGCAACTAAACCCAACTTGTATTTATGCCCCTGAACCAAAATAAGTGGAATTTAAAATAGACCTAGCTGTTTAAATTTAGTAAAACAAATATTTATATTCATAATAGTTTAGATTCCCTCTATCAGATAATTTTGTCGAATTTTTAGATGTTGGGCTTGTGGAAATGCAACAACCATACTCAGGACACAGACACAAAGACTTCTGTCAAGCAACTATATGATTAATCTGAAAGGTGAACTGAATTAATTTAGGCCATACCCTTCACTTTGGGACAAATATGCAAAATGATTAGCTTAGTTAATAACCTTTGATGTCCTTCAGCCCCACACTTCTAAGATTTTATCTTGTGCTGATGCCTTTGACTATAAAAACATTGTCTACTGTCATTATAAAAAATATTTAGATGCTTCTAGAACTATGGCTGGTACTTATACTGCCCTATCACTGTTTTGTTCTTTATAGAAGTAGCTTTTTATTTATTAATAAAAGTATACTAAGTAATTTCCAGATCTGCCATGGCAATGTAATTTCTTTACAATCAATCCCTCCACATTGATTATGCCTATAAACTTTTGAAAAGCCACAACAGCAACAACCCAATCTGAGAATTCTGCAAAGTAAAAAGAGAAGGAAAATCAGGAAGAGTGGCCAAAACTTGGAGAAAAAAATTAGCTAGGAGATTAGCTTCCCAAGTATGTTCTTCTTTTTCAACTTTGCCCTAAGGGTGGAGTGCAACTGCTCAGCATAGGCAGCTATTTAATAGCAACTCTGCCTCTTTTCTAGTTGGAGATCCAGGAAAAGGAGCCCCAGTGATCCGGGAGTGGGAAAGGAATCCCAGAGAGTAAAAAGACAGAGAAGGAAACCCCCAATTCTACATAAGACCACACAGGTATAGACCCAAAGCGGTACAGCGAAGACTTAGAGAACTGAACTGAGATTTGAATCACTGGAGACAAAAAGTAAATAGAAATAATCAAATAATAAAATAATCAAATTGATTACCTACTGAAACAGAAACATTCTTCAGAGGATTATAACAAACCTTCATTCTCTACCAGGTAATATTCACAATGTATATGGTACAATCAATAATTACTTGACATACAAAGAAGGAGGAATATGTAACCCAGTCTGAACAGAAAAGGCAATCAACAGAAGCCAATCCTGAGATGGATTAGGTACCGTATCAAAGACACTAAAATAGGTACTAGAATACTGCTACATAAAGAAAAAGGAAAATAAACCTGAAATAAATGGAGAAAAAAAGATATTGAGGCAGGAAAAATGGTTGAAGACATCTCAAATTAAGTAAAATATACAGACTTACAGATTCACGAAACTCGGTGAACAAACAAATTAAATTAAAAGATACTATGCTTAGGGCGCCTGGGTGGCTCAGTGGGTTAAGCCACTGCCTCCGGCTCGGGTCGTGATCTCAGGGTCCTGGGCTGGAGTCCCGCATGGGGCTCTCTGCTCAGCGGGGAGCCTGTTTCCTCCTCTCTCTCTCTCTGCCTGCCTCTCCAACTACTTGTGATTTCTCTCTGTCAAATAAATAAATAAAATCTTAAAAAAAAAAAGATACTATGCTTAGATACATCATAATCAAGCTACTAAAAACTAAAGAAAAAAATCCTGATATGAGCTAGAGAAAAATTACACATTATATACATGAAATAAATATTTAAATAGCCATGGAATTTCTATCAGAAACTGTGGAGGTCAGAAGACAGTAGAACAACATCTTTAAAGTGCTGAAATAAGAAAGCTGTCAAGTCAAAATCCATATACAACAAATATACCATTCAGGAATAAAGGCAAAAGAAAATAATTTTCAAATAAAGCCTAAGGAACCTAAAAAAAAAAAAAAAATCTACCTCAGCTAATTAGTCCAGCAAGGTTGCAAGATACAACATCAAGACAGAATTTTTTTCTATACACTAAAAATAATAATTTAAAAATGAAACTAAGAAAACAATTCCATTTACAATATATTAAAAAAGAATACAATATTTAGGACCAAATTTAACAAAAGCAAATACATGTAGACTGAAAACTACAAAGCATTTTTGAAAGAAATTTTAAAAGACCTAACTAAATGTAAAGACATCCCATGCTCTTTGATCAGAAGACTTAGTAAAGTAATGTTAAATGCAGTATCCTTCAAATTTGTCTATAGATTAAAACAATCTTGATCAAAATAAAGACATTTTCAGATAAAGGAAAATTAAGGAAACTTTTGCCCTGAGTCCTGCTTTAGAAGAAATACTAAAGAAAGTTATGCAGGCAGAAAAGAAATAACATTAGAGAGAAATTTGGTTCTTCAACAATAAAGAAAAACATATCAGAAATGAGAAATATCTATGAACACGGAAGACTATAGATATCCCCCTTAAATTCTTTAAAATGGTCTAAATGCTTTAAGTTAAAAAAAAAAAGTAACACTTTCCAGTAGGCTTTTGATGTATGTAGACAGAATACATAAAACAACCACAATATGAAAAAATAGCAGGAGGGCATGGCGATAAAATCTATTTGGCTGCAAATTTCCCTATTTTACCAAAAGTGGTACAATATTAACTCTAAGTAGGCTGAAAAAAAAATTTCAAGACATATAACCAAAAGCCACTAAATAATTTAAAATCAAATACCAAAACATATTCAAATAATCCAGAAGAGGGCAGGAAAGGAAGAACAACGGAGTAACAGGCAGGGGAACACACAGAAAAAAAAAAAATAATAATAATAAAAGGCAAAGCAATATCCCTAAAACTGTCTAAGATTATATTCAGTGCTAATGGTCTACACTCTCCAATTAAAAGGCAGAGACTGACAGAGTAGATAAAATGCAAGACTCAAGTATATACTGCTAAAGGAGATATACTTTAAATATTAAAACACATAAAGTTTGAAAGATAATGGATGGAAAATGTATAATATTTAAAAATTAATTATATAAAGGCTGAAGGTGCTGTATTAGTATCAGATAAAATGGACTTTGAGACAAAATGTATTCCCAGACATAAAGAGTGATATTTCATAATGATACAGGCAGAATTCATCAGAAAACAATCATAAATATGTAAACACTTGATAACAGAGCTTCATAATACATGAAACAAAAATTAACAGTTAAAATTAGAATCAGGCCATTCCAAAATCATAAATAGAGATCTATCACCCCCTCCCAGCAACTGATAGAACAACCAGACAAAAGATCAGCCAAGACACAAAAGATCTGAACAACAGTATCTTCACTTAATTGATGTTTCTAGACTACTACATCCTACAATAGCAGAGTATACCCTTTCTTTGAAATGCATAGATGCACTTACCAAGATAGACCATAGACTGAGATTTAAAAGATGTCTTAAGAAATTTGAAAGGATAGGGGTGCCTGGGTGGCTCAGTGGGTTAAGCCTCTGCCTTCGGCTCAGGTCATGATCTCAGGGTCCTGGGATCGAGCCCCGCATCGCATCGGGCTCTCTGCTCAGCCTCTCTCTCTGCCTGCCTCTCTGCCTGCTTGTCATCTCTGTCTGTCAAATAAATAAATAAAATCTTTCAAGAAAAAAAAAAAGAAATTTGAAAGGATAAAAATCAGATGTTCTCTGACCTCAACCAAACTAAATAGGTATCAGTATTATTATGATACCTAAAGAAAACTCAAATATCTAGAAATTAAACCACATTTCTAAGTGATGGATAAATATCACAAGGGAAATCTACATGACAAAAAAACCGCACAACATATCAAAAATTTGTAAGTTACAGCTCAAGTTGTGCTTGTTGGAAAAATATGCTGGTATTAGAAAAGAAGAAAAAATAAAATAAATGACCTAAGATTCTACCTTAAAAAGTTAGAGAAATAGGAACAAAGTAAATTCAAAATAAGGAAATAACAAAGGAAACAGCAGAAATAAATGTAACAGAAAATAGGGAAACAATAGAGAAAATTAACAAAGCCAAGAGTTGGCTCTTTAAAAAGATCAACAAAATTGACAAATTTCTAGCTGCACTGAATAAGAAAATGGAGAAAGAACAGAAAATGGGAAAGATGTGTCAACACACATCTTACAGACATAAGATGACGAGAGAATACTAAGAACAATTTTATGCCCACCAATTTTACAACTCAGATGAAATGGACAAATTTCTTAAAAGTTACAACTCAGCAAAGCAGGCACAAGAAGAAACAGAAACTGAATAGCCCTGAATCTATTAAAGAAATTGAATTCCTTATCACACATTGTTCCCCAAAGAGAACTTCAGGCCCAAGTGGTTTTACCAACAAATTCTAAGCAACATTCAGGGAAGAAATAATGCCAATCTTACATAAACTTTTTCAGAAAATAGGAGTATGAGATACTGATCAACTCTTTTTAAAATGCCAGTATATCCTACTACAAAATCTGAGTAAAAAGATATAATTCTATCTCAATGAAGTTGTAAAAATAAAATTAAAAAGTGGAGTCCTATTACTATATACTTTTGTGACAAAGTCTTAGACCATACAGAAATGACTTTTGCTATAGAAAGCCCTCTAAGGGCCCGATTACAATACAGCCTCTGGTAAAACACAGTATCAACATACTCTCTAGATAATTATCTAATCATTTTGTTCTGTAGCAGAGAAACTACAGCCCACAGGTCAAATCCAGCTCAGCCCTGCTTTTGTATTGCCTGTAGGCAAAGGAACAGTTTTTACATTTAAAAAAAAAGGTTATTAAAAAAAAAGTAAGGAGGGGCACCTGGGTGGCTTAGTCTTTAAGCGTCTGCCTTGGGCTCAGGTCATGACCTCAGGCTCCGGTGATGGAGCCCTTGATTGGGCTCCCTGCTCAGCTAGGAGCCTGCTTCTCCCTCTCCAGGTCTCTGTGCTTGTATTCCCTATCTCTCTCTGTCATAAAAAATAAAACCTTGAAAAGAAGAAGAAGAAGAAGGAGAGGAAGTAGTAGTAGTAGTAGTAGTAGTAGTAGCAGTGGAGGAGGAGGAATAAGAAGTAGTAATAGTAGTAATAGTAGTAACCAGCATTTATGTATGGCCTGCAAGGCCCAAGATACTCACTCTTTGGCCTTAGCAAAAAAAAAAAAAAGAAAGAAAGAAAGAAAAAAAGAAAAGAAAAATGAAAGAAAGATAAAGTTTGCTATCCTTGTTAGAATAAGAGGTTTATGACAGTAAGTAATTGTATGATTTCACTCTCAGAAGGGGCAGGTATGCAAAATGCTCAGAGACCAGGACATAGGCCAGTTCTCCCATTCTGTACCCTTCGCTTAGCTCCTGATTCATTCATTCATTCATTCATTCATTCATTCATTCAATAAGTATGTAGGTGAGCCCTAATATATATGCTTCACTTTACCATTATATCTGCAATATAGTGATGTACAAACTAGGCAACCCACCCTCAGTGAGCCTATGCGGTTTACAGTAGAGATTTCAATGTTTACTCGATGAATGACTCAACGATTCCAGCGTGGTTTTACCAAAGCCACGTGGTCACAGTGATTACAGCCCAACATACCCTTTCCATCTTTTGCTGCTGGAGCTAACTTTGCACTCTGCATTGAATTCTATGCTCCTTTGGACCTGAGGTTTCTTGCCATTCTAATACAGAGATAATTACACACTTCGTGATAAAAGATGAAAAATTAATGTGAATGTATAGGATGAAAACACAAGATTTTATTGCAGTCTTGTGCCTTCCTCAGTTGGATGTTTTAAAATTGTTAATCCTTCTTTCAAATTGAAACTCTTTAAATCTCATATTTAAAATAAAATGAATACAGTTGAATATTAGGGAAAGATAATGCCTAGGCGGTTTTGTTAATGTATCCAAAAATAACTGCCTATTTTCAAGTTAATAAAAAAATCTCCCAATCCAAAGCATATGCAGCTTAATGTGTTAAAAAGCATTAGCTAACATTTACTTAGCCACTGATAATTATTTGGGTTCTAAATCCAGAGGATATAAGAGAGATTTTCAAAAGGAGTTGAGGGCAGCATTAATACGGGCAGAAAATACAATGCTATTGAACAAAACACAACTGAGGATATTTTCTGGATAAAGTGGTTGGAATCAATTATTTATTTCATCAGATTAAAAAAAAATTGCTGGAGGTAAGACCCAATCAAGGGAACATGTACAAGAGAGTGTTGAGTAAGTTAATGATGTTCTTAAAGTGACATGGTCATCAAAATAATCAGAGTGACTTGGGTTGCAGCGATGTCACCATAAAGAAAAGAGGAAGAAGACTAATGGTGTATCACTTGCAAGCCCCAGTGCCCAGGAGAAGTGGACACATTTGAGAAAGGTGAGAAAAGCCAAATAAGAATGATGAAGACATAAGAACTTAATTGAAGGGAAAGGACTTAAAATTACCTAAAATACAGACTGAAGGAATCAAGGTCAAGAAACCGAGTTGGCTCATGAAAGGTATTTAATAAGTCAAGACCTTTAAAGCCAATAGTTTTTCTGGGTTGTAAGAGAGCATGGTGACAAATTATAGCCTAGGGAATAGAAGTACACGGAATAATATCAAATAGCTTTTTTAAACAATACTAGCAGCAACCTTCCTAACAATCATTTTTATTAAACTGGGATCACTTGTAACAGTTAAATCAGGCTGGGAGAGAAACAGCCCCCATGGCATGTAAGTTATTGAAGATTTGATTCCTATTCTTACTTCTAGAGCCAAAGAGCATTTGAGAAAAGCAAGACTGGCAGGAAGGATAAAAAGGGTAGAGGTGTTTGAGGCCGAGCATCTATTCTCACTCCACTTCCTTGAGCACAGAGACTGTAAGAGCCCCAAGCACATCATGAATCAAGATTTCTGAAACAAATACAATGATTAAATTAGCGGAAAATGGACAAACCTACCTTGTTCTGGTCATTACAGCTGTAAATGACCCTGTTGTCACCCTCCTTCTATCCTCTTTCATCTCTTTTCTATGTTAAAAATTTAATGATTATAGAAATCAGAACTTATAACATGAAGAAAAACTTTTTTTTTCATCATTACAAAGACGAATAATGAAAGAAACAAAATATCTCTGGGTTTACTGGGATATATTAAGCATTCGATTTTAATACCCTGTGACACAGTTTACACACACGCACACACACACAAATACTTCCTCCCAAATACCTATTTAGATAAGAACTCCAACCACGCTTTATGTATACGATTTTAGCATATTCATTCATCATGTACTCATTTGAAGCAGCCTCAGACTAACCAATTGCTATAATAATTCTTTGCTCCAGCAGAACCTCCCAGCAGGTCCATCTGAACAATTGGGAGCCTGGAATCCCCTACACCTCAAAGCTGTATGAATCCTCCGCTAAAAGTAATAATCTGTAAATTAGCTAACATTATAGCAGACCTCATACCTGGCCTAGAAAGTTATATTTTATGCAAAAATAACTTCTAGTTCAAGATGTATATTTACTTAAAATTTACTACTAAGGGTTAGATGCAGGGAAAAAAGAAACAAAGCTTTCCAAAAAAATCCCAAGTGTGAACAGGTGCATTCTGAATCACACCTTCCTTCAAATACATACTGACTTTCCACTTCTCATTTCACTCTATTTAAAAATAAACTCCGCATTGAATGTACCACTCTGGGCTAATAGTGGGAAAAGTTGTGAGTGTTTGGGGAACAGGGGGTTATATGGGAACACTCTGTACTTTCTGCTTGGTTTGTAGTGAACCTGAAACTGCTCCAAAGAAAGAGAGTAAGAAAGAAGTAAATAAGTAAAATCTAACAACTCAAATGTTTTACATGCTGTCATGAAAAACATTAAGACCTCCTTAGAGGGCACTCATTTTCCAAGAGTGAGACAGGGAATGACACTATTATTAAAGATAACAGACTGTTTCTTAAAATACAGATATGAAGAAAGCTTCGAATGGCAAACAGCTGTATATCACCAGGGATCTCTAATTTTATACATCCTAGTTGCAAAAATCTCAGGCAACTGGGTTGATTGTTCGGTGTGTAACTCCTAAATATAGGGGATGGTTGTTTTTCCACCCCCTTTCTCTCTATGCCCAGAGATCTGTCCATTCTTCCTTTATTGTTTCCTTTATTGGTGCTTCTATGCGCCTCAACAACTCTCTCCTGTTTGGAGCATCCTTAGTCAAACTGTGTCATGCTTTCCTCGGCTTCTACTTGTTTCTCTGAAGCCATGAAAATGATGCTCTGCTCTTCCAGAATGGGTCAGAGCAGAAAGCATTCTGGCCAAGGCTCTTCCAGTGGCAACGAACCATTAGTCGAAATCAAGAGAAGGAGCAGTGGAAGATGCTGACCGCTGACACTGACGGGAAGCAGAAAACCGGAAACCCACTCTGGACCACGCAGGTCATGCCTCGGTTCCAGCTACGGCATGCTGCCGAAGCATAGTCAGAAAGGTCCCAGACATACACCTCTTACCACCTCTCCTACAACTACTCCCTTCTCGCCTTACTGTTCTTCTACGAACATGGGAGGCTGCTCAAGCCCCTGCCGTGTGGCCTTCGGAATGTGAGTCCCCAAGAGGCAAGCATGGTCTTCCTGCCTAATCTCTTTCTAATCTTCAATACATTATCTTCCCCTGAACACCCTGCAAATTGACCTCTGAACACATTTTTCCCCATTCTTTATTTTTATGCATAATACACACACTCAATGTATGCTATAAACTTATTTATGTTCTCTCTTCCCTCACTAGAAGGGAAGAAAGGAAGAGGGATACAAAGCCCAGGACATAGGAAAAGCTGCATATTATAATTCACTTCTTTTTTTTAAAATTTAAATTCAATTAGCTGACATATCGTACATCATTGGTTTCAAATGCAGTGTTCAATAATTTATCAGGTGCGTATGACACTGAGTGCTCATCACGTCAAATGCCCTGCTGAATGCCTACCACCCTATTAGCCCATCCTACCACCCACCTCCCCTACGGTTTGTTTCCCAGAGACTCAGTTAAGAGTCTCCTCCTTTGTCTCCCTCTCTGATGGTTTCCCATTCAGTTTTCCCTCCCTTCCCCCATGATCCTCTGCGCTGTTTCTTATGTTTCACATGTGAGTGAAACCATATGATAATTGTCTTTCTACAACTGACTTATTTCGCTCAGCATAATCTCCTCCAGTTCCATTCATGTGAATGTAAATGGTAAGGATTCATCCTTTCTGATGACTCAGTAATTCGCATTAGCGTGTGGAGACTGTCAAGTATCATAAAAAGGAGGCATTTTAAACTATTTCCGCAAAGAAGTGTTAACTTTAACTTTTGTATACATAACATTTGCTCTTGTAGCATTTACTAATAGTTGTCAGAACATACAAGCTGGGACACCCTAAAAGATAAAGTCCCTGATGCCTTTCTCCTGCATGCTTTTTCCTTCATCCCTAGGATTCTTCAAGGTGACCAAAGTCATAAACAAATATAACTGCCCCTTGTGGATCCTCATCTGCCTGACCTCTGCCCCGTATATCTGAGCACTTCCTGAAGCATCTCCATCTGTTTACCTACCACTTGTTTTGTTCCCTCTGCTAGTTCTCTGAACACTCCTGGTTCCCTCTGTTGTTTCTTATCTGTCCTATAATTTTTATTTATACGCACCTCCTGAAGTTAAGTTCTTGTCTTATTTCTCCTTTCGCTCTTCTTCTCCTTGGAGAGGCTGATCTTATATTTTCTTCTTTTTTAAGATTGATTAATTTATTTGAGAGAGACAGAGAAAAAGAGAGGGTGGGCACGTACAGGAGTAGGGTGGGAAGAGGGACTGAGAAAGAGGGAGAGAGAGAATCTGCAGCAGACAGCATGCTGAGCGAGGAACCCAACACAGGGCGCTAAATTCGGGACAGACCTAAGATAGACCTGGAAACATGACGTGAGCTGAAATCTAGGGTTTGACACTTAACCTACTAAGACACCATCTTATACTTTCAAATTTCACATCTGTACTTATCCTCAAGACTCTAACCTAAACCCTGAATGCTATTTCCAAAGATCAACTTGATACGCTCAATTGCTACCTTTTGCAAAAGAATATAGCTTTAAAAAAAAAAACAACCCAGGGGCGCCTGGGTGGCTCAGTGGGTTAAAGCCTCTGCCTTCAGCTCAGGTCATGATCTCAGGGTCCTGGGGTCGAACCCCACACCAGGCTCTCTGCTCAGTGGGGAGCATGCTTCCTTCTCTCTCTCTGCCTGCCTCTCTGCCTGCTTGTGGTCTCTGTCTGTCAAATAAATAAATAAAACTCTTTAAAAAAAAATAAATATAAATAAAAAACAAATAAAATAAAAAAACAACCCATATCCTCAGGTCTTAAACTGTATTTTCATCCCAAACGCCTTTATTTCTGCCCCTAGACACACCATTTTCCCTGTCCACCAGACTGTTAATGTTGGAATTTCTCTCTCACACCTGCTCCCCCCCCCCCACCATCCTCCCTCGCCCTCATCCCTTAGTGTTCTCATCCTTTGCACATTCTCTCAGGTGGTTACGTTGTGCTTTGGGCCCCTTCCCATCCCTTGGGCCCCTTCTTTTCTTCTACCTGTGGAATTTCAAAACAACAGGACCGACCCCCTGAGTCAGTGTAGCAGCTCTGCTACCAATCATTCCTCCTTCCTCATTTGCCCTGTGCACCCAAGCCAGACTTCTGAGGCACAGGCTTCACTCCTGCATCTACCTGCTTGCTGCACTGTGCGAATCATCTCCATGTCCTTCAGTTTGCCGCAGACCCCCTGCTCTCTCTCCATTGACTTGTTTCCACTGATCTCACTAGACTCTCTCCAGAGTTTCCCAGTCTTTTGGAAAAGACTGAAAATAAAAAATAGAAACAATTTTACAATGTTGATTATAGTTGGGAAGAAGAAAAAAGTATACAGGACACAGGGGAAACAGAGGCACTTATCTCTTAAGGAGTTATGTCTCCCAGTTGGTATATTACAGTCAAACTCTACTATAGGCATTAACACAATACAGCCAGCTACTGTACACAAGAAAATTAAAAATTCCAAGACATATTTTGGATTTTTTATTCGAATAGAAAAATCTATGAGTTCAAAAAAAATGTTAATAAAACCATAACTTGGCACCATATTAAACAAAATTAACTCAAAATGAACCATGAAACTAAACATAAATTCTAAACCTAAAAATAAAACTTCTGGAAGAAAACATAAGAGAAAATCTTTGTGATACGCGTGGGTCAGGCAAAGTATTCTTCAAACAGACACAGACTGTGAACCATAAAAGAAAAATATAAATTGGACTTTGTCAAAATCAAAAAGCTTTTGCTCTTTGAAAGGCATTGTTTAGAGAATAAAAAACAAGCCACAGACTGGGAAGGAAAAAACTACAAAACACACATGTGATAAAGAGCTTGTATCTAACATAGATGAAAGTCTCTCACAGTCCAATCAATAAGAACACAAAAAGCCCAATTTTAATTTTTTAAAAAAGGAGGGTAAAATATTCACCAGTCACTTTGCCAAAGAAGAGATACAGATGGTCAATGAGCCAAGGCAAAGATGTTTAACATCATTAACTTACTAAAGAAAAGCAAAGTAAAACTACAATGAGATACCATGGCACACGTATAAGAAACGCGAAAATTAGAGATTGACCACACCAAGAGTACTTGGTGAAATGTGGAGGAACTAGAACTCACCTACGCTGCTGCTGAACATAAAAGATGACTGCCACCGTGAACCAGTGTGGCCGTTTCTTACCTAGTTAAACAAACATTTACCATATGACACAGCAATCCCATCTCTAGTATTTACCACAGATGAAAGATAGTATGTCCAGGCAAAGGCTTGCCCAAGAATGCTTATAGTAGTTTTCACACAATTGCTGAAAGCTGGAAACACACAAATGTCCATCAACTGGTAAATGGGTAAACAAGAGAACAAAAACTTCTGGGATAAACAGAAATGAACTGATATATGTGTCAGCAACAATGAATCTCGAAGCATTAGGCTAAGACAAGCCAGACACAAAAGACTACATACTGTATGATGCTATGTATATTCTATTTATTTCATTCTATAAAAAGCAAAGACAGAAATCAAATCAGGGGCACCTGGGTGGTGCAGTGGGCTAGGCCTCTGCATTGGGCTCAGGTGATGATCTCAGGGCCCTGATATCGAGGCCCGCATCAGGCTCTCTGCACAGTGGGAAGCCTGCTTCTCCCTCTACCACTCTCTCTGCCTGCCTCTCTGCCTACTTATGATCACTCTATCTCTGTCAAATAAATAAATAAAAATCTTAAAAAAAATAAATCAAATCAGTACTGGCCAGGGACTGATGATAGGAAAAGGGACTGACTATAAAAGGGCACCAGAAAAGTTTCTGGAGTGATTGAATGTACTGTATCTCCCAACTCTGGTGATGGATACACAACTGAGTGCATTTGTCAGAACTCATTAAACTTCATACCTAAAAAGGGTGAATTTTCTTGTGTATAAATTACACCTCAAATAGGGCTCCTGGGTGGCTCAGTGGGTTAAGCCGCTGCCTTCAGCTCAGGTCATGATCTCAGGGTCCTGGGATCGAGCCCCACATCAGGCTCTCTGCTCAGCAGGGAGCCTGCTTCCTTCTCTCTCTCTCTCTGCCTGCCTCTCTGCCTACTTGTGATCTCTGTCTGTCAAATAAATAAATAAAATCTTTAAAAAAAAAATTACACCTCAAATAAACTTAACTTTAAAGAAATCAAGACTTAAAAAAAAAAAAAACAGAAAAGAGAAAACAAATATTTTCTTTTCCTTATCCCAATCTCCTTATTAATTTCTCTCCCCAAACACCTTCATAATAATTTCTCAGCATTAGCTTAAGGACACACTTTTAAATCCTGCAAATGACAAAAACAAGGTTAAGATTGAGTCTGAAGGTTTCCTGCTGCAAACAAAAGAGGAGTAAAAATTTACACTGCAGGGTGCCTGGGTGGCTCAGTGGGTTAAAAAGCCTCTGCCCTGGCTCAGGTCATGATCCCAGCGTCCTGGGATAAAGACCCACTTCAGGCTCTCCGCTCAGTGGGGAGCCTGCTTCCTCCTCTCTCTCTCTGCCTGCCTCTCTGCCTACTTGTGATCTATGTCTGTCAAATAAATTAAAGAAAAAAAAATTTACACTGCAAAATTTCCACAACTCTGGGATCCACAGAGAAGTTGTTAACAAAACAAGAAATTGAGCAGGGTCACCAGAAATGATGTTAATATTCTTACTAATACATCTTAAAGTGAGATATTTTTTTTCCTTAAAAAAAAAAAAAAAAAAAAACACTCATCAGCTGAAATTGAACTCCATCTATAAAAGAAGGATAACCGGGGCTCCTGGGTGGCTCAGTGGTTTAGGCCTCTGCCTTCGGCTCAGGTCATGATCTCAGGGTTCTGGGATCGAGCCCCACATCGGGCTCTCTGCTCAGCGGGGAGCCTGCTTCCCCCTCTCTCTCTGCCTGCCTTCTCCCTACTTGTGATCTCTATCAAATAAATAAGTAAAAATCTTTAAAAAAAAAAAAAAAGAAGGATAACCACCCACTTTCACTAAATATACTGTCTATGAATCCACACGAAGTTAAGAGTGTCAGTCAAACTGAACCACTTGCCTGGCCCCGGGGTAGTTTTTTCCGCCTCCGTATCTTTCTCCCTATGTTCTGTGCACAGGTCGTGCTGTCCTCCCCACCTCATCAGCTCCAGAATCAGAATCCTTTCTGTCCTTCAAGGTCCATCTCAGACACTAGGTAAGTTCAGGATCCTTTGAAAGGATCCCGATTGGATGCCATTGCCCTTTCTCTGCCTCTCTCTTAACCTTCTGAATTTCTGTACTATATTTATATGGGTACTGACATAATTCACCTATTGCCTTGCAAGCCGCTAGAGGCTGGAGCAAGTGTGTGTGAGTCATACTCACACCTCCCACAGCGCCAAGCACAGTGCCTCGAGAAAAATGTCCAATGGACACGTGTTGAGTGGCAGAAAAATTAAATTTAGACCTTATCTGGTGCTATCATAGAAAATTTGATGCAATCATAGAAAAATGGCCCATCTGAAAATTTTGCTGACCTCTATTTTATTTTAAGGTAACAGACTCACTCTAAACAGAAGATATATTCTGGTGTCTTTTAAAAACATATCATACCAAATTTCCCAAAGGCCAAAGCTAAAACACTTTGAGCAACAAAATAAATAAAGTGGTAGGAATTATAACCAAAAATGTAAAATAAATATCCATGAGTCTATACTCACCCAATTATATGATGGAGTAAATAAATGGAAAACAACAGACGATCTCCCATTCAAGGCAAGTGCAAATAATTTCTTTAGATAATCCACTTTCAAGAAGGTAGAACATAATTCCCTAAGTGTGGGCTTCGAAGAGTGACTTCCCTCCCAAGAGTACTGTATGGAAATGGGACATGGAGAAATCTGACACCACCTCAGCCAATGGATGAAGACTAAGATCGGGCGTCTGTGTAGCTTAGTGGGTTAAAGCCTCTGCCTTTGGCTCAGGTCATGATCCCAGGATCCTGGGATCAAGCCCCGCATTGGGCTCTCTGCTCAGCAGGGAATCTGCTTCCTCCTTTCTCTCTCTCTGCCTGCCTCTCTGCCTACTTGTGATCTCTCTCTGTCAAATAAATAAATAAAATCCTTAAAGAAAAAAAAGAGTAAGATCAAGGTTGACAAGGTTGATAGTATGTACATTTGATGTAATATGATGAGAATGGCACATTTCCTCTCCAAAACACATAACCTGAGAAAAATATTAACAAATCAAAGTAAAAAACCTTCCACAGAATACCTGACCAATGCTCCTCAAAACTGTCAAGGCCATCAAAAATAAGTATTAAAGTCTAGAAACTGCCACCACCAAGAAGAGTCTGAGGAGACATGACAAACTACAGTGAGATGCTATCCTGGACACAAGTCTGGAACAGAAAATGGACATAAAGGGAAACCAAGGAAATCTGAATAAAGGTTAGAGTTTAGTTCACAATGATGCATAATTCTTGGCTCATTAATTGTAACATACAAATGTAGCATGTCAACAATAGGGGAGTCTGGATGTGGAGCAAATGGGAACCCTGTACTGCCTTTGTAATTTCTCTGTGAAGCTAAAACTGTCTAAAGTTAGAAGTTTATTTCTTTTTTAAATACACGAATTTCATATGTTAAAACTTTATCCTGAAAACATGATGTGCTTCTAGGCAATAAAGAGTTAAGTTATATCACAGGAGATTCGCCCTACAGAGAAACACATCTCAGGGGAAAAGTTGCAGATGAAGTTTCCAAATACAATAAAATTAGTAGTTTTAATATTTACTCGAAGGTTGTTATCTTTAAATGCATCATTTTAAACTTATTGCATATGATTTCCTTTACCTTAAGTTCACCAAGAAGTAGTGTAATTTTATATTGAAAGCCACTGAAAAATGTATGAATTTATTCAAAGAAATTTACCCTGTGGTCGGCTTTATCGAAAACAAATTCTACTTGAGGAAATGATTGATTTCTCTCTTATCTTTCCCCATTCTGAATAAAGGGACACTATACATGGTTATTAGAATTTAAAAAAATGCTTTATGTTCTTAATTTTCACAATTCTCCTTCCAAAATAAACTGAAAAGAAATTTGATATTGGCAAGATCTTATGCATTTGCCATCGCTAAAATTATGAGCTTTTTTTTCCCTTTCTATCTTAATGAGCTTTCTTGAATAAATTATATCTGTATTGGAGATAGTGTGGTCAAAAAGACTGGGAGAGGGTTGTTTTTCATTTGGCTGGTTGTTTTTTAGGAAGGAAGACAGGGGAGCCTGTTCAGCTGCTCTATGAGCCATCCTCTAGGACCTCTCAAGTCATCTACTTGATGACTGACCTGGAGAACACCTCGGCTCTGAGGCTCAGATTCCTCCTTTATAAAATGAAAAGATTTTAATTCACAATCACTTACCTCTAAACTCACTCTAGCTGTAAAAACAAACAAAAAACAAACAAAAGTCTGAGTATTAATTTCACAATCAGCCTTTCAAATAAGCATGGTGGGCGTGATTCCCCAGTCACCTCATAGCCCCTCAAGGACAGACTTTGAAATTCATGACAACAGGAATGGGATTTTTCTATCTCTGAACCAGAAATTGTGCTGCATAAGCAAAAACTCACTGGGGCCAACATCCCTCACTCAACTTTGATTTCAAAATTTGTTTCCTGCTCCCCTATCTCTGGGAAGAGTCTTCCGAAACTAGAGTGCAGCATCCCCATGGCACCATGATGCCAGAATTCAGACAGACACAAAGAGAAGGAAAAAGGAGAAAGGGGAAAGCTTTGTATGTTTCAGAAAAGACAGGATTGTAAGAAAACTGTGCTTAAGATGATAACCTTAATATTAATATTGCTTGAGAACTCACCAAGGCTATCAGGGACCAGACACTGTGACATAGGACTTGAGACCACAGAGATCATATTTTCCATTGAAATAGGAACAGATGAACAGTGTGGGTCAGCCCTTAGATACATTATGCCACCAAATACCTTCTATGCCCACCACCCTCCCTTGCATCCATCACTTTTATTACCTTAGTTCTTTATGTGTTTGACAAAAGAAGAGCAAGAAAAAAAGATGTTCACAGAGGAATATCCAAATCTTTACTCAGTGATTGTGTTCTACTCTGTCTCTATAGATAGTCTCTGGATTTCCCTCATCACCAGGCCAACTTCATGAGCATTTGACATGTCCAGTCACACAAGGCAACACACCCAAAAGGGCCTCCAGGTTGGCTTGATGGCTTTCTGGTCACCGTTTGAACTTCATAATTTCTGAACAAGGGGCTCCACATTCTCGTTTTGGCATTGTGTCCAGCAAATTATGTTGACCATTGCTTTTAAAACCTCTCATTTGGATCCTCAGAAATTCTGATCTTCACTTCTTTCCCTCACATTGAGTGAAGACATTTAACCAATCACCTACTGCACATCATGATTGATCCACAAAATTCCCTAGAGGAATATGTCCATACAAAAATGGCTGAGCATTCCTAGAAAAAATTGTCCAACCTGTAGTCTCAAGATACCCACATTCAGGTTTTCCATTCTCTGCCCAACACTCTCCATAATCCCACATTTCCTCTGCCTTTTCATTCTCAACAGTAGCATTTTCACCAGTTTCCTTGAAACCCTATTAGTTTTCCCTCTCATCCTCAGGTGAGACATTTGCCTGCTTCTTCATAGGTACCCTCCAGGCTTCTCGGACTCAACATCAACTCACCTTCCCCTTCAAGCCTGCTGCCCATACAGTGACAATCATCCCTTTCTTTTCATTGTCCAAACAAGAGACATGACCTTGACCCTTATCCTTGACCCTCCTCCACATCGAATTCACTTCCAAGTGTTGCCGTCCTAATATTTACTCAAATCTATTCATGTTTGTCCATCCCCTTTGCGATTGCTTTAATTAATACATCTATAACTATCTTCTTGGTTTACCACAATAACATCCTGATTGGTCCCCATGTTTCCCGTCTAAATTTTCTTCCTGATCATCAAATGCATTTTCATACTATAGTCATAAAGAATTTATTTATTTTTTAAAAATCTGATCACACAGAAAACAAAAAATGCCACAAATTCTTCCCACTCCTATATGTATGGCTTTTTGCAATGCAGTTTTATCAATCCTCCCCTTCCCTCGAGAGGGAAGTCTATTCCTTTTCTGCCTCAATTCTGGGCCAAGCTTGTGACTTGCTTTGACCAACAGAATGTGGCAGAAGTAGGATACTGTCGGAGTTCTGAACTCAGCCTCTAGAGGTCACGGGGGTATGCAGGCTTCTGATGTTACTCAGGGCTCTATGCTGGTTGCTGGAGAAATTCCTTTCTTTGTGATGGATAGAAGGTTTTACTTGCTCACAGATTCTAAAATAGTTCTCTCTTTTCAACATCCTATCGATAGCATCCTGAAGTAGGACACTGTGAATTATCTTTGATCCTTTCCTCTACTTTATCCTCCATATTCAATTTCTCTACAATCTGATCACTGCTTGTTTCAAAAGCAAATCTCAGATGTGTCCTTTCACCTCAATCTCCAATGCCACCGCCTCCCCTGAGTCTAGGTCCTTAGCTAAATTCCAGCAGCAATTCCTCAGCTAGCCTCTATTGTCTCTACCCTTGTGCCCTCCAAACATTTTAAGTATAGCACACACACTGATTTTCTTAACAAGTCTCCTATTATTTCTCACACACACAAAAGTCTGTCATAATCACCTATGTCCCATTTCATGAAGTCAATACTTTCTATTTCATTTTCAAGGGTTCCCTGTAATTCCTCCCCACAAACCTATCCAAAATTATTCCCTAGGATCAGAGTTTGCTACTTTTTGAGAGTATGGGTTATACCTCTTTGCATTTTGGAAGAACTACATTAGTACCTAATTTTTAAAAAAAGATATATTTATTAGAGAGAGAGAGAGAAAGAGCAGGGGGAAGGGGCATACTGATAGGGAGAGAGAATCTTGAGCAGACTGCCCAACATGCAGGGCTCCACCCCACAACCCTGAGACCATGCCCCAGGCCAAAACCAAGAGCCAAGTGCTTAACCAACTGAGCCACCCAGGCACCCCTCAAGTTAAATGTTTATATACAATATAGTTTGGTTTTTTCCAGCTTCATTGAGGTATTATTGACATATACCTTTGTATGAACTTAAGGTACAACATGATGATTTGATACACCTATATACTGTGCAATGATAACCACTATAGAGTTACTTAACACCTCTATTACCTGGCATAATTACCTTTTGTGTGTGTATGTGGTGAGAACATATAGATCTATTCTCTTGGCAACTTTCAAGTATATAATATAGTATTATTAATAATACATGAGTACCTATTTTCATGACAAAAGATATCCAAGGATGACTTCTGCTTTTATGAAAAGAGTCCAAAGGCAAAAAATATCGTTCAGCCTTCATTATGCAGCAAGCCCTTAGAGAGGCAGTGAGGACCATGAGTAGCAAGAGTGGCCACCGCTAAGCTCTTTCTCTTGGAACTACACTCTGTCTCAGCATTGAGCTGCCTTAGCTTTGAAATATGTATGTGAGCATCTGTGCTTCATCTTGATTTATTTTGTGCAACTATCAGCAAGATGTATCCCAAGGTATCAGAAAAACCTAACACAGGTTATTTTGGGGGCGGGCGTGCAGGGAATGTTCAAAAATATTTCCATATAAGTTAATAGTAATTGCTTCTTAACTGTGTGCCATTTCATCTCAGGAAAGGTTTCAGAGGAATACTCGACTTTCCAACAATGGTAGAAACCTGGGGTATCCCTTCGTGTACACCCTCTTCACCATACTAGTTCAATTCTCTCAACTACACAGAAAGTGCTCAGTCATATTCACCTGCCCTCTGTCAGTCACGGATGCAAGTTCATCTATGCTTTGCTCTCTATTAACTCGAGTTCTACTAATTTTACAATTCGAGTTCTACCTCCGTAACTCCTGGGCCCTAAATTAGAGACATGACACTAATCCTTACTCTACCAAAAAGTAGTTGTTTATAACCTGAAGAATGACTTTGGTTTCTGTATCTGTACTTAGGGCAGTGAAACTTCTAGGTAGCACATTTGAAAATTCAGTAATTCTTTCAAAACTCTAATCCAGATCCAGTCCTTTCTTCCTGGGCTTGATCTCTTCCACTCCGATCAAGCTAATTGTGTTCTAAATGTTTCCTTTGTGATCATTCCCCTTTACTTTCCAACCATCTGGTGTGTTTTGGGGAGTTGGGTACCGTGTCATATCTTGCTCAGGTAACCCATGGGACGTTGCACATAACTAGCAATCAGAAGAGTCCAACATGCAAACTAGTGGTTAGGAGCAGACATCACACAGACTCTGGGGCTGGTAGGAGGCAACTAGTGTTCAGTTTTAGTTCACTATAATGATCATACCATGATACATTCTAATAAATGATCTCTCTGAGAAAGGGACCAAAATGGAGACACTACAAGGACTCATTTTGGCTAGTTTAAAAGGTGAAGAAATATCATGTCTATTTTTATTGAATCTTCAAATGTGCCAGAGGCCAATCTCTGATATTGTTTCAAATGCTGTGATATTGTCTAACATTTTAAAAACACTCTCTATTGAGGAAAAAGACATCATGATGAGTTAGATCCATCATGATAAAGGGCATAATACAAATAGGATGAGTGTTTTGTCCAAATGACTCTTCACTGAAGATAAATAGCGAACAAATCAAACAGTATCACCACCATCCAACTAGTACACAAAAATACACCTACATTTTCTCCACTAGGGTTGCCCAAGGGATTCAATCTGAAATAAGAGACTTAAAATGGATGAGGTCAGAGTCACTTAGGATAATATATTATTCTGTGCATTATAGAATATGAATTAAGAAGCATGGAGCTATGGGAAAGATGTATAAAAGAATAATTTGTGCCCAAGAACAATATTAATTTTCAGAACTTTTCCTCCCTTGTCCCTCTTCACCAATCCATCATATATATATATATATATATATATATATATATATATATATATTTATATATACATACATACACACACAGACATACATACATTTCAACACACAGTAGGTGCTAATTCTCTACCAATAATACTAACTAAATACAACTACTCAGAGTAAACAGAAATCTAACTTGCTTCAACTACCAATTTCTATCCTTATATCTTATTACTCTTTATTAACACTTAATACAGAAGATGTATTGAAATGGTCACACCACAGACATGTTTCATTATTTGGCGCTGAAAACATCAGCTAAGGATTTATTTACCTACTATATAAAAAATAGACATACATATGGATAAAATGATGTATGGACAATGTAAAGTACCAAAGGCACCATATATTTAGTTGTATCTACTCCAATATCAAAACTACATTTGCTGAAATCCAGTGTTGAAGAGTACTAACCCTTGGTCAGTTTCACATTATAAAAGCCATGGTATAAATTTATACATGCAGAAGATTAAAACCACTGTCTTTCAGGTTAAGAAAAAAGATAGGTGGAGGCAGCAACTCCATTGGTTTTGTCTGACCTGACGCATTCAACTTAAAGAGCTGAAATTGTTTTAAATGATTTTATGTCTGCTGGGACAGTCCTCATCAAGCACTATTGTTACAAAGCAAATTGGAATTCTCTGTCATGGCATGTGAACTGGAATGTCCTCAAAGCTGTGCAAGTTGAGGAAGAGTCACTAGAGGTCAATCAAACGACGATGTGTGTAGCATAGCTTAACAATACACATTTGGACTCCCTGCAGCTGCAACAAGTCCCATGAGCCACACGTCACCAGCTGGCTCCATGGGCTCAGTAAGAGAGCATGAGATTTTCTGGAGGAGATTCCACTACACAGTACTGTTCATCATTATTCTCATTAACAGAAATATTCAAAGGTTCCTGTAAAACCCTATGTCTACATCCCAAAGCACGAAGGCCTTAGTTTTACATAGAAAGGCATGTTTACAATATCCTATCTAAAGCAGTTTGATATCAACAACAACAAAGATGTGTATAATTTGCCAAACTACAAAGTGCTCTGCACAGACACAAAGGAATCGACCCCTACAAAATGACTCATTTAATCTCGTAATAGCCCTGTAAGGTAAAAACTATTATGCCCAGTTTCAAATGATAAAAGAAGCTGAGAGAAATTGAAGGATTTATGCAGCAAGTAAATGATAAAGACTGTCCTTTGATTACAAGTCTAATGCTCCTTCCACTTAAAGAATCTAGATTCTGATAATGACCACTTACGAGGCACCATACGAACTGCGGCTGTGGCTCTTGGGGCTGAGGCTGGAGGACTGTAACAGCAAAGTGCAAAGTAATGATAAGGCCCATTGACTTCTTTATGCATTTTTAAAAACTGATCTTAAATCAAGTTGCCATTAACTACTCCACAAGAAGCGCTCACCCCAGTCCAGTCCCTCTCTTATTACGATGATCTTAGAAAACAAAATGAAAAGGGAACTTAACTTCAAGCACTTTATTTAATGAGCAGAGCTTACATAAGTGTGCAGAAATAATACCCTGGAGCTATTTTATATACGAGCCACAAAAGATCTACCACAGATGAGTGACAGAAACATAATTAGTACGAGCTCATGCAGTTGCCGAGTTGCTATTATTTAGAAGAGCACTCTATTTCCAGTTGAGCTTTTGCTACCCACTGAATATCAGTCACCAGAAATTGAAGAACGGTAGCCCAAGAACAGATAAACCTGCTAGGAATTCCTGGGGAGCAGTGCTGAGAGGTCCCTAATGAGAAGCCATATTCCTATCCTGGGCTGCCTTAGATGCTGCAATGTAACACACACACACCGAAAAAAAATAAATAAATAAATAAAAGGAAAAAGTTCCTTTCTTGGGAAATCAAGCACCGAGATAATGGCACCCAGTCAAGTATGGACTTACTTGCCCTTTGTCCACAATCTAGATCACATCCTGCTTGCAGTCTGACTCCAGGCTCAGGAAAGGGCCCTGGAACTCATCCTGCAGTGGCCACTGAATGTAGTCTATGCCCACGTGAGACAACACTGAGAATACTAACAGCTTCTGTCAGTTCTAGAGTGAGCCAGAAGAAGCAAGGCACTGAGTCAATGTTCTCTCTCCAAGATGAGCTCTTGAAGTTACTCCCAATTTTTTCAGAAATATTCCAAGGAAGGAAAGACAGGGGAGGGAGGGAGGTGTTACACAGATCCTATTCTCTAGGCAAGCCTGTGTGCTTCTGGGGAGGAGTGAGAGATAAAGTCAGCCTCAATCTGGCTACGTGGAGTCTGCTTCATGCTTAAAAACAATTTTGCAACTTCACTGCCTGAGTGGTTTGATTGAGGGACTTATTTGTTGTTAATAATGGCAATGGTAGAAATTGTGAGGTGGGGAATTGTGGAGAGGGGGCAGGAACGATTTGGAGATTTTTCTTTTTGAAAATATTCATTAGAAGGCATGCCTTTTAACCTTGAAAGCACTATTGTAAGTATTCAAGAAAAATATCTTGGATGAAAACCCAGGACACCAGCAATGAATCCAATGCTGATTAATTCAAGCACTAAGCAAATATTAACCACCAGACACGGTTCAGGCATTGACTCCACCATTCACTGTCACACAGTGGCTTGGAACCAGTGTCATTCTATAAAAACAGAAGTTCTTGAACAAAGAATATCTGCAGTTTAACCCTAAAATGTTGATTTAAGAAATGAATTCTACTCAATTTTAAAAGAACAGGACATAAATTATGCTACCTCACCCTCCCACCCTTTCTGATAGGACTAGACTGGACAAAAGAATGTTTTGAAATGTGTAAAGGGCTTACAGAATTCCAATTCCTTAGCCTTTACTTAAACCAGTATTTCTGTGGGAAATAATATTACATAATGAATGACTTTTTTTTTTCTTGTGTTCAGCATGAAACAGTAAATATTAGGCATGCCATTTCCCCCAAGGATTGAAATGACATGAAAGAAGCATGAATAGTGATAGTTAAAGCTATTAAAAACACTCATCCAGACACAGCGGACTGGAGGTCTGGTGCCTAGAGGCTGACTTAGAAACATACCAAGGGGGAAACCATGAATGCTGGGGTTACAGAAGGGCTCCTAGGAAATACAGCAGACCAACTCCAAGACTAAGGTGTGGGAAAAAGCAAAGGCAGAATGAGATTCTCAAGCAGCAGAACTCACTGGATATGAAACAGGAGAATGGGTGCATGTTTTAAAAGTCGGTTAGATCTCAAAAGGCAGGTGTGACCAGATATGTGACCATTTCCTTGATAAAAGCCATCTTCAGGAAATTAGATTAGTTTTGTAAATCATCTTCCAACAAAGTACATACAGAGTTCTTTAGCAAGTAGCTGGATTTCCTAGCTGTTCAGGGCTCCCTGAGAGCCATCGGCTATATCTGAAAACCCTCCCATATACCAAAATGTACTAGTAGAGTCCTTGCCCTTGAGAACTTTTTGGTCTAACAGAGAGGTGTGCGCATAGGGGTGGGGGGAACTCTGTCTTAAAGGAATTAAGAAGTGGGATGTGATTATTTCCTGCTGGGGAAGTAAGAACTTTTCATTTAGGCAGACCCCTGGGGATTGAGGTTGGATATGAATTAAAGACTAGAATTTAAGAAACAATGTTTGTAGAGAACATTGAGAACACAAGCTCAGCTGGTGTGAATGGGTGAAAAGAAGCAGGGAGAATTAAAAGTGGAGAAAGTCAGCCTGTGGATCTACTAGGACACGCAAAGCCTCCAGTTTTAGTGCCGGAATTTCTAGGCAAGTGTCTGTCCTACTACTTGCTCTTTAAGCTCCTACCTGATTATCATAGACCCTCTAGCCTGTATAGATGGGTGTCAGAGGGAGGCTGATGCCTACTCTCTCGCTTGGTCTTAGTCCATTTTTACCCTGTCTGTGAGTCTGAACACTTGCTCTAGGACATATGGTGGCATCTCCATTTCCACTTCCCTTAAATTCGGTGTCCTTCCGACTCTCCCTGAGAGGGACACAGCAGCACCTTCAGCTTTCAGTTGACCTCAACTTCTGCTCCCACCACCCTTCACAGTCCCAGCCTCGAGAAAAATCCAACGCTGTTTCCTGTCCTGACCATACCCACCCAAAAAGATATCTTGTGACAACTGGGTTTTAAGGGGATTGATTACATGAGAAGTGACAAATTTGCGTTTGGGTTTCAAAACCTGAATGTCACAATTATTCCTAGTATGCTCTTTCTGTGTTTACAGACTCTTGTTTTCAAAGCATTACCATGGTTAATACATCCTAGCATCCTGTGGATTCCTTGTACATTTAGGGCCCATCATTTCTCAGAGGCCATCAGAGCCCAGTGTTGGGTCTATACCAGTGAACTCCTCCTGAACTACTCCATCCCGAGAAGAAGACATCCTTCCATAAATCCTGATAGTCCTCAAACTGTAGGGCATGTGTTGAAATCTTCATAATAGTGGGTAACACACACTGAATATCCACTCTGTTCTGGCATATTATACACAATGCTTTGTTTTATCCAGATTACATGCCTACAAGGTATGCCATATTACACCCATTTCACAGGTGAGGAAAATGAAACTGAGAGACCAGCAACTAAGATAATTCAGCTAGTAATACTGATTCAAACTTCAGTGTGAGCCGAACGCTGTTATTTTCCCCACTAGGTAGCAAAAGCAGTCTTAGATGAATTCCATAGTATTTTTATGTCCTATAAATCTCGACTGTAAATTCCTGTTGTTCTGAGTTTGTCTGATACTCAGCACAGTGTTAGGTTTATTGTGGGTGCCTGATTGATTAATTGTGCGCATAATATATAGCGTGACTGGAAAATCCCTGTACAAGTGGTAGAAACAACGAATGCTGTAGAATTTTACTCTGAGGCACAAACAATTGGATAGATTCACATGGAGCCAGTACAGTCAGGTGTGACAAGACAATAAAACAATAGAATCGGTCAATTCAGTGAGAAAAACGGCAATCAAAGCTGTTCTAAGCCACGGCATGAATCAAAACTAATTCCATGAGAGCTTCAACTGGCTATGCGGAACCTAATGTTCTCATGGCATCTCTCCCCGGCATCAGCACAGCCTCACAGAAGCTGTGGCAGATACTGCAAAGGAGAAATGAACTTTCCTATTTACAGACATATCCACCCCGGAAAATCATTACACAGACTTACTGTTTTAAACATCTTGCTGTTTTATTGATTTGACTGAACTGAAAATATTGTGGTTTCCCTTCACTCCAGATACAGGAAGTATGTCTGCTCTCAGGGAAATTCAACCTTAATAGAAATTATGCCATCTTACCCCATCTGACCTTGCAATGCATACACTGCAGATCAGTGTTCCAAGTCCTGCTGCCCAGTCTCCAAAGCTCCCCCAAGAATGTCATATACACAGAAAGCTGGCACCTGGATGAGCTTCAAAGTCCCCACATGGGCATGGGGGTGAGCTCATCACATCAGGCTAAAAATCACCCTTTGTTCACAGTGTCACGTCTTGGCTTAGTAGGAGATGGTTTCTTCACAATCACCTCCATTCATGAGGGGAGAGCCCTGGGGTCCACACTGAACAGCTCTTCATTGAGCTACAGAAAACAGAGAAATAGCTGCCATGCTTTCCCAGTGATGTTATTAGTATTTAAGTGCTGTTCTCCGGCAGGGGTGGGGGGTGGCGGGGGGCAGGGGACGTTGAGAACCCCATTTCCAAGAAGGGTCTGACCTATTTTCATGATTCTTGGGGCACTAAATGAACTAACTGCTCAAAAATTCCAAAGGGGGGGAAAAATCAAATCCATCCAAATTCTAAGTAACCACCAGAGAAGGCTGGTTTGGGCAAGAGATGTTGCTTATAAAACTTGCAGCTTCTACTGCGAACCATGTAAATGATTCTACATCTAAGTGGAGGGCTTAACCATCTGGGATAGGAGCACTCATTTCCACTGTGGCGGCTGGACATGTTCTAAATGAATGATGATACTAAGTAAAAACACCTGTGAAATGGCACCTTCCCTCTGAATTCCGAGTTCTCACTGTATCTCACCATTCTCAGGCAATTACAGACAGCTAATGGAGGGAAGCACAGTCTCACTTCAGCGAGGTTAAGCGATTTGCCAGGAACCACTTAGCAAGTCAGCAAGTGTAAGTAAGGACAGAAGCAGCGGGATCCTTCAATAACGCTGGGCCCCCACACCAAGCATGGCATCTCAGCTCAGGTTTGCCCGATTAGGAAAAAACTGGGAAAGGTCGGCCAACAGTTTGCTGATCCTTCCTGCTGCCGGTCGCCATGAAGGGGCTCACCGTCATGTATCCAGAGCGTCTTTTCTTCTATCTGTTTAATTTTGTTTTCCTTCTCTCAGTTCCTGCCCCCGCATGCTGTCTCCTGAGAGAGCTTCAAGTTCAGGAGGAAGACTGATGAAATGACAGTTGCTAACTTTATTAAAAAGTACAAGGTATCACAGGTCTCACTAAGTAAACGAATAATAACCTATTTCCTTGCCATTCTCCTCTCCTTTTCTTTTCGGTCCCTGCTTCATTTTCCTCTCCAGCTTGATCACAGATGGTAGAAGTAATAGCAAATCGCTTTTGGTTACACTGAGACATAATATTATGGAAATCCTTTCCTTGCAGATTTTATTTTTTTTACTTAGAAGTCCATGCATGTTATCAACTGTGATGTTAACGTTACAAATATTAACACCATTTTTAAAAACTGGGTGTGGTGAAAAAATAATGATACTGTCATGCTGAAAATAAATAAATAAATAAATAAAAATGATAAAAAATAAATAAATAAAAATGACCTTGAAAACTAAAAAAAAAAATAAATAAAAAAGACCTTAGGTAAAAAGTGGTCACTCTGAAAATGCAAAATAATTTTTTTTTTCTTTTTCTGACAGGTTTATAAAAAGCAGAGACAAATGAAGATCTGTGGTATCTTTGGTCTCTTGGCTCAGTGTTTTCGGCCTATATCAGGGTTTCTCAAACATGGCACTACTGACATTTGGGGCCACATAATTCTATGCCGTGCAGGCTGTCCTGTGTGTTGTAAGATGCTTGCCACATCCCTGGCCTCTACCCACTAGATGCCAATAGCAATCCCTCCCCCTGAGTTCTAATAACCAGAAATTTCTCCAAACATTGCCAAATGTCCCCAGGGGGGCCCCAATCAGCCCCAGACAAGGACTCCCCTAGATCATACCACTGGGTCATCCACGTGTTTGTGTGCCTTCGGGAAGAAAGGAAATGATTTTGAGTTTTTTAAGCTGTCATTCTTGAGGCAGGGATGAAGCTAGGGGTCAGTGAGGTGAGAGATTATTTTCTTTAATAACATCTGCTCACCTCACACTTGGTCTGGAGAGAATTGCTGTGAACACCACAAGGCTGGTTAAAGGATCTTGAGCTTCTTGGTGGAAAAAATGGAACCCGATAAACAATAACAAAAGCACCAAAGAATAACATGTTTTACACAACATGAGGGGACTGAACCTAACAGAACCATAGACATTTCGAACTTTTGTGTATGTTAACAAGCTAACATTTTTTGGCATTTACTTATTGATATGGCCTAATAAAATGGTAAAAAAAATATTAAAAATAAGAGTTCATCCTTGAAATATTAGAGACCACTTTCACATTCTCTTGTCTTTACCAATGAAGTAATAGTCAGCTCTAGAAATATGTTCAAGTGCATTTCACAAACAATTAATTAATCCTTGTGGTGCATTAATACTGAAGGAATCACTATCATCTCTTACTGACAAGGCAGATGTAAGGACAAGTGGCATTGCTATTCTGAAATACTGCAAACTAAGAAGAGGCTCTTAAATATAAGATTTTTATAGCAAAACATCAGTAAACCTCAATTTACGTAGGTTCAGGATGTAGAGACCTTCTTGGACCACAGAGAAAAATTTGCCGTGTCTGATTCTAGAATTAACACTCTAATCACTTCTATGCATTATCAAAATTAAATTTAGTTAGGAGGATTTTCCTTTTAGACAATTTCCACCTATAAAAAGTGTATCTTATTTTTAAAAGAATCCCAAATAAGATCATAAGCATTACATATGTATGTGGTTTTGTAACAATAAGCCAACTGGTCCTATGGGTTAGCTTGCTTCCAATAGACACACTCCTGACTTGCTGACTTAAGGCCATTGATCTGTAACAGAACTAATTTACCTTCTTTAAGATTTGCAGGCCACTGGTCTTGGGGAATGAAGGACCAGAACGTTCCCAGGCCACAGGAGCCAGAAAGTCTATCTGAAGCCTCCTCGGCTTTCTGATTAGCCCAGCAATCTTCTGGTAAAATGTTTTTCCTTTTTAAGGTCATACAAAGACTCTACTGACCTCCCTTTGAGCATGTGTAGACCTGCCCTCCCTTGCCAGAAAAAGAGTGTACTCTTGCACAGCCTGTGGGTACCAAGAAACCAGACCTTCTTACAAATACCCCTGAGCACCAAGGAACTAGAACTTTTTGCACAACCTCTGAGCATGGAGAGAACTCTGTCTCTGGCATCATCAAGTCTGCATGTGATCAGGAAACGTCATAGACCACTGCATAGACCCTTAACCAATTAAAATCCTTTAAAAATACCTGGGTCAGGCAGAAACCTCCAGAGTTGGCCCTTGGACAGAGTCCTCCTCCTCCCCAGGTGGCGGGCCTCCTGAACAAAGCTCATATTCCTTTCTGGTCTAAACTGGTATCTTGAGTATTGGCTTTCGAACGACAGACAGCCCATCTTGGGAGTTTCCTTTGTTAACAGTTTCTATTTTCAGAGGTCAACTGTGAAATATGCAGTCCATAAATTTCCAAAAGCTCACTCCCCCAACATGCAAATTTCCTCCTAAATAAAACAACAAAATTCCTTTGTTTGGCAGCCAGATGCCCAAGACTAGGACAATTTACCCTGGAGTACACAAACGTGAAACATAAATCTAAGAGAAAATATCAGAAAATATCGTTAGACCAATTTGGACGACAAATATTTTTTTTTCCCTTAAGATCTTATTTATTTATTTGTCAGAGAGAGAGTGTGCACAAATAGGCAGAGTGGCAGGCAGAGAGAGAATCACAGTCCCTGCTGAGCAAGGAGCCTGATATAGGAATCGATCCCAGGACTCTGGGATCATGATCTGAGCCAAAGGCAGTGGCTTAACCAATTGAGCCACCCAGGTGTCTCCAGAGGACAAATCCTTAAAGAAAATGAGAATAAAACTTATACTGAGGAACTGAGGTTTTCATTTCCAAAGTACTTTTGCTGAGTGAATAAGCGGTTCAGAAAACGGCAAAGAAGAACCAACAGAGGATTTTAAACTATTTTATGGAGCTGTAGTCAGAAGATGATTGAACTTGGAGGAGCCAAACTGCTGTCTTACCTCTAATTAGCTCTGTGAACCTGGGCAAAACTGTCTAATCACATTAGTGCAGGGCACAGGAATGAAAAAGGAGAGCAGATCGGTGATTTTAATATTCTTCATACCTATTTCAACAGTTCCTCTGAGTTTTCCTTAGGTTTAAAAATGAAAGAGATGGAATTTCACTACTGATGGGACTCTGCCCATTACCTCACCACAAGTATCCAGGATTCCTCGACACACTCTTACTTCACCATCTGTAACATTGAAGCAAAATGTCTAATTTTAGAGAATAAAAGAACACAAGGAGCTTCAAGCTCTCTTTAGCCTAATGTCTCTATCCCTTCCCTTGAAGGTAAGAGCCAGGTCTGCCTGAGTCTCCGCTGTATCCTGAGCATGAGCACATGTGCCTGGCTCATAGCAGGCACTCAGAAAATATGTGTAGAATAAAGAAATAATTCTGTGCATCAGACCCAACGCCACGTATCTTTCACATGGCTCGTTGGTTGGTGGTTAAATGACGACACACACAGGAAGTGAAATGGCACTCGGACAGCACGTACCGCATCATGACAACACAGATTTTTAAGGGCCATCAATATTTCACATTTTCCGAAGTGCTGTGTTCAGTAATTATAATACTGCCACCTGAAATTCTCCTGCTAGGTCTTTAGTTTCTCCTAACAGAAATGAAAACGTGAGCAGAAGAGCCAGATTCTGAGGAAAAGTATAAAGAAAGCAACTCCTGAGGGAATTTGGATGATGGAAGGAAAATATTAAAGATTGTGATTCCCCGCAGCAAGAGACAGACTTTTCAAACTGAGGCTGTTATCGTCTGCACTTGTCACTGGCCATCTGCTTAGGTCTAATCTGGTCTACTGCTAGCCTTGAATATAAGTTTAAATTCTGTTCCTCTAAGTAAATTCCAGGAATGGTTCTCTTACCCTTTCCTGAATTGTGAGCTAAGTTTTCATCCTTGGACTATTTCAGCAAAAGCATTAAAATGCTACCATAAGATCAGGCTGCTGACCCAGCACCCATGAGTGCCAAGTGAGGAAGGCAGCCACACACTTCGCCCCTCGTGGTGAACCTCCTCATGGCCCAGCCTCTACTTTGTTTTTAAATGTCAAGCCCACGATTCAGTTACATAGTGACACCAACATATCAATGTCATACATGGGTGTGGGAGGGAGAATTCTAAAATGACCCCTCGAGTTCCAGCTCCCTGGTGTGCATGCACCCTATAACTCTCTTCTGTTGAATGCAGGTGGAACTTGTGGATATGACGAGACAGTCATCACCTCACTCCATTATGCTTATGACTGTCAACAGACCAGATGGGACTAGAAGTCAGAGAGAGGCACTCCTGCTGTCCTGAAAGACAGAAACCATCTCCATCATGAAAAGGCCTATGGAGACCATAGGAGCTTCAGTGGGCTTCCCCATTGCCCAAGGGGCCTCTGGCCAGCAAATGGCAAGGGAAAACAGGGACATCAATCCAAAAACCGCAAGGAACTGAATTCTCCAATGTGAGCTGAGAAGAGGACCTACAACTCCAGTTGAGAACCGCACCCTGACCTAGTGAGCTCCTGAGCAGAGGACCCCGTGAAACCCTGCTGGACTCCTGACCCACAGAATGTGAGATAAAAAATGGGTGCTATTTTAAGTCATGAATTTCACAGTCATTTGTTACACACCAATAGCAAGCTAATACAAAGAGGAAAGAATCCCGAGCAGATTATGAAATCAGGTGAATGGGCAGAGTGCTGGAGAAGTTAAATTCAGTATACATAATGAGAAGGGATGGGCTCCAGGCTACAATGGTTGAGCTGTCCTTTAACACTGAGAGATATACTTGGCATGGGAACATAGCCGCCCGATAATGAAGGGGGTTACTATAAAGTCACTATACCCATGGGAATTATAGCTAGGTGGCAGAGCACACGCTTTCCCCTGCCTAGCACATATCTGGCATAGAGGAGGTGGTCAATAAATGGTGATGTTGAATTAATAAATATTGAATAAATAAGCTTATTTATTAATGAATAAAATGCTGTCTTAAGAATTAAGAAAATAGTGAACATATTTATTTGATGACTGAGTATCCATTTCATAAATCCACAGTGCCTTAGAAATTACTATCATGTACAGGGTGGTTGGTTGGCATCCCACTCTTTTTTTTTTTTTTTTAAAGAAAGATTTTATTTATTTTTTTGACAGAGAGCAATCACAAATGGGTGGAGAGGCGGGCAAAGAGAGAGGGGGAAGCAGGCTCCCCGCTGCGCAGAGAGCCCAATGCGGGGCTCGATTCCAGGACCCTGAGATCATGACCTGAGCCGAAGGCAGAGGATTTAACCCACTGAGCCACCCAGGTGCCCCAACATCCCACTCTTGATTTAGGCTCAGGTCATGAGTTCAGGGTCCCTGTGTCGGGCTCCACAGTCTGCAGGGAATCTGCTCGGGATTTTCCCTCTCCCGTATGGTCGGCTGGAGCTGCATCGTGGGCTTGGCAGGCCGAGTGAGGATGTTTTTAGTTCAGTCCAATCCAAGTCAATATTTATTTATTGTAATTGGAGGAATACCATGAGCTACAGAAAACTGCTAAAGGCTTCTGTAGCCAAAGTGGCTTAAGTAGATTAACTTATCAGGGGTAGGGATATTGAACAGGCTGGAGGAGAAAAAATCAGGGCAGCGGGCAAATCCTTCAGGGGGACCCAGCAGCGGTCCCCCACAAGGAAGAGGAGCACCAAACAGGGAAAAATGGTAAGACTGGGAATGTCTAGAGACACCATGAAGGATGGGTTAAAGCAGAGTTATTAAATGGTTTGGAAAACAGCAGAGAAGACAAAGTAAAGACACTGTGGTTTTGAATCAATGTGACTGTGGGAAAAGTGGTTTCGCTGACAGAGATAAGGAAGACACCTTTCCGTGACTCCCACGATTTCTAGAATAACAGTCAAATTCCCAAGCATCCCACTGAAGGCTTCCTGATGCCTCCTTTCTCTCTGCCATACACTCTCAGGCACGTGAGCAGGCATGCACACCCTGGGACCATGCCAGGGGAGTCCTCTGAACACAGGGGGCCCTTCCACTACTCTGTGCCTCTCCTCCTCTTCTTGGTCTCACTGTCTTCTGCTTAGACTTCAAATGTCTCTCTGTGTCTCCTCCTCCAGAAACCCTTCTCAGTCCCACCAGTCTAAGTCAGATGACTCTTCTCTTGTCCTACTCTATTTAACACCTGTGAATAAAGACCTTTGTCACAACATCCACCAACTTGCTTAATTGTTACATACTTGTCTGTTTCTCCGCCCTAGACCGTGGGCTCCCTGAGAGAGCAAGCCCTGTATGTTATTTGATTTTATATGCTCAGCAACTAGAACTATCCCTGAGACATGAAAGACACTCAATAAAATTTGTTGAATGAATTGTGAATTGAGTTGGAACTGAATTTCAGGTGATGGAAGGACGGACTGGAGCATGATTAGAACTTTGTGTTCCAAATGCTTAGCGTACGTCCTAAGGATTTAAGTTTCAGACAATAAGCAAAATAGTCACAATTGAACTAAGAACTCTGAATCACCGCTAAAACTCTTTGTGGTAAAATAGAAACTCGGATGCATAACTTCAGGGAACTCTAAAAACTTCTGCTGATATTATCTGCACGAGAGCATTTGGAAGGATCACTCAATTTCAAGATTTAAAATGAATAAAATAAAAACTTCAAAAGAACACTCTCCAGACACCTAAATTATCCTGTGCAATCATCATCTTTGAAAAAGAAATGAATGCTTAGCAAAAATACAACAAATAGAAGGTGACCAGGGGCGCATATATCCAGATTGCCTACTGTGTTTGCAAAACACAGGACTTGCACACAAAGGGTGTAAATAATAATAATAGCTTGGTAATTTACATTTTTAAGTTACTTTCACATACATTCTTTATTGGGGCCTTATATCCCTGTGAAGTAGTCAAGATGTCATTATCTTCATTTTATGAATGAAGATCCTGAGGCTGAATGAGTCCTGGCCCTCTCCTCCTTTATGGGAACAGCAACTTTGTTCTCACTTTTTAGCACCAGGCAGAGCAGATCCAGATTCTGTGGGACCTGAAGGGATATATAATGTGGAGTGCCTTATCCAATGTAGAATCATTAATATCATATATATAGTATATATATTATGTATATAATATAATCTAATAATAATATAAAGAATGTAAAATCATTAATATAAAGTTAGGCATGAAGTATAACTTCAGGGTTTCACTTGTATTAGTTCATTTAATCTTCATGGGAAGGGCACTGTGATTATCTCCATTTTACATATGAGAAAACTGAGTTGTTTAGGTTTTCTCTCTTTTTGATTCTGTCTCAACATCTGAAGAGCATGCCCTTAGCTTACATACAGGGCCCAGACCTTGAGCCAGGGCAGTGCTACGTGAAGAACGACCCACCTGAATCACCCATTGTCAAGGATGAAACCCATCCAGACGCCCCAGCCAGTAGGCTGCCATGGGAGCCAGGTCCAGAATGAACCAGAACCTCTCACATCTGGGCCTGCGTATTCCATGGCTTTATGGGGATAACTGCAGAATTAACTAAGTCTACGGAATCTCAGAAATAATCCTCTTTTCTTATTCTGAGGGTGGTTTCATTTTTCTGGGTTTATTGGAAAAGCTATCTTAACCTCTGTGGACAGGCGTAAGGGTACACACACACACACACACAGGGGGACTCAGTTATCCCACAGCAAAGGAAATGTGATGTGGCAAAGCCTGGAAAGACCATCCATGAATCCTACTCTATTTTGTGCTGAAATTCCACTGACAATTTTATCACTACACCTAACTGCAGATGACCTCATTGCAGTTCCCCATGGATCTGCATCCTAAGCAAGTTCGTGTGCAGATTATCTACTAGATGATTCGCCAGGCAGAATCTGGATACTGTGGACAGAGATGTCAACAATGCTGAAGCCTGGCTTCATAGCTACTGTGCGGAAAGAGGAAGCAACCTCCAAAAAGCACACGTCACTGGAAAATATAAAACTGATCTCATAATAGCATGTCTAGAGTTGTAGGAATAGCTGCCAAATTTGTTAAGTCCTCAGAAATAATTTTGAGCATCTTATGTTTGATGCTACTCTTTTTCTTATCGCTTAACGACTTTTCTTCCAGGCAGTCCGGAAATTCTCACATCATGAAAAAGATTAAGTTTCTGCATATGTCCAGACATTGTCTCTCATACCAAATTGTGCCCTTGAGACATGGTCAAATTAGATATGGAAAAGCCATTATTTAAACTGGAAAAAAAAAAAAAAAGAAATTCTTATTTAGCACAATCATGCAAATGTTGGCGTCCGCACTACTCTAACATCACTGGGTTTTAAAAGTCCGTCCTACAATCATGGCAGAGACTTAATACTGAAATGTTTTCTTTGAACGTTTCATTTAAAAAATCTAAGTGTAGAGTTTTCATATTTTTAACTGTGGGGATTTCAGAGAAAAACCACATTGAACAACTACTGACACACTATAAATGTCCATGCTTGTCTTCGTAATGTTCCCTCAGCCACCGAGGACACTTGCTTCTCCAAATATGGGACATAGTATTAAGGAGTCCCCCATACTGATGTTTTATTTCTCTTAAAATTTGTTCATTTTGGGGAAAATGAAAATCATATACACTTTCAATACAATGCAATCCATCCAATCTATCAAAATGTCCAAATAAGAGGTACTTATTTGTTCATTTCTTAAACAGAACTTCAGTATGTTTCCCCTTGGTATGTGGAAAATGAAAATCATCATCCAGCTATCACTTCATTCATTCATTCGATAAATATTTATTTAGCACATCCATGAGTCAAACCCTAGGCCCTGGACATACAAGACAACACCCTTATCTTCACTGAACTGAATTTGAGTGAAATTCCCAAAGGTCCTCATTGGTATTTAGCAAAACATGTACATATATTGCCTAATTTTCTTCCTAATGGGAACAACCTTGGAAATTTTTCCTAAATTTCATAATAAAGATCAGTGGTGGAAAATGGCAGAAGCAAGATTTTGATTTCATAAAAGAAGAAATGACTATTAAAGCAATCCACTGGTAAGGTTGACTACCTTGGGAAAAAAAATAGCAAACTCTGGAATGCTGTTAGTATTCTAGTCATGGAAGGAATCTCAAGCTGGATGAGGGAGGCTGGAGAGTTGGAAACATTGCCTCGCAGACTCCCACATTAGGTGAGATGTTGGGGGTGCTTTATTCAAAGTGTGCTAATTCAAAGTGCTAATTCCAAGAGTGCTGATGTTTTCAAACTTAACTTACAGACTAGACTATCTACTGAGAAGACAAATATACCAATGACAAGACATTAGTATTCATTCCACAATAATGTTAATTGGTTAATGTTAATAATGTTAATTGGTTTGCCTGAAAATTGAAAAAAAAAAACAACAACAACAACAAAGAAGGTATATGTCTGATGCAGAAATTGTTCAAAAAGAGGCATATGTGGTCTCAACCATCTAAGCTTCTGGGAGAGTCCTAAAAATCCTGATAAAATTTTACTTTATCAAATAATTTAATTACATCAACAGACAAGCATCCGATCAATCAATATTTTAGACTATTTTGTTTACACAGATGAAATGCAGTAGCTTTGGAGACGGAGTTCAAATTCCAATGCAGTATTAATAGTTGCAAGGCTTTGAGCAAGTTACCTACCCTCTCTGAACTTCAGCTTCCTCACCTGTAGAACTGGGCTACGTAATGCCCATCTTGGTAGGAAGGATCTTGAAAGTCAGAAAGAGCTCTTCCCAGGACATCCCTGAAAGCTGTGGGAGGCAAAATGGCTCCACAAGTATGTCTATATCCTAATCCCTAGAACCCATGAATATGTTGCATTACATGGCAAAAGGGACTTTCTAGCTGATCTTGAAATTGGGAGAGTATCCTGGATTATTCAGGTGGAACCAATCAAGACACATGAGTCTTTAAGAGAATTTTCTGGGTGGAATCAGAGAAAGGCAGCAGAAGGGAAAGTCTGAGAGACTCAAAGTATAAAGCTGCAAGAGACACAAGATTTGATTATTTGAAGATGGAAGCAGGAAACATGACAAGGGAAGAAGGTGGCCTTTGAGAGCTGAGAGAGGCTCCCAGCTTGCAGTGAGAAAGGAAACTGGGACCTCAGTCTTACAGTCACAGGCATTGAATTCTGCTAATAACCAGAATGAGCACAGCACCTCCAGACAAGAGATCAGGTTGGCTGACACCTTAATTTTTGCCCCATGAAACCCAGTGCAGAGAAACCAGCCACGTCTACCTAGACTTCTTACCCACAAAAGTGTGAAAGAACATATCTGTATTGTTTTTAAGCCACCAAATGTATTATAATTTGTTACAGCAGCAAGAGAAAATGAAAACATTATACGCTTAAAATTAATATAATGTAATGTGTCAAATATGCCTCAATTTAAACCAAAACTAATACACTTATAATTGGACTCATCCTGGGACTGTAAGTACCCCCGCATTGCATCACTATTATTTACAACAAACATGGATTGAGGAGTGTTATGGTTAATTGTAAAACAAATTTCAGTTAAGAAAACAAGAAAGCTATTTAAAGCTGAAAAAGTTCAAGACACTGTCAGAAGGTACACTGCTCAGATTTCTAGATTTTTCCTCAAGCTCTGATCTAAATTATGCAATGATTACAAACAGGTGAAAGCTGATTAGGTTTCTGGGGAAATAGTAAAGAAAAGCTCTCAAAGGATTTGTCCAGAGTCATTTGTTGTATTGAATTATACTGAAGGTTATAAAGCAACTTCTTCCTTGTTCACTGCTATATCCATATTCCCTGTTTCTATAGTAGTTGCTCAATAAAAATCTACTAACTGGACAAATGGAAGCATATTTACAGTGACAGCGGATAGAGAACAATTGTTATGCTTTGCACTGAATGAGTACTTCTGTAACAGCATTCGTTTAAGGAACTGCTCTAATTTCAAAAATTTCAACTTTGTTTTTGGCTAAGTTTACACAAAATGTGTGGTTACCAGTAAACATTACCATAGGAAGCCATATGTCCAAGCAGTGCTTTGGGAGTAAAGGGATAAAGAAGGAAGATGATGTCGATGGGCTCCAGAATGAAATGCATGTTGGCTGTACCCCAGCTCTGGCCAGGCATCTGTGAGGGCAAAGAGAGCATGTTTCTATGGATTGGCTCCTCAGGCTAATGGGCTGTTGGCACTTCTCTCACGGGACCACTGAAACTCCTGAGACAGACTGAGCAGGAAGAGAGCTCGCATTTCCCTTGTGATAAACAGGGTCCTCGTCTTTCTTTGCATGAATAGCTGCATTATGTGCAGATGTTCAGTGCACTTCCACAAGCTTTTATGGATGAATAAGTGGTATCATTATGATGTGATCTGACCAGAAATGAAGCATGGCCCACTGCCATCTGCAAAAATCCTATCTTTCTGATATAGAGTGTAGAGGGACGAAGCTAATGAAACTAAAATACTCCTCAGAAATACAGATGACTCCTGGAAAGACTATCAATTAATCTCAAAAGAAGAAATTGAATTTCTCTCTGCACCATTCCAGCTTTAAAAATCTTTCACTTCTGACCGTCTCTTGGTTGCAAGTAAAGAAACAACTTAAGCCACTCCATGAAAAAAAATCTCTCTCACAGGAAAATAAGTGGAGCTAAATGGGAAATACTTCAAACAGCTACAGAAGTGAGTAATTTCTGTCAATCAGAGAGGCATACTATGGGCAAAGTAATCGTATTTCCAACTTTGACTTCTCTGTGACCAGGTCTCCACATGTTTCTAGTGGAAGAGATAGAAGACAATTTTGTATTCATCACATGATAATTGGGGGAAGATGAAGAGGTGATGAGGGACATAAATGCAAAGAGGGAAAATCAAGGGAGTGGTTGGCTTGCTGACACCTCCTTCATGTGCAGGAGAAGAGTTCAGAATATTAAGAAGTGGACAAGGAATGATGGTCCATTGGGTTGACATTTGGGATCATTCCCTCCCACCTTCCAAACTCAAGAACTGAACCCCTCAAATACAACGAGATCAAATCACTGGTAGATGGAAATACACAATACTTTGTGCAAAACATTGTCGGAAGATGTACAAAAGTTAACAAGAAAAAAAAAAAAGAAGTTTAGGGGGAAAAAAATACTTGAATATCAGCTCTCAGGACAGGGGAGGGTTTTCTAAATAACGAACGAGTTCAAAAGACTATATTAATAACATTTAGCTAATTTAACTTACATCTTTCTATATTAAATATGCCATAAAATGAAAAGGCAAAGAAAACAGAAGTGAAATATTTCCAACAATTTTTTTTAAAGGTTGGCATCCTTCATAGAACACTTGTAAAATTTTGATAACATAAGAGAAAAATATTCAACGGACACAAACAGAAATTTTTAAATGGCCAGTAAATACCTGCAAAAAATGTATTCTGCTACTAGTCAAATACACGTAAAGCAAAATAAAGTACTATTTTTTTCTATCAAATGAGAAAAGTTGTTTATTATTTCATTAAAAAAATAATCCCACTCTGGATTGTTAAGGATACCCTTAACAAATACCCTTAACAAGAGACAGACTTGCTGGCAGACATATAAACTGGATCCAAATAACAAACTCTAATAAAAATAAAAAATGGATTAAAAGATATATGCGGCAAGCTGTTCACAGAAGTTTATTTAAGCATATAAAATGAGAAACACTCAGAGACTGGTTAAATATAGCTATGGCTCAGACACTGAAAGTGTCTTCAGAGATTTCTTAATGGCATGAAAATAGCCTTATGATGTGGTAAGTGAAAACTCAAAATTAAAAAACTACATGTTCAGTATCCAAACCTAATTATAAAATTTGCTTTAGCCTATATAAGAAAATTCTAGAAAAAAATATACATCCAAATAAGAAGAGGGATTGTCTTTGGATTGTAGGAGGGAAGGGTAGCAAGGTGACTAGGCCAACAGTGGAGCAAAACCAACAATTTCTTTTTTCCCAAAAGAACTTCATGATTAAAAAAGAAAAAGCAACAAATTAGTCATTATGAGGAAAAAATCAGAACATGGTTGGACTCCTTTATATTTGCTACACAGTTTAGCAGTGTTTTCATTTTGAAATACAAACGTGGGTTGAAGGGACTATATTCTCTTCTTTGTTTAATGTCTTGATTTGCTCTGAATGTCTTGATCTGGTTCTAGTTACAAATGATTTTTACTTTCATCTTTATATTTTCCTACATTCCTAATAATTCCTGCAACTAGAATGTCTAATTTTCTAATGGCAGAAAATTTTTCTAATCAGAAAAAAAAAATTAATGCAATCACTAAACCACTCACTTGATAACTTTATATCCTATTTTTTATATTTGGGGGACAATATCATTAATCCCCACAAGTTAGCCACATCTCACAAAGTCCTGGTCATTTCTGAAGACCGAGAGCAGAACCAGCAGCCGACGAGATGGATGCAATTGACACCCCAACAGCAGCTGCTATGGAACCAAAAACACCCCAGCTGGATCTGGGCTTCCTATCACCCTCTCCCCTCATGCAACTGGCTTCTCTTAATGTCACTAACTTCTAACTCTCCATGAAAAGTGAGGACAGATTTTACAAGGGCAAAAGATATCTCTTTGTCTTCTTTCCTATGTCCTCTTATGCCTAGCAGGGCTCAGCACATAGTAGGCACTTGCTCACAGAGTTATTTTAAGACCAGTGAACTCATATAATCCCTCTGTAAACTCTAAATGGGATATAAATGCAAGCAAGTCATAGCTGCACTACTTCCTACACCAAAATGTCCTATATATTTTGTGAATTTTTAAATTATTGGAAGAATAAGAAACTTTTTCAGTTATGTAGTGACTCATACTGGAAATTTACTGCTGAATAAACTAGACATTCTACCATAGGGGAGAGAAGAAGCATATGGCACAAACTCCCCCAAGTGCGAGGCTCTTGTTAGACTATTCACACTTCCTAGTGACCTCCGCAATAACCTAGAAGTTCCTTTAAAAAAATTTTTTTGAGGGATGCCTGGGTAGCTCGGTTAAGCATCTACCTTTGGCTCAGGTCAAGATCCCAGGGTCCTGGGATGGAGTCCCATATCGGGCTCCTTGCTCAGCAGAGTCTGCTGCTCCCTTTGCCTGTCCTGCCTGTCCTGCCTACAGCTCTCCATGCTTCTGCTCTCGCTCTGACAAATAAATAAGTAAAAATCTTTAAAAAAAATTTTTTTAATAATCAAGTGCCCTGAAAATAGCTCTCCAATTAACCATTTCTAACCCAGGGAAATTAAAATTATCAGCTGCCACTCTGAATCAGACATTCAAGCAGTAAGAAAATTCTGAATATATGAGCTTCCCTGTCACAGTTATATGCTAAGTTGGACTCAACTCTGCTACCAAAAATAAAAAACAAAAAACAAACAAAGAAAAAACACCACCACAACAAATAGAACAGAACAGCCTGTAAAATGGGAAAACCATTGTCATTTGTCAGGCCAAATGAACTTGATATTTCTACTGAAGGTGGTGCAAGAAAATCAAGCTAAAAGCTTTGTTCTAGTCATCTTTGTTGTTTTTTTCCATTTCTTAAAGTATACAGAAACTTCATCCGTGCCATTAATATTTATTGCTTTACTTCATTCTACCTATAAACCACCACAAACCTGTATCCATAGTCACTGAGGAAATGACCTAAAGCCAATGCTAAGTTTAATAATTGTTCCCAGTTTAAGGATACCTAACTTTAAATACTATAGTTATGAGTTTTTCTTTCTAATTTTTAATTAACAAAAAAATCGTTTATAAGGTCAGAAATTACAATTTAATTTCCATTTTTTAAACCCCTTCGGTGAATCCAAAAGGCCTTAGAATGTCCCAAAATTAAATGCTGGAGATAAAACCTCCTCAAAAGAAAGTCTACATGTGACCATGAGACCAAAACTTATTTTGAATAGGAGGCTTTTTTTTCCCTCAGACATGCCACTTACCATGCAGAAGAATCCCAAATGATCTGACAGGCTACAAGTGAAAAGCACATCCCCCGCTGCTGACAGTCTTTCAGAAAGCTCAGTGCATGGTTTGACAGTACAGAGAAGGTCTCCCATTTGGGGACAGAAAAAGGAATAAATGTGTTTGGCTAAAAATGGTACAAGGGTGCTGTTCCTATAACTGCTTCATCGAGAGAGAGAGACCTGTTATTTATCACAATGCAACACTGGAGTTGCTGGGGTTGGGGAGAGGGGGAAGAGGGTGGGTCCCTGAGAGCAGGGACCACTCCAGAGATGACCTACGAGAGGTCACTAGCCATGAATCATCTAGGACTTAAGTCCACATCAGCTACTTGGATACCAAGAACTCCCCATCTTGCTACAGAGATAGTATTAACTGCTTTGAAATACGGCACCTCCCAGAACTCACAAAATAGGACACTTTCAATGTGGTAAAATACACACAACATAAAATTTACTATCTTAACCATATAAAAATATTCTGTTTTATTTTTTAAAGATTTTTATTTATTTGAGAGAAGGAGAGAGCAAGAATGCACACAAATGATGGGGAGGGGCAGAGGCAGAGTGAGAGAGGGGATCTCATGCAGACTCCCAGCTGAGCGGGGAGCCCGATGCAGGACTCCATCTCCAAACCTTGAGATTACCATCTGACCTGAAACCATGAGTCAGATACTCAACCAACTGAACCACCCAGGCATCCCTTAACCATTTTTAAGTGTACAATTCAGTGGCAGTAAATATATTCACATTGTCATGTAACCATCACTGCTACCCAACTCCAGAAATGTTTCATCTTGCCACACTGAACGTCACCATTAAAAACTAACTCCTCATTTCCCCTGCCCTTTGGTCCTCAATAGGACTTTGATAATAAATATTAAGAAACCAGCTTTGTATACCTGAAACTAACATAACACTGTATGTTAATTATACTGGAATTAAAATTTAAAAAAGAAAGAAACCAACTTTATTCCACATTAGGAAGCTATAGAATTTATTTTCTCTAAGGGAAACCTTCAGTGCTGTTACATTTCTCTGTATCATAAAAGAAATCAGAGTTATAGTCCAGTTGGTCAATATTAATGATAGATGTATCTCTGATATTCAAATAGTATTACTGAAACAATTTTCACACTGAGTGCTTCTCGCCAGAGAAGCATCATCATCTCAGTTGAGGCGCTGAGGCTGAGAACTCTGTTCATTTACCTCTGCACAGTCACAAATAGAGCTGGGATGTTTGAGAGCTTCACTATATTCTAATTAGGTTTCCCTACTGGTTTTCTCTTAAGAGAAGTCTTCAATGGCTCTGAGAAATCCTTAAACTTCTGATGTGTACTAAATTAAGAAATAGGGACCATATTATGATGTTCTGTCAGTCTAGATTGTCTTGCTGCTCTGGGATAGATATATAATGACAACAAATAGAAAACCCACCATCTTGCCTCCCACCTGGGGATAAAATAATATCGTAGCTCTGAGTGATTCACACACGAGATACTCATTGTTCTTCACCTTGGTCATTCACTTAATAAACACTGCCTAAGTCCCTGCTGTGCCCTATACTTTGCTAGGGTGTGGGACTCCAGAGTGATCAGACCTACGTGATCCTTGGCTTCGTGGAGTTCTGGGGGGAATGATGTGTGTCTTCCTGACTGTTCTGAATAGAGGGACAGGGCCTTGCAGGCTTCTCCTCTCTATGAAGGTGGGAGCCCTGATCCTTCCTTTCTGAAGGTCTTGCCATTGGTGGGCTCTGACTGTGCACCCCAAACTTCAAGCCTCCTGAAAGAAAAGCTATCTTTGTCAGCTTTAGAAGTGTACTGCTTGGGCTGCAGAATTTAATTTTTAGATATTTAAAAGACATAAAATAATGTGTTTTAGAGAAATGTCCTGGCAGAAAATGATTCACAAGCTTAATCTATACATCCTGGGAGAGGATAGAACTTTACTATCCAAGGGGCTAATGCCTACAGGGCACAATAATTACTGAAGTATTAATTTGTCTTTGTTTTTCCTAGACTTATACCCTCTCTCCTCTACTCTACTCCCACTCTATTTTTAAGCAAGCTTTGTGATGCCTTGCTTGAGAGGCTGGAAAGTGGAAAAAGCTCGAATTCAAAGCTCTGGTAAACCACTAAATCCATGCAGAGAGATTGGCTGCGTGTCCTGGATTGGGCTGGAGGAAATCTCCTGTGGATGTGGAAAATCCAAAAAAATCCACTTAGAAACAGAATTAATGATTGAATTTATCAAGGTTGCTACAGATAGATCAAAGTACAAAATAACGAGTTTTATTTCTATAGAATAAATAAAAAGTAAATTTAACAAAAATACCATTTATAATAATATTGAAACCCATTAACTATCCCAGAATAAATCTAATGAGATATACCTAAGAACCTACTGTTAAAAATTAAATAACTTTATTGAAAACATTTTTTTAAAGACCTAAATGAATTGGAAGGCTTGATGTTGTAAAAACATTGGTTCCTCAAAATTGAGTTACAGATTCAAAGCAATCCCAATCAAAATCCCACTAGAATTCTTGGTGGAACTGGAAAGGTTGATTCTGAAACTGATATGCAAATGAAGAGGCTAAACAATCTTAAAGGAGGAGGAACTTGAGAAAGGAGAAGGACCAGGAAGAAGAAAGCTGAAAGACTCATACTACTTGAGAGCAAACTTGCTATACAGTTGCAATACTTAAGACAATATGGACATAAGCAGAGACAGATGAATGCACAGGACCTAGAACCACACCCACACATGCTTATGGTTCTGATTTATGACAGTGGTGTTCCCCAGAACAGGGAGAAACTGAAACTGAGAAAGCAGGTTGGTAAAGGGCACAGGCTTGCTCCTTTAACACGACTTTTGTAAGAAACCTCACTGTAGACCCAGATGTTCATCTGAATGCCCTTCCTCAGTGTTCCTTAAAACCCTGCATATTTTTAAATCTCTATAATTGATGGTGAAAATCGAAAATCAACTCTTTTTGAAACTCTATCCCCAGCACACAACATGTTGCCTGCTACGTAGAAGGGTAAGTGAGGACCCGAGCTGAGCATCAAAGGTCCAACAAAGGCTGCTAGAAATCATCTCCAATAGTAGGAGCTGCCATGGTTGTCAAGAATGAAAGCTCTTCAGAGCTACTAGAGACCAATGGCACCTCAGAAATATTTGACCCTTTTTGTCATCTTTAAAAAGTGGGATAAAAATAGAGAAACCTCATCTTTCAAAACTCCCCACGGTGGAAGGGATACACTAACAATTTTCCACTAGTGAAGCTGGAAGATCAGACATGCTGTGCAGAGCTGGGGTCAGCCATATAGAGGCAGATTGCCCTCAGAAGCCTAATGGTAGATGTGAGCAGATGTGGTAAATGTGAGCAATCAACAAGCTTTTCCAACATTCAGCTTCAAACAGCCCAACACCCCAGTGGACTTGAGCACTTGTAGAAAATAAACGAAACAACAGGAACATATACAAATATAATCTCAGCGAGCCCTTCAGAGTTAAGCAAGAAATAGTAAAAGTAATAAATAAGCAGTCCATTCATTTTTGGTCTTACAAGGACAATTGGGATAAGTAGTAGCTACATCTCTGAGACTCTGCCCAGTCTGCCACCTCTTTTTCCTGAAAATTCTCCTCAACCCAGGAATGGAAGCCAATGGTCATGTTTCAACTATGAGAACTAGAACTCTGGCCACAGTTGATTAGCCCCACAGCCGATTAGCCCCACAGCCAAGCTAAGTCAAACAGATTTTGTCTGTTAGGAACTGGAACTGGTACACTGGTTAGTCTCTGGTAGCTGTGAAAAGGCCATCTTCCAAAACGTGAATGGAGAAGCAGAAGAGACTGGTCTGAAGAAAGAGAAGCCTAAAGCAGCCAGTAGGAAGAATCTGAAACAAGAGACCATATGGCCTGACAGAGTGAGAATGACACCAAAACACAGCCACCTGCCTTCAAACATCCATCGCCCTGCCCAGTCCTTTGTGATGCCCCCTCACATTGTGCTTGAATTCCATGAGATAGCCCTGAAGAATATCCATGCTTACCATAAATGTTCTCCTTTACATTCAAGCTAGTGATATTTCTGCACCTTCCAAACAAAGGAGACCTAACTTTAAGACAGATGCTCCCTATAAGTGCAGGCACGTTGGCTTTATTTTTCCTACAAATTTAGATACATTAAGAAAAAAACACTTAAGTAATTTTATGAACCATTTTCTTTCTTCACTAATCAAAGAGCCTTGAAAGTCAAAAGAAAATGAGTCAATGGATAGACGTACTATTCAGTTTCTTTGAAGAGATTTTAACATATGGAACATATGGCTTAAGAGTATGTATACTGAGATATTTATGCCACTCAAATACAGGTATTCAATGGCCTCAGATGTTCCTTTGATGATCATGTTGAGATATTCCAATTTGAAATGTATAATATAATGACTTTTTAATTGTTGTATTTTCCTATGTGACAAACAACTCTGCACACAAGTTGAATTCTAAATTCAGATGGCATTTCTCAAACACTTTCTCCCTCCATGTGCCCATTACAAATGAATTGTGATTTGTCTAATGATCGTTTTTAGCTAAGCCCTACTATCAAAAATAGAGATGAATGGATGAAGAAGATATGGTCCATATATATGGAGTATTATGCCTCCATCAGAAAGGATGAATACCCAACTTTTGCATCAACATGGACAGGAGGAGATTACGCTGAGTGAAAGAAGTTAACAGAGAGAGTCAGTTATCATATGGTTTCACTTACTTGTGGAATATAAGGAATAACCCGGAGGACATTAGGACAAGGAAAGGAAAAGTGAATTGGGGTAAATCAGAGGGGGAGATGAACCATGAAGACTGTGGACTTTGAGAAATAAACTGAGGGTTTTGGAGGGGAGGAAGGTGAGGGGATGGGTGAGCCTGGCAGTGGGTATTAAGGAGGGCACATATTGCGTGGAGCAGATGTGGTGCATAAACAATGAACTTTGGAACACTGAAAAAATAAAAATTAAAAAAATAGAGAAACCCAAATGATTACAATCACAGCTTTATCTAAAAAGCTCAAGTCACAGACATCCAATTTAAAGCACTACTCTTACTCATGATCTACTCCTCCTGCCGTTCAACTGCTCCTTTGGTTCCAGGCTCTACTCACATCAGTTTGTTTGCTCAGCACTTACACAGGAAGTTCATCAGATAGGTACCGAGAGAATGGGGAGGAAAAGGTTTTTTATTCTGACATATGTTCTTCCAAAGGCTCAATCAACTGCAGAGTTTGATGGATTCTTTATTCAACTACACAAAAGATTTTTCAAACTGTGACCTATAATCTGTGATCTATAGGAGTGCCTGGGTAGCTCAGTTGGTTAAGCGTTCAACTCTTGGTTTCTGCTCAGGTCATGATCTCAGGGTCCGTGTCAGGCTCTGCACTCAGTGTGGTGTCTGCGTGTCCCTCCCCCAGCTCCTTCCTCTCCCTGACTCCTCTCCCTGTTTTCTCTCTCTCTCTCCCTTGCCCGAGCGTGCACTCTCTCTCTATCTCACTCTAGAATAAAGTATTTTTTTTAATTGTGATCTATATTATGCTCAGCTCTCTGTGCATTAGCTTTAAGTGTGCATTCACTGACTTCAATTTACTGAAGGTGGAGAGAATCAAGAAGCAGTTCGGAGAGAGCAGCATGGTTATAGAAAAGGACTGAGTTGTTAACCACAAATGGATGCAACTGAGCGTATGACAAAGGGCTACTAGCCCTTCCATATCGGACAGACATGGGTTACTCTCTCAGCTCTGTCACTCTGGTTAATCACATCTTTCAAGAAGCCTCAGTTTACTCGTCTGTAGAAAGGGAACAATAAAGGCACATACCGAGTAGCATTGTTAGGAGGATTAAGTGAGCTAACTTATGTCGAGTATATGGGATAGAGGTTGGCAAAGTTTTTCTGTGCAGGACCAGATGGTAAATATTTTAGGGTTGGCGGGTAAGACAGTGTTTACAGCAACTACTACACTCTGCTGTTGCAGCGTGAGAACCGCCTCCAACAACACGGAAACTGGGCGGGCTGGCTGTGCACCACAATTTCACTTCTGGTCACTAAAATTTGAACTTCCTGGCATTTTCACTTGTCACAAAATATCACTACTTTGATTTTTTTTCAACCATTTAAAAATGTGAAAATGATTCTTAGCTTGCAAGCTGTACAAAAATAGGCGGGAAGCCGGCCCCACAGAAAATCCTGAAAAACATTATTAGTATTGCCAATCACAATAATAACTGAAACCAGAGGAGGGACTGTGTTACTGTGAAATAGAGAAAAAGGTGTTTTCGGAGTAAATGTGTTACTTTTCTTCCTATAGCTGAAACTGCAGTTGGAGGGCAGATCAGAACAGGGATTTTTGGATGGTGCCAAGGAGATGACAGAATATACCCTTTCGAGGATTCAAGAAGGATCAGCGAAGCCCAGTCTTCCCACGGCAGCCTCCCACGCCGGCGGGTCCAATTCCATATGGCAGCGACTCACAAGTTTAGAAATACCTACATATCTAACATTCAAAAAATCAGACCAGTCATGACAGAACTTGGAGATCAAGATGGATTTTAATTAAACATAGAGAGAAATAACCCATTCTGCTTCACTTTTTCATCTATACAATAAATGGGCTTTGGTATTTTAACGACCTTTCTAGCTCACTAGAGGGGTCAGAATGCTACAAGTTTTATGGACCAGAAAAAAGCTTCCTTACCTATCTAAAAAGCATGGCATGGATTTATGACGCTTCTGAGTATTCTAAGGCAGGGGAACCCAGTAACCAATCGGGACTTAAGGAAATCCACTTTTAAAAGAGCTTTCCCATGCTAGATGAGCACAGCTCATGTCTGCAATTAAGAACTGACAGTTTTTCATGCGGAAAAGACCAAGCACCAGCCACCTATCAAAGAGCATGTGCTTGGGATTGGTTTTCAAGGTCTTAGACTCATTTCTCACCACTCCATTGCTGACCATCCTTTGAGACCAAGGGAGTACAATTATAAGTCTGCTGACAGAAGGACAGCTAGGGGCAAAATTAGAGTTTTCTTTCTTCTACACCAAGTGTCCCAGTCCAAGTTTCTCCAGTTTAAGGAATGGAATCAAGAAAAGTAGGTAGATGGAGAAGAGGTGAAATTTAAATGCTACCACTTCAATAAGGTGTTACTCAGGGAGTAATGCTGGATAATTGACATCATTTGGTTGAGAGCCTGACGATACAGAAAAGTTAATGAATGTATTTATAGAGGGTCTCCCAGGTAACATCCCTAAGTCAGAAGTTTACTTTCCTGATTTTTTTTTTAATCTTTTTTTTGTTTTTTTTGTTCTGTATTCATTCTCTTTGAGCATTAGTACCCCAAGCACCAGCTCATATCTCCATTGCTTTCCCTTCTGAGAAGTTCGTGTTGGTAAACAGTCATCTAGTTCTGCCAGCTGGGAACACCTTCCAATCAGAGAGAAACCTGTTCTCAAGTTGGCTCCTGAGAGGTTCCCTCTGTCCATCCACACATGAATTCTGTTCCAATTAAATGTCAAATCAGGGACGCCTGGGTGGCTCAGTTGGTTGGGCAGCTGCCTTCGGCTCGGGTCATGATCCCAGCATCCTGGGATCCAGTCCCACATCGGGCTCCTTGCTCCGCAGGGAGCCTGCTTCTCCCTCTGCCTCTGCCTGTGCTCGCTCTCTCCCCCCCTCTCTCTCTCTGATAAATAAATAAAATCTTTTAAAAAAAAAATGTCAAATCATCATCCTACATTACTCATCACAGCTAATGTTCTGGGGGCTGTTACCAAGAAAAACTGAAACAGTTTCTGGCCTTATTTTTATAATGTTTATGTGTAAGAGAGCGAAGGCCAGAAAGAAAGACGCTGTCATTCTCTAAAATCATAGGAGTTTTTATTTCTTGAAATTGAAGGTTTGGACGCTAATCAAAATCCTCATTAAATATTGACTTCTTGGTCTCCTATCTCACATTTTGCATTTCAATAACTTTCAAAGATACTCATCATCTCGGAAAAGAAAGCTAGTAAGAAATATATGTTGGAAATAATCCATATAAAGTTAGAATCAAAATAACTTCCTTATATCTGACTTTTAAGAGACAGAAGATATCAATGGGAAAAGATTTCAGAAAAGGCTAATTCATTTAGAAAGAAAAACAAACTTTAAATAAATATATTGTGAATATATGTCTGACAAAATACATTTAGGGATTGTAACAGTTCACAGATTAAGTATGAATCTTTATATCTTGTTGTATCCTTAAAAGCATAAGTAAGCATAGAGCTGTGAGTTCGAATAATACAATGCAGAAGTTGTCAGACACAGGCCAGTATCCTTTACACCCACTGGGCAACAGAGACACCAGAAAGTTCTACCTGCACTAAAAATGATCTCTTTGCAAAAAAGAAAAGACAAAGAACTGCAAAGTAAAGCCATTAGTGACAACTACTCTCCAAGTTGAAGTTATGAGAGTAATATCAGTGGTAGTGTGAATACACATTTATTCAACCACTGTCATACATATTCCTTAGCAAAGTTTAGAAAATTTAAATCTTAAGGTAGATTCTTAAAATAAAACAATAACCATTAACCATAATCCACTTCGGGTAGCCTATTTTCCTTTTCATCACTGCTAAGTAAAGCTAGTAGCCCATACACTTCAGCCTCTCTTCCTCTCAACCAAAGCTGTCTTTGGTTGTCTCAATGTCTTTGGCTGTCTCAAATTTACCTCTTCTCTTTTCCCACTGCCCCTGCCTCTATCCATGTGTTTTTATCATAGCCACAACTAGTCTTCCTACACTCTGAGGTTTTTTGGAAAGATTTTATTTATTTGAGATAGAAAGCATGAGAGAGAGAGAGCAAGAGAGCACAAGGGGGCAGAGAGAGAGGGAGGAGCAGGCTCCCCGCTGAGCAGGGAGCCCCATGTGGGGCTCAATCCCAGGACCTTGGGATCATGACCTGAGCTGAAAGCAGACACCAAGGCACCTCCTACATTCTAAGTCTTGTTTCCATAACCCAGAACTGATGACTTCCCTTTATGGCTTTCTTTTTGCTACCAGTTAACTCCAATTACCTCACCTGTCCCTGTGTCTTCATTCGTATCCCTACTGCAACTCTGAATGTTCTCTAGGACACCCTGCTGAACTCCTTCATTTCCATCAAGGTTTAACTCAAATGTTACCAACTTTGAAAAACCAAGTGGTCCACATGCATCATTAACTGACTGTCTTACACTGTCCCTTCAGGACTCATTTCGTACTCTGTAAATATTTCCAGTCAGACTTTGCTAAAATATACTCTGATTAGTTGTTACAGGTATCTCTCCTTTTTAAACCTTGAGCTCCCTAAAGAGACAGCAACCAGCACAGCCGCCGTCACAGGGTATACTCAACAATTGTCTGATCAGTAACTGAATGGAAACAAATTCCTTTCTGTCCCACTTTCGCTTTTCCCTGAATCCCATTTGTGTTATTTCTAGAAAACATAGTATCCTCCGCTGAAGTGTATACAGTTGTTGAATTAGTCAGACACCTCAACATATACAACATTAGAACCAGATGTTCTATCCAATTCTTGAAATTCCATAAGGTCATCGGGGACTCATGAAATGGGAATAAACAGGCAATCTTAGTTATGGACTCTCCTAATATTTAGAATGGTCAAGGCTCCGGCAAATCCCACTGTCTCCCATATTTCTCTGATGATGTACCCCCAAGAATCCCAGACTTAGCAGGGGACTGAGAGGTCATCTAGCCCATCTGACCACCTGCACCTTTGTGAGGAGGTTTAGCCATGCAGGTTTCTGAAGCTTCCCTCACACATCATCCGAAAATCAACAAAGATGGCGAGAGTGTGCCACAGAGAGATACTACGGGGCCACTGCAGTCACACAGGGGAGGCTTTGGACAGCGTGCAAGGCAGTTGGCTCCACAGCTGCTACACACATGCACCCACCCAGAAAGTGAAAAAGAATCTGAAACCCCAATGTCAACACAGGGGTAGAAAGAGTTTTAGAACTCTGCTAACAGCAAGTTTACCACTGTGAAGGAAAAAAAACCTGATAAGTAACTTTTGCTGCCAGAGCTCAGAGAAACATAAATCAAATGTCCCCGCCGAGATCCACAAAAAGCTCCATCATCCCCTCGTGCTGAGAAGCAAACGTCTCCAACGCTGGAAACCACATCAGCTGGATTCACTAGAGACGAGTTAAAGGACCACAAAACGATGCTCACGCAGCACGTGCCCACGGAAACAGAACCAGATTCTCTTCTGTTCTACCACAGACCCTCGTACGTGACCTTGTGCTAAGAGCCTAAGAGAAGAAAAGAAATAATAATAGAATGGTAATGCCTCTGCGCTTCAAAAAGAGTAATTTAAAAAAGATTTTCCCTTTTGGGTGTGAAGGCAGAACACAGCAGGATTGGGAACACACCAGTATGCTGATTGCTGGAGAACACGCTGTGTGAGTGAAAGAAAAAGAGCTATTAATACTTTCTAGATGCAGATAGTGAAATGAATGCATCTGAAATCTAGTTCTGTTAGAAAGAAGAAAAGCACCAGGAGGCGGAGCCAGTTCTTAACGCTGTATCTGCTGCTATCTGCTCTACACACCCAATAACATCTTCTTAACAGTTTTCAAGGGACCAGAAACTAACACCTGCTTCATGAGGCGATCTTCCAATAGGGTAATGGAGGCTTGTGACTTTCATGGGCTGCACAAGGAAGAGCTCAGTACTGAGTCCTGGTTCCACTGCCATCTTTTAGAATTGGAAACAGTTGAAGCTGGTGGACGAAGGAGGTCATGCTGAGGAATGAGTGAGTTTCAGGCATTAGTGAGTAGGGTATCTGCTCTCGCGTGGCCTGTCCTCTAGCTCCACCACAACATCATCAATTAACGTATAAGTGAGTCAGACAATAACACAGAGTAAACTGAAAAAATTTATGCACATTATGTAAAATAATTAATAACACCAAGTGTACAAGGAAGAGGTCAAGACAAGCGAGGATGGGGACCAGGTTGAGAGGAGTTCAGACAGGAGGTATGGTGAGTGGGGGCGGAGCTCCACCTGACCCAGAAAGAGAGGTAAAAGGAGCTGTGAAATGAGCCACAGGAAGAGGGCAGGAGTGCCAGATAAAATATAGGACACCCTTTTTTTACCTATTTTGGAGTATAAGTATATCCCAAACACTGCATGGAACATACTTATACAGAATAAGTAATCTTTGTTTATCTGAAATTCAAACTTAACAGATTATCTTATGTTTTTATTTAAGTCTGGCAACCCTAAATGAGGGAAATGAAGCCGTGCTAAGAAATGGGGACTTGGTTGAGAGAGTGACAGCGGACAACCAGCTCCATCACACACACAATGAGGTGGGTTTCTTACAGGAAAGAAGAATAGTAAGTTGTCACAGGAGAAGAACTCTACTATGCATGGAATTAGGCTGTCTTGCAAGGTTGTCATGGGTTCTAACCAAGGAGAGATGACCAAGATCTGAACTGAGCTGGGAGACGAAGGAAAAGGCCTGGAAAGAAAATCCTGTGAGGGGAGAAGTTCAGATTTTTGTCATGAGCAAGTATGTACCGTAGAAAATAATCCTAACACTATAGGCCTTATTGCTCATCCTGATGAGGATGGAAAGGGGAAGCTAACCTAGTCAGAAGAGAAATGCTGAGTAATATGGTAAAGCAAAGCTGGATTCTAGGCCATACCCCACAACATCTAGCAAGGAGGGTTATCTTGGCAAACTGGAGGGAGAAGCAGACAGAGTGAGAGAGAAAAGAACTCATTCTCCACAGACACATTTCTTGGAAAAGGAACCAAAGAGGAGGTAGGCCCTGATGTCTGTTATCTGGTATGTCTAAAGCATGAAAAAATGAGGCACCTCATTAATTTGGGTGGAAGAGAAGTTAAACCCAATAGAAAAAAAAAAATCAAGTTCAATCTAAGTCCACCTAAAGAGATAAGCAACTAAATTACTCTGTAGTTCCTTGAGTACAGATCCTTTACCTCTTTGTTTATTTTATTCCCAGGTATCTTACAGTTCTTGGTGCTACAGTAAATGGAATCAATTCTCTAATTTCCCTTTCTATATTTTCATTGTTCGTATATAAGAAAGCAACTGATTTCTGTACATTGATTTTGTATCCTGCCACATTACTGAATTGCTGTATGAGTTCTAGTACTTTGGGGGTGGAGTCTTTTGGGTTTTCCATATAAAGTATCATGTCATCCGCGAAGAAAGAGAGTTTGACTTCTTCATTGCCAATTTGAATATCTTTTATTTCTCTTTGTTGTCTGATTGCTGTTGCTAGGACTTCTAGAACTATTTTGAAAACAGTGGTGAGAGTGGGCATCCTTGTCGTGTTCCTGATCTCAAAGGGAAGGCTGTCAGCTTTTCCCCATTGAGAGTGATATTTTCTGTGGATTTTTCATAAATAGATTTTATGAAGCTAATGAATGTTCCCTCTATCCCTATGCTTTGAATAATTTTAATCAGGAACAGATGCTGTATTTTGTCAAATGCTTTTTCTGCATCAATTGAGAGGACCATGTGGTTCTTCTCTCTTCTCTTATTGATTTGTTCTATCATAGTGATTGATTTGTGAATGTTGAACCACCCAGGGTGGTGGATTTATCCCAGGGATAAATCACACCTGGTCATGGTGGATAATCTTTTTAATGTACTGTTGGATCCTATTAGCTAGGATCTTATTGAGAATCTTGGTATCCATATTCATGAGGTATATTGGTCTGAAATTCTCCTTTTTGATGGGGTCTTTGTCTGTTTCAGGGATCAGGTAATGCTGGCTTCATAGAAAGGGACCAGATGTTTTCCTTCTATTTCTACTTTTTGAAACAGCTTCAGGAGAATAGGTATTATTTTTTTCTTTGAATGTTTGGTAGAATTCCCTAGGGAATCTGTCAGGTCCTGGGCTCTTGTTTTTTGGGAGGTTTTTGATCACTGCTTCAATCTCGTTACTAGATATTGGTCCATTCAGGTTGTCAATTTCTTCCTGTTTCAGTCTTGGAAGTTTGTAAGTTTCCAGGAATGCATCCATTCCTTCTAGGTTGCTTAACTTACTGGCATATAACTGATAATGATTTCTGATGATTGTTTCTATTTTCTTGGTGTTAATCATGATCTCTCCCTTTTCATTCATAATTTTATTAATTTGGGTCCTCTCTCTTTTCTTTTGGATTAGTTTGGCCAGTGGTTTATTGATCTTATTGATTCTTTCAAAGAACCAGCTTCTAGTTTCACTGATGTGTTCTACTGAATCTCTAGTTTCTAACTCATTGATCTCTGCCCTAATCTTGATTATTTCCCTTCTTGTGCATGGGGTTGGCTTAATTTGTTGTTGCTTTTCCATTTCTGTAAGTTGTAAATCTAACCAAAGATGTAAAGGATCACTCGAGGAACTACAGAACACTCATGAAAAATTGAAGAAGACACAAAAAAAATGCAAAAGCATTCCATGCTCATGGATCGGAAGAATAAACATTATTAAAATGTCTATACTGTCCAGAATAATCCATACTTTCAATTCCATCCCAATCAAAATTCCACTGGCATTTTTCAAGGAGCTGGAACAAATAATCCTAAAAATTTGTATGGAACCAGAAAAGACCCTGAATTGCTAAAGAAATGTTGAAAAAGAAAAACAAAACTAGGGACATCACATTGCCTGATTTCAGGCTTTACTACAAAGCTGTGATCACCAAGACAGCATGGTACTGACACAAAAGCAGACACATAGACCAGTGAACAGAGTAAAGAGCCCATATATGGACCCACAACTCTATGGTCGAATAATCTTCAACAAAGCAGGAAAAAAATATCCAGTGGAAAAAGACAGACTCTTCAATAAATGGTGCTGGGAAAATTGAATAGCTGTTTAGAAGAATGAAACTTGACCATTCTCTTACACCATACACAAAGATAAACTTGAAATGGTTAAAATATCTTAACATGAGGCAGGAGTCTATCAAAATCTTAGAGGAGAACACAGGCAGTAACATCTTTGACATTGGCCACAGCAACTTCTTTCAAGACATGTCTCCAAAGGAAAAGGAAACAAAAGCAAAAATGAAGTTTTGGAACTTTATCAAGATAAAAAGCTTCTGCACAGCAAAGGAAACAGTCAACAAAACAAAGAAGCAACCCACGGAATGGGAGAAGATATTCGCAAACGACACTATAGACAAAGGACTGGTATCCAAGATCTATAAAGTACTCCTCAAACTCATCACCCAAAAAACAGATAATCATGTCAAAAAATGGGCAGAAGACATGAACAGACACTTCTCCAAAGAAGACATACAAATGGCTAACAGACACATGAAAAAATGTTCATCATCATTAGTCATCAGGGATATTCAAATCAAAACCACACTGAGATACTACCTTACACCAGTTAGAATGGCAAAGATTAACAAAACAGAAAACAACAAATGTTGGAGAGGATGTGGAGAAAGGGGAACCTTCTTACACTATTGGTGGAAATGCAAGTTGGTGTAGCCACTTTGGAAAACAGTGTGAAGATTCCTTAAAAAATTTAAAATAGAGCTACCTTATGACCCTGCAATTGCACTACTGGGTATTTATCTCAAAGATACAGATGTAGTGAAAGGAAGGGCCATATGTACACTAATGTTCATAGCAGCAATGGCCACAATTGCCAGACTGTGGAAAGAGCCAAGATGCCCTTCGACAGATGAATGGATAAAGAAGATATGGTCCATATATACAATGGAATATTATGCCTCTGTTAGAAAGGATGAATACCCAACTTTTGTATCAACATGGAGGGGACTACAGGAGATTATGCTGAGTGAAATAAGTCAAGCAGAGAGAGTCAATTATTATATGGTTTCACTTACTTGTGAAGCATAAGGAATTACATGGAGGACATTAGGAGGAGGAAAGGAAAAGTGAATTGGGGTAAATCAGAGGGGGAGAAGAAGCATGAGAGATTGTGGACTCTGAGAAACAAACTGAGGGTTTTGAGGGGAGAAGGGTGGAGAAATGAGTGAGCCTGGTGGTGGGTATGAAGGAGGGCACGTATTGCATGGAGCACTGGGTGTTGTGCATAAACAATGAATCCTGGAACACTGAAAAAATAAAATTAAGTTTTTTTAAAAAGACAATTAATTTACTTTGAAAAAATAAAAAACTAAAAGCCATTGATTTATTCATTCACTCAACAAAATGCCTCCATGCACTTACTACATTCCAGGTACTGTGCCTGAGGAAACAATAAAAATCTTAGTGACAAGTAACTCACCAAAGTTACTTGGTGAGTTGGCACCTTTAGGAGATGTAACCAACACTTTACAAAGAAGTTGTGAAATTAAAAAGGGCCTTAAGGTAGAAAAGAAAAATGGGGAAGACTGTAATAAATGCTTTTATTGGCCTCCCAGGAGAGGCTGTGATAAAATACAGAGCAAAATCTTCTTAAAATTCAAGTAAAATTGGGGTACCTGGGTGGCTCAGTGGGTTAAGCCTCTGTCTTTGGCTCAGGTCATGATCTCAGGCTCCTGGGATCGAGACCCATATCAGGCTCTCTTCTCAGCGGGGAGCCTGTCTCCCCCTCTCTCTCTGCCTACCTTTCTATCTACTTGTGATCTCTCTCTGTCTCTCTCTCTCTGTCAAATAAATAAATAAAAATCTTTAAAAAATTTCAAGTAAAATTCTAATCTATTCCCAAATTAACATAATAATAGATTAGGGGATTTTTTCCTTCTCAATATTTATTATTTCAGCTGCTTGTTTCTCTTATAAATCTTTTACTAAATGAAACTAAAATATAAGTCACAGCTTCTGAAAACATTTCCCTACCATAAAAAAATATGTTGATAAAGAATTATCTGAATATTCTATACACTAAAAGAAAATCAGTGACAGAAACCACACAGGTATTCAACAGACTGAAACGCATCAAACCTTAAAACTGCTCTAGTGTATATGAGTATAACCAATTAAATGGCAAAGTACAAAGTAGGAAATACTCCAAACAGAGCAGGTGAAGATAAGAAAATCTTACCCACCATGTAGGAAAATCGTCAAAAGTCATGAAAAGATAATTCCGAGAAAAAGAAACAAAAATGGCTACTGAACACAAAATAGTTAACTTCTCTAGCAAAGAAATCCTAATTATGTTAACCATTAACTAACATTTACACCTATCAAATGAGCTATTATTTTTAGAATTAAAATACTCAACAATAATGAAGGTAGTTTATGAGTATCACATACTCTCCTACTGTATAAACTGGCAAAAACCTTTCTAGAAAAGTAATTCAGCAGTAGATGTCAAAGGCCTTAAAAATGATCATATTCTTCCACCTAGCAATTCTACTGGTAGGAAATCTGTTAAGGAAATCATCAGATGTATTGTCAAAGATATCATACTATTATTTATCATAGGAAAAAAGCATATATATGTTTGTTAATAGGATAATAATTAAAATGGAATACTGGACAGTCATTAAATCTGCATCTGAAACAATTTAAACAAACCTTGAAAATAACTGATACGACATTAAGTTTTTCAAAGTAGCACAGAAAACTGTATTTATATATCACTTATTAGTATTATCACAATCCTATATGAAAAGAGAAGGAATTAAATCAAAATATCAATGATGATTAATCACGTTATAAAATTATGAGTAATCCCTGTTTCCTTTTAAATTGTTTCTTCTACTTTTTGAGGTTTCTACAGTAAATATGTCCTTCTTTGGCAATCAGGGAAAAAATGAGAACTAGCATTCACTAAAGAGCTTTGTTCTACTACAATAAAGAAAACAAATATGAATTCATCTAAGGATATGCACAGGGCTTAAACCCATACACCTTGACATTTATTAAATACTTGTACTTATAGGTTTATATTTATAGATTGCTGTAAGTATTGATACTTGTTATTTGCTGTCATGTCAACAATACAATAAAAGAAATGAACAAAAAATCAAAATCTTTACTTGCTAAATTAATTTTCCCCTCAAAACTGAGTTTGTCATTTATGAGACAAGTATGTGATATGCTGCACTTTTTTCGACCTAAGATCTGTAAAAATTGAAATTATTCTGCTAAAAGAAAAGGAAGTGATCAGCAGTTGTTCTTGTGCCCAAGATTTCTCTGGTTTGACCATGAAGGTAAGAGATTTCAGGAAATTTATTCTCTTACCACTTTAGGCATGAATATGAATTAGCGCCCTCTTGTGAGCACAGAATGAAATTTTAAATGTATTTGGAGCCGAAAAAGATTTCAGTGGATTATTTACTATGGAGAAAACACACAACCGTGCTACTAGAGAGAGAGATACCACAGTCCTCAAAGTAAAATCGTCCCAGAATTCTGATCATCTAGGCTTTCGACATACAATGCATTTGTAGTCGAAAGTGCCTGACATTCAGTAGAGAGTTAGCTTGTCTTAAAATTCACGAGGCAACATGAATGTTCTCCTGCACTGTTACCACAGCGTGTGAGGGTTATCACAGTGGAGCACGTAAGAATCTCCTTTGGGGCAAATACACTCAGTTGTGTTCACATGGAAGAAGGTGGCAAAAAGAAGTCAAGCCAGAGAAGATGGTTACTTTTGTAAAGTCTTCATTTAAAAAGCAATAAATCGTTACTTTAAAACTAAACATGATTAAAAACAACTTATTAGGCTGGGAACAAAATCAAATTAGAGATCACCTAGAATAGAGGCCATGACCTGTGCAGCACATGGAGGGGAGAATGCATCCCCCTTTATTGAAATGATACCATCTACAACGAAGAGAACCTTGTCCTTCGCTCCGATCTGGGGATTACTTATTGCAACCTTACTATGGAAATATCACATTGGGCTGACCGACTGAGATACACAATTAAGTCCATCACATTCCAGTGGGAAGGTCATACTAAAATGAAAACAATTTCTCAAGACTCCAGATCCTTTACCCATACTTCAACAACACTGCCAGACTTTTCCTGGAAGGCTACCTGCCAATCCCAGGTCAAAGCTTAACTGACATTCCCAGTGAGAGGGCTCTAAATGTGAGAAAAGCACTTACAGGGTAGTTAACACTAATCATATTTTCTGTTTTTGTCAAGTAACCTTTCAGTGTGGGATGGGGGTCTTTGGGAGTCCCTATGGTCCTCTGAGGCCCACATGCTCAAATGTATGTTCATCACCATACCAAAATGTGGTTGGCCTATTACATTCTCATTCTCTTACAATCACCCACTGCAAATTTTGCAACAGGATGATGCAAAAGCAGGTATGTGAATCTACCTGCCTCCTGTTAAGCCGGACATTAAAGAGATCTGTAAAAATGTCAAACACCACCACTCTACTCGCTGAATTTTTGTTTCTTTTGGAAAGTATAATTCTCTTCCGTAAAAATATGCTATTTATATCAACCCACAATTGCCTTCTTTTTGTTATTTTGGACAATACATAAATAGTATTTAATTTCTCTATTTTAATTTCTTTTTTTTTTTTAAAGATTTTATTTATTTATTTGACAGAGAGAGTGAGCACAGGCAGATAGAGTGGCAGGCAGAGGCAGAGGGAGAAGCAGGCTCCCTGCCGAGCAAGGAGCCCGATGTGGGACTCGATCCCAGGACGCTGGGATCATGACCTGAGCCGAAGGCAGCTTCTTAACCAACTGAGCCACCCAGGCGTCCCTCTATTTTAATTTCTAATATGATAAATATGAATTAATACAGCCCACATAAGCGAAAGCTCTTTAAAGGATCCACGATAATTGGTCAAAGAGTTTAAGGAGTCCTACACCAAAATTCTTGTGAACAGCTCTCAAAGACCTCTATTTTGCCTCGACATTAAAAAGTTTTAAGAATGTTGAACTCAGAGGCTCCCGAACATCTTTCTGGATTTTCACAATCAAAGCAACCTTCTACTTTGCTACAGAGCTGAAAGGCATTTCTGTGTGACTTTACGCTTCTCAGGATCCAAATTAAATTTCACTTCAGCACAGACGTAAGTAATAAGAAATTTTCAAATATCATGCATGCATCGATTCAATAAAAATTTACTGAGTACCTATCTTGTTGGTGTTCTGAAACCAATTCTGCTGTGTGGCAGGGGTTGGGAGGAGTCTGCACACATACAACTAAGCAATTCTGTGACACCAGCAGGTTGTCCCAAGCATTCAACTCAATCCTGACCCTCACCTACCTGGAGATCGATAGTACCAGATTTCACAGGTGAAAGGCTCAGGTCTATAAGACTGCTCTCCAGCACACATACACAGACACCCTAGACACCAGTCATAAACCCAAGTTATCTGTGCTTCTGACTGACCAACCGGCTATAAATCAGAGGTTTCCATGACCTTGTCCTTGGGTTTCCTTAATTTGCCACAGCAGCTCACAGAACTCAGAGAAACGTTTTGCTTACTAGATTGCTGGCTTCTTATAAAAGGATAAAAGTCAGGAACAGCCAGATGGAAGGGATGCATAGGGGAAGATCGGGGACAGGATCTGGACCTCCCATGCTCTCTGAGTGCCGCTCTCTCCCTATGTCCACACATTCACCAAAAGGAAGCTCTTCTAAACCATCCTTTGAGGTTTTCACGAAGACTTCCAAAAAAACGCATGACTGACTAACTCATTAGCCATGATCAATTAACTCAGTCATTGATGACTGAACCCAACCTCCAACCCCTCTCACCTTCCCCAACCATTAGGGTGTGGGAATAAAAATTCCAATCCTCTCTAACCTCTTGGTTGGTTTCCACGGGCAACCAGCCCTTAACCTTAGGTGTGATGCAAACTCGCTTCATTAACATAACAAAAGACACCTTTTGCCCTTTCTTCGCTTAGGAAATTCCAGGGTTTTTAGAAGCTCTGTACCAGATATTAATTTATAATATTTCTTACTATAAATCACAATATCACAAGTATCATGTGCAAATACAACTATGTTTGGTAAATTGCTAGTCTGGGGGAATAAAATGACACCCTAACAGTCTAGAAAAAAAAAAAAAAAAAAGATTTGCGTTCTTTAAGTCACCCAGTCTGTGGTATTTTGTTACGGCAGACCTGGGACACTAATACATCAGTCTCTCTCCCTTAGATTACTGCATTTTTTTTTTTAAAATTCCACAGTTTGGGCATCCATTATGCTACCTGTAAATTTCGTAAATCATGACATCTGAATATCTGTCTGAGAAGAAAGTCAGAAGTGTCCCTAATTCCACATTGAGGATCTGCCAGGGAGAGCAACAAGAATTACAAGTTGTGGTCAAGCTCTCTTGTCCTCAAGTTGCTGACAAGGAAAAGCTAAAGGGAAAAAGACTAACCCTACAGGACGCTATTGAAAAAGTATGTATAGAAATGCAAAGTCATACATGTCTTACATGTTATAAGAGGGCGGTATCAGGAACTTCATGAGCTGTCGTGAAGACCAATAAGGCCATACGTGCTATGCTGACGGACGGAGCTCTTGCCCTCATCACAGTCAGGAGAGCTCCTGAGAGAAACAGCATTTTAGAAACAGGGCATTATAGATGTAAACTTGAGACACTGCAATTAGCAGAGTCACTGACAAGGCGAAGGTGTCCGATAACTACCTCATTCCATCCACTGATGACAGTTAACTACAGCTCCAAAGAGTAAAGCAGAAGTCACAAAATTCAGACTAAATCACTAAAGATTTCTGAACTTGCTAAAAATGTAAAGTACTGTCCTTACCAGTTTAAAAAAAAAAAAAAAAGACACCAATTTGAACCAGCAAAGTCTGATTATCCTTTTAACTGTTAGAATACCAATTAGCTAAAAAATAATAATAATAATAAATAAAAAATAAATAAAAATTTAAAAAATAATTTAAAAAAAGAGTAACAATTTGCCCAACTTTTCTGTGAAGCAATTTAGCAATTAGTATCCAGAGTCCTAAATATCTCTTTTGGCAAGAGTTAGACTTCTGGGAATTTATCCTAAAGGAATGACCAGGAATGCCTACAGTTTTATATATAAAATAATAACAGTAGTTACATGGATTTTGAAAAAGAGAAAAATATGCCAAAATGTTAAAAATGTTTTCCTCTGAGTTTTGAAATTAAAGATGGTTTTCTATTCTTTCGTTATAGTTCAAAAGTTTCACAAAGGCTATTTATTACTTTTATGAATCAGCAAATAATAAAAAATAAATGTTTTCTTTTTTACATGATTAACCATGTCACCGGAGTTCTGATCACAAACTGGGCAAAATCTCTGTGTATCTTCATGTCTCAGTTTGTCCTTTCATAAAATAAGGACATAAAGAATATGTTTTTTATTTAAACAAAGTTGTTTCATCCCCCAGGTGAAATATTTAAACTACATTACAGAGAAATTTATTGTGAAAATGTGAACAACGTTTTATAATGAAAGTACGTGTTTCTCACTTCAGAAAGACCATCTCCCCCAGTTTGTTTATGTCAACTGAAACACTAAGAGACACATGGGAGAGACACTATTGTACTGAAATTATAAAATCACTTTTAGTCAATAAAAAACGTTTCCTGAACTATACAGGCTTACCCATATAAAAGTCTCATCACCTAATACCTCTCTGGAGCAAAATGGGTAGTCAGTGGACTGATACCCAGTGTACAACAGAAAGAAACGGGAAAGAGATTAATAGACAAGCAGGCATCAATGCTGCCAAAATAAACTGTCTGTGAACAGAGTTATTTCCCAAAACAGTTGTTCCAAACTTCAATGTGCACGAGAACCATCTGGAGAGCCCTCTACAAATCCAGGTCTTTGAATGTCACCATACGGAATCGAAATCTCAAGGACCAGGAATAGTAGACTCAGCAAGTGTCTTAGATGTTTCTGATTCAGGTAGACTGTGGGCCATATTTTTCAACAGTCTCTAAAATATGCAAAGGGCTGAATATTAGATTTCTGGTATACCACTGCCAATTCAAATCTCACTAGGTTTATAAAAATAAGCAATATATACTTCACTAGATTATTCTGATACATAATTTTACTTAAGGTAGTTGAAAAGAAATATTCAGAGTTTTGGCACACCCCAAATCTTTCCAGCATGTTTCTACCTCTATCCAATTTCTTTTCTATCACTCACTACTACTTTTGGATTGAATTAATCCGAAGTGATCTTAATGATGACACTCCTTTCATCTGAATTTACCTAAAATCTTGATTCCTGATACTACCAAGTAATATAATTTCTTTTCAGACAAAGAATGGATAAAATTCAGCCCTAATATGGAAGACTATTCTCAGTGAGAGAACCAACATTAAGCTAATTTGGTGAGACTTATTATTTTTACAAATTAAAATAAGGTTCTCAGTTTCCTTAGGAAAATAGGAGTATAATCCAGAGGAGGGATGAAAAGAGGGAATGGGTCCTGTCTGAAGCATGCACACACAAGCGCGCGCGCGCACACACACACACACACACAAATACATTTCTGTCATTCTCTAAGCAAACAAGATGTGTCCACTATGGTGAAGAACCCAAGTACAATTCAAACAAACACATGTTGAATGACTGCCAAAAAGTATGCTAATCTCTCTGCCAGTTACTTCAGAAATGAAATAAAACAGTACTCTGGGAAAATATTTAACATCTTCCTTTTATACAATATTTCATTATTTCTCTCACACAAAAGCACACACACACACATCCACTTCTCCATCACTATAACTAAGAATTCAAAGAACCAAGAATAAAAGAGGTTCTGAAATACAAACTTTTTTTTTTTTAATTTTGCTCATATTGTGCTGAAAGGACTCCCCTACACTACTCTTAGCTCTTTTCTTTGTGTGGGTTAAAAACAACTAAACTTTCGGTGCCAGCTTCCATCCTGGACCAGATTTATCAAGCTAACTTTCACTAACTCACTCACAGAGTAAGACTGCTTGGCTGATCTTTCTGCTCGCAATGCCTTGTTTATTTAAATGAACATTCACAGTCCTTAGCACTCAGAAACTGCTGAAAAGCCATCAATTCGTTTTGGAAACAAGAGCAAATAGTAGCATACTGGATTCATAGGTGAAATTGAATAAACATTATCTTGAGGTATTAAGAGTCCCCCAGAAAGACCAAGGCAATAGTTAAATAAATCATAAAATGGACGAGGCAGAAGTGTCAGTAGGAATGATTTACTAACTTCAAGTTTCTGACAGGCAATAACAGTAGCATTTACAGTCATTACTTAAATTATTTAATTTATTACTTAATTTAAATTACTTAAATTTATAACACCGTCTCTCCCGTGGAGTTTTCTGATTGTCTCACCCTGCTTCTTCCCATAGAACACTTTGTAGAAACACAGTGTAGGTTTTCTTCTGCAGTCTCAAAATAGATTTTTGACATTTTCCATTTTTTCTGACACTTTCCATCCCTTTTTCCTAAGTCTCATAACTTTTCCTTTCATTTCCTCAGCACTCTCTGCCACGCATTCTAGTGATTTCTTACGTGACACATTTCATATTTTCACAACTATTTGGATGATGTGGGCAAAGTAAAATTCCCCAAAATATTCAGGGTTACCGATTTGTATTTCCAATGAACAGGATTTTAAGTGGGCTTTTTCCTGTCATCTCAGAATCTGAGACTTCTCAAAGCTGAAACAAACCAAAAATATCAAAATTGTCTAAAGAGAAGCGTCAGTGACACCCAGAGCCAGCAGAAACAACCCTACTGTACTGTTATGGGTTGAACTGTGTCTCCTCAAAATCATATGCTGACGTCCTAACTCCTAGTACCTCAGAATGTCACCGTGTTTGGAGATTAGACCTTTAAAGAGGTCATTAAATTAAAGTGAAGTCATTAGGGCATGCTTTAATCCGTCTGATTGGTGAAGAAATCTGGAAGAAGAAACCAGCCCTGCCAACTCCTGATCTCAGACTCCCAGCCTCCAGCACTGGGGAAAAACAGATTTCTGTTGTTTAAGCCACCCAGCCTGTGGCTTCATCATGACAGCCAGAGCGGACTCCTGTCCCTCCACACCAGCTACCCCCAGCGGTGGGGAGCGAATACTAGCAGCCCCAGACTGGGTAGGGATAGCATGGCTCACAGTGGAGGATCCCGTGCGGGAGGAAGGAGGATGCTTCTCCCTCCCTAAGACAAGTAAGAGGGCCTCCAGGAGATTCAATCAAAAGACAGATATATGTAAGACTGGGAAACCACTATTTGGTTGCCCCATTGGACTTCTGCTTTGGCAGCAGCCTGGCCTATTTCTGCCTACCTGAAGAACTGAAGAGAGATGGGAAGGCTGACAAAAGGCTTGCTGGGGAGTCTACAGTTTGGTCCTACTGCTCTGCACAGCAAGATCCTGTGAATTGTCTGTGGGGTGCGTGTACCTCACTGGAGGCTGGAGCACCTGCATGCTCTTGCTAGCACCCCACCACGGAGGCTGTGGGGTAGGTGGCTGGTGACTGGAGTGAGTGGGGAGAAGCTGGTCAGCCAGAGCCCAAACCTCCACCTCAGGGAAAGGTGGGGACAGCGCCAATGGCTCGCCATGGTCAGCGCATCAGCCAAAGAAACAGCAGAAGGGCCCTGGGCTCACTGGGCTACAAGATCAAAAAACGCCCTCTCTCCCTCTCCCCTGCTGGCACTGGAGGGGCTCCCTTACACCGGAGAAGAACGGCGTGTGTAAACAGGAGATGAGAGCCCAGCCCTCCTCACTTCCAAGCCTCGTAGGTCACAAGCCAAGACTGAACTGGAGGAGGGAGGAAGTTTGGAATCAGAATCACGTTTTTTAATATCCTTCTTTTCCCTCTAAAATGTGGTGTAGTACGCTGACTTATTTTAAGATGTAAAATACATTAAGATTAATTTTATCCTTAGAATGTGTGTTTTCAATCATAGCCTTTTGGCAGCATTTGCTACTCTAAAGCCAGGGTTAGGATCACAGACTTCCCAAAAGCATAAGGTGGTATGCAACTAGAAACAAGGAATATAGTTAGTGTTTGCTAAGTATTTACCATTTTTCAGCATCTAAGGTGCTAAGAGATTTGCATACATTGTCTCCTAATCTTAACCACAATTGTATGAGGTAAATTCTGTTATGCCCATTTTACAGATCAGCAAAGATATGCCAGTGCTGGCTGATAACCCAATTATTAAATATTCAGAAGTTTTGCAAGATTCTGAGCCACCACTCTTGACAGCTTGAATAAATAGCCTCAGTGGAAATAGTTATACCATGGAAATTGGCAAATGCTACAAGTCAGGGGCTTCCCCGCTTCCGCTCCCTGGCTTCCCTTCACCCATGCCCCAGAACCAGTTTATCAGCACACTGGGGCATCAAGAAACTGAGACTCTTATTAAGAGTTTAAGCTATTTGTCCGGACCACCTTGCCAAGAGAGGTGGAGCCAAGCTTTGAGCCCAGGTATGGGACGGGAGGGCGGGCCCAGCTGGCTCTCTCCCACTTAGGCTCCCCATGTACAAGGCAGTGCTCTCCATCTCCAGCGTGATAAAAAGTGGGCAGAGCAGCCGATCACAGTTAAAGAGTCCCCCAGCTAATCTGCATTTTTCAAAATTTCCTCACATTCTACTCTGAAGCCCCTTTCTTCTTTGATCACTCAGGAACACCCTATGTGGCACAGCTAACAGGAGCCCGCAGGCCCTCAGGGAAGCCCCGGCCTGTCGGTGGGAGAGTTGCGGTGGGCGTTAACATCTTCCCTGCTTTGTTGCCCTTTTCATCCCAGCTTTGTTTGCAGAGAAAGAGAGCAGCATCTGCTCTCCCAGTGAGCAGATGATTATACGATACCCCATGGTTTTATATCAAAGACGAGTGAATCTTAAAATCTTTTGTGTTTGTGTGTGTGCCGGAGTTCAAGGTCCTGCATTTTGAAAAAGCAAGGGGGGGGTATCATTTCAAAATATAAACATGCTGAAAGATCTACAGAAACAACAGGGATTGTTCATAAGTGAAGGGGAAAAAAATAAGTCATTCTCATTGTCTTACAAAACATTACACCTGGGTTCTGGTTTTCTGTATTAAAATACTGGGGGACTATTTCATAAGGTGGGCGGCTTCCTCACCCATACACAGGAGTGAGGAAGGGAGATCGGTCGATGGGATGGGAAACCAAGGCCCTCGCCAGTCTCGAGTCTTGTCCCTGGTGACACGCTGGCCCAGCAATGGATTAATCCTGAACTCTAAAGAAATACATATCGAGGACCTCAAACCTCTAAATGGGAACTGAGTGATTCAGTCCATAATCCAAGTGTCAGTAAACACCCAGATGTGAGAAGTGCAACTATGGCATTCCCAATAGTATCAGACAGAAGTCCTCACACAGAAGTAACCGTCACTAGAGGCATTTATTTTTTGCGAATTTGCATCACTGCCTTGTCTTCCACTGGCCAAGACCTTTCTTCACATATATTTGCCTCTAATCTGTAAGACGAGGCATTACAAGGAGACATGAATGTAAAGAAGGGCTATTTTTTTTTTTAAGATTTTATTTATTTGACAGAGATCACAAGTAGGCGGAGAGGCAGGCAGAGAGAGAGGAGGAAGCAGGCTCTGCGTGGAGCAGAGAACCCGATGTGGGGCTCAATCCCAGAGCACCGGGATCATGACCTGAGCTGAAGGCAGAGGCTCCAACCCACTGAGCCATCCAGGCGCCCCTAAAGAAGGGCTATTGATTGAGTTGTGTCGAAAAAGAAGCACAGCAAATGAGGTATGTTTGGTACTGGAAAGGAATTTCTCATTTTGCAGTACATCACTGGGAAAGATTCAATGTGTGTATGTCGCATTGTAAACCTAACATCAGACTTGAGACTAGTGTTTAGATTTAAAAACTCCATAGTGGAATCAAGAAAAAATGATAGCTGTGTCCCTCAGGAAACAGGGTATCTGTGCAGCCCGTTGACCGGCACAAAGGGCAAGAGGGAGGAGGAGCTGTGGGCAAAGAAGCGGTCTGACACAGATGAGGACTGAGAAGCCCTGGAAATCACTTCCCCTCTGGACGGGCCCGAACTCCGGAGCTTGAGGCTGGGCTCTCTTCTATTAATCAGCCCTCTGTCCAGATGGCCTGAGTGTCAGCCGGGAAGGAAGAGATCACAAGTTTTCCATTTGGTTTTATTAAATGTTCTCATCCTGTGGAGATGACCAGAGTCTTGGTGTCCTGCCTGCAAGTGTCCCGGCTTTCTGAATAGCTTCAGTGATAAAGCAGAGTAAAAGCGTTCTCAGAATAATTGAATCTGCCAGACATTCTTTACTTATCCATTCATTGAGATTCAGTTGTCTCATTTCCAAGTTTTTCATGAAGTTCCTTATAGGATTTCCCATTATAAATGAGCAGCCACCCAAGTACTTAGAATAGAAAAAAAAAAAAAGAAAAAGAGAGAGAAAGACAAGACAAGACGCTAAACCTAAAGGACATTTGCAATTCACAGTTCCTAAAAGAAATGAAACACATTCCAATTCTCCTTTTAATTCCCTTCCCATTTGTTTTCTTCTCACGTGTAGACCTTAAGCAGATGTTGTAACGCTCTATCAGGATTAGGTGGTGCCAAGTTAGTCAAAGATGAGTGACCGGAAGCAAGGTGCCCTGTGGCTCACATCTTTCTCTTCCTGAACTCTTAAGCAAAAGTGAAGAGCAGATCCTGAGGTGTGAAGAAGCTGTCACACAAAGGAATGCAAATGTCACACAGTTATAGAAACGTAAGAAACAAATAAAGCAGCGTTTCCTAAAATAAGCTCTAAGGCACGCCATTAGTCCTCACATTTTTCCCCTATTTTCTCTGGTCATCTGACTTTTGTCTCTCAAACGCCTGAGCTAATAGTCTGTCCCTTTTCCACCAAGCATCAGTTGTCACACAACTTCTCTTTCCTGCAAAATTACCTCATCCACACCCATCCACTTTCCTTGGAGATGTACCAGAGGGATTGCTTCCCTGCTCCTCCTTTCCCTTCTCAAAGTGAGCTCCACGGCACCAGGACAAATCTACTTCAGCTTCAGCTGCTGTCACGTTGGGAGTCAGAAGTTTGATACAGGGACGGCTGGGTGGCTCAGTCAGTTAATTGTCTACCTTTGGCTCCGGTCGTGATCTTGGGGTCCTAGGATCAAGTCCCGCATCAGACTTTCCTGGGGTCCTGGGATCAAGTCCCGCATCAGACTCCTTGCTCAGTGGGGAGTCTGCTTCTCCCTCTGCCTGCTGCTCCCCCTTCTTGAGCTCGCTCCCTCTCTTTCTCTCCGACAAATAAATAAACAAATAATCTTAAAAAACAAAACGAAACCTGATACAATCACTTTTCTTATTTTAACATGAAATACATTATAACTCACTATATTACAATTCTCCCACCGATCCTTCAAAGTTATCTATACTTTGAAGGTGACGATAAGCCTATACTGTGCATAATCTCTCTGAAAACTAACACGTCAGGTAGGAATGTAAGGTAGCAGGGGTGACAATTTGGGATGCACATATTTGCACAAATAAGGACATTTAAAAATAGTATCCTTGAGAGAACACAGTCCTTCATGAACTGTCTAAACTACTCAGCATAGTGACATGTCTACTCAAGGTAGATGTCTAGGGATGCATAACAGAAGGAAAGAAGCAAGTGCTTGCTAATAATTGTCATCCCATCTACATGGTCAGTTTCTGAAGGCAGGAAGCATGCCTGTCTGGTTTGCCTGGGATCCCCAGTACCCTCCTTGGTGCTTTGCACACAACAGAGGCTCAGTTTGTTTCTCACTGGTCTGAACCAAATTAACCTTGAAAGACAGTAAGATTATAGCAGAAAGAATATGGATTCAGAGTTAGGAATTCCTGGATTTGAACACTGTCTTGTCAATCATTAGCTATATACAACCTCACATGAAGCACTTACAATTTCACTTTTATGCTTCAAAAATAAAAATGATAATGTGTGACTCATATGTCTCTGGGTATATCAACTGAGGCAGCTTTGTGAAAGCATTCAGCATATAACAGATGATCCAAAAAATTATCTCAATTTATGATTATTTATTTGATTATCTATGTCAGGTATCATATATACTTTGAATCTACCCTAATAATAGCTCTTAAGAACCTCTTGGTTCAGCAAACCCTTTTTCAGCTATATACGGGAGAGAGGAATTTCAAATGTTATCATACTAGTTTGTTCTTATTCCATGCATTATTTAGCCATAAAGTTTGCTTACTGAGTTCTATTTTTATATCTCCAAATTTATGGAGAAATATGTTTTATTTATTTCTCCCACATTTCAGATATGGGAAGTTATATCTATCTCCAGATGCTAGAATTGTTTTCTCCCCTCAGATATGATACATCAGGCTCTAGATGGAAAACCCCTTGTTGCAGAACCATCCTGAGCACTGAGGACTGTTACCTCCACCTCACAGACAAGTTTAGTTACTGAAATGTCAAAAGGCCCTTGCTGCATGGAGGTCTCACTTATAAGTCCTGGAACTGGAGGGCAGCTTTGGTATAGGGCACTCACAAGAGCAGGGTACTCAGCTCCCAAACACAGCCCTATTAAAGAGCTGTGAGGGGGCACCTGGGTGGCTCAGTGGGTTAAAGCCTCTGCCTTCAGCTCAGGTCATGATCCCAGGGTCCTGGGATCGAGTCCGACATAGGGCTCTCTGCTCTGCGGGGAGCCTGCTTCCTCCTCTCTCTCTGTCTCTGCCTGCCTCTTTGCCTACTTGTGATCTCTGTCTGTTGAATAAATAAATAAAATCTTTAAAAAAAAAAAAAAAAAAAAGCTGTGAGGCTGCCCGAGTCTTTCGCATCCCCACACAAAGCTTGCAATTCCCCATCCTACTCAGAGTATCGTACTGTACCCATCTCCAGGACTTAGAATGTCAAGAAATAAGAGAACATCAATGGAGTTTACCAGGTGCCACACTGTTCCACTCCATTATTTCGGTCAGCTCAATAAATCTTAGAAATGTCCTATGAATATCCCCATTTTATACTCTAATTCCACTAAACTTCATCGCTAACATAGGAGTGGCATGTTAGGGATCAGAAATTCTAGAAGTGTCAAGTTCTACCAAACAAATGCCTATCGGACCACTACCACAGTCTTTCACTGATGCACTCTTTGTCACTAAAAACCAAGTACAAAATGAGAGTAAAACGGTTAATTTAGGCGACATGAAAAAGTTACATTTTAACAGCCAATACCAAAAATTCACAACCCTATGTGACTTTATATAACCCTACATAAATCTTTTCCATTTCTCGGCAAATACTCTAAAACAGTAAGAGATGATACAACAAAACTATTTTTCAGGTGTTTTTATCGAAGGTCACATCCAAAAATTCAAGCCACTTCAGATGCTGGCAGAACCAATAGTGAAAATTCTAATCCATGTTAAGGACCATGCCAATGCTTTACACTTTGATGCTCTCTTTTTTACCGTAATTCTTGTGGCTTTCTCCAAAGCAGAGTCCCAATGTTGTACAGTTCTACGCTCAGTAACCTATGAAAACTGAATGGGACAAAAGTATTTCTGTCAGAGTTGCAGAATGACCATAAAAGAAGTTAGATCCAAAAAACCCTCCAATATTCACAAGGGCAACTGGGGTCATTCTTTCTTTGGATGAATGTTCATTTTTACCCAGAAGGATGTCTGGAGAAGATGGAAGGAAAAGTGATGAACACAATGCGGAGGCAAAGCCATAAATCATTTAGGGTATCTGAGTCACGCAGAGGGCTGCTCACGAAACATATCTCGAAGGAAAAACCTCCCTCCCTGGGCCCAAAAAGGAAGTCATTTCTATGGGCTTAGAATATTGTTCGACGTACAAAGTGGGATAGATTCCTCATTCTTCTTCCTTCCTTTTCCAGTTTTCATTTAGATGATAAGAGTTCTACCAAATGCCTAACTTTCAGGTTAGATATTTGCTTAAAGAAGATATGGAAAATCTATGCACAAAGAAGAATGGGATTTCCCTACCTGCTCAAGATCTGCCGCAATCTTAACCTTCCATGGCCTCTGCTCAGACCCTAACCTATCAGCAGGGTCCTCAGTGACAGGTGACAAGTCCCGAAACGTTCCAATGAGAAATTAAAAGCATCACTTGTAGGCGCTTTAAAATGGCCTCTGCAATGCCTCCGATTACTCAGCAGCTGGTTCAGATGGCAGAGTTGGACAGAAGCCCACTAATGAGGCCTGGATGCACTCACACAAAGAAATAGTCATGCTTTCAACCTCGAGTTTTATCAATGAACTGACTAGATTCCAGGCACTGTCCCTCCGTTGCCTAGTAAAGGCGCGCTCATTGAAGGTTTAATCACAGTTTGCCATCCACAATGAAGGGGCCAGAATCTCTCACTGCACAAGGCAGCCCAACAGCACATCAAAAGACAGCACCATCACCCTGCTGTTCTCTCTGCCTGGGCAAGGCAAAAGGACCAATGCCCGATCATCTTCTGGAAAAGCCTGATGCCCACAGTGCTCCAAACCACTCCTCTCCGGTGGGGCAGTACACTCACGCCAGTCACCCACTGGAGACAAAGAGCATGAGGTACTCCATCTGTCTGTCAGGGAGATGCCCAGTTTGAGAACTGAAGAACAGGCTTCTGTGAACTACCCAGAGGCGTCCACGCAGATGCAGGGAGGACACGGAATGGTGAGCTTTGGAAGCAGAGACTACGTGCAGCTCTGGCCGGAGGCTCCTGACGTTCCCGAGTGCAGCTTGCACATACCGCCCAGAGTCCCAGCACTGTTCTCCCCACAGACCAGCATACAGCTAGCGGTTTAAGGAGGCACAGTTGTGATCGCTCACACCATTTCTCTTAGTGACTATTGTTGGCATTGGTGGATGAACTTCCATGGTTATAAAACGCCTGCATGTATGCCTCCCTGTCCTTAATTCTACATTCCTATAGCTGCTATTTATTACCTCAGACCATCCTCAAGCAGGGCTGGCCCCTGCACTCGACACGGGGTACGCAGCTTTCGGTGGAGCATGGTGCAAAGGCAGTAACTGAGTCAGCACAGGCATGAATGATAGAAAGTGGTTGACCCTCCATCAGGGTTCCACTGGGCTGAGTTCCCACAGTTCCACCTGTTCTCATTCCTGGTTAATCTCTTTCCTTTACCTTGGGTCTCTGGTGAAGTGGGGAGGTGAGGAAAGTTCCTGGAACAGCTTCAGGAGCTTAGAAGTCTTGTCCATAATTGTTGCTCAGGAGCATCAAGATTCCCCTTAAGATCCAAAGAAGCAATAAAGAACTTGCAGCCAAATACAATACAATCCTGCATTCTGAAACCGCATGCAAAGCTTCTACCAGGTGTCGGTGGCTCTCTGTATGGTAACCATTGGCTGGGACACTCCTGATTCCAAAATGTAGTCCCATTTTTCAGACCACTTGTCACACTGTACAAGTTCCAAGTATAGTTTGGGGAAGGAGTAAGTATTACAAAATGCAGTTCAGGTAGTAATTTTGCTTGCTAGCCCTAAAAAGTGTTTCTTCTGGCAATAGCAATTTTAAAAATCACTTAAAAATTAGGGGGGTGTGAGTCTGGAGCTATAAGAAAGCATGGAGATTCTACAATAGGTTAAGTGGCATAAATGTCATGTTCAGATGTTAGTCAACTTAATGTTAAAAAACATTAGCTTTAAGACAGAATTTTTTCATGATAAATTTTAAAATGAAGTATGAGCCCCTAGGTATTTGGAGTAGTCGAAGAATGGATTGTGAAGCTTAATTTAATATTAAGGCTAATGGACAGTTTGAAATAAATTATAGATGAGTTAATATTTTCAAAGAATTACAATACGATAAAATATGCTTAACAGTCCAAATTTTATACTGAGTATCCATTAATAATCAAGAGTGAGGAAACCTGAGGGTCATCACTGAATTTCTTGCATATTTAACCATCTGCACTGATGAGAAAACTGAGGCACAGACAGTCTGTGGGAAGGCATACCAAGAGACCAGCTGAAAGCGAAGTCTGTATCCTGGCTACACAGATACGGGGGTGCAGAAGAACGCACCGCCAGTCCAGAGAACGATTCCTCTCTGCCATCTCCATCCCAGTGTGTCGCTTGAGCGACAGAGATCTCCTGACTCTGCCCCTGTAGCTTGAGCACCGTTATTTTGGTGCCTTCCCCAAACCCTTACCTTCTTGGTCACCATGTTATTACTGATGGTTGTTCAACAGGCTTACTCAATGTACCACTGTCACACTGTGACCAAGTGAAAGCTGTGGTAACCTATGAAGAATGCTGTAGAGCATCAAGCTGCTTCAATGAAATTCAGTTAACTTCTTGAGTTGTGGAGATCTTCCTCCCAATCGCTTACATGACCTGAGGCTACAGATCCTCTTCATCCACAGAGGCCAGGGAGTTAACAAAGATGGAGTAGACTGACCACTCGTCCTGATTGATACCTGCTGCTCCAGCATCCCACTCAATTGGTGTTCCCTTTCATTCTCCAAGTGATCCCAGCTTTTTTTTTTTTTTTTCTAAGATTTTATGTATTTATTTGACAGAGAGAGAATGAATGGGAGGAGGGACAGAGGGAGACACTGACTCCCCACTGAGCAAGGAGACTGACACGGGACTTGATCCCAGGACTCTGGGATCAAGACCTGAGCCAAAGGCAGACACTTAATGGACTGAGCCACTCAGGCATCCCAAAATAATCCCAGTTTTAACAATAAATCGTGTGCTTTAAAATTTAAAAAATAAATGAATAAGTTACCTGCTTTATGCCCCTGGAGAATGGCAGGGGACCCACTCACTGAAGATACCTTCATGTCGGGCCCCACTAGAGATGTGAATTTCTACTTCCCCAGACATATAAACTCAAATATTCACATATAAAATAGACTCAAATGCAACTATAACCGCTGGCCTCCTTAGCCTCCTCTTCTAGGCCCTGGCTGACCCTTAAATAAGAAGCAGCAACAACTTATAGGTTTGAGGAAAACTTATAGGTTTCCTGATGCCTCTATAAAAAGGATTTTCTTAGGGTTTGGTAAGTGGATTTGTACAAAGGAATCTCAAGGATGCTCTTCTACTGGAGACATGTGTGTCTATCAGAATGAACTATGCAAGAATTATACTAATATGTCTTTTGTGTATATGTGCAGGTATAGAAGTAAATGCATATAATAGGCGTATATTTATTTATATACATATATGCAAACATATCTAGAAAAAAAAAAAGTTCAATACAAATTAAAGCACAGTTCTGTGGCGCCTGGGTGGCTCAGTGAGTTAAAGCCTCTGCCTTTGGCTCAGGTCATGGTCTCAGGGTCCTGGGACCGAGCCCCGCATCAGGCTCTCTGCTCAGGCAGGAGCCTGCTTCCCTTCCTCTCTCTGCCTACTTGTGATCTCTGTCTATCAAATAAATAAATGAAATCTTTAAAAAAAAATTAAAGCACAGTTCTTATAGTAATAAAATGCCAAAGGGTAAGGATGTCATGTTGACAGCTACATAAGAAAATTTCAGCATACAGCAACAAAAAAGTAAAAGTAAAAATATTTCCATTTGCCTTTGAATTTTAGAATGGAAGAGATTTTTTTAGTTCCCATTTATTCCATCTCCTGCCTTATGTAGCCCACACTGATGAGAGGAAGGATACCAGTGAATGATATAAAATAGCACTTCTAGGGCACTTGGGTGGCTCAGTCAGTTAAGCGTCTGCCTTAGGCTCGGGTCATGATCCCAGGGCCCTGAGATCAAGTAACCACACCAGGCTCCCTGCTCAGTGACCAGGCTCCCTGCTCAGTGAAGTGCCTAATTCTCCCTCTCCCTCTGCCCCTCCCCTTGCTTGTGCTCTCTCTCTCTCTTTTTCTCAAATTAATAAATAAAATCTTAAAACATAATAAAAATAGCACTTCTGCTAATAGATAAGTGCAGAGTAACAATAAAAATACAAATAAATAATAAAAATTACTCCAAACTATGATGTAGTGGGATTCCACCCACAAACAAATAATACGTTTGATGAGTAGCTTTACAAACTCCATCCACCAGAGCCCCATAAATGTGGGCCCTGTAGGCGGGTGTGGACAAGTGTGTACAGCCATGTCTCCTTTGTGCTCACTTCTCCCCCTCTCAACCAGACCCGCTACAAATGTACTGGGTTCGTATGTGAAGGTTCTAAGATTTTTCTTGAAAACCTGGAACTAGATGACCTCCATAAGAAAAATAACCAATCTTCAAAAGTTTCCCCCCAAATTAGCTTTTCCTTCAGTTCTGTTAGGTTAACGATTATAACCACAGGACCACTATTGACAGGCAAAATAAGATTTTTTTTCTGTTTCTAAGGATGATTAAACCAGAGACCAAATCAATCCTCTCCTGGTAAAGTTTCTGATTTGTCTTTTGGGGTGTTTTCTTTCTCTCCTTTGTAATTAAGAAGAACCAGCCTCTGGGTTGATGAGCACCGCAGGGAAAAGCGATATTGATGGGGGCTGCGGGACTCCTCCAACATGCCGCACAGAGGAAAGCCGCACAAATTCACACACACCGGCCAAGGCAAAGGGGACAGAGATTCATCAACCCAAGTGAATGTCAGGTTATTTTTAAAATGAAAAAAAAAAAAAATTTTTTTTTTGCTTAAATATCTTATTCCATAAACCTGTACTTCACGAGCATTTCTGAAAGAAGAGAATCCATCCTTCCGTGCTCAGGGAAAGAAAAAAAAAAAAAAAACAAGTTGCGGAAAGGACATATAGAGGAAAAAGAGCAGCAGCCCAGGCATCCAAGTCTCCAAAGGAAGAGCCAACAATTAAAAGCAAACCTGAAGCATTACCTTCTTGAGGCATCTACCATCTCCCCACCCAGAGGACTCAGACACACCCCCTCTTTTTCCTAACCACCCACCCCCAACACACACACACAGAAGTGTGAGCAAAGGACTCAATCCATCCATCGGAATGCAGAGCACACCAGAGAAGCTATTGTTCTGTTAAAAAAAAAAAAAAAAAAAGCCCGGGAGAGATTCATTCATTAAAGCTGCCGCAGATGGCTGCTCTGCAGAAGGGCGCGGCGGGAGGCGGCCACCGGCTGGCAACCGCAGCACAGGCAAGGCTCACTCCCAGCTGCACTTCAAGGTTCCTTTCAGAAGCTCTGCATTCCACCCGCAGACACTTTGCAGGGGATCCCTGGGACTTAATGGACAACTTTAGGCACAGTCCACTGGTAGGACGGAATCCCTTTCCATCTCCCTTGGCCCCGTCTTCCACAGCCTCTTTCCTTGCACCACTGCCATTCATGAGCAAGGGGCAGGTTCCTGGCAAAAAGCACATTAGTGTGGGGTCCCTGAGCGCTGCCCTGGGTTTGAACAGAGGTCTCTTCCCAGTCTCTTTTTGCTAGCATATTCCTTGACCTCTGCAGCACAAAGAAGCAAACTTGTTAACTATTCTTTCAAAGAATCCAGGAATTTTTTTTAAAAAGGAGAAATTAGATCATGCCTTCCACTTGCTGAAATGTTTTCTTTTACTTTTTCTCTTTTGTTATTTTTCTGTTTCCTTTGTTATTTGATATTGTGTCTTATACACATTCCCAATTTTCTCCAGGTCATTTAATCCCACTAAATTCACTAAATTTCATTTTGCTCATTTTTCTTTGTAAAATGAAACCACATTGCAAAATTTCTAGTAAATGAGGTCTGTTTTTCCACCTTGAGAACTGTTTTATGTCTAGATTGTAGTCAAGATCTGTAACTTAGACTTTTCAATCTCAAACCCAGCAGAAAACTCTTCACTCATTCTAATACGATTCTCTTTTTCTATTATTATTATTTTTTCTCTGAAAAAGAGCAGATTAATTAAATCCTTCCTTCTGGGAGCTGCATTTTATCCCTAAATCCAAACCTTTTCTGTCTTGCTCCAAAGCTCTCCCAGCTCATTCTGTAAAGATTCTGGGCTCTACATGAACCCTACAAAACATCTTTTTCAAAGATCACATTCATGCTATAGAAATAAATTCCTAAGAAGAAAAATGCTCTTGTTCAGGTCTAAGAAAAGAACATCCAGACATAAGTGAAATAAAAAATAATTCATTCAGTTGTGCGTGTCTGTGATTTTTATTTTAGTTTAGACATATTTAAGAACGTATTTTTGACTACATGTTAAGGAATTTTTAAAAATCTCTTCCCTTTCTTAGGAATGACTTAGACTATTTAAAAGTCTCTTATTTATCAACATTGACATCTCAACACCTGCTTCCTTCTGTGCCTTAATTGTAATGCAGGGAATTATAATTCCAATACTGCACATTTACAAATCAAAGGCTTTGAACATGTTTATTACTAATGTTTAATAGTATTAAACATTATTAAAATAAGTGTTTAATTTATTTTTTTTTTAAGTTATATCAGATGAACTCTTTATATCCTCAATCTTCGTCTTATAATGGAAATGCTCTGGAAATGGAATTCACAGCTATCTGTGTCAGGAATGTTTGAAATAAATCAGTGACTGGAGTTACGCACATTGGTCTTTGAGGGACTGGAGAACCAACCAACACCTTTGAAAGGAGAGACCTTTATATGCCAAGGATCTTACATGGCATCTGGCACAGAATGCTCAATAAATGGTTCTTGGACAAAATTAGCAAAACCAATAGTCCTTCATGTTAAGTACCAAAGAGAAAGCAAAATGGTAACCAAGAGCTCGGTCTTTAGAGTGCAGCTGATGAAGTTTCAAGCCTCTTGCAATGGCCATATGGGGATATGACAACCTCACCAAGGTGGTCCCTGATCACTGTCCTGCAAGGTAGAATCCAACTCCTTGCTAGGGAAGAATGTGAGACAGCATGAAGAATACCTCTCCACTAGACCATTAGAAAGGATGAATAATCCCAGGACAGAAACAACACTCAGAAGAGGAAGAAGAAAATGGGTTGAAGCGCTACAAATGGGAGACGGAAATACGGTAGAAAAAGCCATGGCAAGAGAATTACTCAAAAAAACATGAGACTCTGCCCAGGAAGGGGACTCAGACCTACTGAAAGAGAAGCATTTCACTCTGCAGAACAGTAAAGAAGATGCATTATCGAGTGCAGGGCCCTCAGTTGTCCCCCAGAGAGAGACATCCATTATTCAAAGTAAACAGTATAAATCCATGGCTAACCAGGAGGCTCACCACTTTCCTGGACACATGTCCCCCAGCGCTACCTTTTACAACTCACTCAGTAGAAACCTGCAACGACAGGTTAAGCAACCAAAAGCCTTAGAGACACAAGTGAACAGATGATATTTTCAAACCTTGTCCAATCTGAAGGTGATAATTACCCGAGGGAAATAAGTCTATAAGGTGAGAACAATAGGCTCCATGGATTGTGTTAAAGAAAGTTTGTTTGTTTTTCTTTCCCTGTGCTGTGGGTCACGATGCTGGGATCATGTGCTCCCGGAAGGGATTTGATGGTATCCCCCCAAAACCAATCCTGACAGGAGGCTTGCCAATCTAAGAAAGAGACTTCAAATTCAAATTTGGGGAAAGAGGAGAAAGAAACAATCAGAAAAAATGAAGGTCTTAGTCACATCTGATATGATGAAGGACAGCAGGTGTGCCATGAGAAGAATAAACAAAAAGTTATAATGAAGGAGGTTCCTAACAATTCCAAGAAGAAAATGATGAGGAAAAGTGTTAGAACTGACCAACTAACAATTTCAGCATCAGATGCTCATATTTAACTCTACTACTTTACTAGCTGCCTAACCTTGAGAACTCATTCGGTCCTCTAGGCCTTAGGACACACATCTGCAAAAATGGTGTTGATACTGCATCACCCCAGAAAGTTGTAAGAATTCAGGGGAGTGAATACACAAAAGTCATTAAGAACAGTGCCCAGCACAGGGCAAAAAACGGCCAAGGTAAAACCCAGCTCCTGCTAACCCTCTGCCTTTACCCTAATATACCTACTCAACTCTGCACCTCTTCTTCTATTATTTCGCCCACAGATATATTGCCTCCCTGCTTAGAATATCCTTTGCCCTCTTGTCTGCTGGAGAACTCACGGATCTCTCAAGTCTAAGTGTGAGTATTTCCTCTTCCAAGAAGCACTCCTCAACTCTTGCCAGGAATTTCCTTGCTCTCTCCCTTATAGTTCCTTTAATAAATCTCTCCTCAACACTCATCTCCACTGTAATACACATCACACTACAGTATAACTGGCCATTCACACTAGAATGGGAACTCTTCCAGGAGGGAGAGCTAGCTTATGTGGGTGATACTGGTATCCCCAATGTCAAATACAAAATTTGATTTTGCAATAGGTTCTAAAAAATGTTTGTTAAATAAAGGAATATAAGGTAGGAAGACAAGGCTAGACTCTCCAGCAGAACCCAGCATGCTCTTAACCTCAAACAACAAAAAAAAAGTATATAATTGAGAATCAAATCAGAGAGAAAAATACAACCAATTCTTCTAAGAAGTATATGAAAGCATTTTAGAGGGCAATGGACCCAACTTCCAGGTAATATAAAGGAGTGGGTACCATTTCCTAGTTTCCAGGATATTAACAACTAAATTATCTTTCAGTACCAGATCAAACCCAAAGTAGTTAGAATTGGAACATCTCCCAAGCAAAAGGCTGAGACAAAAAAAAAAAAAAAAAAAAGAGTGTTACTGCTTCTTCATCTATGACCTCTATGCAGACTTAGTTCTGCTGCTTAACCCAGTTGGGATTTGTCTTGGTTAAAGCCCTGTCATTTATGAACATTTTCCTGTTTTTTTCCCACATCACTGGATACTTTTTCTCAGATTCCTTTACTGCCATTTATTCCACAATTACAAGAAATACTGAAACAAATAAAGCTATTAAGACACAGTGTTTATTTATGCCTCATGAATAACTGCTGCTTAGCTCCTTTTGTTGGGTTCCCCTTCCCCAGGAGCTCATAAAGTAGGAGTGACTCAAGGCTCAGTTCTTGGTCCTCTTTTCTCTTCCTTAGAGATCCCACCCAGTCCTACAGTTTTAAATATCAACTATGCGATGACTCCCAAACGTACATGCCCAGTCAAACATCTCCCTTGTTCCAGATTCCAATACCCCAAATGCCCATTCAACAATTGGCGTGAATACATAACAAACATTCTTAATACAACCCTGGACTGCTGATCTTTGCCTCACCCCTACTCACTCACTACAACCTCCCTACCATAGTTGACTGCAATTCAACCTTCCCAGTCTCTCGGGTGCCAAGAGCCTTGATGCCATCTTTAACTCCCTTCCCTTTCTCACACTCCACACCCAATCAGTCCAGAAATCCCAATGGCTCTACCTTCCAAGTATATCCAGAATCCCATTACCTTTTATCATCTACATTCCTGCCGTCATCTTGCACCTGGACTACTGATGTCACCTCTTAAATGGTCTCCCTAATTCCATGCTTGGCTACCTATAATTGTCTCTTCTCAACACAGCACCCAGAGTGATCCTTTATAAGAGAGCTCTTAGGAATGAGATCACATCTCCCCTTTGCTAAAAGTCCCCAAACAGCTCTCATTTCACTCTGCATAAAAGCCAAAGTTCATACAATGGTCGGCAATGCTCTCCTCCCACGATCCTCTTTTCATCTCTAGAACCTCTTTTCCAACAATTTTCCCCATCCTCTCCAGCCTCCTTGGCCTCCTGCTGTTTATTGAGCAGCCCAGGAACCAACAACCTCAGCATTTGCACTTTATTTTCTCTGTCTGAAAAGTTCTTCTCCAGACCCCAAATAGCTGTTCCATCATCTCTGCCAGGTCTTTCCTCAAAAATCCTCTTCTGAGACCACCTTTTCTAAAATTTCAACCATGCTTCAGATCATCCCTCCATTTTAAGCTTTTCTCAAACTCTTTAAAAGCAGAAGATTTCTATTCTGTTCACTGCTGTTGCCCCAAAACCTAAAAATGTGCTTGGCACAGAGGAGACACGTAATAAATACCTAAATGAATGAATGAACCAAGTAGATAAACAGCTTCCGTACTTTCCAGACCAGGTTTTTGAAAATAAAAACAAATGGTACTACTCTGTAGCTGCTCAAAAACATCTGCGATGGTTGAAATTCAGTGTCACGTAACCTAAATAATATTAGTGCACAAAAAGGTCAATATTTTTCTAAGGACATTTTCCTTAATTCTCTGTCACAAAGCACATTCCCAGGACCCTGGGATCATGACCTGAGCCAAAAAGCAGAGGCTTTAACCCACTGAGCCACCCAGGCACCCCAAGAGTAAGACCTTTCTAAACTGAATTACCAAGACTAATTCTAAACTAACAACACAAACTGCAATTCCTTTCAGAACTTTTTGCAACTCATGGAAAAGGCTCTTCATTTTAGCAACTATCATTTTTCTCTTAGGACCTTGGTCTCTCTCCTTGTCATGTTTCTGTCCTCAGCTTTTCCAAGATGTATCTCTAAACGTTCCATCTGAAGAACCACACTATTGAACAACCTATACTTTTTCAAAATTAAAGATGTCTATAATGTAAAAAGAAAAATCTGTTAGAAGAGAAGTGTTTCCCATTACAATCCTGCTGTGAAGACATACAGCTCCTGGACCAAGCACCACATCAATGGCAAAAAGACAGCAGAGAGTCTCGCGGTTAAGTGTGCAATACCAGAGGCTTGTCTTTACTTGTAGGTGAAAATGGGGAAAAGAATGCTGCGTCTAACTGTTAAGAATCAATCATCGTAAACACCTGCAGTATCTCTTAAAATAGTTATCATTAGCAATTAACTCTTATTTTTCAGAAAAGCAGTATTTTAAACTGTGTATGTGCATGAATATGTGTGTGTGTGTGTATAAAATGAGTGATTTTCCCAAATAAGTCTCCCCACATCTCCTCATAAATAAGTCTACCTCATAAAATGGGGTAATAGATACTGCTTACCTCACAGAATGTTATGAAGATTAAGTGATATAATGTGTATAGCAAGTACTAAATAAACAGTGGTAAATCTGTGACTAAACGTGAAAAAAAAAAAAAAAACCTCCAACGTAAAACACAGCCTCTGTGGTAGCAGACCTTTCCAAATAGGACCAACCCTGTCTATACGTGACATAAGGAGAAGAGGTAGCATAGTCGGATGGAGAGGGACACCATTAAGGAGAGACTGGCCAAGTGCCAGATAACCTGGGGAGGGTAACAGCACTGGCCTTCAGGACCCTGGCAGCTTTTGCAAATGCCCTGCCAAGAAAGGATTTCCCAGCTCTGCCTCCAAACCCCCAAATCTGCTTTATTTTGTCAAAGCCAGATCCAGCCACATTTTTTGCAAGAATCCAGACCATTGAGGAGTCTCAGAGTAAGAGCACTCAGATTCGACAGCATAACTGAAACGAAGAGGAAGAATGGTTTCATACAGAAATAAGAATCATATCTCAAAAACTGCTTACAAATTACTCTTTAAAACCGGAATCCTGTAAAGTTTAGTTAAATGCGCCTTGTTTGTATGCAGGCGTTCTCTCCCTGGAACAGATGCATCCATAAAGATGGCAGTAAAGTAAGTCAAAACAAATCAACAAATACTTATCATGTGCTTACATTCAGCCTATATTCTCACAGTGTGTGTGTTTATGTGTGGGTATGTTGGGAGAGGTGGATCTCACAAAACAAAGTTAAAAATGCTCTTCTGAAAATAAAAGAAAAAATAATAGTTTGTCAGTATATGAAATTTACTCAGTATTTTTTTTCACCACATTTTGAACTCTTCAGCTATCACAGCACTTTCCAGTTGCAGTGTGACTCTGGATTTCTGAGCCCCACAACAGAATTTATGCTGTTTGGCAATGAGGTGGGATATCAGGCCTCACAATTTTGACCTTGGAGATGATTTGTTCCTTCCTTCACCCAGATCCTTTACCTTTTTCTTACTAATGGCTTTTGAACTGTCAATAATGTGTACAGATAGCACATAGTAAGCAAAGTAATAACAAAAGGAGAACTGGATGAAGTTCAATCATAGAAATAATTCTCCATAATTGCTCATGTTTTGTTTTTGAATAACAAGCACAAATACAGAACAACAGACTATCAAATATAATTGCAGAAAATTATCTTGTGATGGCCATTTATTCTCCTTCGAAAAAATAAGCAACAATGAAAGCATCCATTTTTGGGTGCATTTCTTGCACCTGCAAAGCTGGACTTCACATCTCCATGAAGAGACTGGATCTGCGGATGGTGAAGAACCATCTCACGGAGGCGTTTTTGTGGAGTTTATGCTTCCATGACTGATGCTTATAAAGTTGGAGACACAATCTTCATTTCACATTTGCACGCAGCAGACCGCATGAGAGGGAGGAGAAAGGAAAATAGCTAAAGGCAGACATATTGATGAAAAGGGATGTAAAGCCAAAGGGACTTCCAGGACCAGTAAAACCAATGATCTGACACAAACTGAGGTTCAAGAACATGTTCAGAAACTACAAATATGGGAAGCTTTTATTTGGTCAGGCTACTAGTCTTCAAGTTCATGGCAACAATGGAATAAAGAGATTTCTCCTTGATGCCACATTTAAAATAGAGCCAACTCTTTTGGCAAGGATTTAGGTAATTTCCATTATAAGATGATTTCAATTATCTCTGATGTACCACTGATGTATGCTTAAACCCATAATGAACTTTACACAGAATTTCACACTGACATCAATGTCCACAGTCTTAACAAGTGGCATTAATTCAATCTGTTCAATTTTCCTTGACATTAGCTTTCTCAGTTTCTTTTTTTTTTCTAATCCAGGGAAAGTTAGAGCAGAGAGTGTTAACAGCACATCTGATAACATGTATTTTGCTCATGCAGAGGAGATAATTGTGTCATTTGCCTAGATTCCAATTTATAAGCTAGGGCTTCACTGGAGACCTTAGCAAATTAGTAATTTAGAAAAACTACAACCACTTTTTTTTACTGAGATATAATTGACATAGAACATTATATTGGTTTCACTGTACAACATAAAACTACGTTTAAATTGGTTCAAAAAATGTGTTTTCGGTTACCTTCACAGATCTAGTCCCAACATGAGATATCAATCAGCTATAATTATCTACTGAAAAATCTGGTTACAGATATAGATATCAAAGTCCAATGGTATTTGAAATAAAGCTTCATGTATTTTAGAAATCCATTAGCAAGATCTGTAAGACTCAATTGAAATGGATCAACAACAAGATCAGTACATTTGGGACGCCTGGGTGACTCAGTCAGTTAAGCGGCTGCCTTCGGCTCAGGTCATGATCCCAGAGTCCTGGGATCAAGTCCCGCAACAGGCTCCTTGCTTGGCAGGGAGCCTGCTTCTCTCTCCGCCTCTGCCTGCCACTCTGCCTGCTTGTGCGTGCTCACTCTCTCTCTCTGACAAATAAATAAGATCTTAAAAAAAAAAAGATCAGTTCATTTGACAGAGAAGTTGTCTCAGAGGCACTTGACTTGATTACATGAGAATTCAAAGAATTTGAGACTGGCATGGTATTTTGACAAAAGATGAATTGTGGAATAACGGAAACTGATCATAATTTTCTCATGGACTAAGAAAGAAATGAAAACTATTAGGTTTTTGTTTGTTTCTAAATGAATGCATTATTGGTAAAAATAACTAACATAAAAGAAAATGTACAATAACTAAACCCACACATGTCTTCTGGCTAATGACAATCATAACTACTAAACTGATCTTGGAAAATCAGATTTAGAAGACGCAACTGACACAAAACTGGCGATGGCAGATCAGTAAGGGAAGAATTAAACCTTCCTGGCAAAATTTCAGTCATGCCAATATTAGAATAAGACGTTGGGACTTCACAAAAGGACAACTTCAATGACAGAGGCTGTAATCACGGACATGTTAATGTGTGTCAGAAGGCTGAACAATATATTGTCATTGTCTTAAAAATTATACAAAACATAAGTGATACAATTAAATTAATTTTAGTAAAATAAAAATAGGCTAAAAAATGGAATGGGCTGTTCTGCGTAGAACGCAGGTTGCTTCTAGAAAATACTAAAACTGATCGGTGTTATCAAAAATTTAAATTCACAAACATGAAGTCACGAACATACTCAGGATCAAAACATTCTGTATTCAGTTGGTTTTGATCTCTTGACTACAAATACACAAAACTGTTCTCCCTCTTCCTTTTTCCTGGATATTTATAATATTTAAGCTCATAGTGTTTACATAATTCATATTATATATTCATATTCTGTAACAACAATAGAACTAAGTCCAAATCCCATAATGAGAGCAAGGGCTTTGTTGTCAGCGAGACTTGAGTTCACAGCACTCATGTAATCCTAAATGAGTCAGGCACTTTGGCAAGGACCAACGTCTGCAAAAAGAAATGATGCTTCAAAGTGCTGTTGACAGGATTAAGTGATAATTATTATGTAACACATGCATATTGGCACTTATGCCATTTTATTCTCCTCCATGATGATAATGTTTATGATCTTGAGAAAGAGGTGTGCCTGGCACACAGTAGGTATTCAGACGTAAGATAACTATTATGAAAATGATGATATGATGATGAGTATGAAAATCTGCTAAAGAACTTCTGGGGGAGGGGAGCAATAATAACTACTGAGTCATGTTAATTTTATGAGCTTTTTCCAGATACGAATGGAGGATCCCCATTTTTTTAAAAGGCTGTTTATTTTTTTAAAAAGGCTGTTTTATTCAGAAAAGCCTCAGATAAACAAGAAAGGGGTAAAATATATATGGCCGCTTAAAGACAGGCTCAAATCCTCAGTGGTATTTAATCACCTCACTCCACGGAATAAGTTTGTTTCTGAATTAAAGGCTAATCTGTTGTATTATTGGTGACAGAATCAATAATTTCCAAAGGTAAAGAGACTACTGTATGAAAGAAAAGAATGACAGTCGCTGGCATAAAGGTAAGTAGGCGTTTCACAACCACATGAGCTGCCCTTGACTTCCCTATGTTTCTTGGTTTACTTGAAAAGTCATTACTATGGTAGTTGTTATTGGTTTTGCTATTGTTAATGACTGACTTTGATTTAAGGGTTTCCTCAAGGATGCTACCCCTATTCTATAAACCTTCTTGCCTTGATCATAGAAACAGAAGAAGAATGAAACGGTTAGGTCTTTACCTTGAATGTAAACAATGTGGTAAGACTGATTTGCTTCTATACGTTTTAAAATAGCTGAAAGTCTTTCCAATGTGTTTTCTCATTTGAAGCATGAAAACCTCAAAATTATTGATTCTAAGTACCGATTTTCTCAAGAGGTACTGGAGCTTTTGTTTCACTTTCAGAAACACTTTCTTTAAATATGAAATTTATAAATCAGAGAGATATGTCTAGATTCTCAAAACCAAACGTGCTACCAGGTCTTAAAATATTGAAGGAAGGAAATTGTGACGAGGGCTCAAATGTGATGCCTTGCCTTCAGGTCAGTGAGCACCACACGGGTACAAATGCAAGATGCCATTATTGTATTTCTAAGAAGAGTTTCAGATGCCGAGACATAATCTAAAAAAAAAAACACAAAGGCAATAAATAAAGACAGTCTTAGTACAGATGAAATGTCCCAGATGACCCTGAGAGATAAAAGAAAACTCCATCCTCCCCCAACACATGAACAGAAAGGGCCTAGTGCTTCTCCTGATGGTTAATAAAGGCTGTATTATTTTTTTGTCTCTCTGGATATTCAGCAAATCGATTTATAAGAGATCAAAAGCAATGAGCCTAGGAAACAGCTATTTAGCCTTATGTATTTCTCTCCCCCTACTGTGCTCATTTTCAAATGAAGACTGATTTCCCTGTATACTTCCTCCATGCCAATGCCCACCAACATACTTGGTTAAACTGCCATGGCTAATTACCAGAGGGGCTCTGTAATCAGCAGAGAGCAGGGGAAAGGCTGACTTAAAAGAGCACCCACTGTGTGGCCCTGGCCAGGCTTGAAGACTCTTGGGATGGTACATGCTTGTTCCTCTTAGCTCATTCTCCCTTTCATGCTGGGCTTGGACCATGGGCTGTGGGCCCTTCAGCCCCCATGAAGCAATACTCTTCCGTAGAAGCAACACTCATCATTGCAGAAGCTCAAAGTCCACAATGCCCACAGAATCTTAGCACATTGTAATGTGCTGTTTAAATATAAAACTACAAGAGGAAGAGCTTGTGGGGAAAAGATATAAATGCAGAAATTACATGTGCTCTTGGCTGGGCTGCAGTGAGACTCAGATCTGTCTAGAAAGTAGAGCTAAGTGACACTTGTTCTCAAAATACCTACTTGCATCCACTGATTTACATCAGGGCTGGGGGCCTTGGGGGCCATGGGGTAGGACACACGTGAATCATGTCTCCACTTAGAGTGCAGGCCTACACAGGTACATCTGGCAGAAATTTGGAAGTGAAAGAGGAATGGATGCAAGGGTATGGAGAGGAGAGTGGGGACTTCCCACTGAAGAAAACCCACAGTAAGGGCCAAAGTCATCTAATATAGGAAGCGAAAGGGTTTGAAGGTTGGGAAGAGTGGCAAGTATGACTGCAGCACTCAGTAAGTTGGTACTTAGATCCGTTCAGACAAAGCTACCTGGTGATATATACAAATCCCAGACTAGAAAAGAATTTACACGTGATCTGGCAAAGCCACTGCACTAAACTCAGCCACAGTCTGGATGCAAGAACCCTTGTTCTGGGACCTTCAAGAGGAGGAAACATCTTCCCTCCCACTCTTCAAGAGTTGGACAAGTTATGGGAGTGAGCTGAAGCTTGTCAGAAGCCTAAATGACTCAGCAGGAATCTGCTCCCCCAGCTGGCGAATGCCAGTCAGGGGAGCAGGGACTGAGGAGGGGGGCGGGCTGCTTCCTGCAGAATGGACAAGGAGGCCGGCAGGGGAGTCCTGACCACTGATGAGGCATGGGAGGGACCTCTCCAGGGTTTACTGGAAGAGCCTGGAATTTCTGTTTTAGAACAGTGGGGTTAGTTATTAATGTAAACATGATGTAATGTACCAGTAGTCAGGAAAATCATGAGAGCTGACATTTTTCCTGGTCCTGTGAAACAAACTTCTCCAACTTAACTTCAGTGAGATTTATTTCTGTGGAATGTTTCTCAGATGACTTAGACTAACAGATGAGTAGCTACTATTTGGCAGAGATATAAACCTTTGAATTACAACAAATCACCCCCTCCCTAACTTCACACACACAAAAAAGATGGGGAGAGTAAAGAGATTAAGGGAGTCATGGAACACAGGTTTGGTTTTAGGCCTATTGCCCAAGGCTTGATTTCTATAGGTTTGTATCATTTTTATGTCTCTTTACGTGATAATCAGACTAGTCTTTAAGAATGGTTCAGTGACCCACAGAGAGGAATTTATGTCTCCAAAGCATGCATATGAGATCTAACTCTTCTCTTCCAATCAGGTCCATCAAAAACTGGAGGGGAAGGAGAGGAAAGGCTGTAGCATGAGACCCTGTTCAAGCCATGTTCTCAGGGAACATTCCTAAATTTGAGTATACTCTCAGTTTAAAAAGCTCAAAATGGAGAAGTTAGAAACTGGGACCTTTTTTCGCTTTTACCCGATGTACTCACGATCTCTATAGATGAAAGCCACAGGATTTTTCCCACTTAAACTTAGGTAACTCACCTAAGTTTTTGCAATACAGATGTCAGAAGAATTTCTGAGCTGTACTGAGCTAGAGGCTATGTACAGCATTTCTTGATTTATTTTCTGTTTATTCAAATGAAAAAGCCTGGGGAAAGCAGAATTATTTTCCTTAAATAAATGGTTCATTGTTGTGCCTTAAATTGGAAATGGGGCACCTGGGTGGCTCAGGTGGTTAAGTGTCTACCTTTGGCTCAGATCATGATCCCAGGACTCTGGGATCGAGCCTGGCATAGGATTCCCTGCATAGGATTCCCTGCTCAGCAGGGAGTCTGCTTCTCCCTCTCCCTCTGCCGCTCTCCGCACTTATGCCCTCTCTCCCTCTCTCTCGGTCAAATAACTAAATAAAATCCTTTTTAAAAATTGGAAAAGAATTTTTTAATGGTCAATAATGACAGTAACTTGACTATTAATTTGTTTTTAGAAAAATGCACTTTTTAAGTTATTTATTCTAACATGAAGAAGAATCCAATAACAAAAGGCTTCAGCATATGTCTAAATGTTTACCACACAGTTCCTCCAACATAGATCCAATTTTTCATAATGCATTACATACCTTCCTGATTTTTATGTGCATGAGCACATACACTGTGAGCTAATAATTAGCATTGCAGAACAAGTGCCAATCTCCCATAAGACAGTGATGATTTGGTGAGCTTAGAGCCAGAAAGCTAACAGTTCCACTACATATTTGGGACCCACCGGGAAATTCATGTCAGTGAACCTGCTTCCTCATCCTCAAAAATGAAATGACAACCGCTACCTCCTAAGACCTTTGTGAAAACTAAATGAGATAATGAACCATAAGGTGCTTGACATTACTGTTACGATACAGCTATATGAGAGTACAGAAGGTCCTCATATAAAAATGTTATTAGTGAAGTATCTTTCAATAATTATGAAGATAAAAATAATCCATGCAATAACAAAGACAATAGTAACAATTAGAATCTACTGATATGGTCTTAAAGACCCCCATATAAACTATCAATAAAGAATTCCATACAATTGTGTCTTGAAATCCAGAATGAACCATTTTCATCTGAAACATATGAAAAACACAAATTTACTTTTAAAAATAACTTATTTTTTTTCCAATTAAAGTAGTATGGATTTAGATCAAAATGACAGACTAAGCCTTTATGCCTATCTACTCCCACCTCAATTTCCTAAAAATACCAAAAAATCTGTTTTTAAAAAAGAATAAATTCACAACAGTGCTGGAAAATGAGAAGAGTAGAATTGACGGACAGAAATTCTGAGGATTTCCAGAAATAAAACACTGACAATCTTACTGATTAGAAAAACCACAATCCAGATGACATGGAGGAAAAATCTGCTGCAAAGGTGAGAGCAACTCTGGGACACCCAAAACTCAGAGATGACAGACAAGGGAGCAGGAAGGAATCCTGAGAAATGTGCCTCAGTAACAGGCTGGTCTATGTTTCAGCGTATCCCACTCTCCCACCTTTCATGACTCCCCGCTCCCTGCCAACACCAGCACCAGCAGCAGCAGCAGTATTCACCCCTGGGCCTGTGAGGAGAGAAGACTGGAGAAGGACCTGGATTGCCATTGCCCATAAAGAATATGGACTGTCCATACTCAGATGAGTAACATTTAAACACCATGCCCAGCAACATATCCCAGCTCTCTCCCTCCAACGAAGGAGGCAGATTCTGGTAAACAGAAACATTATTTACAGGTAAGTAAGAAAGGGATCTCAAATATAAAAATGAACTCACACAAGAATTTCCAAATGTTTTAGGAAAACCAACCCCATGAGAAGAAGCCCCAAACTGAATAAAGAAAACCACAAACATTTAAAGAAACAACCTAGGGGCGTCTGGGTGGCTCAGTGGGTTAAAGCCTCTGCCTTCTGCTCAGGTCATGATCCCAGGGTCCTGGGATCGAGCTCCACATTGGGCTCTCTGCTCAGCAGGGAGCCTGTTTCCTCCTCTCTCTCTGCCTGCCTTTCTGCCTACTTGTGGTCTCTGTCAAATAAATAAATAAAATCTTTAAAAAAAAAAAAAAAAAGAAAGAAAGAAAGAAAGAAACAACCTAATAGAACAAGAAGAAGGTGACTTTGAAAAAAGTATAGCTGATCCTCCCACTTGTGGATCCCCTTATCTCTGAATCTGCCTATTTGATAAAATCTATTTATAATCCCAAATCCATTCTGGTGGCCCTTTCAAAGTCAATGACAGACATACATAGGGTGGTGAAATTTTTGAATCACCCAATGTGCATATTCCAGCTAGGTGAAAACAAGGAAAATCTGCCTTCTCTCATACTGTGAACAAGTGTCTTTTTTGTGGTGTATTGAGTGTCATGTTTTTCACATTTTTGTGCTTTTTGTTGGTGATTTCTCTGGGTAAGATGGCCCCCAAGCGCAGCACTGAAATCCTGTCTAGAGTTTTTAAGCACTGGAAAGCTGTGACGTGCTTTACAGAGAAAATACATGTATTCAATAACTTCATTAAGGCATGAGTTATAGTGCTACTGGTTGTAAGTTCGATGTTTATGAGTCAATAATACATATTAAATAAGGTGTCTTCAACAAAAACATACAAAAAAGAAAGTTATTTATTGATTAGTTAATGAAGATATGACCAGAAACTCACAGGCACTTAATCCTGTATTTGCCCTAGGAACAATGGTCCAATATTTACTAATTCAGTATTTGGTAATTTACTAATGTATGGTGACTTTATAGAGCATAATTACTGTGAATAATAAAAACAGACTGTATAGTAGATATCCTCATGTGAGTAAGATAGGCTATTGCACTCGAATAATATTACACTGTATAAGAAATAATCTAAGATTCTTGGCAAAAAAAAATGTAGGATCGTAGAAATTAAAAATCAATAAGTACACTGAATAGCAAAATGGATGCTAGCTTTAGAATAAATTAGTAAGTTTGATCAAGCCAAAAATGCACCCACAGACACTGCAGAGGAACCAAAACACAATGCAAAGTTGGTGAGAAAAGTTTAGGATTAGAGAGAAGTATAAAAGTTCTAACATCTACCTAGTATGAGTTTCAAGACCAAAGAAGACAGAGTACAGAAAACATTTCTCAAAGAAAAACAAGTCTTCAAATTGCCAGAGCCTGGAACATGCTCAGCAGAAGGAATTTTAGAATCCACAGGTGGACACAATGGGGTAAAATTTCAATATCAAAGATAAAGAGAGGTTCGTAAAAACTTCAGAGAGAAAACCAGGTTTCCTGCAAAGGAACAAGGCTCATTTTAACTTCAGAATTCTTTAGGGAAACACTAGATGCTAAAAGAAAATGGAACAATATCTTCAAAGTTCTTATGGAAAATAAATTTGAGCATAAAACCTGGGTTTTGTAATAAGACCTTGGTTCGAATCTCAACTGTGGTACTGTCCACATGAGCTCGAACAACTTACATAACGTCTCTGAACCCCAAGTACCCAGCACTTGGTAGATGCTCTTAATTGTTGGTTCCTGTAACTCAATCACGGTATATCCACTGGTAACATGGTTAGTAAAAAATTTTGAGAAGTGAGGAAAATGTCACAACGGCCTGGCCAGCTCCGCAGTGGTATATGTTTAAATCGTCTACTTGGACATTATTAAGCTGAGAGGATAAATCTTTCCTATAAGATATAAGTATTCACACAGATGACACAAAATCTACAATTATTGCAACTGATCTTGAATTTCCTCCCTTTCTATGGCTTCAGTTGTGATATTCTGTCTTACTATATCTCACAGCTAGAAGTCCCAGTATTGACTAAAATACTGGGAAAAAAAAAAATAGAATCCTCTCCTTATTTTCAAACTTATTTAAAGCAAGGGATACAAAAAGGAGGTAAAAAATAAGCTCTACTATTTGGCAGAAAGCAAAACCCATTCAGTGGGATAGAGTGGTAGGTTTCCTTGGAGTAGAATTTGTGTACAAATTATATGAGAGGGACTAAGTGTATTCTGTGCCAACAGGCTCTACAGGGCTACACTGTGACATTGAACTCTGTATCTTATTGCTGAGTCAATCATGAAAAAGTTTCGTATCTTGAAATTTGTTTCATACAACAAAATCAGAAAAGAACTGTTTTCGTTTAAATGAAACCATTAAATATAATGCTCTATTTTACTCTTGTGTTTAATATTTCTATCCTAACCAAATATCATCCCAAAATAACAAATTATAACTTTCATAACTAGGAAACAAATTCTACCAAAGATGACTTTGCATTAACTGAGACTAAAATTTGCTTTATAAATCATCTTTTTTTTTTAAGTAGGTTCCATGCCCAACATGGGGCTCAAACTCAAAACCCCGAGATCAAGAGTCACATGCTCTACCAACTGAGATAGCCAGGAGGCCCATAAGTGACTTTTAAAACTACCTTCCATAAAGTGAGGTGAACCTGCATATGAAATAGTGAGACTTCTTTTTGTGACTGTTAATCTATGTTTAAAATGTACCTTTAATAAATATCAGATATTCTTTAATCAAAATTTCTCTTCCCAATATTGTCACAGAATATCTTCTTAATATAATTCTTTGAATCATCTTAGCTAAAACTACCTCCACCATATTCGCTTGTTCCCATCAGCCTTTCTACAAGAAATCCTTTCCGTCAGGAATAGCTCTATCCACCAGCCACACCAAATGCGCCACGCTTCCGAAGGACAACCTGTCTTTAAAAGGACTGGAAGCTACAGTTTCTGACGTAGGAGGAGCAGGCCAAAAGGCCAACCCTATCTTATGTGCAACTGGCAATGCTCTACATAGTTGAAATTTTGGAAATCACCCTCTAGCAGCTCACCCTCTTTGAGCCCTTTTTCTGGAGTCCACAATGCCCTGCTCTGTCTCAGAAGAACCCCACTCAACAATTTAAAATAATCTCCCCCCGCTTTATTCATATTGAATAGAAGTCAGTGGCAAATTCCACTTCGATCTGAAAGAAGACCTAGGTCAAGGCAAGCAGAAGAACACGAGCCAAAGGAGTGAGCACTGAGCTCTGAGTTCCCACGAGGTCCTAGAAAGTGCATAGGCGATTCAGAATCTGAATGCAGGATATTCATAAAGTCACGGACCCTGCCATGCCCAAGTGTATTTTGCAATTTGTTATCACAAGAGCCCTCTCTGTCAGCTAGAGTGACTGCCTCCCTGCTCTGTAACCTTCTGGCACTCTCCAATGGGAAGGGAGAGGGCCGGACCATCAGAGCACAAAAGCAGCTTTCTCTAGCCCTCTTTCCATGAAAGAAAAAAAGAGGAAAACATCCGTTTTTTTTTTTTTTTCCTGAAATTCCTCATAAACTGAGGTGCCCCAGGGACTGTTCTAACTAGTGTTCTGGGTAATTTACATGGATTTATATTCTCCACTATTCTTTTTGGGAGGTGATTAATTACCATGGCAACCACTATATCACAAGACATCTATGCTTACTCAAATTTTTTGAGTGTGATATACCTTCTTTTTAAAAAATACATGCTTAAAAGAAGATGGGAGGCCCTGAAGTATGATGTTTTAAAGATAATTTGCTACTCTAAACAATACAATTTGGAGTGTTTCATAGGGCTTGCTTTTGTTGGCAGAGAGAAAAACAAAAGGAATAGGAGTCTAAATACTGACTATATTATGCATGCAGAAATGACTTCAGATATAAATATGGGAGGTATACGAGTCCTAACAGTGCCTCAAGTCCAAGGGGCATTAGGAAAAGTGGAAAGTGGAAGAGAAGGATTGACTATCATTATGAGTGCTGTATCCTTATCTGTGACTATCTCAATAATGCATCCTATTCATTTCACAAGGATCGAGAGAAGTCTGTGCCATTCTTAGTTATGAAGCACAAAGGCAGAAATCAAACGCGTTCTAAGCTTGTCCTTAGAGCTTTAGTGAAATCAACATAAGAAATTGGTTTTGCTCCCACTGGCTTTCTGAGCAGCACGTTCTGAGAAGCCTGGAGGAGTGTCTAGGAACAGTAACTGCAGGGGACCGACCATGGCACACTGTTGGCTTGCCCAGCCCAGGAGTCCAGATCGCATACATTCAGAAGAGCCGCCTCAGGTTCTCATTTTCCAACTGCCTCCTATGGAAAACGTGGGCCAAACAACAAGTGACTTCAATTTCTGAAAGTCCCTATGATGTTCATTTCCCCAAAACTTCATATAATCCTTGAAAAGACGCAGCTCACACAGCACGAAGTCATACCACAAAGTGAATTTTTTAAAAGGAAGGATTTTAATATCTTGGTCTTTTGAGAAGAAAATCCTCAATCTGTCTGAGATTTGGCTGACTTCACCTTTTTCCTCTTGGATTTGGGTACAGAAAATTAATTTATCTGGGTAGGGACTACAAGAGGCTTTAAAAGGTGTTCTTTTTGGACAAATTTGTAGGTAGCGTGGTGGTTAAAATAACAGACTCTAAAGCCAACTGAATTCAAATCTTAGTTCGGCTACTTGCTCTGTCCTCTTCAACTTTTTACACCTAGGTTTCCTTTCCCGTGAAACAGCGATAACAATAGCGGAAAAAAACCTGAAACTCTTTTTTTAGGCAACAGCAATAAAAGCAACAAGGGTATTTTCCCATCTCCATCTGGAGGCACCTCTTTACCCAGAGTTTCTCAGAAATCAATGGCGACAAGAAAGCAGATGACTGCGGTAGTCGCTTTGTCTACACTGTATGGAGCAAAAGGGAAAAGACCTCCCAGGTGGCTCTCATCGTCCCCACAGGGGGGATCCAGAGGATTCCAGAGAAGCGTAGGCACACCCCCACCCTACCTTTCCTCTCTCCCAGGATTCACTGCATCTCCGTGCCAGATAAAAACCCCTCCGGGTGTCTTGGACACATTTGGGATGGAAAGACTGTCAAATGATGCGCCAGGCAGTGACTGAATCATACAAGAGGGGACATGATAGATTTTAAGCATTAAGAGACCTCTAACTTAGAAATGGGCCACATTCATTGTGAAAATAGGTCTGGCGACTTGAGGAGCATCTTGGGGCCTCAGCAAATGAAGCAGCTGAGCCCAGAGACAGGCACCCCTGGAGGACAACCACCTGTACGCTAATCTTCTCTGTGTGTGCATATGTTTCTGTTACAGTTTTATCGGGACATATGCTAGTATTGTTTTTAATGAAAGAGCAAGGGAAAGCTATGTTTTGAAAGATACTTCTTTCTTTTTCAAGGCAAACAACAAGAGACTGAATTCAGACACGTGACCAAGGCACAACAGAGTGTAACAAACCAGTGCTTGCCAGGTTCAAACAGTGCCCCGTGACCTTCTAGCATCCAAAACAATCAAATAACAACTGTAGTTATATTAGCTAATGTTAACTGAATACTAACTATGGATCAAGTGCTTACGACAGATCTCATCAGACCTCTCTGTGCAGTCAATACTATCATAATCTCTCTTTTGACAGATGGGGAATGGAGGGTTACAGAAAGCCAGGGTAAAGGATTCAAACCCAAGCAGTCTGACCCAGACCAGTGCCCCAACTTCTGTTCCATGCTATGCCCCTTTAAAAATTTATGCTGAAAGAAATCTGAGTGCAGCACACAATGGATTATTCTACCCCATATTAATTCAGATTCATTCACTTGCTCAGAAGCACTTACTGAGTGCCCACTGCGACAGAAATCTGTGCCAGAACTATAGAGTTACTCAAAGAAATAAGATTGGGCCCTGCCCCCTAATTGCTCACAACCGAAGAAAGATCAGATTGGAATACAAACAACTATTTTCAAGGTAGTCTGTGATCTGCGGTTAGAAAAGATGAAGGGATACAAGCATGAGGGTGCACGATTACCTTCCCCAAAGAGAGCCTCTGATGTGTACGTACCTACTGGGAAGCTAATTTAGCCTTAAAGTTTAGGTAAGAAGTTTGCTTAGGTCCTGTGCTTCGAATCAGAGAAAAAATATTAAATTTCTATATTTGAATTCTATATAGTTTAGGGCTGACTTTCCCTTTGAACAAGCAAAGGCACTAAAAACAGTGTTTCTATAACACTGGCTTCAAGGAACTTCTGTCACTGGGCAATGTGACCCTGTCACACACAGTCCAGTCCTTGGAGGTATCCACTGGGGAGTTTCCTTTCCAACGAGGTGTTCACGGGATGCTGTCAGTGGCAGGAGGCCGAAGTGTGGCAATGCCCTCCCTCGTTCCACCGGTTCTATTGTGGTTTCCATCTTGATGTCTTCCAACCCAGAGACAAGCCAAGCAGTACCAACCAGAGAGCTGGAGGTTTGGGACCTAGGAATTAGACCAGGAATAAGTATATCACCCAAGCCAGGCCAAAGTCATTTTCTGGAATTGCTATAAAAGGCTATAGCAAAGCAAAGCCCCTTTCTACTGTGCTCACTGAATCAGAGGATGTAAATCCCGCCTTCCTCATAAAGAAAGCCTGTCGACAGAAAAAAGTTAAAAGGAAGTAAGCAGACCCAAGCAATGGAGCAAAAGGCAGAGTCCTGAGGACATCCTTTTAGCCCCTGGATCCAGCTGTGCCTGAGGCTAGTCATCCAGACTTCCCGAAAATATGAGACAATAAATTGCAGCCCAGCCTGAGTTAGGTTTCTGTCGCTGGGAAGAAACAAAGTGGTATCAACAGGCATTTGGCACAATGACTGATACGTGGTGATGCCAGGCCGTCTGAGGGCTGTAGCCATCACCATCACCATCCTGTAACCATCACTGTGATGGTTCATTTTATGTGTCGGCTCAGCTAGGTTATTGCGCCCAGTTTTGGGTCAAGTGCTAGTCTGGAGGTTGCTATCAGTGGATTTATAGACGTGATTGACATTTACAATCAGTTGACTTTAAGGAAAGCTGATTACCTGGATAATAGAATGGGTCTCATCCAATCGACTGAAGGCTTTCAGAGCAAAAACGGAGGTTTCTTGGAAAAATAATTTTGCCTCAACACTGTGTCAGAAATTTGTCTGAATTTCCAGCCTGTTGTACTGCCCTAGAGATTTTTGGACTTGCCTGCCCCCACAACTGCACAAGCTGATTTAAATTCTCATTCCCGGGGCACCTGCGTGGCTCAGTGGGTTAAAGCTTCTTCCTTCAGTGGGTTAAAGCCTCTGCCTTCGGCTCAGGTCATGATCTCAGGGTCCTGGGATCGAGCCCCACGTTGGGCTCTCTGCTCAGCGGGGAGCCGGCTTCCTCCTCTCTCTCTCTCTGCCTGCCTCTCTGCCTACTTGTGATCTCTGTCTGCCAAATAAATAAATAAAATCTTTAAATAAATAAATAAATTCTCGTTTCCTGTTTCTCTTTCCCTCTCTTTCTGTCTCTTAATACACATGTGTACACATACACATATAATACATATACCTATATACATATTTATTTATATAAAAATATTTTATATATACTTGTATATGCAAATATATTAAATACAGTGTATCAAAATTCTTTACACACACACACACACACGTATCTCCTGACTCATATTATCATCATGACTTGTCTAGCTGTTCCCCTAACGCTCTTGGTACTGGTTAGAAGTAACCCAGAATGGCAGGCAATGTACAGCTCACTAAAGTAAGCCACGAGTGTATCTGATTGACTTCCACAACTGTTCTCCAAGAAACAAGAAATTTCCAAGCTGTCTTCATCCAAGATCTAAGTATGGTATCTCACAGTGGAACATTTGAACAAAGAGCAAACTACTATTTGTGGCGCACACTTCATCAATCTCTGGCAGGAATCTAAGGTGTGATTAGAAACTTATCATAGGAAATAACTGTTCTGGAAGCCCGGTTCTCAACTCAGAACTGCGTAAACTGTTAAATCACCGTGTTTTCGCCAATTGATTTGGAGGGGATTTGTTTGTGTTTAAGCAAGGCACAAAGAAAACTGATTGGCCCTTTTCTGACTAATAAGTATTGACATCTTAAATTATAATCCAAGGTTCTGGGTACAGAAATGGATTCAGATGAGGGAAGCTGAAAGCCATGCATTCTCTCTCTGGTGACTCAGAAATCTCCACATTCTGCAGGGAGCGATGTCCACCTGCTGACTCCACACAGCCGCCTCCGTAGCCCAAGGGAAGAATCCACTCTCTTTCAAACTCTGGCTTGAGAATTCTCTCTCCATGAATCAGTTCCTCAGCCACTGATTAGCCTCTCTCATTAGCTTCTCTATTAACTGCAAGAGAACTACAAGGCTGCTCTGTAGGTGACCAAGGAAAGGAACCTGACCCAGCCTGTGCCTACGTCTCAGGCAGAAATTCTGACCCCAGAACTCATAACTCCACGGAAGAGGCCATCTCTTCATAGTCATCCATTCAACAAATATTTGTTGAATACGGTATCTACGACGTGACAGCTGTTCTCTAGAATTAAAAAAGAAAAGAAAAGACCCTGTGGTAAAACAAATACACCTGTTTCCTGCCTTCATCTGGAGCTTCGAGGTGTGTCCCTGAACAATGCTGTCACTGCCAAGAAGCCCCTGGTTTTTGGAAGTCCTGGCTCCCAACATCTCTTAGGTCCAGGCCCCCTTCTCTCCCTGCCCTGTGAGTTCAATATCCCTTCTCTGCTCTTTTTCTCACCCCAAACTCAGCATGCCTTTCATTATCATTTTCTGTCTTGATTTCTATTTCTTTGCCTTCCAGGAGCAAGTATGATTGGAAATTTGCTGCCTATATGGTAAATACAAGTCCTGCTCCCCAACATAATAAGATGTTGGTGTGACTCTCAACTCCCAGACTACAAAGGAACTCAGACAGAAAACGCTTCTTCTGCCTTCATTCTTGTGTCGCTTCCTTGCACATTTATTAGGCTAAGTATTAATAAGTGTAATGGCTAGCATATTTCAGGCATGGGATCAAGAGCTATAAATATATTATCTTACCTAACTCTCCCCAGTGACCCTATGAGGTAGATGTACTTGTGTAATTTCACAGATGATGAAACCAAAACTCAGAGAGTTGAGGTCATATCATCATTACACCACGTGAAATCAAACGCTGACCACCGTAAACCCAATTCACCTTTCTCCTAAACAGTAGCTACAATCAAGACCCATGGCTTCAGAAAAGATAGGTTAGGGGAGCATCATAATGTGCCAGTTCTCCTCTGGAACTGTCCCCTAGCTGGGCTCCCTGCAATGATCCTGCTGTGCTCAAATTCACTGTCTGTACTGCAGGCAGCCAGAGCTTACGAAAACGTGAATTGGTCCTGTCATTCTTCTGCGTGGAGCCTCAGTACTCTCAGTGCTCTTAAGATAAAGCACAGCCAACTGGACACACTTCCAAGGCCCTCCATTATCTGGCCCTTACCTACTCTGCTGACCTCTAGCCTCGCTTTCCCTCACAGGTGGGTCCACAGCCATCTGAACCACTTCGGTCCCCCACAATGCACCACGCTTTCACTCTCATGGTCTTCTGAGGTGATGCTTCCTCTGTCTAAAACACCATTCCCTCTAAACCAACCCACCTCCCCCCCTCCACACACACACTCCTCTCTTTATTCTGGCAAAGTCCTCCTCAGCCTCCAGTTGCCAATTTAGCTGTCACATGCTCAGAAGCCTTCCCCAGTCCCTCACTTCGGGCACTCCATGCTTCTCCACTGTCCACCGTGAGATCTTTCCTACACGTGGTGTCTTGCACCAGCTTGGCATAAAGCAGGCTCAAATAAACGCTCATGGAACAAATGAATTAGTGGCTGATGTGATGGGGGAGTCCATCACCCAGCACTCCAATCTCCTCAATGTATTTGTCTAATTGGGAGCAACTCAGGATGCCCACAGACTGGTGTGGCTATTCATGGTCTCTCCCCATCACAGGAGCCCACTCCTCCTACTCTCTGTGCAACCACATCCTGGAAAATCAGCCCTCCACACCACACACTACTCTCCCTTGGCACACGTGTCCATACTGCAAGAGATGAAAAGGCTCCACTGGTAGTGTTCGTAGATAGTTGTTGCTTTCAGGGCAAAGTCAGAGAAATGTGTATCAGTTAGGGAAGCTCTCAACTGCAAGGAAAATAAAGCTCGACTTAACCTGGCCTAAACGGATAGGATAGTTATGACGCCACGTCATGTAAGTCCAGCAATGGAGCCATCTCTAAGCTGGTGGTACACCCGTCAGCTGCCCGAGACTATCTTCAAGGATGCGGGCACTTTCTCTGTCTCCACTCTGCTGTCCTTGGCATCAGTGACATTCAAAGGCTGGTTTCCTTCATGGTCATAAGGTAGCTGACAGTAACAGCCAGTAGCAAGACGGATGTCTCCTTGATCAAATCCAACAGGGAAAGAGAAATTTCTTCCCCCGCCATCTAAAGTTAGTGCTTCCCTTCAATCCAATGGGGCCAACCTGGGAACTGTGCCTGTCCCAAGATCGACAACAATCTGCCAGCCCCAGAATCCAGACGAATGCCAAAAACTAATAGGCTTATAAGAACCATCTGGAACAAAATGGATGCACTAGTGATGGAACCATCAAGAGACTCTGAAGGACAAAAAATCTCCAAGGCCAAGGATAGACACAAAAGAGTACACTTATTTCCACCTAACGCTACTGTATTTTTCTCTTTCTATTTGCAATAGCTCCTGAAAATGTCACATGTAAATACTCCATATCCCTTTTGAATATGTCGTTGTATTTCTTCTTGCTGACACTAGCTTCTCTTCAAGTTAATCATCTTCTTCTGCAGACATGCTTATGTTGAGTCAGCATTTAACATTTCGAGGCTTATTGCTTACAGCAGCGACAGAAACTGCTTCACTCAACCCTGCGCAGAGGCAATACAAATGATAGCAAGAATGGAAGCCAAATGACTTCATTACTCTTTTTTTATGTATGCAGATCTTTGATAATGTCATAAAGCAGAAGTCTCATCACTCCACAGCGGATAAAATGTCCCGCCTTAGTGATGCAACAGAGGCTGGAGAGAGGAGGGGGAAAGGCTGTGACAGTGAGTAACCCGATGGCACTGGCCTGCTCCCTGATGTGTTGCATCTGTGGGTCCTGGAGCAGAAATTTAGAAGCCAACTAAGCTAACAGACACTTTTAGAAAAAATATTATGCTGATTTCCGTTCTACTCCAGTGCAGATAACTTCTCAAATTATCCTGAGTCCACCTTTGCAGGAATGATCTAAATATATGGAGGTAGCAAATAACTCTTGGGTTGGAACTCTAACTTAACTGTCGGCATGGGCTCTTTGCTCCCAGGACACAAGCACATATGAGTCACTCCTGAAATGGCGGGGCTGTCATTTTATTCGGAGGTACCAGCAAACAAAGAAGAAAGGCCACCTATATGCTTTAAAAACAAATTTCATTTGACTTGTCAAAAGATCCTTGGGATTTATTGTCACATATAATCGTATACCATAAGAGCTGTACAGGGATTTACTGAGCACGTATCTCAAATGACACGTCAAAATTCTCATAGCTGTTGCACAGATACATTCTCGAACACTGACTGACCAGTACGCCTCTGAAAATCTTCTGGGAAGTGATGCTCAACCCCACCGGTGGGGAACCCTGGACAATACTCCAAAGACAGCAAAGCTGATCTCTGTTGCTTTCCCATGTTTGTGGGTTCTTCTCCTCCAGCCAAAAACACTTATGGCTCTCTAGGGGTACAATCTCCCACACTCTAAAAATCCAACCAATACTTTGAGCAAGGACTTCTAAGTACATATATTCCTCTTATCATTCCTTGTCCAGATCACTATAAGCATAACATTAATTCATCGAACAAGTACTGCCAACACACGTTATGTTCAAGGGCTATGCGGAGCTCTGGGCAGAAAGCACTAAATCAGCCAATCATGGTCTCTACTCTCATGCAGTTATCTTGGCAATCGGTTTCATTCTTCCCTTTTCCCCAGGCTTTATACCTGCCAGTGATGATAATAACAAGTAATAATGATAATAATAGTAATAGGTTTGAGTAGGACTTTCTATATGTCAGATGCTGTTCTACATGCTTCTTATTCTTTTAGTCCTCAACACAACCTGTTAGTGGATAAGAAACAGGTCCCTGAGATAAGAGCCTTATGTTGCTAAAGTAAGCAGGCTAGCCCCCTTCTTAACTTCTGCTGCCTAAAGCAATCTCTAAGTGACTTCTGTTTTCATTTCTACAATGGATTATTGCATGGAAAATTTTATGGCAGGACAGAATTGAAAATTTTAAGGAGAAAAGTATTCATAGACACGTGTGGAGTTTTAAATTATGAGTAGGACTTACGTAGCACACCTTGGTATTTTCCTAACTCTGGCACCACTCAAACTATCTTTCTATACTTGTCTATATCCCCTCCCTTTCCACTGATCAGTTTTTAAAAATGAAAACTAAAATCCATTGAGTACCTACTCTGTGCCAGGCACTACAAGGCATGGCTCTGCTTTATCCACTCCCTAAGATCAAAGCAGTTCCACAGACAGTGCTAGCAATTCACCAAAATGGGGAATCTGACAAGGAATGAGGGTGTCTTTGATTCATTAATATATCACATGTCTTCTGTGCCTTTGTTTTTTTCCTTTGTTCACTTGCTAGCATTTGCTTAAGAGGCTCCAGAATCAACATTCTATGCCTCATGAAGCCAATTACTTTAATGGTTAAAACAGCAGAGCAGTAATATAAAAGCAAGGCTAATTCTCTGTAAGGCTTCCCTCCACCCTCCACCCCACCACCAGCATTCCATGTCCTTGTATATTCCCCCGTAAAAATCTTCTGTGCCTCGCGTATGTCTTATCTTCCCCAACCACCGTTTGGAAGAGCTTGTGGGAGAGTACATCGGCCCAAGGAAATTCCTTTTTTAGAAAGGATGCACTGTAGACTCTGGCCCTTTACCTGCCTCTCCGGTTGCAGCCAAAAGGCAGAGAGCGTTCTCTAAATCCAATGGTTCCTAAATCCAATGAACTGCTTTCTAGTTGTGACAAAGGGAAACGGGAGACACCAATCTGGTAAGAAAAGTTTTTTGTTGTATCTCAATTCACCAATCCACAGCCCAACACACTAACAGTCCTGGTACATCAGCCCACACTTGCATACATTCCCTTTGGCATACTTTACATAATCACCATTTTTGACAAATTGAATCCAAAATGAGTGATCTGATACCCATTGCTATAAATGCTTTAAATGGTGCTTTTCCTCAGTCACAGTCAAAGGCACAGTCTCAGGTTGCAATTAACTTTGGGGCTAGGGAGGTAATAATTATGGTCCCTTTGCATTGGACACAAATGAGTCCATTTATCAGCATTAGAGTTGCAAATGATCTATCTTCTAAAACCAGCGCAAGCAAGCACCTCATTGCCTATATTTCTTTAGGATCAAGAGCGCCCAGCTTTCACTAGGGAAGGTCAATCCAAAATGCATGGATCCCATGAGGTGCACAAAATAAATGGGACGCATCGAGGAAAGAGGAATTTTTTTTTAAAGGAAGGACAAGGAGGAGGAAGAGAGCAAGGGGGAGTAGAAGAATTTTGCCTGAAAAACACAAATCACACAAACTGTTAGAATCAAAGCAGGCAGAAAGGGAAAATTTTTAAAGTCAAGTCACCAGACTCATTATCACCCGGAGCCTGGAGTATTGTAATAAAACCATTTATGGCTCAGGGAAATGCAGGCTGGGGTGGCTATTCTGTAGGCCCAGGGACATTCTCAGGTAGAGCTAGTTCATAGGTCATTCCACACAGAATATTTTTATTTTCTTAGATGATACTAATTCAGTATAGTTCCAAAATAAAAATAAAACGTGTTAAAAATAAAGCATTCTTCTTGAACCAACTCTGAGCCCCCCAAAAAAGCATGGTAAGGAAATGTGATGGCTGTTTTCAAATAAGAAAGACAAACTATTCCAATCCATCAATGTGTGTATGTGTGTATGTGTGTGAGAGAGAGAGTAAGAATGAAAAACAGAGCAAGAGAGAAAAAGACAGGTAGACAAAGACTGATTACAAATAATCATTATTTGGAAAATAATATACATAGTACATCAGATTAAATATTTATGTACCCCAGAAAGCTTCAGAAAGGAAAAGCAGGAGGCAAAGATAGGGTCAGGATATTGTGGATTGATCATCTTCATTTCATTTGTCTCTCTTATCTGGGAACTCATATTTCCAGAGACATTAACAACCCTAGACATTATGATGAAATCTAGAAAACTCCTTACCAGATGACTGGGGAAGCTTTAGTTACCCAACCCCTCCATCAGTAGATGGGGAAAGTACAAGTAAACACACAATCTTTAAAATGCTATGTTCATGCTATGCACAGTCAGCTTCAAGACCCTGCTTCCAACCCCTCCCTACTAGGAATTCCAGAGCAATCACTGAATGAAGCAACCAGACCATGAATTTCATTCCAGCGCTCACTGGGTGATGGTGGTGGTTTCTATTTGGTTGGTTTTCATGATGTTTCAGACTTACTCCATAACTAGCTAGAAACTGCCCTGCGCCGTTTTCAAAAGACTCATCACCTCCTGTTGGACAGGCCTGGATGCCCTCACCATGCTTAGCAGCCTGGAGGTACAACGGTTAATCTTGTAATTAATTTTGTAATTAGCTGCAAATATCAATCTTAGTCTCTCTGCGACTACACACACCATCCGGAACAGTTTCCCAACCCTTCCTCTGTCCTCCCACACTCACCTCCCCCCACCTCACAGCCTCCCTGTTTTCAAGCTGTCACCTGACCCTGGGATTTTCCGAGGCCCCTCACCACCCACCGGCCTTCAGAGTGGTCTATAAGGCTATGTGTTGAGGAAAGGACCCTCTCTGAGAGCACAGTGTTTCTTCTGCCTACAGCAGGATACAGATAGGGACAGAGACTCCAGCCATCCTCAGGAACCCAATGTCACAAAGAGCTCCTCTGATCCTGCTAGCATCTGGGCTTCCCCTCATTAGCACATTAAAGCTGCTCTGTCCCTTCCCTCTGAGCCGCTCTGTCTGTCCCACTGCCGGCCTCTATGGAGCCTTTTAGGCCCACGCTCATTTTGAAACCTCCCAGTTCAAGAGGCACTAACCCCTTCCCCGAAGCCTGTCGAACTCCTTTACACACCACAGCTACTTTGGAAGCCTTAATCACTCTGAGAGGCGCAACCAGACAGCGGGACGGACACCTTCGGCCACGTGAGCCTTCCCAAGAAGAGGCTTTCTTAAAACAAAACAAATCATCATCATCATCATCTTATCTAGTTTTCAACAAATGGAATACACTGAAGTAAAGACTTGTGCTTTGTTCACAAGTGGGTGGGTTCCCGTTCAGATTCTGACTGACAAGGCTCAGGAGGGAAACCAGCAGGCCAGCCTGCGGCCTGCACTCAAGGCCTCCGCATGCTGAGGGCACCAGTTGGCATCTGTCAGGAGCCTGAAGGCAGCTCAAACCCCTGAAGACCCCACTCCCCTTTGAATATTGTGACAAGGATAACAACTGCATGGTGCTTGGCGGCTTTCCAAGCCCACACCCAGATGTTATTTCATTTAAAAATCCCCAAAATGCAACAGGAAATGAAGGGGTAGGATTAGTTTAACTAATGTACAAATGAGAAAATTGAAGCCTAAAACTTAAGTCAGTTGCCTGAGACAGAACATATCGATCACATTCTGAAGGGGACACCATCATGCTAACAACCCAGACACAAAATCTCTGAGTGACTTTTAATTCTTTCTTGTGTCTCTCACACCCTATTCCCAGATGTATTCAGGACACAAATCCTACTGAGCTCCCCAGGTGTGCCCTGTACTAATATCTTGACTTTCTCATAGTTGAATTCACAGAGGGTTCTTGCTTCCTGTGTCACTTGGGCCCAGATCTGTTTCTGAGTTAACCCTATCCAGGACAGACTTCTTTCTGCCCATCACACCCCCTACGTCATCCCCCCTCCCCCACAAATGTCAAATAAGCACACAGCATTGTCCCTCAATCCTACTCCACTTCTTTCGTATATTTCCTTTCTGACTCTTCAAAATGACTGGGACCCACTTCCCTCGGCACTGATGTCCTACACCCCTCCCAGCACCCAGCTCCTTCATTCTCATACCTTCCTTGATATCCTTGCCTTAGAGCTTGAAGAGAAAGAGAAGTCCCCAGCCAGAAACGGACTTTTATTCCCATCAAAATCTACCAAATCACCTTCATTTACACCCACATGCTGTGTTCCTCTCTTGTACCATGGAGAGTGTCCAACCTTCCCCCCTTCCTTTGGATCCCAGCAACTAGCCTTCTCAAGGCTCTCCCCTCTTCCGTTCCGTATCTTGTTCCTTCCCACACATGCAACTTCCACCTTAATACACTATCATCCCCATGAGCACACAGACCTTTGGTGTTATCTCCTCTATTAGGAGACTCTCCCTTTGCCCCTCATTAGAGAAGAACTTCTCAAAAGTTATGTTTTGAAGGCCTCCCCCACTTTCCCTCCCCATCCATTCCATTCAGGCTTCCACGTACCACCACACTGAACCTGTGCCTTTCGTGGCCCCCAAGGTTCCCACCTTGCTGAGCCACTGCCTACTCCTGTCTCCTTTCCTTGATGACTTCAGCGCTGTGCACCCTTTATCTCCTCCCTCCCACCTTTCTTCCCTTACGCTTCTGAATACCACTCTCTCTTTTCTCTCCTCCTTCAGACCTCTCCTCCTCCAGGTCCTTAGCTCAGAGGTGGATGCCCTGCCCAGACAGACCACGGACCCTTCTCTTCCGCTATCTCACTTTGTCTCTCCAGATGATCTCACCCAGGACCACCCGGTGACCCCCAAATGCAAATCCCCAGCCCCCGTGTTCTCTCCAGAAACCCAGACTCCAGCTGTCACTGGACATCATCTCCACTAGACATTTCTAAAAGAACTTGCCAGAAGCAATTGCCTGACTTTTTCCCCACAAATATGTTACTCTCCCTGTCCTTCCCATCTTAAGACAGAGGCCCCTTCACTCACTCAATTTCTCAAGCCCCCCCCAAAGTGGAATTTTGTTTTATCCTTTTCCTTCAGCAGCCTTTTCAAGTCACTCACCTAGTCCCATGGACTCTGTCTCCCAGCGCAGATCACTCCAAAACATGATTGTTTCTCTCTACCACGACTGCCACCCTCCAGTCTAAGCCTCCAACACCTCCTTTCCTCTAGTAACCGCTTACCTCCTATAATCCATTTTCCAAGAGCAGCTAGAATAGTCTTTCCAAAACATTAACCAGATTACTCCTTTGCTAAATACCTTCCAGTTGCTCCCCCTCCCACTTATAAAACCCCAAATCGTCTCCTGGCCTCTGAGGCCCTAAAAGATCTAATGCCTCGGTCCCCTGTGAGCTCCTCCCCTCCTCTGCTCGCTTCCATCCTGCACTTCAGTCTCCCTCTCTTTCAGTACATTGTTCCTGCTTGTCTCACCTTAGCATCTCAGCCTGGAGTGACCTTCAAGTGGCCAGTTCTTCTGATCATTCCAGTCTTTGCTTCAGTGTTGAGAGAGAGAGAGAGAGAGAGAGAGAGAGAAGCCTCTTCTGACCCCTCAAGTCAAAGCACCACCCACTGCCTCTCTGTTGCCTCCCCCCACTTTAACTGTCTGTGTAGTACTTAGCACAACAAGATAGCTTTCTTAGTATTTGCTCATTGCCTGCCCCAACTCCAATGCAGTCACCATGACAGTGGAGGTCTTTTATGCCGTGCTCCCTGCGGTATTTCCAATATCCAGATGATGCTTCTTCAGTCTGACGCTCTCCCAACTGAGCTATTCCGGCCGCCCCTCCAGATGATGCTTCTTACGCGGCACAGTCATCATCTGACGAATGGCTGCAGAGCTCCTAGTGTCTGCTCCTCAGAGCTTGAAATGAAGCCCTAACAGTGGCTCTGTCCCTCATGCCAGCAGCCACGGAACCCTGACTCTCCTTTCTCTCACTCAGAATGTGCTTTCTTTCACCTCGTGATCCCTGAAAGGCAGCATCTCCACTTACAACCCATTTCACAGAACTGGAGTGCTGTGCTATACCACTTCTTACTTGTAAAAGTCACCCTGCCTAGCGTCTAAGGTGGGAGACCCACCCAGGCTGTTGGGCTGAGTCCCTGATACTTAATGTAGCTGCCCTCTGAGCTAATGTACTGCCTTCATAGCACCAGCTGGGATATTTCCAAGGCCGTGACTAGCACCAGCCTAATGCTACTGCTGTAAGGAACCCCTACCCTGGGACTAGATGCACTTCTAGGTTCACTGTTGAATCCAGACTCCCAGTTGCTCCCTCTTGGATACCGGGCTGGGACCAGTGCGTGTCTCTCAAACTATGTACTATAAGATATCAGTTGTTCCTTTCCATTCATTGCAGGCAATGCTTGTGTGAAATGCAACTTTAAAAACCAGCTACTAGAAAAATAAAATGGCAAAACCCAAAAACTTACCAAAATACATGACCCCATTTTTAATATTAGAAGGAAAGACATAAAAGTTCTGTCGGCTATCTATAGATATTTCTAAATGCTCACTGTCGATGTCTGTTCATGTCACATTCTGGTTATGCAGTTTCTGAACCAGCACAGGTCCTGGGACCACACTCTGATTGTCTGGCTGCTGTCCTCCTGCCAGGCTGTGTAGTTCACGCAATACCCTAGGTCTCTTCTGCCACGGTGAGCAGATCCCTTCCTCAAAACAACTTTTAAATACCACTTTATAAAACAAGTATTAAAACACCCACAATGTTATAGGCACTCTTGGGTACTTTCTCCAAAATAATCTAATCTTCTTCTTCCTGATCTTGGTCCAGATTCTGTCCAAATCACAGCACTTCCCTGTCCCTGCCTCTGTCTCCTTTAGACTCCTTTGTCTGCTCTCCTAAATGGCTATGGTAGTCCCTAACTTGTCTCCCTACCTCGGTCATCCCCTCTCCTTCTGTCCTACAGATTGTGTTCAGAATATCACATTTAGGCACATCTCTGATCATGTCCTTTCTCTATTCAATAACCCGCAAGAGTTAGAGTGAAGTCTCACTCCTTATCAGAGCACCTAAGAGTGCCCAGTGTCTGTCTCCACCCCACAATTCTAACCCTACTCCACTCCACTGCCTTTTTCCCTTCCACATAATACTGTCAAACTGGACACTTACTCCTCTTACTATCGTTTACCCCATACTTGGCTCCATCCTTTCTACTACCCCCCTTCTGCCATGGATTGAAAGTTTATGTCCCCCAAAAGTTCATGAGTTGAAGCCCAAATCCCCAGGGTGATGGTATCTGGAGGTGGGACCTTCAGAAGGTGGTTAGACTGAGGTGAGGTCACTGGGGTGGAGTCCCCATGATGGAATTAGTACCCTTACAAGGTGAAACAGGAGAGAGATTGCTCTCTTGCACTACAGACTGAAGACAGGAGAAGATGGCTGACTACAAGTCAAGAAGGCCCCACCAGACCCTCACTCGACTGGTCTTCTGATCTCAGACTTCCCAGCCTCCAGAACTGTGAGAAATAAATGTCTGTTGTTTAAGCCACCTAGTCTATGGTATCTTGTTATAGCAGCCCTTGCTAAGGGAAGCCCTTGCTAAGGGCTGCTTTCCCTTGCTCCATGCCAAGGGAAAATGCTATCCCTGAACCTTCCTGCCCTGTCTCCCATCTAGTGTGGGCTCTCCATCCTCTGTAGCCATTCAAAAGCACTAAGCTGTATGGCCGCAAAAATTGGTTTCTTTATCTATAAAAGGATGATAATATAACCACTATTGTTATTATAAGAACACATGCTGTAGGTTTTATAATATAAAATGTATACTTTATAATGTAAGATTTAAGAAACTGATCTGCTGTCTAAATGCTAATTTTAATTCTTTAGGTTGTATCAAATTACATAATAACACAATGCAGTCCTTCCCCCAACTCATGCTCATGCTGTTGCCCTATTTGAAATCTCTCTTACCTGTGACATATGTCCATGTGTTCAAGGTCACTTAAAGCTGTTCCTATTGTTCAGAATGTTCATATTGTCACGAAACTATTTTCCTTTTTTGTTTGTTTGCTTGTTTTTTAGGAAATTCTGTTTTTTTAATTTACATGGCACTGACCTATTGATAGGCTCACCCTGCAATGGCAGGATGGGATTCAAATCTTTTCTCCTTTTTCTCCTAATATTCTGAAGGTAGATAAACATTATGGCTAGCTAGTCCTCCTCCTTTTTTTTTTTTTTTTTTAAGTTCTGGGTGAAACAAATTGTACTACATTCATCAGGAAAGATCTACCTCTGGACTCTGTGTACACTTCAAGTAATTTTATTATGGGTTCAGTCTTCCTCTTGAGTAGTTTGCCTATAGGTGAAACAGCTAAATTATGAGGCTTTTTGTACTCCTCTGTTAGATCAGCTTGAAAATCTAATCATTTTTGAGAGGTGATGTATGTTACCATTATTTCTACTTTACTTAAATTGTCCCCTTGATAAATTATACTGAAAGGGTAATAACAGTTAGAAAGTCTACCAATGGCACCCAAGAGTCCTCTTCAGCCCATACCTGTCTGGTCCACTGCTGTGATCCTGTAGTGCCCAACATACAGGAAGAACTCAATAAATACTGAATGAATGAATGGAAAACAGTAAAGTGTTTGTCTTATACAATGGATCAGTACTTTAGCTATCTCAGAATCAGGAATGATTAGGAATTATAGCCCTTTAACTCTAAATCTAAATAATTAGACTGATTTGGTTTTTTGAATCCTTTAGTGTTTATTCAATTTTAGTAGGTTTCCCTAATTCATTTCTAAAATGGCAAGAACTGGTGGTACATATTATCAGAGCTTGCAAAATGGGATTTAAAGTATTTTCTAACCATCACAGAGTCACATACATAAATTTTCTTCAGGCAGGGGCACCAGGATGGCTCAGCCCCTTAAGTGTTTGCCTTCGGCTAAGGTCATGATCCTAGGACCTTGGGATGGAGCCCTGGGATGGGCCCTGGGGGGAACCTGCTTTTTTCCTCCCCTTCTGCTCTTCCCGCCAATTCGTGTGCACAAGCTGGCTCCCTCTCTCTCAAATAAATAAATAAATAAATAAAATCTTTTTAAAAAATTTCTTCAGAGAAATTTTGGAATTTAAATCCAATAGAAAATAATCATTAAAAATTTTTAATAATTGTATCCTTAAACAAATTACTTTCATCGCCACTGACTGAGGCGTGACGTTTTTCTAAGAGAACACTTTCTAAGACATATTTATTTTCCTGTTTTCTTTGATATTTCCTATGAAATTTCTTCTTAACTATTGTACATACAAGTAGCCCCTGTTTAAAGTCAAAATGGTAGAATGAGAAGTTTAATATGGACTGCATATTGAACAACTTATTTATAAGACTCTAGTATCTAGATATGGGGAGACATACAATAAGATATTTTCCATAAAAATTCAGGGTACAGCTTATAATGATTCACTCCCAGTAGCAGAACATGTGCCCGATTACCCAGTTAGATTTTGAGGTCCTTCAGGCTAAGAATCATGTTTTATTATCTATGTGTCCTCCAGAACAGGGCTCAGCACACAGTAAGTGATTAAGAACAAATAAACATCAACATCAACTGGGTATAAGCGCAACCAATGGAATGGGAGAAAGTACTTGTAAACCATATATCTAATAAGCGATTAATATCCAGAATACATAAAGAACTCCTACAACTCAACAACTAAAAAGCCACCAAAAATCCAATTTAAAAATGAGCAAAGGTCTTAAGTAGACATTTCTCCAAAGACATACGAATGGCCAAAAAGTTTATGAAAAACTGCTCAGTATCAGTAATCATTAGGGAAAGGCAAATCAAAACCACAATGAGACGTCACTTCATAACCCTGAGGATGGCCACAATAAACACACACACACACACACAAAGTAACAAGTGTTGGCAAGGATGTGGAGAAATTGGAACTCTTAGACACTGTGAGTGAGAATATAAAATGGTGCCAATGCTATGAAAAACTCCAAAAAATAAAAATAGAATCACCATATGATCCAGCAATCCTACTTCTGGGTACATATCCCCCAAAATTGAAAATAGGATCTTGAAGACATATTTCACATTCATGCTCATTGCAGCTTTATTCACCATTGTTAAGGGATGGAAGAAGTTAAATGTCCATCAACAGATAAATGGATAAAGAAAATGTGGTATATACATACAGTGGAATATTATTCAGCCTAAAAAAGGTAGGAAATTCTCTCAGGTGGCACAACATGAGGACATTATGCTAAGTGAATTAAGCCAGTCATAAAAAGACAAACACTACATGATTCCATTTACATGAGGTATCCAGAAAAGTCAAACAATTTGAAACAAAAGTAGAATGCTGGTTGCCAGGGTCAGCCTGGAAGGGAGAAAGAGGAGTTGTTTAATGGATTGAGTTTCAGTTTTGCAAGATGATAAAATTCTAGACATATGTTGCATGGCAATGTGCACACAAATAACAGTACTGTATTATGCACTTAACGGTACTAAAGATGTCATGTGGTTTGGCCATTAAAAACAAGAATATGGGGCCCCTGGGTGGCTCAGGGGGTTAAGCCAGGTCATGATCCCAGGGTCCTGGGATCGAGCCCCACATTGGGCTCTCTGCTCAGCGGGGAGCCTGCTTCCTCCTCTCTCTCTGCCTGCTTGTGATCTCTCTCTCTGTCAAATAAATAAATAAAATTAAAAAAAAAACAAGAATATGAATTTATACTTGTATATGTTCATGCTACAGTCAAGAAATATGCCAGGGACGCCTGGGTGGTTCAATCAGTTCAGAGGCTGCCTTCAGCTCGGGTCATGATCCCAGCATCCTCGGATTGAGTCCTACATTGGGCTCCTTGCTCGGCCGGAAGCCTGCCTGTCCCTTGCCTCTGCCTGCCACTCTACCTGCCTGTGTGTGTGCTCGTTCTTTCTCTCTCTCTCTGACAAATAAATAAACAAATAATCTTAAAAAAAAAAAAAAAGAAGAAGAAGAAGAAGAAAGAAAGAAACATTTGTGAGATATTTTTCCATGTGGCTACTGGAGTTTAACTTCTTAACCATACTTTTTTTAGAAACATAATCAAGAATTAATGTGTTTGAAAAAGGTACAGTGGTGCTCATTGGCCTGAACTCAAATGAATGAGAAAGCTAAACTAAAACCTGGTGGTGGTATTCTCACATTCTGCATTCTACTTTTATGAGAAATGGCAATTAAATAATAAATCAGCTCTTGCATTAGGCAACTTTAGAACTATCTGGGCAGCCAACTTAATTTCCTATATCATTTTTATTACAGCAGTGTACAGTAAAAATAGATTTCTATTATGATGGCCCTGGACTCTGAAGGATCTTGAGATGGTGAAAGCTCAAAGGAAAATTACACAAAGATGCACCCATTTTCTTACACATCACTTGGAAATATTTTATCTCTATCCCAAGTAAACCAAATACCACTTTAATATAAATGCTCATTTCTCCAAGCCCTCTGTATAAAAAATAACTATAGAGGATGATCTTTTATTTTCATAATTTTGTTCTTTGGTTAAAAATAAATGCGTCCTTCGACATCCTTTGTTTACTACTGATCTTAGAAATGTCTGTTTTTAATCATACCACCCGGTTCAATTTGGAATACTGTGTATCAATTATCCTCATCACTCGTTGGTCTTTCCTTTCATTCTGACATCTGTTAGAAGAAGCAGCTTGAGGAAGAGCTTCGCTATCAATTTTTCAACAAGAGCCTTCTGACTTGATAAAAAGGGATCACCTAAATTATGTCCTCATCAACTGTACCTAATACTTAGTTCAAGCATACTCCTGTTCTTGGCAGCCATTCTGTTAGTTCACCATGTTCTGTCCACCTTATTTAATGACTCATAAATGCTATATACACATACTAACCTATCTTATATGTGGATTTTATTTAGGCCTGCTACCAGTGCTCTCCTCTTTAATGTTTCTTGGTCTTCAACTCAAAAATTTTCAGAAATTACAAAATTAATAAAATGAATCAAAATATAAGTTGGACATCAGTTCCAAATCAAATGAATGGATGACCCAGCATCACACTAGTGGTTCCATTCTACTAAATATCCCCACTACAGGATTCAAAAAGATAGAAACCCCTTTATAACTTGAGACAACCCAATGAATCTCTTTTTGGGAAGAAAGTGGGTCAAAACTAGAAATTCACAGTTATTTTTGTTGAGATCTGAAAATAATACTCAACTCGAAAAGATAAATAAAACCGCACACACGCAAAATACAAAACAAGCTCTTACTCGTTTTTCACAAACCTTTCATTAAGTAATCATTTTAGAGGAGCAAATCTCCAGATACCATACAGATCAGCATCTACTCCTCTATTTTTCTACCATACCAGTATTCAGCAGTTTTTGTGAAAGGGTCATCAACTGTTGCCCTTGAAATGTTTTCTTTTTTGTCACATCTTGCTTGCCTGTGACAGGGTAATAAATACTATTCCACGCTAAGAAATAAGTGAGGAAGAGTTTGCCGTATTTTATTCCATGCTCAAACCAATACATTATTCTAAATCTCTGGGAATTAAAGAAGTAACAATTATTTCAGCATTAGAGCCATCTTGGATTTCTTGCATCCCACTGCCAAAACAAATTTGAATACCACAGGGAGAAGAATGTGACACATCCCATCAACTGGTTTCAAAAAATTACCTACCACCTCCTCTTTCACCAAAATCCTGGATTCTATCAGATTCTAAACTCATCACTATATAGAAAGTGAGTAATCAGTGAGATGCCCCAACTGCTATGTACAAAATGCAGCAATCCAACTCTACAAGCCTGTAAAGAAGGGGAAAGGATGAGGGGCTATACTGAGGAAAGTAAAATGATGCAGAATAATGTCAAGCAGATTTCATTAAGATAACACTACCTTTTTCAGTCTATGCTTCTTGACAGCAAGTACCTTTAATTAATTATTAATCAGTACTTTTTTTTTTTTTTAAACTTATCCCTGGGTAGATATAGATAGCATATGTATTTGCACTTCTTCCTCCGGTTGACAGGTAGCTATTGTTACAGATTTCCACCAATGGCAGGCAAATCACAGGGCTTAGGTTGCTTGTAGTCTAACACTCCCCATCTCACGGCACCATTGTCAGTCTGTCAGTACTGCCTCTTTGGCCCAATGGGATTCTAAGAGCTAACTAACAGTGGTGCAATGTCCCATTCTGTCACTGAAGAGACTACTGGCCAGCTCACAGCAATAGAATGCTGCCAACCATATATCTGCATGCCAAAAATTGGAGAGATTTTTTTTTAATATTGGCTCTAAACTTCCAGCTTTGCAACTTCAGTTTCTGCTAACAGCTAAGCTGCTCCATGCCAGAAGCAGATGAAAATAAATAAATAAATAAAAGCAACTGAAACCCAGAGGATAGTAAGTTGATAGAGCAATACAGGTGAAGGATATAGAATCATTAAGAAAAAAGGAAGAGTAAAAGAAGAAGAAAAAGAAGGGGGGGGTGGATTTTTTTTTTAAGATTTTATTTATTTATTTGACAGAGATCACAAATAGGCAGAGAAGCAGACAGAGAGAGAGGAGGAAGCAGGCTCCCTGCTGAGCAGAGAGCCCGATGTGGGGCTCGATCCCAGGACTCTGGGATCATGACCTGAGCCAAAGGCAGAGGCTTTAACCCACTGAGCCACCCAGGCGCCCCGGGGGAGAATGGATTTTAAGCTTTAAGAGAATGAACAGAGATGCTTATGATCTGGCCCCAGTGGGCCAGCTGCTGGACATTACTGACTGATCCAACCTACTTGGAGGATTCAGACAAGAGGGAAACCACACCTACATTCTGGCACGAGAGCTCTAAAATTCTACTTTCTTCCCGTATTGTTGTTTGTAGAGCCCAGTCACTCATCAGCCACTACCAATGACCTCCTGTAGACATAATCATGGTGCAGAAGCCAAACTCATCAACATGCTAATGAAATTATTCCATCAAGATTTTTATATTTAATCTGACTTTTTTTTTCAGTCTTCATACCAAAGATGCTCCTTCTCAGAAGAAATATGTTCTTCTTGTCCCTTTAAGTACAAGGGAAGACCATTAACTCAATATAAAATATTATATTGAAAATTCTATAGAATTTTGAAAGAAAACTGGATGTTTTAATTGAAGTGGAGAGGTTATAACCCTGGGTACGTTCCCATTCACAGAGGGACCTGAGATGACATGTCACTGGCCCAATCTTTCAGTCCAAGTTCTTCCTCTGTAAATTAGGAATTGTACAACTCATGTCACACAGATCACTGAAAGGCTTAGTAATACACTAAATTCTACTTATGACGTACTAAGACTTCATTTGCCTATGATGCTCCCACAAACCCACCTCAGATATCAAAAAAGCTGCTGAAGAAATGAGATTATGTAGAGTTTTATATTCGTCCAGGTGTTTCTTTAGTATTTCTTTAGTATTATCTCATGACAAGAGCAGTAAGACAAGTACTATAAAACATGTTTTACAAATGCAGAAACCAAGCCCCCGGGAGATGTGCAGCTCTGCCCCCACGCCACGTGGCTAGTTACTGGCTGAGAAATGATGACAGCCAAGTCTCCTCAGTGATCTTTTTATTCTGGACTCTAAGATTCATTAAATATCAATTTGCACAGAATCAATAAGAACTTGTAATCAAGCAAAGATAAATGAACGACTGCATCACGCTTTTTTCCAATTTGATGAGGGATATTAATATTTAACATACTCTGCTTAAAAATTTAAACATCCAATGCCAAGATATTTACGATTCAAAAAACCACAGGTGTTCGTGAAGACTAGGAAACCTATAGAGCATGTAGTAAGCCAACATCTTCTTGATTCAACTTTTGGCCACTGTCTTTTAAATGTAATATTTTGGAAGGTGTTATCCTAAGCTACAACTCAAAGGAAAGTAGAATCTTGACTTTGTATTACCAACTCCTGTCTCACTCCCAGTGAATTGCTTCTTGTTTGCTGATAAAAGGAAACATACTGAAGTACCCACAAATAAGCTAATGTACATGTTAAAGTCTTTGCAAAGGACCGGAATGGTTTGGGATTTGTTATACCTGAATTAAACCATACTCCATCTTTCAGCTCCTATTTCTGTGCATATTTTGTGCTCCTACTATAGCTTTAAGCCCCATTGAGTTCTATGTGAATTCCCCCATAGCTCTATGGGGACTCTCGGCCACCCAAAACTGTGCTACACAGAAACCTGTACGAACAGAGCGACCTTAAGAGTTACCCGCACACATGCACCAAAAAAGCGCACACGCACTTAAATAAAAACACACAAAACCAATCCTCGGGGTTTTTTAAGTGTCAGCTCTTCAACCATTTCAAGTTCCTTAAGTAGAAAAAGTCGCCTCCACGGAACAGTTGAGTCAGGGGCACCCGGGGCCCCATCTTCACGTCAACCTGTGTTTGCAGCCTAAAAAGCCTCGTCCTTGATCCATTCACTGCGCAGATTCCAGCACTGGAGGCGCCGGCGATCTGCGCTCGCCTCCTCTGGCTTTAGCCCGCCTTGGAATCACCGGGCCCCTCCTGCTCACACCCTTCTCGCAACATTTTTGCACTTTGCCTGGGTCTGATCCAGGCCTCCAGCCTCCCGTTCCCTGGTCTCAGCTTGGACGAGTCTGAGCGGCAACTGGAGCGTCAGACAGAAGTGGGTCCCCTCCTGCCCGCCCGGGCTGTCGCCACGACTCACTCCATCCCTTCGCGTGGAGGCTGGAGACATCCGGCCGCGGCGGGCGACAGCGCGAGGCCGGCGACTTCTTCGCCATCCCCGCAGCCCCGCGTCTTCCCGCCTCCGCCCGCTCCACCCTTGGGTCCCCCCTGTTCCCTGGGCGCAAAGCTGGGGTCCGAGTGGGTAAGGGGACCGAGGCAACACGCGTGTGCGAGGGTGTGAGTGCAGACACACGGCAGCCGGGCGGCAAACCCCGCCTCTCCCCTAACTCCCGCCTCGGACCAGCCGGCAGCCCGGGCGCCCCAGGGCTGCCCGCTCTGGGACAAAGCTGCCACGGCCTCCCAGCAGGCGCGGGGCGCGTCGTCGCCAGGTCTCCTCAGTGTCCCTCGGCCGCGACTCCGTCCCAAGGGGCCTCAGGGCCGCTGGGGGTCCGGCGAGACCCCGGGCCCGGCTCCCGCAGCCCTCGCTCGGCGCCCCCGCCGCCGCTCACCTGTTCAGCACTTTGCGGATCCTCTGGCGTACGCCAGCCCTGGAGGAGGCGGACAGGCTGCCGCCGCCGCCGCTGCCCTCGGCCGGCAGGTTCTCGATGGTGGTCACCACATGGTTCGGCGGGGCCGGCGGCGGCGGCTGCAGCTGCTGCTGCGGCGGCTCGGGGGGGATCATCGCGGCGGAGGCGGCGGCGCGGCGGCGATCAGAACCCAGCCGGGCGCATCGTGCGCCGGCTCGGAGCCCGGGAACGCGCAGAGGACCCGGCCGGGCGGCCGCGGCCCGGGAGGCGGTGCTGCCTGCGAAGCGGCGAGGCCGGGAGGTACCCGCGGCTACGGCCGCCGCCGCCGCCGCCCAGCCCGCCACTCACTCCTCTCCCGTCCTGGTGCGCGCCCCCTTTCTCCGCCGCCGCCTTCTCCCGCCCCGGCTCTTCCAGAGCCGCTCCCCAAGTCCTGGCACACCCCGCGAAGTGGCCGCAAAGGGGGCCGCGCGCGGCCGCCGAGCTGCCCGTCGGCTCGGGAGAGCCCCGGGAAGAGAGGGGATGGGGCTCCGGGCTTTGCCTTCTCTCCCGGCGCCCAGGTCCTCTCCGGGCGAGCGGCGCAGTTGTGCTGGCGCCGCCTCAGCCTGTCCCCCGCTCGCTCGGAAAGCTGCCGTCTGTGTCTCACGGAGTGAGAGACCGAGAGTGAACCCGGAGAGCCGGGCGGGGGCGCCGCGGCGGCGGCGGCGGCGAAGGGGGGCCAGGGCGGGGACACGCGCGCTCCGTCTTCGCCAGAGGGCGCTCCCGAGGCGCATCATTGCCGCGACCCTCCTCTCCCCGGTCCACCGGAGGCCCTGCCTAGCTCGGGGTTGCGAGGATTTGTTTTGTTGTCTTTTGTTTTGTTGTCTTTTGTTTGTTGTTCGCGTGAGGCTGGGGATAGGCCCTTCCCCTTTAGTTGGAGGTGACTACCCGCTCCTGCCGCGACACCGCGGAACCTTAGCACCACCTTCCCGGGACAGCGCCGGGACGCGAAGACAAGGCGCTGGTCCGGAATTAAAAACCCAAACTCCAGTATCCTATTACCCCAACACTCACCGTAATGGGCCTGGAGGAAATTGGAGGAGAAGCAACTTCGCGCAAAGAATTCATTCTGGAAACTGGAAAAAGCATGTCAGACCAACTCCACGTCTGCAGCTTGTAGGGCTGTGAAGGAAACATAGGCAGATTCGACTTCCAATTGTGCCTCTAAAACTTATTAGCAGAGATTCCCTAAGCAATTTATGTACTTACATTCTGAGACACATCCTCCTTTGTGCAACGGAGGCTTTGCGTCTTTCTCCCCGTGGTGTAGTAAGAATTAAATGAGGCAAAGCACCCAGCAGGGGGCCCTGCGGGCTTCTTCAAGGGGTCTCTGACCAGAGGATCTGCACCCCCAAAGGGGAAAGCCCCTGAGAACCTGGCACAGAAACCTTAGACCTAAACAAGACCGTATTTCTTTCAAAGGAAACCTGGTTTCCTGTCCCAGGCATCTCTTACACCGATTGCTCCAGATTCCAGTTAATAACTGACTCTTAAGGGAGTTCTATTTTTCACATTTTCCTTTATCTAGACTGTCTGGATAGGGATCCTACTGTGGAAAATGATAGGCATTTTGAAATTTTTTCCACTTTAGTCAGCGTGTGGAATTATTGGCCCTGAATATGGTTAAAAGATAAGTATGTCTACAGAACGGCATGCTAATATCGCCACTGAATCCAAATGCACAAATAAAAAATACTGGTGATTTGCCAAGGAGAGTGGGGTTGGAGAAAAAATAACATTCGAGAAAGGAATGGACTATGTCTGATTAACCCAAGGGAGAGGGGAGGATGAAAAGATGGGATTCATTGTTTGGTTAAGAAGTTGCCACCCCTTTAACAATATTGGGAGTTCTTTTTTTAATTATCAAAAATTTGAGGAAACAGCTGTCCAAAAAAACTCTCCAATCTACATTCCAATTTATGTAAAACCCGGTTACTACCTGAAATATCCCTGAGGTCTTTTTTCTACAAAACTTAACCCAAATTAGAGCATTTTCCCTTTTATAATTAACATGCTGCCCTGTTCTTTCTCAAGAACCCTTTACTCAGATTTTTCCACCTTAGTTTTGTACCAGATACTCTGAAGAATTGTTGCAAATGGGATCAAAGCTTGTAACCTCATGGGCGATAAGATTCTAATAGTTCACAATGAGTTTGCCCTTGGGGGACCCACCTAATGGGGGCAATATTAATCAATGCACTTCATCTCAACCTGGCAGCAAATCGTGGTAGGAATCTCTCTATTAAAACAACATTTGTGGTTATTTCACATGTGTGCCTTGAATGACTGGTTGCTTGAGTGCCCTCTTCCTTCACATTTGGCCTCTTTCCTTTTGAATGTTTCTGGCACATCACAACTCAGGGCTGTGTCTGCACTTCAGTGTCCGCGTTTGTGTCTGGTCATTTCTCTAGTTGGACTGTTGAACCCAAATTATCTAACTCTCCACTGAGTCAGGAGGGAAGAAAGCCAGGATGGGAGAGGAACAAGATGAGAGATGAAAAATTTCAATCCTGCTGTTAAGAAGAGACCTAATGCGGGTGCAAGCCTTGGGTTTTCATTCTTCTTTCTTGTGAAGGGGTTACAGTCTCAGGCCCATTCTTGTCTTCCAATTCTGTGCTTCATGCTTGTCTCCTAAAAAGTAGCAAAATAGCATTTGAGAGGTAAGTAGAACAGCTGTTAAAAGGACACATGTCTGAGTGGCCGTTTGATATGGAATTAAACAAAAGAGATATGTGGAAGGCCTACTTCCCTTTCCCCTGCTGCCTCCTGGGCCTCAAAATCCATCTTCCATGAGCTCGGAACTAAAGAAAAGGGGATAAAGGCAATAAGCTGTGGGTCTGTATGCAGTTTTTTAGCTGGAGCATGTGGATTCCAGGAAGGTGCTTACTGTTCAGTTCATCCCTCTTTGACCAGGTGTGGTTAGTGTTGACCATGGCAAAATTTCCATTCCACTCATACTATTTACATCATCTGATTTTCACTTAAACAAGTGCTAGCTCCGTTGGATTCTTCTAGGAAGTAGAAGGTGACTATCAGCTACACCCTCTTTAAGGGTGCTCATTTTAAAGAGAGTTCCTCTCAGGTAGGGAAGAGAAGGATTTGGCCTGTGTCTCAGTCCTCACAGTCACCAGGCATTTTGTCTCCTCTGTTTTGCAGGGACTGCACCTGTGTGTTGTACTGGGTAAAAGCTTTACTGTCGTGCTCCAGAAGTAAGTGACGATTCTCTCCAAATTGCTGAGCAGTCGCCTGGAATTGCTTGCGCTGCTCCAAATGCCCAGTGGCCCATCTGCTCTTCCCATGCCACTCTCTTACTCTTTTTCTTTCTCTCCTAAGTCTTTTTGAATCTACTCAAAACATGCTACATGGCATCGAGAATGAAAGGGCAACCGAGTTTTGATTCACGTGATTGAATTCACACAGGAGAGAAGAAAGCAAAGCTGGTGGGAAACTTAAAGAGATGGGAAAGGGAAAGGAGAAGAATGTGTAGGTCTTTACATTTATATCCGAGCAATGGATAAGATAATTGGGAAGTCAAATTGCCAGAACCTCATCATTACAGTCTGTGGACAGTATGCACAGAGCAAGGAAACAGACAGTAAGCAAGAGGTATCAAGGACTGCTCTCACATTTTACACCCCTCTTCTGTTTATGTAATTTTTTCTTTTGTGTTTTGTAAATGTTATCTCATTGGGGGGAAACTCTGAATACTGTCTGTAGGTTTATAATTGACCTTTCCTGATAAGAGACCTGGAACACTAGAGACGGAGATAAGTGTTATTAGTTGTGAATAAGGCCTAATTTTCCAGGGTCACACTACATTACCATAGCTTAAAAATGTCTAAGTATTATTTGCCAAGCGTTCCATTTCCAAAAGCATAGAATAGCATATCTCTGTCATGGTGACATGGTAAGTCCTTGACAACAGAAAGCTTGCCTTATTCAGTAAGGGCACTGATAGTATCAGTTTCCTCGTAATTATCTTAATATCTCAAGACATATATATACACATATATATATATATATATTTATCTCAAGACATTATATATATATATATATATATATATACACACACACACAAATATGAGAACGATTCCTGTATTTGTCTGCTTAGGCTGCTATAACAAATGTCATCAACTTAACAAACATTTATTTCTCAGTTCCTGGAAAGGCCAAGATCAAGGCACCAGTATAGTTGGTGTCTGGTGAGAGCCTTCCTCCTGATTTGCAAATGTTCACCTTCTTGCTGTGGAGAAAGACCACCATCTCTCTCATGTCTCTTATAAGGGTACTAATACCATTCGTGAAGGCTCTACCCTCATTACCTAATTATCTCCCAAAGGCCCACCTCCAAATACTATCACACTGGGGATTCAGGTTTTAACATATAAATTTGGGTTAGGAGGAGGTGGACACAAACATTCATTTCATAGGAATGTTCCAAAAACACTCACTGGGTTTTTTTGACAGTATATATGATAATTTATTATTTTGATTTGTTGGAGTATTAATATACAAATTTACATACAGCTTTAAGAAAACATAATGGAGGGGCATCTGGGTGGTTCCGTGGGTTAAAGCCTCTGCCTTCAGCTCAGGTCATGATCCGAGGGTCCTGGGATCGAGCCCCACATCAGGCTCTCTGCTCCATGGGGAGCCTACTTCCCCCAGCTCTGCCTGCCTTTCTGTCTACTTGTGATCTCTGTCTGTCAAATAAATAAATAAAATCTTAAAAAAAAAAATCAGTAACATAATGCTTACGAGTTTAATCAGAGATTCAGGGATATCAATTATCTCTGAATAGGGTAGCAAAATCCTCAAATAAACCTCTTTTATCCTTTTAAACTGATGACATCAATAACCTCTCCCTCTAAATTTTTAATACACAAAAATATTAATGTAAAAGTTTTGGTAAAATTGTAGTAAATTTATATACTGACTTGTCAGTGAAATTTATACACTACTTGTGCAGAATTTATATACCAACTTGACATTGACTAGGTGGGAATTTACATACTGTCTTGTCAGTGACCAGCTGAGAAGAAACTATGATTGAGTAGAATTCTAGCATGTTATAGTAGAAATTGGAGCCAAAGAAATCTCAGTTACAAATTCAGCCCTATTGACTTGGCTTGTTTCATTTTAATCACTTCTTAAAACTTTCTGAGTAACAGTTTTCTAATCAATAAAAATGAGGAAAATAATATATACTCTACAAGACACACACAGACTAGCAATAATATATACAAAGAATCTGGCATAACAGGTATTTAAAAAAATAATTGATCTGGATTTGGATATGATGGAGTGGATGGCATTAGAATTAACTGTCCCCATCAATAATTCTAAAAGGTATATTAAATATTAGACAGTAGTCAATGTAAGGCCATGATCCTTTAGAGGAAAGAAATATATAAGAAATGAAACACATTAGGACATTAGGTGAGCCCAATATTCATCTCAGCTTTACGCTGAGAAATAGTGCCCAATCAGAGAGTGGTAGTTTCACTGGGTAGAGACAGATCCCAGAGTTTAGAATTGCAAAGACTGCTGGGATTTGCTCGGGAGGGTTCTAGAAAGGAGGAACCTAAGAGAAGGAGGGTAAAAACTCAATGTGAAAATTGCACACAGAGTCAACTCTTGAGAATTACATGTACACGCAAAACTCTAGGCCCAGCAAAGAAAGCTGGAGAGCTGGACAGAGATTTCAGAGGGAGCACAGTGTTGGGAGGGCAGAGGTTGGTAATTAATTCCAGTGATTATACAGAGTATTTGATGAACTCCCAGGCTTTGGGTAGAGACTCAAAAAAAGGCTATACCCTAAGTTTAAGGACCATGTCATGGCAGTAAGAGCTATGCTCTAGGATGGAGAACTCTTCCTAAGAGAGCCAAAAACCAAACCTCAACAGGACAGAGTTGACCGAGTTGATGATTGCCTTCTGTATTAAAATTTGATGTTCTGTTGAGAAAGAAAGATACCATCATCCAAAATCTCTATTGCCTATACTCACAACATCCAGCAAGTAGCCAAAAATTACTACAAAAATTACTACAAATATAAAGAAGCAGGGAAAAAGTTACTAATGTTCTCTTTAAAAAAGTAAGCAATAAATATTATAGACTTTATAGGCTGTACAGTCTCTGTTGCAACTACAATGGTGGTGCAATGTGAACGCAGGCATTGGCAATAGGTAAATGAATATGGCTCTGTTTCAATAAAAGTTTATTTACTTGCCATTTGCAATGACATGGATAGAACTAGAGAGTATTATGTAAGTGAAATAAATCATTCTGAGAAAGAAAATCATCACACGATCTCACTTATATGTGGGATTTAAGAAACAAAACAGAGGATGATAGAAGAGGGGAAAAAATAAAACAAGATGCAATCAGAGAGGACGACAAACCATAAAAGACTCATAATCATAGGAAACAAACAGGGTTGTTGGGGGTAGGGGAATGGGGTAACTGGGTGATGGACTTTAAGGAGGGCATCTGATGTAATGTGCACTGAGTATTACATAAAACTGATGAATCACTGACCTCTATCTCTGAAACTAATAATACATTATATGTTAATTGATTTAATTTAAGTAAAAAAATTTTAAAACTTTATACATAAATGCTGAAGTTTAAGTTCCATATAATTTTCACATGTCAAGAAATATTCCTTTTTTGTTTTTTTTAAGCCAGTTAAAAATGTAAGACCTATTCTAGATTTGGCTGTATAAAAACGCTAATATTGATCAGAAACATAGATGTAAAAACGCTCAATAAAACATCGGCAAACCAACTCCAACAACATACAAAAAGGATTCTATACCATAACCAAGGGAGATTTCTCCTAGAAACACACAAGGTTGGCTTCACATCTGAAAATCAATTAATGTCATACACCATATTAATCAAATAAAAATAATTTTTCATAAGCATTTGACAAAACCCAACACACATGCCTGATAAAATCTTTCATAAAACTGTTCATAGAAGGGAACATCCTGAATCTGAATGATCATCTAAAAAGAAAAAAAAAACTACAGTGAAAACCATATTTAATATTTAAAAACCAAATGCCCCCCCCACTTAGGAATAAACCAAGAATATCTGTTCTCACCATTTCCACTCAATGCTGTATGGAGGATTTAGCCAATCCAATCAGCAAGAAAAAGTATTTAAAGGCATCCAGATAGGAAAGATAAAGTAAAACTATCTCTATTCACAGATGACATAATCCTACACATAGAATATCTTAAGAAATCTAGAAAAAACAAAACAAAACAAAACAAAACACTACTACAACTAACATACAAATATAGCAAGGTTGCAGAATATCAGATAGATATACACAAATTAATTGTATTTCTGTGCATTAGTCATGAACATAACTAAAAATGAAATTAAGAAATAATTCCATTTACAATAGTATCAAAAAGAATAAAATCCTTAGGAAAGAGATGTAACAAAGGTAGTACAAGATGTATACATGAAAAATGCTTGGCACAAAGTCTGCTTGAGAATTTTTCCCCCTCCCTCTGCCTCCGCCTCTTCTCCCCTCTCCCCACCATTTGCACTCCCTCTCTCTCTGAAGTAAATAAATAAAAATTAAAAAAAAAAAAAAGAAAAGAAATGGACATACAAGCAAATCAGGAAGAAAACATATGTAAAACACACGTCCAGTGAAGAATATATACTGGTCCAGGGTATATACAGATAAACAGGTCCAGGGTATATAAAGAATTCTTACAACTCATTAAGCAGCAAGGAAACCATTCAAAAATAGGCAAAAGATTTGAATACACATTTTACCAAAGAAGATGTATGAATGGCTAATTAACATGTAAGAAGATGCTTAACATCATTAGTCAGTAGGGAAATGTAAATTAAAACCACAATGAGATATCATTTCACACCCACTAGGATGCCTATAATAAAAAAGACAATTATTAAGGTTGGCAAGATGTAGAGAACAGAAGCACTGATTCACTGCTGCTGGGAATATAAAATGGTGAACCACTTTGAAATATAGTTTGGCTGTTTCTTAAAAAGTTAAAAATAGATTTACCATATGACCTAGAAATCTCACTTCCAGGTATCTACCCAAGAGAAATGAATATGTCATATACCCACACAGAGATTTGCAATAAATGTTTGAAGAATCATTATTCATAATAACCCCAAATTAGAAAAAAATTCAAAGTCAATCAACAGTTAGTCAATGGAACAGCCAATCAACAATTGTCAATGGATAGACAAAAATATGGTATAGTCATACCACAAACTATTACTCACCAGTAAAAAAGAACAAACTACTGATATATGCTGAGATGAATGAACTTGAAACACGTTCTGCTAAGTGAAGGAAGGCAGACACAAAGGACCACATAACATAAGATTCTACTTGTAGGAAATGTTCAGAACAGGCAAATCTATGGAGATAGAATGTAAACTATTGGTTGTTTGGAACAAAGGTGAGAAGGTCAGATGAACAGCAAATAGTAGGCTGCTCTCCCAAGCTGGTGGTTGCTACCGGCAGAGTTCAGAGGTATACTGAGGGAGGTAACAGGATCAGCAGCTACAAGGCAAAGTGGTAGCCATCCACTACCAGTCTGAAATGCTGACTTTCCACCCTTCCAGTGGAAAGCCCAACCATACAGACATCTTGCTCATAAACCTACAGTATATTTCAGAAGTGGAAATAATTAATTACTGAAGAGAAACCCCTTCTCCCCTAGCTGTACTCAATGTTGGTAGGCTTGCCAGCAAAACACAGATAGAAAAAGAGGAGAAGCTGAGCCAGGCCTATGCAACTAGTGCTGGTGTCTTCCCAGAGGGCCAGTAGCTCTTCGAGACCTCACACAAGACCTTTAAAGACTGTAAGTGGCAAGGAAAAAACATCATAGTCATGGAAGAAGTTGTTATATACCCCCCATCCCAAGTGGGAAAAGAAACCATAAAGGCAAAGAGCTATGTATGCAAGATACTTTAGAAATGTGGAAAAGTATTTAAAAATATTTTAGGGACGTGGACAGTCAAAAGATACTGCAGCATTCACAAGCCCAGCAACCACAGAAGGAGGTCACCCTTTCATCCAAAGTCCACACACATAGAGGACCCACAGCATCCAGCCAACGAGGTAGGGTGATTGCTTTAGTGGAGGTAGGCGGGGGACAGGGAAGGGATCCTCAATTTCCTGCTGGCTCTTGTTAACAAAGGGTCTTTCCAGATCTTAAACTTGAACAAAGCACCCAAAACAAGGAGCAAGAGAAAAATTTAAAAGTTGGGGGGAAAAACCCATAAGTAGTAAATAAATAATACATAATGAAATAAAACTGATTTATGATGATTATTGCATAATTAGATAAATTTAGGCATGACATGGGTGAATTTTATGATATACAAAATATGCCTTAATAAAGTTGAAAAACATCACTTATATTCTCAGGAAGTAAAAGAATATTTTGAAAACTTCAAATAGGAACAGAATGACACACATGCAAAAAATAAAATTCAGAAAACAAAATAAACATTCAGAAATTAAAATGTTTGAAGGAGGAATGAAGAACCCAATAGATGGTTTGCAAGGTAAATCTAACAAATTCATTTAGAAATTTATTTTTAAAATAGAGGAAAATAGAGAAAAAATGGTAAGAAAATCAGAAAGTCAGTTAAGGGGGGGGTCAGCATTTGAAAAATAGGTGTTCTTCATAAGAGAACAGAGAAATGGGAGGAAATTTCCATGAAATAATGCAATGATGTCTTAGAACTAAAAAGTATGAGTTAAGAGTCTAAAAAGGCCAAACAGGATAAACAGCACCAGTACCTTATCATGTAAGTCCAATAATTTGGAGACAAAGAATTAAGTTTCCAGAGAAGAAAAAAAAAATCCAGAATGGTAAGGGTCTTTTTAATAGCAACAATGGAAATTAAAAGACAGTGGGCCATCTTCAGAATGCTGAAGGAAAATTATTTTCATTCTTGGATTTTATATCCAGTCAAATTGTCAATCTTCTATGAATATAGGTAAAGATATGTTCAGACATAGAACGTCTTGCAATATTTACCTTCCATTTACCTTTTATGGGGAAGCTACCTGATGTATTCCACCAAAACTAGAGTCTAAATGAAGAAGCAGAACTAAGAACAAAGAGATCCAACACAGAAGAGAAGCAAAGGGAATACCTGTGATGATGCTGGGAGATCTCAAAACTACAGGTGTGCACAAGTCATTGAGGACAAATATTTCACATTGGAAAATGCCAAAAGACTCTGGGAGAGTCCTTCTCCCAGATGAAATTGACAAAAACAAACAAAACCTAATGCATCTTAACTCTTGAGAGTAAATTTAGACAACTAGTAGAAAACTTGTAATTGAATTTAACAAATAAAAAGAAATTTTAAGAAAATGGCAATTATTAACATCAGCAATAACCAATAGTTGTTCAGGCAGGAGAAGAAATTGGTTACAGTTCATTAACTGTCCAAGCTCTTAACAGCGTTTGTTGAGTCACGACAATGCAGACCCTGAATTTTGATCTAGATAAATGTATAAATGATGAGAGAATGAAATGGTATATATGCATATTTGGGGACAGTAAAAAAAAAAAACAAACCCCACAGTTTCCATAGTGAGAAATCAATAAAAGAATCAACTAAGAGAGTGGAAAGTGATTGCCTGTGGTGAAGGGCAAAATAGTAGAGAGGGAAACGGAACACTACTGTTTTACCTAACAAACCTTACAGATGTGACTCTTCAAACCATGGGTAGGTATAAATTTGACCAATGATAAATAAAGAAATAGATAAATAGATAGATAGGGTTTTTTTTTCTTGTTTTGTATTGTTTTGTTTTTTTCAAAAAGAAAGAAAAGTATAGAAGTGTAACCCTGACACACTGAGTTCTTAGTGTTGCCAAGACACCTTCCTGAGCAGATTGCAACTAAGGCAGAAGGCTAGGGACCATTGTCAAGATCTGCAACAGTTTCTTATTTAAGCTAACAAATAATTCTCACAGTATATCTACAAGTAGATTCATTAATTTGCTAATTATGTTTCCATTCTATAGAGATATCTATCATTTCCTCATTGATAAACCTTCAATTCCCCAACAGATTAATCCAGCCACAATCCAACAAACACTATCTTGTCAAGTTGAAATATAGCAGTAGAATATTAATAAACAGTAAGAAATCATTATTTTCTCATTAACATACTTTGGCATGAAAGTGGGGAGGGAAGATAGTAAATATGGTGGGGTTTTTTTCAGTTTTCAAATCAAAAGTTAAACATGGACATGGTCGAGTTTATTCATTCAGCTGGATATAGTAGACTTTCCCTGTCCCTGTAGGGTTGTACAAGTCAATGAGTTGCTAAAAGTCAACGGGAATAAGTTATCTTACATTGGCTATCTTTCAACATTGAATTGTCAAATATTGAAAAGGCAAATAACCTACTTTCAACCCAATAACAACTTCTCTTCTATTTCTAAACTCTATTTTTAAATCATTTCTGCTTATTCTTTCTGAAATATATATGAAAATATGGTTGTGATATTTCTGTTTACCTGGAAACCCAAGTGAGCTCCCAATTTTGTACCTAATGCTAGTTTGTTATTTTGTGACTCCAACTTGAACATACCATATTCTCTGCTTAATTTTTTTCAAATATTTTATTTATTTATTTGACAGAGAGGTCACAAGTAGGCAGAGAGGGAGGCAGAGAGAGAGAGAGAAGGAAGTAGGCTCCCTGCTGAGCAGAGAGCCCAATGTGGGACTGATCCTAGGACCCTAAGGTCATGACCTGAGCCAAAGGCAGAGGCTTCCCACTAAGCCACCTAGGCACCTCTTTTTTTTTTTTTTTTAAGATTTTATTTTTATTCTCTGCTTATGAATAAGTTTCATGAAGGCAAAAAACCCTACAGAAGGCCATTTTTTTTCCATGGCAAATTCAGTTAGAGTTGAACTTTGCAAGGTCATAAGACCCTGTAAGCATTAGCTACTTGTGTATTTATTCAGTCCTAAAATAATGTCTCTGTCACCCAGCACTGAGGTTTATACAATTCAGAAATAATAAATAGCATAAAACTTCTATTTAGAACCAATAAAAAGGCCGTAGATTTCTGAAGAGATCTCAAAATATGAATATTATCAAGCCTTAGAAGCCAGCCAGCACACTTGCATCAACACTCTCTTGAGAAAAACCAGTTCTACTGCATTTTTAAGGACATATCCAACTGTGAGTAGCTGAAAACCTTGACTCAGATTGGCTCAGACAATAGGAAATGTATTGTTTTGTATAAAAAAGTCTAAGCATGGGGCAGGAACCAGAATTAGTTAACAGTGTCTCAAATGTGTGATCATAGACCTATTTTCTTCTTTTTTTAAATTTTTTTTAATAAACATATAATATATTATTAGCCCCAGGGGTACAGGTCTGTGAATCACCAGGTTTACACACAGGTTTACTTCACAGCACTCACCATAGCACATACCCTCCCCAATGTCCATAACTCCACGACCCTCTCCCTACACCCCTACACCCTGGCCACCCTCAGTTTGTTTTGTGACATTAAGAGTCTCTTTTGGTTTGTCTCCCTCCCGATCCCATCTTGTTTCATTTATTCTTCTCCCACCCCACTAAATCCCTGCCCCCCTGTTGCATCTCCACTTCCTCATATCGGGGAGATCATATGATAGTTGTCATTCTCCGAATGACTTATTTCACTAAGCATGATACCCTCTAGTTCCATCCACATTGTCGCAAATGGCAAGATTTCATTTCTTTTGATGGCTGCATAGTATTCCATTGCATATATATACCCTATCTTCTTTATCCATTCATCTGTTGATGGACATCTAGGTTCTTTCCATAGTTTGGCTATTGTAGACATTGCTGCTATAAACATTCGGGTGCACGTGTCCCTTCGGATCACTACGTTTGTATCTTTAGGGTAAATACCTAGTAGTGCAATTGCTGGGTCTATTTTCAACTTTTTGAGGAAACTCCATGCTGTTTTCCAGAGTGGCTGCACCAGCTTGCATTCCCACCAACAGTTTCTCCACATCCTCACCAGCATCTGTCATTTCCTGACTTGTTAATTTTAGCTATTCTGACTGGTGTGAGGTGGTATCTCATTGTGGTTTTGATTTGTATTTCCCTGATGCCCGGTGATGTGGAGCACTTTTTCATGAGTCTGTTGGCCATCTGGATGCACAGACTTATCTTCTTTCCATCTCTCTCTACCAGCCTCAATGAGCTGGTTCTGCCCTCAGGTTGGCTCCCCTCAGGGCTGCCAGAATATTGCATTTCTGAATGTCATGCCCAAATACACCAACAACCAGAAGAAGAAAGGAGCCATGTCTTCCTTTCCAGAAACCCACGAGCAGACTTCTTTCTTACTCATTGGTCATAATTGGGTCAAATACTGGTTCTGGACTACAGAGGCAAGGGGAGGGACATTACCATGATTGGTTAAAACTAAACATCTGAGATTAAAGGTTTTTACAGAGTCAGCCACAAAGACAACTATCTTTACCTCCCAGACTCTTTCTCCTGTTATTCTACTCTTTGACATCCCAACCAAGTTTTCCCATGTGTTCTCTGAGAAAAAAATAACCAACTGTATCGTGTTGGAAACTATTTATAATATCATTTTTTTCTCTTCTCTCTCCTATACATCAAACTTCTTCCTTGTCCTATAGATATTCAAGCATACGCAAGTCTCTCCCACCTAAAAAAAAGATGCCTTCTTGACATCCAGATGGCCAACAGACACATGAAAAAGTGCTCCATATCACCACTTCTAAAAAACTACATCTTTTAAACCCAAGACATCATATTTGACAACTTTTTACTTCTGTCATCTACAGATCTGCTGCCAATTCCCTTCATTAAGTGATCATTTTCATGTCTGACTCACTGTTTCTCCTTCTACCATTTTCTATGACTACTTTCATTTAAATATTCAAATAAAGAGTTACCAAATGTCTCAATAGCTCTATTCCTTAGTTCCAAGGATCTCTTCGTCAACTCTTCTTCAACTCCCATGGTCCTTATCACAAAAAGCTGAGCGCCTTCTGAAATACGCATATCAAAATATCCTATTCCTATTTCTGACCATCACCTCTACCATTTCTACCACCCTTCTTTCATTACATGCTTACTCCACAGAGACCACAGAAGCCACTGGGGAGCGCTCCCTCAGTTTCCCACACTGATCTCACAAATTTATCTCTTTTGTTCCTTCTTACCTTCCAGAAGGGAGGTATCCTTCCCCCTTCTGAAGGCTACGTTCTTCACCTCTGTGCTGGATCCTGGAGCCCTTGATTTTCAAGGAGCTTGATCAAGAAAGTATCACTGCCTCTTGTACTTTATCCTCTCCTTTCGACTGTCTCCTTATTGTAAGCATTTAGACATGTTCAAGCCTTTCTCTTCTGGAAAAAAAGGAAAAAAATAATGCTACCTCTGAGTTTATGTCAGAGGAATGAATACCTTCTAGTTAAAGGCATTTTCTCTTCACAGTGAGGTTTCTGACAGTGTTGTCTACACTTACTGTCTCCTTCTTCTAACCTCTACCCACTCATCAATTTTATGCAGCCAGGTTTCTGCCCACACTGTTCCCACTTCCCACTCCACAGAAATTGCTTTTTCCAAAGTTACTGAGGACACCCTGGTTGCTAAGCCCTACAGACACTTTTGATCTTTATTTTGTTCACTCAAATTTATCAGGTATAAAACTTATAACACAGACGACTGTCTTAAAGTTTTCTTTCTTTGGTTTCAGTACTCTGGGGGTTTTTTACTCTGTTCCTTCTCTGTATCTTTTGCATGAAACCTTTTCTTCATGAGTCCCTTAGTTGTGATCCTCTGGGCTCTGTTTTTAATTCTTCTCTTTTGCTCTACAACTTCTCTGTAGGCAATCTACCTATTTCTTTCTTTCTTTTTTTTTTTTAAAGATTTTATTTATTTATTTGACAGAGAGAGATCACAAGTAGACAGAGAGGCAGGCAGAGAGAGAGAGGGAAGCAGGCTCCCTGCCGAGCAGAGAGCCCGACGCAGGACTCGATCCCAGGACCCTGAGATCATGACCTGAGCCGAAGGCAGTGGCCTAACCCACTGAGCCACCCAGGCACCCAATCTACCTATTTCTATGGCTTAAGTTATTATCTGTAAGCTACTGACTTTAAGATTCATTCATATGCAGGACAAAGTCTTTTTCCAGAACTTCCAACTAGTATAGATTACTGTCTATTAAACATCCCTACTTACATATCACACAAACCATCTCAAACCCCAAATGCTAAAACTGAAATCAGTATTTTTATCCTGAAATGACTCTTCACTAATCCAATGAATAGCTGTGATAGTATGATTTCCACATGTGAAACTAAGTAAAGGAAACTTCACTGAAAATAGAGTCTGGAAGCCCCTGAGGTGGTAGCTCTCAGGCACAGACAACTCATTGCATCCTGCATAACCAGCAGGGAGGAGGAAGATCATTTTTACCTCTACCCAGGAGGATACTTTTCACAAGGAAATTTACCTTCTGCTCCTAAAAAAAAGAAGGAAGATCCCTGCCTGTCCCAGCAACAACACATTAATCACTCCCTGCAGCCATAAGAAATTTCACCATCCTGGACTCTTCTTTAGTGATCTTTTGTTCAAAACAACCCCTCCCAGTTTCCTCTTAAAACTGACCTGCACTTTAGACTTGCCTATGGTTTTGTCAGAGCTTGCATGTCCCAATTTACAATTCTCTGCTATTCCTGAATAAACCCATATTTTTCCAGTCAAATATTTTATTTTTAAGGTTGATGTAAGAAATATATTTCTCCTATATTCAGTCTTTGTCCATGGTTCCTGGCTTCCAGCTCCTAAACCCCTTGGAATTTCCCAAGTGATGAGAAAAATAAAGATGCCTTTTGGGGAGCCTGGGTGGCTCAGTTTTTAAGCATCTGCCTTCGGCTCAGATCATGATCCCAGGGTCCTGAGATCAACCCCTTCATCGGGCTACCTGCTTAAGGGGAAGCCTGCTTCTCCCTCTCCCACTCCCCATGCTTGTGTTCCCTCTCTTGCTGTGTCTCTCTCTATCAAATGAATACATCAAATCTTAAAAAAAAAAAAAAAAAAAAAAAAAAAAAAAAAAGATGACTTTTGTTATATTGATGAGATGACTTTTGAATCATACCTAAAGTTGGAGGCTGGTTCCCAGGAGAAACAACGCTGTGATTACAGGGTGAGAATTTTCAGTCCCACCCCCTGACCTGTGGTGAGAAAACAGAGGCTGGAGATTGAGTTCAATCATTTACTCAATGATCACTAAGATCAGTCATGCCCATATAATGATGTCCCCATTAAACCCAAAAGGACTGGGTTTTAGAGCTTCTGGGTGAGTGAACAAGGGGGAAGTGCTAGGGAGCAGCTTACCTGGATGGCATGGAGGGTCTACGCCCTTTCCCCAGACCTTGCCCTATGCAGCACTACCTTCTGGCCGTTCTAGTTAGATGCTTTTGTAACAAACCGGTGATCTGGTAAGTAAAATGTTTCTCTGAGTTCTGTGAGCCCTTTTAGCCAATTAAGCGAACCCGAAGAGGGGGCTGTGGGAACCTCCGATTTATAGCCAGTCAGAAGTACAAACAACACCCTGGATTTGTGACTGGTATTTGAAGTCCAAGGAGAGGGTCATGGTTACTTCCCCTCTGCAGTCTGTTATCAGAAGCACAGTAACAGTCTGGGATTTATGACTGGCTGCTGAAGTTGGGGTGAGGGGCAGGGAGGGTTCTTACAGGACTGAATCCTTAAACTGTGGATTCTGATGCTATCTCTAAGTAGATAGCGTCAGAATTTCGTTGAATTCTTGGGCATCCTACTGTTGCCTGAAATTGCTTGGTGTTGTGTAGGGGATGCCCCCCTCCACATATGTGTTAGAACTGGGCCCAGGAATCATTTTAATGGCACCAATTATCTCCCACCTTCAACCTCTCATTCAACCTGCATGCATTCACTCCATTCCCCACTCCCTCCTTCCTACTGCAGCATGTTTTCTTCAATGGGATGAGGTCCCTGAACTGAATGAAGCCAACACACATTCTCTTTCACTTCTGGGATTCTTGCATAGTACTTTTCTCAATCTCTCTCTCTCTCTCTTTTTTTTTTTTTTTAAAAAGATTTTATATGTTTGACAGAGATCACAAGTAGGCAGAGAGGCAGGCAGAGAGAGAGAGGAGGAAGCGGGGTCCCCACTGAGCAGAGAGCCCAATGTGGGCCTCGATCCCAGGACCCTGGGATCATGACCTGAGCCAAAGGCAGAGGTTTAACCCACTGAGCCACCCAGGCGCCCCTCATAGTATTTCTTTTTTTTTTTTTTTTCATGGAAATCTTCCTATTTCCCTCTCTCCCTAGATGTTACTTATCTTTTAAAATAAACCTTGAAATTTTTCTATATTTCTTCCCATTTACTATAGGATTTTGAACTTCCCCTCAATAGCTTCAGCCCATAGAGCCTCATTTCAATCATTCTCTTAAATGATTCCTTAATCTCCTTTGCTCTTCAGTGACTATATCTAACAAAACTCCTGGCCTAATAAACTCAACTCTTCAAATTCTCTGCTCCTTCCCTGAAGCTGCCATAAGCCTGGAAAAGATGCACAGAACTGCCTCTCCTTAAATCCCCTCTCTTGCCACCTTCCTCTTTCTTATTCCTCAATGAGAAAATAAACATTACCCAATGAAAACCTCCCCAACTTCCTTTTTGCCCTATGAGTATATATCCTCTGAAGACATTTCTTTCTCCTTTTTTGCCTAATTCATGTGCCCCCCCCCCCCGCATTCCCATCTAAGTCTGATTTCTCTCCTCACACTCGGATTCCATCCCCATTAGGTTATCTTCCTGCATAGAAACATGCTCGAAGAACTTTCATCTTTAAAAGCAAAGCAAAAACAAAACTAAGATCTCTGTCAACCTCATATAGCCTTCTAAACCCTTGATAAAGAAGAGATTTGATTTCTTGTCTAAAAGTCCATTTTGCTCTATATTCACTCTTTAATTTGCTAAAATGTAGTTTCTGCCCCCGTGCTGCCAACTGAAACAGCTTTTACTAAGGCAACAAAAACTTCCATGTCTCCTGCATTTTCCGGAGCCCATGGACTTTGCTCTATGCTTATTTTACCTGAACCCTCTGCAGCATTTGACACTGTTGACCTTCTATTCTTTCTGCTTCTAGAAGAATGCTTCTTTTTGCCCACCTCTGCTTCTCCATTTCTTCTATAGGCTTCTTCCACCAATTGCCTGCCCTTTTTTTCTTTTCTTCCTTCCTTTCTTTGCTTTATTTTATTTTTCTTTTCTTTCTTTTTTTTTTTTCATATTTTAACTGGTGAAGTTTGAGAAACATAGCTTCTCTGAATAGTTTCTATAAACACAAAACCTATTCAATCTTTTTTTTTTTTTTTCTTGGCAAAATACACACAGCATAAAATCAACCAAGTCAGGTGTATATTTCTGTGGCATGGTGGATTCACAATGTTGTGCAAGCATCACCACTATTCCTCTCTAGGACTTTCTTGTCTTCTCAAACTAAAACTCTTCTACAATTAAACAGAAATTCCCCCATTCCTTTTACCCCTCCGTCCAGCCACAGGGACCACCATTCTACTTTCTGTCTTTATGAATTTGACTACTTTAGGTACATCTTATAAGTGGAATTATAAGATATTTGTCCTTTTGTGACTATTTCCCAACTGCCTCTTTTTTTTTTTTTTAAAGATGTTTGGAATCATAACAGGAAAATGTCAGAATTTTGCCTAAATTTGTTATTTCATCTAGTTTTCTGGAGTTACAGACTCATAATTTTATTTCATTTATTATTATTTTGTTTTGATTTTATTGAGCTAAAATAGATATAGAACATTATATTAATTTCAAGTGCATACCATGATGCAATATTTGTATGCATCACAAAATAGTTACCACAGTGAGTCTAATTAACTCCCATGACCACATTTAACATCTAATACCAATGGCCCCTTAACTGTGGGTTTTGCCCAGAGCCTTGACCTTGGGTCTTTGCTTTTCTTATTCAGTTCACGATCCCTGGTTAATCTCATCTGCATATTTGGCTTCTGCTCTCATTGATACTACCAATGGCTCTCTGACCTCTTTTTCTTCCACAGAACTTCCAGATAATCCTGAATCCCAACTCTTGATGTTGCAGAGATGCATCAGACACACTGTGCTTCCAACCCCACCCACCCACATCTCCCGCTGGCTATGATACCTGGCTCCCTGAATGATGTTATATTTGACCCAGGCACTCAAGCAAAGGCTGGGAGATGTCTACACTGCACCTCTCTCTACCCTACTGTCATGAAGTCTTGCCGTACTATCTCCTAAATCCCCTCTTGCCCTTCCCCATTCCATTATATCACTAAGCCTTGCCCAGGCTCATCTACATCTCAGTATGGTCTCTACAGTGGTCTTTGAACTGGATTTTCCATCCCAGTCTGGCCCTACTTCAGTACACCCTTCTCAAGCTGCCCGAGTGCCCTACAAACCTAACTTATCATTTCCTGGCTATGAACCCACCAATGGCTCCCCCAGCAATTTGGACAAAATTCAAATCCATTAGCTTAGTGGAATGCCTGTTCATAATCTGACCATTTGTCAACCCCTTTTAGCCTTGTTTCCTTCCTTTCCTCAGGGAGTGTACATTTGCATAGCCACAAAGAATGTTTAGTTTAAAAAAAAAAAAGTAGAAGAATGCTCAGTTTCCCTACTGTGAGGGTTTGTTTCATGCCTAGGGGCCTTCCCACATACCACAGGCTCAGAATGATCTTCCCTTCCTTCCTGGTCCAGCAGACACCTAGTTACTGTTCAAAAATGACCTCAGGAGTCACCTCCTCCAGGAAGCCTTCCCTTACCTCGTAGCCCAACTAGATGCCCTCACACAATCATAGCACTCCATGTACACGAAACACAGCATCATTTTTCTATGTGGTTCTCTGGAGACTATAAGCTTCATTTCTTGTTCAGCTTCTATCCCACCACTTGGTACCGAGTCCAGCATATAATAGTGTTTGTCAAATGATTAACTGACAATGAAGAAATGGACTTTGGAACAGTTCCCACACATTGTCAGAATCAGATACTGTAAAAATGTACGTATGGAACAAGGACTTTGCTACTGGACTTCCTTTAAGGCTGGAGGGGGAATGCTGATATGAAAGTGTAAGGACCTATTTAGCCAGAGTGCATCCATCAGGTTAAACAATAACCTTGTTGTTTAACCCTTAAACTGTCCCTGTCCCTCTTTCCCCCAGGGAACTTACTTAAAAACAGGTCCTGGAAACCAGTCCCAGGTAACAAGGCCCAAATACAAGCGTGGGTCAGGACAGGTGGAGACATCCAATCAGTGGGGGTGTGCATACTGTCTCCCTAGCTACCAAGGAGTATGGGCCCCACCCTTTGGGAGCCTTTTGAGCGCCAATTCTGACCAAGGTGATAGGCTAATTAAAATATCTATTCGGGTAAATTGTAATTCAATTGGTCACTTTTGTATGACTTAACATGACTATGCAACTTTCTCTGTGTGTTACAATTTCATTGGCCACCTGTGCATGGCCAGGCCCAACCACATGGCCTTTGCCCTTAAAAGCTAGTCTGTGAAGCAGAGAGGGGTCGTCCTCTCTGTAAGAGGCGCGGCCCTGAACGTTTGAGGTGATTATTGATGCTTGGCGTGGAATAAAGCTTTGCTTGACCTTCGTTTTGTATCAGTCTCGCTCCTTTAATCACGGACCCATTATTGGGGGACCTAATAAAAGGAACTATCTCCTGAACAAATATATTGCCTGTCTAAGCTAGAAAACACTTTAAGAGAACGTCAAGAGCTTTCTAAAAATTAATGTAGTAAGTTTTAATTCAAACAGAAATTGTTTCTATAATTACTGACTATCTTGCATACTTTTACTATCCTAGACACAACTAAATGACTTATAAGAAGCCTTACAGAAAATTTACTGTGTTCAGATATTCTCTGTATGTAACTTACTATCTGACCTCAATAGCAAAGAGCTATGTAATGTTAAACTCGTAATACAGCTAAACAAACTAAATGAAAAAAAGCGTTAACCAATGGTGAAGGAAATTAGCATAGACAAGGTGCATAATTGAAATTGAAACCCAAAAGGTGTTTTTTTTTTTTTTTTTAAATAAAGCAGAGCATGTTAGCCTGCACTGTTTGAATAAATTAAAACCTCAGCCTCAACTTTCTTTGGTAGCAGAGGTGTGAGTTATTTTTGCAAAGTCATTTTGTTTCAGCTTTGCACATCGTGGTTGTTTTGCCTCCCAGATTTAAAATCTGCATGGGTTTCCTTTTGGCTAATACTAAGTGTAATTTGTCATTCTGAGCATCTACCAGCCTAGCATAGCCAAAGGCTGCCTGTAAATATACCCAATGTAAGCAGAAAGGGGCGTGGCTGCTTAAAACTGGCTTCATGTAATTAAGTCTGATTTAAAAAATGAATTTGGGGTGCCTGGGTGGCTCAGTTGGTTAAGCAACTGCCTTCAGCTCAGGTCATGATCCTGGAGTCCCGGGATCGAGTCCCACATCAGGCTCCCTGCTCAGTGGGGAGTCTGCTTCTCCTTCTGACCCTCTCCTCTCCCAGGCTCTCTGTCTCACACACACAGACACACACTTTCAAGTAAATAAATACAAAAGAAAATTTTCAAAAATTGAGTTTGTTCCTTAACACATATTTCATAAACACTGGCTATGTGCCAGGTGTTGCGATTGCACTAAGGTCAAAGATGATTATGACAATGTCTCTCTTTTCAAGGATTTCTCAATCCCAGTGAGTGAAACAGATCCCTATGTAATGAACTAAGCCATCACTTGTAAGCAGTACACTGGAAGAATGACTAACGTGCCGCGAAGTTAAGAAGGTAGGTGAGTTTTGCTTTATGGAAGAGTCAAGAAAGAAGAGGGGCCATAGATATTTTCTCCAAAGATTTGATCTGGCCTTAGACAGCTGTGCAGAATTTCACCTGGTGAAAAAGAGAGGACCAGAACAGAACGACAGCCCTGGAAGAAGTAACCAAATCAGCAAAGGCCAGATGGAAAAATGCTCAGCATGCTTGCAGGTGATGAGGGCTGAGCAGAAGCTCAGAGAACATGCAGGGAGGGGCAGGGAATGGAGTCAACGCAGAAAGTATATTTAACAACCACCTTTCCCAGAGTTCAGCCATTTTAAAAATAAATTAATAAGTTTTGTCATTTCTGCATACCACCTGTACTACTAGTTACTTAATATTGTTTTAAATGACTCCCTATGTAAAATATAAATGTCTACTTTAGCTTCATGTTTGGCAATAATATCCATGAAATTACACATCTGAGGTACTAATCACATTTTCCCAATAGTCGTTAAAATAAAAATAAGTACTAAAGTCAAGTTAATGCTTAGTATGTTAGCTCCTAAAATTGTCTTTCATGCCACTAGGGGCACATGCTCCACACTTGGGGAAATACCTCTCTGCATTAATAAGTAATATGAAAAGGAACAACGTTCGCAAACTATTATTGTCCAAATATTGGGAGAAATGAGGAAAACAATGCTTCTGTGAAAAGATTGTCCAATAAAGCTATTTGAGATCCTTGTTGGAAGCAAGTAGGTGATTGTTTAGAAATGCTGAGAAACTAATGATAAGTGAGAAAGTGGAGTGAGGCGAGGGCAGGAAGGAATCACGTGATTGCATACAGGGAAAAGCTTAGTTGAAGCCAGAATTCAGTAGGAAGAGCACACCTAGGTGTAACCTGGAACTGATTAGTTTCTTTTTTTTTTTTTTTCCAGACACTAGAGCTGTGTTGTCCAACATGGTAAGCACTACATACACGTGGCTATTGAAATTTAACTGTAAGTTAATTAAAATTAAATAAAGTTAAATTTCAGTTCCTCAGTCATGCTAGCCACATTTCAAATACTCAATAGCCATGTGTGCTTGTGGTTACAGTATTGGACAAAGCAGATATAGGACACATTCATCATGGCAGAAAATTTCATTGGCCTGTGCTGTACTAGACAAATACCCATCTTCTGGCTGGGACTTACACTATCAGACCACAGTGCCTCAAGGGAAAGAGTCTTCAACTGAAAATACAGAACTAATTACATTTCCCTCCCCAAGACTGTTAGAGGACAAGGCTTCCAGTAGTAGTGGAAACATGGCTTTCTATAATCAGGAATAGGCTACTGTTTTGATAGGACCTTTGGATGCCTAACTCGGGCATGATTAATAATGTAAAATGCTAAGTAATTGAGGAAATTCCAAATTCCCTTATGCTATTGCTCAAATTCTCTATTATAGTTCTTTGGAATAAAAATAACAAAAAGGAAAGGAAAAAGAAAAGTTAGCTATACCCATAGATTCCAGCTGTTGAAGTCTATGCTTCTGGAACTCCAGGTCTCCACTGAGTGCTAATGATGTCCCTGGCCGAGGCTATATATCCTCTGCAGACAGATTTTCTTACCCTTCATCACATTTTAAGAATTTCCCCCAAACATATACATCTTCTGATTTTTCCTTCCCAGCATGCAATTTTATGTAGTTGCTGGTGTTCTAGTTACTATGACCATGGACTCGCTTCTTTTGAGCCTGCTCTTTCTTCAGTACAAATGGAAGAATATCTGCAGTAAAGAGTAAATTACATGATGAAAACACTAATTTGAAAAGCTATAGGCACCCCTATGTTTATTAATCTGTGCATTTAAAATAGCCAAGATATGGAAACAATTCAAGTGTCCACTGATGGATGAATGGGACAGATGTGGTGTACACACACAATGGAATATTATTCAGCCTTCAAAAAGAATGAGAGCTTGCCATTTGTGACAACCTGGATGGAACTTGAGGGTTTTCTGCTAAGTGAAATAAGTCAGACAGGGAAGGAAAATTACCATGCAATTTCACTTATATGTGGAAACTAAAAAACAAAACAAATGAACAAACAAAAAACAGAAATAGACTCATAAATACTGAGAATAAACTCATGGTTTGCAGAAGGAAAGAGGATGAAGAGATGGGCGAAATAGGTGGAGGGGATTAAATGATACAAAGTTCCAGTTAATAAAACAAATAAGTCACAGAGATGAAAAGTAAAGCATAGGCAATACAGTCAACAATATTGCGATAACGTTGTACAGTGTGACAGATGGTTGTTACGTTTATTGAGGTAATCAATTTGCAAGGAATTTTGATATTAAATTACTGTGCTATAACCTGAAATTAATATAATGTGATGTGTGAACTGTACTTCAATAATACATTTTTAAATAAAGGAGTGAGCTAATTAGATGAGACAGCACATAGGAAGTGTTTACCACAAACAGAAAATGCTGATAAATACATGTAATATGAATAGTAAGTCCTTCTCCATTCACATAATGGTTTTCTAAAGGCTCATGGAGCTGAGATTCAGTATCCCCATGTGTGAGGCTGCCACCTGACATGTAACAATCACTGCCTTAACAGTTATCAGTCAACCAACAGCCACCAAGTGTCCCCTCTGTGCAGGACACAGAGTGTGTAAGTGGTCTCCAGGCTTCTTACAAATTATAGGGCCTGATTCCCACACTCAAAGAATTTAATTCTAGATGAATTAGAAGAACTTCAAGAGCATTTGTCAAGGAGGAAAATGAAAGTTGTGGCTGCCATTGATAAGGCTTCAGATAAACTCTGAAAGTCATGCAGGGGGTTACCAATATCATGAGAAACAATGATCCAACAGCAAACAGAGGGCCTTAAGGCAGGAGGTATATTTTGACAACTCACCACTGAGCCTTTTCACACCTTCTTGAAGACTAGAAGGATGCTTAATGGAGATTGTGGGACCAAGGTTTCAACACTGGCAATGGTGAAAGCTCAAAGCTTGAAATTATGCCTCCCAGGTGGAGAATCACATTATTGAAACATGCAGTGTGTGAATGCAAGTCCTAGTTTGATCATCCTTGAGTGTATGTGTCATAGTAGGACAAAGTAAAAGATACTTGAAATATAACTTGTATATAAATAAACATTAGGCCTTTAGTTTAAGTTCTAACATGATCTCTCCAAACTTCTACTAAAATATTTGTAACCAACCCAAAAAGGATGTATAGATTTCCAAAGCTGCCACCTAAAAAGGAGACACGGTTGATCTACAGAATTTGAGAAGAATTTTCCCTAACAGCTAAAATGAAGAACAGACAGCAGCTGTGTGATGCCCGCATGAAAATGAGGAACAAGACAGCTGTGCTACTCCTCACTGTTTAATCACTGGGTGAGAAAAACTTCAATCCGAAAACTGGGCAACGTGCCACAGGAGCAATGCTTTTTAAGAAGTCAGAGTCCCTCCCCCACCTCCCTCTCTCTAAGAACCTCTTTCTGCTGTCACAGAGATGGCTACACCCAGAAACCAACTGGACACAAAGAGAGAAGGAGTGAACTATGTGAAGGCTTGGTCCTCAGAAAGTTTTCGGTGAGGGTATCAGGAAATGCTGATGATGGCATTCGTGGGAATGGAAGTTCTTGTGCGTGTGATTTACTCAGAGTGTTAGAAACCAAGGTTAGGAGCCCTCATTTCGGTTCAACAGAGCTGCACTAGAAGGAACTGCTAAACATTGGAAATGGGGTCATGCATCAGGTATTATCCGACTGTACTTCTGAGAAGGCCTTTTATCTAATGCGCAAGGGCAGAGCTGAGCAGAGGGTAACTGACAAACTATCTATTGGCAAATACGTGGTCTGGATTGAATTTTGTCTCTCAGAAGATGACTTTTTTGGCAAAAAAAAAAAAAGTAGTTCAATTCTATATCTACCAGGATTATTAATGTCAAGCAACAGAAACCAAATCTAACTAACCTAACAAAAAGAGAAGGGAGGAGGAAGAAAAGAAATAAATAAGGAAGACAGAGGGGCTTTTCTATTCATTCACTCATTGAAGGAGTCTTGATTGAATCCCTACTAGTGCCAGAGGCTGTGATATACCATCACTGTATGTGTGTGTGCCAAAATCTCAACAAAACACAGAGAAGTTATGAAGAGTACAGACACAGTGGAGTTGGTTGCCATGTTGGTTCCCCTGGACAGGAAGCCATATGATCTGAAAGGGACTGCATCCAGGAATGCCAGAAAGTGACTAGAAGGAGGAAGACTCGTGGCCCCTGGTAGAATGGGGAGCAACTATGTATGACACGGATGGAGAATTTAGGAAGAACTTCAGACAACAGTCTTCCCCTTTCAATACACTCTAGACCCAGAGTGTTTCTCCAGAGGCACTTCTGACATTTAGATGGGACAATTCTTCCTTTTATAAGCCTATTGCACGCTCTGCAGGATGTTTAGCATCCTCACTAATGCCCACTAAATACCGATAACTGGGCATCCATCTATTTCAAATATCTCACTCCTAGCTACTACTTACTTCACAAAAGACTTCTGTAAAATATATTTTCTTCCCTCTGGGGTCTCACTGGCATCAAAGAGCATGATGATCATCTTGTCAAACTGTCAAGCCTCTTCCCATGTCACCATTGTTTACTTGTCAAGAGCACCTAGGAAACATAAATAAACCAAAGACAGATGGCCTAAGCAGCAGTGGGGGCAGCCCATCAGTGAGAACATCAAGTTATATGTGCAGGAAGCCACCAGTCCTAAGAGCATGCAGGAGGGATCCCACTTGCAATTGCAATTACAAATGTGCCTCTATTTTTTAAACTAACTTGGTTATTTTTTAAGAGGGAAACTCAAGTCTTTTCAAATGGATTTTTCTCCCCAAATACTAAATGCCTGTTTGTTGACCAGATAAACGAGCATCAGGTATTGACTCTGCTGTCTGATGAGGTCAGTAAAGACATGTGCTGGGGATGTTTAGCAGAGCTGGTTAGTGTGGACATGTTTAGTGAAAGAGGAGTGGGGAGATGAAAAGTGGTTTATCTTTTCTCCAATTATTTAACTGTTTCATCTTAGTTAACACCACACACACACACACACACACACACACACACACACGTGCATGTACACCCTACCCGCCCCACATCCTTCTCTCCCTACCAGAAGTAAGTAAAAAATTCTGCTTTTAGAACTTCCGGAAAGAAATAAGTAAAAGAGACAGGTAGACCTTGAATGCTATACAGCCGCAACTCTATTATGTTATACTAGTTTTCTTTTTCTTAGAAAGAGTAATGAAAAATGTTCCCACTGTTCTCTTGAAAAGGTTCTTTTGTTCAATGAGGCACAATTGAGAATTATAGGATAAATCAAAGGTTCAGATGGTGACCTCTTTCCTTAGAGAAAACACATGTTCATGACAGAACCAGAAGGCAAAGTGTAAAAAAGAACAATGGAAATGCTTTACTCCTTTCTTTTTAAGCGCATGACAGTTTGTACCTACAGAAAGGTGCTGGAGCGGGGCTGTGGGGAGAGCACACAGGCACTGTGCTCTAGGACACTGCTGCCAGTTTGGCTGTGGGGACAGTTCTGGAATACTACCTCTCGCCCCCACCATCTCCCCACAGAAGAAAACACACAGGAAGTGATCTATTCACAGTGATCTGTTCACAGTGGTGGGAAGAGATGCTATTTTCTAATAAACTGCTGTAAATTTTCTTTTTAAAAAATTTTATTTATTTACTTGAGAGAGAGACTGAGAGGGAGAACATGAGAGGGGAGAGGGGGAGAGAGTCAGAGGGAGAAGCAGACTCCCTGTTGAGCAGAGAGCCTGATGCAGAACTTGGTCAGGGGACTCCAGCATCATGACGTGGGCTGAAGGCAGTCGCTTAAAGAATTGAGCCACCCAGGAGCCCTGTAAAAGTCTCTGAAAGCAGGAGACAGAAAAACAAAATATAAGAGTGCACGGTTAGAATGGAGGATGATCGCACAGCCCAAGGATGTCATCTGTCCAGGAGAGATGTGAACTTAAAGATCTGGTGCCTTCCAGCAGGAATGAAAGCAGAGATAATGGGTCTCTCTTTGGGATTTTAGGCCCCTGATCTAAGCTGCCTGAGTCCCAAAGTCAAGGAGATAGTCGGAACTACTGGGGTTTCCTGATGCCCATGAGGTCATCTGAGACGTGAATTCATCAAACGTGCACACAGTTCTTGGGCCTCCGAACTGTTTCTCAGTGATTACTGCATAAGCATCTTTGGAACAACTAATATCAATCAATGCTTTCTTTAATTTATATCTCATTCTCTTTTCATGAGAAAGAGAAAAGAGCTTGTAGCCAATGACAGCTAATAATCTTGGATTTGGGAATCTCTCTTTTCCACAATTACACACTTTTTTCCCTAGGAGAACATCATGCTGAAGAGCAACTTCCACGAACATTTGCCAGACTATGTGGATGAGTAAAAATTTTTTAGTTGTGTAAATATTGACACTCAGTGGGCTCTGTGATCCCCAGCTAACATGAATCAGACTTTGATATTCAGTCCTAACAAGTGATCATGAGTAAAAATCCTCTGGTTGTATATTATATTTTGGTTCTTCTGACAAATCGACTGAAGTATAGCTCCAGTGACTAGATTTTAATAAATATTTTGGAGGGTTTAATAATTTTCCATAAGACAAACAAGTACACTTTTAACTTAAGATTTATTTTTTTAAAAAAAGACTTTTTACTTATTTGAGAAAGAGCAAGAGAGCATGCGCACACATACACGCATGTGCGCTTGTGAGTTGGGGGAGGGGCAAAGGGAGAGGTACGAGAGAATGTCAAGCAGACTCCCTGCTGAGCACAGAGCCCAGGGTTGGTCTCATGACCCATGAGATCATGACCTGATCTGAAGTCACTGAGTAGGAAGCTGAACCACCTGAACCACTCTGGTACCCCAAGACTTATTTTTGAAAACTCCACAAGTAGATACCAAAGCTTCATTATACATAATAGTGGTTACCAAATAATAGGAGAATTTATGTTTAAAAAGCCACTCTTGTGATTTACCCAGGCATAACTGATCCCTGAATCTTAATCAGCATTATAGATCTCTTATGTTAATGTCAGATTAAGGAAAGAAATCTAGTTAAGTGATTCTCACAACCCAGCAGTGAATTATTTAGAATGCATTTGATAGGGTCATTTGTTCTGTTTAAAAATAATATGAGTAATAAAGTATCTATCATTTCATATCTGTTATCTATCTGGTACCAATAGAGAAGTATAGTTAGAAGTTAGAAGGAGGTTATTCTCTGTTTGTTTTATCTTTACTTGTCTCTCAGCAAAAATTATAAACTTACATTTAATTTGTTTATTTTATACAATTTATCCTATCAATAAAGAATCTTAATTTTGAAAGTATTTGATTATGTAACCATTTTCTTAGTATTAGTACTTTCTAATGTAATGAGACAGTCATAAGTAGGCAACCAGCAGTTACAAAGACTATACAATAAGGAAGAATTGATAAGGGGCACCTGGGTTGCTCAGTGGGTTAAAGCCTTTGCCTTCGGCTCGGGCCATGAGCCCAGGGTCCTGGGATCGAGCCCCTCATCCGGCTTTCTGCTCTGCGTGGAGCCTGCTCCCCACCCCCACCCCCACCTGCTTCTCTGCCTACTTGTGATCTCTGTCTGTCAAATAAATAAATAAAATCTTAAAAAAAAAAAAAGAATTGATAAAACACAACAGGGGAGAGCTTTTATCAATAAAGCAAACATTTATTCCCATTTGATATGCCCCACATCAGCCTCTTCTTAACCAAGAGAAAGACCAGAATTTGAACTCTAAATTTAGACACTTTAAATCTAATAATTTAAAATAGGTTTAAAATGAGGGTCTATATATTATCTACATAAACTCCAACAAATCAATGAGTCTGGATATGGCTACTATTTGAGTTCTAGATGAATTCTGCAATTTTGAGGTTATTTGTGTTTCCCAAGCACTGTTCCATTCTATAAATAGGCTTGCAAATTAAATATATTTCAGATTGTCCTAAAATGAAAGAGGATTCATTCTCAGTCTATTGTGTTTCTCTGCCCTCCTCCATCAGTACTACAGCAACATTTCAAGGAAAGTTGATTACAGTATAGAACTCTGGAAGTTTTTAGAAATGAATTAGTTTGGGGAAAGAAAAAGTCATATGGGAAAAACCTTAAAACTTTGTGAAACTATCACAGTTCCCACAGGTGCAAGAAAAGTAAAGTGGGAAGACCAGAGACGAGAGTGCAGATATATTGGTGCTAAGTTTCTATGTGATTTGGGGTCAAATTTTCTAGTGTTTGTTGCCTCAGCTGTAAATAGACAGAACTTCTATTCAACACAGCAGATGAAGCCAATGTGAAGACGCATACACACAAACACACACCCACATCCACACAGAAATACCAGATACAACATCAAATATTGGTTCTTTCCCTTACTAGAGTTCCACATAAGAAAGAGATAACTATAGGTACCAGAAACTATGAAAACTTAAAACTGAAGCAATTACAAAAGCTTGGTAGCCCTGAGAAGTGTCAGGAGACACGAGGTAAGGGGCTTGAATCTGATGCCTGAATTATGACGAAGGCTGCAAACTCTGTGTTCTGTGGGACATTGGAACTGAGCACTCTGCTTAAAGATAGGAGCGAGAAAGAAGGGTCCAGTCCATAAAAAGGAGAGAAAAACCTGTGCTCACTGGCCCAAGAATACGTGCTGGAAAGCAGGCTGGCATCCCTGAATGATGAAGAGACAAAGAGTTGCCCTCAAGAAACCAAAATTAAAGGTCACACCTGAATATGAGGTTCAATTTCTCATCACCTACACGAAGTCAAAACCACAAATTTAGAAGTTAAAACTTGGTATTGACATAGTTGTTTAGAGTTATATACTTCCTGCTGCTGTCCACTGAGAAGGCTAGAATACCCCATCAACAATGAGTATTCTTATGCCCAGTCTTACTTTCTCAAGACCATTCTCCAAGAAAAAGAAACAGGGGTCCTTGAAGAATCGGCTACCTCTAGGGTCAGAGCAGGAGAAATACAAGATGAGTCTGGAGCATCTTGAAGTGCCAGAAGGTAAGGAAATAGTCATATAGGAATTTTTTAACAATCCTGTTATATGCTATTTACAAAAAAGACATAACTATAACTTTTTGACCTAGAAATTAGATTATTTACCACAGTAAAAAATAAAAATAAAAAATAAAGGAGAAAATATTTGGTGATATTAATTGATGCAACAAAGTACTTGATAAAATTCTACAGGCAGTAATGATTTAAATACAAATTAAGAATAGAATAATTCTTTGTTAATTCAGTAAAGGATATCTATCACATAGTAAATCTTATACTTAATAGTGAACATTTAAAAGCACTTTTTAATTATTTTTAAAAGCATTCTTTTATTTTTTTAAGCGATTTTATTTATCTATTTCAGAGAGATCATGAGCAGGATGGGGGGAGGGGCAGAGGGAAAGGGAGAGGGAGAATCCCAAGCAGACTGTGCTAAGTGCAGAGCCCAATGTGAAGCTCGATCCCAGCACCCCAAGGTCATGACCTGAGCCGAAATCAAGAGCTGGACACTCAACCAACTGAGCCACCTAGGCGTCCACATTCTTTTAAATTCAAAAACAGAACAAGAATTCCCACTGCCACAACTGAAATTCTATGTCGTAGTAAAGGTCCTAGATAGAATAATAAGATAGGAAAAAGGATAAATTATCAAGAAATGAAAAGATATACAAGGTTATTATCAAAAAAGCTGTAAATTTTACTGACAGATATAAGAGATCTGAACAAATGGAAAGATATAGCATGTTTGTGAAGGGAAAAATCAGTATTTAAAAGAACTCAGTACTAAAAAATATAAATAAATAAAAGAACTCGGTACTATCAGATTTAGTCTATATTAAATGCAATCCCGGTCAAAGCCCCCAAATTTTGTCAGACTTCTATACATCTTTTCTAATAGAATAGCCAAGAATTACTAAAGTAATTTTGAAGTACAAAAACAGGGAACTGCTTTGTCAGTTATCAAGATTTAATGCGAAGTAATACCCATTAAAACTGTATAGCATTGGCACAGATAGACTCAAATAGGCCCGTGGAACAGAACAGAGAGCCCAGAAATACACGATGAATACATAAGATCTTATCTGACAGAGGTCACAATACAAGTTCACAAGGAAAATATAGGCCTATATACAAAATAAGAGGTGTTTGGATGAAAGCCATCCATCTGAAAAAAAAAAAAAAAAAAAAAGGTATTTTCGATCTCCCTCTCATACCATTTAGAAAAATGAAATTCAGATAAATTAAAGATCTAAATGAGAATACAATTTTTGGCATTTTATTTTATTTTATGTTTTTATTTATTTATTTTCTTTTAAAAATTTATTTATTTATATATTTTCAGAAAAACAGTATTCATTATTTTTTCACCACACCCAGTGCTCCATGGAATCTGTGCCCTCTATAATACCCACCACCTGGTACCCCAATCTCCCACCCCCCACCCTTTCAAAACCCTCAGATTGTTTTACAGAGTCCATAGTCTCTCATGATTCACCTCCCCTTCCAATTTACCCCAACTCCCTTCTCCTCTTTAACACCCCTTGTCCTCCATGATATTTGTTATGCTCCACAAGTAAGTGAAACCATATGATAATTGACTCTCTCTGCTTGACTTATTTCACTCAGCATAATCTCTTCCAGTCCCGTCCATGTTGCTACAAAAGTTGAGTATTCATCCTTTCTGATGGAGGCATAATACTCCATAGTGTATATGGACCACATCTTCCTTATCCATTCGTCCGTTGAAGGGCATCTTGGTTCTTTCCATAGTTTGGCGACGTGGCCATTGCTGCTATGAACATTGGGTTATAGATGGCCCTTCTTTTCACGACATCTGTATCCTTGGGGTAAATACCCAGGAGTGCAAAAGATTTTATTTATTTGACAGAGAGAGACACAGTGAGAGAGCGAACACAAGCAAGGGGAGTAGGAGAGGGAGAAGCAAGGAGCAGGGAGCCCTATATGGGGCTTGATCCCAGGACCCTAGAATCATGATCTGAGCCAAGTGCAGATGATTAATGACTGAACCACCCAGGGGCCCCAAAACTTTAAACATTTTAGAAAAAATTAGAGAAGAATGTCTTCATGACCTTACAACAGAGAGGGATTTATCTGAAGAGCACTAAAGTCAAATATCATAAAGAAAAATGACTAATAAACTTAATTATATCAGAATTTAAAACTTGGGGCACCTGGGTGGCTCAGTGGGTTAAGCCGCTGCCTTCGGCTCAGGTCATGATCTCAGAGTCCTGGGATCGAGTCCCGCATCGGGCTCTCTGCTCAGCGGAGAGCCTGCTTCCCTCTCTCTCTCTCTGCCTGCCTCTCCATCTACTTGTGATTTCTCTCTGTCAAATAAATAAATAAAATCTTAAAAAAAAAAAGAATTTAAAACTTAAAGGCAAGCTTCAGAATGGGAGAAAATGTTTGCAATATAGTCATGCAATAAAACACATAAAAATTTATTAAGTATATATAAGATTCTTAAAAATCAACGGAAGAAAAAAGACAAACCAAAATGAAAATGGGTAGATATGAAAGGGAATTCCTACTGAGATAAACATTTCAAATGCTTGACCTCATTTTAATCAGGGAGATGCAAGTTAAAACAATTAAATGCTATCTTCACATACACTCCCATCAAATTGGCGAAAATATCATCCAAGTATTGAGATGACATGGGAATATGAGAAAGCTCATAAACCACCAAAGAGAAGATATGTTTGTATAACCACTTTGAGTATTTAACAACTTCAATGATTTAATAATCATTGAAGATGTGTACTTCAAATATTCCAAAATTATTTCGGTACCAGTTCTCTTTCACTGGTACCAAAGAAGACCTGCATAAATGTCCTTTGCAATATTAGAGACAAAGTTGATATAAGCTAAAAGGCTAGTAATAAGGGAATAGACAAACAACATGTCATATATTCATATGACAGTGACAATAATAGAGACAATTGACAAATCAGATCTAGGTGAGTCCTCAAGAAAATTTCAGCAGGGAGTACAAGAGAACAACCTGGACAATGATTAGATTTTGTTCCCAAAAAAAGAAAAGCAAACAAGATGGAACGACAACATCAACAACAACATAAATAAAAACCAAACAGCAACTGCACGACTCACCAGCAGTGAGGTCAGCTGTTCCAGGGCCCAGGAGAGCAACATGTTAGCACCACCTTCGCCTCGGTGCACCTGGGTAATTCCCATAAAGCAGCCAAGCCAAGAGAAGATCACCGGACTTGGAGGACTAGCCTGCCAAAGTTGAGAGCATCAGAAAGTGTGAGAAGAGTGCATTTGGATTGCCAGTTGATTCTGTTGCCAGGTGGAAGATTCACCCTTGGGTTGCAGAGGAGGTCACTGTGAGAAATGGACAGAGAGTAGTGAACAGTCTAACTGCAGGAAAACTAGGAGGCATTCAGCACTAAAGGAAGGCAGTGAGCAAAAGAAAAAATGATTGCGAATACCTGATTGTATGCTAATGATGATTTCTTACACCACATTTTCTGCCCCTAGCCCTGCATTTGCTTAAATTTCACCATCTTGAAATTTTTAGTCTAAACACCAAAAGCTATGGCAGTCTCTAGTTCATCATGCATAGTAACTTACCCTGTCTGGATTCACCCTGTTTCTTGATATTTACAACTGACTTTCATCAGTCACAAAAGCTCAGCAACGTCTTGTCTGTCTTGTTGACCTGAGCACTCAGAAAAGGGACTGGCACAAAACAGTTGATAAATGAATCTTCATTGAATGAATTAATTCATTCCTTAGAACTGGTGTGTGTTTCTAGATGAGCAATAACTGATTTCTAATGATAAATGACTCTAATGAATTATTTTCAGTTGACAAATAACCCAAGATAATTGAATTAAGAGTAAGGTTTGAAATAAATTTACCAGAAAATTCTTTAATCCTCCTTTATAGCATTGGCTCTGGGCCCCTGATCTCAATGTATCATCATAACAAAAGGTAAAGTTTTAATCATTTTTAGCCATTTTCCTTAAGGTAAAACTCAATGAAATGTCATTATTTCACCACGAATATATACATACTTGAAACAACATGTTTCGTTTTCTCTCTCAACCAAACAAAGATTGTACTGTCTGTGTTCCTTTCTTTACAGAGATCAGAATATTCATATCTGTTCCTTTCTTCATAGAAATATGAAAATTACTTGAGAGAAACAAATCAACATTTTTCTTTGAACACCTTGGAGTCGAGTGCTTTTCAAAAATTTAAGATTTTGCTTAGATTTTAAATCTTACTTTCTTTTATCATGAATGCCTACAAGGAATAGATTATTCATTTAAAGAGATAATCTCAACTTTATTTCTGGTGTGATACTTTGGCAACGTAACATGCTCAAATAGGGAAGCCTGGATGGCAGTCTGTTCTGCTCAGGTCGTGATCTCAGGGTTGTGGGAACCAACCCCGGCATCGGGCAGGTGCTGTGCAGTCTGCTTGAGATTCTCTCTCTCTGCCCATCCCCGTGCTCATGCTCTCTCTCCAAAATAAATCAATAAAATCTTTAGAAAAAACAAAATCATCAAATCCTTAAAAAAAAAAAAAATCCCCAAACAATTAACTCAGTTCAGGACCCACGTGATTGATTACTTCCCCTGATAAGTGGCAAAGGGATGTTTAGTCCATAAACAGGTTAAGTAGTAGATTTACAAGTTCCTTATCTTTGGAAAGCACGTGTTTGGGACTTTTTTCATCCAGATAATAGAAAAGTTTAACTCACTCTACTCACTTCTTGGCATAAAGAGAAGGGCTGGTCTGCTGATGCTGGAAGAGCCAGCCTTCTAGCAAAACCCTGTGTTTGGTGGCTTTCCAACGGGTAAAACTGAACACAGCTTCTCTGTGTCTGGGCTACAGTATTCTTTAAATTTCTCGGAATCTTCAGCACAGATGTAGTATTTATGTAAACCCAAGAGGCTCTGGGGTAGTTCAGTATTTAATTCAACCAACTCACCCACCTATTAAGGCTTGTAGGAGCCAAGAGGCTGCACGCCCTTGCCCCCCGGTCCCCGATCTCTTCCAACAGGGGCACATAGTGCCCACAAAGGAGAAAAAGAAATACCATTAAGTGCCACAGGTTTTCTTGGTTAGCCTCCAAATGCCTAAAAATGTGACCATGCATAGTGTGATCATATCATTTATTGTCCAAACCAGGACATCTGTGGGAGCAAAAGGGAATCCTAGCAGGCAAGGTCACAAGAACGATAAGTATAAGCCAGTGCTGCCCAGACCAGCCAGAACGCATGGTGCGTGGTCCACCTAGCAGGCACACGCAGGAGGTCCTGAAAGGAATGAGGAGGATAATACCGCTCTTAGAGGAAAGAGGGCCCCGTGTCTCTGCATCTGGCATTCGTCACAAACCCTGTGTCTGTGAAGCTGCTGTGTATATTCATCATGTCTCACACTGCTTCGGTTTAACCTCACTGAAGACAAGTTTTCTGCCTGATGCAGCAAAATGCCATCTTCATTCACAGGCCTAAGGGACTATTTCTATTACTTACTTATTTTCTGGTAGTGACTGCTTTGTCACCAGCGTTCAATGTCATTTGCTAGAGCTACTTGCAAATATAACACCGTCTGAGAATGTCAACTTTTCTGTTTCTGTTGTTTGAAATTCATCTATTTCTAGAAACCTAGCCATATCCGCCAACTCTTCGGACTCTCTGTTCGCAACCATTTACACGGGTGTTGGCATGGGTTTCCTGAGGACCCTGTGGCTGGTGGGAGCTGCAGTTGCACATGACCGCTGCTTGGGAGAGATGACCCCAAGTCTTTGCTGAGTCTCCGTGCTGCCTCACAGAAGAAGCATTCTCCATCTTCAAAACTTTGGCTTGGTAAGAAACTATTCTCAGATAGTCTTAGCAGTTACGAAAAATAAAATGTAATACCAGAACGACGCGGTGACACTCTTATCTAGCAGTGTAATGATTATTTGCTATCTTCCACAATGATCTCCCAGACTTGGCTCATGTCTTTAGACTCAACTTGGGCTGTAGATTCTCGAATATCTATCCAGCCAGAATCTGCATCTTTGTTGTAGCTTTTTTTTTTTTTGTCATTTCACCACAATGTTTCACATTGCCTGTCTTGTAAAAAGGAGGTTGAACTACATTGTTATTCCCTAATTTTAATAAAGCAAAGCACTGAGACTATCATTCAGGGGGAAATTCTGAGGAAGGAAACATTAAAATTTCAACTACCATAAACATAGAAATGCAGATCAAACCCAAAATGCAGGGATGCCTGGGTGGCTCAGTCAGCTAAGCATCTGCCTTCAGTTCAGGTCATGATCCCAGGGTCCTGGGATTGAGTCCTGCATCGGCTTCCTGCTCAGTGAGGAGCCTGCTTCTTCCTCTGCCTGTTGTTCCCCCGCTTTTGTGCTCTCTCTCTCTCTGACAAATAAATAAATAAAATCTTAAAAAAAACAAAACCCAAAATGCATTGACTTCCTGGAATATTTGAAAGATTGGCCCACTTCTTCTGCTCCTCTTTTACTCTGGAGACAGGTTTTCAGATCATCCACAGCAGATAAAGAGCTGGGTAAAAATTTCGTGGCACATCCCAGAGCTCTACAGTTCTGAAGCCTATTGTTTCCTGGCTGGGTAATTTCCTTCAGTGGGGAACAAAGCATATACAGAAAGTTGGCAGGAGTTCTAACTCTAAGGCACTGTCAGCATCGCAGGCAGGAGGAAGAACCATATCCATATTCCATAGACAGCTCAGCTCACTGAATATGTTTTGCAGGTCAAGGACTCTGCTAAGTATTTTGCATATGTTATCTCTGATTATAGTCAACAATATGAATTAGGCATCACTGTTATCCCTATTTTAAAGATGAAGAAACAAAGGTCAAACAAGTTTAGTTGCTCAAAAATACACTGCTGGAAAAGGGTGAAGCCAGTGCTAGACCAAGAAGCAATTTTACTCTAAAGTCTATATCCTCTGAAATCTCCTGTTTTACCCACATTACTAACATCCTACAGTAGGATCAAATGTAATATGATTTGGAAGAAATGACAAATAACATGAATATCCTGAGAAAAGACTTGAAGTAAGAGTCTAGTCAGGAAGAAAAATGATCGAGGCAGCAGAAACTTTGAAAAATAGATTCTGTTTGGTATTGGGATGCAATGAGGATGGCTCTATTGATTTTCAAAAGGTTGTGCTAGAAAAGATTTTTATTTATTCATTTATTCAGTCAGCAAATATTTATTGTCTGCTGTGTGCCAAGAACTGTTTTATGTGCTGAAGATATAGGGTAAAAGGAGACCAAGTCCCTGCCCTCAAAGAACTTAAATTCTAGAGAAGAAGACAGATAACATACAAGCTAATAAATAAAAATACAGTTTCAGGTAGTAAATGTTAAGAACTTTGAAGGATATGAGAGTGTATCCTACTTGCAAGCTCACAAATTAGTCGCCACAGTTTGGTGGAGAAAGAAGACCTAAAATTTTATATCCAGCAAAGATATCTTTAAGAAATAGAGGCAAATCAGGGAGATGAAAATTAAAACCACATTGAGATACCACCTTATACTAGTTATAATGGCCAAAATTAGCAAGACAGGAAACAACGTGTGTTGGAGAGGATGTGGAGAAAGGGGAACCCTCTTACACTGCTGGTGGGAATGCAAGTTGGTACAGCCACTTTGGAAAACAGTGTGGAGATTCCTCAAGAAATTAAAAATAGGGGCGCCTGGGTGGCTCAGTGGGTTAAGCCGCTGCCTTCGGCTCAGGTCATGATCTCAGGGTCCTGGGATCGAGCCCCGCGTCGGGCTCTCTGCTCAGCAGGGAGCCTGCTTCCCTCTCTCTCTCTCTCTGCCTGCCTCTCCATCTGCTTGTGATTTCTCTCTGTAAAATAAATAAATAAAATCTTTAAAAAAAAAAAAAAAGAAAGAAATTAAAAATAGAGTTTCCCTATGACCCTGCAATTGCACCCCAGTAAATACTGGGTATTTACCCCAAAGATACAGATGTAGTGAAAAGAAGGGCCATCTGTACCCCACTATTCATAGCAGCAATGGCCATGGTCACCAAACTGTGGAAAGAACCAAGATGCCCTTCAACGTACCAAAGGATAAGGAAGATGTGGTCCATATACACTATGGTGTATTATGCCTCCATCAGGAAGGATCAATACCCAGCTTTTGTAGCAACATGGACAGGACTGGAAGAGATTATGCTGAGTGAAATAAGTCAAGCAGAGAGAGTCAATTATCATATGGTTTCACTTATTTGTGGAGCATAACAAATAGCATGGAGGACATGGGGAGTTAGAGAGGAGAAGGGAGTTGGGGGAAATTGGAAGGGGAGGTGAACCATGAGAGACTATGGACTCTGAAAAACAACCTGAGGGGTTTGAAGTGGTGGTGGGGGATGTTGGGGGAACCAGGTGGTGGGTATTAGAGAGGGCACGGATTGCATGGAGCCCTGGGTGTGGTGCAAAAACAATGAATACTGTTACGCTGAAAGGAAATAAAATAATTAAAAAAAAAAAGAAATAGAGGCAAAATAAAAATGTGTTTAGATGCACAAAAAGGGGGGAAAATTAATTAGCAGGAGACCAGCACTAAAGAAAAATATCAAAGGAATTCTGTAAGCAGGATAAAAATGTGATCCCAGTTCTTTGAAAGCAGACTGTGAAGACACAGGAAGAAATAAAGACTAATAAAAAAAAAAAAAGACTACGTGAATAAATCCAAATGAATATTGACTTATAAAAGATAAGAATGTCTTCTGAGATTTAAAATATATGTGCAAGTAAATACATTGAAACAATAGCACAAACGTCAGTGGAGGGGAGTGGGTAAATTGGTTCTTAGTCCAGGTCCTCTAAGAAGCAAGTACAAGACTAGATTGGCCATGCAAAAGATTCCTGTGCTGAGTCCTGTACGGGAAAGCAAGGAGGGTAGTGGGGAAGGCAAAGAGAGCGGTCAGGTCAAACCAAAAATTCCATGTCTTTTACAAGTGCTCATGGAACATTTGTTAAGATTGTCAGAAAATGTGTCGAATACTTGCAAACATTCATAATATGTTTTATAGACATAGTGTAATTCAGCTAGAAGTAAATAATGAAAATAATCTCTCAAATCAAGATTTGGGAATTAAACAATACACTTCTGAATAATTCATGCTCAAAAACATCATATTGGAAATAATAAAATACTTACAAATTGAATGGTGATGAAAGAGTACCTACCAAAATTTGTGGATATCAACTGAAGCTTAGAAGGAAACATATAGTTTTAGTATATTTATTAGATAAAAGGTTAAGGCTGAGAAAATCAGTGGTTAAATTAGTTACCCCACGAAACTAGGAAAAAAACAATGGCATGGTAAACCCCAAAGACATAGGAGAGAAATAATAGAAATAAGAGCAGAAATAAATGAAATCAAGAAAGGAATATGCAGCAGAGAAAATTCCTGGAACAAATCATCAACAAATGTAATGATTTATCAGCTCATAATTTATTAGTCCTCTTTCAACTGGATTGAATGTGAATGAAAGAAACAAAGGAGTTTCTATCTAGCCGTTGAAGTCATTTACTTTTTTTTTTTTTTTTTTTTTTTTTTTTGAAAGTTAATTTTTTTTTTTAATTTATTTTTTATTTTCAGCATAACAGTATTCATTATTTTTCACCACACCCAGTGCTCCATGCAATTCGTGCCCTTTATAATACCCACCACCTAGTACCCCAACCTCCCACCCCCCACCCCTTCAAAACCCTCAGATTGTTTTTCAGAGTCCATAGTCTCTCATGGTTCACCTCCCCTTCCAATTTCCCCCAACTCCCTTCTCCTCTCTAACTCTCCATGTCCTCGAAGTCATTTACTTTTTTAACCCCAATACTCATACTCTCAAATATCCTGTTTGGCACCATGAGGTTTTTAACACTATGGTGGCAACGCACCATAGTAAGACTATGAGTCAAATGGAAGGAAAACTCTTTAATGAAATGAAGAATGCAGATTATAAATGAGGAGGTAGGAGAGAAGGATCAGGTCCCATCACATGGGCTTTTATGCTCACACTTTCTCAGGGAGATCCGTTTAGGTACATAATATACAAAGAAGTTAAGGAAAGCAAATCAATGTACTTAGAACTTTCTGTGCCAGCATACTTCCTGGATTTGCCTACTCACAAGGGCATGCACACCCTCATTTATTTTAAGTGAACTGATTATTTTTCAGGATCCAAGCTTCATGAGAAACTGATGGACCCTCTGAACCATCTCCCACAGAACAGTGCACAAACATGCATACCCCAAACTCTGGGCAACATTAGGGAATTCACAGACTTTCCTGAATCCCATGCATGGATTCTCAACTTAGAAACCCTGGCCAACGTATGTGACAACATGAATGGACCTAGAGGGTATTTTGCTAAGTGAAATAAGTCTGACTGAGAAAGACAAATACTGTAAGATTTCATTCATATTTGGAATCTAAAATAAGCAAACAAAAAGCAGAATCAGACCTACAAATACAAAGAACAAACTGATGGTTGCCAAAATTGGGGGGCAAAAAGGTTGAAGGGAGATACAGGCTTCTAATTATGGGATGACTAAATCAGGAATAATAGGCACAGCATAAGGGATCTAGGCAGTGATATTGTAATAGTGTTATATGGTGACAGATGGGAGCTACATTTGGGGTGAACACAATATAATATATAAACTTGTTGAGTCACTATGTTGTACACCTGAAAGTAATGTAGCATTCCATGTCCACTATCCTCAAATGAAAATAATATAATATTAAAAATTTTAATAATAATAAAAATTAAATTAGGAAGAAGAAACCCTGGCCAGATGCAACAATGTAATTTGGAGGTGAGAGATTCAGACATAGTAGAGGTAAGTGCATAAAAGTCAGGTATCTGGGAGAACATATGCAGGGCCCTGGCCCACAGAATCATCTTTAAAGAGACTCCTCTCCTCTCCCCTTTCTCAAAATCACAGATCTAGTTTGTGTCAGAAACAGGATGAAAATTTGGATCTCCTAAATTACAATTAAATAATGTATATTTTTAAAAATAAGGTAGTTTGCTTCATTTACCCAAACAAGCCAAACATCTATGTTTGTAACCACATCTTTCACCTGTTTGTCATGCTGGTACCATACTTCAAAAAAAAAACTTTCCCTGTGAGTCCTAAATATTGAAACTTTCATTCTCATAGAAAATCCCTGATGTTGTGTTTAAAGCAAAGGTTTGTTGAGTCAGAAAAACATTTTTATTTTGACAGGATGTTTAAAAATTAATGATTATTTCTGAGGTCTCAGAACTGCTCTGGCAGTCCCGAAGCCCTCCCAGAGCAGGATCCTCAAGCACATAAACAAACAACGGTGACAAAGCAGCCCAAGGGCTACTCCACATGCTTGAGAAGAGAACTCAAGTAAACAGTCATTTTTCCTTTCAGCTGCTAAGAAAAGAAGAATATAATTTTTCATTCCACCCCCAGGACTAGATTCCAACCACCAAGATGATTCCCAGAAATTAAAATAAAAACACCACGGACTCAAAAATTAATCCCAGGTAATTACTAGGTGCCTCTAGCTTTGTGTTTTCTTTTTCCATTGTATACATGCCTGGCTTTTTTGTCTTCACCCAGTTGACAGTTTGCTCATTTAGATCTGATCTGCAGAACACCACTTTGTATCTCTAGTACAATAAAGTAAAAAAGTGGAAAGATCCATCGGTTCCATTACAAGTCCTTAATACGATACTAACATGTTATCTGCGGTGCATATTTCACCCATTAAGATGTTGTTCTTCAGATCATGAAAAATACTGTTAAAGGCTCTATTAGAAATTGCTTCCATGTTTTATGTATCTGTGTAAGTCAGTGGTTCTCAACAGTTTGTGTGGGAGGAGGGGAATGATTTTGCCCCACAGACAACATTTGGCAGTGTCTGGAGACATTTTTGATGGTCACAGCTTGGGAAGGTCTATGCTATTGGCATCTACTGTGTAGAGAACAAAGGTGCTGCTGAACATCTTTCAAGACCCAGGAACACCCCCCTCCCCCCGCCCCGTCAGAAAGGATTATCCAGCTCAAAATCATTAATGCTGAGGTTAAGAGGGCCAGCTGTAAGTTTAAATGTAAAAATCTGTATGTCTTTTTCTGGCAATTATGGGTTACCTGTGGGTTTATATCCATTTCTTCAAAATAAACAAAAAATGTTTTAGAGATCAGTTTACTTTGTTTAGAAGCACTTCCCATACCAAAAAGATCATTGAAAGTAAGTGCATTATTTCTAATATTTTTATGTTTATCAGTGTTTTGTGTGGGATTAAAAAAAATCTGTTCAAGGATATAAGAAAGGGCATGTAGAAAAAAGGAACAATAATTAAAATAAAGTTTGATCTTCATACTTCATGGTTGTAGAAAACAATTATTATAACATGCATTTAAAATATTAATAATTTCCACTTCCTGATGCCTGATGCCTAGATTATTATTCCATTTTGCCATGTCATCTTCTTTGCTAGCCAAAGAAGTATTTCTTAAGTAAACAAAGAATCAAAGACATATCTTTATTATGTGCCCAATTATGATGTTTCCCCACCTCTATCCTTAACCAAAAATAAGTTTCCACAACATTTTAACTGAAGATCCAAAAAATGGCACCCCAGCATACGTGGTGCTAATATAAACAATCAAATCTTTGGTTGTTTCTGAAAATAATTGCAGATGACAATCTCCTCTGGCTGGTTGATAATAAAAAGTTCTTTTAGATATGACGCATAGCTGTGCTCGCTTCAATAGCACATTTACTAGATATGGCACATACTTTAAAGACTGTCTTGGAACGTCCAAGTCCTAGGTTTGAACACCACACAGCCAGAAGAGAGCAGACAGGGGAAAAGTTAAAGACCGCTGAGAAAAATACACCTGTACGGTCCTCACCACTCTATACCTGTGACCCAAGCCAGAAACATGGAAGAACTAGACACCTCGGGGCACCTGGGTGGCTCAGTGGGTTAAGCCTCTGCCTTCGGCTCAGGTCATGATCTCAGGGTCCTGGGATCGAGCCCCACATCAGGCTCTCTGCTCAGCAGGGAACCTGCATCCCCCTTCCTCTATGCCTATTTGTGCCTCTCTGCCTACTTGTGATGTCTGTCTGTCAAATAAATAAGACTAAAAAAAAAAAGAACTAGGCGCTTCTACCATCGGTCATACTGGGAGACACACCTACACACCCCTTCACCGATGTTGCACATTGCTACTTCTGAACCAACCCTAGGTGGGTCAGTTTGGGGAAAACTGGATTTCATGCAGTACCATATCTGCTAGGGAATGTGAAAATTAAGATTTTAGCTTTATAGTCTTTATGGTTCTAGAAATCAAAATAAAAGGGATTGGAATGGACATTGGGGTATATATGGCCCATCTTTTCACTACATCTGTATCTTTGGGATAAATACCCAGTAGTGCAATTGCAGGGTCATAAAGTAGCTCTATTTTAAATTTCTTAAGGAATCTCCACACTGTTTTCCAAAGTGGCTGCACCAACTTGCATTCCTACCAACAGTGTAAGAGGGTTCCCCTTTCTCCACATCCCTTTCAACACTTGTTGTTTACTGTCTTGTTGATTTTGGCCATTCTAACTGGTGTAAGTGGTATCTCAGTGTGGTTTTGATTTGAATCTCCCTGATGGCTAATGATGATGAACATTTTTTCATGTCTCTGTTAGCCTCCATCAGAAAGGATGAATACTCAACTTTTTTTTTTTTTTTTTATCAACATGGACAGGACTGGAGGAGATTATGCTGAGTGAAATAAGTCAAGCAGAAAAAGTTAATTATCATATGGTTTCACTTATTTTTGGAGCATAAGGAATAACATGGAAGACATTAAGAGAAGGAAAGGAAAAGCAAATTGGGGAAATCAGAGGAGACAACGAACCATGAAAGACTGTGGACTCTGAGAAACAAACTGAGGGTTTTGGAGGGGAGGGAAGTGGGGGATTGGGTGAGCCCAGTGGTGGCTATTATGGAGGGCATGTATTGCATGGAGCACTGGGTGTGGTGCATAAACAATGAATCTTGGAATACTGAAAAAATAAAATTAAATTAAAAAAAATAAAAAATAAACTTCTCCCAAAAGGGGGGGGGGGTGCGGATTGGAATGGGTACTGAGCCAAATTATAGTATCTGCCATAGTCACCAAATTATTTTAAGACACATCAGCATTTAAAAAAAATATTTATTTTATAACAGTCTAATTCGTTTCTAAAGATATTCATAATCCTGTTTGTCTATTTGGGGTGTTGCTTCTCTTCATGTTTGTGTTCTTTCTACAGATGGGTTCTGTTCTAAAATATTAAATCTAATTGCCATATCATTTATTTATTCTATCAATAAACATTGAATGCCAACTATGGAACAAGCATTGTGCCATTCTGTGCATACAGCTGTGAATTTAAAAAGGCAAAAATCCTTGTCCTCATGAAATTACACTCCAATGAGAGCTCAGTAAATCAATTAGGATTAGGGTCAACTATATGTAACAAAAGCAGAATGAAATTAAGTTGAATTACAGTAGCTTCAACAAGACAACAGTTTGTCTGTGACATGAGATAAGTCAGAAATGCGAAAGTGTGCAAAAATAGCCCTATTCTTCTCCCTTCATATATCATCCCCTTTGTTATGTAACCTGTAATTTCTCTCATTAAGGAGATGGAATCCATTTCCTGAATATGAGCTTGTCTTATTGACTTGTTTTGGCCAACAGAATGGGGCAGAAGTGCTGGTGTTCCAGTTTCAAGCCTAAGCCCTAAGGGGTCTTCATGTTTCCACTTGTTCTTTTGTGCCTCTATCATTCCTTGAGAAGGATGTGCCCGACCGCTGTGCTGGAGGATGAAAGACACATGGAGCAGTGCGGATTCATACCAACCGCCCTGTTTGAACCCAGCCTAGACCAGTCAACTCTCAGTTGACCTCTAGAAGCAGGAGAGATCCCAGATGAGCTGAACTCCACAGGTATGTGAGAAATAAGTGTTTTTGTAGAACGCTGAGGTTTTGTGAACATTTCTTATTTAGCATTATTGTGGCAATAGAGAACCAATATAGTAACAAAGTAGTCTGGGGAGACATAAAAGCTTAGACGTGTAGGGACCCAAGTTCCTTATATTCTGCTGCTTTGATCCTCAATTTGTGGCTTCTATTTTAGCATCCAATATTGCTGCTGAACCATGACATCCAAATACACACATCCCAGCCAGTGTTGAAAAAGGAGACAAATGCTCCTTTTAAGGAAACTTCTTGGAAGCTAGTTATATACACATTAAGCTATAAGGAATGAGAACCAGAAAATGTAGTCTTTATTCCTATTGCTTGTGCCTAGATAAAAACTGGGGGTTCCATCAGTAAGGAAGAAGGGGAGACTAGATTCTGGGGACAATTGGTAAGCCATATGTGCCAATAAAGTACACTGACAGAGGGGTTCCTGGGTGGCTCAGTTGGTTATATGTCTGCCTTGGGCTCAGTCTTGATCTCTGGATGCTGGGTTGGGCTCCCTGCTCAGTGGGGAGTCTGCTTCTCTCTCTCCCTCTGTCCTCCCCACCCCCTGCTCATATTCCCTCTCTCTCTCTCAAATAAATAAATAAACAATTCTTTAAAAAAAACAACATACTGACATAGAGAAGGCTACTTATTTCCCTATTTAGGGCTTTTACCAAATTAAAGCAGTTTTTTTAAACTTAAGCTACACTGTTATCTGAGCAAATTGTGCAATTATAATACTTAATAATTAAAGAAATACTAATATTCATAAATCTAAAATAGAACTTTTTCCTATGACATTTTACTGCTTATGTAATTTTGTGTTTTGCCAAAAGGACAAAGCCTTTTTTTTTTAGTAATCGTTCCAACATGGTCCAATTGTCTAAATAATTCAGCTGGTGTTAGTAAGTGTTTCAACAAAGCAGTGTTTATTTTTATCATAAGTGGTCATCAAGCATAACAGCAGATTCCACCTGGGCTGAAAGACTAGTTTTAAAAGACATTTTGGGGTAAAAGGATGAGAAAAAGAGGACTAATTGTTTCTGTACGTAGATGGCCTCAGTTCATCCCCACACTGTAGAATTCACCTGGCAATACGTATTTAACTATGTTTTTGAGTAAGGAATCCAACCATAGTAAGAAAATATGTACCAATAATTTAAAGTATAGTTTAAAATGTAATTTCCCTATTCTTGGGTTCTTAATTCCCAAATCAAATCTTAAATTTACTTGAGCACAGCTATATTTTTAAGAATGTGAAATGAAATGAAATATACAGATTAACTTTGACAGTTTTACTTGCCTACCCTGGATGCATGTGCGCACGCACACACACACACACACACACACACACATTGGCAAGAAATTTAAATCATTTCCTCCTCAACTCCACATACTCTTACAAAACCTGTTCATATCTGTTCTTCAATCCTTGCAAAGTGACCAGTGGGGCAAATTACTGGCTATTGGTAACTGAAACTGTGATAGACACTTAACCTCAGATGGGAAAATCATATAGTTCTCTTTTCCAGAAGTTTCTTTCTTTTTTTTTTTTTAAGATTTTATTTATTTATTTGTCAGAGAGCGAGCAAGCGAGAGCGAGCATAGGCAGACAGAGTAGAAGGCAGAGTCAGAGGGAGAAGCAGGCTCCCTGCGGAGCAAGGAGCCCGATGTGGGACTCGATCCCAGGACGCTGGGATCATGACCTGAGCCGAAGGCAGCTGCTTAACCAACTGAGCCACCCAGGCATCCCTTTTCTGAAGTTTCTAAATGAGACACAGCAACTCCAAGCTCTTAAGTTAATGACCTGAGAGAATTTTGTTGGAGCCATTTCTTATCACAGCCCTGCTTAAGCACTGGATGTCAGCCTTTAGACAATAAAGAAAGAAGCGAGCAGGCAGAGTTATAAGAAACCATGAAGCTCAAGAATGACAGAGAGAGAGGGAGCAAAAGAAAAAGAGAGAGACAATGAATACCTGCCTCTTTCTGATGACTTTCCTGGCTTCAGTCCCTCATGACGACATGAAGACAATCATGAAGACAAATCAACCACGCTACCTGCATCTGGGTCAAATTATTGTCTTCTTTCCTATTAGAAGCCCCTACGATCAACTCTAAAAGGTACTATCAAAAGCCTCTCTCTCCACTGGTAAACTGAATCACATCCATTAGCTGCTAATCAAGGACATCATTCTAGATATTATCCTCAATTTCCCCTGCAACATCATGTTTTCCTTAATATTAAATCATTCTCCTAGTGCCAAAGCAGTACCTGGAAAACAGCAGATGCTAAGTGAATATTTGTTGAATGAAGTCACCAAAGGGGAGAAAGTGTAGTCAACAGAAATCAGTCTTCAAGAAAGTAGACTGGCAATAGTGAAGTGAGAGGAAGAAGTAGGGAGCAAGAGAGAGAAGAGCTATACCACTGGAGAAATATACAGGAAGGCCACAGCCCCAAGACACAGGCCCATTAAAAGACCAGGATTTGTGGAGCATAAGGAATAACACAGAAGACATTGGGAGACAGAGAGAAGAAGGGAGTTGGGGGAAATCGGAGGGGGATACAAACCACGAGACACTGTGGACGCTGAGAAACAAACAGGGTTTTGGAGGGGTAGGGGCATGGGGGAGCCTGCTGGTGAGTATTAAGGAGGGCACGTATTACATAGAGCACTGGGGGTGGTGCATAAACAATGAATTTTGGAACTCTGAAAAAATTAAATTTAATTTTAAAAAGAATATAAATAAATACTGAATAAATATTGGCTATTATTAAAAAAAAAGACCAAGATTTAATTACAAGAAGGTAGAATGCTATTTCACTTCCACCCTTTATCACAATACCGACAGGATTCCAGTATAATAACAGTGGATTGTAGCTGAAAACTTCAGGCTCTTTCTGAGGGACAGTTACTTAAGGATGTCTCAAGTCAAGAAAGGAGACAAAAATAAGATCACTAGAGGAATTTTAAGGCTCTGACACCTGTAGCAACCGCAGACACTAACACAGTCTAGCTTCTAGTCCAATTAGTATAAATCTGCCCACTACATGCTTATTCACCACAGTGCCTGTTATTTGATTAAACACGTCCAACTTCTAGAAGGAGCCTAAAGAGACATGATGATTAAATGTAATGTAGTGTCATTACATTTAAGGATGTCATTCTGGAAAAGAAAATGGACAGTGGAGGAAAATGAAGGAATTCTGAATAAAGCATGTGCTTTAATTAATTATATCTAGAGTGGTTCATTAACTGTGACAAATGTACCATATTAAGATTATAATAAGAGGTACTGAGTGAGAAGTGTATGGGAACTCTGTACTCTCTGTGCAGTTTTTCTGTCAACCTATAACTATTTTAAAATTTAAAATTTTATTTAAAAAAAATCAAAGCAAAAGATGAAAATCATCGTCAGGTAATTGTCACTCTGCATCCTATTGCTTCCTTCTCTCTCTGTTCATTAAAAATATCCCCTGGGCTCTAGAGATCATGGAATATCAACACACAGTTTTCACACAAAGTGAAATATCCTAGAGGCAAGTGTCCTAACAGAAAATTGAAAATAGTTTTTATAATGAATTTTCCTCTTCCCCGGCAACAAGGCATTCAATAAGACTGATAATGTCACGTAGAAGAGGAAACACTTCTCTCACGTTTATCCTAAAGTCTAAGCTAGGCTTACTGGTGGAGGAGGGGGAAGAAAAACGGACACTATTTATAGCTCTTAGGTTTGACAGTTCTTAGCATATTCTTTTATTTCACAGAGAATATTCTCCTTGGGGTGGATGATAAGCATCTACGTTGGATGTCTGTAGGTCAAGGCAATAGGAGTTCACATTCAAGCAGGCTTGTTTGGTTTCCAGGCCAGAAATGGTATGTTGTTCTTTTGCCTTCCTTAGGCTCATGGAAAACTGTAACACCTGAGCCCCCACTGTTCAACTTAGCTCTGTTTTTATACTTCAAGAAACATTTCCTAAATGATTACTAAATATAAGCTAATGACTAAGGATGATTAAAATTTCAGCTTTGAGGAAGTTAATAACCAAAAGAGATTATGTCATATACCTAAATACTATAAGAAAGTATATAAAATTCTGTATTATGTAGTGAGGGATGGAGAAGTAGATTCACACATTAGAAGTATGATTCCTGAAAGGTAACATCTTCCATATTACTTGGGGAAAAAAAGATGACAGAGACACAAGCGTGTGAAAGAATTTAAGCTGACATTCATATACTGTAAGAGGATAGTTCTGATGATCACAACCTAGGTATTTTCCAGAAATGCTTTTTCTGAAGTGCAAGCTCTTTCTGGCCAGCCTCGCCTGCCAACAGTTTCCTTTCTAATTGATAGTGAGCAGTAATGACCCCAATAGCATTCCCAGGAGTATTTTTAAAAACGAGCTGAAGTCCAGGCATCTCCAAAATAGCTTTTGCTTATAACTCACGTTGGAACCTGGAAGCTAGTTAATTTTCCTCACATCACCCCGCATGGTCATCCAAAATGCAAGCCCTTGGAGTGTCAACCATCTTTTTCCCTTCCATATTTCTATCTCCTCATCTGTGAATTTTACCTTCACCTGTTCCATTGTACCCTTCGAACCCCCAAATCCTCTGCAAATAAAGCTCTCCTTCCACAGTGCTTTTCCCCTTCCCTTTACAGTGAAGTCTTCCCTCTTGACTTAAATCTAGTCTTAGACAACTTTCTCTTCCACGCTCTCAGTTCTACTCCCTAAATTTACTCTATAGTTTATTATTTTGTTATAATTGTTTCCTATTCATTTCGGCGTTCCCAGGACCTACCAAAGGCCATACCACGCATTAAATAAATGACTGGATGAACACAAAAATAACACCTAGCAAATGCAAATTTGTACAGTGGAAATTGCACGTGTCTGTAGTTTAGAGGAAAAGTTGATTATATTTGGATTAGAGTTAATCAAGCAAAGCTGCAGCTCTCAGTTAAGTGAACTGGAGGATCCACCTATGAAAATATAACTCATGGGGCGCCTGGGTGGCTCAGTGGGTTAAAACCTCTGCCTTCAGCTTGGGTCATGATCCCAGGTTCCTGGGATTGAGCCCCACATTGGGCTCTCTGCTCAGCAGGGACCCTCCTTCCGCCTCTCTCTCTGCCTTCCTCTCTGCCTTCCTCTCTGCCTACTTCTGATCTCTGTCAAATACATAAATAAAATCTTAAAAAAAAATAAAGAAAATATAACTCATATCACTTAAAATGAAAAAAGAAAAGGTGATTAAATTTTCCCTTTTTTCACCCCCAATCATCCTAAGTCCCTAAGGAAATATTATGATATTATCAGTTTGACAGCTTCTCTCTATGAATCTTCTGCACTTACACATCATCATGACAGATCCTGATGAGGTAAAAGGAAACAGCAGTTTTCATAGCACACACATGGTCAGTAAGAGGCAATTCACTTGTTGGGAGGTGTAGTCCTGATCACCAAAGGCGTGCTGAGAGCCCACTGTTCAGATGAGAATAAAGAACCAGAACGTTAGCTGAGGTCAGAGCTTCCTGGATTCGTTGACAGATGAAGAAATCAAAAAATGGAAAAACAAAACCTTCATATTACTTTCCTCATCAGAATTTGCACTTTGAACAGTGGCTGTCCACGGACAACTCAAAGAATTCAATAATTCAGTTATTGCGGATAGGCATTTATATTTTGTAAACTTTTCTGTACAAATGTTATATAATGATTAAAAAATGAATCTCATGGCTTAATATTACAGAACAAGGAAAACCCGTTCTTAAGAAGTTACAAGTCAAATTTAGCAAGAATAATTATATAAGAAGTAAAGGTTGAAGAGGAATTAGAGATCAATAACTGAACACAGAACAGTTTTTTGACTTTACATTTCAGCACTACTTTTATTCCAAAATTGCAGTAGGAATGACATTGCTGGAGGAAATAAAATAACAGGCAGTAATCATTTTGACAGTTGGGTTGGGAGAATAATTCCATGTTTCTTAGTTTTCCTCTAAGTAGAGATGTTTAAGAAGATACTTGTTATGATCAGTACAGAACTTAATTTACATCAGTCTCTCCCTACTCAAATGTTTCTCTGAGCCATTCGAGAAATCATACCAGAGAGTAAGATGCCCTGTGGTGACAATATCACATATAGTAATCTTTAGGTTGATATGGAAGAATGAGGTTTCCATGTTCAGCAACAATGTTTCTAATTTTGAACTGCGGAATTAGATCTACCTGCTCACTCTCAGGCTGGGCTGAAATCCTCAGGCCTTCCCAGGGGCCAGAGTTGGAGTGCGGAGAAGCAGACATGGCTATGTCATTATGGTGGGCAGAAGCTCCCTAAGAGAAAGGGAATGGAAAGAGTGGAACGCTATGTGTCTGGGCCCTCCTCCCAAACTCACTAAGCATGGAAGATTGAATGGAAAAAGGTGACCAGCAAAAGTGAAGACAAACAAGAGTGACATCCAGAGAATGAAATACAAACTGAGAAATGCTGATGTTGTACTAATTCCTGTGTCCCAGCCAAGATGGAAATATTAGGAGTTCACGGGTAGTGTTCCCCCATCCCCTACTCCCAAAAGATACTTTACTTTTTGCTGATCTCTGACTTGGGTTGTGTTATCATTTGCAAAACCTGCATCTTCATATATATATTGAAGTGGGCAATATCTGTGCTCCTAGGTGGACTGTAAGCTTGCTGAAGGCAAGGAATACATCGGTAACCGTACTTGAAAACACACAGCATCTCACACAAACCTTGTGTAGAGTTGATGCTCCAATATTAGTCATTGAATGAATGAATAAATGAGTAAATATGAATAATATCTGTGCACAACTCAAAAACCTCAGAAGTAGTGCCTGGGATCTACCACCTTTGCCAAAGAAAAAACAGTTGTTCCCTTTCCATGTGATCTTCTTAAATTTGGCTCTGCTTGGACCTGATCTTTTTCTCTCTCTCTCTGTCTCTCTCTCTCTCTCTCTCTCTCTCACACACACACACACTGGAATATTTGTAATGGAGGAACAGTGTCCCATATTGAACACAGTTGTGTCATGACTGGGTAGCCAGGGGGATTTCCAGGATAAGGGACAGCAGGGGACTGGCTAAGGAATGGCAAGCTGTGTCTGAAGTGTTAGTGTATGAGGGTATAGAAGACATGAAAGATAATAATGCAAATGAGGAGAAAAAAAATTTAACCAGGCAACAGCTTTTTCTATTTTTCTCCTTTTATGTAAATACATTATTTTTCATATCATAACAGTATACAACACTTTGGAAGCATGAGAGAGAGCAGCTGCAATTACTTAACACAAGAATGTATTTGCTGTGACATAGAACGACGCAGTTTAACTCTGTTTTTGACAACTGACTTTGTGGTCACACAGATCTCAGCTGTGACCTCTCGCTAGTTTCATGATCTCAGTTAAGTTGCTTAATCTCTCAAACTTCAGTTTCTTGTCTGGAAAATGTGAAAAACAATGGCTGCCTGACAGAGTTGTAAGAGTTAAACCAACAAAGTACTCGTAATACACTTAAGAAGGAGCCTGAAACACACACACAACCATGATAGCCTTTGTTCTCCTTTATCTTCAAACACTCAGTAAACTATAAATCCCTAAATAAATGCAAGAGATTATTAACATTACTGTGACTGTAGGGAATTTCACTGCCCTTTCACCAAAAGGCCACAGCTAAATAGAGGCGGTTTCATTCCATATCCATCTATTACACATAAGCTAACTGCTGTGCCCTGATGGCCGCCTCACTCTCCAGTGGGATGTGAGCCATACTATGATAGAAAAGGTTATATCCCCATTAGGTATATAAGGTGTGTTGTGGAGCAGAAAGTCACATGTCAGATGTGTCTTATCACCTGTCATCTTGTCATACTTGTTAAGTCAAGAGATACATATAAATTCATAACAATTTCAGTGTTGTGATCTTTTCATCACTTTTTAAAAATTTCTTTCAAATCCACGTTTTCTATTTGGTAGCTCTGATGTTAAATGTTAAATGTGGGACATTGTCATTGCTGTGTACTTCAATACGTAGCCATTGTAATTAAGATTTCAAGTGACTCTGGTAGTGAAGTGCGTTGCCTCTGGTTTGCATAATGCACAATATATTCATTGTTGTGGTTTCCTTTGCATAAATCAATCTTATTAATATCTTATTCATCTTCTTGCCTTCCAGAGTCTTGAATCAAATTAATTCTCTGAAGGGAGAAATGTCAGGACTCTGGCAGCGGGGAGATCTGCATAATTCTAGTCCGTTTTTCAATAAAATTTGTACTATAGGCGGTCACATGATTTGCTAGCAAATTTTAACTCAGCTGCCTCTTTGTTTCTCTAGGAAACAAGAGCAGAGATTTGTATCTACATATAATGTGTAGAGAACTGGAGTAAAAGGGTTAAAGAAAAAGAGTAGGCATCAAGTTGACAGTGAATCCCAGCTGGGTCCTCCATCAACTAGTCTAGTGGGAGTCCCAGTTTGAAATGAAGGAAAATGGAAACATTGTCATTATGAAAACTTGAAGCAATGACTATTCTGTTCTGTTAGCATAAATGTGAGGGATCACCATGCTGTGAGTGGTGGCAGACTGTCCACTGAGGACTAAGCTTGATGCTGGCAGCTCCCACCCTAGTTGGTGATGGGGAGTGAACTTGTAGGAACCCCAAAGCAGAAGGATTTCCCTGGCAGATTTTGCTTAAATCCACCTGGGCCTAGTGTGAAACCACAAAAAATCCCTCCAGAAAAAAAAAGGAAAATTGCCAAAAAGAAGAGAAAGTTGTTTTCTTTACATGGCTCCTTGAAAAGCTGATCATGATCACCATAATCAGATAAAAGAAGAATTTCTTCACAAGAAACCTTTTTCCTATTCCCTGCAGGAGATCATGTGTACTTCTTTTGGTCTCAATAACATGGTTGTTTCTTCCCAGCCAAGTCGGCTATAGATGTCAGTTTTCTCTCTAGCTAGAAAGTAATCTTGTGCCAATAGGCCTTGATCTTGTCTACAGAGTTTACCAATAACACAGTTCTGGATATGGAAACATTTCTATTTGCACAAAATAAAAGATAACTGAAATAAGAAAAAAAGTGCCATATTAATATATAATACCTTCCTCTACTCCTACGTTCCTATCTTGTACTTTTATAATGAAATTTGACAGTAAGCTTTCTTTGAAATCTTATAAATCTATCCAATAGACATTTATTATATTCCAGTTGTGCCAGATTTTATGTCAAACAGAGGAACATGAACTCAGTGCACACATTTATGCACTGAGTATTGGGTATTGGACCTCCACTTTGTACCATGATGGAGTAAGTGGTGTTGGACTTATTCTTCCACTAAAGACAGCTATAAAACTGGACAAATAATAAGTGGGAAATTTTTTCAGCTAACGAACAATAAAGAACACTGGCTTTTATGATTAAAAGAAAACGCATAAAGTGATCTACATATTCACTGTCATTTTCTTCCTTGAAGCCCTTTCCTGATGACCCAGGATGTGGAACCCAGGAGAAGAGCAATGATCTCAGTGATCTGAAGGGGCAGAATAGGTTGGGGCTGTTGAGGTGGCTGAAATTCACACATCATGGTATAGCTAAGAGAAAATAATGCAGATGGGTCCCTAGATCTGTGTGGTGGTTATCCTTGGGTACTTCTCTGAGTGCTGGACTAAACATAAGCAACACAAGACTCCAAGAGTATAACAAAGAGCAGCTCCTGCATGACAAAGAGCTGAAGGAAGATAGTAAGGCTGTTCTGGGAGGAGTTGGTGTTGCAGCCATGCCAGAGTTGAAAGACCTTGCTGATTGCTATGCATTCAAAGACAACCCAGAAAGGCCACACTTTAGGAGTAAGTAGCACTCCCAAGAATAACAGTAATGATGTAGAATGATGACAAGACCAAAATATATCTGGCTCAGTAAAGCCTAAAACCAATTCAGACAATATCAAGAGGATTCACCATTAATTTGGTTTGCTTGCCAGAACAAAACTCAGAATAATCCTGACTCCTTCCAATTTATTATCAAAATGATATCCAGCACATAATAAAAAATACAAATATGCAAGGGAAGAGGGCAGGAAAATGTGAACCATAATTTAAAAAGCTGGTTGGGTAACAGTTACAGGCCTCAATATTATCCAGATGTTGGATTTAGCAGATAGAGTCTCAAAAGCATTGTAAATTTGTTCAAGAAACTATGGAGGATGAATGAATAAATGGATAAGGAAGCTCAGCAGAGAAATGGAAAATATAAAAAAGAACTAAATGGAAATTCTAAACCTAAAGAAATGCAACATCTAAAATTTAAGACTTCCTGGGTTAGTTTAAAATCAGATTTTTTGGTAATTACTCAACCTGAAGAATAAAAGGAAGAAAATTGGGAAGAAAATGAACAGCCTCAACATCTGTGGAACAATATAATTTCCTTGGATGACTGACATTCAGGGAAATAGAGACAGAATGACTTAGAAAAAAATATTTCAAAAAGCAATGGAAGAAATGTCCCCAAATTTTATTTAAAAATTTTATTTAAAAACATTAATTCAGGGATACCTGGCGGCTCAACTGGTTGAGGATCTGCCTTTGACTTGGGTCATGATTGCAGAGTCCTGGGATGGAGTCCCATATTGGGTTCCCTGCTCTGTCGGGAGTCTGCTTCTTCCTCTTCCCCTCCCCTTGCTCATGCTCTCTTTCTCTCTCTCTGTCTGACAAATAAATAAATAAAATATTTTTAAAAACAAACAAACCAACAGTAATTCATAGACGCAATGTATTCAGATGCTCTCAAGCAGGATGAATACAAAGATAACCATACTGATCCCCATCATTTTCAAACTACTGAAAATAAAAGAGAAAGAGAAAGATCTTTAAAATAGCCAGAAGGATAAAAATACACATTATATATAGGAGAGTTATCATAAGAAATGTATCATTTCTCATTAGAAAAAAAATTTGAAGAAAATGGAACAAAGTCTTTAAAGTGATGAGAAGTGATTAGTTTGCTAGGGCCACATAACAAAGCACCACAGACTGTATGGCTTGAACAACATGAATTTATTGTCTCACAGAACTAGAGGTTGGAAGTCCATAATCAAGGTCCTGAGAGAAAAGGTTCCCTCTGAAGACTATGAAGGAATCTGTTGGCTTGTCAATGGCTGTCTTCTCACTATGCCTTTTCACATTGTCTTTGCTGTATGCATGTCTCTGTAGACACATTTCATCTTTTCGGAAGGACATCAGTCATATAAGATTAGGGCCCCTGAGTGACCTCGTTTTAACTTGATTACCTCTGTAAGACCCTATCTCCAAATAAGGCCACATTCTGGGATGTTGGTGATTAGGACTTCAACATATGAATTTGTTGGGGGATGGAGGGACATGCAAATCAACCCATAGAAAAAAAAGTTTTATAAACCTCTCAAACTCTAATTCTATATCCAATGAAAATATGCTTCATAAATAAGGAAAACATTTTCTTCAGGCAAAATAAAAGTAAGGGAACTCTTTTTGCGACCAGACCTTTATGTTAGAAATAGCTAAATGAAGTTCTTTTTACATTAAAGGGAAATTCTACATGGAAAGTCAAATCTTCACGGAGAAATGAAGAACTCCAGAAATTTTAAGAACATTAGGTAAATATAACAAGTAAGTTCTTTTTCCCTAATTTCTTTAGAAACATTGCAATGTTTATAATATTTATAGAAGAAAAATGCAAGACAGGAGCACAAAAGAGTTCCACTGCTAACAAGTCTCTTAAATGTGAGTTAAACTGGCACAATTTCGATTCTAAGTAAGATATGATAAATTATAGATGCAAAACATAATCCCTGGAGCAGCCACTAAAAGAACACAACAGTTAGAGAGGAAAATAGAAGAAAAATGAAATTATAAAAAGCAATCAATTAGACTGCAAGAAGCCAAGAGGTGAGAGGGAAAGGAATATAAAAATAGATGGAACAAATAGAAAACTAGGATAAGGTCGAGGGCTTTAACCTAACTTTAGCAGACAATGTTTTCCATATATAGCCACAATAAAATCTCCCATCTTCTGCAATGGGCTTGTAACAGTTTTCCAGAGCTACCATAACACTATAGATGAAGTGGTTTAACATAAGTTTATTTCTTCACAGCTCTGGGGACTTGAAGTCTAAAATCAAGGTGTCAGCTTGGTTTCCTTCAGGGAGACTTCTCTTTGGCTCGTAGATAGCTGTCTTCTCCCGTTGTCTTCACATGGTCTTCTTCTTTAACTTTTTTTTTTTTTAAAGTAGGCTCCATGCCCAGCATGAAGCCCAACACGGGGCTTGAACTCACAACCCTAAGATCAAGGCCTGAGCTGAGATCAAGAGTCAGATGCTTAACTGATCGAGCCACTGAGGTGCCCCCACATGGTCTTTTTTCTTGAAGTTTCTACCTCCAAATACAGTCCTGTTCTATGGTACTGGTGATTAGGAGTTCAATATATGAATTTGGGCAGATACAACTCAGTATATAACAGGGGCTTTGCCGCTCAGGTCAAAGAGGCAGAGTTGTTTCTCTGGCCCTTAGAATTCAGGCACATGTTGTTACTGGTTTGACCAATAGATTATGACAGAAGTGACACTGTCACTACCAGTCATGGCCCTGATCTGGCCTGGCAGTGTGCTTACAATGGAATACTATTAAGCAATAAAAGGGATTGAACTACTGATAGATTCAAGTTGGATGAACCTCAAAACCAGGATGATGAAAGAAGCCAGACATAAAGAATGCATATTTCATTATTTAATTTACATAAAATTCAAGGACAGGCAAAAGTAATTTCAGTGGTAGAAGTTAGAACAATTAGAAATTAGTAATTCCTTCTATTTAGGGGAGAATGGTGTGACTAGAAGGAGCCAATGATGGAAGTTTCTTGAGGATGGAAATGTCTGTAGTGTCGTTGGTTACATAAGTGAAGATACTTGTTAAGATTTATCAAACTATTCAGTTAAGATCTGTAAATTTTATCATACATGTTAGTTTCTCATCATTGCTACAACAAATTATTACAAGCTTCGTGGCTTAAAACAACACGTATTTTCTATCTTACAATTCTGGAGGTCAGAAGTCCAAAATATGTCTCACTGGTCTGAAATCAAGGGGTCAGCAGGGCTGGTACCTTCTGGAGGCTCTGAGGCAAAATCTACCTTCTTGCTTTTTCCAGCTGCTAGGGGCTGGCTGCCCACAATCCTTGGCTCTTGCTTTCCTTCCATCTTCAAAGCCAGCAATAGCTACTCAAGAGGTTCTCACATTGCATCATTCTGACACTGACTCTCTTCCACACCCAAAGGATCATTGTGGTTACACTGGACCAATGCAGATAGTCCATGATAATTTCCTGACCTTAAAGTAGTTCATTAACAATCTTAACCTCATCTGTACCTTAATTCCCTTGTCAAGTAACATTCACAAATTCCAGGGACTAGGACATGGAAATCTTGGGGGGTGGGGGGAAGAGTATTACTTACAACATTTTTTAAAAAGGATTTTATTTATTGTTTGACAGAGAGAGACAGTGAGAGAGGGAATATAAGCAGGCAGAGTGGGTGAGGGAGAAGCAGGCCTCCCACTGAGCAGAGAGCCCAATGTGGGGCTTGGATCCTGGGACTCTGGGATCATGACTTGAGGTGAAGGCAGACACTTAAAGACTCAGCCACCCAGGTACCCCTACCAGCAGCATTTTATGTGAATTTTACTTCAATATAAAACAGTTTTTATAAAAGCTACTGAATGCCTGTTATATGCCAGTCACTATTCTAGATCTCTCTCTCTCTCTCTCTCTATATATATATATATGTATATATATACCTATGGTTACATATTTATTTATTTTTATGTGTCTTCCCTACTAGAATCTATGCTTCTTGAGGACAGGGAGTTTTGTTTGGTGTACAGTATCTAGCATATAGTAGGAGCTCATTAAAAATTTTTGAATGAATGAAGGCAAACTAAATCAGTTTCATTTATTTTTGCTGATTTTGTGGATAATATTGATTGAATAACTTCTTGGCAGAACTTTATATAGATAAAATCACAGAAATTAAGAGTCTACTAACCCTAGTAAAAAGTGTTTGGTTTTGAACCATTAAATGTCTATATTAGAATATCATCATCACCTAATAGGACAGCTTAGTTATAATGCCAGGAAGCAGAGAACAGAGCCCTCCACTAAAAGAGTCAGTTTCTATATTAAAAAATAGAATTTTCTCAAAAAATAATTTGGTTCATGAGAAATACTAAAGAATTTATTTCCTGATATATTTTGGTTATTTCTATTGTTATCCCCTACAATCCTGAACTACATTTTTTCAAACTAAAACATATGGTGTTAGAAATGTCACCAAAAAGAATATACTTTTTTCTTATTTATCAAGTTTTTTTCTAAAGGTTTATAAAAGTCAACACCTTTTTCTAAAGGTTTATAAAAGTCTTATGTTTTATACAATCATTTCTAATATTTTGAAACAATCGAAGTCTTGGTTTTCTTCATAACTTCCCAACATCAGGCATGAATGCATATTGTGTTTGAAAAAAAAAAAATAAAGTCGTTGCATTTGACTGTGCTTGGCAGGAAATACAAGTGTTGCTTCCTTCTGCTCCCTCCCAATACGTTTGTGTCCCATAAGAAATAAATGTGACAACAAAATGCCAATTCACCCACAGCTTCTGTCCTCCCTTTTACTCTGGTTTGTGTTTCAAGTATCACTGCTAAAACTCTGATTCATTACAAGTTTATCCATGAGAGAAAAAATGATTTATTTCATTGAAGACTTAAGACTAAATATTGATTACATTTATATTACAGAGTGATCCTAATAGAATCAGCACACCGACATACACTGCAATGATCTCCTACTTCCAAAGATCTACTGATCAAAGATGTCTTATTTTAACGCAATTTATATCTTAAAATTTATGACATGTGATCTTGCCCCATAGTGATGATCATCATAGCCAGATTGTTTTTCTTTTTTTAAAAAGATATTTATTTATTAATTTGAGGAAAAAAGAGAGCGTGCCCGAGCAGAGGGGAGGGGAAGAGGGAGAAGCAGATTCTCTGCTGAGCAGCGCCTCTCCCCAACCCCAGGACCCTGGGATCATGACCTGAGCTAAACGCAGACATTTCACTGACCGAGCCATCCAAGTATCCCAGATTGTTTATCTTTTTAGAGTTTTTCTTATAAAAAAAACTGGGTGTATGTAAGTTCCTAAAGTTTTCTGTGGAAAAAACCATCAAGGTTTTCATGTAAGAGGCCTCTTGTATGAACTGAATGCTTCTGGTCCCCTAAAATTAATATGTTGAACCCATACTCTCCAATGTGATGATATTTGGAGGTGAAACCTTTGGGAGGTAATTAGGTTTAGATAAAGTCATGGAGGTGGAGCCTTCAAGATGGGATTAGAGCCCCCATATCAAGGGCAAGAGTTCAAACGCTCTGCCAGGAAAGGTACTGCAAAGAGACAGCTGTTTGCAAATCAGGAAGAATTTCCTTATCAGAAATCGAACCCACTAGCACCTTGATCTTAGATTCCCTGGCCTCTAGAACTGTGAGAAATAAATGTTGTTTAAGCCCCCAGTCTACGGTATTTTTTTACAGCACCTCAAGGTGACTAAAACAGCATCTTAGCACCTTGAAGACATGAGGACAGCCAATGGAATTTGGTGGAGCCAAGAATTCTAAAGGACACAGATACATTTAAAGGGGAACTGGGGCACCTGGGTAGCTCAGTGGGTTAAAGCCTCTGCCTTCGGCTCAGGTCATGTTCCCAAGATTCTGGGATTTAGCCCCACATAGGGCTCTCCACTCAGCAGGGAGCCTGCTTCCCTTTCTCTCTGCCTGCCTGTGATCTCTCTCTGTCAAATAAATAAAATATTTTTTAAAAAAGAGAGGGGAGTGGGACAAAGGGGCACCTGGGTGGTGCAGTGGGTTATTCTCTGACTTGGTTTTGGCTCAGGTCATGATCTCAGGGTCATGAGAAATGGCTCCAAGTTGGGCTCCATGCTCAGCACTGAGTCTGCTTGAGATTCTCTCTCCCTCTCCTTCTGCCCCTCCCCCATGCATGCACAAGCGTACGCACGCTCTCTCTCTCTCAAATAAATCTTTAAAAAAGCAGTGGTGGGGTGGGGCACAAAAATAGACAGTATCCAAGAAAAAGAAAACATAGAAATGTTGCAAAAACAACTTGCCAGACCAAAAAGAAACTATAGAACCTCTGTGGGTAGTTCTGTGCTTGACAAAATTAACTTAGGCTGGAAAAATGATCTGCGAAAGTTACAGGATATTGCAAAAGTAATAATAAGTCAGATAATAATAATGGAGAATTTTTATCTTATCATAAGAGAGATTGAAAAACAAAGTTAGTAAAGGACAAATAATTAACTTTTAGAACAGGAGGCTTCTGAAAACCCCAACAAGCCTGGAGATAACTTAATGCAACTTCCCAAAGTCCTCTAATAAATATGGGCCAAGTCACAAAATAATGAGACCTGGGGTGGGGGTGAAGAAGTATTATAAAGAAGAAAGCATCCTTTTAAAACAGAAAGATGACTAAAGAGAGGAGAGAAAGTGAATGCAAACTAGAGATTAAGAGTAAACTAGAAATTGTGCAAAAATCAAAAGAAGGAATTCTAGGACAAACTTGCAAAGGAATGGAAATGCATTTCTAAAATTTCAAAGAGAGGCCCCTGGGTGGCTAAGTGCATTAAGCCTCTGCCTTCAGCTCAGGTCATGGTCTCAGGATCCTGGGATCGAGCCCCACATCAGGCTCTCTGCTCAGCAGGGAGCCTGCTTCCCCCTCGTTCTCTCCCTGCCTCTCTGCCTACTTGTGATCTTTCTCTGTGTCAAATAATTAATTAAATAAATAAATCTAAAAAAAATTTTTTTCAAAGAGGGATAACCAGGTTCAGATTCTGAAGGAACATTTCATAATCACAGAGCAAAGGGTGCGATCAACAGAGTTAAAGACAAAAGCAACATGTCTTTGGTTGTTGTTTAGAGAATTTAGCACAGTGCCTTGAACCTGAAGACCACTCAATTTATATAAAGCAGATTCATTTGATATCCTTTTTGGTCTTTACTTCGCAAGAAGGAAGATTTCCACTTTCAAATTGTCTTTTGAAACAGAGAGATCTAAGATATCACACTGGAAAATAATAATAAACACACTGATACTCTACCCCTCATCAAAAGATACTAAGAAGTAAATTAGAGATTAAAAAGCATAATCCGGGGGCGCCTGGGTGGCTCAATGGTTTAAGCCTCTGCCTACGGCTCAGGTCTTGATCCCAGGGTTCTGGGATCGAGCCCCATGTCGGGCTCTCTGCCAGCAGGGAGTCTGTTTCCCGCCCCCACCCCCTCTGCCTACTTGTTCTCTCTCTTTGTGTCAAACAAATAAAATCTTAAAAAAAAAATCACATAATCTGTGCTAAACTTTCGAAGAAACTCAAGAGTTTAATTGTAGAATTACTGACAAAATGAAACATATTCCACAGGACCTCATGGCTGGAGGTCTGATGGTTTGCCCTTAGGATTCATCCCTGTGAAAGACGGCAGGAGAGACCTCGGGTTCTAAAGTCAGTGGGTCTCATTTCCTTATTGGCAAATAAGACCTCTGGACACAGGAACAAACATCCCATGTGAGAAGAGAACCTGGTTTTTGTTAGGCAAAATCCTGCCTGACTGATTCAATGCTTCAGAGCACTTTAAGACATTATTCTAAACACTGGTCAAATAAGAAGTTGTTAATTTCACAAAGTACTTTACTAAGCTCCATATATACAGTGATTTTAACAGACAAGGCTCTTAATCTAGCATAAGCAAATCCAAGACATATCACAGTAATTTGTCACCCATCTGTGCCTTGAACCTTTTATCCGTTCATTCTTTCTTTCACCCTTTGAATTTCTACTTCAAGCTCCACACTCCAAATACCTCATCCCTGAGCCAATAGTGTCAATAAACTATCTTCAATAGTTCTAAAACAAAACTAAACTAAACACCATATTGGCACTCATGCAGGGATTCAAAATGGTCACTCTTTTAGAGGCTGATCTTATATTTTCTTCTTTTTTAAGATTGATTAATTTATTTGAGAGAGACAGAGAAAAAGAGAGGGTGGGCACATGCAGGAGGAGGGTGGGAGGAGGGGCTGAGAAAGAGGGAGAGAGAGAATCTGCAGCAGACAGCATGCTGAGCGAGGAACCCAACACAGGGCTCTAAATTCGGGACAGACCTAAGATAGACCTGGGAACATGACGTGAGCTGAAATCTAGGGTTTGACACTTAACCTACTAAGACACCATCTTATACTTTCAAGTTTCACATCTGTACTTATCCTCAAGACTCTAACCTAAACCCTGAATGCTATTTCCAAAATCAACTTGATACGGTCAATCCCTACCTTTTGCAAAAGAATATAGCTTTTTAAAAAAAACAACCCAGGGGCGCCTGGGTGGCTCAGTGGGTTAAAGCCTCTGCCTTCGGCTCAGGTCATGATCTCAGCATCCTGGGATTGAGCCCCACATCAGGTTCTCTGCTCAGCAGCGAGACTGCTTCCTCCTCTCTCTCTGCCTGCCTCTCCGCCTACTTGTGATCTCTGTCTGTCAAATAAATAAATTTTTTAAAAATCTTTTAAAAAATGGTCACCCTTTTAAAATCATAAGCCTGTAAATAACATTTATGGAAGAGCTTAATTAATAATTGAAGTAAAAGATAAAAGTAAGTTCCAAATCATTTTATAGGTATTGCAATACTTGCACTAAAAAAAAAAAAAAAAAAAAAAAAAGCCTTTCTACACCTGGAACTAATGTAACATTGTGTGTCAACTGTACTTCATCTAAAAAATTTGTTTCCAAACTGAAAATGAAAAGAATGCTTTTCTGACTTGTAAGCTAGAAACATGAAAAGGCAAATAGACTTCCACAGTTTATGGAAGCATCTGGAAGAATCTGAGTCACTGAGAATTAAATAATCAATTAGTTGTCCCCATCCTTTCTGCATATAACCAAGAAAACTTTCCAGTGCCTCATACCTTCTGTTGTGATTGTCTTTGAACCAGAATCTCTGGTTCAGGAATCAGAGTAACAAAGAATGATTTCTTTGCATAAAGAAATATCTCAAAGTCATGTCTGAAGTTCTTTGCATACATAGTTTATTAATATGCTTTCACACTATTTACATGGTTTGAGTTGGTTGATGAAAACATATAATGCAGTTAAGAACTACTCTTCCAGTTTGAAAGGTTAATGAAAGATATAGAAAGAAGTTGTGACATTCAGAGCAGGGGGTTGACAGCTACAGAAACAGACAATATCTCTTGTAAGCTTAATAAAATCTTCAAAGTACCTTTGTTATGGACTGAATGTTCCCCAAACCTCAGAGTGATGGTATTTGAAGGTGGTGCCTTTGGGAAGTAATTAGGTTTAACTGAAGTCACCAGGGTGAACCCCCGATGATGGAATGAGTGCCTGCATGAGAAGAGACACCAGAGTGTCTGTGTGCTCTCTCATAGTCTCTCTCTCTCTCTCTCTCTCTGTCTTTCTGTCATGTGAGGATACAGCAAGAAGGCAACTATCTACAAACCAAGAAGAGGGTTCTCACCAGAAGTTAGCCATGATGACAACCTGATCTCAGACTGCCCAGCCTCTAGAACCCTGAGAAATCGGTGTCTGTTACAGCAGCCTGAGCTAACTAAGACAATTTTTGGCTCTAACAGTACCCTGTAGGAGATTCCAAAGCAGATCTAACAAAATACTGAAGATAGGATCAATGAGACTTTTGGTTTCCATTTCAGGAGACAAAAATGACTACAAGGAATTCTAGAGCTAAGGTGTCACTCCATACATTTTATGCTGCTGTACTTAACTGGGTATTTGCTGGGCCTCTTTTTTATCCATGTAAAATGATAAAAATGCCTATGCAATCTTTCTAGCCAACTATGTACCTTGAACACTATTCATTTCTCTAATGAGGAATTATTTGTAACATTCCTTTGCCTAAATAACAAAACCCTCTGGTGCAGACATGGATAATAATATTTAATAGCTGCCTCTGGAGTCTGGAATCCTGATTAGTATTTTTCAAAAGCTAACTAATCACTCTTTTTTAAAAGATTTTATTTCTTTGACAGAGATAGAGTGCATGAGCAGGGAGAGCAGCAGGCAGAGGGAGAAGCATGCCCAATGCAGGACTCCATCCCAGGACCCTGGGATAATGACCTGAGCTGCAGACAGACCTTTAACCCACTGAACCACTCAGGCGCCCAACCGCTTTTAAGCGATTATAAATTACATAGAATATAACAGAGACCAAGCTACTTCCATTTTTTCCAAGACTACCATTATATTAGAAATAAAATGTTGCAAATTTTCTGTACATTTTGAATGTTTATATTTAATAAATAAGTTCTTTAACATAAGAAATTATTTAATAAATTAGTTCTTTAATATAAAATATATTATTATATATACAGATACAATGATAACTGTTTTGTAAATAAACAGAATATTAATTCATAGTCCACGATAGTCAATGTGGTCTGGGAATGGGCCACAGTGAAAGTCGGTGATAAATGTGATTTTTCAATGCTGTAACTGTATCTCTGTGATATTTGGCAGGTTGATTTGGAAATGACATCAAAATCTGAAAAAGTCCTTTGTATGAAGAAAGTTAGGCCTTGGCCAAACAGCATGACATCATACCATCTCTCCAACCCTAACTTGAGCCTTGGTGCCTAAAACTCCAATGGTTTTGAAGTTCTCTCTGAGAGATCTGCCGAAATCAAGATGACTATGCTTTCTACTATGTCACACTATCTCCCAGGTGACAGCACAGTCCTAGGCTCACCTGAGGTAGTCACACACATAGCCTGACCCAGGGTGGCACTTCTGATACACACAAACCTAGTCCTCTTTCCACCATTTATTTAGCACTTTTTACTGCTTATGAATTGGATACATTTTACCTTCACTGCATTCAGGACCAATCTGGAAATACCAGGTAATAATAGATTCCGGTAATAATGGAAAATTCACTGAAGCTGGATGAATTATTTTTTACTTAATTCACAAATAGAATGAGGTGGGCCTGTTTTGATCACTCACACTTTTTAATGTCTCCAGTGGGTTGTTAATAAGCTGCCAATAACTAACCCCCAAGGAATTCTTTAGGAGTTGCTCTACCTAAGATTCAGGTAAACTTCATTGAAGCATTCAGGAATAAATCTTTATCACTTTATAATGACTTTACAACCTCTACACACATGTCACTGTTCAGAATTGTTGCCATTTCATTGCCTGTTAGTAATTAAATCAAGATGCTAGAGAATCCTCTAAAAATGCCAAATAAATCCTCAACAACCACCAGGGACTCTATTTCAAACAATATCTTCAATCAAAATCTATAGCAACCCCTGTATTCACATGGAGTCTGTTACCACAAGTGTTCATTGTGCTGTATCTATCCACAGATGCCAGAGAATCAAGAATGGAGGAAGGAAAAGATGGAACAGGAAAAACACACGTGAGTTTTCAATAGTCCTCCAAACCAAAAAGAATGTTACTTAGTTTTGCAACCTCTTTCTACACTATTGTCCTTAATGGTTAGAAAGCTCTTGGTTTGGTCATCCTCCCTGGCTTCTATGAAAAGTTTATGTAATGGAAAAGTGCATATTCCTACTCCACAGAGGGGTGGGGTTCTTGTAGCTCTGGCTTCTTGTGGATGCACAATCGAATTCACACACTTGACTGACTTAAACCCTGCCAAGCCCCACAGAGCAAATTTCCTCCAGTCCTCTTCTGGCTAAGGGTTCAACCCTTGGGCTAGCAGCATTTCTATCTAACTTGGCTCTACCTTGGAAAGTGTGTTAGAATCTACAGCATTTGACTCACCAATTAGCTCCATTTCTGCTTGAGATGTGTCCAGGGAGCTTACTAAAAAACAATAATGACAACAACAACAAAAAATTATTACCAAGAACAGGCTAAATGTATTATATTTTATGCCAGGGAAGGTCTGATGCTAGGTTCATAAAAATTATGTTATGTTAAATCACATAAGATTAATGACTATTTCTTCTGGAACCAGTAGATTGCCTGGGGTCTCTCTCTCACCTAGAATATGTATGATTGGTAAGAGCTATTTGGATTTTAATATTTAATGTGTATAAGAGATGTGGAGTTTTAGAAAACATATTTCCTTGAATTCACACTAAAGGAAACAGATTCTCACGTTTTCCCTTTGTGTGTAGGAGTCAACTGCATCTTATGAAACTCACATCATAGAGCCACTGAATGTTCGGTCACTACTATACAGCAAACACTCTCCTGCCACAAATAGAGCTTAAGACAAGTTGCTTCTTCCAACAAGTACATGCAAAATATGAAAGAAACTGCCAGAAAATTAACCTTGCAGAATGATAAGTTGTTCCAGATGACAGTTGGCTGAAGCAGTTTCCAACATACCCCTCTCCGGCAAAACCTCCTTGATAGGTTTCCAGTGAAGTGACAAGAATCCTACAAAGACAGAACTAACTAAATGGCTCTTCATTTCAAGACCCATATGGGGGATGAGGGAGGCAAGATTAACAGTCATCAACTTCAGTTATATTTTTAAGCACTCAAAGATTTGTCACACAGATAAAGATACATAAGAAATCTAAACAATGCACCTCCAGTTAATTTCTGTGTCTGTATGTTCTGTGTTGACAAGATGATATCTGTTCTGTATTCACAGAAATTTAATTATATTCATAAAGTCATCATATTGATATAGTCTCAGTCATTTTCCTAGAGCTGGAAAATCGTCCTTCAAATCATTTATGTGACAAGAGAAGAAGTAAATAAAAACGAGAGACAAGCAAAAACTGGAACATGAAAGTGAAAAAGTACATCTTTGATCCTTCTCATTCATATGTGACTACTATTTAACTCAACTGTGTACAATGCAAAATGGATTGCTGGTTTTAAATGCTAAGTGTGAAGATCAGAGTTAAGAACAAGTGACATGACTCATTAATAAAGAAATTTAATGTCAAGTTCTCTTAAGTTTCCCATTTTAATTCTTCTTTGAATACCAGGAAACCACAAGACAGATTCCATACCTCACACATCTCATCTTCCAAGAGATGGGGGGAAAATCCGAGTTGTTACTCCTCCCTCCTTTGCAGAGGTACAGATTGAAGTCATGAGCAAGAAACTGAAAAAGATTTTCTATCAGGGGGACACTGGAATTTACAAACTATGTGAATCAACAGAACAGACTTGAAGTCTTTTTCAGACAACACTAAATATTCACATGAGAGCACGAGGTCCTGAAAGCTGACTGGCATGTGCCAGCCAGTTCTACTAAATTTGCAGCAGGACAGCACCTCCTGCTGACCTGCTGATGAAATCGGCCTTCAACAGCAAGGCCTGGCACAGGGGCCTCTGGGAAGACCGGAAGTTTTCGCCATCCATAAGTGAAACAATGTTTATTAATGTACCTAGGGAGTTAAGCCGGTGTCCACACAGCCACCTGTGCATGCATACATCAGACCTCTTCCTAGAAAGAAAGGAAAGCTATAGAACTATCAATAGAATGGTAATGAGCTTACCTCATCATCACTGAACACACAGCCCAATTCTGTCTAGTTTCAAGAGGGGAGAAAATTCACTTGATAACTTGTGTTTTGGTTTACCAACTCTAAAACAGTCATTCTTGGGATGGTAAAGGATCTGTTTAGCCAGAGCGACTCCATCTTGGTTAAAAGCCATTTTGTTGTTTGTGCAGTAAAACTTAAACTGACCCCCAAGTCTGGGAAACCAGTAAAATATGGTCAGCTAGTTCCTAATAACAGAGCCCAGAATACAAGGCCAGGTCGGACTGTTCTTGATAACAGAGCCCAGAATACAAGGATGAGTCGGGCCAGGTGGAGACATCTAATCAGTAAGAAACACACATACTTTTTCCCTAACCACCAAAGAATGTAAACCCCACCATTTGGGTGCCAACCTTGAACACCAATTCTGACTAGAGTAATAGGTTAGTTCAAACAGCTACTATAGGGTAAATTGTAATTCAATTGGCCACCTGCGTGTGACCTAACGTGACTACAATCTCACTGGCCACCTATGTGTGGTCAAACTTTTGCTCTATAAAAGGTAGTCTGTAAGATCGGGAGGGGTAGCCCTCTTTGGAGTCAATTCTTGAGCCTGTAAGCTGGGGGTGGTCGCTCTCTTCAGAGATGGCCCTGGCTGGTCAGTCTGACTTCTAATGCTTGGCATAGAATAGAGCTTTGCACAACTTTCACTTTGTCTCAGTCTCGTTCCCCTGACCAATCAGTCTAACTTCTAATACCTATCATAAAATAAAGCTTTAAATAACTTTCACTTTGTCTCAGTCTCGTTTCACTTAATAATGGACCTAACAGGGATCATCATACATGCTTATCCGACATGTTGCAAAAGTGCTAGACCCATAATAGCTACTATTTATAGAGCATTTATGAGGGTTCTGGCACTATTTTATTTGTTTGTTATGTGTTAACCAATTTAACTCTCAAAATAACTTTATGAGGTAGGTTCTATTATTATTCCATTTTACAGACGAGAAAAAAGAGGAACAGAGAATTTAAGTAACTTGGAAACAGCGACAGGTAGGATGTGAACTGAGGTGACCTGGCTCTACGGTCCCTACTACATTGTTGTCATGGAGTCATAGCTTGGCTTTTCTTTGTCAGCACTGCCTCTGCAAATCCATTGTCAGCTCCTTTCTATGCATAACCCCTACCAGGAATGAAATCCTGGGCAGGTTTCACAGTCTTTCTCCTCCAGAGTAAAAGGGTTCCAGTAACTTGGAGGTATAAGAATGGCTACTATTAAGTACATAATAGATGAAGTACAATGTAATAGTAACTTGAGCTCCAAACAAGAATCTCCTAACACCTAGCACTTCTCAGCTGGTGGCTTTTGCAGGCCTTGCGCTGGGAGAGGGGCCCTGATTGGCTACTGCTTTGCTCAGCCTGCCAGGTCCTCCAGCCTCCCCACTGCAAGTTATGGTGATTTGGAAGGAAAAAAACTCAGGTAAGGGAGAGTTGCGGGGCTGGTGCTTCCCTCCTACCCTTAGCCAGCATTATCTCACCCTTACCAAGTCTGTTTAAAGCAGACTTGGTCTCTGGACCAGACCTCTGTGAGCTCTTGGAGAATCCTCAATCACTGGGTGACACACCTGCTGTGCCTTCTATGGGCTTTGCCCTCTGACTGGCTTTTTAAAACCCCTCTTTGGGTCTGAATCTCAACAATCATTTTTCAGTTTTGATCACCACTCCAGACAGTCCTCTTGTGTCAAGCCCTTTTTGAGGACTATAGGTGAGCTCTCCCTCAAGTCCACTGTGGAAGAAACTCATGTCTGTCCCATCACTGGTGGGATTGTGGGTATTCCTAAAGCACGGCTTTTTGATCTGCAGCTGCAGGCTGATATCCAGGCTCCCTTTGGCAGGAAATGTGAACCAGCCCTTGGGGCAGTCCCTGGAAGCCACTGTCACTTTGCCTGAAGGGAGAGGCAACCCCCCTCATTATATCAGCACAAGAGCCACTCTCTCAAGACAACCGTCCAGTTTTCAACTTCAGCCTCTTAGCAAGAGCTACTTTCTGGTGGTTGGCCTCATCATTTGGGAATCTTGCTCAGAGGTCTAACACCACTTTTTGGAACCTCAGCTGAAAATGAAACCAAAAAATTTTGTTTTAACATCCCCTTAGGATTACATGAGAGAGGCAGCTAAACCTCACAGGAAGCACTGGAAAAAAATCAATGGCGCCAAATTCTAGTCCTGATTATACCAAGAGTTAATTCTGCCAGCTTTGGGAGTTACTTTGTCTGTTTGAGACTCAGTTTCTACATAAGTCTTCATTGTAGCTTCCCAAAGGGCTATCAAAAGAACTCTAGCACTGTGAGCTACTAATGGTTGTTTGATGGGAATAGAAGGTTTCCAAAATCAAATAAATTTGGATAATGATCATTAAACTAAAGTTAAATTATGCTCTTTACAACAGAATCTCTCATGAATATGCATGGCAAATCTCCAAAGAGAAATGCCTGCTCTAGTTCTTAAATGTTTCTGCCCTGGGAACTTTGTTGTAAGGAGTGCTCTTTAACTTTTCCCTCAGAATACAATTTTTTTAAAATCTGGACTTGATGAACTCAAAGGACCCACATCCTTGGTTCTTGATATCTTTGGAACCCATAAATTTATGGTCCCACTGTGTTCTCTAGCCCTCCCCCCCCCAACATGGGCCACTGCCCTTGGATATAGAGAATTCATAGCTTAACTTGGCATATATGGTTGATTAGAAAGGAAAGAGCTTTGCTTTATGTTGCAGGTTGGGCTATCCAAAAGCAGATGCTGAGACGTAGTTGGCATAGAGGGAATTTTGAAAGATCAGCATCTATGCTGAGGAAAGAAGCTGTATTGAGTGGAGGGAAAAGTCTGAATGCAAGCATGATAAAGCCTCAGCCAGTCCCATGAGGACCTTAGGAGCAAATACTGCCCATCAGAATTAGCCTACCTCAGGCCCAAATATCAAGGTCTTTATGTCCTGTCTTGACCAATTGAGGCCTTGTGTGAGGCAGCTGAGGCTGAAGAAGGACTGAGAAGCTTTCTGCAGACACCTGGCAATAAACACTTCACTGCAAAGAATCTGGGAGTATTCAACACACTCTTGTTTATTTAAAGTGAACACAGTTGTACTCCATCTGCTCATAGAGAGAAGAATATGGAATGTGGAAAGAATAGATCTACTTCTCTTTTTATCCTGGAATGCACTGAAAGTGTTCAATGGGTTCAAGGGCATCAGTAACCTTTGTAAGATATGGGGTCTCTCTATAGTCAGGTGTCCATTTCCAAAAACAAAGGAGGACAAAGAGAATCCCTCCAAACTGCCATGCTGTAAGAAATAAGGCTATTTCTTATGGTGAATGGCTGGTCCCATTATGGTTGGTACACCTTCATCCATGTACCTTTTCTTCTACCCTCTAGTACTGGAGAGAACTGCTGAAATCCCATATACTCTTCAAATGGAAATGAGTGAAGAATATACCAATAATAATAAGAACTAACTGCAAAATACAGTATATCCTGCAGAGTACTTTTTGTTCTCTTTCATTTCTATGTTTAGAGAAATTGACTTAATGATAGACCCAAGTTATTTATCACTTTGCTTAATTAGACATCAGATTGGCAGAGGTGCCTACATAAAGGATCTAGGCAGTTCTGAGACCGAGATATGGGAGTGCTGGTTTCTAAAGATAGGCAGAAAAAGTAGAAGATTACGCCAGGGCAACATCAAAGCCAGCTATAGCTCTGACTTGATTATAAGGCCAGCTCCAAACCTAAGAGCCATATGGACATCAAGGAAGGCACTAACACAACAGCCTCAGGTACTCATTTCCCTGGCTCAAGAAGAGTCACAAAGCCCCCAAACTCTACCTTTCCATATGTTCATTTGAGGCACTCAAGCTGTGAGTACAGAAACAAGTAGACTGTCAACTCTTCATCCTAAGCTATTTATGGAAAACTAAAGGGGTAGGTGATGCTGAGTGAGCAGGTGGATTTGAGTGAAATATTTCCCTGGCTGCTTTAACTTCTGCAAAATCCAAACTGAAGAAAGCAACATAATGCTAATTAAAGCTGTAGCTCAGAGTTTGCCAAAACTGCTGGCTTTGATGAATGAGCCTTTCAAAACCTCCCAAGCTCGTGGATGATCTACCAGTCAGCAGGCACCTCATTCAAAGACTCTAATCAAAGAGCGTTATTAAGTCACTAAGGGGTAATCCTAAAGTCTTTCAAAAGAATAATTATAAACAACTACTATTTAACTTGTACTTTTTTAACCCAAAATGTTCAACACTTGTATAAAACCTTCAAAAGATGTGGAACCACTCCAGACTTTCTTTTTGAGTTATTGTCAGAGAAAATCCTGGTAACCTCTGCTCTCATCTGATGATTCTGTGAAATGAACAGTTGGTATCTATGAAGGCATTCAAAGATCAGCCCTCGAAGATCCAGTGACCAAGGGATCCAAAGAGACTGAATTATTGAGGAGTTTCCTACCATTAGAAGGTTATTTATTCTGGATCTAAGTGTAGTCTCTCTGCATTTAGTTTAAGGCCAAGTGTGGGGGAACAACACTAGTACTCATGAAAAGGATGCTCTTCCCCCCAGTTCCTTTGCAGATAGGTGGGAGCATCTTCTTGACTTGCTTGTCTGTTTCTGCAGCCACATGAGTTCCAGTTTCAACGTAGTGTGGTCTGAAAGTATGCAGGGAGTGATCCCAATCTTTTGAGATCTGATTTGTGACCCAGGTTGTGATCTATTCTGGAGAATGTTCCTTGTGCACACGAGAAGAATATATATACTGTTGCTTTATGATGGAATGCTCTGAATGTATCTGTGAAGTCTATCTAGCTTACTGTACCATTCAAAGCCCTATTTTCTTGTTGATTTTCTGGTTAGATGATCTGTCCTTGCAGTGAGTGGGGTGTTAAAGTCCCCTAGCATTACTGTATTATTATCAATGTTTCTTTAATTTTTTTATTAATCAATTTATATAATTGGCTGCTCCCATATTAGAGGCATAATTATTTACAACTGTTAGATATTCTTGTTGGATAGACTCTTTAATTATGATAGAGTGTCATTCCTCAGCTTTTATTACAGTCTTTGGTTTACAGTCTAATTTGTCTGATATAAGGATTGCTATCCCAGCTTTCTTTCGATGTCCATTAGCATAATAAATGGGTTTTATACCTCCTCACTTTCAATCTGGAGGTGTCTTTGGGTCAAAAATGAGTCTCTTACAGGCAGCATATCAATGGGTCTTACTTTTTTATCCAATCTGATACCCTATGTCTTTTGATTGGAGCATTTAGCCCATTTACATTCAAAGAAACTATTGAATGATATAAATTTAGTGCCATTGCATTGCCTATAAAGTCACTGTTTGTGTATATGGTCTTTGTTCCTTTCTGGTCTATGTTACTTTGGGGCTCTTTCATCACTTAAAGGATCTCCTCTTTAATATTTCTTACAGGGCTGGTATAATGATCACAAATTCTTTTTGTTTCTGTTTGTCCCAGAAGCTCTTAATCTCTCCTCTATTTTGAATGATAGCCTTGCTGGATAAAGTATTCTTGGCTGCATGTTTTTCCCATTTAGTACACTGAATATATCATACATCCTTTCTGCCTTGCCAAGTCTCTGTGGATAGGTCTTCTGTCAGTCTAATATTTCTACCCTTGTAGTCTAATAGTTCATACCCTTGTTAAGGACCTCTTGTCCCAAGCTTCTTTCAGGATTTTCACTTTGCCTCTGAGATTTGCAAATTTCACTATTATATATCGAGATGTTGTCCTATTTTTATTGATTTTGAGGGGGGTTCTCTGTGCCTCCTGGACTTGAATGACTGTTTCCTTCCCCAGATTGAGGAAGTTCTCTGCTATAATTTGCTCCAATTTACCTTCTTCCCCCTTCCCCTCACCTCCCCTTTCCCCTTCTTTTGTGATTCCCAATTATTCTAATTTTGCTTCATCTTATGGTATCACTTCTCTCTCAAATTCTACCCTCATGATCCAGTAGCTGTTTATCTCTCTTTGTCTCAGCTTCTTTATTCTCTATCATTTTGTCTTCTATATCACTAATTCTGTCTTCTGCCTCATTACCCTAGAAGTTAGAGTCTCCATTTTTTACTGTATCTCATTAATAACCTTTTTTATTTCAAATTGATTAGATTTTAGTTCTTTTATTTCTCCAGAAGGGAATTCTCTAGTGTCTTCTATGGCTTTCCCCCCCTCCCCAAGCCCAGCTAGTATCTTTATAATCATTATTCTGACTCTAGTTCCAACATCTTACTTATATCCATACTTATTAAGTCCCTGGAAGTCAGTACTGCCTCTTGTTCTCTTTTTTGAGGTGAGTTTTTCTATATTGTCCTTCTTGCAGAAGGACAATTCTATTTGTAGAGCTGCTGCTATTTTTTTTTTTTTTTTAAGATCTCCAGGTGTGAGCTTGCAGGTTTCAGAATGATTTAATAGCTATCTAGCTGAATTCCTGGGACCAGAAAAAAACTAAATCTCCTACTCCCCCACCATCTTGGATTCTTTCCTAAATATTTATTATAATGAAAGAGCTTTTCAAAGTTAATATAATTAAATACATCAAACTTTTTGTTTGTGCTTTTCATAGCTTTATATTAAGAAATACTTCCCAACAGAGATTATGAAAATAGTCATCTGTATTCCCTCTAAGAGTTTTTAAATTCTGTCCTTCATATTTAATTCTCTAATCCGTCTGGAATTTATCTAATGCTATTAAATTGTACTGTCACTATTTAATAAGGCCCATGCTTTTTTCTACTGATTTGTGGTGGTGTCCCTGTCATGCATCAACCACTTATAAGTTGGGGCTTTTGCTGAGCTCTATTTTGTATCAATATGTTCATTAGTCTTCCTGTTCATCTCTGGAAAAAAAGCACCACCTTGTGTTACCATAGTGTTATAATTTATCTTCATATCTGAAGGTGAGCCTCCCGTCCTGCTTCTTCAAAATTGCTTAAGCTCCTTCTGGCCTTTACATGAGAGGCCTCTTGGCCTTTTTCCATATGAATTTCAGAATCAATATATCAAGTTCCATGAAAAACTCTATTGAGACTTTATTGGAATGTTTTTGAGTTTGTAAGTTTTAGGGGGAGGGGAATGACATCAAGTATCTTAATGACAATATGAATTGTTTTCATCTATTAACATAGTATATACCTCTACTTGTTCAGATTTTTTCCTTAGGTTCTTCATTAATGTATTTTAATATTCTCCATGGATAACCCACACATATTTATTTCTAGGTTACCTTCAGTTTTTGTTGTTCTTGGAATGGCATCTTTTCTTCAGTTTCTATTCTTATTTATGGCTGATATGGCAATACAAATGATTTATGTATGTCAATCTTTTATACAAGACTGATTACTTGTATACTTGTTGAACTTGCTGAACAGTTTTATTATATCTATTAATTTATCTGTGAAGTCATTTGGATTTTCAACATATACAATAGAGCACAACTAGAAAATGTTGTCTTTTCTCCCTTGCTTTTGCTCCATGTCTTTTGTCTTCTCATATTGGCTGGAACTTCAGGTAAAGTCTTGGGTCCAAAAGAGGGAGGGACATGCTCCAAGTCACCCAGATAGATAATGACAGATAACCCAATGTTGAACACCAAAGTCTTGTCTCCTTGTCACTATGTAAACATTTTTATCCAAAAGATATTTCCTCTTTCATCTTTGGTTAGATTAATAGATCAGTTTTAAATGACTGTAAAAAAATTTTAATTAAGGAAGAAGGATGCAATCCCACAAACATTAAAAGTAGATCGATAATGAAGTAGTAAACTTAAGATAGTACTTTCTTACATTTAAGTAGTCACCCAAAAGCTTCATTACATGCTTCAAGTTATATTGCTTAGCAACAGCTCTTCAGAAATTTCAGTTATCAGCATGATCACTAAAAAGAGAATAAGCTGTAAAATGAATTTACACATACTACATACATTTGCCTCTAGAAATAAATGAGTAAATATCTAATTGTGGTTTCAAAAATAGTCACTGTCCTTTTTAAAATCTATCATTTTTGAGGCATTTGTAAGGCTAATATTTCCCAGCATCATTCTCCATTCATTTACAGTATCACAGATACAGTTGGTGGCTTTTTTGTTTTGACCCTTAATTTCCAAATTTAGGAGAGAGTTCCCTTGAACTGAAAAATGGGCAAATCATCGAAAAAGTGTTGTCCTTTTCTGAACATCACCTGCCTCTACTATAATGTTGACATACCGAAAATGCCCCAAACTGGGCTGAGTAGAGTGAAACTGCCTGCCTTACCACTCTGCAGATTCCGCCTGTGCTGTGCTATAGAAGACAGAGAAGAAAGGACACCAAATGGCTTTGCTTTTGTTACCACTTTCAATGACTGTCCCAGAGTGTTATTTCTGTATTAAGGTACAAAGATAAACAAGGATTTTCCCCATCTTTTATTAGATACCTGTATAGTGAAGGAGTCAAGCCCCCAAGCACGGAGTACTGAGCGACAAGTACTCTAGAGTCAATGCACATCTGAAATGCCAGAGAGAGAAGCCACCATCTAACTCAGCTTGCTTCCCTAGGAAGACTGGAGCTCCATGAGTGACTGACCTTCCATATGCTGGATAAATAATTTTCAATAGTGAGTAACTTCTACAAACAAAAACAATTGAGGCCTTTACTATATAAGAACTCTCACAGGTAAAAGATTAACCTTCCTACTGACAATAAGCAAAGGGTGTGCTCAAGCAATTAACAAAGTATGAAACACAAGTGGCCAATAAACCAATGAAAAGAAGTTTGATCTCACTAATCATTAATTAAATAGAGAGCAAAACATCAGTGATATTAGCTTTCAGATTGGCAAACATTCAAACAATTATTACTGCTCGCAATGGTAAAGATATTGGGGAAAGTGTCGTGTCATTCATTGCGTACAGGAGTGCAAATAGAAATAAACTTTCTAGAGAAATTTGCCAAAGGGTATTAAAATTTTAAACCACGATACTTTAAAAAAAAAAAGTCATTCCATTTCTTGAAATATATCCTCAGAAAAATAATCAAAGCATATGATGGTGCAGGTATGTAGGTATTAACTGTAGATTTGTTTAAAATAGTAAAAGGAAAAAAAAGGTTTTAAATATGTATTTGTTTGATTAAATAAAATAAAGTGTATCAACCCACTGAACTATTATGCATCTCTTTTAAAAGATGAAGTATGTTGCTCAGCATAATACCCTCTAGATCTACCCAGAGAAAGACAATTATCATATAGTTTCTCTGATATGAGGAATTTGCATGTCCAGGTAGGGGGTTGGGGGGGTAGGGAAGGAAAAAATGAACATCAAGATGAACAACAAGATGAGATCGGGAGAGAGACCAACCATAAGAGACTCTTAATCTCATGAAACAAACTGAGGGTTGCTGGAGGGTGGGGAGGCAGGGATAGGGTGTCTGGGTTATGGACATTGAGGAGGGTATGTGCTATCATGAGTGCTGTGAAGTATGTAAGCCTAATGATTCACAGACCTGTACTCCTGGGGCAAATAATACATTATATGTCAATAAAAAAAAAGATGAAGTATATAACTTTTAAATTGAAAAGATGTTCAAGATTATATTTTAAGTGACAAAAGCAGTTTATAAAACTGTGTGTTGAGTTAGATCCCATTTACATAAATATGTATGTATGCAAAACTGGAAGTCTGTGCACTAAATAGTTGTGGTTGTCTCTGAGAGATGAGTTTACAGGGAACCTCCGCACTCTACATTTGAACATTTGAATATGTGGTTTGCATTTTTGTCACAGAGCATATGTTACTTTTATAATCAAAACAAAACCAAGATATCTCTCTTAAAAGAAGGGATGCTCCTTTACAAGTTTACAGGATGTTATTAAAATGGTATTATGTATAAATGGAAATTGTTGGAATAATAACTTTTTTGGAAAGTCAGAAATTGTTGAAATAATGAAAACTTCTTATTAAATGTGTACATCCAGTCAGGTTATGTGAGCAAAATTTCTGGCAGTTTCATAGCCCATTCTTGACTCTAAAATATAGCAGGTCTATAAACAACAACAAGGTCTTTATTGTGGTTAAACAGAAGTCACAGTGTCTTTGTACAGGAGGCCTGCTTCCTTTTTTACCAAAATATATGGTGTAAACTTCTTTGTGGATTCACTTAATCCTATGAAATATTTTCATCAAAGAAGAGTGGCTCTACATGGGGGTGGTAACTTCCAAGCTTATGTTGTTCATCAGTCTGTAGTTGAGATTTTTTTCCCACTTCAAGTAATTAGCCATTAGGGCAAGCAAAACACAGTCTTTGCGCCAAGCATGCAGCAGATTTTGAGAATTAAAAAAAGACAGGATGACAAAAAAGTGCTGTAAAGAGCCAATATGAAGAATAAAGAAATATAACTATCTGGGATATGTTCCTTGGGTGTGGTGAGGGAAATTTGAGGGGGAGGGCGTTATTTCTAGAATCAGTTATTGAGGCTATGTCAGCAAGCATGGTCCTATCTTCACCAGCCAGCAATAACATAACTGCAGTCCTCTCAGCATGGAAATTTCTGCTGTCCCAACACAATTGTGTGAATAAGATTATTTACCAGAAACACACCAGGGTGAGGAACAGCCACACTCCACTTGATCTTCCTTTGTACCAGATTGGTTCAGAGACAGAAAATATCTATCCCTGGAGGCAGACTGCTTTGCCATATATTTTAAAGCACAGTCTAGTACAGAAAATATAATGTGAAAATTTTGGGAGAAACACTCAAGTAGATATTATCAACCAGAGTTTGTACTAAATTATCTTCTCAAACTTTGCCCAGGACATCATACTGCACCCAGGCTGAGTCAGGGCCAAAGCAATACAACAGACTAGTCCTCTGAGTAAGAGCTCACTTAATGACAAGTCTGGAGGTAGGCACTTTTGGGGTGGAGTCATAACGTAAGAATGCTGCCTATCGATTTCTGTGGTTCTCTTGACCTTATGGTTGTAAGATGGTTGCAGCAGCACCAACCATCACAATTTCTCACAAAATTGACAAATTCCAAAGCAGGAAGGATGGAGTGAGTATCCTCTAGCAAGAAGCAAGATCTTTTCTAGAATCCCCCAGCTGACTTCTTTTGTCATTGGCTAGACCTCTAAACCAATCATTTAGCAAAAGGAAACAGGATTACTATGCTTGACTTATTTTAGTCATGACTGGTCCCCTGTGGCTGGGCAAGCTGTAGTCCAAATAAAATTGGAATCTTTTAGCAAGGAAGAGGGGAACAATCAATGAACAGGCAATACTCAGTATATAACACAGAAAATAAGGCTCCCATGTTAATGGACATGGCAGCCCTTTGACCACTCTGATGTTCAAAATTTTCTCTACAGTTTCCCCTTCAAGAATCATTCCTAGATGTCTGTAGGCATATCCCCAGAAACAACCCTCATTTCAGGAAGACTGTCTAAAAGAATTGTTGGTGAGTTAAGACTTTCCCCCAAAATGGTCCTCAAAGTCAAAACTTGCACTCTATTGAGAAAGTGGAACACATTTAGTAGTAGCCTTTTGCAGTTTGCTGTGAAATGGTGGTGACTACATTTTGGGAAAGGTCTGTGGAGTTTCCCCAGGCTCCTCCTAATGCGCTCCTTGCATGCTCTCTCCTAAACAATCAGTCATCAATAGGGCTCACAGTAGTAAGTGGCAATTTTCTCATCTAATCGTCAAAGCAGCTTCTAGTCCATCTAGCCCACAAAACACCTCTGGGTGTGTCTCAGGAAAAGAAGTCACAGTATCCAGGGACACAGATTGGCCTTGACCAGGCAGTCTCTCAAGTTGGTGGATTTGCTTAAATTAGTAATTTACACCTTCATGTCCTTAAGAGGTATACCTACAGGCAAAACCACTAAGTGCTTTACATATATACATATACACAGGTTATCTCACTTACTCCAGTACAAAAATCCTATAAAGTTGTTGCAGACATTTTACCCTCATTCTTGTGGGGAAAAAAATGAGATTCTGTAAGATTAACCTGCAAGCCGTAAGTGGAAGAGCTGGATTCACTCAGATCTGTCTAAAACTTAAAATGTGCATATCTACTACACTTTCTTTTACTGTCAGTGTGTGCAGAACAAAAACAAAACATATAAATAACATCATATAACTGATCAGTGTGGTCACAAATACCCAACAAAGTGAAATCCACAAACACTTCCGACCTGTGTGCCCTGTGTTCTCATCAGCAATCAGCAGTCATTCAGGACACTCAGACATTCTGGGTTTCTGGTCACCAGAATGTAGGTGTGACTTACTGGCCATAGACCAAAACTAGGCCAGAGAGATGGGTGTACAGATGTTTTATTTTTATTTTTTTTTTAAGATTTTATTTGTTTATTTGACAGACAGAGATCGCAAGTAGGCAGAGAGGCAGGCAGAGAGAGAGAGGAAGGGAAGCAGGCTCCCCGCAAAGCAGAGAGCCTGATGTTGGGCTCGATCCCAGGACCCTAGGATCATGACCTGAGCCGAAGGCAGAGGCTTTAACGCACTGAGCCACCCAGGCGCCCCTGTACAGAAGTTTTAAACACAAGTTATCAAAAGATGACTAAGACTTTGAACTCCAGAATCTTGTTCCAGTTGCAGAGAATGGAAATCACTTTGGCTATTTTAATCAGAAAGAGTTTTAAGTTGAGAAATTTGGTGCTTCCTGGATAATTGGGAAGGGCAAGGGGAAAGTCTTTAGATGGAACCTTCAGGAATACTTCCCAGAGGGGTACCTGGATGGCTGACTGGGTTAAGCATTTGACTTTAGCTCAGGTCATGATCCCATGGTCCTGGGATGTGCCTGGCATGGGGTTCCCTACTCAGCAAGGAGCCTGCATCTCCTTCTCCTTCTGTAGCTCACCTGTTTGTGCTTGCACTCTCTCTCTCTCTCTGTGTGTCAAATAAATAAATAAAATCTTAAAAAAATAAATAAAAGGAATACTTCCTAGAACAATTCCACAAAACTAGGCTGCTGGTGGACAGGATTCTCTGTCATGCTTGGAAGGAAGTCATATCAGGTTCAATTAAAAAAAAAAAAAAGAAAAGAAATTCTTAATTTCAAACAGAGGAAATTTATTTTTTTAAATATTGTATTTATTTATTTATTTGAGGGAAAGAGAGTGAGCACCAGCAGCAGGAGGGGCAAAGGGAAAGGGAGAAGCAGACTCACCACTGAGCAGGGAGCCTTAGGAGGCAAGGCTCCATCCTAGGACCCCAGGATCATGACCTGAGTGGAGGGCAGGTGCTTAATGAACTGAGGCACCCAGGCACCCTTCAAACAGAGGAAATTTAATATAGACATTGGTTGCAAGGGTGTTGGAACAACTGGTAAGACAAAAGAAGAAAAATAATGTTCCCCGGAGAAGGGTAACTGTGGGAAGCCATAACTGGCTATAGCTGAGGATCCAAAAGGGAAAACAGCATTCCCTAGCACAGGATTGATGTGCTGCCAAGATTCCTGTTGAACCTGAGTTGCCTGTGCAGACACCAGAGGGTGCACTCCAGCTACTGCTTCTGCTAGCTCAGTCTCAGCCACTGCAGTCCCCACAATACTGAAGGAAGGATAGAAATCACTTCTCCATCTCCACCTTACCAGTCTCCTGACGTTGTCACCCATTTGTCAAACATAACAAGGCACCTGTGGGGGAGGATATCTGCAAAGGGAGCTTACCTATACACAAAGCACAGAAAGTCAGGGGGGAGTGGAAGCAAAGAGGCAAATGGCCAGCACATTATGGAATCAGAGCACGGCTGCTGCAGCCCTTAGCTCCAGGAATCTCCTTCCTTAGGTCTTGTGCAAGGATCAAGAAACCACCGCCTCTACAACTGCTGGATCTGGAGTCAGAGTGCACCTCCTAGATCTGTACAGTCAAAAGTTGCATGTCTAACCATCATTAAAATTATATACTCTGGGGGCGCCTGGGTGGCTCAGTGGGTTAAAGCCTCTGCCTTCGGCTCAGGTCGTGATACCAGGATCCTGGGATCGAGCCCCGCATCGGGCTCTCTGCTCTGCAGGGAGCCTGCTTCCTCCCCTTTCTCTCTCTGCCTGCCTCTCTGCCTACTTGTGATTTCCCTCTCTCTCTCAAATAAATAAAATCTTAAAAAAAATTATATACTCTGTTCTTCTGAAGACACAGTTATGAAAAATGAAAAGGCAAGCCATACAAGAAAATATTTCCAAAACAAGGTTTTTTTTTTTCCAGAATAGATAAAGAACTTCTACAACTTAGTAATTAGACAACCCAATTTTTAAAGACCACATAAGATTTGAATAGACACTTCACCAAAGAAAATGTATGAAAAGGTAAAGAACATGAAAAGATATTCAAGGTCATTAGACACCAGAGAAATCCAAATTAAACTCATGAGGAGAATCTTCTATGCACCTATTAGCATGGCTAGTATTATAAAACTTAAACATAACAAATGTTGGCAAGGATTAGAAGCAATTGGAACTCTCATACACTACTGGTAGGTATGTAACTTGGCATTACCACTTTGGAAAACAACTTGGTAGTTTCTTTAAATGTTAAACATACACATATAGTAATATGACCTAATATTCCACTCCCAGATATGCACCCAAAAATGAAAGCATATGTCCACATGAAAATTCCAATTCGAATGCTCCTAGTGGCTTTATCTGATGGAAACAATGAAAATTTTCATCAACAGATGAATGGATAAATGGATTTTGGTTTACATACAATAGGACATTAGAATAGAAGAAATAAACTACTCTACATGCGGCAACCTGGATGAACCTCAAAATAGTTGTGCTGAGTGAAAGAAGCCCCTGCAGTGAGGGGTATATATTGCATGAGTCCATTAATATGAAATTCTAGAAAATTTAAGTTAATCTACAGTGACAGAAGTTGATCAAAGGCTGCCTGGGGATCAATGGTGAGATGTGTGGTTCAGGGAGGGAGATATCACAAAGAGGCAGAAAGAAACTTTTGGGTGAAGGTTATGGTCTTGTTTGTTATCTCAGTTGTGATGATGGTTTCGTAGGTATATACAGACTGCAAAACTTAATCAAATTGTAAACTTTAAATATATCCTAAGGGCACTGCGCTGGTTCAGTCAGTTAAGTGTCTCACTCTTTTTTTTTTTTTTTTAAGATTTTATTGATTCATTTGACAGAGAGAAACACAGTAAGAGAGGAAACACAAGCAGGGGGAGTGGGAGAGGGAGAAGCAGGCTTCCAGCAGAGCAGGGAGCTTGACGCAAGACCTGATTCCAGGACTCCGGGATCATGACTTGAACCAAGGGCAGACATCTAATAACCAAGCTACCCAGATGCCCCAAGTGTTGACTCTTGATTTGAGCTTAGGTCATGATCTCAGGATTATGGGATTGAGCCCAGCATCAATTCCACCAGCCCTCAGCATGGAGTCTGCTTGGGATTCTCTCTCTCTCCTTCTCTCTCTGCCCTACCCCCTATTCATGCTCTCAAACAAATAAATAAATCTCTTAAAATAAAAGAATAAAAAAGTGTTTATTATTTGCCAATTATACTTCAAAAAAGTCTATTATGAATATGCATGTATAATGTGCATACACACATATATAAGAAGAGAATGAGGAAACCTTAGCAGTTGTTGAATCTAAGACAGTGGTGAGTATGAGAGTGTTCATTAAACTATTCTCAACTACTTTGTGTATTTGAAACTTTTCATGATAAAAAGTTGGGGAGGGGGAAAAAAAAGAAAAGAACTCACACCTGTTGAGCACACTATACATTAGGCAAGGTCTCATCTGGAGTTTATGCTGGGTTCCTGCTAGGATCCCATGCTGAGTCATCTGGAAGCCTTTTGGGGGTGGGGTTGGAACCACCACATTCTTGCAAGAGAAGCACAGGGGTCTGGTGAGGAAGACTTCATCCCAAATAAGACAGAGATCAAGTGTTCCACTCTTGAATTCACACAAACAACTCAGATGTGCAAAAAAAGTTAATTGTTTTCTGTAACTTACCTATTCTTTGAGCTTCCTATGTGACAATCACCAAGGGGAAAAGTTAAACATGTCAGTTAAAGGTAATTTTCCTTTCCAGTATAAAATAGTGTCTTTCAGGTAAACACTTCGTCTCTTTTGGATAAATGCAGATGACCCTTGAACACAACAACACAGGTGTTGGGGGTACTGATACCCACACAGCTGAAAATCTATATATAACTTTTGACTCTCCCAAAACTTAACTACCAATAATAGACTTCTGTTAACATACTGATAACATAAACAGTCAATTAACACATATTTTGTATGTTATATGTACTAAACATGGTATTCTTACTATGAAGTAAGCCAGAGGAAAGAAAATATTAAGAAAATCACAAAGAAGAGAAAATACATTATCAGTACAGTGCAGTATTTTTGGGAAAAAAAAATCCATGCATAAGTGGACCTATACAGTTGAAACCCATGTTGTTCAAAAGTCAACTGTATTCAGTTCTCGGGTTTTCTTTTCTCTCTCATCTCTTCTCTTCTTCCAGGGTAACAAAAACCAAAGGCAACTCATACCACACCCTGGAAGTGGACAGAGAAGTTCCTGGACTATGTATTTCCTCCAAGGTCCTGAGGATTTCCTCTATCATGGTCATCATGGTCTTCAGTCTTCCTGGCAGCTGGGCAGTCACCTGCTACACTGGGCTCCACACTCTTATCCTCCCTTATCCTGACCTCAGGCTTCTTCTTGTTTGCTCCAGCTCTCTGCTGGAGAACCACCCCTTTGGGCTGGGACACTCAGGGGGCCGTGTGTGCACTGATTTGCAAGACGTGACTGGAAGACTGCCCACAGACCCATGCCTGGCTATTGCTGCTCAAGTACTAGTTTCCCAGAGCTTCCATGACAAATTCTCACAAACTGGGTAGGTTTTAACAACAGAAATTTATCCTTTCATATCCCTGGAGGCCAGAAATCTGAAATCAAGGTGTTGCAGGCTTGATTCCTGCTGGGGGATTGAAGGAAGAATCTGTTCTGTTCCAGGACTCTCTCAAAGCTTCTAGTGGCCACTGGCAATGCTTGGTATTCTTTGGCTTACAGTTGCAGAACTCTAATTCCCGCTCCTCTCTTCATAGGCCTCTTCTCCCCATCTCTCTCTTTCTGTTTCTAATAAGGATGTTCATCATTTGATTTAAGGCCCAACCTAATCCTGGATGATATAATCTCAAGACCCTTACCTTAATTACATCAGAAAGAATTTTATTCTAAATAAAGTCACATTCTGAAGTTTTGGGTAGACATATCCCTTGGAGCCCAAAATTCAACCGTCTACCATGCTGAACTCAAAGCTTCTCTTCATCTTGGCATCCTCCCAGGCTATGTTCAGAAAGGTGAGACTCCAGCCTCCAATACTTTGATTCCTCTAGATCTCTCTGAGACTTTCTGTTGCTCCCATAATGCCTCTCAAGATGTAATCTCAAGAGGGACAGGAGAAGGACACCTTCTTCTTCTCTAGGCATTGGTTGAAAACCAATTAAACCATAGGTTCAAAATTAATTTTGAAACAACCAATATTCCAAGTAAGCACTCAACAAATGGTCCCCATTGTGACGATGTTGATAATTATTATTGTGATCATAATTATCACATAAAATGAAAACCCAGAATTGAAATCATCTTATGTCATTGTATATCAAAAATAACCACTCTCAAGTTATGAACAAATGTAGTATTTCTAGTTTATATAAAAACACTATTGATACCTGCTTGTACTCATTATGATTGACATCAAAGTTATGAAGACACAATATATGAGATGTATAAGCCTGTGTTTTATAAAAATAAATGTCACTGTGGAAGCCTGCCATTGAACATCTGTTTATTTTCTTCTGAGCTTCAAACCCTCACATGAATGAGTAAGCCTTCACAAAGGTGGTAGTGTCCTGCCATTGGTAATTATTATTTTAAGACCCAACAGCTAATATTGTCTCTCAGGAAATAGATTCAGTAACATTTAGTTTTTCCACCTTTAGAAGAAAAGAACAAAATCCCCAACAGAAGACTCTCCCAACTTAGTTCTCTGCTCTTGCTGCCCTAAAGTTATTTCCCACACACACCATTGATAGACAGAAATGGAACCACTCTTTTGTTCACAGACTATTCATTTGCTCACACGTTCATAAATAGTCATTGAGTGCCTACCGTGTGCAGGCATTGGTGACAACCTGGTGAACTGGACAGGCCCTACCTCACAGAGCTCACAGTACAGCAGGAAAGGGACAAACAAAGGAGGGAGTGGGAATGAATCTTGCTCCTCATATTCAGTGGTGAAAAATAACCCAACCTACTTTCCAATTCAAGCTCCCATTCCCCCAGAGTAACAGAAACTTCATCTCGGCCCATTAGAGACTTCCTCTTTTCATGGGTTGCATATAATTTTGGAGATGGGTCATAGAAAGTATTGAGGAGTTCATGAGGTTGGATTAGGAAGGTGACACTGTCTCCTGAGGCCACTTGAGGCTACCTGAGCACATGGATCTGCTGAGACATCCAGCATTCCATCTGATGCATTCCATCTTCCAGCCTACACAGTCACCATTTAGAGGTGACCACTGACTCATCTCTGCAGACTTTTATGTCCAGCAGTTTTGTATTCTGTGCCTAAGCTGTGCTTGTAGGGATCGGAATTACTCTGCCACGTGGTGTTCTGAGACCCTAGACTCACTCCACACCTGTTTATCTGCTAGAGTTCTGCTACCAACATGGGTCTCCATATTTGTGCTCAGATTCCACAAACCTGTCTATATCAGGTCTGTCTGCCACCCATCCGCATTCTGTCACTAAACAGTTTGCTGAAAGTCTCTAGCCTGAAACCTTGCTCATGGCAATGCAGAGATCCACTTTCCTTCCATTTTGTGGCTTCACTGCCCTCTGTGTCTTTAGCATCCTCTCCATGCAGTCAGCTGTGGAGAAGATGAAGCGTGGGGGACTGATTGGGGGTCACTGGGTCCAGGTAAGGAAGAGCAGAGATCATTTTTATCAACAATCCATAGGTCTGTCCATGGGTCACACTTAGTTATTGTCTCACCTGTCTGCAAGGGAATCTGAAAAGTGTCAGCTAGCTATGTGTCCAAAAAGAAAAAGAAACAGGTTTTGGTGAGCACAGTAGCAAATTCTGCCATGGGGGAAGCCCTTCTTTCTCCAAAATGTTGAAGGAGTCTTTTGTTTTCTGTTCTCCACGTTGTTTCTCTGAAGCAATGAGAGTATTATAGCCTCACAGGAAGGTTATGATATATTACCCAGCCACACACATCATTTAAACTGTTGTGAGTGCTTTGCCAGTAGAAGTATGGGTTGCTCTGGGAGCACACATAGGTCTTAAGGTAATTCAGCAAGTGAAAATGGAGAAAAGACTGATTTGGGGCTGATGGAGCAAAGCAGGTATTAGGAGTCCAAAGCATTGCGTTAGAAGAACAAGGCTGGGAAGATTGGGTAATGTGATCCCCTATTGATGACTTATACCACATCATCTAATTAATTTGGCACTTAAATAATGCCAAAGTATTCCTTTTATTAAGGAGACTTTCCTCACTAAAGATTTTTACTCTAGATGTAGCTGGCAGATAGTAGGCCTCGCCCCATTCACTGGGTTGCTCACTTTCAAAGCGTGTGACATGGAAACTAACAATAGTTAAAATACGCCATTTGGGGGGATGTGGGTGGCTCATTCTGTTAAGCATCTGACTCTTGATTTTAGTTCAGGTCATGATCTCAGGGTTCAGAGATCCAGCCCTTCACTGGGCTCTGCACTCAGGCGTAGTTTGCTGGAGATTCTCTCTCTCCATCTGCCTCTGCTCTTCCTCAACGTCTCTCCCTCTCTTTCAAAAAAAAAAAAAAATAAATAAAATATATATATATAGCCATTTTGTGTAGCCTTCATGTATGCTCCACCTCATACACAGCCCTGACCAACAAAACAACCTGGAAATATTTGTTGAGGGCTCACCATATACCAGCATTGTCCAACGACTGAGGATAAGTTTTAAAAAGAAAAAAAATTCATAAACCAATGCCCTTATTTTTTAAATTTAGTTGTAGAAATACTGCTAACAGTCACTTACCCTTTCTCTCACTGTTTCAACGAGGTGGTTCTGACGAAGAAGAAATCAAAGACGAGAGTAGACAGAGAAAGTGTTAATTGAGAAGGACACAAACCAACCCAGGGAAGAGAAGGGAAGAAAGGGTTGGAGTAGGCTGCTACGAATTGATATCAACTGAGACCAAGTCACAAGGGAATACAATGCAAGTAGACGAAAATGAGGTCAGAAGGCGATGAGGACAGATGAGGACGGAAGATAGATGAAGAAGAGCAAAGGGAATCTGGACTGTGTCAACTACTCCAAAGTTTGTGCAAACCACGTGCTGATCTACATCTTGATTTTGTAAGTTATAGACCATTCTATAAAACTCTCAAATTGGGAAGTATAGAAAAGGGAAGAATTCTCAGTATAAATGCTATTGGCTAAATACCCTAATGTATCAACAGAACTATTTCTAATTTCCAGCACATACCCACGTATGTGTATGAGTGCACACGGTATCCTCGGAAGACTTTATGAGGGGCATGGAGAATTCATTAGGAACCACAATGAAATTTTTAAGAGAAAAACTTCATAACAGGGAAATTAAATGCTAAATCTGTGATATTCCCTAGTCATAGCAGGATGTAGCCTGGATAAAAGAACGATAATGAGCTTTCAGAATCAACCATAATTGGATTCCCTACATTCTGTGCTCTGTTGGTCAAATCAAATTGCTTAAGCTCTCTGAACCCCAATGTACTTATCTAACAGGATGAAAATAATCTCTTCATCACTAGAAATATGGTATTAAATGAGATAGCATCTGTGAACACCCAGCACTGTTCTAGCACATCATGTGTGATCAATAAATGATAATCCCCTTATATTCCCTAATGCTGATGTGGAATTAATAAACACCAGGCTTGCCATTTGGACATAGCACAAGGCCCAGTGGTGGTAAACCTTGGAAAGAAAGATACTGAGAATGGTCTGAGATAGACAATAAGATGAGGAAGCCCCAGCAAGGGTCACATGATGGAAGGGGTTACTTTGTATTTCAATCATAAGCAAAATTCAAATTATCATCAACAGCATTGGCACAAGAAGGATAAAATGCTCTAATATAATAGGCCTGAACTTTTTTCTTCTTAAGAATTTGAGAAATTGGGGGGCACCTGGGTGGCTCCGTGGGTTAAGCCCCCGCCTTCAGCTCAGGTCATGATCTCAGGGTCCTGGGATCAAGTCCCGTATTGGGCTCTCTGCTCAGCAGGGAGCCTGCCTCCCTTCCTCTCTCTCTCTCTCTCTCTGTCTGCCTCTCCATCTACTTGTGATCTCTCTCTGACAAATAAATAAATAAAATCTTTAAAAAAAAAAGAATTTGAGAAATTGGGCATCTGGGTAACTCAGTGGGTTAGGCCTCTGCCTTCGGCTCAGGTCGTGATCTCAGGGTCCTGGGATCGAGTTCCACATCGGGCTCTCTATTCAGCAGGGAGCCTGCTTCCTTCCCTCTCTCTCTGCCTGCCTCTTTGCCTACTTGTGATCTCTGTCTGTCAAATAAGTAAATAAAATCTTCTTAAAAAAAGAATTTGAGAAATTAATTTTGTCCACTTTTTGCTAATCTCCTTTGGGAGGCAGTAGGAAATGGGAATGGGAAGGGCAAGTGAGGGAATGTTTGAACCAAAATTTGGACAATCATTTAAAAGTTGGTTCTAAAGAAAGAGTCCTTTACTACTGTGCAGGTAATCTGCTCCCAACTACTTTGTATGCTCCAATAACTAAAGGTGACCTCTTCCTTCACCGTTCGCAGATTTGCATTTCCCCCCAGACACAGTCACTCAACTCCTAGTAAGTGCAACACTTCTCTCTCAAACTTTTAAATCAAATGGCTGGAGGCTATACAAAATCTAGAACAACACAAGCTAAATCATAATTTGTGCCTGGAATACAGTTTGATGTCACAAAATTACAGGGCAACAGAGAAACATTAAAAGATAAATCATGTAGTTTTACTGAAATGATTAAAATAGAGGCAGGCTTTAGGAGAGCACCCAAAATACAAAACAAGGTGATCTGAGAATGTTACATGTGTCCATTTGGCATGTCCATTTTTACTCTATGAAAGAAAAATCTGGAAAGGAGGACGGTGGCAAACGAAACTAACCTAAAGTGTTATGGGTCTGTTTTGGCAAAGCACGGAGAGAGGTGGAATTAGTCAAGATTCATTAGGCAATCACCATGTCTACAGGGAGGCAGCAGGTGCTCACAGAGCCCTCTCATCAATGTTAGATTCTCAGAAACTCCTGAGGGATGCTTCATGTGTCTTGATAGTTTCTCCAAACGCCGAACAAAGACTAGGCAGTATTATCTGCTTTACTAATTTCAAGCCTTTTCAAATGATAAGCAAACCTATATACCAACAATGAACAGACACGATGTGTTGGTGTTCATTGACGCTCTTCCTGCTTGGTGCCATCAGCCCCTCAATCCATAAACTCTTGAGCTCCTTCTGTGCTCCAGCTGCTGATCTGACTGCTTTCAAAGACTTCCCCTTGCAAGGAAGAGCTAAACAGGTAAGTAGAGAGATGTGGTAGTTTCTGATCAGCGAAATGGAAGAGGTAACCAGGAGGCGTAATGAGAGCAGGAGGACCATGTTTAACCTCAGCTGGACAGTGGGGAGTTCAAGAAGTCTTCCTAAAAGAAAATGTGGCACCTGCGTGGCTCAGTGGGTTAAGCCTCTGCCTTTGGCTCAGGTCATGATCCCAGGGTCATGGGATCCAGCCCCACATCAGGTTCTCTGCCCAGGAGGGAGCCTGCTTCCCCCTTCTCTCTCTGCCTGCCTCTCTGCCAACTTGTAATCTCTGTCTGACAAATAAATAAAGTATTTAAAAACAAGAACAAAATAACAACAACAAAAAGACTAAACATCTCTCTGACTAGGGGTTGTTTTGTCTTTTGGCGGGGGGGTAGTGCTAGGTTTTTAAAAGGAAGCAGGAACTGTTTTAACAAATAGATCAGGGCAAGTTAGTGGTGATATGATGGCTCAGGTAGCCAAGAGATGCTGTGGAAAGGCTCAAGGCAAAAACTACCACAGCCTTTGGGGGCTGATATTTAGGGCTCCATCTAGTACGGAGTGGAGAGCACAAAGGGTTAAGGATGGTGAGAGAAGTGCTGAGAAGTCAGCCAGGTTAAAGAGACCGGCAGAAGCCACATCCTGAAGAGCCTTGTATGTCCTAAGGAGTGTGAATGTTATCCTAAAAGCAGTACGAAGTCATAGGATTTTAGCAGGGAAGTTCACAGTTTAAGATTTGTGTTCTTCTCCCTTGCAGCCGAGGTAGAAAATGCCAAGATCACAGTGGTGAAACAGTTTTACTCAAGACAGAATAAAGTGCTGTCACCCTCTCTAGCTCCCTAGAAGTACAGTGCAGGAGAAGAAACATTTGAAGAAAAGAGGAAAGGAAAAGCTCAGTTTAGCAAATGCTAAATTTATGGTGCTTGTGCTACGTCCGAGGGAATGTATCCACTTTGATTTATGAAAGCAGTTTGGCTGATGGTACAGATCTGGGACTCTAGTGACTGTGGGTGCCATGGAGTCAGGGCTAGTGCTCAGCTGTTATGTGCTAGCATAGCTCTGTCAGACACTTATGGCCAGGATCTGTCCTGATTTGTCAGTGTCCACCCATGCCAGGTGCTAAATGTGGTGACTATCAGCCCTGCAGGAGAGAATCCAGAATGACAATAGAGAAGGGTTGTGGGTGGATCCCTAGGAAATGTTCACGTGTTCAGGAGAGGACCCAAGATGAAGGGGGGGAGGGTGGAGGGAGCGAGGAGGAAGAAGGAGAGGTTGAAGATTTATAAGAGTGAACACCAGGAGGAATGTTTCAAACTGAGAATCAATAGTGTCTGGGGAAGGGAAGCATATGAGGAAGAGAAGACACTGAACACATTCATATTTTGAGAGACAGATTAAGTAGGTAGAGGAAGGGCAATGCAACCGAAGAGAGCAGAGATGATGAAGAGAATGATGTTGTTAAAGAAATAGGAGAAGATGAGGTACAGAGCCTTCTAACATGTGGATCTTTGTAATTATAGGAGGAGGACATGGGGAAGGATTGAGAGAGGGGATTAGCACAGTTAGGGAAGTTCCTCTCATGGGATGCTTGTGGCTAGAACTTTAGCGGGGAGCTTTCAGAAAGTTGATGTGTAGGAAACTCAAAGAGAATGTCCTAGGTCGAAGAGTGAAGAGTGTAGAAGAAACTCGCTAGAGCTAGTTGGAGAATGTATACTTAGAGATGCTCACCGAAGTTTAATCTTGTTTTCCTAATAGCTCTCTGGAGACTGGGTATAAAAACAGGAGAGGCAAACCCCTGGTTTGGCGCAGCAGTGGAATTTTGCTGGAAAGACGAGGAAGCAAGAAAGTTGTCAAAGAACGTTATCAATGACATCGTGACGTCTACGCTTTGAGACAGGAAAAGAGATGAATGAGAGCAAGGAGGAACAGATGATCCCAAAAAAAATTGGAGAAGGGGTACAGCATGAGCATAAAAGGAAGAGGGCTAGAATAATAGGAAAAGGTAATGGAAAAAATGTAGATCTTTAAGATTTTGGTCGAGGAGCTGTTCTGAATGCTGTGAGGTAGTCCAAAGCTGAAAGGGACTACATGCTGGGGAGCTTGATGGAGCAGCAGAGATGGGAGAACTGAGGAGAGAGGGTGTTGGCTATGCTCTCCACGTCATAGCAATCCTCCGAAGCAACACTTATGCTTTTCTGTGAGTTTCCCATGGGGGTGTGCAATTTACATGCAGAGTCTCACAGCCTTCTTCAAGAAAGCATCATTACTGTGTGTTACGTGTGACAAACTAAGGGTCCGAAAGTTAGGCCACTTGCCTCTGGTCACACAACTGCTGGTAGGTCAAGCTGTGTTTCAAACCCAGTTCTCTTTGATTCGAAAGCCTAGGCTCCTTCAGTAATAGTGGGGTTTGAGTTGAAGAGGGAGACAGTGAGCCAGTGCACCCAGAGGTCCCACAGATCTGTCTCTTGTTTCAACAGTGTGTGGACCAAACAGACCCAGGGATGCCCCTCTTTCAGCCTCTGATAACCCTCCAACCTTTTTCTAGTCACAACCTTCAGAGCCATATTGTCACTCTCTCCCCTGAGACCAGGCAACACCTTACTCCAGGCTTAGCTCCTACTTGCCGATCGACCAGGAGCTCCCGAATTCAGCAGTATTATTCCACCCTGGTGAAGGCTCGATCAGCTGTCTGGTCAGCAGGCATCTGCGGGCCTCCTGCACCTACCTCTCTCTGGGCGTGTATTTCTGCAGCAAGGATGTGACTCTGGAGGCTGTGGGCCACTTCTTCCACCTGCTGGCTGAGAAGTGTGAGGGTACTGAGCTTCTCTTGAAGATGCAAGCCAGTGCATCAGCCATACCCTCTTCCAGGATGTGCAGAGGCTGTCCCAGGATGAGTGCGTAAGACCCTGGATGCCACAGAAACTGCCTGGTTCTGGAGAAGAACCTGAACCAGGCCCTTTTGGATCTGCATGCCCTGGGTTCTGCCTGACAAGATCCCCAGCGCTGTGACTTCCTGGAGAAGCACTTCCTGGATGAGGAGGTAAAACTTACTAAGGAGATGAATGACCACCTGACTAATCTCCACAGGCTGGCTGGCTCCCAGGCTGGCCCGGGCAAGTATCTCTCTTCTGAAGGCTCACCCAAGCATGACTGGGAGCCCCGGAAGCCCAGCAGACTTTAGGGGCCACTCTGGGATCCCCCCCGGTGCCAGGCTTGCAGGTGAACCTTCCCCGCAGCCACCAGGCACCTTTTAACCACCTGAGAACCCTCTCCCAAGCCTTGAACCAAATGGAAACAATAAAGCTTTTTGAAAAAGGAAGGAAGGAAGGAAGGAAAGAAAGAAGGGAGGGAGGAAGAAAGAGAGAAGGCAGGAGAGGAGGAGGGAGGAGGAGAGAGAGAAGAAAGCAAACAAGCAAGCAAGCAAGAGAGAGAGAGAGAGGGAGGGAAGGAGGAAGGGAGGAAGAAAGGATAGAGGGAAGAAAAGGAAAGAAAAGAAAAGGAAACAAAACAAAACAAAAGGGAAAAAAAGACAAAAAAAAGAAAAGAAAAGAAAAGAAAGAGAAAGAGAGAGGCAATGAGACGCAGCCGTTACTGAGAGTGAAGAGCGACGAGCTAGGACAGCTGTGTAGAAGAGAGAGCTGAAAGGGCCAACCCCTCAGAGAAAGGCTTTTGCAGGAGCAAGCAGGAGTGCTGGTTGGCTAGGAGCGCTGGGGATTGGGAGAATGCCCTTCTGCCCCCATCCTGAGATGCTGGGGCAATCAGTCCTTTCCAGACTGCAAGCAGAGTGTTGGTAAGAAAGATCATGTTGCTTTCAAAGAAACCTGAGTCTAGATTTGAAGGCAAACATGACACTGGATGGTTCCTAAGCCTGATCATACACTGCAAATTTCTGGAGTGCCCAGGTAAATAAAAGAACTCAGGAGGACCTAGGTGTCTGTAGGAGGAGCCTGCTCTTGCTGAAATGATCACATTTCCGAGGACATTGAATGTCAGCTGACAAAAACAGCTAGGGAAGTGATCCAGCGAGCTCCATAATGAGAACAATGAAGGCTTCGGCTGCTAGGCAAATCATTCTCATCATTGAAGACTATTAAAGGTTTTGCTGATTATCTCATGTCTCTTAATCGCCATCCTTTATGTTCCTGCGATGTCCGATTTTGTCTTCTATCATGCTATATTTGACCCACATTATTCATTGTTGTATCTATGTCATTACTGAATGCCCAATAAGTGGCTTGTTCGTCCTAACCAAGCGCTAAGCACCCTGTAGGTGCCTGATAGGCATTTCTGTGAATCTCTGGAGGAAACGACAAAAGCTTTTAATGTACCATCTGGTGTCCCTTTTCATCATCTCATTAATATATATTTCTGTGGTTTACACATTGTTTTATATTTTCTTTAGGGAACTTGAAGCCCAGGAGGCAGGATGTGCTCTGGGGGAGCTCTAGGGAGTCATAACATAGAGCGTCCAGGAAAAGTGACCTTAGCTTGGCCGCAGCCCTGCCCACCGCACACAGACAACTGGGAGAAGGAAGTAGGTCCTGTGGAATCTTCACAGACCTGAGTTCTCAGGCATGACCCAAAGGTAAGGAGACTTTGCAGCCCACTTTTGTTAGTTAACCAAAGAGAAATGATTTGCTTTGCTGAAATAGAAATTGCATTTTCCAACGAGCATTGAGAATGATTAATAACTCCATTTTTTCCCATCCGTTTCAAGTCTGCCCAGTGTGACAGTGTATTGTTTAATCAAGAAAATGTATCTCCTCTCTAAGGACCTCACTCACTGGGGGATTCCAAAGTTGTTGACAGGCTATTTTTTGAAAACTACATGTCTGCTCATGAGGATGGATGAGCCGAAAGAGAGAGAATTCAATAACAAATAAATTTGCCGCAAGCTCACAGCCCACTGCCTGATCTCTGAATACCATGAACTATCTTGCCCACAGATATTACTGCTAAACTTCATCACACAGATACATTATGAACCTTTTAATTCTCCTCAGAGGATTAGCTGAACAGCCAAACAGGTCATTTTCTCTCACCTTGGAGAGTAATGGCAGAGAAGGCTGTGTGAATCTGCTTCCCACACTAAGTCCTCAATTCTATTCAGTCATTTGACAGAATGAACCAGAGGCTCCAACACGAGACAGAGCCTACATGGATGCAGGCAAAAGCTAATGGGAAACTTGTTTATTGAAAAGAATCAGTGTGCATACTGAGACTACCTCTAGCAGATTTGCTTTTTGTTTATTCATTTGTTTGTTTTTCACTGTGCTTGGCTCATCTGAATTAAGTGTGAGGTCCGGAACAAAGGATTTAGGAGAGTAACAGGAGAGAGGGGTTGATGTTAGGGAGGCTGCCCCGGGAGATCTAAATCATTTGTGCTTTGTTCAAAGCCGGATGAGAAGCTTTGCGTGGGTCTTGAGAAAGGAGTCCTGTGATCTGACTGTCGAGGTGCCAGGCAGACAAATTTCTTCTTGTTTTTGCTCCACGGTATTGCGATTAACAAAGGAATGAAGCTGAAGCACAGTATATCATTTATTCTTGTGGCTTTCTTGTCCAAAAGAGACCAATACAGTACTATTTTTTTAAACTACACTTTTGTCTGAAAAAGCTTTCTGTTTTGTGGGTAGGGGGACATTTTTACATTGAAACTCCAGTGATAAATAGTGGCAGTCATTATATGAATTCTTGATTCTTTCACTAAAGTGTATGCTTTTGCCAATGCCTCTTCCTTCCTGCAAATGGAAGAAGCAATAGAATTAAGAATGAGGCATGGAATGTATCATTATTTTTGTTCATTTTGTGAAGATTTTATCTCAAACTCAAAAATGTTTGTAACAAAAAAAAAAATGTTTGTAACATTTTTATCTCCCAAGTCCAGTACATACTATATTCTGATAACTAAAAATAGAAAGTGAAATTAGCAAAAACTCATTTGTTCTGGCCTTCCCTCCCCCACCCCAGCATTTCATGCATTGGGAAATAATTATGAAAAGGAATATTAAGTCTGTGCAAACATCAATAATTGTTCTGGAACTAATTCTACCTAACATGATTTAATAGGTTTTACAGAATTCTACAAACAACCAATTTAAATTAGACACACCAAGATGTAAATCCATAAACTAACCATCTGGTTCATTGAAAGCCTTGGTGTCAGTACCCTCTTCATCATGTGTCTGCTCTCACAGTGAGGAAACATTAACAAATATCAGAAGTGACCATGACTCTCAACACACAAATGTACATGGGTGTGTAAGAAATAGCCACTTATTGTCTTTAATTCCAGCTAAAACCAACTCTGATCCCTCACCCAACTCAACCAGAAGGCAGCAGAGCTCACCAGCTTCCTTGGCTGCCAACTTCTTTACTTGGGAAATATCTCCTGCCCACCCCCACTCTCCCCTTTACTTAAAAATCACCCCCCCCCCCATCTCCTTTGGTCAAGGCAGTCACTTCAATGATGTCAGACTTTCTAGAAAACAAAGCCAGAAATTATAGTAAAGGTGCCTTCAGTTTTGCTCCTAAAATTAATTTCTCCTGGACTTAAAGGTTTCCTTTTAACAAAGAGAATATAGCGAAACTGTTAGGGTGTAACTCTTATGATTAAGTTACAAAAGATTGAAGCTTGTTGCTTGCCCTCCCTGGGCTGTTTGTTCTTTCTTTCTTTCTTTCTTTCTTTCTTTCTTTCTTTCTTTCTTTCTTTTTAAAGATATTATTTATTTGACAGAGAGAAACACAGCGAGAGAGGGAACACATACAAAGGGAATGGGAGAAGGAGAAGCAGGTTTCCTGGCCTAGCAGGGAGCCTGCCTGGCCCTCTTTCTTGCTTGCTCTGATAGAAACTGGCTCCCATGTTCTGAGCTACGGTATGGACAGTCCTACGTGAAAAGAAACTGAGACCAGCCTCCAGCCAACAGCCAGTGAGGAACTAAGGGCCTCTACCCACAGCCCTTGAGGCACTGAATCTGCCAACAAGCCCATGAAGGGGCTGAGAGTGGCTCCTTCCCCATGCAAGCCTTGAGTTGTGACTACAGCCCTGGCCAACTCTGAGACTCTGGAACAAAGGACCCGGCTAAGCTGTGCCCAGATTCAGGAGCTATAAACGCATGCAACTTCTTGGAGTAGGTCCTGAGAAAGCAGTGGTATGATCTGGCTTGGTTTTAAGATCACTCTCCTGCTGTGTAGAGAATGTGTTTAAGGGGCATGAGTGACCAAGCCTGGAGCTGTTGGGAGGATCTGGTGAGAATCCAGCAGAGAGAAACAGCGGTCTCCAACCGGGATGGCAGTAGTGGGAAAGGAGAGAGAGTGAAGAGGCTCAGGGCAGAAGGGGAAAAAATGGGAATACTACATATTTGAATCATTTTTACAGAAACTGTGAGATATGAATGCTGTTGTTTCAAACCAATAAGACTTGGATTAGTTGGCTATATAGAAGTAAAATAGTATATAAAAGTAACTAACATAACCACCAAGCATTTGTGGTGCCCTTGTCAAAGCATGAAGTTGAGAGTCAGTGAGGGTGTCTTATCCTGTCTGTACACTGTGCCTATCAAGTATCATTTTCATTATATGTATTAGAAATATTTGTTAGTGAATGAAGAGTGAATGGAAACATAACAAAGAGACAGCTACACCATAGACAAAGACTTTGAGTAAGGGTGTTTTGGGTATTTTTATAATTTTATGACCTGGTCAAAAAACTGAATAACTTGCAGTGTTTTAATAAAGTCTTTGAGGTAAATGATGATAGATGAAAATTTACACCAGGGAATAAGCAGTACGTCAAATTAATTAAAGGTGAAGTGATTAAATATTTATTATTAATCATCAATAAATAATATTAAGACAGAAAAGTTGAGACTGAAAATTACGCAAATAATTTTAAAAATTCCCCTTTCCTTTTTTTTTTTTTTTTAAGATTTTATTTATTTATCTACTTGTCAGAGAAAGAGAGACAGAGCGAAAGAGCACAAGCAGGAGGAGCAACAGGCAGAGGGAGAAGCAGACTCCCTGCTGAGCAAGGAGCCAGATGCGGCACTCTATTCCAGGACCTTAGTTCATACCCTGAACTGATGCCAGCTGCTTAACTGACTGAGCCACCCAGGTGTCCCTCCTTTTTTTTTTTTTAAGATCCATTTATTTATTTGAGAAAGAGAGAGAGTGAGGGGAGGGGCAACAGGAGAGAATCTTCAAGCAGACTCCTCACTGAGCACGGAGCAGGAAGCATGAGCAGAAACCAAGAATTGGATGCCCAACCAGCTGAGGCAACCAGGAGCCCCAGCCCTTTACTTTCTATTAGTGCTTATAATCTGGATCTAATAGAAACAAATAAAATTACTTTCCAACTGTGAATAGTGGATGCCTGGGTGCCTCAGTCAGTTAAGCATCTGCCCTCACTCAGGTCATGATCCTGGGGTGCTGGGATTGAGCCCACATCAGGCTGCCTGCTTGGCAGGAAAGCCTGCTTCTCCTTCTCCCCTATCCCTCCGCTTGTGCACTCTCTGTCTCTCTCTCTCTCTCTCTAATTAATTTTAAAAATTAATTAATTAATTTTAAAAAGCAATACTGTAAATGGTATTATTTGTTTTCACATCCCAGGAAGGGCCAAGCAGCACTTGGAACAAACATACCAGCACCGACAGAGAGAAATTTCCTCAAGTGACAAGCAATGAGAAAGACTATACTTTTTAGGGCAAATCAGGCCTGTAGAAGTGTGACCCTGAATCAACCACATCGCTCTCATGTTTTTGATTCCATTGTTCTACATTTGTGCGGCTACTACTGCTAACAGTCCCAGAAATCGTGGCCAGATGAAGCGTATAAAAATACAGGATGACCAATTGCATTTTAAACTTCAGATAAACAATGAACAATTTCTCATATACATATGCCCACCCCCCAAATTCCGATGATTTACTTGGTGGGAAAGACTGGCGTTCCCCAAGGGAGGGCAGACTACTTGTGATAAGGGGACTTGAAAGAGACTGAAGAGAAAAACAGGATACAGAAGCGCTCACAGGTGACACCCCGAATAACTAAGTAAAGAGACTTTGAGGTTCCTTTATGAAGCAAATATGGCTTATAGGTACATTAATTCATTAACGCTGTGCCTGTAACTTCACTGTCCTTTGAGTTGTTTAACCCACGTCTAAAGGGTCACATTCTCTTTGGAGATCTAATAAATGTATTTTACTTACCACAAATTTCCAGCAGAGGGCAGTAAAATGTCACTGAGGGAAGTGCAGGTATTAGACGAGCACCTAATAGGAAACTGAGTCCAACTCAGTTCAAAAGACTTCGATGAAGAGCTGACCTCCCGAGCCTTCCCGTGTGTGGACAAGGCTAAGGAGAGCAATGAGAGATATTGGACCTGGACACTGGCAAGAGCAGGAAGCCAGCACCTTTCCTAGACCCCAGAGCCCAGAAGGAAATGGAGCTCACGGAATCCTGTAACCCCTGGAGCTCTAGCCTCCTTCCCAAGGGGAGGTGGCGGTGTGGACAGCTGCAGCCCCAGCCAGAGGTGCAGCTCCAAGCAGGGAGGGAGCAGCAATACAGGTCCCACCTCTCTTGCCAGTTCACTCTCCTTCTCGGGTCTCCCAGGAGCAGAACCCAAGTCTGTTGGCAAGGGAGCCCCTGTGATACAGTCAGGAGCACTCAGCCTCCGGAGGCACTGACCATGGCACATTGGTCCCAGTGGGGGAAAAAACAGAGCTAAACCAGCACAGTGTCCTTTCCCTAAGTTGCATGGAGGCACAGTTTGGACCCTCAGCAGTTTGCCTTTTGTTAAAGAAGTGCATCCCTGCTCATTAGGGTTCAATAAATCTGGCCTGGGAAGTCAAGTATTTTTATTTATTAAGTACTTAGCAGGTACAAATCAATAATGCCAGATTCTGGGGCTAGAGGGACTAGTAATAACAATAGCTCACATTCCTGGCTCATAGCACTGAACAAAATGCTTTACAGGCAATATTTTATTACATCTTTATGTCAGCCCTCTCAGTTAGGCACTATTATTATTGACATCTTACAGATAAATAACTAGGATGCATAGAAGTTAAGTAATTTACCTGTACCATGAGTTGCCAGAAGAGAAATCACTTTAATCTGACTGCAGACCTTGGTCCCTGACCTGAGGGAACCTAGTCCAGCAGCAAAAACACTGGTTATAGACGAATGAAGAAAGGAAAAAGAAAAAGAAAAGTTAGTGATAAATGTTATCTGCAGTAAGTGTAGGGATTTATGAAACAAGATTGGTGAACAGCTAACCCAGAATGCAGTAGGGAAGGGGGCCAGGTGCTTATGAGGAAGCCCTGGGGAATGGGGACCTCATCTCAGCCGTGGTGCCTGTCTCAAAAGTGTTCAATTATATCCTGCTTTGTAGCACAGCTCTTTTTTTTTTTTTTTTTTTAAGATTTTGTTTATTTGACAGAGAGAGATCACAAGTGTAGAGAGAGAGAGAGGAGGAGGAAGAAGAAGCAGGCTCCCCCTGCCTAGCAGAGAGCCTGATGTGGGACTTGATCCTAGGACCCTGAGATCATGACCTGAGCTGAAGGCAGAGGCTTAACCCACTGAGCCACCCAGGCAGCCCTATAGCACACCTCTTTGGTGCAGAGCACACAGACTTGCCTTAGTGGGCCTCAGCTCTGGCTACACATGTGGACCACCTGACCAAAATGTCCTTGGGGCCCCTGGGTGGTCCGATGGCATCTGACTCTTGGTTTTGGTTCAGGTCACGATCTCAGGGTCATGAGCTAGAGCCCTGTATGGAGCTCAGCTTGGAGTCTGCTTCTCCCTCTCCCTCACCCTCTGTCCCTTCTCCCACTTGCCCTCTCTCTCTGTCTCTCAAATAAATTAATTAATTTAATTAAGACTTTAAAAAAAAAATGTCCTAGACACCACACCAAACCATTTAAGTCAGAGTTCCTGCAAACAGACTGCTGACATCAGTGTTTTGAAGTCCTCTCCAAGTGAATCTTCTATGCAGACAGAGGTAAGACAAAAACGTATTATTCTAAAATCTCATACGAGTAGGAATAGTGTCTTATTTGTTTTATAGCTTGTAACTCAGCCTTACATATAGTTCAATATTTAATTGAACTCACTGGAATCAAATAGCTAGAGAGAATAATTCATGAATGGAAGAAACATAACTTGGAAGGACTCAAATTTAAAAAGGGGAATAATTTCCTTTATTAATGCTCTTTTCTTTGAATCCATAAAAGGTATAGGACCCTCGTAGTTATCGCAATGAATTATCAGCACACACCATTTTCTCAAGAAACATATATTCACCCAAGTGTCCAGAAATTAGTTTCCAACTATACCCGGTAGTATGTAAGTCAGAGGTTTAAAAAAAAAAAAAAATCACGGAGAGGAAGACTCTGTGAGAGGTCATCACCAGCATGGGTACATCCTGGGGTAGATACTATGACCTGGTAAGGGTAGGAGAGAGAGAGCGGTGCATCTCTGGACTACCTGGAATGGGATACAGCCCTGGGGCTCAAAAGAAACAAACCAGTGGGGGAGAAATAGATTAAGTCAGGTCATTCTCCTGGGCTCTGTGGTACATTTCTAGGCTTCCCAGGTTGGATCAACTTGTAGTGTGCTTCTGGGTTGAGCTAAAGGAATTCAGGAATTTTAATGGAGTCGTGCATTTGCAAGCCTGTGCTACCTATTTACAGGAGTTGCTTTGAATAGGAGAGAGTGGGTGGAGAACTTGTACTTAGAGAAGTTTGTACTCTGGTACAAGGGAGAGAAGAGTAGGAGGGAGAGGGCACTCTAGTCCACAGGTATCAGAGCCCGGTGGAGAGAAGTCAAGGGCAAGAGCCCGAGAGACTTGAGCTATCCTTGCGGGTGGGAATAGTTGCTCAAGTTCCTGAAGCCTGGGTAACACCTTCACCCCATCTCCAATAGTCTTTGATTTAATGTAGGCAGAGTTAGACCCACTTTTTTAGTACAACTTATGTGGCAGCTTAAACATTTCAGAAACTAAAATAAGCAAATGAGAAAATTGGGCTTCATAAAAAATAAAGCCAAAAACTATAATATGAAGGCGGAGTTAATAATAATACTCAATAAAATTGGAACACGCATTTTGATGCTGAGCATCCTAGTAGCTGATGCAAAGGAAGAAACAAGATCTATTGTATGAAGATGTACAGGAGAAATAGGAGATAGTAACTTTGTAAAGATATAGTAAACTTTGTAAAGTTTAACTATTTAAATATTGAACTATATAGTAACTTTGTAAAGAGATAGTAAAATTGATAGGAGAAATAGTAACTAGTAACTTAGAAGTATAACAAATTCTTTCCAGAAGCCCCATACCTGAATGTTCTCAGGAGACACCAAAAGAATCTTTTCTCTCCAATTATATATATATATATATATATAAAACCAATTCCTATACTCTGATGGAAGAATTCATTCCTTCCAATTTCATGTAGCATATGTAATAGAAATATGATTTCTCAAAAAAATTTCCCTTAAATAATTTGTCTAACCATGAAAACAAATGAAGAAAAGTGAACACAATGGAAAGCAAAATGAATGGACATAATGAGACCTCAGAATTTTGTTTTAATTGACTGATTTTGTCTAAAGCTATATTATACTATTGAGACTATAACACTAGGGAAATAAAGGAAAATTAATATTCACTGCATCAAGACTAAATACTCAAGATTTGCTGGGTTCAGTCTGATAAAAATCATCAGGAATTAAATCTACCTTCATCAGAGCCAATATACTTAATAACTAATTAGTCCAAATTTGTTGATGTGGCAACTCTTTTTCAGAAATGGGATCTCCAACAATAAGCCCTGGATAGCAATAAGAATACAGCATTAAAAACTGGCCCTTGTTTTGTCCTCTCTTAAAATAGTTTGGAGTGATATCAGTAAAATGGTAAGGTAGGAGTTTCCAGTGTTCATCCCCATTAAGATGACATCTTAAATCATTGCACAAAAAAAGGGCCCAATAAAATGTAACAATTGGTTAGCCATTTGGAAATAGAGGCAAGGAGGGAGGGTGAGAAACTATAGAAAGACCAGAAGAAAATAGATGAATTCTTCTATAGGTATTGTTAAGCTACTACTGACTTTGTGACCATATATCAGAACAATGACTGGCTTCTAGATCATGGTTAAATGCTAGTAACTGAAACTGTGGTAAAATACAGGATAAACAGGAATAAATAGGAACTACTGTGCTTTCTTTTGATGATTAATCTGAGAGGAACCAGCAGACATAAGAAACCATACACATAAATACTTTGGCAAGGGTCTCCTAAAAATAGAAACATTCTCCACAGAACCATATTAGTCTGATGATTCCCACTTTCAGTGGGCCTGGTTTTTAAAATCCAAGAAATGGACAAGAGATGTGTTTATTATTTGACGTCATTACTTAGGTCCTTTCAGTAAACAAAGCAAGAAAAGAAGTTCGTGTTTTTTAAAATTATGAGGCAAAATTGATATTTCCAGTATCAGTGGGTTTGTTCTGCACCTTGCTCTTTTGACTTCTCCTGGAAATATTTCTTTGCTATTACATAGAAATATTCCTAATTACGGCTAAATGGTTCTGCTAAATTCTCTGTGTGGTTTGGATGTTCCAGAGTTTATTCCAGTAGCCTCCAGTGATAGATAGTGGGTTGTCTAGTTCTTTGCTATTAAATAATACCACCTACATTCTTGGGTGCATATTCTACTCATGGAGGTAGAAGTAGGGTTGTGATTGCTGTGTCAAAGTGTAATGATTGCCAAATTGTATTCCCAGAAAAGGTCAGTTAGTTCACTTTGCTTCCAGGTGAGATGAGTAACAAAATACTATGCTTTCTATTGGTGTGATCAGGGCCAAGGGGAACATTAATATCAGTCCCAACCCAAGACGTCAGGCTTGAGTCCAGCTGTGTGTATGAAGGTGTGGGTTGAAGTATTTCTCCTCTTTTATATTCAAAGACTGAGTCCAAGTCCTATGTCGTAAGCTAATAGCAAGATTGACCTGTCTCTCTCTTGATGAAACCAGGATACAGGGGTCCAAGTTTTGGGGTTGACTGGGAATGATTGCCTTAAGTACAAGGCATAGCCAGTGTCTGTGGAATTTTACATGTTCCAATTCCCTCTCTGGGAGCAGGTTTCTAGGAAATAAATACTAGAAAAACTAACAAAGGCCATTATGTTATCATTTAATAATTATTTCAAAGTATGTCTATATAAAATTCTTAACTATTTGAAATGATTTCCAATGATAAGTCACCATGTTGTGATTTGAATCCAATCAATGTGAGAAAATTATTTTTGATAGGAAAACTTAAATTTAGATATTTTTAGTATAAAAAAAAAGAAAAATACAAGTTCTCTTGTAAAAAAAAGCTTCAGATAGCCAATCTGCTTCTGTGTGGGCAAAACAAAGTTTGCTTACTGCAACTAATTTTCTGCACACAGCATGCTTCTTTAAAGTTGCTAAATTTAGATTTTGTTGCAATTCAATTGATCTAACAAACAGTAGTAGGTAAAACAATTTTGACAAATTATTAAGGTATAAACTGATTCAGGATAGGAATTCACAAAGGAAGACACTTTGGGTATATGGTGAGGATGGATTTTTAGTTAATTTCTTCATGTACTTGAAAGTAAAATATAAATGAAAAAATGAAATTTTGGTAATCCTCTTTGTTTCATACTTCCTAAGTTTTCAATAATATGTATTTTTTAATAAAAATAAATTTAAAAAACAAAAAATATAGTAAATGTATTTTATAGTAAAAGAGCCAGGGTTTGATATTTTCTGTGTATGGTATATATTTTATTTTACTTATATAAAGTTTATGTATTTTTTTCATTTTAAAATGTTCTACATGATTTTGCAGTTTTCTATGCTTGGCAGTTAAAAAAAGCAAAGGTGTTTGATATTTTCACTGACTACAAAAGAACAAATTTCTCTTGTAAACATGGAATTTACTGCAACAGTCAAAGGAAACAAATACAGATGAGGAAAACAAGGGAAAAGTTAGTAAAGTAATCCTCAAAACAATCATAGTGGGAGGATATACCGTGACTTGGTCAATGTAGGTATGTCAACTGATGTGGGTGTGTTGAACAAAATACAAAGAACCCATAACTCTTAATGTGTAATGAACAGTAAAAAATGTATATAATATGTGACTCTACCATCGCTGAATTGATTCAAACTATTATGCTAATATAGACAGACATTTTAAGACAAATTGCTTAAAAGGCAGAATTCATTTAATGATATAGAAAATGTGAGTTTGGCTTTCTCAGTTAGATACCCATGGCTTGCCGGCAAAAGTCATTGACAAGGCGCTGGAGAAAACTACCTTTGAGCAACTAGTTTTGACGTGGATGCCATTTCAGCTGCCTTTGGGTCCAGCCATTATGTGCGCCTACATCCGAACATTTGACAAAAGTTGAGATCCGTATTTAATGATCTCTGCACAGATGCAAAAATAAGTACTTCATATGCCGTTTGTATCATGCTATTATTCTTTCTTTGGCCTAGGTCCAATTTGTCATAACGTTGGTCAGAGGTCAAGGCAGAATTTAGGACAACGAGCTGTGCTTTATCTTTAAACTAAAAGACAGATCAGAACTAAGTGAGAATAAATTTCAAAGAAAATGAATAAGTAAGTCCTCCGGATCCAACTTTATTAAGCCATCATTCTCAAAGTACGGTTTATGTAACATAATTTAAGGTGGAATTAACATAAACACGATACAAAGATCCTGAGTTTTGACAGTTTCGTCCACGTATGTAAACACTAACGTAAGACAAGACATAAATCATTTCTGTCACCACAGAACGTATTCTCATGCCCCTTTCCAGTGAGCCACTGTTGCACAAAAGCAGCAATTGTTCTGAGTTTTATTACGGGACGTTAGTTTCGCTGGTGCCTGAATTTCATGTAAATGGCATAGATTTTGCCACCTTTTGTGATTAGAGTTTACTCTCGGATGTTTCGAAATGCCTCTGTTTCGTTGGTGTCTGAGTATTTGGTTCCTTTATTATTTGTTCCTTTATTAACGAGTACGTTTCCATTCATGAAGATGTCACATTTTGTTTGTCCATGCTGCCATTGAACTGATAGACATTTTTGTTGTTTCCAGTTCTGACTACTGTAAATAAGGAAGCTACACACATTCTTGTACCTTTGCCCCTCCCCTCCCTTTCTCTTACACACTCACACACACTTGCTGAGTCCAGGAGTCAATGTATGTTAATTTACAATCAACTGCTGGGAGTTGTGCAAAGTGATGGCATAATCCCAACAGCAATGATGAGAGGCATTGTTAGTTAATTATTGTATCACCAACATTTGGTGTTGTCAGTCTTTTTAGCATTCTCTTGGATTCTGGCATTCTAAAGGTCTTGAGATTCCATGGAGACTGTGGCTTTGTCGGTTGGATACGCATGGCTTGCCGTCAAAGGTCATTGACAAGCAGCTTGAGAAAATTACCTTTGAGCAACTAGTTTTGAAGTGGATGCCAGGCTCATGTGGCTCTGTCTCACAATTCAAAGGCGTTGCAAATAGTCAGCATTTCCATGGCTGCTCCCCTTCCAAAGGTCCACTCCTGTTTGGGATAACTCACCAACGGACTCGAAGGAACACAGAGTCCTACCTCCGTTATAGGAACCAAAAATGGCCTGATTCTCCTCTTTCCCCAGGAGATAGGATGTGGTCATATTACCCAGGCTTAGTTAGTCAAACACTCCCACCAGGACTCTGACTGAATGTCCTGCACAGGGATGCTGAGGCATGATACAGAGCCACAGGAACAGCTACCTCTGCCCAAAGCTTCCGGTTTCTGCCCTTCATCGCTGCACTGGTGTCCACCCAGATTCCAAGTTCGGTCTTCCAGAATCCTATTAATGACATGAACTCCCAGTATCCTCCTGATCAATTCCCTTTTTACTCGACACAACTGCTGTCAGTTCTGTTATTTCCACTTTGGAGGTTCCTAACAGATGTAATGGTCTTAGTATTTTCGTATCTCTCTTCATATCCCAGTATTTTTTTTTAGCAGGGAGACTTCCTTAATCCAGTGGGATTCCCAACTCGGAGACAGCACAAATGCAGCCTTCAAAGGATAAATGTTGCTTATCCTTTCAAGATATACCGAAGTGAATAAGGTCATGGAAATATCTACACAGGTCTTTGTGACAAGCTAGCAAGGGCTTTAGCATCCTTATTACCCCTCGGGATAATTAGAATTCTACCTGACACATAATCTGCATAAGAGGGTGGTGATGAGGTGTTTTTGTTGATTAACAAAACACTATAATGGACTAAATCTGTTCACAAATAATGCATACTTCGTACCAGTCATTATCTGAAGGAGTATAAACATACGACCTTATTGAATCCTCATAGTAATCTTAGGAGGGAGGTACCCTTAAAATTCCGATTCTCCAAGGGAATAGAGAGACACTGGGGAAAGAGCGAATGGGGGAGGGGGCGGTGAGGAGGGCCGTCAACAGTTCTGTTATTCCTCAGCACTCACAGCTTTGACCAGTTTCCTAGGTCAGTTCTGGAAGACTTTCTGACTTCTCAGGATGCAAAGGGTCTGGACAATTCGGGCACTGCAAGACTTGAGGTGTCCTTTATCCACCGTTCAAGTGCTCTCAGAACAGCAGCACACAGAGACGGTATGGCCGGCCTAGCGGATGTGAACTGAAGTCATCAGAAGAATTTCCATTAAAGGAATCTGTAGTCTAACTTGCTACAGCTATTAACGGTTATTTAGAAGGAATCGTAGTGTGTTATCTTAATGTATCGTGTTTTCTTTTTAAGAAACACCTTCTTCATCTAGAAAACCGTTTGGGATTGCTTAAGGCAATCTCCACTTTGTAGCTCCGCTGAAAACCGTATGGAGAATCTCGGTACAGAGGTGCAGACTACCACTAATTTTTAGTCAGCCTGGCTCACGTTCCACGGTCAAACTGGTAGACACGGTGGGCTTTTTAGGCTGTTCTGTCCTTGTCCCATACTTTGGCCCAACGATCCTTCACCTCGTTATTGTGGGGGGCTCGAGGCTTCTCATCGGTAGGGTGGATTGTGTGAAACATCAGGCTATGATCTCTGCACCTCCTGCTCCCTCAGGATCATCCATTTGCTTCGGTTTCTTTGTCCTTTCACTTTCTATTCATTCTCCAATGGTCTCTCACCTCCTTCTCCTCCTGGCCCCAGCTTTCCCTCTACAGCTTATCCCACGAGGTGTGTTACATAGTGAGGTACCCCCAAATTTACTGGTAGAAAGCGAGAACCGTTTCATTATCTCTCATCATTCTGCGGAGCAGGAATTCAGACAGGGAAAGCAGAGAGGACTAATCTCCTGGAGCTTCAATGTGCCAGTGGTTTCCTGACTTGGCATGTCTCACGCCTCTCCCTGGAAGTCGTCAATGGTGAGGCCGTGAATGACTCTGCTGGGGTCATGTTTAGTGCCTTGTGCTTCTTGCTGGCTGTGCTCCCAGTTCTTCTCCATGTAATCTCACGGCCTTTCCTCTCCAAATGGTGTCTCCATAGGGTCAGTCTACGAGATTTCTCCAGCAAGGGTAGCCAGACTTCTTACATGGCAGCTCAGGGCTCCCCGGGCTATGAAATCAATAGCCACTAGGGCTGCTGCCCTTTTGGTGAAAGCAGGTCCCTGGCTTGGCTCAGATTCCAAAGAAGGAGATTACACAAGGACTCCTTTGGCAGTCACCAAAGGAAACGCCCCGAAGTGCACCAGTGGTGTAATGGGAGCATTTCAGCTGCCTTTGGGTCCAACCATTATGTGCGCCTACATCCGAACATTTGACAAAAGTTGAGATCCGTATTTAATGATCTCTGCACAGATGCAAAAATAAGTACTTCATATGCCGTTTGTATCATGCTATTTTTCTTTCTTTGGCCTAGGTCCAATTTGTCATAACGTTGGTCAGAGGTCAAGGCAGAATTTAGGACAACGAGCTGTGCTTTATCTTTAAACTAAAAGACAGATCAGAACAAAGTGAGAATAAATTTCAAAGAAAATGAATAAGTAAGTCCTCCGGATCCAACTTTATTAAGCCATCATTCTCAAAGTACAGTTTATGTAACATAATTTAAGGTGGAATTAACATAAACACGATACAAAGATCCTGAGTTTTGACAGTTTCGTCCACGTATGTAAACACTAACGTAAGACAAGACATAAATCATTTCTGTCACCACAGAACGTATTCTCATGCCCCTTTCCAGTGAGCCACTGTAGCACAAAAGTAGCAATTGTTCTGAATTTTATTACGGGACGTTAGTTTCGCTGGTGACTGAATTTCATGTAAATGGCATAGATTTTGCCACCTTTTGTGCTTAGAGTTTACTCTCGATGTTTCGAAATGCCTCTGTTTCGTTGGTGTCTGAGTATTTGGTTCCTTTATTATTTGTTCCTTTATTAATGAGTACGTTTCCATTCATGAAGATGTCACATTTTGTTTGTCCATGCTGCCATTGAACTGATAGACATTTTTGTTGTTTCCAGTTCTGACTACTGTAAATAAGGAAGCTACACACATTCTTGTACCTTTGCCCCTCCCCTCCCTTTCTCTTACACACTCACACACACTTGCTGAGTCCAGGAGTCAATGTATGTTAATTTACAATCAACTGCTGGGAGTTGTGCAAAGTGATGGCATAATCCCAACAGCAATGATGAGAGGCATTGTTAGTTAATTATTGTATCACCAACATTTGGTGTTGTCAGTCTTTTTAGCATTCTCTTGGATTCTGGCATTCTAAAGGTCTTGAGATTCCATGGAGACTGTGGCTTTGTCGGTTGGATACGCATGGCTTGCCGTCAAAGGTCATTGACAAGCAGCTTGAGAAAATTACCTTTGAGCAACTAGTTTTGAAGTGGATGCCAGGCTCATGTGGCTCTGTCTCACAATTCAAAGGCGTTGCAAATAGTCAGCATTTCCATGGCTGCTCCCCTTCCAAAGGTCCACTCCTGTTTGGGATAACTCACCAACGGACTCGAAGGAACACAGAGTCCTACCTCCGTTATAGGAACCAAAAATGGCCTGATTCTCCTCTTTCCCCAGGAGATAGGATGTGGTCATATTACCCAGGCTTAGTTAGTCAAACACTCCCACCAGGACTCTGACTGAATGTCCTGCACAGGGATGCTGAGGCATGATACAGAGCCACAGGAACAGCTACCTCTGCCCAAAGCTTCCGGTTTCTGCCCTTCATCGCTGCACTGGTGTCCACCCAGATTCCAAGTTCGGTCTTCCAGAATCCTATTAATGACATGAACTCCCAGTATCCTCCTGATCAATTCCCTTTTTACTCGACACAACTGCTGTCAGTTCTGTTATTTCCACTTTGGAGGTTCCTAACAGATGTAATGGTCTTAGTATTTTCGTATCTCTCTTCATATCCCAGTATTTTTTTTTAGCAGGGAGACTTCCTTAATCCAGTGGGATTCCCAACTCGGAGACAGCACAAATGCAGCCTTCAAAGGATAAATGTTGCTTATCCTTTCAAGATATACCGAAGTGAATAAGGTCATGGAAATATCTACACAGGTCTTTGTGACAAGCTAGCAAGGGCTTTAGCATCCTTATTACCCCTCGGGATAATTAGAATTCTACCTGACACATAATCTGCATAAGAGGGTGGTGATGAGGTGTTTTTGTTGATTAACAAAACACTATAATGGACTAAATCTGTTCACAAATAATGCATACTTCGTACCAGTCATTATCTGAAGGAGTATAAACATACGACCTTATTGAATCCTCATAGTAATCTTAGGAGGGAGGTACCCTTAAAATTCCGATTCTCCAAGGGAATAGAGAGACACTGGGGAAAGAGCGAATGGGGGAGGGGGCGGTGAGGAGGGCCGTCAACAGTTCTGTTATTCCTCAGCACTCACAGCTTTGACCAGTTTCCTAGGTCAGTTCTGGAAGACTTTCTGACTTCTCAGGATGCAAAGGGTCTGGACAATTCGGGCACTGCAAGACTTGAGGTGTCCTTTATCCACCGTTCAAGTGCTCTCAGAACAGCAGCACACAGAGACGGTATGGCCGGCCTAGCGGATGTGAACTGAAGTCATCAGAAGAATTTCCATTAAAGGAATCTGTAGTCTAACTTGCTACAGCTATTAACGGTTATTTAGAAGGAATCGTAGTGTGTTATCTTAATGTATCGTGTTTTCTTTTTAAGAAACACCTTCTTCATCTAGAAAACCGTTTGGGATTGCTTAAGGCAATCTCCACTTTGTAGCTCCGCTGAAAACCGTATGGAGAATCTCGGTACAGAGGTGCAGACTACCACTAATTTTTAGTCAGCCTGGCTCACGTTCCACGGTCAAACTGGTAGACACGGTGGGCTTTTTAGGCTGTTCTGTCCTTGTCCCATACTTTGGCCCAACGATCCTTCACCTCGTTATTGTGGGGGGCTCGAGGCTTCTCATCAGTAGGGTGGATTGTGTGAAACATCAGGCTATGATCTCTGCACCTCCTGCTCCCTCAGGATCATCCATTTGCTTCGGTTTCTTTGTCCTTTCACTTTCTATTCATTCTCCAATGGTCTCTCACCTCCTTCTCCTCCTGGCCCCAGCTTTCCCTCTACAGCTTATCCCACGAGGTGTGTTACATAGTGAGGTACCCCCAAATTTACTGGTAGAAAGCGAGAACCGTTTCATTATCTCTCATCATTCTGCGGAGCAGGAATTCAGACAGGGAAAGCAGAGAGGACTAATCTCCTGGAGCTTCAATGTGCCAGTGGTTTCCTGACTTGGCATGTCTCACGCCTCTCCCTGGAAGTCGTCAATGGTGAGGCCGTGAATGACTCTGCTGGGGTCATGTTTAGTGCCTTGTGCTTCTTGCTGGCTGTGCTCCCAGTTCTTCTCCATGTAATCTCACGGCCTTTCCTCTCCAAATGGTGTCTCCATAGGGTCAGTCTACGAGATTTCTCCAGCAAGGGTAGCCAGACTTCTTACATGGCAGCTCAGGGCTCCCCGGGCTATGAAATCAATAGCCACTAGGGCTGCTGCCCTTTCGGTGAAAGCAGGTCCCTGGCTTGGCTCAGATTCCAAAGAAGGAGATTACACAAGGACTCCTTTGGCAGTCACCAAAGGAAACGCCCCGAAGTGCACCAGTGGTGTAATGGGAGCATTTCAGCTGCCTTTGGGTCCAACCATTATGTGCGCCTACATCCGAACATTTGACAAAAGTTGAGATCCGTATTTAATGATCTCTGCACAGATGCAAAAATAAGTACTTCATATGCCGTTTGTATCATGCTATTTTTCTTTCTTTGGCCTAGGTCCAATTTGTCATAACGTTGGTCAGAGGTCAAGGCAGAATTTAGGACAACGAGCTGTGCTTTATCTTTAAACTAAAAGACAGATCAGAACAAAGTGAGAATAAATTTCAAAGAAAATGAATAAGTAAGTCCTCCGGATCCAACTTTATTAAGCCATCATTCTCAAAGTACAGTTTATGTAACATAATTTAAGGTGGAATTAACATAAACACGATACAAAGATCCTGAGTTTTGACAGTTTCGTCCACGTATGTAAACACTAACGTAAGACAAGACATAAATCATTTCTGTCACCACAGAACGTATTCTCATGCCCCTTTCCAGTGAGCCACTGTAGCACAAAAGTAGCAATTGTTCTGAATTTTATTACGGGACGTTAGTTTCGCTGGTGACTGAATTTCATGTAAATGGCATAGATTTTGCCACCTTTTGTGCTTAGAGTTTACTCTCGATGTTTCGAAATGCCTCTGTTTCGTTGGTGTCTGAGTATTTGGTTCCTTTATTATTTGTTCCTTTATTAACGAGTACGTTTCCATTCATGAAGATGTCACATTTTGTTTGTCCATGCTGCCATTGAACTGATAGACATTTTTGTTGTTTCCAGTTCTTACTACTGTAAATAAGGAAGCTACACACATTCTTGTACCTTTGCCCCTCCCCTCCCTTTCTCTTACACACTCACACACACTTGCTGAGTCCAGGAGTCAATGTATGTTAATTTACAATCAACTGCCGGGAGTTGTGCAAAGTGATGGCATAATCCCAACAGTAATGATGAGAGGCAAGGTTAGTTAATTATTGTATCACCAACATTTGGTGTTGTCAGTCTTTTTAGCATTCTCTTGGATTCTGGCATTCTAAAGGTCTTGAGATTCCATGGAGACTGTGGCTTTGTCAGTTGGATACGCATGGCTTGCCGTCAAAGGTCATTGACAAGCAGCTTGAGAAAATTACCTTTGAGCAACTAGTTTTGACGTGGATGCCAGGCTCATGTGGCTCTGTCTCACAATTCAAAGGCGTTGCAAATAGTCAGCATATCCATGGCTGCTCCCCTTCCAAACGTCCACTCCTGTTTGGGATAACTCACCAACGGACTCGAAGGAACACAGGGTCCTACCTCCGTTATAGCAACCAAAAATGGCCTGATTCTCCTCTTTCCCCAGGAGATAGGATGTGGTCATATTACCCAGGCTTAGTTAGTCAAACACTCCCACCAGGACTCTGACTGAATGTCCTGCACAGGGACGCTGAGGCATGATTCAGAGCCACAGGGACAGCTACCTCTGCCCAAAGCTTCCGGTTTCTGCCCTTCATCGCTGCACTGGTGTCCACCCAGATTCCAAGTTCGGTCTTCCAGAATCCTATTAATGACATGAACTCCCAGTATCCTCCTGATCAATTCCCTTTTTACTCGACACAACTGCTGTCAGTTCTGTTATTTCCACTTTGGACGTTCCTAACAGATGTAACGGTCTTAGTATTTTCGTATCTCTCTTCGTATCCCGGTATGTTTTTTAGCAGGGAGACTTCCTTAATCCAGTGGGATTCCCAACTCGGAGACAGCACAAATGCAGCCTTCAAAGGATAAATGTTGCTTATCCTTTCAAGATATACCGAAGTGAATAAGGTCATGGAAATATCTACACAGGTCTTTGTGACAAGCTAGCAAGGGCTTTAGCATCCTTATTACCCCTCGGGATAATTAGAATTCTACCTGACACATAATCTGCATAAGAGGGTGGTGATGAGGTGTTTTTGTTGATTAACAAAACACTATAATGGACTAAATTTGTTCACAAATAATGCATACTTCGTACCAGTCACTATCTGAAGGAGTATAAACATATGACCTTATTGAATCCTCATAGTAATCTTAGGAGGGAGGTACCCTTAAAATTCCGATTCTCCAAGGGAATAGAGAGACACTGGGGAAAGAGCGAATGGGGGAGGGGGCGGTGAGGAGGGCCGTCAACAGTTCTGTTATTCCTCAGCACTCACAGCTTTGACCAGTTTCCTAGGTCAGTTCTGGAAGACTTTCTGACTTCTCAGGATGCAAAAGGTCTGGACAATTCGGGCACTGCAAGACTTGATGTGTCCTTTATCCACCGTTCAAGTGCTCTCAGAACAGCAGCACACAGAGACGGTATGGCCGGCCTAGCGGATGTGAACTGAAGTCATCAGAAGAATTTCCATTAAAGGAATCTGTAGTCTAACTTGCTACAGCTATTAACGGTTATTTAGAAGGAATCGTAGTGTGTTATCTTAATGTATCGTGTTTTCTTTTTAAGAAACACCTTCTTCATCTAGAAAACCGTTTGGGATTGCTTAAGGCAATCTCCACTTTGTAGCTCCGCTGAAAACCGTATGGAGAATCTCGGTACAGAGGTGCAGACTACCACTAATTTTTAGTCAGCCTGGCTCACGTTCCACGGTCAAACTGGTAGACACGGTGGGCTTTTTAGGCTGTTCTGTCCTTGTCCCATACTTTGGCCCAACGATCCTTCACCTCGTTATTGTGGGGGGCTCGAGGCTTCTCATCGGTAGGGTGGATTGTGTGAAACATCAGGCTATGATCTCTGCACCTCCTGCTCCCTCAGGATCATCCATTTGCTTCGGTTTCTTTGTCCTTTCACTTTCTATTCATTCTCCAATGGTCTCTCACCTCCTTCTCCTCCTGGCCCCAGCTTTCCCTCTACAGCTTATCCCACGAGGTGTGTTACATAGTGAGGTACCCCCAAATTTACTGGTAGAAAGCGAGAACCGTTTCATTATCTCTCATCATTCTGCGGAGCAGGAATTCAGACAGGGAAAGCAGAGAGGACTAATCTCCTGGAGCTTCAATGTGCCAGTGGTTTCCTGACTTGGCATGTCTCACGCCTCTCCCTGGAAGTCGTCAATGGTGAGGCCGTGAATGACTCTGCTGGGGTCATGTTTAGTGCCTTGTGCTTCTTGCTGGCTGTGCTCCCAGTTCTTCTCCATGTAATCTCACGGCCTTTCCTCTCCAAATGGTGTCTCCATAGGGTCAGTCTACGAGATTTCTCCAGCAAGGGTAGCCAGACTTCTTACATGGCAGCTCAGGGCTCCCCGGGCTATGAAATCAATAGCCACTAGGGCTGCTGCCCTTTTGGTGAAAGCAGGTCCCTGGCTTGGCTCAGATTCCAAAGAAGGAGATTACACAAGGACTCCTTTGGCAGTCACCAAAGGAAACGCCCCAAAGTGCACCAGTGGTGTAATGGGAGCATTTCAGCTGCCTTTGGTTCCAGCCATTATGTGCGCCTACATCCGAACATTTGACAAAAGTTGAGATCCGTATTTAATGATCTCTGCACAGATGCAAAAATAAGTACTTCATATGCCGTTTGTATCATGCTATTTTTCTTTCTTTGGCCTAGGTCCAATTTGTCATAACGTTGGTCAGAGGTCAAGGCAGAATTTAGGACAACGAGCTGTGCTTTATCTTTAAACTAAAAGACAGATCAGAACAAAGTGAGAATAAATTTCAAAGAAAATGAATAAGTAAGTCCTCCAGATCCAACGTTATTAAGCCATCATTCTCAAAGTACGGTTTATGTAACATAATTTAAGGGGGAATTAACATACACACGATACAAAGATCCTGAGTTTTGACAGTTTCGTCCACGTATGTAAACACTAACGTAAGACAAGACATAAATCATTTCTGTCACCACGGAACGTATTCTCATGCCCCTTTCCAGTGAGCCACTGTTGCACAAAAGTAGCAATTGTTCTGAGTTTTATTACGGGACGTTAGTTTCGCTGGTGACTGAATTTCATGTAAATGGCATAGATTTTGCCACCTTTTGTGCTTAGAGTTTACTCTCGATGTTTCGAAATGCCTCTGTTTCGTTGGTGTCTGAGTATTTGGTTCCTTTATTATTTGTTCCTTTATTAACGAGTACGTTTCCATTCATGAAGATGTCACATTTTGTTTGTCCATGCTGCCATTGAACTGATAGACATTTTTGTTGTTTCCAGTTCTTACTACTGTAAATAAGGAAGCTACACACATTCTTGTACCTTTGCCCCTCCCCTCCCTTTCTCTTACACACTCACACACACTTGCTGAGTCCAGGAGTCAATGCATGTTAATTTACAATCAACTGCCGGGAGTCGTGCAAAGTGATGGCATAATCCCAACAGTAATGACGAGAGGCATTTTTAATTACTTCATATTATCACCAACATTTGATGTTTTCAGTCGTTTTAACATTAATTTTATTTTTGGATTTTTTTATGACTTAATATGTCAGACACCATTTTATGTAATTATTGGTCATTTGTATCCTTTCTTTTGTCAAGTATTTTTAAGGTGTTTTCCCATTTTTATAGCTCTTTATATATTCTGTTACAAGCTCTATGTGTTAAAATTATTTCTATCCCCAGTTTGACATGCCTATGCTTTCGTTAATGATATCTTTGGATGATAAAAAATGTTCTATTTGGTTAATCTAAGTATACATTTTTGATTTTAGGGTTAGTGTTTTTCTATCTTGTCTAAAATATTTCAATACTCTGAGGTCACAAAAGGTATTTTTCCAAGCTTTTGGGTAGATACTCTATGCTTTAAGCTTTTATATAGGTCAATTTCCATTTGGACTAATTTTTGTTCTTCCATTTTGAAATAATATTGTGTGAGATAAGGGCTGAGGTCCATTTTTTAACATATGAATATCCCACTTGCCCCAGGCATGTTTTTTAAAAAGACTGTTATACTTCCCCCATTGATTTGCCTTGGCACTTTGATCAGAATTATTGGCTATACATAGGTAGATTGTTTTCCAGTTTCATTGTTCGGTGTCACTGATCTATTTAAGCTTATTCCAGTGTCACACTGTCATGATAAATGTACTTTATATTAAGTTTAATAGCAAAAAGTGTAATTCCCCCAACTTTGTTCAAGTTTGTTTTGGCCATTCTAGTCCTTTTTCTTTTTCATATAAAGTTTAGAATTAGTTCTTCAATTTCTAAAAAAAAGTTTTTTGGAGGGTTACCTGTGTAGCTCAGTCCTTAAGCTTCCGCCTTTGGCTCACGTTATGATCCCAGGGTCCTGGGATCAACCCCCATATTAGGCTCCCTGCTCAGCAGAAAGCCTGCTTCTTCCTCTCCCACTCCCCCTGCTTGTGTTCCCTCTCTTGCTGGCTCTCTCTCTGTCAAATAAATTTTAAAAATCTAAAAAAAAAAAGTGTCCTCGAATTGTGATTGGAATTTCATTGAATCTACAGATCAATTTGGGGAGAATTCAAATCTTAAAGTTTGGGAGACTACCAATCTATGTACATGGGATATCTATTTATGCAGATTTTCAGTAATTTCTGTCTGCCTAGTTTTGTTAAAGTGTATATGTTTGTACATCTAATAGGTTTATTTCTAGATAATTGATGTTTTTTTGATAGCCTGTGATTTTGCTAAGTTCACTTATTAGTTTACTAATTGTTTTATAGATGCTGTTGTGTTTTCTTTATACACAATTATGCCATTTGTGATTAAGGATAGTTTTACTTCTTTCTCTCCCATATTTGTGCTTCTTATTTCTTTTGCTTGCTTTATCAAACTAGCTAGGGCTTCCAGCACCATGTTAGACAGAGCTCACATCCTTTTTTTCTCCAGTCTTAATGGAAATATTGCAATATTTCACCATGGAGTAGGATGCTGGCTGTTTATCAGATTAAGAGAGCACCTTCTATTCCTGTTTGCTGCAAGTTCATTTTTTTTTTCTTAAGATTTTATTTATTTATTTGATGGAGAGAAAGAGATCACAAGTAGGCAAAGAGGCAGGCAGAGGGGCAGGGGGAAGCAGGGTCCCTGCTGATGAGAGAGCACGATACGGGGCTTGATTCCAGAACCCTGAGATTATGACCTGAGCCGAAGGCAGAGGCTTAACCCACTGAGGCACCCAGGTACCCCTTGCTGCAAGTTTTTATTTTTTAATTCATTAATTGTTATTAATACTTATTTTGTTGTTATGCTCTATTCTCTTCCCTCTCCCTCCTGTGCCCTCTCCAGGAGGATAGATCTCAGTATGTGATAGCTCAGGACTCCAAGACCAAGGAAAAGGAAGCAAGATCTTTAAGGCGCAGTCTTACAAGTTGCAGGTCGTCACTTCCGTCATACTGCTGATTCATAAGAGTCAGTCATAGGGTCAGCCCAGTTTCAAGGAAAGGGGAAACAGGCTCTACTACCTTGTGGAAAATTGGCAGGAGAACATTATTTAAAAAAAAAAAAAAAACGCATATAGGCAGGAACTATTATTACAACCATCCTTGGAAATACAATTTACCATTTAACGGAAATTAAAACTACAAAAAGAATTCCCACTCATCAAATTGGCAAAAATCTATAAGTTGGCAACTGTCTTTGAAGAAATAGGCACTCCTATATATTTCAGGTGAAAGGTCCCAAGAAGAGGAATTTGGCAATCATTACACTTTGGCACAGCAATCACAACCCTACTTCTACCTCCATGAGTAGAATATGCACCCAAGAATCTAGGTGGTATTATTTGTAAAGCAAAGAACTAGACAACCCAAATATCTATCACTGGGGGCCACTGGAATAAACTCTGGAATATACAAACCACACAAAGCCATTTAGCCATAATTAGGAAGATTTCTATGTAATAGCAAAGAAATATTTCCTGAAGTCAAAAGAACAAGGTACAGAAAAAATTCCACTGATATTGGAAATATCAATTTTGTCTGGTATTTAAACAACAACAAAAAAGCAAACTTCTTTCCTTGCTCTGTTTATTGAAAGGACCTAGAAGTAATGACAGCAATAATAAGCATATCTCTTGTCTGTTTCTTGGTTTTTAAATACCAGGTCCACTAAAAGTTAGGGCATTCTGGGTCTGGGTGAGGGAATCATAAGAATAATATTATAGTTCTGTGGAGAATGCTTCTACTTTTAGGAGATCCTTGCTGAAGAATTTATGTGTATAGTGTCTTATGTCTGCATGTTCCTCTCAAATTATTCAGCAAAAGGAAGTACAGTAGTCCCTTTTTATCTGTGGTGATATTTTATCACAGTTTCAGTTACTGGCAGTTAACCGTGGTCTGGAAGCTGGTAATCATTCTGACATATGGTCACAAAGAACTTAGTACTACTTAATAGTTGTACTACTTAGTCATAGCCTAACACTACATTACAATGCCTATGTCATTCACCTCACTTCATCTCATCACATAGGCATTTTATCATCTTACATCATCACAAGAAGAAGGTCGATCTAAAGGTATTTTGAGAGAGAGACCACATTCACATAACTTATTACAGATTATTGTCATAATTGTTCTATTTTATTATTAGTTACTATTGTTAATCTCTGTGTCAATTTATAATTAAACTTTATCATGGGTTTGTATGTATAGAAAAACACATAGTATATATAAGGGTTCAGTTCTATTCACAGTTTCAGTGATCTGCTGGGAGTTTTAGAGTGTATCCTCCACAGATAAGGGGGACTTACTACCATATACACATGGAAGTGGACACACACACACACATACACACACACACAGTGTTGGCATGTATACATACATCTATTTATCTACACACAGGATGGATACATAGATAAATCATATAATGGAAAGTATTTAAAAATTTTTGGATCTAAATGGAGAATATACAGCTGGTCATTGTACCATTCTTTCAATGTTTTTAAAATTTGAAAATTTTTATTGAAAGTATTTGGGGAAAAGTTTTTGCTCTCAAAAAAAAAATAGGAAAGAAAGAAAGATGATTGATAGTGCAATAATGTCCATTCTCAAGAAAGATTGGAAAAAGAAGGGGGATAAACCAGCATGTATTAAGTAACTAGATGAATCAGGTATACAGTTTCACTTAAACCCATAGCCATGCTTTGTGACCACTACATTGTTACTGTACAGATAAGAAAAAAGAGTCTCATAGAGACTGGGTAACTTGCCCACAAGCATACAGTAAAGTTGGTTTTTAATCTTTGGTTTAACAGGGTCCAGAGTCCCTGCTATTTCTATTAGACCATGCTGAGGAGGAGAAAAAGTGGCCTAAAATGGTCAGGCAAGACAATGTAACTGAGATAAAGGTTGAACTGGACCCAACTTTGGAGATGAATAGAATTTGAAAAGGTACGGGCATAGAAGATGTTGTGACATCCCAGTCATGAAGTTGGCCATAACTTACTCAGGTAGCAAGGTAACAATAAACAATAGGCAGTGATGGTGTCATCAATGAATACATTAACTTTTCAGAAGAGTTAGAGAACTTGGACTTAGGTGTCCAGAATTTTGAATACCTGTTTTAGGAGCTTGCCTTTATGTTGTAGATTAGAGGAAGGACTTTGGGTAGGAAGGTGATATGAAAAGAACATTTTATAAAGATGAATATGGCACTATATACATAGGAGATCCCAAGGCATCAAGTTATTTTTTTTAAGATTTTATTTATGTATTTGATAGACAGAGATCCCAAGTAGGCAGAGAGGCAGGCAGAGAGAGAGGAGGAAGCAAGCTCCCTGTTGAGCAGAGAGCCCGATGCGGGGCTCGATCCCAGGATCCTGAGACCATGACCCGAGCTGAAGCAGAGGCTTTAACACACTGAGCCACCCAGGCGCCCCAGCATCAAGTTATTTTAAAGTTTACTGATCTCTTACTGTATGCCCAGCACCATGTAATATATGGCAGGAAATAGAAAAATAACATTAAATCTCTGTTCACAAAACACTTATAATTCATTAGAAATATTTATTGAGAACCCAGTATGTGCCAGATATGAGGTTAAGCAAGATAATGTTCCAGCTCTCGTGAAGCCTTTATTTATATGGGATAAAGATTAAATTATTTTATCATTGTAAAGTACAGGAAAAAGGGACAAAATGTTCTGGGGGGGTGATCAGATGAGGACAAGATTGTACCTAGTTTGAAGAAGTGGACAAGACATCATGGAGGAAGTAGCACTGGTGAGATGGGTTTTGAAAGAGAAAAAACTGTGATAGGCAGAAACAGAAGGGGAGCATTCCAATTAAAAGAAACAATTTGAGCAAATGCAAGAAAGTAGGAGTCATTAAAGGTCGTTAGGAGATAGAAAGAGGTACCTCATGGTGGGACTATTGGGTATTTTTAAAGAAAATAAGGGAATATAGCTAGACACAAGCCTAAATTCCTCTAGGAGTCACATGAAGGAATCTCAAATGGTGGTATAGCAGATGAACTTACTGAGTAGAAAATAGGAGGCCTTAAGTTAGGGAACAAAGAAAGCAAAATGATGATTTAGGAAATTCTTCTGATACTAGTCTGTAGAAAACATAGGAAGGGAGCTGTAAGGCTGGATAATTATTGGGAGTTAAGCGTAATGGTTTAGTAAAAAGACATAATGATTTAGCAAAAGTCTTGAGCATGGAAACTGAAAACCAGAAGTTTGGGAAATGAAGAATTGATCAAAATTAAGTGAATTTGGAGACAAAGAAATAGTTATCACAGGGGTGCCAGGGTGGCTCAGTTGGTCAAGTGTCTGCCTTTGCCTCAGATCATGATCCCAGGTCCTGGAATCGAGTCCCTCACTGGGTTCCCTGCTCAGTGGGGAGTTTGCTTCTCTCTCTCCCTCTCCCCACTCATTCTCTCTCTCCCAAATAAAGTCTTAAAAAAAAAGAATAGTTATTAAAAATGTGACTCTGAGATGTTGAACAGGGGACGACTGGATGGATTTAATATGAACTATGGGGGATAGACATCAGAGTGTGCGGGGTAAGGGGTATATAAGTGATGACTGGGTGAGATGGGTAAGGTGTCTGGAAAACCTCACATGGAGATGTTCAAAATGTGGTTGAATTAGGCACCTGGGACTCAGTAGACACTGTGGGTAGAAATACAGACTGAATCATTTATTTAAAGTGGTAGTGGAAGCCATGAGAATGGGTGAGATGGTCCAAAAAACACATAGAGACATGAGGGGGGGCTCAAAGACTAGTTTCCTTGCCCCAGAGAGTGCTGTCTCTCTGTATGGTCCCTCCTAGGTCTCTCCATCCCACAAATGCCTGAATGATACAAGGTGCGATTCTGACCATTTCACTCCCTAACCTATCACCTATGAAAGGTGAGGTTCAAGCTTTGAAACTCGGCATTCAGGATTGGGTCCATCTGGAGCCTTCTTACCTTCTACCTCATGCTTTCTATTCCAGTATCAACTGTAAGTTCCCATGCTTACTTCTTTTTGTTCTTCTTGAGACATTGTACTTGCCCCAGCTGCCTTCATCTTCAATAAGGAATTCTTAATGCAGCTCAGACACCACCTTTTGGAATCCTTTCCTGTCCTTCCAACCACCCACTGGAGTAGGTAGCCTTACTCCAAAATAGTACAGCAACCGTGATTTTTTTTTTTTAAAGATTTTATTTATTTATTTGACAGAGAAATCACAAGTAGGCAGAGAGGCAGGCAGAGAGAGAGAGAGAGAGAGGAGGAAGCAGGCTCCCTGCTGAGCAAAGAGCCCGATGCGGGACTCGATCCCAGGACCCTGAGATCATGACCTGAGCCGAAGGCAGCGGCTTAACCACTGAGCCACCCAGGCGCCCCCCGTGATTTTTTTTTTAACGATTTTATTTATTTATTTGACAGAGAGAGATCACAAGTAGGCAGAGAGGCAGGCAGAGAGAGAGAGAGAGAGAGGAGGAAGCAGGCTCCCTGCTGAGCAGAGAGCCCCATGCGGGTCTCGATCCCAGAACCCTGAGATCATGACCTGAGCCGAAGGCAGCAGCTTAACCCACTGAGCCACCCAGGCGCCCCAGCAACCATGATTTTGCTTATCACACTGCAGCCTGATGATCCATCTAGGTATCCATTTACCTAAATCTCAGCATATCTTGACCTGTGTCTGGGATAAAAATGTTCTCCTTGTCAAGACTAATCTCACATTGTATGTGTTAAGGTGGGGCCTTTTGTTGTTCATCCTGACACCCCAGTTATCTAGCATAGTGCCCGGAATAGAAGAGATGGCCATAATGGTTTGCAGATTTTTTAACTGAACAGCAGAAACAGGTTGAGGAAGTAATACTAAATCTTTCTAGGATTCCTTTTTAAGAAAAAAAAAAAAAGAGAAGTTTTCATTTAATAATTGTGCCTTGGATAAACCTTACTGACCACATTCTTGCCACCGCACAAAACTTAAACAAATGAATCTTAAAGTGGGATTCATTCAACAAGTAAGCCCCAAGTAAGTGGGAGAATACAGAATCTTAGAAACTAGAAATGTAAAGAACAAAAAAAACCAAAACAAAAAAGCCTAAATGTAAAATTATAAAATACAACAGTAAGTTATAAGATTTGGCATTAGTTACCTTTCAGGATAATTGGTTTAACAGAACAGGTTGGCAAAAGTTAGATTTAAAAAATAGAAGAGAGGCTAAGTCAGTATAGCAAGTGACTCTTAATCTTAGTGTCATGTGTTCAAGCCCCTTGCTGGGTAAGGAGCCTACTTAAAACATTTTTTTTTTTAAGTAGATATTCATGAGGAAAGGAGCATGATGGTGGAGGAGTAGGAGGCCTAAATATCATCAGGTTCCAGGAGTTCAGCTGGATGGTTATCAAACTATTCTGAACAGCTACAAACTCAACAGGAGAAAAAAGAGAAGAAGAGCAGCAATTCTAGGAACAGAAAATTGACCACTTTCTGGAAGGTAGGACATGTGGAGAAGTGGATCCAAAGCGATGGGAAGATAGACTCCAGGGGGGACAGGCCAGCTCCCAGCAAGTGAGAGAGCAGCAGAGCACAAAATCAGAAGTTTTAGAAGTCTGCTCCACTGAGGGATGTCACTCCAGAGGCTAAGTGGGGAAAGGGGGGTGAAGAGTGGTGGAGGTGAAGCCCTCATGGGGACAGTGTGATGTCAGGACCCACAGGGCCACAGAAAGACCAGGAGTGTTTGAGTGTGGCAGACCTTCTAGGTATCAGAGCAGGGAAGCCAGCTACAGAGACAGAGCTGTGGACTGGGCTCTCAGCTCGAGGTTACTTTAAACTGTGATCCGAGGTACAGTTAGACCACTGCTCTTCAGGCAGGGACCCAAAAAGTGGCAGATCCTTCCTCCTCCAAGAGGAGTGGTGCAGGAGCACACTGCAGGAATCAGCTGGGTTTGGAGACTCCAGTGGGATCAGGCACCAGAGATAGAAAGACTCAGTCACAAGCTGGGTAAGCACAGAGTGCAGCCGGAGACCAGAGAGATGGGAGGGATTGACTGATTTTCTCTGAGGGCACACTGAGAAGTGGGCCCTGAGCTCTTGCCTCCTCCAGGCCAGAGACTGGGAGGCCACCATTTTCATTTTCATCCTCCAAAGCTCTACAGAAAGTGGCCAGGGCACAATAACGCCTAAGAGCAAATCCAAGCAAATTACTTAGCCCAGCCCCTGGCAAGGGTGGTGCAAGTCCACCTTGGGCAAATGGATTTGAGAATCAGTGCAACAGGCCCCTCTCCCAGAAGATCAGCAAGAACATCGAGCCAAGACCAAATGCACTGATTAATGAGAATGGCAGAACTCCAGAGCTAGGGGAAAGCAACACATAGAATTCATGGCTTTTCCCCCATGATCCTTTATTCTTTCAAAGTTAAATTTAATTTTTTTTCTTATTCTATTTTAAAAAAAAATTTCCTCTTTCTTATTTTAACTTTTTAAAACTACTTTAGCTTATTAATACCTTTAAAAAATCTTTTTAAATTTTCATTGTTATAGTCATATTTTATCCCTTCATGTATTTAACCTATATATATATTTATATATAACCTATATATATTTATACATATATATGTGTATATATACACATATATATACATACATGTGTGTATATATATATATATATATATATATATATAGTTTCTTTTTTCTTTAAAATTTTGGGATACAATTTCTAATAGATCAATAGATCAACAATTTTCATTGTTATAGTCATATTTTATCCCTTCATGTATTTAACCTATATATATATTTATATATAACCTATATATATTTATACATATATATGTATATATACACATATATATACATACATGTGTGTGTATATATATATATATAGTTTCTTTTTTCTTTAAAATTTTGGGATACAATTTCTAATAGATCAATAGATCAACAATTTTCATTGTTATAGTCATATTTTATCCCTTCATGTATTTAACCTATATATATATTTATATATAACCTATATATATTTATACATATATATGTATATATACACATATATATACATACATGTGTGTGTATATATATATATATAGTTTCTTTTTTCTTTAAAATTTTGGGATACAATTTCTAATAGATCAAAATATACCCTAAATCTAGTACATGCCTTTGTTCTAGTCTTCAGCCTGATCACATTCTTTCCTCTTCTTAATTTAACCAAGTTATTTTATCAATTCCTTTTTTAGCATGTTTCTTAATTTTCATCTTTACAGTCATATTCCATCCCTTCATCGTGTTTACCCATATATATATATATATATATATATATATATATATATATATATATGGTTTTCTTTCTTTAAATTTTTGTGAGGTAGTTTCCTCTAACAGAACAAAATACACACAAAATCAAGTGTGTGGCTCTCTTCAATTCACCAGTCTAATATATATACATATTTATTTTTTCTTTCTTCTTTTCCCCTTTCATCTCCCCCAGGTTTGGGGTTTCTTCTGATTTTGCTACCCTTTTAGAATTTTGTTCTTTCATTCATCTATTCTTATATGAATAAAATAACAAGGTGGAAAAACTCAACACAATAAAAAGAACAAGTGGCAGTATCAATGGCTAGGGACCTAATCAATATGGACATTAATCATATGTCAGAACTAGAGTTCAGAACTTGATTATAAACATGCTAGCTGGGCTCAAAAAAAGCATGGGAGATGTTAGAGAATACCATTTTGGAGAAATAAAATCTCTTTCTAGAGAAATAAAAGAACTAAAATCTAACCAAGTTGAAATCAAAAGAGCTACTAATGAGGTGCAATAAAAAATGGAGGCTCTTACTTCTAGGATAAATGAGGCAGAAGAGAAAACTAGTGATATAGAAGACCAAATGATGAAGACTAAAGGAGCTTAGAAAAAGAGAGGCAAACAACTACTGGACCGCAAAAGGAGAATTTGAGAGATAAGTGATACCATAAGACAAACAATATTAGAATAATTGGGATCCCAGAAAAAGAAGAAAGAGAGAGAGAGGCAGCAGTTGTATTGGAGTAAATTATAGCAGAGAATGTCCCTAATTTGGCAAAGGGAATAACCATCAAAAGCCAGGAGGTTCAGCATACCCCTCAAAATCAATAAAAATAGGTCCACACCTTGCCATCTAATAGTAAATCTTACAAGTCTCAGTGACAAAGAGAAAATCCTGAAAACACTTTGGGACAAGAGTTCTGTAACCTACAACAGTAGAAATATTAGATTGGCAACAGACCTATCCACAGAGACCTGGCAGGCCAGAAAGGACTGGTATGATATATTCAGAGCACTAAACAAGAAAAATATGCAGCCAAGAATACTATATTCAGCTAGGCTGTCATTGAAAATAGGAGGAAAGATTAAAAAAAAAAACCTTCCAGGACAAACAAAACTTAAAGAATTTGCAAACACCAAACCAGCCCTGCAGGAAATATTGAAAGGGTCCTTTAAGCAAAGAGAGAGTCTAAAAGTAACAGACCAGAAAGGAACAGAGACAATATACAATAATAGTCACCTTACAGGCAATACAATGGCACTAAATTCCTATCTTTCAATAGTTACCCTGAATGTAAATGGGCTAAATGACTCAATCAAAAGACACAGGGTATCAGAATGGATTAAAAAAAAACAAGACCCATTGATACGCTGTCTACAAGAAACTCATTTTAGACTCAAAGACACCTCCAGATTTAAAGTGAGGGGATGGAAAACCATTTATCATGCTAATGGACATCAAAAGAAAGCTGGGGTGGCAATCCTTATATAAGATAAATTAGATTTTAAGCCAAAGATTCTAATAAGAGGTGAGGAAGGACACCATATCATACTTATAGGGTCTGTCCAACAAGATCTAACATTTTTAAATATTTATGTCCCTAACATGGGAGCCGCCAATTATAGAAACCAATTAATAACAAAACCAAAGAAATACATCGGCAATATAATAATAGTAGGGGACTTTAACAACCCCCTCACTGAAATGGACAGATCATCCAAGCAAAAGATCAACAAGAAAATAAAGGCCTTAAATGACACACTGGAACAGATGGACATGACAGATATATTCAGAAGATTCCATCCCAAAACAACAGAATACACATTCTTCTCTAGTCCACATGGGACATTCTGCAGAATAGATCACATCCTGGGTCACAAATCAGGTCTCAACTGGTACCAAAAGATAGGGATAATTTCCTGCATATTTTCAGAAAACAATGCTTTGAAACTAGAACACAATCACAAGAGGAAAGTTGGAAAGAACTCAAATACATGAAGGTAAAGAGCATCCTACTAAAGAATGAATGGGTCAACCAGAAAATTAAAGAATAATTTTAAAAATTCATGGAAACAAATGAAAATAAAAACACAACTATTCAAAATCTTTGGGACACAGCAAAGGTGGTCCTGAGAGGAAAGTATATAGCAATAAAAGCCTTTCTCAAGAATCAAGAAAGTTCTTAAATATACAATGTAACCGTACACCTACAGGACCTGAAGAAAGAATAGCAAAGAAAGTCTAAACCCAGCAGAAGAAAAATAATAAAGATCAGAGCAGAAATCAATGAAATAGAAACCAAAACAACAGTAGAACAAATCAATGAAACTAGGAGCCAGTTCTTTGAAAGAATTAATAAGATTGATAAACCCCTGACTGGACTTATCAAAAAGAAAAGAGAAAGGACCCAAATTAATAAAAACAAGAATGAAAGAGGAGGGATCACTACCAACACCAAAGAAATACAAACAATTATGAGCAACTATATGCCAGCAAATTTGATAATCTGGAAGAAATGGATGCATTCCTAGAGACGTATAAACTACCAAAACTGAACCAAGAAGAAATAGAAAACCTGAACAGACCCAAAACCAGTAAGGAAACTGAAGCAGTCATCAAAAATCTCCCAGCAAACAAGAGTCCATGACCAAATGGCTTCCCAGGGGAATTCTACCAAGCATTTAAAGAAGAATTAATACCTATTCTCTTCAAACTGTTCCAAAAAATAGAAATGGAAGGAAAACTTCCAAACGCATTATATGAGGCCAACATTTCCTTGATCCTAAAACAAGATAAAGACCCATCAAAAAGAAGAATTACAGATGAATATCCTTGATGAACATGGATGCAAAAATTCTCACCAAAATACTAGCCAATATGATCCAACAGTACATTAAAAAGATTATCCACCACTACCAAGTGGCATTTATTCCTGGGCTGCAAGGTCGGTTCAACATCTGCAAGTCAATCAATATTATACAATACATTAATAAAAGAAAGAACAAGAACCATATGATACTCTCAATAGATGCTGAAAAAGCGTTTGACAAAGTACAGCATCTTTATCCACCAAAACTCTTCAAAGTGTAGGGATAGAGGGTACATACCTCAATGTTATCAAATCCATCTATGAAAAATTCACAGTGAATATCATTCTCAAAAAAAGAAAGAAAGAAAGAAAGAAAGAAAGAAAGAAAGAAAGAAAGAAAGAAAGAAAGAAAGAAAGAAAAGAAAAGAAAAGCTGAGAGTTTTCCCCCTAAGGTCGGGAACACAACAGGGATATCCACTATCACCACTGTTATTCAACGTAGTACTAGAAGGGGTACCTGGGTGGCTCAGTGGGTTAAGCCTCTGCCTTCGGCTCAGGTCATGATCTCAGTGTCTTGAGATTAAGCCCCGATTCGATCTGCTCAGCAGGGAGCCTGCTTCCCTCCCACTCTGTCTGCGTCTCTGCCTACTTGTGATCTCTGTCAAATAAATAAATAAAATCTTAAAAAACAACAGCAACAACAACAACAACAAAAACATAGTACTAGAAGTCCTAGCCTCAGCAAACAGACAACAACAAAAAAAATAAAAGGCATCTGAATCGGCAAAGAAGTTAAACTCTCACTCTTTGCAGATGATTTGATACTTTATGTGGAAAACCCAAAAGCCTCCACTCTAAAACTGCTAGAACTCATCCAGGATTTCAGTAAAGTGTCAGGATATAAAATCAATGTACAGAAATAAGTTGCATTTCTAAATACCAACAGCAAGACAGAAGAAAGAGAAATTAAGGAGTCAATTCGATTTACAATTGCACCCAAAACCATAAGATACCTAGGAATAAACCTAACCAAAGAGGTGAATAATCTGTACTCAGAAAACTATAAAGTACTTGTGAAAGAAATTGAGGAGGACACAAAGGAATGGACAAATGTTCCATGCTCATGGACTGGAAGAACAAATATTGTGAAAATGTATTTGCTACCTAAAAGCAATCCATAGATATAATGCAATCCTTATCAAAGTACCATCAATCTTTTTCAAAGAAAAGGAACAAATAATCCTAAAATTTATATGGAACCAGAAAAGACCTCAAAGAGCCAGAGGAATGTTGAAAAAGAAGTTGGTGGCATCACAATTCTAGACTTCAAGCTCTATCACAAAGCTGTAATCATAAAGACAGTATGGTACAGGAACAAAAACAGACACATAGATCAATGGAACAGAATAGAGAACCCAGAAATGGATGCTCAACTCTATGGTCAACTAATCTTCTACAAAGCAGGAAAGAATATCCAATGAAGAAAAGACAGTCTCTTCAACAAATGGTGTTGGGAAAATTGGACAGTCACATGCAGAAGAATGAAATGAGACCATTTCCTTATACCACACACAAAAATAGACTCAAAATGGATGAAAGACATCAGTGTGAGACAGGAATCCATCCAATCCTTGAGGAGAACACAGGCAGCAACCTCTTCAATCTCAGCTGCCGCAAGTTCTTCCTAGAAACATCACCAAAGGCAAGGGAAGCAAAGGAAAAAATGAACTATTGGAATTTCATCAGGATCAAAAGCTTTTGCACAGCAAAGGAAACAGTCAACAAAACCAAAGACAACTGACAGAATGGGAGAGGATATTCACAAACGACATATCAGAAAAAAGGCTAGTATCCAAAATCTATAAGGAACTTATCAAACTCAACACCCAAAGAACAAATAATCCAATCAAGAAATGGACAGAAAACATGAACAGACATGTCTGTAAAGTAGACATCCAGATGGCCAACAGACACATGAAAAGTGCTCAATATCACTCGGCATCAGGGAAATACAAATCAAAACCAAAGTGAGATATACCTCACATGAATCAGAATGGCTAAAATTAACAAATCAGGAAACGACAGATGTTGACAAGGATTTGGAGAAAGGGGAAGCCTCCTACACTGTTGGTGGGAATGCAGACTGGGGCAACCACTCTGGAAAACAGTGTGGAGGTTCCTCAAAAAGTTGAAAATAGAGCTACCCTACAATCCAGCAATCGCATTGCCCTAAAGATACAAATGTAGTGATCCGAAGGGGCACGTGCACCCAAATGTTTATAGCAGCAATGTCCACAATAGCCAAACTATGGAAAAAGTCCAAATGTCCATCAACGATGAATGGACAAAGAAGATGTGGTATATATATACAATGAAATACTATGCAGCCATCCAAATCCCAAAATATTGCCGTTTGCAACGATGTGGATGGAACTAGAGTGTATTGTGCTAAGTGAAATAAGTCAATCAGAGAAAGACAATTATCATATGATCTCTCTGATATGGGGAATTTGAGAGGCAGGACAAAGGGTTTATAGGGGGAAGGGAGGGAGAAATGAAACAAGAATGGGACCAGGGTAGGAGACAAACGGTAAGAGACTTAATCTCATGAAACAAACTGAGGGTTGCTGGAGGGGAGTGGGGGAGGGATAGGGTGGCTGGTTATGGACACTGGGGAGGGTATGTGTTATGGTGAGTGCTGTGAAATGTATAAACCTGATGATTCACAGACCTGTACCCCCGGGGGAAAATAATACATTATATGTTAATATTTTAAAAAGTAGGTATTCATTCATTCAATAAATATTTGTTGAGCACTTGGTACGTGAATAAAAATCTAACAAAAATTCCTGCCTGGATTGAATTTACACTCTCCAGGGAGGCAGTCTACGAAAAATAAACGTTAAGTAAATCATAAAGTGAGTCGGATGCTCTTAAGTGGAATGTGAGTGGGGTAAAGGGATGAGGAATTCCAAGGAAATAAGGAGATGCGCAGTTACCGGCTTTCAAGAGGGTAAGCAGTAGAGGTTGGAGAGTGGCCATTAACTTGAAGGATTGGAAAAGCTCAGCGCATTTGGAACTCAGGATGAGAATCCCCTGTGTTTAGCAGACTGGAAATGAGAAGGAAAAGTAACAGTCCCAAAGAGAGGAAGAGATGGTATCAGAGACACAGCGTGGGTATTAGTTGTGAACTTGACAAGAAATGTCTTTTCTTCACATGGGGTGAAGAAGGAGATTTTGAGGGAAAAAGGAGTGATGTTGACACCTAGATTGCAGAAGCCCTCCCCATGCTAGGCCTACCTACAAAATTTTAGGTCCATCTTTTGTGACAACCTTCTAGGTCACAAAAATACAGAGAATTCTTGGATATAATCATCAGCTCGGAAATCGAGTAGTAGTGCCAGTTTATGTGCGTTACCTGTTTCTTCTTCTAGTGACAAAATTCACATTCCAAAACACACATGCTCCTTTGGTTAACTGCGCTTTTCTTTTCCTGGGTTCCCAGGAGTAGCATCAGAAAAGTCAGGATTTTCTTTTAAATTAATTAGAAGCATCACCAGTTGATATGCTGTGAGCATCGTGGCTGGCCTTACCCATCTGATAAGCTGAGGACCTCAGAGTACAGCTGATAGGGTCTGATTTTGCAAGCAATTAGATGTTCTGCATATTTATGGATAGATGAGTTTCTGCTTCCAAGGAACTCATAAATTAATATTTAATGAAATCATTTGCCTGGGGATGTTTTGTGCATTCCTGTTACTCTCCTGAATGCTTTATATTTGGTGTTGCATCTCAAACTCCGAAGTAAGTGACAGACTTGTCAGGACTGTTTCACAGACACATATCTATCTCATGTCAGCAGGTTTATTTCTCTGTAATTAACCCTCAGAAAAGACATCTTTCTCCAGGCCAACCAAAATCTCTTTGTGAGAAGCACTCTAATTATGTATTTGAATCACAGGTAATATTTAAGAAAATCACATTTGACTGAAGCCACTTCACTATTACTTTCAGAATACTTAAAAGGGTGAAAAATTTTTAAAAAATTAACAATGTTTAGTCATTATTCTTGGAAATGTGACCTCAAAAACAAGCATAGGATATAGTACAAGCATTTTTTGGAACAGTATAAGTGGTTGTAATGTGGAAATCAACTACCTGCAGAATGAAGGGAAGAAATTGCTACCTTGATGTTTATACAGTGGGTGATCTGAAGCATGGGATTTCTTAGAACATCATATGTGGGTAAAACTTTTACCATTTTCAGAAAACACTGCTTTCTTTCAATTAAGCTTAGACAACAAGCTGACATGCTTTAGAAAACTGGTGTCTCAAAACGTCAAGGGAAAATGTGAAAATAATGACTAGAACTCATGAGTAGAAAAAAGTTTATATATTTCACATAATGAAACTATGTATATAAAAGTGAGCATTTATTTCATCTATATATTCAAATCTAAACAAACTCAAATTATTTAAAATTGTGCTATGGCATATTTTGGACACCATCCATCACCACCCCTAGCTTGGCCTCTTTCCACTTGATACCAGTAGTATTCCCTGACTTGTGACAAACAAAAATATCTCCAGGTGTTGTCAGATGTTTCTCGGGGGGGTGTAATCACTCCAGTTGAGAACTCAGCACTAGACAATGCTGTCAAACATCTCCAGTTAGGTAACTTCCAGGTTTTTCTTACATCCCATTTTCTAATTATCTGAAATCTAATTAAAATATTGGTCCCTCTCTGGTGAAAACAGTTGATTACTATTACCCCTATTTATTTCTCCACTTCATTTTGTAAAAATAAGAAATCTAAGGCAGTTATGCGTAACAGTTACTGAGGAATAATACTGCAAAATACCCATTAAAAAAGGAGGGGGGTCATCAATCCAAATCCATAGGATGTAGCAGTTGAAGTTAACTTCAAAATGGAAATATCAGATACTCTATACAAGTGTAACTATGTTGTTAATGACTAACCTACATTCAGATCTTTTCATTAGCTCAGGCTTTCCAAATTCTTTGAGCCAAATGTCTTTTTTTCCTTGTCCTCATTAAATCAACTTAAATTGTTACTATTACTGATGGGAAAGTATAAACATGGTCAGTGGCAGATAACCCAAATAGTCTGATCTGGGAGTATATCTCATTTTTATTTTTTGCATTCATCAGGATGTATGAATCTGGATGCTAAAATTTATTTTTAGGTCCCGAATCTCTATAAGACAAATGGAGGATAAAAAAGAGTAGTGTTAACAAGAACTTAGACCAAGGCTAAATACTAATTAAGAGTAACTGAACATGGACTTTAATTTCTTCCAAACATTTTTCATGTGCTCATGTGACTGTTTATTTCCAGACACAATAACGAAATACAAAACAGAAGGCAAGACTCTCAGTTTATAGTTTGTGGCTTAAAAAGAATCTCTTTATTAAGCCTCTTAGAGTAGAATTCATTTTTTTTTCAAATGTAAGTACAAAAAATTTCTAGGATTGTCACCAAAAATGTAACCAATGAGTGATGGCACTAGAGATTATTTTCCTTTATTTTTGCTTTTCTGAATTTTCTATTTTTCTACAATTAATGTGTATTTCTAAAACCGTATGAAAATTCTTTTTGTACTCCCTTTTCTCATCAATTTTACCAGTTTATGGCCTATTGAGTAGGATTCTTGGACAACTGGACATTAATCTTGTTTCCTGGGTTTTATTTCAAACTATACTGACCTCCTAATATTTGTTAAATGCATTTCCTATTAACCAAAGTTAATGTACCCTTTGAAAATCCTGATTTCAGATAAAAATTATGCATTAGAAGTCAAGTGAATATTCTATGCAAAGCAAGACAAATCAGAGTTCTTACCGTTCTATTTTCTAGCTTAACAAGGACTGTCAAATTTCTTAAAAGAATACACATATATGTTTTTAATTTGGCATTCCCTACTCAATAAAAATCAATTTAGATTTTAATTATTCTGGAATTTTGAGAACTCTAACAATGGCAAAGCGAATTTTATCTTGCTGTTATCTAGCAAGAAGCAAATACCATTAAGGCTGCAAATGTTTAATCTGGTAAAAAATGTTTAACCTGAGAATACATTTCAATCAAGAACTTACCATCCAAAAAAAAAAAAGGTATTGCTATCTAGTCATGAGTTTCTCAGTAAATTTCTGCAGGCCCTAAATGTTTAGAATAAATGTAGCATTCACATACTACTATAGTCCATGAAAAGAGTATATTCTTTTATTGTTTTTGTTCATACATGTTAAGTTTCAACTTTCAATAATAAAATTCAATAAATTTGATTCCTCGATCATAAAAACTTGCTTTACACATTATTTACATGTTGCTGAAGTCTACAGTCATACAAAACACCACAAGGATTTGACTCTATGCATGGTACCATCACACAGGAGGAGGGAGCTAATCAAGTAACATACATTCAAAGATTAAATTGTAGATACGCACAGTGTATTTGGCACTGTTCATTAACATTGTAACACCTTCCTCTCAGAGATAGGTATTCTTAAGCCTTAGCCCCAATATGCCAGAATTTTGCTATTCACATCAAAAGCAGCTTTCAAACTTTGTTATAACAGTAATCAGGTTTAAGAAACAAAGTACAACCAGAATTGGGAATGGAATTCAAACACTCCAAGTTTTTGCTATGCTCCAAGCTGCCATCCTTAAAGTCGGTTTAATGTGATTTTTCCATTGTGGGGAGTGTCAAGAAGAAACAATGTAAAGACAAAAACCTTGAGTACACACAAAGACAAACAACAGTTTTCTTTAAGGTTATCAATTCTTCTTGGGAGCGGAAAGGGAGCCCTGATGATACATAACTTGTGATGATCTTGGCAGGAATTACAGGAATGACCAACGCCATTCAAGTTGTGGAAACTGATATCAAACTCCTGAGGAGAAGGATCTGGAATGCCTGTTATCTGAATTCAGAATCTTTAGCAACTTATTTTAAGGGTCTCTTCCTAGGACTAGAATAGACTCAGGTAACAGGTTATAGGTTTATTGTGATGTGTAATACTAAATACTACACTGTTATGAAATGGAAAGAGGAAAGTACAAAGACTCAACCATTAAACTTTTAGCAGCTTTGGCTATATCCCAGTGGGTAATTTTTTTTTCTTTTTCTTTTTTTTTTTTTTACTAACTTCATTTTAACAAATAAATCTCTTCCCTTCAATCAGGCCCATTAAATTTAATCCATTAAAGCCATACATTTTCCAGAATGTTTACAAAAGACACATATCGTGTTTATAAAGGACATAAATTCAGTCTCAAACTAAGGCAAAAAAGCCTCAATAGAACATGGATCACAGTACAGTGGGACAGAAATCAGATATTGTCTAGTAAAGTTCAGAGATAGGCTACAGTTTCACATAAAAACTTTCAGCAATAAATTAAGACTTAAAAAAAAAGTCTTAAAATGTACAAAGGACTATGAAGTGCAAAGTAATGTCACTGGACCAAAATTTAGTTTAATCATTTTATTTCAAGTGTAATTTTTAAAATCATAAATGGGGTTTTGTAATCCAAAGTGGAAACAATTATTCTTCATAGCTTCAGAATATGACAAGCAACTTCAGATCTTGCTTTCCAAACCCAGTCTTCTTTGCTATTTTTCAGACTTCTGAGACCTAGTATTTAAGCTGCTCCATTCCAAATGTACAGTTTTAGACAACTATTGTACACTTAAGATTTTACTGAAAGCAGTCCATCAAATATAAAGACTGGTTTCTATCCAAGGATCAGCAGTGAGGGAAGAAATATTAAACACCTATCAAAAAATCACTTATTCATTTAAAAAATAACAGAATCAGTGCTATTCTCTGTCATGAAAGAGAACATGTAAAATTAATTTAAATTACTTTTGTGGACTTTGGTAATCTTTTATTACCCACACAGACCTCAATCTTACTTAAAGTTCTTTTAGGCAAAGTCACCATCAGGATTTAGAGTAAAATGAGTAAAAATCCTGGGTACTAACACAGCCCGAAATGTGCTATTCCAAAGAGGAACAGGTTACTACTTTTGAAGAAAAGAGCTGCCCTGATAACTTCCCTCAAATGCTTATTTTAAATAAAAATAGTTAATGGAAATATTTTTTAAACCAACTTTGGGCACACACTGCCCACCAAATGAAAAAGGAAATTACTTTCTTCCCTATTTTAGGAAATTTTCCAACTTTAAAGATTATAACTTTTTCAATTTTTTACTTTCTAATACAGTATATAGATTTTTAAAATTTTGCATTTCAATGTAGTGAGGGTTCTTTTTCAGATGATCTTCACAACCCAGAACACAGACACCAGAGCAACCCTCAGAAGTCACACTGTTCAACTATAATGAGATGAAAATGGACGGATATCTGAAGTAGGTATGCCCTCTGCTCCAAAGCTGAGCAAGCGCTTTTAACATGTGACCAACACAGAACTCCACTCTTCTGGAGATTCCTCAAGCTCAAAACAGTTCCATTTAATAAGTCAATATATTATTCTTAAAAATTAAGTTTGGTCACTAGGAAAGACTGAACAAAAATTATTCCCCTCCCCTCAACACAACAACCAAATAGCTTTAGTCACCCCCTCTGCTCCCCTCAAAAATGGGGAAGTTGTGGAGGTTGAAACCTTTAAATCTGAAATTTCAGCTCCTAAAACACTGAGGCTATTTGCTCAAACTGCAGGTCTACGTCTTCCTTCTCCAATACTTCCCCATTTATAAATTTATTTACACACACGCACACACACACACACGCACACGCACTCACACTCACACACATATTCTTACTCTCAAGTAAGACACTTTTTTGTGTTTGTTGATAAATTATGAGGATTATGAACTAGGTGTGTACAGGGTTTCATAGGTGCTTTGTAAACATCAGAGTCACTTGGGTCCTTTTCTCCAAAAGCCTGAAATCAAATTACGCAGCCAGGGATCACTACTTTCCCAGACGCTGTTCACAGGCTGCATATTGACGAAGGGCAGAGAAAAAGTCCTCATAACTGATGTTCAGATGGGAAGGCAAAGAGCTGAAAAGAAAGCACAGGGAAAAAAAGCAATTAAATGATACACTGTAATTTGGAGGGGGAACCAGAAGGATAATGACCCAAAGGAAGTTAAGGACAGAAGAAAGTAAATTCTAAGTGTAGGGTATGTCAAACCTTTTCTACTAAATGACTGCTAAACTCACTGTGAAACAGTCCAAGTAAAAAACTTTCTCTCCTTCTTTCCATAAGAAGAGGAACTTGTATTTTGAGATAGTGATTCAGAACATATAGTAAAGCCTAAGTCTAAATTAATGTAAAACTGGAGACCTATTTATAAAGAATCTCATTCAAATTCACTTTAAGAACTCCTTCCTGAAGCAACCAGGGTAGTGGCTCAGTCATGATCCTGGGGTACTGGGATCAAGCCCCACACTGAGCCCCGCACTGAGCCCAGCACTGAGCCCCACACTGAGCTCAGCAGGGAGTCTGCTTCTCTCTCTGCCCCTCCCCGTGCTCATGTGAACTTGCACGAGCTCTTTCTCTTTCTCAAATAAACAAATATATAAATAAAATCTTAAAAAAAAAAAAAAAAGAAAAAGAACTCCTTTCTGTTAAGAGTATAGCCAGTACTACTTGAAAAGTTTATGAAAGCCAGGATTAACCCTGGCAGAATAGCACAGATCCTTCTATGACTGTATGTTAAAACCATGCGGTGAGCAACCAGTAAGTTTTTATCTCTACCATTTCTAATTGCTCAAGGAGGCAATTAGAGTGTACTGAAAAGGCAAACACTTTAAAGGCAGACTGAACATACAGCCAGAGGGTTCCCCTTTAAGTATTTTAAATACTTAATATAATTTTCAATAATTAACATAAACAATTCTCTAATTTATACAGCTTTATTGTGAGGCTTTGGAAATTCCAAACTGTACCAGAGCCAAACACCAGGTCAGAGTACAAGCCACAGAGTTCCAGTCACATGCACCACTGGGCAAACTACCATGAACGAACTGCTGGCCTGACCGTGTGGTGCTCATAGCTATGCCTTCTTCATCCTTCCTTTTCCCTTCCCTAGCTTTACTGAAATACAATTCACTTACAATCTTGTCCCTTCCTTTAACTGCCCAAAATTCTGAGAGATGTCTCCTTTCCCTCCATTTCCTTATCTCTTAATAATCTCTGCCCTCAAACTTTTATTTCATTCACTGTACTTCAGAAATAAGCTCACAAGATTTCCTCAAAGGACAAAGTCAGTGACTCTCCTCTTGCTGAAGCATCCTTCAGACATCCTCTTCAAACAACCCACTTTCCTCAGTCTTTCTCTTTTATCCTATCAATGGCTTCCTCTCCTTTCATTCCTCAAAAAGCTCTCAGCTCCACTACTCCTCAGTGCCTCCGAAGTGGTCTTGCCATTCTCTTCCATCTCCTTCTCCATATTATAATTAAGACATTAAGACCTAACCGTGCTTCCAGTCGGATGGGCAGCAGACTTCAATATAATGTGACACAGAGCTAGGACAGAAATATGTATAAAAATCCATGAGAAAGTTTGTTATGTGTTAGGTATCTGATATCCATTATCAGACTTAAATCCTCAACTTCTTATTAACATACCCATTTGACAAATACAGAGAAGCTTACACAACTATCCAAAGTCATGTTACTGAATTGCATTGCTAAGATTAGAAAGGAGATACATCTGTTCTACAACACACGCTTCCCTCCAAACCATGCTCAACTTCACAAGAAATCACTGCTAGCTTTCTTGGAGCCCAAACCAAAGGAACCTGAAATCAAACTCAGAAAACCCAAACTCAGAAAAAGAAATGAGAAATAGACACCTATCACAAGAAAACCCAGAGTTTGGAGATGTAGGTTCTAATTTCACTTTATTACAAGCAATAATAAGAGCAATGTCTCTTCCCCCTTCTCCTCACCTATAAAATAAGGAGGTAGGACCACATGGTCTATAGATCTTTCTGACTGGCATGCTATGCGTTCTTTTCTGCCTTCTGATTCCACAAACCATTTCCCTGTCCTGCCCCTGAACTTGAAGCACTTCTTAAAAGACCAAAAGATCCCTCCGTACTGTGCTCTTCTATATACACCTGAGAAAGTTCCTTTATTCTCACTGGTTCAACTACTACTACTTCCTAGGTACTGTCAGTCTTCAAATACCCTTTTTTTGCCTTGAGTTCTCATCCATGGACCAATTCTACATCTTCATATGCTCTCCTAAGTGTTTCCACTAAATAGTCTATGGCCTCAAAATCAACTTATCCTTGAATTCAACATTTTCTCTTCAAAAATCAATGTTCCCTTGACTTTCTAGTCTATAAGTGGGGAGTCTGCTTCTCCCTCTCCCTGTGCTGCTCCCTCTGTTGTGCACTGGCATTCTCTGTCAAACAAATAAATAAAATCTTTAAAACAAAATAAATCAAATCAGGGGTGAGCAAATGCAGCCCAAGAGCCTGCCACCTGTTTTTGTGAATACTGTTTTGCTTCGAGAGTCACACATATTTGTTTATGTACTATCCATGGCTGCTTAGCTACACTACGAATGTTGAGCAGCTGCAACAGAGAGGAATAGCTCGAGACTGTATGGCCCACATACTTACCTGAAATATTTTCCACCTAGTCCTTTATACAGAAAGTTTGGCCAACTCTCTTCTAAACAGGCAATTTCATACTCATCACTGTATGATCTCCTAAATCATAGTTATGGACTTCCACTCATTTCTCTACCTCATCCTTTCCCAGATTGAATCTACTCTAGTACACAGCGCCAAACAAATCTTTTAAAATCAGACACTTTATGCTATCCGCAGGTTCAGTGGCTTCCTACTTCCTGTCAAAACTGTTATACATATTCTTTGTGCTGGTATTTAAAGCCTTCCTAGCATCGATACCCAAATTATGCGTTTACACCTTACAGAGGTGACCCCTGACCAACATGGGTTTAAACTGCACAAGTCCAATTACACAAAGGTATTTTTTGATAAATGCAGTACAGTACTATTAATTTATTTTCTCTTCCCTATAATTTAAAAAACATTTTCTTTTCTCTAGCTAACTTTATTGTAAGAATATAATAATTGTGTTAATTGGTGTTATTCAGTTGGGCTTCCAGTCAAAAGTAGGCTATTAATAGTTAAGTTTTTAGGGGGTCAAGTTACATGCAGATTTTTGACTGCATACGGGGGCCCCCATAACACTCACATTGTTCAAGGATCAATTATTCTACCATCTAATGCTATAGTGCTAAGTCTCCATTCTGGTACAGCCAGTTCCCTACTTCTTGAAAATGAGATGTTCATTGCTCACCTCCCAGGTTTTCTACCTTTTCCTACCATCATCTGCTACACTTCTCACCTTTTTTTCTAATTATAGAAATGCTATCCATTTTACATACATACCCCAAAGCAAGTTACATCTTTTGTTGTAAAACCAACAACTCTGGCCCACAGAGGTACCTCTCCCTCCTGGTCTCTTATGACAATGTGTATCAGAACCAAATACTTGCACAAACATACTCTCTTGTGTCTGAGTCCTCTACATATGTCTTTATCTTACCACTGATACTGTGAGATACCTGAGGGAAAGGAACAGTACTGTCTCTGGGAATTATCAAGATACCTAGTACAGTGCTAGGCTCAAGAAACACTTGCTGGATTGAACCAAAGTCAGCACATTTTAATTACTTACATAATCTCAGTCAATCTGATGTGCCAGGGAAGAAAGCCTAACATGCTGTCCACAGGACCAAACTTCAATACTAAATCAGGATCAGGAAAGCCAGTTGAACCTTAAAAAGAAATAAACAGGAATTTAACATGCATTGCTTACAAATAAAATGACCGAAGGCAAAATCTGTTAATCAATTTGGCTTTTTATGCTCTGAGGGTGTTTCCTTTAGAGGTTTTATCCAATCCCCACCACACTGCCCAACATTTACTTTAATATCTATGCTTTTTTCATATGTCAAAGTTTTCTCTAAAGACCATTTAACTGAACTGATTACCTGATAAGAAGGGGTAACCCCACTCCCATTCTAAACCCTACAGGTATCCCCCAAATCCCATCCATCTTTCAACATAAGAGTTCTCTGGGCATTCTGGGAACCACACTGCTTTGGGGGCACAAATGCTTATAGAATCATGTAAGTTCATAGCCTCATATAACTTCAGATATGAAAAGGAACTATAAAAGTAACTACTATCCTTCCTTCCCCAATACCCATTTTATAGCTAAGGACCCACAAAGATCAGCTCCCAGATATCCAGCATAAATGTTCTTTCCAGAGCCCCTGCCCTGGGGCGGGAAAACACTATACACCTGCCTCAACAAAGGCATGGCCACTTGGTCTCACAACCCGGTTTCCATATAAGACCCGGTTTGAGAAAAAGAGGGTATAAGGATAGCACAAGGCAAAAATTTAAAGTAGTCACTGGTAGAACAGAAAAGATGCTATAATCCAAGAGACCCAGGCTCTAACAGTTTCGAATAGCTTCAGTTTTGCCACTAACTTTTGGTCCCATAACCACCCCAGAGCTTAGCTGTTTCATCTGTTAAGTGAGAAGACTAGATGAAACAGGCTCATCCGGCAGTAAATAAAGAATTATTTCCATAAGGAAGTTTCTTTGAAGTCCATATTAGTAAAGTAAGTGGACTAAGAAGAATATCTATTCCTCGACCTGGTAAAAAGCAAATTCTCTTTAGTTTAAAAAAAAAAACCAAATTAAATAAAAAATGGCAAGAAGGAACTTCTCATGAATGGTAGTGTAAAGGTGATGAATCCTCCCCCATAAAAAACACATATAAAACTGGACAAAGCCAAACATTTAAGGGGACTAGGCACTGTCCAGAAGCAGACAATTATTCTTTTAATAACAAGAAAACGAAACAAAACAAAACACTAGCCAGAGCGTCAGGTAAGAGCAGTGGTAAGTGTCTTTGTCTCCTGCCTGGAAATGGTCCTAACTCCCCATGCCTCTACTCTCAGTCAAATGGTGAGCACCCCATTTTTACCAGCATGGGGCTCAGAGTAAAACTAGCAGATTTGGTGCTTGTAGACAAAAGGTATACACTCAGTTCGGAACTAGAGATTGGCGGGGGAGGGGGATGATGATGATGAAAACCTAGGGTTTTGCCAGCTATAAGTGGAAAACTCAGAAGTGAACAAATGAGGAAAAGCCACAGCCTGCTGGCCTGATGTTGTAGCCCCAATGGGGGCAAGCAGTATAATGGTCAGAAATTTACCAGGAAGATCCCCAAAACAAGGGCTCAGATAAGCTCTCCACACACCCACAGCTGACCAGGAAACTGCATACCTGCAAAGGAGGAAAGAGGGCAGGGGAAGAGGGCATCAAGAGAGCCAGTGAAAACAAACAGCCAAGAAGACTTGAGAACTGTGGCAACTCTGAATGCACTCTTACATCACACAGAGATCGGGGAAGCCTTACAAACTTAAGGTGTTTGAGCACAACCAGTGTGCATATCATAGTTTGACACATAAAACTAGACAGACACAGGCAGTCAGACTAAAAAATAAAATAAAAAATAGAAAATTTGAGCACAGATAGCAGTTGGCATCTTTATATATACACAACATCATCTTGTGCTTAAAAAATCTTAAGACTCTGAAAAATGAACTACCAGAACTATTAAATGAATTTTAGTAAGGTGGCAAGATATAAAATCAATATTTAAAAAGCAACTATATTTCCGCATATTACCAACAATCCAAAAACAAATTGAGAAAACAATCCCATTAATAATGGCAACCAAAAGAATAAAATACTTGGGAATAAAATTAACAAAGTAAGTACAAACCCAAATCCCGAAATTAAAAAACATTGTTAAAAGAAAAATTAGGACCCAAGTAAGTGGAGAGATATGCCATGTTCATGGATTGGAACGTTCAATATTGTTAAGATGGCAATTTTCCCCTAACTGAGCAAGATTCAACTCAATCCCTATCAAAACAGGGTGTCTCTGTGAAACTGACAAACCTATTCTAAAACTTACATGAAAATGAAAGGGCCCTGAGTGTAGCCAAAGTTGTTTAACTTTGAAAAAGAAAATCAAAGTTGAAAGACATACCCTACATGATTTCACAGTTTACCACAGCAGATGCTGACGTAATCAAGACAGTGTGGTATTTGAAGGACAGACAATATAGAACAATGGAACAGAATAAGAAGTACAGAAATAAATTCAAGGATTTATGGTAAACAGAGTTTCAACAGAGGAGTCACAGTAATTCAAGGAGAAAAAAATGGTGGTAAAATGGTGGTAAAAGAACAACTGATTTTGTTTATCCCACATTATTCACAAAAATTAGGTCGAAATGGATTACAGATTTAAATGTAATAGCCAGAGTGATAAAAATCTAGAAAACAAGAACTGTGACTCTGGGTTAGGCAAAGATTTCTCTTTTTATTATTTATTTATTTATTTATTATTTTTAAAAGATTTTATTTATTAGAAAGAGAGAGAATGAGAGAGAGCACAAGAGGTGGGAGGGTCAGAGGGAGAAGCAGACTCTCCATGGAGCAGGGAGCCGGATGTGGGACTCGATCCCAGGACTCCAGGATCATGACCTGAGCTGAAGGCAGTCACTTAACCGCTGAGCCACCCAGGCGCCCAAGATTTCTCTTTTTAAAAATTTTTTATTATTATTAACATATAATGTATTATTTGTTTCAGGGGTACAGGTCTGTGATTCATCAGTCTTACACAATACACGATACACGGTGCTCACCAGAACACATACCCTCCCCAATGTCCATCCCCATCCTTCCCACCCTCCTCCACTCTAGCAACCCTCAGTTTGCTTCCTAAGATTAAGAGGCAAAGATTTCTTAAATATGACACCAAATGTGTGATCCACAGAAGGAAAAAAATGATTAACTGTACTTCTTAAAGAGTAAACACTTTAAAAGAAACTGTTAAGAAAAAAAAGCCATGGATTGTGAGAAAGTATTCATTCATAAATCATACCTTACTACTGAAAAAAGATGTATACCCAAAATACACAGACTTCTGAAAGTAACAAGACAAACTACCCATTAAAGACAGGCAGAATGTTTTGACTAGATTCTTCACCAAGAAGATACAGATGACAAATAAGCACATGAAAAAAGCTCAAGTCAGTAGTCATTAGGAAAATGTGAACTAAAACCATAATAAGATACTACACACCCACCAGAACAGCGAAAATTAAACACACACACACACACACACACACACACACACACACACAATACTAAGCCTTGGCAAGGCTGTGAAGAATCTAGACTCCTCTACATTGCTGGTGGAATATAAAAATCAGTATAGCCTCTTTGGAAAATAGTTTGGCAGTTTCTTAAACATTCACTCACCACGCAATCTGGCAATTCCACTATTAGCTATGTACCAAGGAAAGGACAACATGTCTGCACAGAGACTGTATGTGAATGGTCACCGCAGCAGCATGCAAACAAACCTAATGCTCATCAACTGATGAATGAATCAACAAAATATACATCCATACAACTGAAATCTGTTCAACAAAAAGTAATGAGGTATTAATATATGCAACATGGATGAACCTTAATAATATGCCGAGGAAACAAAGCAAGACATTAAAGTTATATATAAATGATTCCATTTATATATAACTTATAGAAAAGACAAAAGTATAGTCAAAAAGCAGATATGCAGTTGCCTTGCGTGGGAGTAGGAACGGTGATTAACTGCAGTCACAAGAGAACTTTTGGGGGTGACCGTATTCAGAGGGTTTGCTTCCATTTATAAGCAGTTGATCAGGTAGCCAGTCCAGGTGGCTGAGAACTGCAACTGGCATCTGAAGTGGGGACAGTCTTGTGTGTATTTTGGGTGCACCGTATTCAGAGGGTTTGCTTCCGTCCGATCAGTAAGTTAACATATGGATTTTTCAGGGTTTACTACCCTGAAGATAGCACCTGGGCTCAACACTTCAGTACTTCTCCATAGGCTACCTTTGGTCCCTGCATCACTTTCAGGATACCCTCATAAATTACTCTCTGGCTGAGGCATTACAGAATCCAGGAAACAGTCAACTCTCCAATAACCTACACTGAGCCCCTGCAACAGTCTACTTTAAGTCTGTTCATTCAGCCTGAAGACTGAATACAACAGGCAATGAGAAAAGAACAGGACAGTCGGGGAGGAGGTGAGTAGTCAATTTAAGTTGGGACTTAGTGAGGCCACGTGGCCAGAGAGCGACTATGCACTGGGATGAACATGTGTCAAAGTAGAAGAAACAAGAACACGGAGTCAAACAAATGACTGAGTTAGACAGAAAACGCATGATTAATGAGTAAGATTAAGTGGAAACTCTATGTGAATGAACAAAAAAATGTATGTCTGAAATTGTATGGCTATAGAAGCTATCAACGGACATGAACTTGTTAGAAGTGCTGCCTTTATTCAAAAGGATCAAGGATAATGCCAGTAAGCAGAAGAACCATAAAGTTAATGCAAAAAGTTCCTATGGGGCTCTACAGAGAATCAGCAAATTAAAGGCTTTTTTATAAATAGTTATAGGAAAAAAGAAGTATAATGTTATACTTGGTACAACATGACAAATATAGTAAGTATATTTGGTATCACGTAATAGAAAGTCCTAAAAATAGAGCGATGATTAATAATAAGATTATATTCTTTGGAATGCCTCCTAAAGAGCTGTTAAATTCAAACTTACCAGATAGGTCAAATTAAAAAGACACAGTGAGAAGAGTGTGATATTATAATATAATAAAGAATATATACTTGGTCTCTGTCAAGGTTCCTGGCACAGAGCTCCTAAAATCCTTGCCATTTCCTGAATGATAGGAGAGGAGTATTTTTTGTTATTTATAATAAGCACCCTTCCACCATACCTGAGTTTATGTTAATTATGACTCTTGGTGAGCCTCTAGACCTCTAGATAACTTTAGGAAGGGAGCTAGTTGCCAAAGAAACCAATCATGTGATTAGAAGGCTGAAACTTTCCTCCTTCCCTTCCAACCTCCAGGTATGGAGGGGAAGAGAGGCAGGAGACAGAGTTCAAATTCTAAGAGGCACTGATTTAATTAATCATGCTAACATAAATGAACCACCATTAAAAACCCCTAAAAGACAGGGTTCTTAAAGCTTCCGGGTTGGGGAACACAATGACTGCACCCTCCCCTGCCAAGACCTTGTCCTAGACTCTTACACTGGGCTGTGACTTGTAGCCTTTATAATCAATGGGTAAACAGAAGTGAAGGTCCCACCTAAGTTCTGTGAGCCACTCTAACAAACTAGCAAACCTTAGGCGACAATCATGGGAACTCCCCATTTATAAGCAGTTGATCAGGTAGCCAGTCCAGGTGGCTGAGAACTGCAACTGGCATCTGAAGTGGGGACAGTCTTGTGTGACTGAGCCTTTAAACCTGGAGAATCAAACACGGACTACAGGTGGTTAGCATCAGAAGTGAACTGAATTGCTAGACACTCCTGTGGTGTCTGAAGAACTGGAGAACTCACTGTCGGTATGGGAAAATATCCCAGAAGAAGGCTGGTGACAACGTATTCAAGAATATTCATCACTGCCCCCCAAAATCCTATCATATCCTCTCCTTCCCAGTTAGTCCTCATGCAAGTGAGTTGACTACAAATTTCATATCTCAAAACCATTTTCACATGTGGGTCTTTAAAATTTCAGAAACATTGCAAGTGTAAAAACAACAAAATCAGGCGTTATCATGCAAGTGGAACCTAGATGTTCTCCTTCATACTGTACACTTGTGGGACAAAACTAAAAATAAACATATATATATGTGTATATATATATATATGTAGGACTTACTAAGTAAACGGTCGAACATGTCTACATCCAAATCTGTGGATCTCTTTTGCTGCTGGGCTACTAATTGGCAAAAGTCCTGAGCAGCTCTCACAATATCTGCTTTTCCATCTTCTGGGGAGAGCACCTTCACTGCTGATCGGCAATTTAAAACTGGAGGAAAAACCAAAGTTATTAAATAAAACATCCTGTTCTAGACATATTTCAAAATCTGTTTCAAGAAATATTAAGTTCAGACTAAAATAAAAGTACAGTTGTTCTAATAAACAAGAATCATTTAGGTCCTTCAAATTCAATATCAAAACATACCTATTTACTCTCCTCTAAAAAGACTCACACATCACATTTTTGTGTATGTATTTATATATCGCCTTCCTTTTAGAGTGCTCAGAGACCTTGTATCTCTGAATGAATCCTCTAGAAAACAGGAATTATAGGCTAGCTTACAATCTTCACTCACCTAAAATGTCATCTACAATCACAGTACAGTTAGCAATAAACATGAGAGAAGATCAAAATGAAGACTGTAAGGAAAAAAATGTGTTTCAATGGAATAGGTATTGTCTACTTTATCAGACTCTGATTCTATTGGACCTATTTTATAATTGATAGGATTCTATCTTATCTATTGATATGTAATTCTTTCTGATATGCAAAATTCTTTTTTATCCAGTAAAGTCTAGCAATGCCAAATTCTTATCTATTGACATGCAAATTCTTTCTTGTCCAGTAGAGGATCAATTATCTTCTCTGTAACCCAACAAACAAACCAGTTTTGCCTCCATTTACATATTCATTTCAGTATTTCTGACCTGTGTGTCCATTCTCTGGACTCTCTATTGAACTGGTTACAAAATCTGCCTGGTTTCTGGTCTATGAATTAAATGAAATCTTTAACATGTATTTATTTTTTAGTATCTACGAAAATCATAATTTTATCCTTTTCTGAAAATTATCTTTGAACAAGGTGAAGAAAGAAAAGTCTAAATCTGATGATTAAAGATGGTGACAATAAAGTGACAGAATTTACCTTGAAACACAAAACATATCTGCGTAAATTAGATACTCAATTTTATACTCATGCTTACCTTGATCATCTTTGTCATTACTATTTGCAAACTCTGGTGAGTATTTTGAACAATCTAAGCCCAGAAGTTCCTGCTGTTGTTTTAAAATTTCATCCATCAATCTGGAATTATTTCTTTTGAAAATACCTTAAAAAGAAAAAAAGCAAGTAAACCCCAACTAGGTTAATTTATCAACAATTAATGGATGTTTGTTGTGAAAACAACATGCTCCCAGAATTGGACAAATCCCAAATGAAACAAGTGACTGACTGAACCTAACTAGAATCTAAAAGAAAAACACAAAAAGATTTTGTTAATATAAGAGTCTAGAGTCAGGCTAATTTACAAAAAAAAAAATAAAATAAAGGGTGATTACTTAAGAGTCAGTATGACTATGATAAAATTAGACTGAGAAAAGCATTTTACTTTTTTAAAAAATATTTTATTTATTTATTTATTTATTTATTAGAGAGAGAGAGAGAGAGAGAGAGATCACAAGTAGGCAGAGAAGCAAGCAGAGAGGGGAGGGGGAAGCCGACTGAGCCGACTGCTCCCAGCTGAGCAGAGAGCCCAATGCAGGACCCTGAGATCATGACCTGAGCCAAAGGCAGAGACTTAACCCACTGAGCCACCCAGGCACCCCTGAGAAAGACATTTTAAGAGATCATTTACTTGAAACCTTTACTTACAGATTAAGAAACTGAGACACAAAATCCTTTAGAGACTTGTCCTAGAATTTAAAAACTATAGCAGTGATCTGGAGAGAGCCCTTGTCTTCCTGATTCCCAGTCAGATTTACTATGTACATTCAGTACTATTACCTTAATTTAAAAGATTTTTATTTATTTATTTGAGAGAGAGAGCATGAGCCCACTCAGGGGGAGGGGCAGAGGGAGAAGAAAGAAAAAGAGTCTCAAGCAGGCTTTGGGCGGAGCATGGAGCTCCAGTGGGCCTGATCCCACACCCGAGATCCGCAAACTGAGCTGAAACCAAGAGTCAGTCGCCCAACCAACTGCGCCACCCAGGAGCCCCTTGATTCGTTTTGTTTTTTGTTTTTTGTTTTTTTTTTAAATAAAGATTTTATTTATTTATCTGACAGAGAGAAAGATCCAAGTAGGCACAGTGGCAGGCAGGGGGAGAGGGAGAAGCAGGATCCCTGCTGAGCAGAGAGCCCAATGCAGGGCTCGATTCCAGGACCCTGAGATCATGACCTGAGCCAAAGGCAGATGCTTAATCAACTAAGCCACACAGGCACCCCTTTATTTGTTTTTTTAATGATAAGATGAACTAGAATGAATTATGTAAAAAGCAGAGAGAATACACAAAGTAACAGAACCAGAATTTAGTAAATTCAAACAAAGCATGGAAAATGTACTACATAAAACTGTGTTTGAGGCACCTGGGTGGCTCAGTGGGTTAAAGCCTCTGCCTTCAGCTCAGGTCATGATCCCAGGGTCCTGGGATCAAGTCCCCCATCGGGCTCTCTGCTGAGCAGGGAGTCTGTTTCCTCCTCTCTCTCTGTCTGCCTCTCTGCCTACTTGTGATCTCTCTCCAACAAAAAAATAAATAAAATTTTTAAAAACAAAAGTGTGTTTGATCCTTCAGCCATGCACAGAAAAGTTAAAACTTTTAATTACTATTAGGTCATTGAAAGGGATGAAGAACTATGTGACGTATGTTTAATATAAAACTAATAAAGATAGCTCTAAAAACAAGTGACAAGTTTTTAGCTGTTTTCAGAGGGGGCATTTCTCCAATGGCCAGTGGGTTTTTTACTTTATATCTAAAGTGTTCCTACTCTGTACTCTCAGTCAGATTTGACTTTAAAGCACTTCAAAGATTAACTGGGAGAGAGAACACTGTAAATATAAATAAAATTACACAGAATCTGCTGTATACACATGTCAACTTGGTGGTGTATGTGTTACAGCAATTCAAAGATAAAAAAGCAGTCTCCTTTATTTTAAAAGAAAGGGTTTGTAAAATAAGCAAGACTTGAGCTACGCTGACTTGAGAAACTTAAAAAAATGAGAATACTGTTTTTCAGGAGAAAAAAAAAAAAAAACCCAAAGCCTGAATTCAAAAGACAGACAAATGTTGCTGGAGCAAAGGATCTGAGAAAAGGAGACAGACCTAATTTTCACTTCATGGTGTCTACCGAACAGGTAACCAACAATTAAATTCCAAAGCAATGTAGTAATGGTGGAAATTTAGAACTTCAGGAAAATTAACCTGACAACACTACAGAGAAAGGGAGGCAGGAGAGTACTGTAATAGCCCACTCATAACCTGATGAAGCAATGGAAGGAGTTCATTATAAAAGAACTGACACAATGAAGAGCGTGACTTCATTAGAGGTGAACACAGAAAATTCCATGACTTTATTCCTAGCAAACAGAAAATAGTAACTTTTTTTTAAAAAGATTTATTTATTTATTTATTTGACAAAGAGAGATTACAAGTAGGCAGAGAGGCAGGCAGAGAGAGAGAGAGGAGGAAGCAGGCTCCCTGCTGAGCAGAGAGCCTGATGCGGGACTCGATCCCAGGACCCTGAGATCATGACCTGAGCCGAAGGCAGCGGCTTAACCCACTGAGCCACCCAGGCGCCCAGTAACTTTTTTTTTAAAGTGGAGAAATTCTAGCAGAAAAGTGGTTTGAAGAAGAATAAGCTTAGTTTTAGAGAGCTGATGACAGAATATTTAGGCAGGGGATACCAAAAAAGTGATTAAGATACATGAGGAAATGACATTCAAAACAGGTCCTCTAAGTACCATGTGGGTAGATCTAGATCTTGAGAAGACAACAAATAAACGTCTGCTGAAAGAAGACAACAGGTTAGAGACTGGCCGGGGGACTTCAAAAAACCTCTTTAGGGTAAATGACGTTTCAACTGGCCCATGAAGAATTAGGAGAATTCTTCAGGGGTACACACAAGAAGTGAGAAATAAGATTTCCAAAGGTAAGGAAACATACATGGGGGAGAGCAGGGGCTAAGGTTGTGGCTCCTTTATGAAAGCCCACAATCACAAGATCAAAAGCCAAGAAATATAAATGCAAACATTGTGTAGTAGTACCCATACCCAGAGTGAAAGTAAACAAAAAAATATAGTCCCAAGTACAACCAAAATTTTTAAAGGCAGGTGATTAATATCAGAAACTATTTGAAAAACAATGTTTAGTATTATACTACTTCTGCAACAACAGAGATGTGCAGGATATGAACATCTTTGAGTAAATCACATAATTCACATGTATGACACAAAGGCATATACTTCAAAACAACTATATAATACAGATTTAGTAATGTTATAAGATTTCCAATTATTTATGCAAATAAAAGATAATTTAGACCACACTTTGGTCTATATCATAGGTATAAATTATGGAAGACATATGAATGTTAAAAACAATTCAAAATCTCCACAACACTCCTGCCAGGACATATGGAACTTATTAAAATGTTAAATCTATTTCTCACATGAGCTAAGATTATTCATTTCAACAGTAACCTACCACTAGGAACCCTTGCTTTTGTCTATTTACACCACGCTGGTCCCTTCCTTTGATACTCTGAAGATCTATGCTTCAGTTCTCACCAATTCAATTTGCCAATCCAATTCAATTTCCTTAGCTTCCAGAGGAGAGTGGTAACACGCTACAGGAACTCCTGCTCTCTCCAAATCAATGGGTGATATTCTTTATTACCAAAATATCACCATCTCTTCTCAATCTATACCTTTCCTTCTCAATCTTTCTAAAGTGTTACCATTAATGACTACCCTGCTTCCTTCTCAAAATTCTATCCTTACCCCAGCTTGTCTGAATGCCCTTTCTTAGCTCTACTCCCAACCTGTTTCTTGAATGGCACCTTCTCCCTTTTCACTGCATCTGTTCCCTCTTCCCACCTGTAACTGGAGATTACTCCTAGAATTCCTATCTCCACTTTCTCTTTCTGTCCATGTGCTTCTTGCTCTCTAAGTCTAGTCACCCACAGCACTTTACAACCCCTCAGGACCAGGACAAGGGTAAGATGAGTGAGGCAAGACTTAAGGGGGCACCAAAAAATTCAGTTATTACGATAAATAATAACTTAATGCAGTATCTTTAACAACTTAATGCAAAAACATCCACGATGAACAAAACATTAAAATTTTAAGTAAAAACAGGATTAGCATTTGGTTAACAATTCCAGTTCTTTCAAATATCTAATTCTATCTAGAAGTCCTGTAAACATCTGAAAATGAACAAACCTAAAACCTGGCAGCTTATCTTTTAAAGCTAGTTCTCAAATACGTATATCAAGTTTGTTTGTTTCTTTGTTTTAATGGAACAGTACCATAAATGTAAAACTTACACGCACTTAGGACACGGCCTGAAGGGAATAGGCAATGTAAGAATAGAGAATGTATAAGGATGATAGGACAACAGGTGATTTAAAATTGTCACTGTAGTTAAACTATTTATATAATTAAAAGATTAAAAAAAAAAAAAAGCCATAGCCCTTTTTGTTGGTCTATTTCTAATAAAGGCATCACTACCTACGCAGTTACCCAGGCATCTTCTCTACTCTCTAGTATTTTCACTATCACCTCCAATGCCCTACTAATATGCTAAACCCATTATCTCTCCTACAGCAATATTTCCTATATCCATTTCCATTTGTTCCTTTTCCCCAATTATTTCAAGCAATTCTCTTCTTTAAAATATTATAATCAATGGGTTTTCCTGCCCCTTCTAACATGTATTACTAGATTGGCAACTAGACTAATTGTTGGATTCATCTTCAACTCTGACATATTCCAATTTTATTATCTCTGAAGGCCCCCCAAATGCTTAATGTATTAAGAACATACTGCTCAGATCAGCATTAAGTTGTGCCTAGGGACGCCTGGGTGGCTCAGTCAGTTAAGCATCTGCCTTCAGCTCAGGTCATGATCCTGATGTCCTGGGATCAAGTCCTGCGTCCGGCTCCTTGCCCGCCTGCTGCTCCCACCGCCTGCTGCTCACCCTGGTACTGTGCTTGCCCTCTCGCTCTGACAAATAAATAAAATCTTAAAAAAAAAAAAGATTGCAGCCAATGTTACTACACATGGTAGGGAGAAATAATGTTTATGAAACAAATGACTATTTCTCTGTAGTATGCTACTCCCAGCAAATTAGAATTGCCTTATGCCCCCCCCAAACATATGATGTAAGTCCGACGTCCATCCTTTGTGACCTTCCCAGCCCCACGCCTACTAAAACTCTACATAAGCCAGCTAAAATATCACTTACCCTCAAGAAGCCCTTTCCAACTCCCCAGCCAGATATGCCCCATTCCTCCTTGGACTCACCCTCACCAAATACACACTTTGTTCAAACTCCATAATAGAAAATATTCTACTTTTTATTCTAATTATAGCTTAATCCCCCTACTGAATTGCAGTCTTACTTCATCTCTTTTCCCCTAAGGCACCTTCCACATAGCAGGAGTTCAATGTTTGTTTAAAAAACTGAATTATCAGTGCACAAAGTGCCACCAACAACAAAACCTAACTGGACAGGTCTCTGAATGGAATTTTTAAGAAGTTTCCAGGAACCTCTCACAATAAAAGCAGGCACTTCCTTAATGCACACAGGCAGAAATTCTGTTAAAAGGGAAGAATACAGAGGCACAGTTACAAAGTATCTTTTATAAGGATGCTCATAAAATTATTTTAAACACAACCTTTGTCTTGGCTGATTTGGATGGAGAAATTAAATATATAGGTATTGCTTCTGAGAAGTGCTAAATACAGACAAAGCACAGTATCAGCAAAATGATTCCTGATACCTCATAGCTTGCCTCCTCCAGAAATCCTGATTATATACCACAACCATCTCACTTTCCTATAAGCAATACTATCAACTTAAAATTTACTTCAGGATTCAATGTGTACCCACACATATTTCACATGATACACAAGAAATGCAACAAGATGTAAGACTGCCTTTGACTAAGACAGGCAATTCCTCTGGTAATAGCATAGTATGATATTATGCAAGTATTTATACTTATAGAGTTCTTTTTCTCATATCATAATTCATCTTTTTTGCCTTCATAGGCTCTCAATGGAAGCCAAAATGTTGTGAAATAAGTCAAGCAGAGAAAGTCACTTATCATATGGTTTCACTTATTTGTGGAACATAGGATATAGCATGGAGGACATTGGGAAAAGGAAGAGAAAAATGAAGGGGGGGAATTGGAGGGGGAGAGAAACCATGAGAGACCATGGACTCTGATAATCAAACTGAGGGTTTTAGAGGAGAAGGAGGTGGGAGATTGGGTTGGTCCCGTGATGGGTATTAAGAGGGTATGTATTGCATGGAGCGCTGGGTGTTACACGCAAACAATGAATCATGGAACACTACATCAAAAACTACTGATGTACTGTATGGTGACTAACAACATAATTTAAAAAAGAAAAGAAAAGAAAGCAAAAATGTAATAAAAGAAACTATCACAAAAGTCATTTTATGTAAAAGGAAGATGGGACCATAATCACTCAGAAATAACTTACCTAAGGTATTACCTAAGGGAAAAACAACTGCAAATACATTTTTGAGAAAAATCACACCCATCTTTTTACAGATGAGGAAATAGACCTAAAAAGGTTAAGCAATTGTCCTTGTTGGTTAAGAGTCTTTAAAACGATGGCCTGAAATCCAGGTCTCTCGGATTCTACTTACTCAGTTCAGTAACTATTTTTAACACTGATAAACACACAATGTTAAACCCACTTTACTAAAGACCCATTACATTCTGAATTCCTCTCCCCCAAAGTTGAACTCTATTAAAATATATACAATTAGCGTTTTCACAAATAAGTCACATCTTTTGAAAAAAACTAGGACTAGAGCTCCTTTTTAAAAGGTTTTTAAGAAGGCTTGCCAGGGCTAACAGTTATTTAAAGAATTTTGTATTATGTTTTGTTGCTCTACAAGTATATCTCATGTACTCTCAACTTCCTAAGTGTAAACTACCTGTAAATAGACAGAAAAGATATATGGAAGAACTATTTTTAAAAATACACAGATTCACATGTACACATACCCATGAACATTTATAATTTCAATAAGAAATAAAATATTATGCTAAGAAAACTGGACCTCAGAAAGGCTACACTGTTTTTGGTATTTCTTGATAAACATTAGCTGTGCACTTTGGGGGCCAAATGTAAACTTTTTAGTCTTAAGAAATATCTATTTTAAATTCTAGTATTCAAATCTACTTACAATGCTCAAAGTATAGACAACAAGGTAAAGTAATGTCCCCTAACCATCCACCCTGAACTGAATGCCCCCAACCTCACATCATAACACTTCCAGTTTTTACTATTTCTTAGTCTTTGTTCCCATGCATGTGTAATCCTGGTTTATAGGATCATACAATTTTTTTTTCACTTGTGTAACATGTATTCTTCCTTGGTGCTAATCTCGTGATTATTGTAACAATTGCATTATTTAACAAAAAAGTCTTTGCTGATTTTATTCAGCTCTCAAAATACAAAAATCAATACTTTCAAAACTGAGATCGTTACCATTATAGCTACGGCATATTCTCCCAGCATTTAGGTTTTCATCATATTCAAGGAAAAGAAAAATGCCACTATAACTGGTGAACATAGAAATTAAGTGGAAAAAAAAATTATATGAGGTCAGACAGATGTAGGCAAAAGGGTCATACAAAAGGATCTGTGGGCCTTAGTAATGAGCTGAGAAAACATTCCAGGTACAAAAGGAAACTGCTGGAAGGTTTTATTCAGGTTTCGAATGATGTTAACAAAAAAGATCACCTTGCTGGTGAGTGAAGAATGGATTATATAGGGGCCTGAATATCAATGACGATCTAACAGGTGGCTACAGCAATAATCCAGGTGAAAAATAATAACTCAAAGTGGGTGGCTGTAATGGACAACCAAAAGTAGTGTCCAATTTGAAACATATTCTAGAAGTAAGGCCAAGGAGGCCTGTTGATGAATTACAGGTGGAATATAATGTAAGAGATTCACAGAAGACATCTAAGTTTTTAGTTGAGCAATTAGTTGGAAGGTGCTAGTATCTTTTAAGATAAGAAAAACTGTGAGAGAGACAGGTCTGGGGTAGGGGGTGAATTCAAGAGTACTGTTTTGGAAATGTTATATATCTTGAGATGTCAAATAAAAGTGAAACTGTTAGGCAGTGAGTTGGATATAGGAGCTAGAATTATGGGAGAGATCAAGACTGGAGATACAAATCTGGGTATGAGCATTTAAAGGCTATCTAAAGTGATAAGAATGGAGAAATCATCTGGTATAGGGGTCAACAAACTACTGCTATTGGGAACACAGCCTCCACCACTCACTTATGACTGAGTTTTGGACTCACTTGCAGAACTGAGTAGTTGTAACAGAGACCTCTAACCCACTAAGCCTAAAATATTTACTAGCTGACCCTTCAAGAAAAAGCTGGTTGACCTAGAAGATGGCATGAATGAGAGAAAGACAAGGCATATATACATATAAGCAGCACAAAACTCTAGGACACCCCAACATTCAGAAGTGGAACAAATGAAGAGAAGCCAGAAGGCTCAGAAGGAACAGAGCAAGACAGGAAGAAATCTAAGCATATATGATAGCATCAAAGCCAAGACAGAAATATTTCAAAGAGAGTAGAATTAAGTATGCTCTACATGCTCTTAACTACCTATTAGAGTATATACTGTATTCAGGACCCTTCCTGTAGCTTTCCTGAAATATCTACTATATTAATTAAAATGACATTTTAGAATTATAGAGTTCAATGTTTAGTCTACGCTTTCACTCAAGCATGCATACATTAACTGGGTAATACAACCATGACATACGTACTTTTTTTCAAATTAAGGTAACCAAAAAGGAGGTTGTTTTTTTTTTTTTAAGATTTTATTTATTTATTTGACAGACAGAGATCACAAGTAGGCAGATAAGCAGGCAGAGAGAGAAGAGGAAGCAGGCTCTCCACAGGGCAGAGAGCCCGATGTGGGGCTCAATCCCAGATCCCTGGGATCATGACCTGAGCTGAAGGCAGAGGCTTTAACCCACTGAGCCATCCAGGCGCCCCTAAGAAGGAATTTCATTAGACAAGTATTCACTCAGCAAATCTTATCTGTATTCCTTAAACACTGCTTCTTTTTTAAAATTTATATGAAATGAATAATCAATTCCATAAAATGAGACTTTTAAAGCACCTATTTAATGTATCTTCTTTTAAATCTGAAATTAGAAATTTTTATCATGGTTATCCCCTCCCTTCTATAGAAACAGATTTCAAGAAACATCTACAGCAGGTATTTACAAGGCAGGGTCCTGGGATCAAGTCCCACATGGGGCTCCCTGCTTGGCTCCCTCTGCTTGTGCTCTGTCAAATAAATAAATAAAATCTTAAAAAAAAAAAAAAAAAAAGACAAGGGAAGGGAAGAGAGAAAAGTGGGATAAACACTAAAATAATCTCTCCTAATTATAAAGCATAACCGGCTATGGAATTAATAAGTGTCCGTCCTTCAAAGTGGCCTTTTATCCTTTTAAACTAGACACGTAAGTGACCTAGTGGTTACCCTCATTTAATTTCTCTAACAACCCAATTACCCTATCAGAAGCAATCTTCAGAGAAAAAAACATATACTTATGCAGCAATTATTTAAAATTTTTAAAAACTACCATTAAAATTTTACATGACTAAAGTAGTCATAACAAAATAAATCTTATATGCCATTAAACAATTTTACTTTAAGGGAGAGCCCCAGGATACTTCATTGGAATGAGCACACTGTAGCAAGGGAAGAGACCTGTGACTGGGGCACAGCAAATGTGACAAGTGCTGTGCTTCCCAACCCAGCTCTTCAGCAGGAGAGACGTGCGTGATTAACAAACCGCACGGGATTTCTCGGCCTCTGGGTGCACATCTTAAAAATGAGAAGAATGTCTTCACATACTCTGCTTACCTGACAAAGACATAATTCAACACAGAGCAGAAGTCCCATAAAATTAAATTTGGTTGATTAAGAAAGTATGTCCTATAATTTATAGGATTAACCTCTGTATTAGTGGTATGAAGAAAATTCTATTTGCCTTCAAATACGTTACAAATTATTTCTATTACCTGTAGATAAGTACCACTTTAATCAAGGCTTTAAGATGACCCAACATAATTAGGAATAATACTAAAAGTGACTATATTATAGTCCTATTCTCTTACCAGTGGAGGTCAGTATAGCGAAACAATTAAGTACAAAACCCGTACAAGAAAATCTAGTTCACATTCTAGAGCTGCTCCTTACTAGATACAATACTAAAAGTGACTATATTATAGTCCTATTCTCTTACCAGTGGAGGTCAGTATAGCGAAACAATTAAGTACAAAACCCGTACAAGAAAATCTAGTTCACATTCTAGAGCTGCTCCTTACTAGATACGGGTGCTTGGCTTTCTAAGTGTCAGTTTCTTTATGTGTAAAACTGCTAAGGATTTACTGCTAACTTCTTTGCATAGTATCTAGTACATAGTAAGAATTCAACAGAGACTAATTATTCCTATTACCTAAAGGTTTATTTTTTTAAAATTTTATTTATTTATTTATTTGACAGAGATCACAAGTAGGTAGAAAGGCAGGCAGTGAGAGGAGAGGAAGCAGGCTCAATGCAGGGCTCAATCCCAGGGCCCTGAGACTCTGACCTGAGCCAAAGGCAGAGGCTATAACCCACTGAGCCACCCAGGCACCCCAAAGTTTATTTTCATACACGGGCAGTACTGTGGCTAAACAGAAGGGTACTCAAGAGAATGAGGTCATTTCAAAAGTTAACAAAAGCAGAGTAAGGCTTTTCAAAGTCAGCAAAATTGGGGATTGAATAACCAAGACCTTAACTAAAAGTTACAGAGTGGACGTTATAAGGATTGATGGTAACCTTTTGCTGGGTACCTAACTTTGTGGCACAGAGAGGACATTCCAGAATGCTAAGGTACATGTGAAATTCTGTACAGGACAAAAAGTACACAAAGGTGAAGACTGGGAACAGATGCTCCCATACATGAGTTTCCCCATGAAGGAAGACAAGCACCCCAGTTTGTATTGCTCATTATAACATGATATAATCACAATACAACTGGATTTTCACCACTTCTTCCAACTCTGTATTTCAATATGAGGAGAACAAGAAGTACTTAGTAAAACCATACCACCCAACAGCATCTGTGTCACTGTGCCAAATACAACTCGGACAAACTATGTTCATTTCCCTCCATTATTTTAGGGGTCCTGGGTATTCATGCTGGGAAACAAATTACATGAACAACACCAAACTACACATTGTAGGAGAAGCAAAAATGAAAAGGATAGATAAATCTGTGGAGCTTACAATCTAGTAAGATGATTCAGGCCCACAGACATGACTACTACTTTAGAAAAGAAATACCTTTAGAGATGTACAAAGTTCTGAAGATATCCAAGGATAAAGCAAGATAAAAGAATGGAAGAGTCAAGACAGGCTACGTGAGAGGTCATAGTGAGTAAGGATGGACTTACAAGGATAAATGAGAGCTTCTGACTAGTAGACAGCCAATAGACAGTGAGAGGGAACATCAAGTAACCTAAACATGGATGCAGCAAAAGGTATGTAAGATAGTGAGAAGTAGGTTGGGGAGGCTGGGAGTACACTGGGCAGGCATTTTTAATGCCAGTGTGAGAAATCTGTACCCAAAAACAATTTCAGAAGATACCTAGTCCAGATTTACAACTTTACAACTATGGAAGTTAACACCAGAAAGAGCAACACAAAAGAAATCTGTTCTCCTGTTGCTGAATCTTCACAGAGAAGACAATTCTGGAACACTCCAATTTATGCTAATAGTTTAGGGGCTAATTTATGCTAGTATTTTAGGGGCTAATATTAAGCCCCCACCCAGATTGCCTCCCTCATGAAAAGGAACATGAAGAATGAATAATCTGAAGTAAGGTTAAGTTGCAGAGTATCCCTCAATTTGTGCTAGCCTCAAACTTCAGTGCACAGAGGCGATGTATAGACAGTCTGATAAAAACAAAGATGCTCAGGTCCCACTCCCCTAATTCAGTCTGATCTGTTCAATCTCTATTTTTTAAGATTTTATTTATTTATTTGACAGAAACAGCACAAGTATAGAGGGAAGGGCAGGCAGAGGGAGAGAAAGAAGCAGACTTCCCCACCGAACAGGGAGCCTGATGTGGGGCTCCATTCCAGCATGACCTGAGCTGAAGGCAGCCACTTAAACAAATGAGTCGCCCAGGGGTCCCTGAATCTCTGTTTCTTATAAGCATCCCCAATGACTCATTCTCAGATGGTCCCTTGGCCACATTTTGAAAAATACTGCCCTACAGCAAGGTCTCCACATGGCACCAATAGAGCTGGGCAGTAATACAGGTCCCATCACTGAAGATAACAATACATACCCAGGTTACGTGGAGTTAAGCATACTTCAAGTGAGACCCAGGCAAGCATAGCACCCAAAAGCCCCTAAACTCCAGTTTTTTTGCCACTCCAATTATGGTCATTTCTTTAGTTATAATCATGGAGACAAATCTCTTTACTCAGGTCCTGTTCCTGGAGCTCCCTGCTCAATGGGGAGTCTGCCTTTCCTTCTCCCTCTGCTCCTCCCCCTGCCAATGCTCTCTGGCTCATTCTCTCTCTCATACAAATAAAATCTAAAAACCAAACCTCCTGTTTTTTTTTTTGTCAATACCTGGTTAGCTTGACTTCTTCCTTTTCATTAACAATCATTTTTCTTTTAGCAAATGTAACACAAGATATTTCTGAACCACATCAGCAATTCGTTAACAGGAACTGCTGGAACAAGGAAGTGTGGCAATATTACAATCTTTGTAGGTACAATAACCAAGTTAAGCTGTTAGCTATACATCTGCCTTCCCTTCTGGAATATAAAGGTACTTGCTTGAAAAGAATCAACTGTACGTATGGGATTCACTTATAAGTTAATTCACCACATTGTTTAATGGCTTCAACTAATTTCCATTTCTGCTTCACTTCTTTCCCCAGGCAGTATTTGTGTTGCCCTGGTTTAAGCAACGATGGTGTCCCTTCCTAACAGTCTTGTGATTTCTATTGGTCTGCTGACTACTTTGGGAAGTTCCATAAAATGTCAGTCCCCATTAAACTTTATCCTACAGGTTAAATCATTTGATGATGACAGGCTGAGTCACTCTATTCCTTGCTGACTGCAAGGAAGATGCCAGGTTAAAGATTAATACCCTCTAAGAGTTACGTCTGACCTCACCCTATCTTTCTGACAAAACCCCACAAATGACACCCACCTATCTGAGAAAGATTCTAAGGAAAAAAATCAAACTGTAGCTTCCGTGGCGCATACAAGTAATCTACAGTACTGAACAGAGAATAAAATATTAGTTTCCTTTCCTTCATACCAGCACATCTAAATCATTGTTACGACACCTGTGTCTCTAAAAAAATATTCCACTGCTTTCAAGATCTAACTGAACTCAGGCCTGACATTTAGAGCCTTCATCAACCTTATCTCCAACTCATAATGTCCCACTGAAAGCCCATTTCCTCTGCCTGAACATCTCAAGTTCCTCCATTCGAAATTTCTCTCCCCCAATCTCACAGTGTTTACTAACTCTCAACACTTCTTGTTATTAACTCGGTCACTTAGGTATTTGTCTACTCCCCATAAGCCTGACAGTCCACGGAGTCAAATGCAAAATCACAAGGAATGTGCTCAGCACAGTGCTGAAGGTTTGTCGCTACCCAGTAAGTGTTAAATTCTCGGACTTACCAAAATCCCCCACGGTGAAATGCATTCCCTTCATCAGAACTTAACGAAGGGAACTATTCTCTCAAGGACGGTGTTAACCACTAAGGATCAACCACTAAGTTAAACACTTAGTTAACCACTAAGGATCTGCACATCACCCCAGAACTCTGAAGACTAAGTGGTTAGTTTCATTTTTGCCTATCCAGCCTCAGACTTCTCGCAGGCCCAGTTCAACTGCTACCTGGCCCCAACCCCTCACCTTACGCCTCTTACCCTTCACAGCCTGACACTGACTTAGGAGCGGTTCCTGGAATCTGAAGAAACACTGCGGTGCAACAAAAGGGCAAGTACGTGGAGAAGCACAGATGCTGGCGATCCTGAGGTCTCCTCTTTGGTGAAACAAGGGGATACAGATACCATCTACCTTACCGGGGCATTGTAAAGAACAAGAAATGTTTTTAGACGCATAGAAAACGACTGAATCGAATAGAGGGACTTAGGAGGTGTTAGTAAATCCTCTCTCCCTTCCTCGAAAGCGCTGGCACCCTAATATGCACTCAAGGACCTCGGGACTTGGCAAGTGGAGGAGCCTGGAACGCCGCGGTGAGCGGCACGCCCCGGATACATCTGCCGGACGTGCGGTCCCGGCGGTCGAAGATGCCCCGGTCCCCCTACCCGCGCCGGACCTCACCTTGGTGGTCGTAGACGCTAATGTAGGAGATGCCCACAGCCATACACCACACCACGAGACTCGCGATGTCCGAGAAGCTGGGCTCCTGCTCCTCTTCGGTGACCACCAAGCCCATATGCACTGGCAGCTTCTCCAGAGAACGGCCGTCCGCGCGCCAGCGGAGCCGGAGGTGGGAGGCGGTCAGGCCCGGCCTCCCGCGCGGGTGCGGGTGGTGACGGCGGTTCCTGCCGGCAGCCGGGGGCTTGCGGAGCGTGAAGCCGAGCGGCGCTAGGACCGCGGCGGAGGCGGCGCGACAGCAGCGCCGCCAGATCCAGTTCCAGGTGCCGAACCGAACGCGGAGCCAGGAGGTGAGCGTGCGGTGCAGACAGAGCAGAGCGTGCAGCACCCGCCACACCAACTCGTACAGCCCCGTCATACTCTCGTGGCGCCCTCACCTCCCTCCCTCCTACACCCGCGGCGCGACGGCTTTTATCCAGCCCTGCGGCCGGCGCGGGCCATCGCTCCACGTTCCCCCGCCCCCCACGCCCGAACCCCTTTCTGCTGCCAACACCTCACCTCGCCCCCGCCGCCATCTTCCTCCTGCCTCGGCAGCCCCGCCCCCGCTAGTACATGGACAGTGCTGATTGGCTGGTGCGAAACTGTGACGCGGCCTCTGGGTCCGAGGATGTGGCCTAACCCCGCGCGGCAAGGAAGGGCGAGCACCTGCGAACTAAGTGGCTCCGGACCAAAGCACACCCCCTAGTGTGTGGAGGGCGAGCTGCAGATGCCGCCAACCCTTGCTGGCAGGATCCCAGAAAGGTACACATCTTAGAGGTTGGATCCGGTGGTTTCAGGGATTCAGCGTGTCTGGGGGAATTAGGAGTCTTATACTGCCTACTTTCATGGCCCGGCCAGAAACGGTTTCTAAGGAGTAGAAGTGACCCAGGGATTAGAAATTACAAACGCCAGAAACAATCTAGGAATAGAAGGAAGCCCGCTGTCATCACTGCTACATTTCTCTGACTTACTCTAGCCCTAGTGTTTGCCACTTCAGACAAGATTAAAGCCATCAATTTCATCTCCCCATGGCCAGCTCCCAGGTCTGCAGGCACATGTGGGCTACAACTTTTGTACTTCCTTGAGTTGCAAACTTAAGCAAAGGGGTTCTGGCCCCATCTCTATCTGATAGTACCCACCACGGCCCCCAACATGCAGATCCTGGTTCCTCTCCTCAAGTGTTTGGTTTTTTCCTCCAAGAGTAACCAGAGGTAGGTTAACAGGTCTCCTGGCTTAAAAATGACCAGCCTCCCCGGGTGCTTGGGTGGCTCAGTTGGTTAAACTCTTGATTTCAGCTCAGGTCATGATCTCAGGGTCATGGAAACAAGCTCTGCATGGAGCCCCACGTTGAGCCCCATACTCTCTCTCAAATAAATAAATAAATGTTCATCCTCTACAAGGGAGTAGGGAGGGGGCTCCCACTCTTCTTTGGCATCTTTCAGTGAGGTGGGGATGGAAGTGTCTGGTGGTGGTTCTCAAATTCTGGCTACTTCTCTGTGCTTAGAAGGAGGTAGTTTTCCTGTACCCCAATGTTTCTAACAGCGATGTCCACAATAGCCAAACTATGGAAAGAGCCCAGATGTGTACCGACAGACGAATGGATAAGGCAGATGTGGTATATACATACCACGGAATATTATTCAGCCCAGAAAAATGAAATAACAGTAGGAACATTTACTGTAGGAAACAAACTGAGGTTGGTGGGGGTTGGGGTAACTGGGTGATGGACATTAAGGAGAGTATGTGATGTAATGAGTACTAGGTGTAATATGCAACTGATGAATCCCTGAACTCTATCTCTGAAACTAATAATATACTCTATGTTAATTAATTGAATTTAAATAAAATAAAAATTTTTAAAAAGGAGTTAGGTTTGATGCCTTTTGTTTTCTGCCACAATTCTGGGATAACAGGAAAACATAATATCCTGTTAAGTATTGAATATCCATTCAATCCAAAGGTTATGCACTTCTCTCTTTTCTAAAGAATTTCTTATTTTGTCATTTTCCAAAAAAGTAGTAAATGTGAAACTTCTAGGAATGTTAGGGGTTTATATAAATATAATACACATTTTGGACTTCTTAAGCATAATTCCCAACCCCTAAGTCCTACCAGGGACAGAAAAATGCTGGAAGAATTTCACAGCCTCAGAAAGATAGTAAGTCCCCAACATTATGGGGACATACATACTGCGTGATTCCAAGTGTATGACATTCTTGATATGTCATTTATCAACATTCCTTGTATATCAGTCTGGTTCTAATGCCTCCTCTCTCTGTCTTCAAACTGGTTTTGTTTCGTTCTGTTCATTGTTTTTGCCTTTTAGAATGCACTGTAATTTTTATATGAGGATAGGACATGATATACTGGGGAAAAGCAACTTCTGTGAACGGTCCTTTAGTAATGTGGTGAATGAGTTGCAGAGGACGGGAAGCAGGAAGAGTTCTGTAATTTTATGATCAGGACTCAAACTCTTAGTGAGGCTGTGTCTGTCATCTGTGAACCCACCAATGTTTTCAGTTCCCTAACTCACTCCCTCTTCTGTGGGCCAGGATGGCTAGACAGGGCTGGAGTTGGGTATTTCCCTTCCCCTAGACCAGATACAAATCCCAATAATTTAGACTGTGGTGAAATAGTTTCTCTTCGGAGCACACCTTGTTAAGAAGAACAAAATGCATATTTCAAAAGTTCCTATCTGCCATCTGTTGCCAGAAGCACAAGGTGATTTTTGCCTCTACTATTTACTTGAGAACCTTGTCCCTTCCTTGTTGACTTGTTGAAACTTGACTTCCTGAAGGTAAAAGGTACATAAGTGTGGGAGACCTCCCGTCCCTGCCCTTCTCAACCCCACTCTCCAGAGTTTCTAATTCTCAGACTTGTCCATTTTGAGCCCCCAGCACTTTATTAATTACAGTGTGGGCTTTTCTGCCATAACACTGGCTCCTGCTGAGGTGTCTGCTCCAGACTTTTGGCTCCAGTGAACTGCGATTCTCTCGTTCACCCGTCTCTCTAATGTGGGGAGCAGCAGTCTGCCTTGTGACCTCACTCCTCTTACAGATCAAAAAACGTTGATTTTTTAGTTTGTTCAGGTTTTTTATTTGCTGTTACAACAGACTGACAACTTCCAAGCTCCTTACATGATGGGTCATAAACCAAACACCCGCTACCAGGTTTTAAAACATTTTATTAGAACACAACCATACCCCCCCCCCTTTTTTTATGACTTGTCTATGGCAGAGTTGAGTAGTTACAACAGAGATTTAAGTCCCATGACGTCTCATATATGTACTCTTAGGTCATTTAAATTAGAAATTAGCCGATTTGGCTTAGATTACAAAATTACTTAAAGAAAAGGAACCTCATTCTGATTGGTCTCTAGAGGCTATAAAATACATAAGTCTAATCTTCCTTGAATTCCCAGAAAACAAAACAAAACAAACAAAACAAAACAACACTATGTACTAGGTTCTTAAAGGGAAAAAAATCCCTCTCTCACAGAAACTGCTAGGTCCAAAATCCAAAAAAAGTACCCAAAATGTTTAGGTAAATCATACTTGTCTGATAGTACGGGTTTTTAAAAAGTCTGTAAGATTATTCCCTAGACTTGTCTTCTCATAAAGAGGCTGGTTAACATGAACTTGCTGAATTCTTGCTCTGTGTTATTGATCAGATACATTTACTCCTACGTAATGTTTAAAATTAAGAAAAATGCAAAATTATATGTTCAACAATTTAGCACTATATAAATTCTGATGAACTTTGTATGTCAACACTAACTATGATCTGTAGTATGTCATTTTAAACAGAATTTCCAAGATCCTTTGTTAACTTTTACAGTTGGAAATAATATTAGATCAGGTTACTTGATTAATTGTTATGAGTTACACAGAAAACTTCTAAGTAACATAGAATACTGAAACATATGTCACATATGTCACCAGGTTATAGAACTATCCACAGAGTAGATACATATCTTATGTGTATGCTATATATATGCACATATACACATATTATATAAACACACATATATACACTAAAATGTATCTTAGTGTATATACATATATATGTATATATATATATATAGTGCCTTTGGCTCAAGTCATGATCTCAGGATCAAACTCCCACCTGCTTGGCAGGGAGTCTGCTTCTCCCTCGGCCCCTCATCCCCCTTGTGCTCTCGCTCTCCAGAGCAACCTGAGCTGAAATCTCGCTCTCCCTCTCAAATAAATAAACAAATAAATAAAATCTTTTAAAAAAGAAGATGAGCTGATTTGACTATCTAAAGGTTAAATTTTTTATAAGACAAAAAACGTCATAAAGCAAGTCAAAACAAAAGCAATGATCCTGGAGAAAATGTTAATAATATAACCGGCAAAACAGAGGTAATATCCCTTACTAAATGAAGAAATCCTACAAATTGCTTTTTTGAAAAGACAAAGACCTGAATTTTTTTTTAAATGGGTAAAGTGGATGAATAGGTCATTAACAGAAGAGGAAGCGCAAAGGCTAACAAACATATAAAAACGTGCTCGACCTCCCAAGTAGTCCGTAGAGTGAAGACCAAAACAACGAGATACTGTTTTTTCACTCACCAGACTGGCAAAAAGTAAAGACCAAGGGTAAATTCTGATGACCATGTAGAAACGGGTCTCTATAAACATTGCTGCTGACTTGATACCTTTGGAGGAGGTAATCTTTGTAAAATGATCTGGTGGAATAGATTATAATTAACAATACACATAGCCTGTAACACAGGGATCCATTTTGAAATTTCGTTACATTTCCAAGTGAACAATTATCATGAGCTACTTTTCATATAATACATGGACATTTATTGTCTATCAGTCAGTGTTGTTTTCAGTGACATTTGTGAAATCTTTTTTAGAAAGGGGGCTTGGTAAATTAATACTAAAACAGAAATGAGTACTGTAAATCTCAATAAGAATGACCCAACACAGGATAGCAGTTTGCGGGTGGTTTGTGTTGTGGAAAGAGAGTAAGTGGGAAGGAATAACTATATCCTAGGTATCCTTCCAAAACCAAGATAAATTAGAATAAGAACACTCTAGGGGCAGCTGTCAGTGACTGTTTTAAAAGTTGAATAGTGGCTATTAAATAAAATCCTCTGCATTGGATTCTTAAAAACAGTGTTTTATGAAAGCCTATAGGAATGTGAGAACAATATTCTACCTTAGAAAAAGATAGGGAAATCCATCATACTAGCTTTTCCCTGTCAAAAACAGATACCATAAAGAATAAAGGCAATCTTAGAATTCAGAGACAATCTTAGTAATGTTACTAAATCACACTGTTAAGATAATCCATTATTATTACCAGAATGATACCAGTTCCACAAAGTTCATTCTTTAAAAACGGTACTTTGGGACACTTTTACCACTCCCTGAAGTTTCAGACTGATAAGCTGGTAAGAATCAAATTTTTAACATTCACTACACCATTATACGATGGAAAACCATTGAATTTCTGGTTGACTTGTAAAGATGGTAGTTTCTCATTTATGAGGACATTTGTTTAAGCACTCTGGGCTAAGAGCAAAATATCTAATTGACTAAATAATGGTGATAGAACTGAGCAGTGACCTCTGGTACAGTAGGGCTTTAAAAGAATAATGATATTAAGGCCTGGTGAAACCCATACAGCCTGTATTTAAAAGGCATGAAAGCATTAAGTATCAACTGACCTCCCCCTCCTCCAACATGGCTGTTTTATAATGAGGAGACCAGCATTTTTGGTTACAGCCTCAATACCAGCACATTATTTGATGAGGGGACATAATGATCAACTGGAGAAAAAGGATTTCTTCTAATTTTTTTTTAAAGACTTTTTTAGAGAAAGGAGTGTTCTTGAGCATTAGCCTTAGAGACAATTTTTCCATCTAAAACCAGGGTGTCCTTGAACCACATGAAGTCAGGGAGGAGACTCAGAGATGCAACAAAGCAGGGAATTTGAGACTTGTGAGCCCCTTTGCAAAGGCATTAGCAGAAAGCCTACACATCTCAAGAAGGCAAGTCCAGAGTTCCTGCTATTGCATATATTGGATAACAGAAAGTGGGGCTCCTGGGTGGCTCAGTGGGTTAAGCCTCTCCCTTTGGCTCAGGGTCCTGGGATTGAGCCCTGCATTGGGCTCTTTGCTCAGCAGGGAGCCTGCTTCCCCTTCTGTCTCTCTGCCTGCCTCTCAGCCTACTTGTGATCCCTCTCTCTCTGTCAAATAAATAAATAAAATCTTTTTTTAAAAAAAGGGATAACAGAAAGTTATAAAGTCTGTGAGGGAAAAACTCTATTTAAAGTTTATATACATTCTGAGCATTTCCAAGTAGAAACTAAGAATTCTCCTGAATGAGACTCTCCACCCTGATAAAAGTAGTACTTTTATGTTTGACCCTGTGTATGCCAGAAAGGAGCATCTGTGCCTTCTATTCAGATCATTCGTTTCAGTTACTCATTCATTTTGGCTATTCTCACTCCCTTTCCCAAGGCAGAGTGGAAGATTAGTCTTTCATCTAAGAAAAATCAAGCCCTTACAGTGGGCAGTTTAAAGACTTCAACCAGGATTTGTATCACCAAGGGAGCAGCCACTGGGAGGGTTTGACCAGGCAGTGGTTCGGTTCTGACTTTTGGCAGGTCTAAGCAGACATACTTGGAAACCAGAGAAGGAAAGCAGTGAGAGAATAAAAACACTTTCAGAAGAGACACAAGCTATCCACTGTGTAATCCCAGGAAGCGTCATTTACATATGCCACTGCATGATTGGCATCTGGGGTATAGAACAATGAATGTCTCCATTTGGAGAGGGAGGAAGATTTGCAAATTATGGGGGGGCAATTAAGAAAATGTTTTTCTTTCAGATGGGTTCAATTTGAAAGAATTGGCGCAAGGAGCTAGTATTACAGTCCCCACTTTACGAATAAGGGCATAGTGGCACTAAAAGGTAGCACAGGAAAACCTAGTCTCAGGAAGTTTATCTCCTCTTTTTCTTATCTACCACCAACGAATCCCCCTTTTCAGGCATTAAATGGACCCTTGTGCCCAAGATGACGGCCCCTTCCCCTACTCCGGTGACACTCAACCTACACCGCCCTTCTGGGATCACGAAGCACCATCTCAGTCTATAGTTCATCGTTCCTCTGAGTTTTACCTGCCCTGTAGCTCAATGTTGCCCTCTAGCGGCCTTCTCAGAGTAGTAGCTAAATACCTGATCTTTAAAAAACTCTAGGTAAGTGTAAATGTGTGATAGCGAGGCTTTAAAGTTTCCTAATCCTTTTCTACTTTGTCCTCCCCCGCCTTTACCTTTTTCTTATTTCTTTTTTTGTAAGTTTATCAATAAACTTAATCAAGAGCCCAAAACTGAGATAGCGTAAGTAGGTGGGTAGATACATACATGCGTTATATGTACATATACATACTGTTATGGACGGAATTGTGTCCCCCACATTTCTTATGTTAAGCCCTAACCCCCAGTGTGATTGTATTTGGAGATAAGACTTTTAGGGAAGCAATTAACATTAAATGAGGTCATAAGGGTGGGATCTTAATCCAATAGGACTGGTATCCTCATAAGAAGAAGAGACACAATGGGGCACCTGGGTGGCTCAGTGGGTTAAAGCCTCTGCCTTGGGCTCCAGTCATGATTCCAGGGTCCTGAGATTGAGCCCCACATTGGGCTGTCTGCTCAGCAGAGAGTCTGCTTCCTTCTCTCTCTGCCTGCCTCTCTGCCTACTTGTGATCTCTGTCTGTCAAATAAATAAATAAGATCTTTAAAAAGAAGAAGAAGAGACACCATAGATCTCACTTTTTCCCAGTGTGCACATGCCCACACGCACATGAGAAAAGACCTTGTGAGCAAGAAGGCAGTGGTCTACAAGCCAAGAAGAGGGGCCTCACCAGAAACCAACGCTGATGACATCTTAACCTTAGGCTTCCTAGCCTCTAGAACTGTGAGAAAATACCAGCTTGTGGTATTTTGTTATGGTCACCAAAAGCAGATGAATTCACGTATCTAATGGAACAGTCTAGTATTCTGGACATTGTTTGTGAGGAGAGTGTCCTAAGTGAATCTTAACATCAAATTCTGTAGTAGGAGTACTGGATGAAATAAAAAAAACAAAAAAACAAAAAATAGATGCATTCAAGTACTAGTTCTGCCATTTTCTATGTTTATGAACTTGACCTTGACTTCACCCCTCTGAGACTGCATTCTCACGTCTGTAAAAGACTAGATTCTTTCTCAAGGCCCTCATACCTTGGGAATTCTGACTATTAATACCCAGGCGGGCACCTGGGTGGCTCAGTGGGTTAAGCCGCTGCCTTCGGCTCAGGTCATGATCTCGTGTCCCGGGATCGAGTCCCGCATCGGGCTCTCTGCTTGGCAGGGAGCCTGCTTCCTCCTCTCTCTCTCTCTGCCTGCCTCTCTGCCTACTTGTGATCTCTGTCTGTCAAATAAATAAATAAAATCTTAAAAAAAAAAATACCCAGGCAATGGCAGTGGGCAAAAATTATTATATATCACAAATCATTGGTTTTTCTCAGAATGGTAGGTCTGACACATTACAAGAGTTGAAACCCATACAATAACATGAAAAGTGATCTATGAGTTCCTTTATTTCTGTATTTCTGGGCTTTATGTAGTTGGGATACCTGTCAGTGTGTCAAGGAATACTAACAGCCACAGTGAAAATCAAGCTCCTTTTCAAGGAATGTCCATTTCATAAAGATTTTGGGAGAAGAAAACGTGGACATAAAGCAATAATACAAATTCTGCATAAAATTTGAAAACATGACACTAGAGAAAGTTCAAGTTTCTGGTAGGCCTATTATTCATCCGTTCAATCTCTACTATGTACTTTCTCTGCCTTTAGGAGCATTTTGGTGGAAAACTCTCAAAAATAAATACAACAGGGCACCTGGGTGGCTCAGTGGGTTAAGCCTCTGCCTTCATCTCAGGTCATGATCCCCGGGTCCTGGGATGGAGCGCTCTGCTCAGTGGGAAGCCTGCTTCCCCAATTCTCTGCTTGCATCTCTGTCTACTTGTGATCTCTGTCTGTCAAATAAATAAATAAAATCTTTAAAAATAAGTAAATAAACAGATGACTCTTACCATTTAGAAAAGGGGCCAATTTAGATGGGGTTTTAGATTTATACCCTAATAGATCATATTTATAAGTTGAGGGATAGAAAAAAAATTTTCTACAGTCACACCTCTATCCCTAGGCAGGCAACTCTCAAAAGAATGCAGTTCATCAAAGGGAAGGGGGTGTCGGGATTGTGGTCCACGCAGGGAACCCCAAATGTAACTCAGACAGGAACATCCACCTTATATAAGGTGAAAGTTTACAATTCCTTTTTTTGGTTTTCCCTTGCTAAGTCTTGCTAAGACTGTCAGGCCAGACCTACTCTCCCAGCCAAGGGTGAATATGTGATCGGAGTTAGGCCAACTGGCCTCTCCTTCTGAAGATATGAATGTGGAGAAGACAACACTGATGATAGCGGGACCTCTTCATTCTACACAGAGAACCTGGAAGAAGCTGAGGGCTTCTCCATTATGTCCTTCTGCTTAGGGCCCTGGAGCAGTTCTTATCCCTATTCTCTCCAGATTCTTCAGCTTTTCCTTTGATTTTAGGAGCTAGACCCAATCTTTCCAACACTTTCTTTCCTGCTTAACCTGGAGTCTGTTTCTATTGCTTAGTCAAAAGCCTGTAGTGTAGGACTGCAAGCACCAGCTTCATACCCAGAAGTCATCACCTTACGTGATAAAATGAACTACTCTATTTGCAGGAAGTTAACCAGGTGGCAATTTTATGTGGCATCGTTATTTGTGTAGATTTCAGTATAGAACACAAATGACTTTTTAAGTGGAAGGAATCTCACATCTTTTTACTACTGTCCCTTTCCCTTTCCTCCCCCACCTCAACTTACCTTAACTCTCAGTTCATTTTTTTTTAAAAGATTTTATTTATTTATTTTACAGAGAGAGAGAGATCACAAGTAGGCAGGGAGGCAGGCAGAGAGAGAGAGGAGGAAGCAGGCTCCCCACTGAACAGAGAGCTCATGTGGGGCTCGATCCCAGGACCCTGGGACCACGACCTGAGCCGAAGGCAGAGGCTTTAACCCACTGAGCCACCCAGGCACCCCACTCTCAGTTCATTTTTAGAAAAAAACAAAACAGCAACTTACAAAAAGAGTCCTACATATCTAAATTTATTGACTATTTCTGCTTAAGAGATGGAACACTATAAAACTTTTCCTGGAATGCAGAGCATTTTTAAAGCAGTGAAACTACTTTGTGTGATAATACAGTGATCGATACCTGTCATCATACATTTGTCCAAATTCCCAGAATGCACACCACCAAGAGCGAACCCAGGTGCAAACTATGGACTTTAGGTGGTGACGATGTGTCCATGCGGGTTCTTCAATTGTAATAAATGTCCTGCTCTGAAGGGGAATGCAGAGATCAGGGAGGTCATGCATGTGTGGAAGTAGGAGACATATGGGAAATTTTTATATCTTGCTCTCAGTTTTGCTGTGAACCTAAAACTGCTCTAAAATGAAGTCTATTTTAAGAAAACCTTTTTCTAAACTGTAAACAAAGCTCATCCTTAATCTATTTCATAATCATCATCATCATCATCAATGTTGATTCTGATGTTGGAGTGCTCTTCTGGTTTTGGTTTCTTTTTGGTCTCTTTGTTTTTCTCCGTCAGATGTAAGTGATGCTCACACTGTCTCATGATCTTCTTGGAGGACATCCAGCTCTCCCCTTGTCGTTCAGCTGGTGCAGCACATTGTCCTCCCCTCACATCTGTGCCCTTGGCCTTCAGGATCTCCCTCGCTCTTACGAGACTGCAGGTGCAATTCCACGGATTTCCATCCAGATACAGGTGTCTGAGGCGAGGCAACCCCTCCAAGACTTTGAGGTCTAAGGCAGAAATCCTGTTGTTCCTAAGGTTTAGAACCTGAAGTTTCTTCAGATCCTTGAGCTCCCTCTCAGCAATATCCTGGATGGCATTGCCTTTTAGGTCCAGCCTGGCTAAGGTCCCCGGAAGCCTGCAAAAGCATGGAAATAGGAGGGGAGAGGAACTCAGAATAAGCAACACCAGCCTTTTCTGTACCGTTGTGTCCTGGTGGAAGCTAGAAAACAAGCTACGTTTTGAAAAATTAAGTCTTCTGTATAGGTCTTTAACCTTTCTCATAGGTCTTGTCTTCTAACCCTCAGAGTGTTCTTGTTCCTAGCCATAAGACTCTCTCATTTCTTGTCTTGTCAAACAGGATCAGGTAAATGGATAAGAAAGAACATTGCCAATTTTTATGTGGCAAAGGTCATGAGTCCATAATGTATAGGGGAAGTAAAAGTATGGAATAAAAACATGAAAAGGTGTGGTTCTTCATGAATATAAAAGACAACGAAAAAAATGATGCAATGTTTTATGTATGAAATTAGAACATGGTTTTGGTTTTAAATTTTAAAATGTATTGCTCCTGAAGGTGTTGGAGGTAAGAACTTAAACTCTGTTGGTGGAAGTGTAACTTGGTACCACCTTGGAAATAATTTAGTAACACATATCAAATTTAAATAACATCATGTCTTTCAACCTAGGAAATAGTAGAAGCAAACAAAGTTATTTACAAATATGTTTGTCACATTTTTAATTATATTTACACTAGAAAAAAGGATAAAGACTAATGCCCACTAATTTGGAAATTAAGAGATAATAGATTATTATGTGACAACAAAAATCATGTATTTAAAAATTTTTTTAAATCCTAATCCTAGGAGAAAGCTTTTCTAACTATGACTTGAAAATCCAGAAGCTATAAAAGATCAGTGAATCAAATGATCTTTTTTCACACACAAAAAATTGTGTATGGCAAAAGACATAAGAAAAGTCAAAAGATAAATGATAAACTGGGGGAAATATCTGCAACTTATAACCCAAAAAGCTAATCTCCCTAATATGTAAAGGATTCTTAAAAGATGAAAAGAAGGGGCACCTGGGTGGCTCAGTTGGTTGAGCGACTGCCTTCAGCTCAGGTCATGATCCCGGAGTCCCTGAATCAAGTCCTACATCAGGCTCCCAACTCCATGGAGAATCTGCTTCTCTCTCTGATCCTCCCCCTTCTCATGCTCTATCTCTCATTCTCTCTCTCAAATAAATAAATAAATAAATAAGATCTTTAAAAAAAAAAAAAAGGTGAGAAGAAAAGGTTTTAAAATGAGACTTAAAAATGGGCAAAAGGCATGAATGGAAGTCCACATAAACAGGAAAGCAAAGATTTTAAGTCTTCAAACATACTCAGAATAGAGAAATGAAAAAATAAAACCACACAGAGATGCCGTTTCTCACCTACCAGATTGGTTAAAAAAAAATTAAAAAAAAAATTCTTAGCAATACATTCTGTGGACAACGCTGTGAAGAGACAGACATTCTCATACATCACTTGGTCAGACACTAAAATGGCATAACTCCTATGGAGGAGAATTTAGCAAAGCCTAATGAAATAACTTGTGCATTTACCCTACCACCCAATCATTTCACTTCGAAGACTATACTCTGAAGATATGACTCAATAAATATAAAACTGCATATGGGCAATTATTATGGTATTATTTATAATAGCAAAAGACTAGAAACGACCCAGTACAAAGTTAAAAAACTACTATGCAGTCCTAAAAAAAAAAAAGGGACTCATCCCTAAGAATTATCATAAAATGATTTCCAGAAAGTATTGTTAGAGGGAAAAAAGTAGGAAGTGCAATAGGATGTATAGTCTATCAGTTTTTGTGTAAGAGGGAAATGAGAATATACGTACACATATTTGCTTATGTTGGGTTAAAAAAAAGAACGATAACCCAGAAGTGAATAAAAATGGTTACTTATAGGAAGTGTATGCATATGGTTTTAATTTTGAATCATGTTAATGTTTTACATGTTCACAAAATGAAAACGGTAAAACAGAATCAAGCCCTAAAATTGAACACAAACAGAAACAAGCATATCTAATTAATCAATCAAATGATGATGTTGGTATATAACCACATAAAAGAAAGAAAAAGTACTCAGACTGAATATCCTTCATGGATATATCTAAGCCTTAGACATTAAGGACGAAAGGATCTGCAAGGGAATTTCTCTTACCACGTTTATTATTCATACTGCGGTTAGTAATGAAGTTTTGAAACCTTTTTTTAATGAAGTAAGTAAATATATTCATATCATTAAGAACCAAGATTTCATTGTAAAAGAAAAGATACAAATATAAAATAAGAAAAACTCTCTAATCTTAAATATGAACTAGAGGTATTAATGGGAATTCATCACTTTAAAAATATATTTTCTAGTTGTGCATCCTGGAAGGATCTCGAAGTAATATTACACCCTGATACCAATGCTACTCCAATAGCCTAAGCACACTGAGCACCCAGATCTTAATTTCAGAATTCCAGTTCCCACTTAAAAGAAGCAAGGCTTCTTAGAGAAATGACTGTTTCCATGTCTGGGGCAAGGTGAGCCAGAACGTCTGAACCAGACTGCAATAGCATGTTCAAAGATTAATAGGACATCCATCAGGATGGATAGCTGCTATTAAAAATCCAGAAAATAAAAAGTGCTGAGGATGATGTGGAGAAATTGGAAGCCTGGTGTGCTGTCAGTGGGAATGCAAAATGGCGCCAGCACTATGGAAAACAATATGAGGTGCTTCCTCCCAAAATTAAATATAGAATTAGCACATGATCTAGCGATTCCATTCTGAGTATATACATAGAAGAACTGGAAGCATGATTGGTCTCAAAGAGCTATTTACGTATTAAATAATATTATACAATATTTACATGTTGTATACCCATATTGAATTCACAAGAGCTGAAATGTGGAAGCAATCTGAGTGTCCATTGATGGGTGAATGGATAAGCAAGATAAAATATGTATGTACCATGCAATATTTAGCTTTAAAAAGGAAGGAAATTCTGGTACATGCTACAACATGAATAAACCTTGAAGACATTGTGCTAAGTGAAAAAAGCCATCACAAAAAAAGACAACTACTATAATTCCACTTACATGACATATCTAGAATAGTCAAATTCATAGAAACAGAAAGTATAATAGTGGTTGTCAGGGGCTGTGAGAGGAGGAAATGAGGAGTTGTTTAATGAATGTGGAGTTTTAGTTTTGCAAAATGAAAAAAGTCCCAGAGAACAACTGCACAACAATATGAAGGGATTTAACAATATGGCATTGTACAGTTAAAAACAGCTAAGTAAATTTTATGTATATTTTATGACAAATTTTTAAAAATAGAACTAATAAATTTGTGTCTCATGAACAGAGGGACCAGCTTAGAAGGGATCTCACTAGACAAATTTGGAACAACTTGAGAATAAAAGAGACTAGCAACTTTAAGTGACTGTAACACAGTGAATAAAGTAAGATCCCTTGGGTCCATTGTAATACTTGGAAAAAGTGGAAAAGGGAAAGAACAATCCTCTATGGTGTTAAATAGAAAACATAGAAAACAAAACTGAATGATCCCAAGAATATGAAAACAAATTATATCTAGACATGAGCTGTAGTTGAGCAATTATGGATGCTTTCTCATTTGTCAGCACCCAAAGTTTTCAACCTTGAATGGGCACTGCTTTATAATTAGGAAAAAACTTTTTTTTTTTAACCTATGGATACCAATTTGAAAAATGTCATGCTAATGCCTATTGATAAAAATTTAAAAAGAATCACAATTGTGAACCTGAACATTTTCCTACTACTCAACAACCCCATATTAAGGGTCATTCTGTTTCTGAAGATAAGAAGGGGAAAAGTTTTATAGGAAAAAAAAAAAAAAAACCCTCTCTTTTCATAGAGTGTGAATCCACTGATGCCTTTCGGCAATCAGTGAAATTTATGGTTGTTGTCCCAGTCATACTTTACAGTGTATCCTAAGCTATACACCGCATATACATATGTATGTATTTATGCTTTTGAGTATTTTTTTAAAGATTTTATTTATTTACTTGACAGAGATCACAAGTAGGCAGAGGGGCAGGCAGAGGGAAAGAGAGGAGGAAGCAGGCTCCCTGCTGAGCAGAGAGCCCAATGCAGGGCTCAGTCCCAGGACCGTGAGATCATGACCTGAGCCAAAGGCAGAGGCTTAACCCACTGAGTCACCCAGTTGCCCCTATGCTTTTGAGTATTCTTTAGTCTTATTTATTTAAAGTGACTTCTTCTTGGTTGGAATAAAATTTACCTTAAAAAGTGGATTAATTGGGGCACCTGGGTGGCTAAGCCGCTGCCTTCGGCTCAGGTCATGATCTCAAGGTCCTGGGATCGAGTCCCACATTGGGCTCTCTGCTTGGCAGGGAGCCTGCTTCCCTCTCACTCTCTCTGCCTGCCTCTCTGCCTACTTGTGATCTCTGTCAAATAAATAAATAAATAAAATCTTTAAAAATATTTTTTAAAAAGTGGATTAATTTACCAGGGCAAATCACTTCATACATTTTAATAATCTGCTAAATTTATTTTGAAGTCAATCCCCAGGAAAATGTAATTTTGTGCACATACCAACTGATATAAGGTAAATCCCTAAAAGTTATACAGAAAAATCTTACGTATAGCTTCTTTTTTTTTTTCAAGGAAAGATGGACTGTTTACAGATGATGTGGCGGGAAGCAAGTTTCCGTCACCCTTGAAAGTAAAGGGAGAACAACAGAGAAAAGATATGGTAAAGTAAACCAAGAGTCATCTACTAATTAAGACTCAAGATCTAACTTTGGCCACGTGACTTCAGGTAAGTTATTTAGCTTAAAGCTTCTGATTGTCCACCTTATAGATGAAGGTGCCCAGTACACAGAAATCACATAATAAACATTAGCTAATGAAAATGAGAAAGCCAAGTTTCCTTTTAAACAAATATGATGATCAGTTCTAGGCTGCAGAGCCAAAATGTGTACCTGTTCTTCCTTTTGTGTGTGTGTGTTTTGATGAGCATTATAACCAAAATGACACTGTAAGCGAAATCACTAATATCCTGGTTTTGTGAAATTAGGGCAGTCACTTATGGCTTTGACATAATTTGTCTTTTGAGTCTGATTTATAGAGAAAGGTATCCCTGATTTTAAGACAAACCAGCTTCTAAAAATGATATTTATTCTTTGAGTCTGTCGCTTTTTAGTGTAAAAAGAGGTATCCCATGTTACCAGTAGATGGCATGGGAGCGTAAGTAAGATAAAATGTTATGCCTGCGGTAGGTTGTAGAAAGCTATTCTGGATTTGAATTATCCAAATTGTGAATAAAGATAAGATGATGTAACTAATCGTTGTTCTTTGAATTGCAGATTGGTAAAATAAGAATGAAACCGCAAAAGTGAGACCCAGGTCTTAGGGTGTTCTAAGTTTTTAAGTGGGTCTAGTGTATTGTTTATAGCAGAGTACATCTCAGGGGCAGATTATCATGTGGTGGCTAAAATTCCCTGGCTCTGTTAGTTTCGTTTCGTTTCTTTTTTTCTTTTTTTTTTTTTTTTTCAGTGTTCTAAGATTCATTGTTTAGGCACCACACCCAGTGCTCCATGCAATATGTGCCCTCCTTAATACCCACCACCAGGTTCACCCAAACCCCACCCCTCTCCCCTCCAAAACCCTCAGAGTCCACAGTCTCTCATGCTTGGTCTCCCCCTCTGATTTTCCCCAATTCACTTCTCCTTTCCTTCTCCTAATATCCTCCATGTTATTCCTTATGCTCCACAAGTAAGTGAAACCATATGATAACTGACTCTCTCTGCTTGACTTATTTCACTCAGCATAATCTCCTCCAGCCCATTAGTTTCTTTTAACAATATATGTGTTGCTGGAGTGGATGGGTGTGGGAGGGATGGAGTGGACATTGGGGAAGGTGTGTGCTATGGGGAGTGCTGTGAATTGTGTAAGACCGATGAATCACAGACCTGTACCCTTGAAATAAATAATATATTCTATGTTAATAAAAAAAGAAATTAATTTTTTTAAAATTCCCTGGCTCTGCAGTTAAGCTGTTGTGTTTAATCTAGACTCTCCCACTTACTGATGATCTGATTTTGAGAAGTATCTTGATACCTCCTTGATACTTAAATGTATCCATAAAATAATAGTTAAAAAGTGTACCTACTTTCACAGGATTGTTGTAAGAAGTAATGGGGAATAACACAGAGATATAAATTCACTGTTGGGTTAGTCAGTACTTAACACTAGGTATTATTTTCTATCTCAATTCGTATATTGAGGCAAATATAGTAGATATTTGAATGTATGTGTACCTACAACCATCTACTATTATTTCCTTGGTGAAATCTAAACTGGAGGATGGTAGGCAAAAGAAGGGATTTGTAATTTGTGGTAGGGATTTGTAATTTGTGGTAGGATTTTTTCTTGGAGTAGGGATATATAGTGATAGCAACTAGAAACAAGTTAGGTAAGCAACTGGCAATGGATAGGTTGCCTGTGTTTATAGTTTCTTAATAGGAATCTGAACTTTAAAGTACAATTTTGTGCATGAATAAGACCCATGCAAATAAGAGTATATTGTTTTAAGCTCATAAATAAAAGTTCTACCAATCAAAAATTTAAAAACAGTATTGAGTTTTAATGCTCTTTGGGAGGAAAATCAAGGAAAAACTTTTCTGGGCCATTCCCATTTTCCAAGTCAAAGAAAAGCTGGGACGTGGGAGGGGGGGTTGATGAGGAATTTAAAAATCACTTTCTACAAAGAACACATTGCTCTCATAGCTGGCCAAGTTCTTTGACTGAACAGACAGTTGTGTTGCTTAATTTAAGCCTCATAGGAAAAGCCCACACTCATCTCCTGTCCCTCGCTCATTGTTCTTGCTCATTACTTCTCTAAACCGGCTGCGCATTAAATTCATCCGGGAGCTTTTCAAAAATACTGATGCCTGGGCACAAATCCTGGAGTGTCTGCTTTAATTAGTTTGAAGTGAGGCCTGGGCATAAGTATGCTCCTTTCAGAGTTCTCCAGATAATTGTAACATGGAGTCAGATTTGAGAATCATGGCTAGCTCAGGCTTGCAATTCTATTATACAGTCCATTGGGCAAAAGCATTGTGCTTTCTGTAGTCACTTATTAAAACACACAAATGCCCTGGCAGGAGTAAATAATTAAGCTACTTTTCACTCATTAAACTTAGCAGGATTACTCAACCAAATGCTTCTAAAAGCCATCTGAATAGAGCAGTCCCCTGCCTTCACAATTTTGCCAAGGCTCTCACAGCCCCCCTGAGAATCCTTGATGACAACAGTCACTTCCCAACCTGTTTTAGGAGTTTTTATTCTATACATGATTTTTTTTTCTTGGAGTAGGGGTATATAGTGATAGAAAATAAGACTTGAAACATAGTAGAGAAATTATTGAAATATCAAGTATTAGAATCCTAATACACTGCATGTTTTTTGCCTTAGGGTCTTTGTATTGGCTGTTCTGTCTAGAACACTTCCCCCGCCAAACAGCTTCACAGCTAAATCTCTCACCTCCTTCCAGTTTTTGCTCAAAGTTTACATTTTCATGAGAGTTACCATGCTTACCCTATTTAAAATTGCAACCAGCCATGCCCACGCTCCTGAACCTGTAAGCCTGCCCTTTTTTGTTGTTGCTAACTATAGCTCCAAACACCATCTCAGTGTTATATACTTATACATTCTGTTTCTTATTACTACTTCCCTGCTGGAATCTAGGCTGTATAGAACAAGAAGTTTTATTTTTTACTGCACTGATGTATCCCAAGGGCCTGGTAAAATACATTATTTGTATGCACATGATTATGCATTAAAAAATTGATTAATTTCAAATAACCCTCAATATATATTTTAAAATACTAATTTCCATTATAAAAATTACTTTCTGGTGTTTTGCATTGGGTTACAGTTACCATGCTGTATAATAAAATATCTTTTTTTCCAACTAGAAAAAATGAACATCTGTGCATAGCAAAGATAATTTTTCCCTTTCTCATTGATAACAAAATGAAAATAAGTAAATCGAGTGCCACAGGACTGTAAAGAAGCCAAAAGTTGGTATGTTACTTATGAGCAATTTGATAATGATAATCAACAGAGCAAGGGGACTTTTTTTCCTATAAAGCACCCAAAGGAAAATGAATCCACTGATAGGCATGTATAATTAACCATATTCTCTTTCTAGGAGAATAATAGGGCTTTCTCCTTCTACCATTTTTTAATTTACCTATTTCATACATGTAGAACATGGAATAAAGTTAACTAAAAAAGGATCAGTTAATGTCAACATGCACATTAATTATCAGTTATGACTGGGTGAGGAAACAGGACAGGAGGCTGGGCACAGAGGGAGGGATATTTGGAAAGAGAAATTAAGTGTCAGAGTATGAGGGTGTGTATGTGCACATGTGTGTATGAGAGAGACAACCAAAAACGCAAGGTGAGACCAACACAAATGGGCTTGCATACCCACAGGCAGACAGAGAAATAAGCAGAGCCACGTTTAAGTCCTTTAAAGATCTCAGTGCTGAGAAGCATATGAGGCCTCCAAATATATAATTCAAAATAAATACAAGATTAGATTATTCACTTGTGATTTTTTTTTGTAATTGCTATTTCAATGCTGTTAAAAATGTAAATATCTTACTACATTTCCCCTTCGTTTCTTTCTCATAACCTTGTTTTGCTAGTGGCTAAGCACCCAATATCCCTGTTGCTGGTCCCAGGCCACATACTTAAAAACACATATTTAAAAACCAAGATCTTTTATAAGATCCCCATATTATGTGTAATAGCATACTTCACCAAAGCAGCATTGCCTATTTTCAACATAGATCTCACTTGCCCGTGTCTTATCCAACAGGCAAGATAAATTAAGTGGGTGCAGGATTTAGTTAGAGAGCTGGAGATTCCAAAACTCTGTCTACAGTCTCTACCTTTGAGCTCTCGGGCACCCTTGACCAAGTCATTTATGTTTGTTCTCATTTTTTTCTTGCTTGTCTAATGTGCTTCATTGCCCCGATTTTCAGAAAATATTTAAAGTAGTCACCATAAATAATAACTCCCACTCACCTCAGAGGTATAGACAACAGCAGGTTCTGCTCCAAGGCCAGGTTGGAGAGCTGGGAACACATCTGCAGGGCTCCAGCTTCGAACAAGCTAACAATGTTGTTGTCCAGAAACAAGTGTTTCAAGTCTCGGAGGTCCTGGAAGTCTTGCGCTGTAACTCTCTGAATCAGATTATTGCTAATGTCAAGTTTTTGTAGTTTCGCTGGTAGTCTGAGGGGCAACATTTGAACCCGATTTTGGGACAGCTCAAGAGTAGTTAAATTGGCAAGTATCTGTGCCCCGTCAATGGAGGAGAGTGAATTTTCTGACAGATAAAGATGGGAGAGATGCTCCAAGTGTTTCATATCACGAAAACTTACCACTTTGAGCTGGTTCCTCTCCATTTTTAAAGAAAGCAGAGATTTAGGCAGATTAATAGGAATTTTAGTCAGAAAGTTACCACTGAAGCTGAGAAATTGCAAAGACTGGAGAGACATGAAGAAGTTGGCTGGTATAAGATGGAGTCTGTTATTCTCCATGCTCATGCGTTTCAGGTGGGGAAGTGCCAGCGGTCCGGCTACAGATTCAATATTGTTGTTATCTAACACCAAACTCTGCAAACTGACAAGAGAGGAGAGTGTGGTGGGAGACAGAGAAGAGATCAGATTGTTTTTAAGTTCAAGGATTTTTAATTTCTTCAGCCCTTCAAAATCGGATCCATGTAGGACATATATTGAATTATCATTTAGTTTTAACACTTCAAGACTGACTGGGAGAATCCTGGGGACTTGTCTTAACTTATTTTTCCAGAGTTCCAAGGTCTTCAAGTTACTCAGAGTTTTGAAAGTGTCATTTTCTACTGACTCTGTTCCACTAGCCAACAGAATAAAATCTTCCAAAGCCAACATTCGGGTGAAGCTGGACATCTGCAAAAAAAAGTCAGGGATGGGTCACAAAGAGAAAAAGCAGTAAATTAAGATTATTGTCGGGGGTGGGGGGAAATACTCTACACATTATCATTTAATACTAATGATACTTCAGATTTCTCTTCAAGATCTATTTAAAATTATCTCTTGGAAAAGGATGGAAACTCAGGTCCTGACTTTTTAAAGTTTATTTCAGAGAAAGAGAGAGAGAGATTGAGAGAGATTGAGAGCATTAGCAGGGGAAGTGGCAGTGGGGGAAGAAGAGGGAGAAGCAGATTCCCTGCTGAGCAGGGAGCCTGATACGGGGCTCAATCCTAGGACCCTGGGATCATGACCTAAGCTGAAGGCAGCTGCTTAACTGACTGAGCCAGCCAGGTGCCCCATGACTATTTTTTTTTTTTTTAAGATTTTATTTTTAAGTAGTCTCTACACCCAACCTGGGGCTCTAACTCACAATCCTGAGATCAAGCGTTGTATGATCCACTGAATGAGCCAGCCTGGCGCCCCAGGTCCCGACTATTTTTTATTTATGCTTGCTAACAGTCTAGAATATCAAATATACGTTAGGATATTCACACAGTATTGGTAGACATAATATTAGCCAACTTTTGCTATGTAGTCTCTGACCCAGCAAGTTTATTTCTAGCCAGAAGTGCTACCAAGTTGCACAGTGATTTGTACAATAGGATGCTCTTTGTGGCATCATCTTACAATAGCCCAGAATGGGAATGATCTGGAAATTACTGTCTTCATTTTTCATTGTTTAGATGATTTTTTAATGTTATAAATTACATAAAAATTTTTTTAAGCATTAAAAGTAAAAATTTTAAGTATCCTAGACACTGCTGTCACTAGGACGGGCCTATCAGAGAAACATTTTCAACTCTATTATAGTTAGTAAAACTAGCCTAGCCTCCCTCTTCCCTACTCCTCAATTTGCACTTCACTGATGAAAAAGATCCAGGAAGAAACAAACAGGATACATGTGTCTCCATGTCTGAGAGCAAAGATTCCATTTGGCATATATCCCAGACCTAATCTATTCTTCTCTTAGGTTTTAGAAATGATCAAATCTGATATACTTTCTCCATGGGTTGCAAGTTCAAGCACTCCTATCCTTCCACATATCTGTCAACCTCCTACCTTGCCATCTAGGTCTTCTCCAGGATGACATAATCCTTGGTATTTAGTTCTTACAGTAAGATCATCTCTAGGCAGAAAGAGGAATTGTTCCAGGTTTTCTTCAGCTTGATAAAGATTCTCAAAATTTTCTGTCTGGTTTAGAATTCAACTGAGCTAAAATTTTCAATGCACAGTGTGCCTGGGCGGCTCAGACAGTTTAGCGTCTGCCTTCAGCTCAGGTCATGATACCGGGATCCTAGCATCCAGCGACTTGGGCTCCCCGCTCCCCAGAGACCTTTCTTCTCCCTCTTCCTCTGCCACTCCCCCTGCTTGTGTGCTCTCTCTCTCTCTCTCTCATAAACAAACAAATAAATAAATAAATAAAGTCTAAACATTTTTTTTCTAATGCACAGTTTTATGTCTTACTATCCAGTTTTTGAATGTTTGACTTAATTATGCAGTTGAGCCCTTCTGTAATACCAATGCATGATTAACACATTCAAGGCAGGTTAGTTTTGCACCACATATTTATTAAAGAGGTACTTATATCCTAGGAGGACATGTGATGTGAATTATGGTATATTTTAAAGCTTCTCCTAAGATGATACTCCATTGGAAGAATCTCATGTTAAAATTTCCATAAACAGATGTTTTTTAATCATAAAAGCTTTGGCAGCTGCCTTGATTTGTGCATTGCTGCTAACATATGATCTTCTCTTAATGATTAGTCAGATGTGTTAGTTAGTCCTAGTCCCAATATTAATAGTATTTTTTTCTTGCATTTGTTGACTATCTACAGGTGCCAAGTGCTTTTTGTTAAAAACAAAACAAAACAAATCAAAAAACCCCATACACGTCCCAAATGGAGTCATTTCTTCCCACCCATGACAGCAAAGACTTAATTACAGTTTTAACCTCTCTTAAGAATGTGAACTTTAACAGTCAACCTGAAATTTCCTGATCAGCATTAGTGACATAATCATCATTATAAAAACCCTGCCCTTCCCTTATTCTCAAAAGGAACTTGACCTGACTTGAAACCATCCTTACTTACTGTTTTCTCAGTAACTTTCTTGCTCTACCCTAAAATCCTCCCATTTGATAACAGCTTCTGGGAGCATAGCTCTGCCCGCTAGAATACTGCCTGATTCATGAATAGCTTACTTATTAGATCTTCCAAGGTACTCAGTTGAATTTTATTAACAGTACACTATCACTAATTCTTCTAATAACTCTGCAAGTTTGCTAATAACAAACTTAAACGAGTTGAGAATTTCAACAAGGTCTGCTGAACTCTAAACAGACTGAACTCTTAACGCTAAACTCTTTCTTCCTCACCTTACCATTTTCTCTTGCATCTGGTCTACAATTAATGTTTTTCAAAAAAGACAAAATCTAGACATAAATCATAGAGATTTAGAAAAGCAGAAATTTTGGATATTATCTAATTCAAATCTCCCATTAAAGGGATGAAGAATTTCAGCCTCCCCACCAAAAATGAAAAGACCTGCCCAAGACTGTTCTTTAATATACTTTTCATTTCTAAATGCCCTTTCTAACCTTTCTTGCATATAAAGTTAGAAAAGACTCTAGACATAGATCTTCACTTCTTAGACTGCTGATCTTCCATAAAAACTTGGTGCTATTAATAGTTCCACTTTTGTCTGAGTGACTACAAACCCTAAAAGATTGCTGAATATGCAGCAAGTATCAGGGGTAACATGGATCCAAATGGGCTGTTTATCTGGGGACCAGACAAAGTGTCATATCAGAGGTTCAATTTGTCTTCATTTCTACTCGTCCAGTGTATAGACTGGCATAAACCATTGACATAGTTCATGTTCTTTTTTTTTTTTTTTTTTTTAAAGATTTTATTTATTTATTTGACAGAGATCACAAGTAGGCAGAGAGGCAGGCAGAGAGAGAGAGAGGAGGAAGCAGGCTCCCTGCTGAGCAGAGAGCCCGATATGGGACTTGATCCCAGGATCCTGAGATCATGACCTGAGCTGAAGGCAGCGGCTTAACCCACTGAGCCACCCAGGCACCCAGACATAGTTCATGTTCTTAACGGAATTTTCTTTTGGTAAGCATAGAGACCTTTCTTTTTTCTTTCTGCCAGTCAATGCAGATTACTTTGGGTTATTACTAATTAAAATGGTTACCATCTTCTTGGGACACCTGGCTGGCTCAGTCAGAGGAACATGCGACTCTTGATCTCAGGGTTGTGAGTTGGAGCCCCACATTGGGTGTAGACATTACTTAAAAATAAAATCTTTTAAAAATGGCTACCATTTTCTAAGTATTTACTATGGTTATCTTTGTAAAGTCCTGTGTGTAAGCATGATTATTCCTTTTTTGGAAAGGGAAACTGAGGATTGAGGAGATAAAATATCTGGGCTTAGTGTATCTTGCTAGCAAGTGGAAAAATTGAGCCTCCAACCCAGATTTATCTCATACCAACACACATATTTTTATTTTAACCTCACTCCTATGACATGCATTTAGCAGAAGAATATAGAATTCTGACACCACAAACAATGGGGTAGATACTTATTTTCAACTTTTCCGTTGAATTTACAGAGCAGAAAAAGGAAAATAATTCTGCTAGACCAGTTTTTCCATTTCCCTGGACTAAGCTGAACTGTGCTCAGGAGATGTAAAAAAGAGATACTTTTGCCCTCGAGCTAACCTTGAGGCTATGTGAGTTTTTTCAATGTTGCTTAAAAAGCAAGGCAAGTAGGGCTTGGTGTTAATGATTAAGTGTAGGAAGTTTAACTAAGTATAATTCCTTCCACACATTTTTACAGTTTAGTGAATCTAAGATATATGTAGATAAAAGTTATAATAAAATTCAAAAAATGAAAAAGAAGCAAGAAAAGTAAAATGAGGTAGACCAGAGAAGCAAGGGCTGCTGGCTTCCTTCCTCATGAAAGGCTTTTTTTCCAGTTTCTTCTGGGTGGGTCCTGCTGCAAGCATTAGAGGGTCACAAACCTTTCTTGGGTTGCTTATAGGTTCAATGTCCACATGATAACCGAAATACCCTCGTAGTTAGAGGCTCAGACGTGTGTGCACCAGGCCAATAAGTAAAACAATATTGGAACTTTTTTTCTGATCATCAATATACTTGTTCTCTGTAAATAATTTTAAAATTCTGGCAAGTATGGAGAGAATATAAAAATAGTCCATAATCCTCCCACTTGGTGATCAAGTCTGTTTATGTTTCCTACCCAGGAGGAATCTGAAGTAGCTTTTCTCCTTCTACTGAAGATGTAAAGACCAATCATTTTAATTGACTGCCGTCCTAAAGGCACTCCTATTTGTCCTCTAAAGGTAGGAGCCAAAACTGTAAAACTGTTACTAGAAAATATAGACATAAATTTTCATGACCTTGGGTTTGATAAAAGCTATCTTAGATATGACACCAAAAGCTAAAGTGACATACACAAAGAATAGTCAATGGAACTTACTGGAAATTAAAAACCTGTGCTTCCAAGGATGCCATTAAGAAAATTAACAACAGGGGCGCCTGGGTGGCTCAGTGGATTAAGTCTCTGCCTTTGGCTCAGGTCATGGTCTCAGGATCCTGGGATCGAGCCCCACATAGGGCTCTCTGCTCAGCAGGAGCCTGTTTCCCCTTCTCTCTCTCTGCCTGCTTCTCTGCCTACTTGTGATTTCTGACTGTCAAATAAATTAAAAAAATCTTTAAAAAAATAAAAAAAAAAAGAAAATTAACAACAGCAACAGCAAACAACCATAGAATGGGAGAACATTTTCTCAAATAATAGATCTGATAGGAGATTTGTATTTAGAAAATACAAAGGACTCTTACAACTCGAAAATGAAAAGACAAAGAACCCAATTTCAAAAAAATGGGCAAAGGATTCATAGAGACATTTTCCCAAAAAAAGATATCAAGTGGTCAATTAGTGCACAAAAAGATGCTCAACATCATTAACCTCTAGTGATAGAAAAGTCAAACCACAATGAGATTCTAACAGAACTCACTAGGATGGTTATGATCAAAAAAAAAAAAAAAAAACAAAAAAACGATAAGAAGTGTTGGTAGGAATGCTAAGAAACCAGAACCATCATACGTTACTCTAGGAATACAAAACAATGGAGCCACTTTGGAAAAACAATCTGGCAGTTCCTCAAAATGTGAAACAGAATTACCATATTACCCGGAGATCCCACTCTTAGATATATACCCAAGGCAGATGAAAATATATGTCCACACAAAAACTTGTACATGAATGTTCTTTGGAGCATAATATCTAAAAAGATGAAACAACCCAAATGTCCACCAACTGATAAATGGATAAACAAAATGTGGTATATACATAAGGTGGAATATTATTTAGTCTTTAAAAGGAAGGAATTTCTGACATATGCTACAACATGGATAAACCTTGAGGGCATTACTTTAAGTGAAAGAAGCCAGCGACAAGAGACCACAGGTTTAGGGGGAAAGATTGACTTCAGTTTTGGGCATGTTATTTTGAGATGAAATACATATATGAAGAGGTCCAATAGGGAGCTGGATAAGTCTGAAACATGGGAGGAAGGCATGAATTAGAAATTCAGTTATGGGAGCCATCATTACTTACATAAAGTGAAGTCACCTAAGTAGACTGTACATAGTAAGAAATGGCATGGCTGAGGACCGAGACTCCCTGGAGAAGCCAAAAAAATAAGGGGCAGAGGAGGAAAAGAAACCTACAAAAATGGCAGAAAAGAACTATCAGAAAGGAATCATGAGGACATAAAAGTGTGGTGCCATGGAAGGCAAAAGAGTAAGAATTTCAAGAAATATGAATGACCCAATGCCTTAGAAGGAATAGTGGTTTAACTGTTTGGAGTAGGTAGAAACCAGACAGTGGTGAATTAAAGAATAAATAGGAGGTAAACTAGAGACAGTAAGTACAGAGTATCCTTTTACAGAGTTTTGCAAGTAAAGAGAGACAGTAGCAGGAAGAGACAAAGAGAGTTAAAATTATTTTATTTTGTTTTATTTTAAACATTTATTTATTTGAGATTTATTTATTTATTTAAGTGGTGGGGAGAGGGAGAGGGAAAGAGAGAATATCAAGCAGATTCCCCACTGAATGTGGAGCCAAATGCAAGGCTCAATCCCACAATCCTGAGATCATGACATGAGATAAAATCAAGAGTCCAACATGCAACCAGCTGAGCCACTCAGGTGCCCCGAAATAATTTTATTTTTATTGTAACGAGAGGGGCCTATCTATTTATAAGCTAGAATAAGGCACTAGTAAGGAAAGAGAAACTGAAGATATGGGTGTGGGGAGAATGATGGAGCAAGCTTCAGGGGGTGGCAAAGAAGATGGACTCCAGGGGATGAGTGGGACGCTGCCTTGAGCAGAAGAAGGAAGATCTCATCCTCTCCGTCTGGAGGAAAGAGTTTGCAGAACTGAATGGAGACAAGTTAGTCCACAATGAGCAGAAGTTGAGTTTTGTTAGGATTAGTCAATAAAATGGGAGGCCAGCCACGGGTGAGAATGAAGATAGTAGAAATTGAGAACATAACCCAAACTCTACTGAGGTTTTAGAAGATGTTGATAGAAGGTAGGAAAGCCTGACCAAGAAGAATTGAAAGGATTGATGACACTGAAGACCCAGATGAGGTCAGAGACCTTAAATTTGCAGTATTTCTACAAATCTGTGAATGCTCCAAACCACACACTTATACATACATATGTGTAGAGAGGTGGTGTGATCCTCTCCAGCAGCATCAGGCTATCTAGGTATAAGAGAAACAAGAGAAAATGATCACCATTATTTAAGACTAAGACTTTGCGGGATAGGTGTTGAGATCATTTATTTGGGGGATGCAAAAAAAAAAAAAAAAAGGAGGGGATGGGAAAGAAGATGATAGGAAATAAACTAATGATCTGAGAAAAACGGGTTGATGTACGGTTAGAAGTCTCCACGAGGTGACAAGAGAAGTGCAGAATATGGCAGCTGAAAGCAAGGAAGATAATGATCAGAGAATGGGGGATTTGAAGATTTCTGAGTGGAGGAGTTTCGGTATAATAATTATGATATCACCAAGTAGATGGCTGTAGTGAAGTGGAAATGTAGACAGATACTTTATTATCAGCTCAGGGAATTCTAATGAGCTAGGACACTGCACCCTGGTGGCAACAAGGAGATGCAGGGCTCAGGATGGAAAGCAAGACCAGAAGCCAGGAGGGAAGGGGCTGAGGCACAATATGAAACAAAGGAAGAAGAAACAGGAGTGCTACAGTCCGATGGCATGCACCTCAAACAAGCAGGCAGCTTTACAGATGAACGGATAATGAAGGCCTTCATGTCTCAAGGGCAGGAACTGTGAATTTTTTGTCTTTTATCCCCAGTCTCAAACACAGCATTCACAGTCCCAAACACAAATTAGATAAAGAAGTAATAGAAATATTTTAAATTGTGAGGTGTTTGCATGTATATGTGTAGGGTGTACACGTGTGTTTGTATGTGGCATGTGCGTATATGTATGTGTGCATATATATATGTATATATGTGTGTACATATGTGTGTAATTTCTATTGCTTTAATCTGAAGATATCCTAATGTTTATTTCTTGGAATACAGGCACCTGATTCTGTAGAACATATATCATATTCACCAATAACAGCTAAAAGAGATGTATTATTGCTTAGAGCTTTTTATTTCCTTCCCAAAACAATCCTGTCTTTCATCAACCTCTCTGCTGAAACTGTCCTTCCAAGAGACCATGAACTGGGTTGAAGTCAGGGAAGTGGCAGTATTGCCATTCATTGAACATAAACCAATGTGCTCATTCAGTAAATGAATCTGATGAGAGGTGTAATTTCGTCTTCTTGGCTGCGAAGCAGCAGTGTAGGATCATTACCGAGCTTAGCTCACACTTTAGCTCTGGGCATCTCAGGCCTCCAAAACAAATATTTAAGCATCTTACTACTGGATTACAGGAGGAGAGTCCACATGTCCACTAGGCAATTTTGCTTATTGAGCCTTGAAATCAATACCATACCACATACTTTAAACTCTCCGTGTTTAGGTGCACCTGCATTCGAATTTCTTAAGCAGACGAAAAGGGATGGGGTCTCTATGTGGAGGGAAATTACAGGCACCTGTGGACTCTCTGCACCTGTCCCACAGAGATGTATTTCCTTCTCTTGGGATTTGGTTCAAGGAGGCAAGAACAGTGACCGGTAAAGACAAAATCAGATTGACTTTTCCAGGTAAAAAGAGTCAGGGATCACCAATCTAACCCAAACTTCTTACTTCAAAAAGGTAGAAAGTGAGGCCCAGGGATTTTTTTTTTTTAAGTGTTTGCTTAAGATGATTATATCTCTGGCTAGGGGGAAACCTAGGATAAGGACCCTTGTCTTTCTATAGCTTCCAAAATATCAATGGCCCAAACCAAAATTCCTTTGTATTATAAAAGCCAGACAAATCTATAGCACTCTTTGCACTCTGACTAGCTTGGCATAAATGTAAAAGTCAAAATTAGTTCATAGAACAGGGGTGCCTGGGTGGCTCAGTGGGTTAAGCATCTTTCTTCAGCTCAGGTCATGGTCCCAGGGTGCTGGGATCAAGCCCCACATCTGGCTCCTTGCTCAGCGGGGAGCCTGCTTCTCCCTGCCTGCTGTTCCCCCTCCTTGCCCTTACTCTCTGTCTCGCTCGCTCTCTGTGTGTCAAATAAATAAATAAAAATCTTAAAAAAAAAAAAAAAGAAGTTCAAAGAACAAGTACTGCAATAACATGCCAAATCAAAAACACATATTTCCTCCGTAGATGTTTCCATAAAACCCCTGATGTCTGGCACATGTGTAGGGTCTGCTACAAATAATTCTCACATGCTGGGGTTCATCTGGATAGTCTTACAATGCTCTAAGGAATACCTGCTTTCTATGGCACAAACAAAACTCCTTTTTTATCCCCAGAAAGCACTCATTGTCAATTCCAAGGATAGCGAGTAGCCATTGGCTCTCAAGCTCTCTTTGTTAAGAAAGAGCCACTTCTTTACTTGTACTTTGCAACAACATAATTACACTTTTACAAACGTAAAAATTGAAATAAAACATCATGAATGATAGATTCTGATGGTTTTTGACTGAGTCTCTAAAAAGAAATACCCAGAGGCATATACCCCTCTCAGGAGTAAAGGGCAAGCAGATAGTTAGTCCAAGGATCCCAACTTGATAACCACCACTTTTAAGGGTTGATCATTTAAATCAAGCCTCCCAGCCCCACCGTCCCCCCTCACCCTGCCTCAAAAAAATAAGACTGCGGCAACTTGAGCATGGAATGGTTACCTGAAGGTGTGGAATTTTGCTGTGGCTAATGTAGAGCTTCTTGGTGGTGGAAGGAAGAGCGGACGGCACCTCCGTTATCCTGTAGCATTGCACTGACTGCAGGGAATCACAGCTACATCTGCTGGGACAGGTGGGATGGAAACCATCACTAAGAGAAAGCAAAACAAGGAAAGCATAAAGCAGATGCATCTTCCCAAACGAGGCCTCCCAGGCAGCAGGCGAGTGTTTAGGGGATGTCCCACTCTTTATATCGTGAAATCTGATAATAGAATCTTATGAATGTGTACTCTGTCAATGTAAGAAGACAGGAAAGAAAAAAATTCTCAATTCACCTGGGTTAAAATGTTAGCAACCATCACAAAGGGTTTAAACATTGATAAGCTGCCTTAATATTTGTAGGTGAGCAAAACCCTCTGTTATTTATGGCTTGGGAGGCTAATCTGCAAACACCTCTACTATCTGTAGTTTCCTTGTTTTGTTAAATGTGACACTAGGGAATTAGTGGGAAAAGACAAAGAGCTGTTTTATAGTGGGCTGTAAACCTTTGAATTTTCTGTGACCCTGTATTAAAACCATTTTTGTAGACCTGCAACAGGCAGGTGTTTTCTAATCCCATTAACCAGTATAGGGAAATGGGCAGGTATTTTCTTTATTATTGTTGTTCCAGTAACATTTTATTGCTATGGGAAACAATGCGCCACCAAGAAGAGAGGTTTAGAGGCACAGAAAACTGGTTCGGTTCATCTATCATTCTACCCACCCAACTAACATATTTGGACAATATTTTTTGCCATTCAAAATTCAAATTCAAGAATTTGAATGGCAAAAATATGGTTGACTCAGATGTAGAATGAAACATCACAATGGGTCCCTTACCTTCATCTATCTGTAATGGAAGAAAAGGCCTCTAGTTTCTTCAGAGGAACTTGTGTGTTCTGAAATCCAGCTGCAGAAGGAAAGCTTCATTTGTCCCAGGCATGCCTTTTTTGAGGCTCTTTTACTTGCTGGGCTCATCCCTCCTGAGGAATTTAAAAGCATTTCAAGCAAAAGATTATATAGCAAAGCTTTCTCCTGCCAGGTGGAAGACCTGAATTTCCCCATGCTTTTTGGCCTGAGTGGATTGCTCCAAATTTTCTAATATTGAAAAGCTTTTGTGATGTGCTCTTCAACCCACCTCTCTTTGCTACAGTTTTCATTGTGAAGCCACAAGGTTTCTTTTCTCTAATAATCAGTTCATTCTATTTCCAGAGTAAGGATTTCTGTGTGCTTTTCTCAAAAGACTTGTCTGCTCCTCTTTCCTGATTTTTTTTTAACCTCTGTTTTCTTTTACTATCTGAGATAGGGAATGATAAGGGATTTCTTTTCTACCAATATCCTGATTTTCAACAAACTTGATCATTTATTTCTCTTGTCTAGTGATAGAATTTTTTTTTTTTTTTAGATTTTAGAATCTTCGAATCAGAAAGTCATGCTCAATAAAAGAAAATTTGGGAAAAAAGAAGCAAGGAAGGGAAAAGAAAATAAATGTTAGTCCTGTGCGCCAATCAAACATTTTTCCAGTTTCTTTTCTCTGCCTAGACTTTAAAAAAAACAAGAAGAAATACTCATGGGAAATCTTTTTTTCTTCTGTCTTACTAAGAGTGAATTCATGGTTACTTAAAAGGAAATGCCTACCAAACCCTATGCCGTCATCTGCCATCAGCGACAGCTAATTTTTCTGTTTTGTAGCACAGAGATGAAGTCCATTTTGCATCCTCTGTTGTCACCGCAGGATGACCTTTGCTTTGAAGGAGCCCTGAAATTACACTGTATGCTATTTTCTTCTTCCATGGTATTTCTATAGCTTTCCTGCAATTCTGGCATCATCTCTGTTACTATTTTATAATGTAAACAGTTTCATTTTATCAAGTTGTAAACATACTCATATACAACTTTATATTCTACACTTTCACTATTATATTTTTCATGTGAATTTATAGTTTCCATAAATATAAATTTAAATGCCTAATAGCCCATCAAGAGTATTGTCCCTGGGGCGCCTGGGTGGCTCAGTGGATTAGAGCCTGTGCCCTCGGCTCAGGTCATGATCCCGGGGTCCTGGGATCGACCCCCACATTGGGCTCTCTGCTCAGCAGGGAGCCTGTTTCCTCCTCTCTCTCTCTGCCTGCTTCTCTGCCTACTTGTGGTCTCTGTCTGATAAATAAATAAATAAATATTTTTTATTTTTTTATTTTATTTTTTTTTTTTTAAAAGATTTTATTTATTTATTTGTCAGAGAGAGAGCGAGCGAGAGCGAGCACAGGCAGACAGAGTGGAAGGCAGAGTCAGAGGGAGAAGCAGGCTCCCTGCGGAGCAAGAAGCCCGATGTGGGACTCGATCCCAGGACACTGGGATCATGACCTGAGCCGAAGGCAGCGGCTTAATCCACTGAGCCACCCAGGCGTCCCAAATAAATATTTTTTAAAAGAATAGTATTGTCCCAGTTTGATTAACTACTAAATGATAGATTTTTAGGTTGTTTCATGATTTGAACATTACAAATATAAATATTTGGATCATAAAAAGTTTTAAAATGTTTTGAAGAATAAAAGCTCCATTTGTTCTCCCAGACCATGCTTATTTATTTAGAGAGAAGCTGAAAATTCTTTTATTTATTTATTTATTTATTTATTTTTTAGGTAGAAGGCAAAGTCTTATTAAGACCACAGTCTATAAAGAAAGTAGTGTATAAATGTACAGCCTGGGTGTTTGAAGAACATACCTATTTTGTTGCACCTGCTCTGGAGATGACAAGCTCTTCTGCAGTTAGGTTGTGCTAAGAAGCAGCCACAAAACTACCACCCTGCTCAGCCCCTGGCATGCTTTCTGCAGACTTTCGGAGTCTTCCCTTGCTAATGCAGGGCCACAGGTGTAAAATTCCCTACTTTTAGCTTGTGTTTTTAGGTCTTGGGTTTATGGATCCCTAAGACTAAGTGTGAGGAATACTGTTCTTTTCTCTGAGAAGACTGAAAAACACCTTCTCTAATCATTATTTCTTGTCTTCTTGGGGCAAGGAGAAACCTAATAAAGAAACATGAAGGGTGCCTGGGTGGCTCAGTGGGTTAAGCCACTGCCTTTGGCTCAGGTCATGGTCTCAGGGTCCTGGGATCGAGTCCTACATCGGGCTCTCTGCTTGGCAGGGGGCCTGCTTCCCTTCCTCTCTCTCTGCCTGCTTCTCTGCCTACTTGTGATCTCTCTCTGTCAAATAAATAAGTAAAATCTTTAAAAAAAAAAAAAAGAAAGAAAGAAACATGAACATCTTTCTCAAGAATGGAAACTCAAATGATTCACCTAGCAACTGTTCAGAATATAGTCCAGAATCTAGGTTAAATCTTTCAGCACTAGAAAGATTGCAATCTTAAAAAATTTGGATTGAATTTGAATTTGCATTTGAATTTGGATTGAATTAGATTTATGTCTTTTGTTTAGATTCTCAAGCTAGGATCCTCCCTCACTTGTTTTCTTATTTTTTTTTTTTTTTTTATCTTTATCACACCTCCTTGCTTCCCTTCATTTGTTCCTTTCTAGAACCCAAGGGTTCTCAGCCAGGGGCAATTTGGCAATGTCTGGAGACTTTTTTTTTTTTTTAATTTTTTATGACAATAAAAGCTGGTTGTGATGGGGAGAAGATAGGCAGTATTACGGGCATCTAGAGAGTAATGGCCAGGGATGATACTAAAGAATGTACAATGTATAGGACAGCCCCACAACCAAGAACTAAGAAGTCCAAAATGTCAGTGCCATTGATAAGAAACCCTGCAATAAATACAATGCAATGGGTATTGGCCTTCTTTGGTTTATTAAAAGCAAAGGGCTAGTTCCCATTATAGACAGGAAACTGAATTCCAGAGAAGAAACTGACTAACCCAAATTTTCCCTGAAATTGGTCTGTAAGCACTGGCTTGTGATTCCTGTTATAAAACTGATCAACCAAGAGCTAAACAGAAGGCTTTAATTTATGAAACTCTCCCTCTGAGGTAAAAGAAAAGAAATTTTAAAGAATCAAAAATTATGAGCATGATTCTTTTTAAACTTGTTTCCTTCTTGGGGTGCCTGGCTGTCTCTGTCAGTTGAGTGTTCGACTCTTGATTTCATTTCAGGTCATGATCTCAGGTTCCTGAGATCAAGTCCAGCTGTGTTGGTTCTGTGTCCAGTGGGGAGACTGCTTGGGATTTTCTCTCTCTCCCTGTCTCCCACCCTTGCTCTGTCTCTCTCAAATCAATAAATAAATCTTAAAATACATAAATAAGCAAGCTTGTTTCCTTCTTGAGAATGTTGCAGAAAAAGTCTGTTTAAGGTAAGATAAAAAAAAAAATTTCTACTACTTAACCTCTCTAAATCTCAATTTTTCTTATGTAAGTGAAGATAAAATGAAGGGAAATAATTCCATTCTTCAGAAAGGAATAGATGAAGTGAGCAAAGGCATGTCAAGTTCATGCGTGAAAAGGAAATCTCAGTATAGGATAGCTGTATTGGTTCAGGTTACTAGTTATAAACAATGAAAAACAGTTCTGGCTAATTTAAGCAGAAGAGGGAATTATTGAAGATTGGGTGACACACAGAGTTGTGAAAACCTAGGGAACCAGATTTGGAAATGGCAAGAATAAAAGGAAGGCTATATAGCCAGAATCATAGGCAAAAATCACACTTCAGTCTAGTTTCACCAAAGAACATGGATGCCCTGGCCTCCACCACTGAATAAAAAATTGTGTGCCACGCTGGCCCCCAAGGCTACTGAAAAGGGACGTTACTATTTCCAGTACCATCTCTCTTCCCTTCCGAGAACTGTCCCAATCCTTGCCTCACTTGTCTCCAGGGTAAAAATCCCAGGTTGGTTATTTTGGTTTGCTGACTCCAGATCATATATATACCCTTGCTCCAGCTGTCACAGAGCCTGGAGACTGTGCTTGTCTGACAATTTCAGTTCATTATGGGGAGAAGACTCTGTTTACCGTATTTAAGTTATAAAAATTCCCTAAACAGAGGAAGGGGTCTCAAACATGGGTGGTCCCCCACTTATAGTGATGAATATCCACTATAAAATTCTTTTCAACTTTACCCCCTCTGCTTCCCATAGCCATAAAAACCAAATGAGTTTTGACTGAGTTACAGCCAACTAAGACCAAACAAATTCCAGTTCCAACAGCTCTTGTGACATGGATTTTGTATAATTGTTTCCCCCCAGTTTCCTGACAGGTTCATTTGGAAGACTATAAAAATTCTAAGGAGATAATTTAAGATATTCTTGTACTTTTAAATCAAAGTGCAAAAAAAAGAAAAAAAAATAACTAATGTTAAACGGTGTTCAGAATGCAATTGTTTGGGGACCCTGTAGAATTAATCTATAAGAAACATAAATGACAGGGGCTGATGAGGGGGAGTCTATGATTGATCTATAGAGTCTGACAGTCCAAGAAAAAAACAGTGACTTGACAGAGGATGAAAGAGGAAGAATCAATGACGAGTAAACTCTGATACCATTGTTGATAAATGGGGGTTTTAGATAATGCTGACTCAAACCTGGAGTTGTGGGAAATGGTAGATAAAGAATGTAAATCAAGTAACAGGTGGAAAAGCAGTTGAGGTTGGACCTGAGTAAGGAAAAAACATAGTAATAGACATTTTGAAAACTGTTTTTGTTATGTTTTGTCTTGAGGTTTGGGTATACCTCATAAAAATGTAGTAGTTCATAAATTTTAACTACTGAATAGATAAAATAATTCCCAAAGCTTGCATTTTACAGGGTGCATTTTTAGTCAAATCAACCAGGTCATTGTTAAATAAACCTTTCTCTTTTGGTTAAGAAAAAACACTCCTTGAATTTTAGAGGAAAACATGTATTTTGTAGATATTCCTGACTCCTGTGCCAATATAAAAATTTTTAACTATGCTTTCTGGCAGGTATCAAAGGTATGTCTTGAAAAGTGACAGCTTTTAGATCCCTAAGTAGACTGTTGTACTGTTTCAATTATTAAGCTGATTCCACAAATACTTACAACATTCTGACCATATTCTATGTTCTGTTTTAGAACCTGGAATTCAAAGATTAAGTAACATATAGTTACTGCTGCAAGGAGCTCACAGTCTAAGGGGCTCCAAAAAAATATGATGTGTTGTAGCAGGTGTTTGCAGGAAACTAAATGGTGATGTTATCTATAGTTCCACATGAGAAGAAAAAAGGAAGGTTTTCTGAAAGAGGTGTCTGAGCTAATCCTAAGCCACTGCACCAAAATTCTCAAGTTTTAAGAATTGGGCAAACAATTTCTCTATATGTCTATATAAAAGAAATTATCAGAAGGAGAATAAGGCTCAGAAATCACTTTGGGATGCCCAGATTTCTTCTTCACTATGCCTATCTCAAAATTTCATATTGCTAGTGAATGTGAATAAATATAATTTAAATAATATGTATGAACATGATATTCTAAGACTTTATCCACATTGCTCAAATAAAATGGTAGTGGATTTTCCTTGGCTTGATTCATCATACAACTGTTTATAGTGACCAACATCATTTACTTTACCTTTTCTTTTTTCCTGGTGGGGTTACTAGAGACTAAATGAAATCTGCGAAGCTTAGTACAACGCCTGGCACACAGTAGAGTTTAATAAATGGTAGTCTCCCTCTCCAGTCCAGAGTGGATCTTCTACAGCCATTCAATACAGTGCCTTTGTGATCAAGGAGGCTCCAATACATGTTTGAACTCTACACTAACCTCACAGTTTAAGCACCAGTACTCACCTAAGAAATCCTTAGCACCTTCTCTTTTGCCCAGTTTCCTCAGTTCCCACCCTATTTATTCTTAGAAATACCTTGTGGCAAAACCCCAGAGGGATAAGTTCCTAAAACAAAACTGTCACATTTAAGTTCTATTAGAAAATTTTAATCACATAAGCCCGATTCATGGAACAGTTGTTCAAAGTTTCTGCCAATGCAATTGCAAATAGAAGTATCAACATTTTATTATCTCTAGGAAAACAAATCTCACAGGGATTGAGATTACACACAATTCCAAATTCTGGGGTAGGTCAAGATAAGGCAATCAAAAATAAAATAGATAGATAAATAAATAAATTTACCAGTGTGGGGGAGGGGATGGCAATAAATGTAGGCAAAACACTCTGACAACAGATGGCAGCACTTGAGTATCAAATCCTGCTCTTCCAAAACTTCCATATTAGGTTGTGACTTGCAGAAATGCAAATCCCTGGTAAAGTGGGGCCAAGGATAATGTCTACACAGAGGGCATTTCAGGAACATTTGAACACATAGTACCAAGATAGCAAGCACACAGAGATGTGGCAGCTGCTAGAGAGTGGGATCATGAGAAGGGACAGCGTGAGATAAAGTATTCTGAGACACAGAGAGCGTGATTTGTTGAAAATGTAAAGGTTGTAAACAGAACTGGAACTTGGTTCTACAATCCTGAAAATGGGGTTTTCACTGCCCATCAGAGCACTGGAGACATAAACTTTTTTTTTTTTTAAAGATTTTATTTATTTATTTGACAGACAGATAGCACAAGTCTGCAGAGAGGCAGGCAGAGAGAGACAGGGAAGCAGGCTCCCCGCAGAGCAGAGAGCCCGATGTGGGTGGGGCTCAATCCCAGGACTCTGAAATCATGACTGAGCTGAAGGCAGAGGCTTTAACCCACTGAGCCACCCAGGCGCCCCAGCATAAACATTTAAAACATTTTAACGCATTTTGGCCATACCCGCATGGTATGATAGAAAATGGAATGGTGTTTCTTTCTAAAGAAATTAGATTTATTTCCAAGTATAGGCCATACAAATTAAAGAGAGTGATAATAGAAAATGAGTATTAGAATTACTTTTTTGGTAATATTTCTTACATATTAATAGATTTGTACATGGTTTATAAGTGGGAATAATTTTTATTTATTTTTATTTTTTATTTTTTTAAGGAAAACTTTTGGACAGGGGTACCTGGGTGACTCAGTTAAGCACCAACTCTTGATTTTGGCTCAGGTCATGATCTCGGGGTCCTGGGATCAAGCCCCACTAGGGCTCTGTGCTGGGGTGGAGTCTGCTTAAGATTCTCTCCCTTTCTCCTCCCCTTCTCAAAAAAAAAAAAAAAAAAAAAAGAGAGAGAGAGAGAGAGATAAAGAAAAGAAAAACTTTTGGACTGATTTGCCAATTTATTATGCTGGTAACTTATACAAAAAGAATTGGATTCCCTCATCCCTCTATATTCCATGGTTAGTGGCTAAGACTTTGGAGAAAAAACTTTAAAACCTACGTGAAGGCACCTGTTTAAGCTCAAGGCAAAGACCTCACAGTTAGTTTCGCTTTGCTAAGTTTGCTGAAGCCAAAGGACTTTATTGACCAGTGCTAACTAGTGTGCCCTGCAATACCCACAGAGCAAACTAGAGCTATGATTTCTTATTCCTCAATGTCATTGCGTTGGCGAGAGATACACAATGCAGGCTTTGAGCAACTGGAATAGTCTGTTCCAGATCACAGGAGCCTATCTTAGCCTATCTTAGACAATGCAAGAGGGACAGTTCTCGCCAGCCTACTTTGAAGTCTGATTTCTCCTTCCCTAGGAATGGACTGCTCTAGAAGTGGAAGGGGTTTGACAGTGAACAGGGCTAATGAGCATTTTGTAAACATTCCAAAGTACTGCAAAATTCAAATAAAGTAGCTGAGTGTTAGACCCACTAGCCTAAGAGCTCTGCTTGAGCGAGGTTCGTATCTCACTGTGTGTCTCCAGTGCCTCAACGGGGCTCTGCATGCCATATATTTATCAATATATGAATCTTCAGTTTTGTTTTTATGAAAAGTCACTGTGGGAACACTTCCGTTGTTGAAATAAGTACACTTTTAAAAAACAGTTCCTTGGGGAAACCCATGCATGACCTGTGGTGTAATATTAAGGAGTACCAAGTACTGAAGTTAAGCATTTTACCTTACTACTGAGGGAAGTAAATTTTAGAAACTGAAGCTTTGAGGTTGAAGAATACAACTAAATGGGAACGGTAATATGTGACAGGGTGTAAAACTTGAACCCAGGTCATTCTGACTCTTACTCATACGACAAAAGATCTCGCATGAATTCTGCAAAACCTGGTCGGCTGCTGTCCTTCAACGCGCAGCCCCAGGCAGTTTCCACCCGGAATTTAGGGCCTGGCTTAGCAAGAAGAGCCCGTACGTCCACCCACCTCACCCTCCACAAGCACGGTAATGGAAAGGTAAAACGTGGCTATTGCGCATGCTCACAGCGCCTTTCCCCGCATTCTTTTCCCGGCCCCTGTAAGTCCCCGCAGCCACTCTCCTGGAGGACTTTAGAATGGCTCCCGCCCACTGTGAAGTCAAATGGCCGGAAGCCGTTCATGTCTGCGACGTGGACACCCTCCTCTTCCTCGGGCCTTTACAGCTTGGAAGCAAACACGATGCGTTCCCGTTTCTCGGGGATTCAAGCGGGAGTTTGCCAGTTGTCAATATGGCCGCTGACAGGCTGGTTCCCAAGCGGAGGCTTTTCATAGGCCAAGGTCACATCCTAGCCCCGCCCATTTCAGCCCACTAGGCTGCGTCCGCCTAAATTTTCGCTACGCATGCGCCGCGGGGGCGGGCCGGGAGGTGGGACGGCCCGATTCTTCCGTGTGCCACCGCCGCCGCCTTAGCTTCGCTGCTCTTGCCACTCTGGGGCTGCATTGCCGGCGTTAGCCGCGCGAGGGGAAGGGAGGGGACCGACGGAGCGTGCGTGCGCGGGGGTCCCCGTAGTCCCAGCAGTTCCTCTCGTGCGGGGTGGGCGGCGGGGGTCAGTAGCAGTCCGGGGAGGCCCTAGACGGCGCCATGTCGGCGGGCGGCCCGTGCCCGGCAGGAGCCGGAGGGGGCCCAGGGGGCGCCTCCTGCGCCGTGGGGGTCTCCCCCGGCGGGGTATCCATGTTCCGATGGCTGGAGGTGCTAGAGAAGGAGTTCGACAAGGCCTTCGTGGATGTGGATCTGCTCCTGGGTGAAATCGATCCGGACCAGGCGGACATCACTTACGAGGGGAGACAGAAGATGACCAGCCTGAGTTCCTGCTTTGCGCAGCTTTGCCATAAAGCCCAGACCGTGTCCCAGATCAACCACAAGCTAGAGGTGAGCTCTGGGCCCTGGAGGAGGTGGCATTCAACCCCAGTTGTCAGATCCCATTTAACGCACCGGTGAAACCACCCTAGAAAATTGCCCACTGGGGCACCTGAGCTTTAGTGTGACAGGGGAGTGTGTGTGAAGGAAAAGAGTGAGATAAGGTAGAAAAAGGGATGTGGATGGACCTGTGGGTGTCCCGGCGTCCTGTCATCCACCTTCCTAGGATCTCTATCAGGAGGAAGCAGGAACTGATTACACCAGCCTCTGTACATACAACATTAGCAAACCAGAAATTCTCTGTCCGAAGAATATCTTAGTCCACCTTGCAACATTTGAGTTCTTATATGGATTTTCACATTGATAAACTAGGTGTATGTATCATCAGACTGATAGTGTTGATTGTTTTTAACCATTTCAGATCAACGTCTGTTGTTGCACACAGACATACTATTCCTTGCATGCATGAACAATTTAGGGGAATTCTATCAGAGCTCTTAGGAAAATTTAGTGGGATAAACAGCATAGTATCAGTGTTCTTCTCAGTTTACAGTTGGTCTTTAAATTACAGGCAGATAACCACCAGAGTACTCTCCAATTTTTCAAATGACTTATAACATTGAGGTTTTTCCAAAGTCTGGATTCATTTGGGAGAGTGTGTGAAGAATTGTCATTTGCTTAAGTCTTTAATCTTGGTTGTGTGGGTGGAGTGGTGGTAGTTCCAAAAAAAAAAAAACAACAAAAGAAGCAAAAACCAAAAAAACAACCTACCGCATTGTGCAGAAAGTTAAATTAATGCATTATTACAGTATTTAGGAACATGGGAGATTAACGTTATTACATAAAGACCATTTTCTAGTAGATAATTTAAGAGAATGAATCTTTCATTTTAAAGTAGATAAAAATTGGACAATTAGTAATGTGCAAAGCTCTTTGAACATTAGGTTACCTAAGAAATCCTCATTTCTATCAGTTACAATGATTAAGAATACCCATTGGATTCAAATCAGTGTGGTTATCAGATAGATCCTGTCTATAATTAATGGTTAGCGTTCTTTCATTTCCCTGTCAGTTACCCATGAAAAAGGTGGTATAATTCATCTGTGATTAGCATAGATGCAAAACAGAGATTTTGTTGAAAGAACTGTTCTTTTCTTCCATACTTTTTGAAAAGGTTGGAATGGAAGTGCTCATAGGAAGCTAATCACTTCTTGTTCTAGCTATATGAAAATGTTTCTTGATTTCTTGATTAGGGATTATTTCTAGAAGTTAGTTTATTTTTCAGGTGGCGAAAATGCATGTAATGGTTCTTTTTGAAAATAGTAAAAGCTTTAAATAACAGAGCAGGAATTACTTAAATGCTACGTGAGAACTTTCCTATCATTTACAACTGCAAGTGTCTACTGAGGATAAATAGCTTTTTAAAAATGAAACAATATCTATCTGATTTTTTTTTAAATGACGAAGGACACTTTCAACAGTGGTATTTTGATGTCAGATATAAAATCTAATTTTGGAGAAAGGTTTATTCTGTGAGTAGGAGATGGTGCTCGTTTTTTTTTTCCCCCCCATCTTTAAATATTTTAAATGAGTATTCAGAGCTATAATAAATTATGTATATTCTTTTTCTCAGAAATTGTAATTACATATTCTGACTCCACATCCTGGCTTAGGAGGTGGCCTTATTTCTCAAAATAAGAAATGCTAGTCTGTCATGATGTGAACATGTTTTTTCAACATGCTTGAAACCTTTGACTTAAAAGATCTTAGAAAAAGGGGAGGGGACATTTTGTTTTTGTGTTTTTTCACTTACATTTTATTTGTTTGTGGGGTTAATCTTTCTCCATTTAGCAGGTTTTACATTTTTTTTGTGGAATAGGTATGTACTGGTGAGGAGAGAGCCTCATTGTCAGTAGTGTTTTTCAAGGTAGATCTGCTATTGGATTATCTGCAGATTTTCAGAGGTTACTTCATATACTGTTATCAATCACCTGAGATCTTGAAATCTTAGAAAAGATTTCCATACGTCCTAGCCCTGTTTTATTTTCTTAGTAAGTGGGCTGAATTAGTTCTATTGTTTTAAGGTTATGGACATTAAAATACAACCTTTGAGGCCATTTGTGGCTTGATATAGAAGGTGGGTACTGAATTTCAGGTTTTAGAGGTTGATACCTTAAACCATATTACCAGAATTGAATATTTTTATAATCAAAACACAGATACCTCCAGTATGGGTAACTTATATTTAAATTGGCCTTGAGTATCTTTGGAAATTGTTCCTTCTGCCCATTTGTTGTGTCTTTAGGTAACACCATGTTTAACATTAACATAGCAGTTTAGGAAAATAACTTTAGCTGCAAAAAAATCATAGGTTACATTTTAAAATAAAATGTAAATGATGTCTACGTGACTTTTGCTTACTATAAGTTATATTTGGGGATAGGGCTTTTATAAGGGGAAGGGGAGAGCAAAGAGTATCAGAATATATTGAGATAGTGCCATTTCAAATTACTCACATCTCTCTTATTTACCCTACCCACCTACTTGAGAATTCTTGCTATGGTAAGCTACTTGGTGACCGTTGGTGCTGGAGTCGTAGTACTGATTGGGACAGTAGTAAGAGTAGTAGTAGTATTAGTAATATTAGTGTGTTAGAGTAGAATAAAGATTGAAGAACTAGTACTTTAGAAAAACCCATCTCTCTACCTGGAGATGCAGTTTTCTGCCTCTTTACCCCTTCTTTAAAATAACAGCAGAACAATCCATCTGTCACATCCTCCTTTCTGTCAACAGTTCCTGAATCAGTATATCTTTCAAGTAATTTACTTGCAACCATCAGTGGAGAAACTTTGGTCTAGAGACATGTTTATAATGAACTAATGAGGTACTATTCTTTACTGCTTTAAAGCTGTCCTGTTTTTAAACAAGCAGTGAAGCAATGTTGTAGCGTTGAACTTGAAGGTTACTATTGGTTCAGTATGTATTTACTGAGCACTAATTATGTGCCAGTTGCTCTATTGGGTATTTGGGATATAATGGAGAGCAAAAATGGACACAGTTGTTTCTTTTTCAAAGCTAGGATTCTGTTGGATAATTAATTGGGATAATTATCACATAAGTGTGAAATTCCAACTTTGTTGCATGTTATGATAGCTATGTAGAAAAGTGAGAGCCTGTTCTGGGGGATTAGGAAGGCTTCCTTTTGGAAGTGACTATTGAGTTATGACATAAAGAATAAGTAGGAATTAATTAGGCCACAATAAATAGGAATATCAGTCAGTCTTACAGTAGAGAGAATAGAAATTGGAACGCAACTGTGACAGGAAAGTGTGTAATGCACTTGAAAGAAAGCTGGTATGTGTTGTAAGAGCAAAGGGCCAAAGAAATGAGATGTAAGATAAGTTTGAACAGGTGGGTAGGGACATATCTACTTGATTTTACTGGCCATGGGGTAGATTTAGGGGCCGGTATCCTAGTAGTGGGAAATGTTTTAAACTAGATGGTAACCTTAGGTATGAGATTAGAATAGTTCACTCAAGCTAGGGTAAGGAGAGACTTTGGGACATGCACAGAATGAATGAAGGAAATCATTTAGGAGGTTCTTATTCTGATCCATATGATAGGATAGTGAGGGTAGGATAGTGCAGGGTAGGATAGTGAGATGGAGGTAAGTGTTCAGAACAGGAGAGACTGGAGAGGTAAAAGTAAACAGTTTAGAAATGGATTGGAATGGAGGGATGAGGGAATTCAGGATGACTCCAAGATGTCAGTTGGTTGCATAGATAGATGGATATGCATTATTATTAACAATAATTGTATTGCTAACCTTACTGATCAATTACTAATGGGCAGACTCACTTCGTTTTGCATATATTGGTTCATCTAATTCTCATGACAGTCCTGTGTGATAGATGTAGTATTGTTATTATTCCCATTTTGCTCAGGATTAAGTAAGTGGCCCAAGGCTCTAAAATTAGAGAAGCCAGTTTTTCCAAAAACACATGCATTTATGCCTGGTGTGGGGAAAGAGGAGGTGGAGAGAAAAGCAGGTAGAAAGAGTGAATGTGGCTGGTTAGATTGTAAGAAGGAGTGTGGGGTTCCTGGGAGGTATTGTTATAAAAATTAGACACGTTTATAAGCCAATGAGATGCATCTACTTGAGAGGAAAGCTCAATATTCTAGCGAAAGAGAGGGATAATTAGGATTGATAAGGTTTCTGAATGAAGAGGAGATCAAAGATACATGTAGAGAGAATGGCCTTACATTGAAAGGACAGCTGTTGTACTTTGAGGCAGAGAGAGACAATTTTGAGGGAGAGGGAAGCGGTGAGAGCAGAAGGTGGGAGGTTGAGAGGATTCTGTCTGATGGTTTCTTTTTTGTAAACTTGGAGCCTGGGACAACTGCTGAAAGTGGGTGAGAGTAATAAGAGCTTTGAAATAGGGAAGAGTGGGAGAGCCAACTAGCCAGAGCAATAGAAGGACTGTCAGGCAACGTTGGAGACTTACTTGGAGCTAGTTTTCATAAATTCATGGTACAACCAGTGTGCCCTGTTGCGTGACTTTCTCCAGCAGTGCTTACATGGTTACTAACAGGCTCAGTGATGATAGTAATAATCCAGTGCCATAGCGCAGAGTTTGCTATGTAGACAAGAGTGTTACTGAAATGAAAATGGTAATGGGGATGAAGAAAAGGAGATAATCAACTAAAGTAGAAACAGGATTTGATAATTATGTATATGTGGAGGGTGAGGAAGAGGATGCCACCACAGTTCTCTCTGACAGATGGATTAGTTGATAGCTGTTTCATAGTCTCCCCCAAAATTCATGTCTACCCAGAACCTCAGAATGTGACCTTATTTGGAAATAGAGTCTTTGCAGACGTAATTAGTGTAAAGGTAAGCGATAAGATCATAGCCGATTAGACTGGACCCTAAATACAGTGAGATTGTCCTGATAAGAGACACTCAAGACACAGAAAGACACTGAGAAGAAGGCTATCTGAAGAAAGAATCAGAGGTTGGGATGACCTTTCTACAAACCCGAGAAATGCCAAGGATTACTGTCAACCACCAAACACTGTGAGACAGGCATGGAACAGTTTCTTCTTAGGGTATCCAGAAGGAACCAATTCTTGATTTTGAGCTCCTGGCATCCTGAACTGTGAAAGAATAAATTTTTGTTCTTTTAAGCCACCAACTTTGTGGTGATTTGTTGTGAGAGCTCTGTGAGACTTAGACCATGTAAGGAATCCAGGGGAAGGAATAGGTCTGGCAGGAAAAATAATGAGTTTAGGAGATTGTGCATAGTTAAGGTTCTTACCCTTTCTTGTATATTCCTAACATAGTCTCCTAGTTGCTTCTTACCCACTCCAAACCATCCTTTCATTGTCAATATAATTCTAAAATGTTTCATTTTAATGGTTCATATGAAAAAAAGGCAACTCTGATTGTGGTCGCTCTTCTTTTTATACTTCCCTTTTATTCATTGGATAAAATCCATACTCTAGCTTGGTGATCAGTACCCACCCAATGTGTCTGTCCTTATTGCTTGTCACCCCTTCGTGGCTGCTGTTGCCTCTCAATAAAACTGGTCTGTGGGCAGTTCTGTGAGTAGGCCTTGCTCTTGTATGGCTTTGCCACTTTGACATAGGCTTTAGTGTATAATGCCTTCTCTGTCCCTTTGTCTACAGTATCGCACACCCACTCATCTTTTAAGGTACCACTTACATCACCATTTCTGAAGGCTGTCCTCACTCCATTTATCTCTGCTCTCTGCAGGCAGAGGCTATCAACACCTTTAATTCACTTGGACTGTTAAGTTGGTTACCTTGTCCTGTCATTAGTGATTGCCACAGCTCTATACCTCTAGAAGATAAGCTCTTTGAGGGTCAGGACGATGGCTTAGGTGAAATAATCTCAGTATCATATGCTTTGTGAAAGCTGACTTTAGGTGTGAACATTTTCTCTTTGTGAACCCCTTTTGGTTTCTAAGAGTTGGTTGGTTTTTTTTCCCCTATAGTGCTTTCAAGCCTTATTGAGTAGTAATTCCTCTGAGTGTGGTATCTGGTTGACTTACATGTGGATTACAGAATTGGTGTTTTGCTGGCCCCTTTTTAAAATTGGCAATTTAAAATTCACACATTAAATACCAACCTTTCTGACCTATTTACATCCGTATCTCACTTGTGAGGGGTTTTCATTTCTCAGACCTTTCCCTGCACCATCCATGTATTAGCTGATTTCCGTTCAGTACTTGGGTAAATTTCTCCTCTCTGACCCTTTCACTTCTTCTTTTATCTTCTTTTTTTAAAGTTTTTATTGAAATTCCAGTTAGCTGACATACAATATAATATTCATTTCAGGAGTACAATGTAGTGATTCAACACTTGTATATATCACCCAGACTTTCACTTCCTTTTTTTTTTTTTCTGAATTAGTACATCACACATGCCTCTATTATAATAGTGTTTTTGATACTCTCCATCATAATTGGAAATGTCATTTTATATCTTTACCAGACAGTGAAATTCTGAAGGACAGAATCCATGTCTTACTCATCGTTTTGTCTCCAGATCCTGGCACACAGCATGTACTCAATACATGTTTATTTGAATGAATAAATTATTTGAAACACTTTTAGTGTTCTGCCATGAATCCTCCCAAGATTACCAATAATCATTCTGTAAAACAGGTTTCATGAGAGCTGGGCTGGTGTCTTTCTGATAACATCCATAGTGTCTAACACAGTGTCAACTACACTGTTGAATGACTGAATCTGCAGCTTCATTTATTTCCCTGGTATGTAATTCACAAGGATTTGATTTGTGAGTTAATATTTCATGGTATTCCACTTTAAGAAAAATTTGGAACTATGACTAAAATAACATTAAACCTCGTTAAATGAGTGTATCATATATGGATTGTGTGCTTGTGACATTTCTAAAATATTGGGTGAGTTGGTTCTCCTCACTCTACATCCAGTTGGATCATAAAGCAACTGAGTTGTTTAACATTAAAATGGAAACAAACATTTTATGTTTTTTGGGACTTCATTTTGTGGATTAACATCAAAGTAATTTAACTGTCAAAAGTACTTCACGGATTTATCTTCTTGATTCTATTTCAAATCCCACCCCCCCCCCCAATCCTAGTTCATTCAGTTTGTCTCCTGTATTATACACAGCTGCCTTTTTTAAAGCATAAATTTGATCATATCTTTTTGCTTAAAAGTCCTCATTTATACTATGAATAAAATTCAAACTTCTTATTATGGCTGGCAAGATCTGTATGATTTGACCTGTGCATATGTCTTCACTGACCTATCTTATTATTCTTTTCTCTTATTCTGTATGTTCCAGCCACATGGGCCTTTCTTCAGACTCTAAGACAAGAGTTCTCAAACATTTTGGTCTCAGGACCCACTTATGCTGTACAAACTATGAGGTCCCTAAAGAGGTTTTTTTCTAATGTGAGTTATATCTGTTGGTGTTTACAGTATTAGAAATTAACACTGAGAAAACTTTAAATATTTATTTCAACAGTAAGCCTATTAGATGTTAATAGAAATATCATTTTGAATGAGAAAATAACTATTTTCAAAATAAAGTGCATTGTTTTACATTTAAAAATGATAGTTAAATATCTGGCTTACTAGAAGATAGCTGGATTCTTTCATCTGCTTCTGCATTCAAATAGTTGTGATTTAAGGTTTGGGTTATAGCCTAGGAAGAAAGTTTGATCTCACAGAAATAAATAGTTGGATAAGGGAGAAGTATTTAATAACCTTTTCAGATAGTCATGGATATTTTTCTGTAATATAAAAAGGTAATTTCGTGGGGTATCTGGGTGGCTCAGTTGGTTAAGCGTCCAGCTCTTGATTTTGGCTCAGGGTCATGAGATCTGGCCCGGAGTTAGGCTCTGTGCTTCGTGGGGAGTCTGCTTAAGATTCTCTCTCTCCCTCTGCACCCCTGCTCACGCATGCTCTCTCACAATAAATAAATAAAATCTTTTAAAGGTTAGTTACAGTGTAGAATCTAAAATTCTTTTTTTTTTTTTTTTTAAAGATTTTATTTATTTATTTGTAAGAGAGAGAGAGTGAGAGCGAGCACAGGCAGACAGAGTGGAAGGCAGAGTCAGAGGGAGAAGCAGGCTTCCTGCGGAGCAAGGAGCCCGATGTGGGACTCGATCCCAGGACGCTGGGATCATGACCTGAGCCGAAGGCAGCTGCTTAACCAACTGAGCCACCCAGGCGTCCCTAGAATCTAAAATTCTTATCAGTGAAGTTTTCATCCACTGTTAGAATACAATAATGTGTAGTCATTGAGTGAATCTTTTACTGAGTCATGATATTGACCTTATGGATTGGTCATTTTGAAAATACTGGTTTGCTGAGTTATGCAGATTTTCTAAATCTGGGCACATCTCATTATACAGTCTTTTTAAAGTCACATGTGGGGGCGCTTGGGTGGTTCAGTCAGTTAGGCATCTGCCTTGGGCTCCGGTCACGATCCCACAATCCTAGGATTGAACCCCATGTTGGGCTTTCTGCTTAATGGGGAGCCTGCTTCTCCCTCTCCCAGCTGCTCCCCCTGCTTGTATTCTGTCTCTCTCTGTCAAATAAATAAAATCTTAAAAAAAAAAAAATCACATTTGTACTATTACCAGTCTCAGAAAAATCTTGAACTGTTTGGAAGCTGTTAAGATCATCATGATGGATTCAGTTTTTCCAAAATTCTAATTTTCATTTGAAAACACAAATTTTTATCATTGGCAATAAATGCTGCCAGTTGTTTGCCTTGAAGTAACAGATTTGCTTAATTATTCTCAAGATTAAGTCTACCAAATAGTGATGTTCCATGAAAAAATGTTGTGCTTTTTCTTTGGACAACATGGTTTGATATGCAGCATATACACTTTATGCACACTTCCCATTTCATCACACAGAATATTAAAAATACGTACTCAAGGGTTGAGATTTTAAAAATTAGTAATTTTTACTGCTGCGTCATGGGTATTCTTTTTTTTTTTTAAAGATTTTATTTATTTATTTGACAGAGAGAAATCACAAGTAGATGGAGAGGCAGGCAGAGAAAGAGAGAGGAGGAAGCAGGCTCCCTGCCAAGCAGAGAGCCCGATGCGGGACTCGATCCCAGGACCATGAGATCATGACCTGAGCTGAAGGCAGCGGCTTAACCCACTGAGTCACCCAGGCGCCCCCGCGTCATGGGCATTCTTAAATGAACTTTTTTTTTTAACCATGAGCACATAGTGGTGAAGAGTACACTGCACTGATGTGTACTAAAATGCTATCATTTACTCATCATTGCTTTTGCACCTGTAGCACAAATATCAGCATGGTGATATTTTATTATTATTAAAAGAGTTTTGACCTTGTGGATGCTCTGAAAAGTTCCCACAGACCTATGAGAACTGCTGCTTTGATAGTAACAGGAACACTTCCCAGAAGAACCATACTCTCCCATTCCACTAATTCCCTTCTTTTTGTTTCTTTTGGACAGCTTATGCTTTGTAATTATATATTATAATACTTTTTTGTAATGACCTTGGACAAATCACCTAACCTCTCTGCGTTCCAGTTTCCTTCTCTATACAGAAAATTGTATCTCTCGAGGCATAGCATGAGGACTAAGGCAATTAAAATATGCATATATTCACAGTAGCACCTGGCATCTAGTTAACGCTGTTGTTACATATGCCATTCATTTTCTTTATGTGCCACCTCCTGCAGAAGGCCACCGTAAACTTTGCAGGGCAGGACCCACGTATATTTCATCTACCAGTATATCCCCAAAACCCAGCCAAGTGCTTGGCCTATGGTTGGGGGTTGACAAATACTTTTTGAATGAATGTATTTTAAAAATAAAAAAAAGTTTGCTTTTCTTAAGCTGCAGAGCAGTTTGGGGAGAAATGATGACAGATGACAATAGTAGTCCTTATGCTTGGATCAAGAGGAAATTGGAGTTTACAGGTGGAGTTTTCTCACAGAACTTTGGTAAGCCAAATGAGCAGACTGTTCAGCAGCTGACTTAAAGAGGACTGTTATTTTCTATCTCACGGTACAGCAGAGTTTTTTATATTTGACCCATGAATATACTTTCTGTTTGGTCAGTCTTTGTTTTAGAATAGGACTTTTTGGCTTTCTGTAATCTTGGGTAGTAGGAGAAAAGCTGACCACTTGGGGCATATGGGAAAAGAGAAAATAGAGGGAGATTCTTTATAAAAGGTGTGTGTTAACTCAAATTAACTGTAAGACTTTGTTCTGCTATGTGGAAGAAGTAGAAGAAAAGCCAGGGAATGGATCGAAATACTTTGTTAGTTACATCATCCCATTGACTTTTGTCACAGGAGAAAAGGCCACGTGAAGAATATGGTTCGTTCTGTTTCTGCTGTCGGTCAGGATCCTTTATACAGTAATTTCTGTGATACTTCTTTTTAAAAGTTTAGTTCCAGGAAAGAAAGAGAGTCTCACCACATAAAACGACATTGCTTCTTTTAATGAGACAAAGAGTTATTTATAGGAAACTTGTATTAAATTTGATACACAATAAACACTATTAGGATATTTTTATAGTGATATCTTGCCATCTCTGTATGTTTATTTTTTACATTTATTTATCCTATGAGCTTTAAAGCCTTTTGGGAAGTAGGTGGGAGAAGATGATCAATTTTAGATATTGGTATTAAATGGTATAATTGCTAGAGATGTAAATTTTAATCCACTTCCATTGTAAACTGCATTTTCAAACATTAAAAAATATATATTGAAAAGCATACTTGTTTCCTTTTAGTGATTACCTTTTGTACACATACTTTAAAACAGAAGGTGTAGAAACATTCATAGGTAAATGTGAAATAAATGTATTTACTTCTTTATCAGCAGCTTTCTATGCTATTGTTCATTATAATTAAACTGCTATTGGGAGTCAACTCTTTGTAATTCTTAAACAACTTGGGGAATGTATGCTTTTGCGTGCATGCATGTCTGTGCTTGCTTATGTGTCTTTCTGTGCATACATATGAGTCCCTGTGGGGGTGGGGTGGGGGCAGTGGTGGGCCAGATGAGGAATGTTCTGAGTCTCTTGCTTAAAGCCCTGTCTGTCTGAGATTTGGGGATGTGATCTCATTTGGAGCTCATGGGCCACTTCACCACCAATTCTCTGTTACTGCCAGGATTACACAGGATCTCAGGAAGTCTGTGTTTTAATGCCATTTGTAATTTGGGACAACTCACCTAAACTCTTTGGGTCTTAGTTTCTTCATATGCAAAATAAAGATGCTTTACCTGATTTGTTTCGGTTCTTAGGTTGGGCCCTCTAAAATGTGTTACTGAGAGAGCTGAATGACATGTGGAAACTAATGACTGATGATGTTTGCTAGTTTCTTTTCTTAGTTTGATCCTCTCCCTGACTAGAGGTTTTTGAGGGGTGCTTAAGGGAAATTAATTGGCAGTTTTATCCATAAGCCCGTAAAATAAAAACTAGGTTATATTTAGAAAGAAAAAAGTACAACTGTTTGTATTTTCAGAAGATAACATGGACAGAGTATTAGGATCTAGACAAAGTGGAGAAATAGGAAACTCAAAATAAAAAATTCCTTTGATTTTGGTGCCGCACGGTGGAATCCAGTAGTGATGGATTATTTTAGGAAGGAATTATCTCTTTGGAAAAGTTTGGGTGTTTGAAAGAGTGTGAGATGAGAAATAGAAAAGTAACAGCTCCATTAAATACAAATAAGTGGTGATGATAATGCACTGATGTTGTTTAGATAGACTGCTTCTCTTTTTCTTTTTGGGGAATATTTTATTCCTACTTTATGAATTACTTGATTTTCATCTGTTTCCACACTCCATTCCACCTGGACCACATGCAGAGAATCGCTGCTTTAAGAAATCCCACCAGTGATTGATTTAATTGCTTGGGTATAGTGAAGGTCATGGTCCTAAGTAAGGCTCCGGGACTCTCCTAGAAGAAGATCATTTTATCCTTACTGTCTACGGAAAGAATGTCTTGATGATCAGTTTTATTTTATTTTTCTGTACATTAATCTTCAAGATCAAAAGTAGGAAACGTGAAAAGTTTGTTTCCCAGATTAAGACTGTATTTAACATAGTTTTTACTGTTTTTGGCTTTGCTTATTAAAGCATTTTTGGGCTCTTGCTTGAAAATTTAAGTAAGAGGTGAAGGTTGAAATCAGCTGTTTTCTTTAAACTTTTATTCTTGTTCTAATGTTGCCAAAGTAGGACAGGTGAAAAATACTCAGGCTTTTTTATGGTCAGACTGATTTTGAGTCTGTTACTTATTAGCTATGTGATTTGGGGCAAATCATTTAAACTCTTTAAACTTCCAGTTTCCTTAACTACTAAGAAAAAAGTTGGAGAGTAAGAATTAGAGATAATGTATGGTGTGTATATGCCTGCCATATGGTGTATAGATGCTTGCTTTGTGGTAACTGTGAATATTGTTAGTAAGTTAAACATATGTATTATAGCTATAGAAACACATTTTTTTTTTCCCTCTGTGGCCAGCTGCTTGATAACACTTCCACTGTCTTACCCTGTGAGTAATTGGGTTCAAAGTGCTGTTCTGCTGCTGACCAGTTGGGTAGCCCTGGATATAAAATCAATTTTGATTGGCCTTGGTGTTATTATGTAAATAGTAATGTCTTAATCATAGTCTTTATATTCTCTGAGATCTCTTTAAATTCTAAAATTTGGTGATATTAGGAAGTTAACCATTAAATAAAATATGGAAATTTCTAATCTTGACATAAAATATATCAGTGACTTTTCTTTGCAGCTAAAATGCTTTTATCATGGATAAGAAATAAGTTACTTAAATATTACTAAATTTAGAGTAAATTTGAAATACTTTTGAAAGTTTGAAAAATAAAATTGGGTTTTGACTTTTATTTTATTTTATTTCTTACTGTATCTACAGTGTAGTTCATTGGTGTACATGACAAAGTAGGGCTCCTTTAAGCTCTCTCTTTCTTCAAAGGGTTTAGGATGGAAACTTGTTAAAGATCAAGAGATTCTCATTCTTTTGGGGGATGATTTGGGACAAGGATTCTCCAGCAGCTGAGGGCTTCTGTCTTCCTCTTGTGCTCTCACTGGGGCTGGTGGTCCAGGGAGCTCTTACTCCTTAGAGTCCATGTGGACCAGATCTACCACCTGGTTGCTGTAGCCAAATTCATTATCATACCAGGAAATGGGCTTGACACAGTGGTCATTGAGGGCAGTGTCACTCCCAGCACTGAAGGTGGAAGAGTGGGTGCTATTTTTTTTTTTTTAAAGATTTTATTTATTTATTGACAGAGAGAAATCACAAGTAGATGGAGAGGCAGGCAGAGAGAGAGAGAGGGAAGCAGGCTCCCCGCTGAGCAGAGAGCCCGATGTGGGACTCGATCATGACCTGAGCCGAAGGCAGCGGCCTAACCCACTGAGCCACCCAGGCGCCCGAGTGGGTGCTATTATTGTAGTTGCAGTGGACAGCCTGGTCCTCACTGGAACCCAGGATGCCTTGAGGGGGTCCTCCAATGCCTGCTTCACCATCTTCTTGATATTATCATAATTGGCAGCTTGCTTTAGGCAGCAGGTGAGATCCATGACTGGTGCGTTGGGGGTGAGGACATGGAAAGCCTAACCGGGGAGCTTCCCATTCAGCTTCCGGATAACCTTGCCTCCATCCTTGGCTGTAGAAGCAAGGGTGATGTTCTGGGTATCCCCTCAGCCATCACGCCACAGCTTCTCAGTGGCGCCAGCCATGGTCTTCTTGTGGCATTGATGGCAAGGACTGTGTCATTAGTCTTTTCATGTTGCCCAAGTTGTCATGAATGATCTTGGACAGAGGGCCCAGGCAGTTTTTGGTACAGGAGGCATTGCTGACAGTTTCGAGGGAGTTGTAATACTTCTCATGGCTCATGTCCATCACAAACATGGGCCATCATTGGAAGGGGCAGAAGTGATAACCATCTTGGCCATACCCCTCAAATGAGCCTGAGCCTTGGTAGTAAAGACACCAGTGGATTCTACAACATACTCCGTGTCAGCATCACCGTATTTGATGCTGGAGGGATTTCCCTCTGGGAAGATGGAGATGGACTTTCCATTGATGACAGGTTTTCTGTTCTCAGCCTTGACTGTGCCATTGAATTTGCCATGGATGAAGTCATACTGGAACACACAGACCATTTAGTTGAGGTTAGTAAAAGGGTCATTGATGGTAACAATTTCGACTTTGCCAGAGTTAAGAGCAGTCTTGGTGCCCAGGTGCCCAGGATGGCCAAATCCAAATCCCAGCCGGCACTGCACGAGAAGATGCATCTATTTGTTGAACAAGGACAGATAGAGAGCCTGGGCTTCAAATTTTAATATCTTCATCTTCTCTCTGTAAAGAATTTTTATTTATTTTTTAAGTAGGGCAGCTCTTGAGAAATTATTTGACTTAGGTTCATGTTTGTAATATGCCACACTCAAAAGGCCCATGTACTACTCTGTTTTCCTTGCCCTTTTATAATAGTTTCTGACTTAAATATTAGTCTGCCAAATTAATTAATGAATAACACTTATGCCTCTTTAACTTACTCCTTCCTTTCTTCTTTTCTTCCTTTCTTTCTTTTTAAAATATTTAATTTATTTATTTGACAGAGAGACAGTGAGAGAGGGAACACAAGCAGGGGGAGTGGGGGAGGGAGAAACAGGCTTCCTGCTGAGCAGGGAGCCCGATGTGGAGCTTGATCCCAGGACCCTGAGATCTTGACCTGAGCCAAAGGCAGATGCTTAACGGCTGAGCCACTCAGGCGCTCCTTTAACTTCTTTCTTAACTCTAGGAGTTTTGCTCCGTTATTAATAACTCATGAGGTTTTTGGTTTGAAAGATAAATCATATTGGGACTACCAGCAGTATATGCCTTTTGAAATACAAAATATACCCCCTATCACAAAGATTTAATTAAGTAAATCTAATTAAACCTTTGAAGTAGTTTTTTTTTTTTTTTTTTTGTCTTTGTTGTTTTTTAATTTGTAAGTTATTGCTACACCTAGCATGGGGCTCAAACTCACACAACCACAAGATCAGGAGTCATATGCTCTACTGACTGAGCAAGCCAGGCACCCTAATTAAACCTTTAGATCTAACTTCCAGTTAACAGATCTACATACAGGAATATATGCCCAATCTACATGGAGGAATATATTAGACAATAGTATAAAGAAATAAGACATTCAGAATGAAAGTCACTGTAATGAAAAAAGAGGTAAGGGTTGTGATAGATTAAATAGCTTATTTTAAACTATTTTTAAGTGTAGGTTCACTTTATTATAATCTTCATATTGCTCAAAAAGAGTGTATATTTCTCAAATATTTATTTTCCTTTTGTGATCACTTTGTTTCAAAGACTATAAAAACCTATAGGTTTTTGATTTTTTTTTTTTTAAAGAAGCACTTTTTAGATAGACATTTTTAAAGATTTTATTTATTTATTTGAGATAGAGTGTATGAGAGAGAGTACAAGATAAGGGGCAGAGGGAGAAGGAGGAGCAGACTCCCTGCTGAGCAGGGAGCCTGATGCGGGGATCCATCCCACAACCCTGAGCTCATGACCTGAGCTGAAGGCAGACGCTTAACTGACTGAGCCACCCAGGCGCCACAAGACTTACTTGTATTTTAAAGGAGCAATCTTCAAGATACACTGAACATTGTCTGGTAACAGGTGAATTTAAAGGTTTATAATTATTTTGGTAGGCATATTTTTGTTAAATGGAAGAAGATCTATAAGACATTGATCATACATGTAAGTTTTTTTTTTCTTTTCTAAGTTTTTCAGTAGGAGTATCTGTGAAAGATACTGTGTGAAAACTGTTACATACCCTTTTAGAAGACAATGGAAATGATGTCCTACTTTAATCTCTTGTGTATGTTTATTATATTCAAAGAACAGAGTCAACTACTAGCATAATTATTTCTTTTAGCATTTAAATCTTTTTTAAAAAACTGAAGGGTAGTTGATACACAATGTGACATTAGTTTCAGATGTACAACTATATGCTCTGCTCTGCTCAGCATAGATGTAGCTACCATCTGTCATGCAGCGCTATTATAATACCATTGACTATATTTCCTATGCTGTACCTTTCATCCTGTGACTTGCTCATTCTATAACTGAAGGCCTGTACCTTTCATTCTCCTTCATCCCCCTTTTTTGCCCATTCCCCTACTCATAATGGTGTGTGTGTGTTTGGAGGGAGGAGGAAAGAGAGTGTGTGCTTGCAAGAAGAAGAAAAAAATAGATTATCCTGTAGAAAAATAGGCAAGAGACTTGATAGGCACTTCACAAAACAGGCTATTCAGATGGCCAGTAAACATATGAAAAAGGTGATTAACCTTATTAGTAATCAAGAAGGTTTAGTTAAAATCACAATGGAATTCTACTGCTTTCCTACCAGAATGGCTAAAAGTAAAAAGATTGACAGTACCAAGTGAAGACAAGGATGTAAAACCATCAGAGTTCTCATACAGGATGGGCATGTCAGTTGCGTGATGACTTGGAAAACTGGCCTTATTTGCCAAGGTTTAATGTCCTCATACATTGTAAACCAGCATTTTGTCTCCTAGATATATACTGCACAGAACTGTATTCCATATGTACCAAAAGACAGGTTTATACAAATATCAATTTAATAGTCAAAAACTGGAAACCAGCATAAATAATCAAAAAGAATGGTAAGTTTTGGTCTTTTCATTTAGTGAATACTATATAGTAGTGAAGATGAATGAGCTGCAGCTATACAAAACATGAATCTCATAAACATAAGCTTAAGGCAAAAGCCAGGCATGAATGAATGCATACTATATGATTCTCTTTATATAACGTTCAGAAACAGGCAAAATTAGTTGTGGTGTTAGAATTCAGGGTATTACTCTAATAATTCTGTCTGTGGATGAAAGTGGAGGTAGTTATTAGGAAGGAGCCACAAGGAGAGTCCTCGAGTGCTAATACTGCCCTGTTTCTTCATCTGGATGGTAGTTCAGTAGACATGTTTTTTTTTTTTTTTTTTCTGGAATTCATTGTGTGTGTACTTCTCTGATGTTATACATGAATAAAAATATTATAAGAAGCAATGAGGAAGTTCTTCTGATAGGGAGCGATCTCCAAGAAGTAACACAGGCAAGATACAGCAGTGTTTACATTATAAAACATTATAGTTTCTTTTTTTTTTTTTAAAGATTTATTGATTTATTTGACAGATAGAGATCACAAGTAGGCAGAGAGGCAGACAGAGAGAGAGGAGGAAGCAGGCTTCCTGCTGAGCAGAGAGCCCGATGTGGGGCTTGATCCCAGGACCCTGGGATCATGACCTGAGCCGAAAGCAGAGGCTTTAACCCACTGAGCCACCCAGGTGCCCAACATTATGGTTCTATTTATAGCATGCCACCTCTTTTCTTTTACCTCTGGTTGTTACCCAAGCCCCAGTCCTTGGCCATCTGTTTTCCCTCTAATTCAGTCTTTGGATATAAATTCCTATCTCTGTGCTTCTCAGTGCTTCCTAGTCCCAATTTATCCCCTTTTTTTTTTTTTTTTAATTTCCAACATTCTGTGGCATAGTTCCTATTGATTATATCATGGCTAACACACAAACATGTCTAAAACTTAGATCTAACTCCCTCAAGTCTAAATAAGCTACCATCCTGATTTTGCTATTTCTTTCAATGGCTTCAGTATTCTCTAAGTTTGAAGTATTTGTCATTGTTGATCTAATTCTCCACTTTACATCCAGTCTGTGTTGCCAACAATTTCCTTTCAGCATCCTGAAATGCTTTATTTCCATTTCCAGTGTTCCCATGATAACATCATTTGAAAAGCTACAATAGGGTATTGATAAAGGGTGAAGTCCCTGTCTTCACTTTTCCTGCAAATAGCATGTTGCTAAAATGGCATTGGAAAAAAATGTTTCAAAGTTATACAGTGATGATGGTTGTATAACTCTATGCAGTATACTAAAAACTGCTCAATTGTATACGCTTTTTTTTTTTTTAAGAATTTATTTATTTATTTGACAGAGAGAGAGATCACAAGTAGGCAGAGAGAGGCAGAGAGAGAGGAAGGGAAACAGGCTCCCTGCCTAGCAGAGAGCCGGATGTGGGGCTCGATCCCAGGACCCTGGGATCATGACCTGAGCGGAAGGCAGAGGCTTTAACCCACTGAGCCACCAGGTGCTCCTTAATCGTATACCTTTAAAGTGCATTTTATGACTGTTCAGCAATTATATCTCAAGAAAGCTGTGATTGGAACAAAACCAAAAATGTCACTGAGAGCATGTAATGATTTCCATTGAGAATAAATCTTAGTTTTGGTCTTTCATCCAGAACTAGTCATTTATCCAGCTTCATGTTCCTAACCAGTCTTGGGCAGTTTGAGCATTACTCAGAGAAGAAAACTTCTCTGAGTAATCTAATCTCCTTGATAATAACATCTTCGTATTGTAGTAAGTGCTTTCATGTATAAGATTAATAATCTCATGAGAATAGTCAACGCGATGGATATTATCCCTGTTTTGAAATTAGGGAAACCAGTGAGGGACAGAGTGATTTATCTAGAAGCACAGGGCTAGTCTTAGCATTCATTTCAACTTAAAGATACTTCCTGAACATCTTTTGTGTACTAGGTACTGATTGGTGCAGTTGGGATGCAGAGATGTATTTTAGTCCTTTGGTTGCTGAACCCAGAGAATTTACCTAAGTTGCTTCTGGTTTCTCTCTGCCTCTGCTAGTCTTCTTTCCATCTCTAGATTGCTTTACTACTTTTGTTTTATCCTTGTCATTTAACTTCGAAGCACTTCTGAACTCTCTTTCCTCTTTAAACCTTTCTTTGCTTTGAATTTCTTGGGATGACCAATTCTAAATATATTTGTAACTTGCCACATTTTTCTTTAGTGGGCTTGCATTTAGATCACCTAAGTTGATAAGAAAGCTTTTCCAAGACATAAATAATTATCTATAATTTTAAAGATATTTCCCACAATTCTTTTCTCATTGAGCCCCTTGATGCTTAGGCCAATTATGTTGCATTTAAATAGAAAAATCAGACCTTTCCTTGAGCTTTAATCTGTTGGCCAGTTGGGAAGACCAGACCCACAAGAAACATATCGTGTGTGCAATTGTAAAACACACCAGTTGTGAAAAGTAAAAACTTCAACTTGAATGTATAAGTGGTTCTGAGGAGTTGTTTTGCTATAGCAGAACTGTAGCTTACCCTTAACTCTGATATTTAAGCCCATTGTGACCTCAGTGGCTCCCACCTTAGCACCTGAAGTAATTACTAGATAGTGGGTTGGTTGGTGTGGGCTCATATTCTCTGGGGTGGCCACTTGCCTCTCCTTTACTATACCATTAATGTTAATGGACCACTGTGGCACACGTTATCCCTGAAGATGATGAACCATCCCATATCTCTATATTTTTGTAAGCTTCGTAGGTAAAGGTGAGACAGTGAAAAGCCCTCTTCAAATAAGCAACGTAAAATGGAAGTAGCATTCTGTGCTATTAGGAGGTATTAGGAGGTGGGGGTCCCTGGCTGGCTCAGTTGGAAGAGCACGGTGCTATTGAATTTATGACTGTTCAGTTGGATGTCAGTTCATCTGTTCATTTTAAAGGTAGTTTCTCTGTGTCATCTTTAAATAATTATTAGAGTCAAAATAAAATTAACTTACGTGATGGTTTTTATTGTTGTTCTTTTATAAGGCACAGTTGGTGGATCTGAAATCTGAGCTGACAGAGACCCAGGCAGAGAAAGTCGTGCTGGAGAAAGAAGTCCACGATCAGCTTTTACAACTGCACTCTATCCAGCTTCAGCTCCATGCTAAGACTGGTCAGAGTGTTGACTCTGGTACCATTAAGGCAAAACTGGTAAGTAGTTTAGTAGGTGACATATGCTAACATGTATTTTAGAAGGTGAAGAAGACAGTTTTTAATGAGGCTTTTGAAAATTGAGGGTAATATATGCTCATTGTGGGAAATTCAAAAAACGCAGTAGATGTAAAGGTCTTTACGATCATCCACAGTCTTATTAGCGAGGGTGAAAAGGGATAATACCAATAAGCAGTTGATATTTAGAATAGGATTGTTTTCCTATTTGAAAGTATCTGTGTAAATATATTTTAAAGGTATTTGTGATTATAACCTGTAAACATAATTTTTGCCCTATTGGATCGGTTAGGATTAAGTTCTGCTGCATGTAACAGAAAGCCAAATAACATTGGGATTATTCTCGAGTAGTACAAATTATTTCCTCCTGAGTCTGATATAGGTAGTCTAGAGCTGGTATAATAGCTTTATAGATAACTAGGTATATCCAGGTGCTTTTTGTAGTTTGTAGTTTTGTAGTCTGCCATTTTTAGCTCATGGTTTCCATCCTTAGGATTTCTTCATTCCAGGCAGGAAGAAGGAAGAATCTAAGGGCAAAAGGATGCTTCCAGGCTGCATTAACCTTCTTTAAAGAACTTTTCATGAAATCCTTCTCAGCGATTTTTGCCCGTCCAGTTAGCCATCTCATTGGCAACCCCAGCTTGCATTTCAGCCTCTTAGCTGGTCACATGGCCATCTCCAGTCAATCTGGAGCCCTTCCTTATGGAAGAAGGGGAAAATGGAATTAGGTGCGAACTGATGGCACATTTTTTTCTGTTGCTCTTATAAGCATTTTTCTTGCCACTGAACATTCTTTAATGTTTGTATAATACTCATTATAGACATTTTCCATAATTAACCTTTGCCCTCTTAAAACAGGTTGGTTCAGTAGAAAATTTGAAAGTTTCATTTCAGCTTAATCTCTGTGTATTAAGTGTGTACTGTGTGCCAGACACTTGTTTGTAGGACACAGCAATAAGACAGGTACAGTTTGGGAGAGCCAGGAGATGAAATGATGATGATGATAGTCATACATTTTTAAGTTTTACTTGATTTCCATTAATTTCATTTGATTGGGTTTCTAATATTGATGTTAGAATTTATTTAACTGAGTATTTATTTAAACGTTTTAAATTTAGAAATTCTATGAATCTTGTTAGTAACCTTGTTCTGTTTAAATGAAATGAGTCAGATTTCTCGCTGCTTCTTTGGGATGTTTGATGGTAACGTTGAGAAACAGTGTACTTTTTCACTAGAAAAGCATTTACTTTCAGTTTTAACATTAGATCTGAAACAGGGTGCTATAGTGGAAAGGCACTGAAGCAGTTAAGTTGATGAATTTTGGTGAAACAAGCAGTTTTAATCTAACACTATAGAGTTACTATTGCTTATGGATTTGCAAGTATATTTGTTCTAATGAACTTTTACCCCAATGATGTTCAGCATACAGAAATTTTCATTATAATGATTAGACCACTAGATACATTCATTTGATATTTTTCTAATTATCAAACTTTTTTCTTATATCTTAAGTCTCTCCCCTCTGTGGAGGAGCTGGTAAGTATGTTGTTTCTGTTTTGTGTTAGTATGTCATGCTGAAGTGTTCTTAGTGTCTTACTTGCATATTACATGTTGTCACTTTGTATTTGGAAATGATATTCATGATAGTTTCTAAATCTGCCAGTACCTGAAAAGTTTGCTCTTTTCTCACTGCTCGTTGTTAAAGATTTTTATTTTGTTTGGGATTTGTAACCATTATTTGCAGAACCCATTAATAATTGACAACTTCTGAGCCTTGTAACTTGCTCAGACCTCTGCTTCAAAAGAGCAGTTGGTTTTCTCACTTGAGTGTTTGGAAGTTACATTAAGCAGATCTAGGTTTTTCCTCTTTTTCTATTTGAGTTTATCCCCAGAGAAAGAATGTGCATGTTGGTTTCTTATTCACCCACTGCATGTATTGTAACTTTTTAGCAGTCTTGGAATAATGGTATGGCTTTTGAAACAACTGATTTTTGAAACTCTTTATCAGAACTTATTTTAGAAAATATCAATATATAAATTCTTAATACTTTCTCACTATCCTAACCTAATCAAGTTCCAGTTTGTCTTATGGCTTTATTTCTTGTGGTTCTCTGAGTAGAAAATGAGCTTCTATTAAACAGTTTAACGAAAGATACATATTTTTTCTTTAAAACAAAAAGTGATTAACTTCAGTTTTCTTAGACCTGTTTGTGCTTGCAAATATTATTTTCAGGCCTGAGTGTTTGTCAGATTCATTAGGGGTTTGAATCATGAAAGCAAAATGGTGACTTAGGCATTTCTTAGATTTCATTAATATTGTATAAATAGCTCATCGAAGTAATTTTAAGTAGATACTTCTCAACATAAAGTTTATTTAGTCCATAAACCAAAGAATACTTGCTCTTCTGGAATTCTTTTTCTGAAACAAATAGGATTAACATAAGTAAATTTCATTAAAATGATTTTTGTTCATGTCATCTAAACTGTGGGTTTTTTTTTTTTTTTTTGGAACTGATACTTGCCTTTTAGGAAATAGGTTCTGAAATAAATTGTGATTTTAATAATTCCAAGGTTGTTGTAAAAGGAGGATTCTAAATTATTCAAAATCTTGAAAAACAGTATCTAGAAATTATGGTCTAATAGTTATTTTTTTTACAGAAGTTGAAAAAGCCTGATAATTAGTTTTCCTCTATTTATAATAACAACAAATTATTTTTAATCAAAGAGGTGATAAATATATCTGCCATTTGGTAATTATTCATTTTAGCTTGTATATTTTTTATGTGTGTTTAAGACTGATACTCACTGCCTTTTATTTGAGTATATCATATATTGAGGCTTAGCTGTATCATTTATTGATATACTGTTGCCAAAACAGTAGACCAAAGCAGACAGTTAAATTAGTGCCAAAATATATTCCAGAATTGTTAGAAGTTTGTTTAAATTTGTTTCTCAGCTTCTTAATATTCATAATAAAAAGGGGAATCATTATAATCATCAGTACCCATACAGTAGAAACAGTATCACTTGCCATTTGCTCAAGAGAAACATTTTTTCTGGTGCTGAGCTAGATCTTTATTTATCTCACAAAAGGGACATAGTGAACAGTGTCTTCCACATCTCGTCAACATATACAGCCACATTTTCACAAGATTTATAGATTCTCTGTATCAGCGAGTTGGTAAAAGCAGTTCTGTAAGGCAGAGAAAGGATAAATGGAAGTTTACAATGTTTGGATAGTTTTCTTGATCCAAAAATAAAACTTAAAATATCTCGCAATATTTTAACACTTAAAATATCTCAACTTTCAGAAGAGTTTTATTTAGCCACATTTTGTGTGTGTGTGTTTGAATTTGACTGCCTTTAGGCAGGATTTTGTACCTTCCATTTTCCACTCTACTTTGTCTTGTATTGGCCTCTCTGTTTTGTGCTTGGGCCCTGAAGTCATTTATGTTAGTCACCCCTGGTTTATAGGAATAGACGTAGGAAGCATTATTTCTCATGTGTAAGCTCGTGATAAAAATTGGATGGCAAAGATTTTGAGGTTTTATACTCTGGCTAACACCTTTAATTCACATATATGGACTATCCACCAAGTGGAATATGGGATGGCATCCTTTTATGAGAGCTAAAATTGAATGTCCAACCTACCTCATAGAAGGCAGGTGAGGCCCTGTTTTCCTCTGCAAACATTTTCATATTTTAACTTCATTCACTTTGGTATATGGACAGATAGATGAATCAGATCCCTAAATTCAGTGATAATCTATACCATAGATATGCTTAAGTAGAAAAAAATTTTAATGTGTAAATGTTTCAGTGCATTTGTTACCAGCATTTTTCCATCAAATATTCTTTAAAAAATTAGAGTGTTCTGATTTAAGCAGTGTAAGTTTCTTATAGTCCTCTAAGGTAAATCAGCTGTAGAGTCTATCTGTATAATTGAAGGATTTTGACTTGTTTATAGAATTACTGCATTAGGAATGCCTGGGTGGCTCAGTCTGTTAAATATCTGCCTTTGACTCATGTCATGATCCCAGGATCCTGGGATCATGTTCCCATCAGTCTCCTTGCTCAGCAGGAAGCGTGCTTCTCCCTCTGCCTACCACTCTCCCTGCTTGTGCTATCTCCCTAATAAATAAATAAAATCTTTAAAAAAATAAAAAAGTTTAAAAACAACATCAACAAAAACAGCAACAAAAAAGAATTGTTGTGTTAAAGTTAATTAAATGTTTGGATGCAACCACCAGAATGATTATTTTTATTTTAGTTTAGTTTCTTGAGACATATTTAGAAAGGAAATAGAGAGCAGATGTAATTATTCATTGAAGCCACTCCTATTAGTATATTATGATGTGAGCTTAGAGAAGACTAATTCTCTTCGTATCCTCAGTGTCAAAGTACCCTAAAGCATGGAATTATCTTATGTGGAAGTGGTCCCGACACCTTCTGGTACTAGTTAAAAAGAATTGGATCCACATCTTTGTTTTTATGTTCCATTTTATAGAAATGAAGTAGCTTTTATTACATGCTTTCATTGTTGGTATTATAGACTGTGTGCGCTTTTGCGTATTTTGAGGAACATGGTCTGTTACCGAAAAGCCTTAAGAGTATTTTCATTGTATTGCACTTTTTTGTATTTGTTTTTGTTTTAATGAAAATAGGAGAGAGAGCTTGAAGCAAACAAAAAAGAAAAAATGAAAGAAGCTCAACTTGAAGCTGAGGTGAAGTTGTTGAGAAGAGAGAATGAAGCTCTTCGAAGACACATAGCTGTTCTCCAGGCTGAAGTTTATGGGGCAAGACTGGCTGCTAAATACTTGGATAAGGAACTGGCAGGAAGGTGTGTAAAAATGAGTACCTTGTACTCTGAGGTAACAAATTGGATATTTAATGATGTTGATTCTTACCTCTTGTAGTAAATGAAACATTAATCTTTAGAGTTATTTTATAGTTGGGTATAGCTTATTGTTCTTACTGATAGCATTATATACTGCAGATTTATTTAGCTTTACTACATAAGTGTTTCTGGTTTACACACACACATTGATAGGAACTTATTTTGAAACGCTAAAAACTCTAGATCTGCACTTTTCAGCCATTTCCTGCCTCGAAACCATAAAAGATGATGTTCACATGTACAGCAGGACTTCCGTAAGGAATTCTTTCTATGATTATTGAAATGTTATCTTTTTTGAACCTCCAAACACATTGGAATGGCAGTGACTTTATCATAATAATACAGAGTTCTGCTTGCATTAATTTTTTAAAGTTAATTATTCACAGACTTTGGTGATTTATTATTTTTGGTAAATACATTTTTACTCATTGTTTTGATACCACATTAAGAACTGATGTGGAGCAAATAAAAGTAATTTATATCACATTAAAGTGACCATTTTCTGACTTTTGCCATATTTAAAATAATGATTTTGTAAAAAAAAAAAAACCTCATTAAAAGAAATGTTTTTGTACAGTTAGACTCTTATAAAGACCTAATATTCAATAGTATCTGAGTTTATTGACCTACCCTGATGGTGTGCAAGACGTGAAACATGGTCATTGACATTAGTCTCAAAAATTGTTTTGAGATGTATTTGAATTAAGTATATGATTAGAAAAGGTCTCATTCATTCTTTTAAAAAGAAATTAGTTCTCTCTCAAAGACATCTGTTCTTTTCAGACTTTTGGTATTTTACAAATCAGAGAACTCAGGAGCTTCCTAAAGGGATTAGTTTTATTACTAACAGGTTTATGCAAAAGCTACTTGTGTTCAGTAGTTTTTCTGAATTCTCTCTGTAATAAAAATTATAATAATGAAAAACTAACTGAATTAACTCTTTTCTCAATATAAAGGGTCCAACAAATACAATTACTAGGACGAGATATGAAGGGACCAGCTCATGATAAGCTGTGGAATCAGCTGGAAGCTGAAATACATTTGCATCGTCACAAAACTGTGATCAGAGCCTGTAGAGGACGTAATGACCTGAAGCGACCAATGCAAGCCCCTCCAGGCCATGTATGTTTGCTTCATTACTCTTTCTTAACTCAGTCTCTTCCTTTTTCCTTTAGTCAGAAGTCCTTACCATGTATTTTATTCTAGTGGTATTTAAAGCCATTATTTAAAAAGGGAAAGTAGAATTAAATGTATTTAGAATAGATACATAAAGTTCTTGGTTGACTTACCCTGAAATGCCCTGAAAGTGATATTTCTGAAAACTGAACTGTTGCTAGCAAAGACATATTGCTCATGCTTTGGCTCAAATTTCAGAATTTTCCTGGATCATGATTATGCATATTTAAATTGTTTTTTAAAGCTTAGCAGAGAACATTACTAATTTGTCACTAATAATTAATTTAAAATTATTAATTTTAATAAATATTTTTAAGTAAATTGATTAATAGATTGGCAGTATTTGGGAGGTAGTTCTTAAAGGAAATTTTTGGTAACTAGATTCTACTGTAGTTTTTTCCACCTGTTTGGTCTTGAATTAAGATGGAATTTGAGATCTGTGTCCAACTGTCTGCATCTGTAGCCACCAGTGTACAGGGCTTTTCTATCTGAATAAATCTTGATTAAATTTCATTACTACACCTGTCTGAAAATATAAGCCCTTCCGTAATAAAAGCATGTCTGACTCCTTCCCAGTGGCTTACATGTCTTAGTACCAGATAAACCATGGCCTCAAACAAGTTCAAGTATTTGTTGCCTCTGTAAAGATTATTGTGAGAAGAATTGACATGTACATGAAGTTGGTGAGAGAAGAGTGGGGATTACAGTAAGCACTTATGCCATTGTCTTCTCTGGCACATGGGGGACCATTAAATTCCAAGCAGTGGCTAGACAGCAAAAGGTATTTCATGCTACCTAAAGGATTATTAACTTTTTCCTGAAAATCATGGGATTTTTAATAAAATGGTAGACTCAAGATTTAACATTATTTTGACAGATTACTTTGGCATAGTGAAGAGAATATATTGGGAGAGGGCCTACATGAGAAAGACACAGTGGTAACCTGAGGAGAAAGTGATGAATGTAGGGGGGGGTATATTTGAGAGGAAGGGTAGCTTTGAGAGAATTAGAATCAAGAAGAGTTGGGGGCACCTGGTTGGCTCAGTCAGTAGAGCTTGTGACTCTCAAACTCAGGGTCATGAATTCAAGCCCTACACTGCGTGTGGAGCCTATTTAAAAAAAATAAAGAAGACGAATCAAGAAGACTTGGTGATTAACTGCTTTTGGTTATGTGGGTAAATGAGAAGGAAGAGTATAGGTTTTTGGTGCAGGCAGTTGAGTGAGATGATGGCATTCACTGATAAAGCAAATAGAGGAAAAGGAAGATTTGAGGGAGAAATAGGAGATTTGTTTTCGACATGTAAATTTGAGGTGCCATTGGGACAAACAAAATATATCCAGTTGACTATATGACTCTGGAATTTAGGAGAAGTCTGAGTTGAAGAAATATTAGGTAAATCACCTATCTGTTATAACCAAACTATGGAATTGATTAAATAACCCAGGGAAGTATATAGAAAATAAAAAAAATAGGAGGCCAGGGATGGAAAGAAACTTCTAGGGAGTGAGGGAAAGACATGGATCACTGAAGAAGGGAGTCTGAAATGAAGCTGTCAGATATAATCCATCTAGTAAAGTAATGTAATAGAAACCAAGGAAAAGAAGGTTTCACGAAGGGGTTAGTGAACAGTATCAACTTTCCACAGTGTTTAAGTAGGATAGTGACTAAAATTTATACATTGGATATAGTCATGTTGGTTGCCAGTGACTGTAGAGAAGACAGTTTTAATAGAACAGGTCGGCACAAAACCCTAACTAATTACAGTGACTGAAATAATGAATGTGGGAGGCAATATCATAGGGATTAACTTTGTGTGAAGGTTAAGGGAAGATGGAGAGTGGTAGCTAAAGAAGATAGTAGATAATTAAAGGTTTTTATTTTGTTTTATGTTTTCACATGGTTGGTATTCAAAGCTGGAAGAGGCTTAGAATTTGTTTATGTGCTGGACGGGGAGGAACTTAGCAGAGAAGGAAAAAGTAAAGGTACCAGAGAAAGGTTAATTATGGAGCAAAGTCTTTTATTTAAGAGATAGACTCCAGAGCTCAACAGAATGAAAAGTAATTAATGATTCAATTGGCAATTTGTTTTTTTAATTCTGCAAATTAGTTAAAATGATCTTTATGATATTTTCTAGTAAAAATAAACATCTTACTACTTTTATTTTTTGAAGATACTTGCTTATCAGCAAATTCCTGGCAATAGTTTCCTTTGTAATGTCCTATAATTTAAAAGGAGATGAATCAATATTAAAGAAACTAACAGAAACATGAGAAAATCATCCATCTGTTTCACTAAATTGATGGAATTACTATTTTCATTTTACCATTTTATCTGTTAATTTTTTTCTTAACACTTTACTGTGTATCCATTCCAGGAAATTAATGAAGATTTCTAAAAGCGAGTTATATAGCTTGGGTTTACTCTATTTGATATATCATTTAAGTAGTACTAATTTTTCTTCTTATTTTCCCCCCATTAAGGATCAAGACTCTTTAAAGAAAAGCCAGGGTGTTGGTCCAATTAGAAAAGTTCTTCTCCTTAAGGAAGATCATGAAGGCCTTGGCATTTCAATTACAGTAAGAAGTAGTGCTTCCAGTCTCCTTTTCTGTAGTTAACTAGGATAATTGTGCTCCTGTGTTGGACATCCTTGGGAAGCAAAGTATTCTGGATATATTCTCTAAATAACTAAATTTGTTCCCCTGGGCAATACCACTTTTGTGTAAACTTTTTGTATGTAAATCTTCCTAATGACTATTAAGTATTACCTCAGTAAAATTATTACTTTATTAAGCATAATTTAGCATTGTTACTATGACTGGGGTTATAGTTTTATACAATATACTCTGATTGCCTCTAGGACCTTTGAGAATAGGTATGATTGTTTTCTTCTATGTTAAATGACTCCAGATTATATTGTTCTTTTCTCTAGAGTATGTGTTACCTTTCTCTTGACTCCTTTCTTTGTTGTCAGATTTCAGTGGCTGTTGAGTCCAAATATTCTTCCTTTCTAAATTTGGTGCCTTTATAAACAGTTGTCTTGGGCAGCATTTCTGAGATCAGCTATTATAAAGTACATATATTTGGAGTCATTTTGCTGTCCTTAGAGTGCTTAGAGTAAGAATGAATAAGATGGGTTACCCTGTTTTTCATTTGGTAATAATTAGATACTGCCTAAGTTTTTTTGCTTTTTGGTACTGCTTAATACAGAAATATTTTTTATCATAAGAAGTTTGCCTGTCAAGTTTATATACAAGTTATGTACAAGTTTATACCTTGACAGGTAGAAACCTGTCAAGTTTATACCAGTAAATAGGTATTTATTGAATACCTACCTGTCTTTTTGAATGCACTGACATTAAAGATCATAAATTTTAGAAGAAATAATAACATATATATATATGTTATATATATACACACACACGCACAAGCAATATATATATATGTACATATACAATTGTATACATACACACAAATAATACGCATATATATGCATACACAAATAATTATAACACAAGCTAAAAAGTAAAAGGTACCAAATAACTGCATTTCATCAATTCTTTGTTGCATATTTTTCATATTTTAATATCTCTGAAATTCAGATTCTTACACTCTTTCAGTGATTTTTGTAGTACGTAAAATAATGCTAAGTCATATAGTGATTTAGATTTGATAAAATCTAGTAGTGCTAAGGACTATTAATATGTAAAATATTTTTATTTATGTTTGAAAGAGTTTAGCTGACTATAGTTTTTTCATTTGGTGTTTGGTTTTTTTTTTTTGACTTTCGAATGTGTTTTAGAAAGCACATTTGGAATGTGTTTAGAAAATATGTATGTTATCATTTTATTCAGAGATAACTTTGATACTAGTAATAATATATTTACCATTACCTAAGTGGCAAATAATATTTTAGTCAGTATTTATACAGGATAGATGCTTACTGAAATGTATTTTTAAGATGTTTTATTGTGAAAATAGTAGAATAGTCTATGACATACAAAGAGTAAACTAATTGACCACCTTTTTTTTCCGGTTAGGGTGGGAAAGAACATGGTGTTCCAATTCTCATTTCTGAGATCCATCCAGGGCAACCTGCTGATAGATGTGGAGGACTGCACGTGGGAGATGCTATTCTGGCTGTTAATGGAGTTAACCTAAGGGACACAAAGCATAAAGAAGCTGTAACCATTCTTTCCCAGCAGGTAAGTTTCTGTTTTGCAGTTAAAATTGGATCTATCAATTGTTTCTTCTCGAATTTACTGAATATTTTATACTTCCTGTACTTAAGGCTTTTCAAGTAGTAAAGTGTTTTTATACAGACACTAGTTCCCTTTGATTTGGGGCTTTTATAGAAGACATTCAGCCAGATTTACTGAAGAAGATTTTGTTTGCCCTTTTCCACAGCTGTGTAACTTTAAGCAAGTTACTTAATTCCTCTGCTCTGCTACGGTGTCCTTATCAGAAAACTGTAAGGATTATGTATGTTGATTCATATAAAGTGCTCAGGACAGGACCTGGTACTTGGAAAGCAAAACATCATTAATGACTAAAACACTTCAAATAGAAGGTATAGAAAACATAATGCTAGAAGCCAACTGATTTTACAGACGTAAATGTTAGAACTGAAAGGGTCCTTAGAAATCATTTAGCCCAACCCTCTTATTTAAAATGAGTAAACTGAAGTTCTTAGGGATTAAATGATTTGGTCAAGGTTGCAGAGAAAATAAATTAGAGTTGGGATTCATACGCACAAGTCTTATTTGCTACCAAGTTTTTTTGTTTTGTTTTCCTTTTTTCCTTCAAAAAGAAGGTTGAAGAAATTAGATTTTGATAGTACATTGAGATGTTTGTTGGATCATCAATGTAGAATTGAATCTCAAAGTTGAAAGTGAATTTATAGCTTATGTGGTTCAACTACACATTGTATAAATCTCTACAGTATCACTAATTAAATATTTATATTAAAGGGGGGACTTGTTGATAAAGTAGTTCATTCTGTTACTGTACATTGCTGATTTTTAGGAAGTTCTTCCTCATATTAAGCCTAAAATCTATCTGCATGACTGCCACCCACGGACCTAATTCACTTTATGGAAGACTACCGCATTAGTCCATCTCTCTCCCCCAAGTGGTATTTGTAAGCATTATCTGCTAAGAGAGATCTCAAAATGCAACCATAACCTCTTTTAGTTGGTGTTTTCTCAACCCAACTTGGCCATATCTGGTGGCATTAAGAGTGAGATGAATGGCAGCTATGGTAAAGGAAATACAAACAGGCAGTCACAAACTTTTAAGGAAATGCTAAGCGTGTATTAAAATTTTGAAAGATAAACATCCGGGAAAGCAGCGCACCAAAGATACTGACTGAGGAAGTGACAGTGAAAAATGGCATGCTTTCTTTGGAGCAAAGGCAGGCCATAATTTGCAAATACCAGACTTGTATGTAGTGACTGTAGTCTCTTATTAAATGACTTGGAATGTTTTTTATTTTTATTTTTTTAAAAGATTTTATTTATTTATTTGACAGAGAGAGATCACAAGTTGGCAGAGAGGCAAGCAGAAAGAGAGAGAGAGAGGAGGAGGAAGCAGGCTCCCCTCCGAGCAGAGAGCCTGAGGCAAGACTGGATCCTAGGACCCTGAGATCATGACTTGAGCTGAAGGCAGAGGCTTAACCCACTGAGGCACCCAGGCTTCCCTGGAATGTTTTTTAAACATAAAATAATCTGTAACTTTTTACTTGAATATAAGTTTTTTTTTTAAAGAATAGCAGTTCAGGGGCGCCTGGGTGGCTCAGTCAGTTAAAAGTCAGACTCTTGGCTTCGGCTCAGGTCATGATCCTCAGGGTCCTGAGATCCCGCCCCACATCAGGCTCTGCACTCAGCGGGGAGTCTGCTTGAGATTCTCTTTCTCCCTCTCCCTCTGTACTTCCCCTTGCCTGCACTTTCTCTGTCTCTAAAATAAATCTTAAAAAAAAAAAAAAAAAAAAGAATAGCAGTACAATTACTACATTTATTTATTTAAGTAATCTCTATCCTCATCATGTACTTGCAACCCTGAGATCAAGCTTCATGTGCCTCTTCTGACTGAGCCAGCCAGGCACCCCCAAATATGATACATGTAGTCCAGTAGAAAGAGCAAGGACTTTGGAGTCAAATTTTTGTTTTTCTGACTTACTTGCTCATTATGTTGGAAAAATTATCTGCTCTTTCCAAAGCTCATTCAGGTTTCTCATTCATGTAAAAGAGACTGTACTATAGTAGGGTTATTCTGAGGATTTAAGGATATAGTTTCGCACAATAAATAAAATAACTATTATAATAATTGCTGTTAACATTTTGTTACTCAGGAAAAGTTAAGTAAAGGCTCAAGACCTATTCAGTAAGAAACAAGAAATCATTTTCTAGAGGTTTCTTGAATTAGTCAAGGACAAGTTTGTGTGATGCCCTTAAGTGCAACTTTAATATGACCACTTAGGTGGATTCACTATGTCAAGTACAAAATGGCAGAATAACTTCTAAACTGAACATTTGTTCTAAAATTTTTTAAGTTGAGTAGTTAAGCATTCATTCATTTTTAGTGGTCTGTTAGCAAAAACACTGTGACTGATACAAAGAGCTACTGTATTATTAAAAGGAAGTTAGGATTCATGGGGTTGGTCTGGACGTGATGGCCTTTGTGTGTTTTTCTATCTTTTGAGAGTCTAGAATTTCATTATTTGTTATCTTGAAAGGAGCTACATTTGAAGTCATACTTACTACTTCTCATGCCTATTACACATCCCAAAGAATTTGGAAACCATTTTCTGAGTATAATTATAGTAACTTGATTTCCTCATTTTCTTTCTTAACTTTAGAGAGGAGAGATTGAATTTGAAGTAGTTTATGTGGCTCCCGAAGTGGATTCTGATGATGAAAATGTGGAGTATGAAGATGAGAGTGGACATCGCTACCGTTTATACCTTGATGAGTTAGAGGGAGGGAGTAATCCTGGTGCTAGCTGCAAAGACACAAGCGGGGAAATCAAAGTGTTGCAAGGTAAAAATTACTCTAAAAGTTATTATTGTATTTATCATTAGCAAACTTTTAAAATGCAAAATTTTAGATTTCTTCAGTAATAATCTTTTAATGATGGGAAATCATCATTAACAAATTGAAGCTCTCCTTTGCTTATAGTTTTATTGCATACTGGTCACTGTGCCAAAATGTTACTTACATAGAAGTTTCTTAGGTTCATCTTGGACTTTAAGATAAGTGTATTACCAGTTACTGAACTCCAAATGATCCTTGAAAAATAAAAAAATAAAAATTCAAGTGTTCTGGATTCTGAAATAAAGACTGATATATATGCCTTTTAGAGTAGATACACATCTTACTGTCATCTTGCTGTGTTAATGCAGATTCTTCTTTCATAATACAATGATTTGTAGACTAATATGAATATGTTATTAGACCATTGTCTTATGATTATTATGAGAATCAGGATGTGTGATCTTGAGGATTTTTGGTTTAGTTCCTTTGCTATTATTTACACATATTGTTCAGAGAAATTCTAGCTCTCTCTTGTACATAGAGCAGTGGTTCTTAAATTGTGATCTGTGAATCTCTGGAGGTCCCTGAAGACTTCAAGGGAATTCCTGAGATAAAAACTTTATAATAGGGGCATCTGGGTGGCTCATTCCGATAAGCCTCTGCCTTCAGCTCAGGTCATGATCTCGGTATCCTGCGACTGAGACCTTCTTTCTTCTCTGAGCTCCCTGCTCAGCAATGATTCTGCTTCTCCCTCTGCCCTTCTCCCCCCCGCCCCCTGACTCATGTGCGCGTGCTCTCTCTCAAATGAATAAATAACTCCCTCTGCAAAACTGTTCATAATAATGTTAAAATCTTATTTCTGTTTTTTTTTTTTTTTTTTTTTTTTTTTTCCTGAGTTGATATTTGCACTGATGGTGCAAAAGCTGTGGGGTAAATTCCTGTTTCCTTAGTATGAATCAAGGCAGTGGTGCTACTCTTAAAGTAATCATTGTTTCTTTCTTGCCATCTTCTCAGAGTAAAAAACAAAGAAAGAATAATAAAATGCCAGTTTCATGAAATAGTAAAACGGTTCATTTTATTAAATCTTGACCCTTGAATGCATGTCTTTTTTGTATTGTGTGTTATGAGATGAGAAGTATACGTAAAGCACTGAGTCTGCATGCTGAACCAAGATGCTGGTCTCAAAGAAAAGCATTCAAGTGGTTAAGTAGCTGGCTAAACTGGCCATTTTTTTCATGGAAGACAATTCTGACTTGAAGAATGACTGACAAATTATGTTGTGCAGACTCTTTGGCAGCCATTCTCTTCAAAAGGAACAAGATGGGGCACCTGGGTGGTTCAGTGGGTTGGGCCTCTGCCTTCGGCTCAGGTCATGATCTCAGGTCCTGGGATCGAGCCCTACATTGGGCTCTGCATAGCAGCAGCCTGCTTACTCCTCTCTCTCTCTCTGCCTACCTCTCTGCCTACTTGTGATCTCTGTCAAATAAATAAATAAAATCTTTTTAAAAATAAATAAAAAATAAAAATGAAAGGAATAAGATGAGTCCATCATTTCAGGGAAACAACTGATAGTGTTTATTGCCAGTGACATTCAAGTTACATTGATAATTTTGTAAGACATTTATCAGTCACCATAAGCTTGACAGCTTTCCAACACTACACTTATATAATAAGATTGGTGGTGATGTTAATAAATGTGATTTTTTTTTGATATAGTAAAAATGAAACATCTCAACTTTTGGAATTGCTATATAACTCAGTGATCTAATATTATTCAAAAGACCAGTGTAATATGTTAAAAATCCTGCATGGCTAAAAGAGTCATTCAAATAGCAATATAGACAAGTGGATTTTAACATAACAGTGTGAACCGCTCAATTCTGTGGCGAGCAATTTTGGTATAATATCAAAGAAGAAAATTGACAGCTGAAAAGCCTATTAAAACTACTCTTCCCTCTTCCAACTGTGTATCTTTATGAGGGTGAGCTTTTTGTATACTTGTAATAGATTGAGCAGAGGCGGAAAAAAAAAAAAAACAGCTATCTTCGATAAAACCAGACTTTATTTTTTTAAAAGATTTTGTTTATTTTCTTGACACAGAGGGAGGGAGAGCATAAGCAGGAGGAGCAGGAAAGGAAGAAGCAGGCTCCCCGCCGAGCAAGGTGCCCGATGCAGGGCTCAATCCCAGGACCCTGGGACCATGACCCGAGCCCAAGGCAGATGCCTAACCAGCTGAGCTACCCAGGTGGCCCTAAAGCCAGACTTTAAGGATCTTTGCAAAATTGAAAATAAGTCATAATTTTTTTTAGCTCTCTCAGAAATTCTAATTACTAATATGGTAAACATCATTAACTCACACAACATTAATAAACCACATAAACAAAACTCTTTGGAATCCACAGTACTAACTAAGAATGTGAGGCCATCTTGAAAACCAAAGATGAGAATTTCTGGCATAGAGTTATATAGTGAACTGATGAACTAATGTTTTTGTGGTAAACCTGGATTTTATTAATTATCTACACGTAGACAGCAATAGCAGTTGTGTTCTCCCCATACATTTTGAACACAACTATTGTGGCAGTATGTCAAAACTGTACACTCTTGGGCTGCATTCCTTACGATTTCATCGTCCTTCAGCCTTTCTGCTATTTTCTGTCTGGATCAGAAGGCTTCTTCCTTTCTTTTTTTTTTTTTTTTTTTGCAGCTGAGGCTAAAAGACTTCTCTGTCACCTGTGTAAACTACAGACCACTTAAAATATGACTCATATAACCACAATGTATGCTTTTATGATTTGTTACTATTAATGGACTCAAATCACAAAAAATGTATCCATTGGTTACTGTTCAGTAAGTGTCCATACTTCATAGCTCACTAAATAGATGACATAATCAATTCTAATCTATTTGTAAGCCCAGTGTCTATTTTTTAGATTAACCAAAATTTGTTTTAGATTGTATCTGGACATTGTCTTGCCAGCAACTCTGATTTTTAGCAATAAGCTAGTCTTTGCCTCAGTGCACTGCAGTTAAATAATCTGAAAGCAAAATGTAAAAGAAACATGTAGTTGGTTATTATATATTTGTGTAAGTAGAACTTAACTGAATTTTATAATTTTGTATATTCGAAGTTTCATGGAAACTCTGATAGGAAATTACATATAATTTTTTGATAGGTCCAACAGAGAATATGAAAAAATATGTACAGTGTTTGCTATCTGCCAGAAGAAGGAAGAATCCCTTTGTCAGAAATTACTAACTTGATTAATTTAGGGTCCCATTATTTGCCTCATTACTATTAATAATTATAGTGGGCATTCCTTTGTCTTTGCTCAATAAAGCTACAAGATTTTTTTTTGGACTAGAAAGTATCTGCTTTTTTTTCTCCTTCCTTCAGGGTTTAATAAGAAGGCAGTAGCTGATGGACATGAAAATGGAGACCTAGGAACTTCAAGTGAAACTCCCGTAGAAGACAGTGCTTCTAAACTAGATGATCTGCACAGTCTGTATCACAAAAAATCATACTAAATTGACTGTATCTCCGGACAAGATTGTTGATCAGACTCTTCTGAGTTTGGGGCACTAGGGAAGCAGTGACAAAGACTATACAAGATCAAGGGAGGCTTGTAGCCTAAATGACAGGCGGGTACCTCAGGGCTTCATGTGAACAATTCTAAATGCGTAAAACTCTCGGTTTTCTGTGGTATACCATAATTAGCTATTGCATGTAAAGCGACTTTGATTTTCTTAAAATTGTAAAGCACCAAAGCATGTTTCCCAAAGGGATATTACTAGGCTCTTAAGTACCAAATGAAGCACTACTGTTTTATTTGGCTCCTTTTCCATTTAGTAGAAGGACCGTGCTAACCAGAATTTTATAAGAAATAGCCTTTAAATACAAGAGAATAAATGAATTCATTTATTATATATTCCAGAATGTTAAGTGTGGTATTTCAGAGACAGAACTTAACTCAATGAATCGCAGAAATGTAAGCTTGACTTAATTTTTTTTTAATTAAAAGAATGGTTTTAGTTTTTTAATTTAATTTATTGTGCATCCTGATACCTAAATCAGTTCTTAATGATCATTTATTGTAATGAGTTTGCCTTTCAGCTTTATTCAATGCAGTACAAAATAGTTTTCTTTAAGCAATCCTTTATCAATCAATGCTGCACTAGAAATACTTTCTCAAAAGTTATTGTACGTTGTACTTTCCTGGTTTTTGAAAGAAATGCAGATGAGTGTAAAATATCTGTCCTCAATTATGTTATCTGTGTGCATGGTATTGGAGCATTACATTATTAATGTTTGGACTCCAATGGTTTTTTTTTTTCTGGGATCCACAAAAGACAGTTTTATACATTTTGAGTTGTTCATAAAGTTTGTCTTGTGATAGTCTTGGTACTTAACGATACATTCTCCTGGCAGTAAAAACTTAGATTTGTCAGTGAAATTACATTGCGTCTACACAGCAGTTTTCTCTCAAAGTAACTTATTTGCCAATCATTTAAAAAGCCGAGGACGTTTTGATACAGTAATTGTTCGGGTTGGCTTTTCATCTCAGTGTTTGCTTGATGAAAGTGCTGTCATTCACAAACTACAGATCTGTTAATTATCTTATCCTGGGATTAAGCCCTGGAGGGAGCCTGCTTTTACTGCTTTGCAGGCTACTGTACCCTGCTGGGCAAAGTGAAAACATTGCATTTAAAGAGGTGATAGTTTTGCCAATATCACTGATTTTTTTAAAGGATATACATTTAAGGGGATATTAAGTGGGGGACAAGCCTACAAAGGCTTTTAGAGTATTACCAGTATCTTCATGTCTAATATTCAGATGTTATGTGATATATATAACACTTTTTTGTTGTTTATCCTAGATGCACTATATATTTGTTCATAGGTAAATCTGTACAATGTATATACTTTCTTTGGTGGTTTTGCTATTTATAAATTTTATGTTTTAACTGTTGCTCATTTATGGTTTGTTTTGGGTGGTTCTGTTCATCTGTATATCACCATGTTAGTTTTTAATAGAAATGCACTTCATAGTGTATATTGTTACTGATATTAAATACATTGTTAGAGTAACGTTGCCTCCCAGCAAAAGCTAGTATTTAATTGTACAACCAAATAAGCAAGCTCCATGTTATTGTTTGCTCCTGACAGGCTAGGCCTCTTACAAGAAAAAAGAATTTTTTATGCATTCCCCCTACACCAAACACATACCCCAGGCATGACATGAGAACTGCAAGCTGGAGTTGAGCCCGTTTATTCATTTAGCCAAAAAAATTTCCATTGCAGTGTCTCTGAAAACACTTCTGTTGTGACTTGAAACCATGTTCTTGTTTTTTTAAAGCGCAGCCTGGGACGGGAAGACCATGGCAGTTTTCATTTTTGTTTTTTCAGAGAATATCCTGAATCTGCTAGACAGAATCCTTAGGAGATACTAGCCAGACCTTTTTGATTTTCGAGAACAATCTAAAAGCCCATTAAGAGTATTTTAAGAGCCTTGAATTAGCATTTCTGTGGCGACGCTGTGTAACATGGATCACGTGGGATGGTTATGACATAAACTCCTTTCAAGGGCTGAAGAGCAGAAGGAAGAATTTCCCAGGTAGTTTAAGATTGCCGAAGTCAGTTCCATTTTTATTCCTGCTTCACCCTGGTTTGCAAAGTCTGTATGAGAACCCCGTTGCTCAGATGCTACTGTGAGCTTCCTGGCAGGTGTTGAGAAAGTACCCAGTTAGAAGTTCATTTTAGAATGGCCTCTAGGGGATGAGCTAAGGATTACAGATGGAATGAGAAGCAGTTTTTATATTTTCACATTTATAGGGAAGAAATTCCCAACACTCAAGTCTCTCAGACAAAGTCAAACAAACAGCAAAGAAGAGAACTGTTGCAAAGCCATCACAGTTAAAAAGGTAAAAGAAAAATCTGCAAGTACACAACAGAAGAGCTGAGGGAAAATGTTCAACAATGTGAGGGTTTTGTGTATGTGTGTATATTTACATTTTAGCCTCTAAAATTCTCTTCTGCAGTATCTGTTAGGAGTCTGATGGAGCAACAATATTTGGGTTTATGAGGCTTGTTAAAACAGGTTTAAGAGAAATGAAAGGTTGTGAATCTTGGTAATTATAACTCAACAGCTGTCAAAAGGTAACACGGCTTGTGCTTGGTGCTGGTTTTACTCCCCACACAGTGGACTTACTTTGTTTTCATGTTAAGAAACAAAATGCATTGATTCATGTGTAAGTCACACATTATCTGATATCTTTATTATGTATTCCACCGTTCTACTTACTCAGTCTTCCACATAGGGTTGGCCTCAAATCTATAGGATTTACGACAAATATATTATATCTAGTTAAGTTGAGTTTAATATTTTTTTATTAGCCTGTAAATAAAGATGGCATCTTCTACATTAAAATGGTATTGAGCTCATTTTCTTTCTTTCTTTCTTTTTTTTTTTAAGATTATACTTATTTGAAAGAGATAGTGAGAGAGAGGGAACAAAAGCGGGGGGAGTGGGAGAGGGAGAAGCAGACTCCCACTGAGCAAGGAACCCAATGCGGAACTCGATCCCAGGACCCTGGGATCATGACCCGAGCCAAAGGCAGATACTTAACAACTGAGCCACCCAGGCGCCCCTGTATTGATCTCATTTTTTAAAAAAATAAACATTTTAAGTTTCCCATTAAATATTTTGGTTTATTTCTGGTAGCCCCTATCATTTGTACTAACAGGCCATCACATCCATGAAAAGGCTGAAACCTAATTACTATAGTTGAACAATTTTTTTTTTTTTGGTAGAAATTAACTGTGTGATCATAGGAACTGTTTACTCTGGGTCAGTTAAAAACATGGTGGTTGGAAGGAGCTTCAGCAACTGTTTGGCCAGTGTTTTGTTAGAACTTAGCAGACTAGTCTCCTTGGGTTAGTTTTGTGTTACAGATTTTGATATCCGTGTTCTCTAAGAGGATAACTGAAGCAAATTAAAAAACATCCTGTTAGATACCATGTAAGAAGACATTCTTCCATTTTATCATCTGAGCCCATATAGTTGAGAAGTTTCCAAAATAGGTGTAAAATAATTTTTAGAAACATATGTAAACATTATTCTGTTTCATTGCTTCAGAAGTTTTACATATGGTCACTTACGTCAAAGGACTAGGTGTAACATGCGTAGGAATGCCTTTGCTTTGTTAGGGTATTTGAGGTCAATCAAGATAAAGTTACAAATGATATTTTACTCTTAGTATTGATGAATACAAATCACATTTCAGAAAATTACTTGAGTTACCAACATTCAGAAATACTTTTGTCATTGATTATCCTTGATTTAGACCTCATACAATATGCTGTCTGTATGGCAGCTTAAGCTCCCAGCCCACCAAGCAGTTTGGAAAAGCCTTTTCCCCAGAATTCATTTGCGTGGGTGTTGTTCAGTCTATGAAATGTAAAAGATTATTTACATTTTGGGTGTGTGTGTGTGTGTGTGTGTGCGTGTTTTACATTTTCGTTTTTAATCAGTGTTCTAGTTTAGGTGGTTTTGTATCTTTTTTAACTAAAAGTATTGCAAGTTACGTAGTGCTGTTGGTGCTAAATATTTGTTTGATACTGAATCTTTTTCAGATGTATATTGAGCACTGGAGCCCCTGTGGTGGTGGCCAGGAGAATGCTCTCCCAGATCTCCAGCAGGAGGAGCACACTGACTCCGGGCTCCCCCAGCTGCTGCACTCTGAAATCTATCCCAGCTTCTCCAGCCGCTCCCCGCAGGGACTGATTATGACGGGAGTACTATGACCCCTTGCCTTGGGCTTGAGGACTTCCTGACGGTCTGGCCAGACTCCCACAGGATTATGTTCTGATCTGAGTGGCTTCCTCCCCACCTTCCCTCCTTTATTTAGCTGAGCTCATACCTGCATCGGGGTCTGGGTGCTTCTGGCTTCCCACTAAACCCAGCTTCCTCTCTATTTCCTCACCAGCATTGCTCTCAATAAATCTGTTATGCAGCAGATCCCTTCTTGGTCTTGGTGTCTGCTTCTTGGAAGACCCAGGCTAACACAAGTGGACCAGGAGATGTGAGGAGATAGGTTAATAGATGAGGAACTGGCTTATCTCCCATTCAGAGGCTGAAGAGGATGATCTGATCGGTTAAGTGAGTGGCATGAAGTCATGGCTCAGTTTACTAAATATTTCATAGATGGTGTGCCTGAACTGTGGCCCTTAGAAAGGCCTACCTGCAAAGTTCACTTGTGGCTAGTAATGTAGCAGTTTGGAGTTTAGGAGTATGCCGCCCCTCCCATTCCCTTACTGATAAGAGTGGTTTATTGTGCCTCCTGAAGCCTTTGTACAAACAGTAAGAATTATGTTGGAACACACCTGCCTTCCTTCTGGGAATGTGGAATTTTGATACATGCTAGGCAGGGAGTGCCTCCATGACTGTACCCAGTAAAAACCCTGGACTCCAGGCTTGCCCAGGGTCAGGCAGGCTTCCTGGTGGACAGTATTTTTATGTTACACATCATTGCTGAAGGAATGCAGCTCATCTTCTGTGACTTAATTAGAAGAAGACTCTTGGAGCTTGTGCATGGTTTCCTCTGGACTTCACATGCCTTTTCCCTTTGCTGATTTTGCTTGGTGTTCTTTCTCTGTAATATCATAGTTGTGAGTGCAGCTCTGTGCTTAGTTCTGTGGGTCCCGCTAGCACCCCCGCCGCCTCAGACAATAACTGTCCCCTTGGTCCTCTATTGGTTGCCAGGCCAATAACTAGGCTCAAATCCTAGAACAGCCTGGGTATGGATGTGTTAGGCCTGGCAAGGGAGAAAAGAGATGAGACCTAAAAGTGTAAGAATTAGCTAGCATATACTGGCAGGTGCCAAGAATGTGCTACTAGGATTGGATTTTGAGAGGGCTTGATCAAGAACTAAATTCTCTCATTAAAACAATATTCAGATTGGAAAAAATAATCCATACCTAAAACATAAGGACAAAGAAAATTGGAAAGTGACATGATAGAGAAGATACACTGGGCATATATTAAAGGCCAGCTGAGATAATTATTTGTATCAGAGAAACTAAGCTTCAAAAAAAAAAGCATTACCAGGGATAGAGAAAGCTACTTCAGTCCTTTAAGAGTCAGCTCACTACAAAATTAAAATAATTCTAACCTTTTATTTACTAATTTGAAATAGTCTCAAATTATATAAAGCAAAAGTTAACAGAACCACAAGAAAAGTATAAAAAACCATCATAGGTTTGGGAGGTTGCAACAAAACTTTCAAATAATTTGAGAAGGAAGGAAGATTTGAAAGCAAAAGTAATAAGATTGTTTTAAAGTTCAAGTCAAGATGGTATTTGATTGTAAAAGACTTTTGGCTTATAAATAGGAAGATAGATGAATGGAACTATTTGCAAGAAAACTAGATCCACAAAATGTAAAGTATACAGACTTAACTAAGAGTCTATGCTTGGGAATGGTAAAATTTGCAATTTGTCAAAATGCCAGCAGGGGGCAGCAGATCCCAACTATGGTATTCTACTTCTGTTTACTAGAGCTCGGTTATATGAAGATTGTCGAATAAAATACTTCTTACTGGGATGTTGAGTAAACTGAGAACTAGAAAGTTATATTCCTTGTCCAGGGTAACACAGCTAGTAGGTGTCAGACAGGACTCAAACCCTCTCTTGATTCTACTTTAATGGGCCACAAGGAGGGGAAAAGGAAATACAGATGAAACTCAGTTTTTCAGTCTTTCTCCCCCAATAATTATTTCTATTTTTTTAATGGATCCAAGGTTTTGTGAAACCTAGGATAGATTCAGTTTTTATTTTTAAAAATGATAGTTGAGCTGGATTTGAATTTCACTAGAAATTTCCTGCAGTTGGGTGACTGTTGCATTGTGGGAACTCCTCACATTCTATGGCAGAGATGCAGACCCTTGAGATGGGAGCATTCCCTCCCTTGCTCTTCGCATGCACAGAGTTCCCACAGTCTTCAGGGAGCCAGCTTGCAGCAGGATATTTGTGGCATTTGGGAAGGTATCGGTCTCACTATTGGTAAGGGCATTTTTACCTCTGCTGAGGGCTACAGGGAAAAAAGACAATAGATGAACTAAACTTAGTAAAGGAATAAAATATAAACAGAAGTCAAAGAGGAAGAAAGAATATGTTTTAGTATTTAAAACTTTTTTAAATTAAAAAGGTCTATAATAGCTAATACCAACATGATGCCCACCATGGGTCAGGCTCTGCTGTAAGGGTTTTACATGTATTAACCCTTGTAATCTCCACTGCAACCCCATGAAGTATAGTCTACCTCAATTCCACTTAGAAATAAGGGAATGGAGTCAGTGAGAGGTAAACTAATACTTTCTTGTTTACACAGGGATAGAATTTGAACAGAGACAGTACAGTTGCAGGATGTATACTTTTTTCCATGAAGGCCATACCAGTTCTTGATCTATTAAGAGGAGAGGGGCGGTACCATTTCCAATGGCAACAACAACAAGAAAACACCTAAGCATAAATTAAACAAAAAATGCGCAGTACTTGCACGACAATTGTATAAAATGCTGTAACGGGATGCAAAAGAAGGCTCCAACAAATGGAAAGGTTACTACATTGTGGGTATAGCCAGTGTATAACCACGTGTAACCAAAGATTACATCAGACGAGTGGGAGCCAAGGCCAATGAACATGCCAGGTTAGATCACTCTGGGAAGAAAGGGGACACATAAGCAGATGGACTTGTGGTATTAATGGAGAATTCTTTGCACTTGAGAGAGATTTAAGCAAGGTTATAAGCCAAGAGGGAGGTAGATACCCCTTGAGAGGGAGAGAAGGTGGAGACAAGGGAAAAGGGAATCTCTGGAGCAGAATCTGAGATGAAGGAGAAGCCCGCGGGGATTAGGTCCCCGGTGAAGGCTTTGAGCCCCTTTCCCGTTGCCACAGGAGGGGAGAAGGAAAGGACTGGAGTGGGTGCGGTTTTCTCTGGGAAGAGGGATGGACAGGCAGGTACAGGCAAGGCCTCCGAGTACAGGAAGGTGCTTTGGAACATTGCTGAGGGGCAGTTGGTAAAGATCAGCTTGATAAAGTAGGAATAATGGGCCCCTGGTCAGTGGGGAAACTGGGAGTTGGTAAGAGCCCCAGTGTGAGAACATAGTTACACCATGTTCTGCTGCCATGGTGGACAGGTGCAGGTAGTATGCCGAGGGGGGCCTTCCCTCCAGGTTTGGCCGTCCTGGAAAGACAGCAGCATGAAATGCTGAGGCAAAACAGTTCACGTGCTGGGTGCAAAGGAAATGCAACTTTAAGAAGTTCACCAACCAGAGGAAAATGGCTATCTGGGCATCAAATATCTTCATGAGGTCAATGTATAAGGAGGATGAAAGGTGAGGAAGCCGAAGAACGGGAGGTTTGGAGCAGACAGAATAGTAAGATCTCTGAGCTGAAGTTCTTGTGGACATAGTTCTTGTGGACATCTGTGGAGGTAGCTTCAGCAGAGTGGAGGTTCCTGGAGGAGGCGTCAAAAAACCATGCTGGACACCCAATTCGCCAGTGTGATCACAGGGAAAGAATGGAGAAGACCTTGAGCCAGGCAAAAGTCCTCAGTGAATGGGGAACATGGCTTGGGGGACATCAGGTGCACAGCAAGAAGAAAGGGGGGCAGAACTGGAGGGCAGGAGTATCACAGAGAGGATTTTGCAAGAGGGAGAGAGAGAATGGGTGGGAAGTGGATGTCGGGAGGAAGGTGTGCCTTGCCCCCTGGCCACAGCCAGTGCAACTGTTAAAGAAAAGGCCACCTCCTCTTGAAAAGGAAGGCAAGTGGTGCTGGACGACAGCTTTAGACTTCAGATTGGCCTGAAAGGGAAGAGTTAATATTTATTGACCACTTGCTGTATGCAAAAGACAGAAATTATTATAAGCAGCCCTTGTATAATCCTTAATGTTAGGGATTAAGAAATGGGTTTAGAAATCACCAATGTTGAAAGATAAACTGAGGCATTTAAAAAATGTTAAAATTTGGGGCGCCTGGGTGGCTCAGTGGGTTAAAGCCTCTGCCTTCAGCTCAGGTCATGATCGCGGGGTCCTGGGGTAGAGGCCCGCATCAGGCTCTCTGCTCAGTGGGGAGCCTGCTTCCCTTCCTCTCTCTCCACCTGCCTCTACTTGTGATCTCTGCCTGTCAAATAAATAAAGTCTTCAAACAAATAAAATAAAATAAAAAATGTTAAATTTATTTGAGTGTCTATAGATTCTAATCTGCGGATGCCAAACCAGGAGTGGTTAGGAGCACTCCACCAAAGGAGGCCAGGGGAAAGACTTGGAGAACATGTGGGAACAAAGAAAGGAAGTTATCTGATTGGCTATAGCTTAAATCCTAGTTGGCTGTTGGTCACTGGCTGTCCTTGGCATTCAGTTTTGAAATCTTGAGGCACTTTGAGGGGTAGACTCTAGTTTGCTTACACAGGCAGTCTGGGCATTAGAACCCCCTCAGGCTAGTGGTTCTTATTTAATTGACTGAAACCAGGGTGCCTGGGTGGCTCAGTGTGTTAAAGCCTCTGCCTTCAACTCAGGTCATGATCCTAGGATCAAGCCCCGCATCTGGCTCACTGCTTTGCGGGGGGGCCTGCTTCCCTCTCTCTCTCTCTCTCTCTCTCTGCCTGCCTCTCTGCCTACTTGTGATCTCTCTCTGTCAAATAAATAAATAGAATCTTAAAAAAATAATAATTGACTGAAGGCCAATAATACGTTTGAAATCATGTAGTTAGATTAAATTCCAGGTTACATGCGAGTTCTATACGGTTCTAAATCCTATGCTATTTGTAAGAAATATGCTGTCTCCTGCCTGCTAGGATGGCATCATTCCAGCAAGATGAGATGCAGACCTGTCTGTAAGTTCCTAGGGATGTTAGGTAAAATAAAATCAGAATTCTTTAAAAGGCCTCACTAATCTCAAATACAGGGAAATACCCAGGTATCGGAATTAAAGACGGCACTTTAAAGCAGAGTGAGGAGCACTGGAGCAGGAGCTTGAGCATCCTGGGGGGGTGGGGGCTGGGCTACTCAGATGCTGGGTATGTGACCTCCTGGAAAGGACAAGAGAGGAGATTTGGGGTTTAGCATGAGGGGGAGTTAGAACAGTGAAAGGGTGACCCTAGAAAAAGATCTGCCCAATAAAACAGACAACAAAGGATGAATGGTCCTGAATGATCAGCCAAGGCTCCCCTGAAAAATGAAAACCAGGGGCTCTGCCTCACACATCTCTGGGTATAGGAACCACTGACTCAAAATTTACACCAAAAACTTGTACAGGGCTGACCGATTCATAGTGTTAGTGTTGCCAGATCCAGCAAATAAAAATACAGGACATGAATGCATATGTCCCAAATATTGTATAGAACACCCTTAAACTAAAAAACTTATTTGTTGTTTCTCTGTAATTCAAATTTAACTGGATATCCGGTATTTTGTCTGGCAACCCCACCTGGTGTACGTGACAGATACAAACGCTAAAACCACTCAGGAAGGCCATAAACATGAGGTTTTTCACAAGGAGGGAAAAGCCCTGCTAAGTAGAAGGGCTCACGATTAAACATAGGAAACCATCTAAAGACACAAACCATCTTGAACAAGAGTCAGGAGAAACAACACACAGGACATAGCCTCAAGAACTCTGCCCATTCATTCACTGAGCAAATATTTATGGAGCAGTGTTTAAGGTGCTGGGGATCTGCAGGGAACAAAACACACAAAGCTCTATTCCCTCACGGGATGGGGTCTAGCAGGAGAGCCAGAAACATCAGTACAGGCGCCGTGTCAGATGGTGATCAGCATTATGAAGAAAAGCAAAGCAGGAAAGGAGAGAGAAAATGTGTCAAGAAGAATGCTGGTTTTCAGACAGGGAAAGGAAGGAAGACCTCTTGGAGATTCTGAGTGTATACTCGAAGGAAGTGAGAGCACGAGCTGTACAGATATCTGGGGCAAGAACTTTCCAGGAAGAGAGATCAGCGAGCACCAAAGGTTTCAGGAGGGGTGTATTCCCAGCAGGTTCAAGGGACAGCGCAGAGGCTCATGTGGCTGGATTCGGGTGAACAAAGGTCTGAGGGGTGACATAGTGATTGGAGGGCACAAATCACAGCCCAGTCCAGTACAGGAGCCAGCAGCCACAGGTGGCTGGTTACTTTTAAATAAGTGACCTTCAGTAAAATAAAAAAGGAATTCCTCGGTCAGTCCAGCCATATTCCAGTGCTCGACAGCCACGTGTAATTAATGAGTACCATGCTGTGCAACTCAGAGAATGTCTCTCTTGTTGCAAGAGTTTGACTGAACAGTGCGGCCAAAGCCTTATAAATCACTGCATCGCGGCTCCTACTCTAAGTGAGATGAATAGAACAATCAGAAAGAGAATATAAAATGAGTATGTTTTGGGCCCTTGCATGGCTCAGTCGTTAAGCATCTGCCCTCCGCTCAGGTTATGATGCTGGAGTCCTGGGATTAAGCCCTGCATTGGGCTCCCTGCTCAGTGGGGAGCCTGCTTCTTCTTCTCCCTCTGTCTGCTGCTCCCCCTGCTTGTGCTCTCTGTCAAATGAATAAATAAAATCTTTAAGAAAATTAAAAAAATATATATGTTTCAAATGATTAAAAAAAGAAGGCATCAAAGCCCTAGAAGATACCAAGACAGTGTAAAAAAGGGCAGATCTGAAAAAGAAACCACAGACATAGACATTTTTTAAAAACAAATTAGAACCTCAGTGGCTTGATTAAGCAGATAAGATAGAAGATGGAATTAGTAAACTGGGGTATTTCATTTGGGCCAGGCAATGCTCAAGAAGCTTCACTCATCTTCACACCAGGCGTAGGCAGGTGGATGGTATTGTTTCTTCCCACAGAACAAGCAAGGAAATAGGTGCAGAGAGGTGACGCCTTCTGCCCCAGGCCATCTCAAGTCTGTGTACCCAACCACTGTGCCATATTGTCTCTCGGGAGAGACACTCAGGAGAGAACTCAGCACAGGAAGATAAAGAGATGATAAGTAAGAGAAACCAAGAGATGGGGATGGAAATGGAATGAGGTCCAAAGAACATCCAGTAGAAATTCCAGGAGGAAGTAACAAGAACAGCAGAGGCAAGTAGTTAGTGCAAAACCGGATGGCTGAGAATCTGTTACGGTGGAGAGAGGGGAATCCTAGGATTCAAGATGCAGGAGTCCCAAGTAACATGAATACAAATAAATTCACAGAATTCATAGTCCAACACAGTAGTGAAACAGCAGCGTACCAAAGACAGAGCAGACATCTTTCAAAACCTCTAGGTGAATTTATTCCTAGAAGAGGGAGAGCTGGGAGAAAGACCCGTGGTAGGAGAGGAGAGATCTGGGCGGTGCACACAGTGGTGGGGCTAGCCGCAGGGAGAGCACAGGGAAGAGGCTGGGCAGGGCTGGGCTGCACTGTTTCAGGGGAGGACGACTAGCATGACTGTACCTCAGCCCCAGCCTCTCTTCGAAGACTCAGCCGTTCCAAGATCTCAAAGGGCTTAGGCATGCTCTCTCAAGTAAGTACAGCGTGCATGTTGCTCTCAGAACTTGAGCAACTATTTGGTGTGCGAATGAAAGAGAGGCATTTTGAAAAATGAAAGAAGATGGGGTCGGAGGGAGACAAACCATAAGAGACTCTTAATCTCACAAAACAAACTGAGGGTTGGAGGGGGGCGGGTAGGGAGAAGGGGGTGGGGTTATGGACATTGGGGAAGGTATGTGCTATGGTGAGTGTTGTGAAGTGTGCAAACCTGGCGATTCACAGACCTGTACCCCTGGGGCTAATAATATACTGTATGTTAATAAAAAATAAAAAAATGAAGAAGAAATGCTTAAAAAAAGAGAGAGAGAGAGGCCTTTTGAGAAAAGTGAGACCAACCTGGTACTTGCACTGGGACCACTGAGCTGATGTATTTCTAAAAGGCCATGCAGGAAATATTTTTGGAAGGCTATTCATGGTGACTCTAGTTGTGTCCATAACGGTGATTTCATTTTCTGCTAAGATTCAAAAAACAGCATAATAAACAGATCGCATCCTTCCTAGATGTTTTCTAGGCTGATTAGAAATATTAAGAAAACTTTAAATAGGAACAAAACCCAGTGCCATTTCAGCAGCTTCTGTGGTCAGTGTAGTTTTGTTTGTCAGGAAAGATATGTTGCAGTCAGAACTGTAAGAAGTGACAGAATGCCATCTTGGCCTCCCAATGGGATTTGATAACTGAAGACACCAGACAGTTAGAATGATCTCATTCTCACCTTATCACAGTTGCTGATGTTGCAAAACACTGAAAAGGACATAGCATTTTCCACTCTTATCTTCTACTTTAGGCTAGGCAGTGTAGGGTTTTACCAGACCTTTCCACTCAACCACCCCATCTGCACAGCAAGTCCACCTGGGGAAGTGCTGTTACAAAACCAAGTCCTATTCTCTCTCTGTCATGATTAGATCATGAGTATGGGCAAGAAATGTGGATGAAAATAACTTTAATTCACTGTAAACAAGTCTATTCCTGTGGACTAATATTTTAATGTTAGAAGGCTACATGCAGCCCACTGAGGGCCTGGATTAGAAAAACAGCTAATTCCAGAACAAAAACTTTGATAAATGTTGTTCCAACTAATTCTTACTTGTAAGGCTAGAAGGAAGGTGCATTAACGTCATTTTTATACAAGAAGAAACGGAGGCAAAGGGTTAGATATGACAGACCGAATATACAAATGGATAACGCACAGGCCATGCATAAAAACAGAACTCTGATTTACACCCCACAGCAATAAGCACAGGAAAGCAACCCATTATCCACAGGAGCCTGCCCAGAAGGCGAGCCCGCTAGAAGTCAGGCTTGCCAGTCAGACCAGGAAGCAAAGCAAGAATGTTTGCTATGATTACTAACTGATAGCCTCTCACATTTTCTGTACAGATTTCCAACGTAGGGCCAAGCAGAGAAGGACAAATACACATCCCTAACCCATTATCTGGTCAATCCACCCCATAGCTTCCCCATGCCAACAGCCTCCAAGCAAGGCACACCTGCAGCCCTCCCTTCTTTTTCCAACATGAAGCTTTCCATCCCTCTGCTGCCCTTCGGCTTCTCTGCCAAAATGCAAGCGATGGTGGCGGACTCCCATGCTCTAGTAAGCTCGAGTAGACTTCACTTGCTTGGCGGGTCTTATTTCCAGACTAACTGGCTCAAGATCCCTCAGCTATCATGCAGCTGATCAGGGTCTCGAACCAAGACCTGCCTGACTCCAAACCCAGCTCTTTCCACTGTAACCGCCTGCCCTTTGAGGAAGACTGAGCCTCAGACGCCTTCAACGGCTCAGCTAGCAGACACCAGTGAGAGGCAGGGGCACTGCGATTTGGCATAGTTTATTATTACAATTAGTATGCATATAAAACCATGTAAACTTCACAAAGTAAACAGTTTATACCCTAAAATAACCAAAAAGTCTGCTGTGAACTTCCAGCACCCTATTTTAAGATTTATAGTTTCACACAAAGTCATAGTTATACAAATAGAATCACAATATATTTTTCAGGTAAAGGATTTTTTTTTTTTTTTTTTTGGTCCACATTTTGTTAAACAAACACACATTTTCCTCTTTGGCAAAAGAGGGCAAATTCTGCACAGTAAATTCAACGCAAACAGATAAAAAGCACTGAACACGAGGTACGGCTGAGGTCTGGGCTAATTTGGAATCAGAGAGAACGCTGATTTTGTAAGAAACAAAATCAGTTCAGTTCCCCACCATCTCAGTAGAAAAGCTAGATGTGGATTTGGCCGCTGTCCCTTTTGCAAGAACACACCTCAAATAACTTTGTTTCATAGTGACAATGTGTTATTTCTGAAGAAAGTCACGCAAAGTGTGGGCGTCTGACCTCAGCAATATTTTTAATCTGAGGTACAAAAGCATCTGTCACAGTAAGTCCGGCTGCCATCACTGCGCCACCTTCATTCAGTTTGTTGGGAGAGCAGTTTTGGTGGCCCCTGCGTCTCCGCACTGGGCTTTGCAGACAGTTTGGAAAGGTGGATTTACATGTGAAAGCCAGACCGCCTCTGCGGGCAGAGGTGAGGAGGAAAGCCAAGTGGGATGAAGGCCCGTACCTCGGAGACCCAGGTCTGTCAGGCAGGGAAGCCGCCGGCGGCCCGCAGGAACCTATCCCAAGTGGCGTCCAAGGAACAGGCAGCTGCTGAGGTGGTTGTGTGCTATTGTGTTTTAATCTACAATCATAATTGCTAACAACCACCCTGGTGTGTTTCTCCTGCTTCAAGTAATTTCATTCCTTCCAAAAGAATGTTAGCAATGCTTTTAGTTCTGGTTATCAAAGGAAAGGAAATGAGCCACAATAACAACAAGATTAAGTTTAAACAGACCTGCTGCGAACACACTATCAGATAAAACAGACTTCGGGCGAACATACTATTACACGCGTTTCTGCAACAGCTTCAATCTCCCACTTAGCCTCTGTGCAGAAAAGCTGATCGAGCGAACTTAAGTTACTTTCATTCATGTTAAATACAACTCTGTACAGATTGCACATTTTATACGAAAGCAGCTCAGTGTCACAGAGAAATGAAAATGCCATCTGAAAATTGTCATTTTCCTAGCCCAACGGAACCCAACAGGCTCTTGCCCGAAGGGTCAGAACAAAACCAGATGCACTACTTTGTAAACAGTAGGAGGTGGGCCCTAGGACTCCACCGCAGGATCCTATGAAATCTCAGGCACACCCGCGCGCACACCCACGCACACGCGCGCGCGCACACGCACACTTGACCCCCCCTCTCCCGTCTGCCGCACACCGCTCGCGGCTCTGTACCGAAGCAGCGTGCTGTCACAGTGTGCTCACAGGAGAGCGGTCATGCCCGTGGGGCTCTGGGGTTGGAGGCAGTCTCTGGGGGCCGCATAGGCGGCGCTGGCGGCCGGCTTCGCCCGCGGCTCCTGGTAGTCCGGGTGGGCGCGCTCCGCCGTCGGGCCGCCGGTGGTGGGCTGATCGTAGCCCCGGCGCTCGGCGGAGGGTGCGGGGTGGGGCGGCGTCTGGTAGGGCGCGCAGCCGGCTGAGGGCGAGGGCGTGAGCGCCGGTCCCGGGCCTGGCACGTGGTAGCCGCCCAGCGCCGAGAAGGTAAGCCCCCGCGCGGCGGGCCGCTCCACGATGGGCGTGGCGTACTCCGGCTCGGGGTGGGTCAAGGGCAGGGCGTACTCGTGGCGGCCGGCCGACAGGGGGCAGTGGTAGTGGCCGCCGGCCCCGGTGCCCGGCGCGGCCTCGTCTGCCTCGGTGTCCATCGGGCGGAAGGTGGAGCCCTTCCTGGTCACGGTCCCCGTGCCGATCAGGAGCGGCGGCTGGTAATCTGCAATTAGAAGCGCAGGAGACACACCGTGTGTGCGCCGCCCGGACGCCCGGACGAGCCGGTTGTTGGCGAAGGCGGCGCCCTGGGGAACCAGCTCTTCTGAGTGCCTACCACATAGCAGGCAGGATGAGAAAGCCTGAGGTGTAAAAGGCGGAGGTGCCACACACACGGGCTTACAGAACAGAACTTTAGGAAGCCTCAGCGGGTCGCGGGAACCTGGAAAAGGCGGAGAGGACGCTTCCCCACACCTGGGAGAGGGGAGGGAAATACCTCATGGAGCTCTCAAAATGGCTCTCGAGATGCCAGATTTTGGAGTGGAGGCAGTAAATACTATGAGGAACGGGACCGGTGATTAAACAACCTATTAAAAACCATGGAAAGAAAGTTTGATGTGGTCAGAGTATGAGGGACATGGGGTACTTTAATGGAAAACCAAGACCAAAAGAATAGGTTGGGGTCTAATGACAATGGCGATAATACCAATGAAGCTCCCATTTATTGAGTCCTTACTCTGTGCCAGGCACTATTCTAAGATACTAAGGTATCAATTAATGAAGTCTTCAAAAAAAAATTACAATGAAGTACTGACTGTTACTCCATCTGACAAACGGAAAACAGAAGCAGACTGAGATGAAGTAACTTCTCCAAGATCACAAGGTAAGCACCCAATGGAGCCAGAGGTCGAGCTCAGATCCCAAGTGCACACTGTTAACGTAGACTCCCACATAGAGAACACTGAGTGCCCTACTAGCAAGTTTGGTTTAGTTCCATAAAAGAAACCTGCTGAGGATTCTAAAGAAGAGATTGGCAAAGTTAAAGGTAACCAGGAAGCTGACTAAAGAGGGAAAGATCAAAAAAATGAGAAAAAAAGAAAAAGTGTAAGTCTCTCGCAAGAGGTCTGGCAGCAGCCTTGGGAAGGCTATCCCTTGGAGACATGACTCAGGCAATATGTATTACCAACAATGTGGGGAGTGAGGAAAGAGGGGAGCTAAGACCCCTTCCCAGATGTTAAGCCCAGATGCCTGAGGTAGACAGTCGGGAAGCCACTCAGAAGAGAATGTATGGAGCAGTCATGGGGAGAGTTAGGAACAATGGGTTCAATTTTGGACCCACTGAGGAACTGGTGACATTCGCAGGTAGTCCAGCAGGTGAGATTACTGACCTTTGGGGGACAGGGAGGGAAGTCGGGGCTTAGCAGCTGAGCAGATAAAAACGCAAGGAAGTGCTCTCTATTGGGAGCTCTGGAGCAGGGGGGTCTCTCCTCTCTCTGAGGAGAGAGACTGTGGCTAAGTGGGGTGCGGGGGAAGAGCAAGACCTGGGGAGTCTCACAGTCAAGGTGCCCAAGAAGGACCACACAGTGGGGGAGGAGGACCGGCTGCACCAGAAGCTAAAGAACAATGAAAGGAATAAGAAGACAGACAAGGGGGTCTTCCCTCTCTTGTTTTATCTAGAATTGTAAGGTAGTACTAGAATTGGTGGGGGCCAAGGGGTAAGAAATAAGAAGATGGATTTTGGGTGGAGAGATGCTCTCTTTGCCCTGAAGCAGCTCAAGCAACCTTTCCACTGGTAGTCTTCTGCCTGATACAGACATGCACCACCTGGGAACTTCTGGGCCAGTGGGCCAGGGCATTGCCTGAAGGCCCACATTTCTAGCAAGCTCCCTGATACTGCTGGCCCTCAGAATGCACTTTGAGGAGCGAGAAGCTAAGTAGTGCTCCTAGAGTGCAGTTGGTGATGCCTACGTATCTGAGAACCAAGACAGGTCTGCAGAAAGAGTACACAAATTGAGAGCAAGTGTTTAGAAACTCACAGCAATTCAAGACTAACTTTACGTCCATTGCTCTAATAAAAGAATTAGAGCTTTGTATTTTGTATGTCTTTTATTTTATTTATTTATTTTTTTTTTTAAGATTTTATTTATTTATTTGACAGAGAGAAATCACAAGTAGATGGAGAGGCAGGCAGAGAGAGAGAGAGGGAAGCAGGCTCCCTGCTGAGCAGAGAGCCCGATGCGGGGCTCGATCCCAGGACGCTGGGATCACGACCCGAGCCGAAGGCAGCGGCTTAACCCACCAAGCCACCCAGGCGCCCCTGTATTTTGTATGTCTTTTAAAAAATGTTTTCTCCTAATTTATACAGTTGACCCCAAACAACAGGGGTTTAAACTATGTATGTGCAGTTATAGGCAGATATTTTTTTCAATACAGCATAGTACTGGAAATGTGTTTTCCTCTTTTTTATGATTTTCTTAATAACATTTTATTTTCTCTAATTTACTTTCTTCTAAGAATATAATATACACGGGCACCTGGATGGCTCTGTCAGTTAAGCAGCTGCCTTTGGCTCGGGTCATGATCCCAGGGTCCTAGGGTTGAGCCCTGCATTGGGCTTCCTGCTCAGTGGGGAGTCTGCTTCTCCCTCTCCTTCTGCCCCTCCCCCTGCTTATGCTCTCTCTCTCTTTCAAATAAATAAATAAATAAATAAAATCTTTAAAAATATATATATATTATCTAATGCATAAAACATGTTAACTGACTTTATTTTATTTCTAAGGATGGATTCAACAGTAGGTTGTTCTTGTCTGCAATAAGCTATGAGTAGTTAAGTTTTGGGGAAGTCAGAAGTTATACATGGATTTTTGACAGTGCAGGGGGGCCAGCATCCCTAACCCCCTTGTTGTTCAAGGGCCAACTGTATTGTATTTTACAAAAGTATTAGTTCTCAATGAATTAGAAATAATTTTTTAAAAGGCAAAAGAAGAAAAAAAAGGATCCTTCCCCCAAGAAAGTCTGAGAAGCTTGATTTTCAGGGATGACTTATCACAACACAGAGGCCATTCTATCACTGGACAGCTTCTTTCATCTCCCAGCTCATCTTCTATAAGGGCAGGAGCTGTTCTTAATTCATCTTTCCAGTCCCTCTTTCTTAGTGTCTTCATCAAAATCTTAGCAACAGATTAATTCAGGGCTTCCAGATTTTCATGGTACCTTGGGGCCACTGCTATAGGTCTGTTCTAGCCCCTGTCAGTGTACTGGCCTCGTCTGAATGGGCTTATTTCCCTCCTGGTCTCGCTTCTCCCAGAAGCAGCACTTCCCACCCGAGAGCACCGTCCCAAGGGGTTGCCGCTTACCTGCCATATCACTTGTGATGAGATCTAACTTTTGCGTCATTTCCTTTTCATTATCATAGCTGATGGTGAACTCGGTGGACTGATGTCTGGCAAAGGGATATTTGATCTGCTTCCAACAGTCTGGAATAAAGATAACACGAAACACCACTAATATCTCAGAAGCATAACGCACATTGTCCACGATGTGTTTCTCGATGAGTTGGGGTCAGGCCACCTCCTGCCGGCTGACCTTACATGTAGAGAGTGGCCACGGCTCCTCAGATATATGTAGTAGAGACAGCATACTGCGGTCGTTACAACAGCGAACACCATTCCAACCATGCTTTCCACCTGCCTTCACGATGTATTTGTGTACCCCTTGTGTCCCAGATTATCCCTATGTTACACTTGGTGGCATGGCTTCCCATCATCTGCACAGATGTGACACTCATGTCTCAGGAACCAACACTTTTGGCTCTTGAGACTCTGCAGAGGTGGTGTCCCAAAGGCCTCCTAAGATTCAGAGGTGTCCTTCCCTGCTGCTGTCTCTGGACTGTAGATGACTCATTGCATGGGCATCCTGTAGTCCTAAGGATTTTCTGCAATTGAACCTGAACCCTGCCTGGTTCTTCCTTTGCTTTCCCAGGATGGGAAATACCATGGAAGACTGGAGATGTGGGCCAACAACATACTTTGTGAAAATAGGGCTTTTATAACTTCTCCTGGGTGACAGGCAATGGGGTGGCCTAAACTCCAGTACCCTCCCTCCAAAAAAAAAAAAGAATGTTGATAAATGATGGGATAATGCTGAACAAAAGTAAAAGTAACTGGCCATGAAAACTTCCAGTTGAAATAAAGAGATATGATACAATATTCCATCCCTTTTAGGCTTGCTAACTTAAAGGCTATAGAGCTTATTTTTTTAACCACGTTAAGTGTGGGCCACAGACCTAATAATGCTTTTAATTTGCAGACCCTGTCCCTTCTCTAAGACAAAATAAAATCATAGATAGAGTTTTTTCTGTAAACCAACCTGTTTTCTGGGCCTTAGCTGATCCATATGGATTTCCTTTCTTCTTCTTCCTATAGAGACAAAAGAATCTTACTTGAAAAACTTCCTAAGTTGTAAGTATTATTATAGAAGAATACGTGAATTCTTCAGAAGAATAATTTAGTAGAATTCTTTTAGAATTTTAGAAGAATTTTTAGTAGAAGAATACTTTCTACCCCTACCCAACTTGTTTTTAAAACATGTATTAACATTTTATCTTGGCCAAAGTAAGGCTGCTTCTCTACACATGAACATCAGAAAAGCAAACAGTTTGGTTTTGTGATTATTTGCATAATTAGAGAAGAAACTTAAAAATGCCAAGGCACATACTTTCTAAAGGCTGCAAAGATTCCTATTCCAAGCAGCAGGGCAAGGAGCACCGGCAGAATTGTAACAGCTGTGATGTTTATTCCTAGGAAGAGGGAAAGCCGCCATATTAAAACAGAAATGAGCTGCAGCCCAAGTTCAGTCTAAAACTCAACATTGATTTGAAAGGTCTTCAACGGTTTAATACCTAAGATTCAGAGGTGAATTTGTGCTAGGCATTTCCTGATATTAGAAAGCAAACAGAGGGGATATAAAATTCTGGCTCAAGTTTAGGAAAATAATTTTTTTTTTCCCCAAACGGCAATTTTTGGTGGTCTTCGGGGATTAACATTTACTCCGAACTTGTTGGGACGACATTAGGCTGCACAATCAGAATTGAGGGGAAGGTTTTACGCTGGCCCACCCAGCTGGTTGGGAGGTAATCAGCTCAAGAAACCAGTTCCTCCAGATGGTGGGAGGCTTTGCACGTGTGCACTAACAGTAGCTGGGGGAAAGGGAAGAAGAGCCCTGGGCTTCCTGTTACCAGGACTCTGGAGCAGTGGGCTAAGAGGAAATGCAGCCCGATGACCTCAGAGAGCATTTCCACTCTGCTCACAGAACACCATGTCTTCCTACTTTAAAAAAGGAAGTCACTTTAACAGCTACTAAAGCAGGCTCCAACCTTGTACACACTATGCAAACTAAAGGAGGAATATTTGTTCTTCACCCTTTATCTGTGATCCTTGAGAAGGGATCATCAACAAAGGGATGATCAGGAGTGGAAATGTGTAGTTCATGAAATGGGGGGGGGGGGTAAAGGACCTTCAAAAGGAACAAAAGTCGTAAATAACTGGGTTATTATTTACCAGAGTGGAAGTTTGGGAGAAATCTAAGAACTTAAGCTTCCAACAATAGGGGAATGGTTAACTAAGTGATGGTATGTCCATAGGAAAAACACTATAAATGTATTAGCAACTGTGTTTTTTAACTATTTAATAACACTGGCAGATGCTCATGATACAAGGTTAAGCAAAAAAATCTATGCTACAGACAAAATATGTGGTATGCTACCATTTTTTCTCAAAGATATAGACAAATATGGTAAAGTGGATACAGTGGAATATGGTGATTATCTGTGGATGCTAATTTATGGCTTATTACTCTCATATTTAGATCTCTAATCTTTCTAAATTTTATAAAATTACACAAATCATTTTATATTCTGAAAAAAATAAATGTACTTTTAATGTTTACTACTTGAATAGGTTATATGTTTACATATTTAAACTTCAAAAAGTTTACGAAAGTCTCCCTCCTACTTCTGTTTCTCCTCTACAGGAAGCCAGATTATGTTTCTTGACATTCTTCCAGAGTTTTGGGATGATTATCTCTCTCTATATATATATTTGTTCTTTATTCCCTTTTTTTAAAAAAATTATTTATTTGAGATAGAGAGAGTGAGCACAAGCAGGCAGAGGGTCAGAGGAAGAGGGAGAAACAGACTCACTGTGGAGCAGAGAGCCCAATTTGGGTGGGGCTCTATCCCAGGATCCTGGGATCATGACCTGAGCCGAAGGCAGACACTTAACAGATGGAGCCACCCAGGCACCCCTCTTCATTTCCTTTTTTGCATACTTGGTAGAGTGCTACATGGATTATCCTTTCCTTTGCAAATTTCCTTAAGTTTGTCTCTACCCCAGAGCTTCCCCATTACTAAACATTTATTTTTCATAACAGCAGAGTATTCCATTGTATGGAGGTAATATGATTTTTCCATAAAATCTTTACCCGGTGTTTGAAGGGCAAATACTACTTTTTCTACTTACAGTTTTACACGGAAGAGTTGTGATTATACATCACTTTACACATACCCAGCTACCTGTGGACCCTCTGACTCCAGACATTCATACGACAGAGAAAAAAGTTTTTGTTGAAGCTACTGTAATCATCACATAGAGTCCGATTATCCTCCTGAGGAAACCACAAAACAGTTAGTGCTCTACCTGTGGGTACTTCTGGAGAGGGGACGGATTTTGTGATCATCTCATCTTCTCTTTCAGTGGCACTGACAGTGTTTGGACTTGCTTTGTGCAACACCAATGAATCATTACCTAAGGTAGAGGAGATGTTGGAAGAACCCCATGAGTAACAACCATCTGTGAGAGGGCAGGAGCAGAGCCAAGTAACTCGCTGACTTGCCTTGTGTGATCTGGCAGCCAAAGAGTTCCACTTTCAAGGCTATCCTCTGGTGCCACGTCTGGGGGACAACCCGCACGTATCTAGCCACGATGGGAGGGATGAAATTATTCCTCACTGGATCCCGAAAATTAGAGTTGCCCTGAAACACCTGTAGAATCAAATAACTTTAACCTGAAGAGGCTGGTAGTTAGCTCCTCGGTCTTTCCCACCTGACCCCTAGCTGGTTTTAGGACACCAAAGCCAGGAACCCAGGTCTGCTGTAGTTCCGCAGACACGCCTGGTAGTGAAGCTACAAGGCTTTGCCAACAAAGGCAGTGCTGCAGATCTGTTTTCTGGAAACACACTGATAAAACATTTGGCGACCTGCTCTCCCACTCAGTTCTTTCCTCCAAAGTTTCTCTTACCTTTTCTTTATTACTCGCAATTCCTTTATAGGTCCTCCACTTGGAGTTGTTGTTTTTGAACTTCATCACGAAACTCTTAACGTAAAAGTTGAAATTTGACTGTGTGGATCCTGTGGTCATAATTCCTGGTAAGAAAATATTACTGATAGGTTAGATTTTACAATATATATAGCATGTAGTACAATTCCAGGTTTCTTTTCTCTTTCTTTTTTTTTTTTTGTTTCCTCCTTGAAATCTTAAATCATTTTACAGACCAATTATTCTTATTTGCATTTTAAAAACTGACCACAGCTGAGTGTTTCCACACTGACAACATGCCATAAAAAGGTTTCATCTAGGGGCACCTGGGTGGCTCAGTCGGTTAAGCATCTGCCTTTGGCTCAGGTCATGACCCCTGGATCCTGGGATTAAGCCCTGCATTAGGGAGCTTGCTTCTCCCTCTCCCTCTGCTGCTCCCCATGCTTGTGCTCTCTCTCTCTGTGTCAAATGAATAAATAAAATCTTTAAAAAAAAAAGTTTAATCTAATCCCTATATCCACACTTAATAATCTGCACACAGGCTCTTCCCATCAAGACAATGTGAAGGCCTGTTACTTTTAGAAAAGACACAGAATGGTTTGATGTAACTAAAGAGGTACCTATCTATGCAGCTCAGAAATATAATTTCAACTGCCCGTCATTTTGCATTTGTGAAACTGTACCTGTTATTTTCTTTTTCTCTCCCAAATCAGTCTCCAGCCACTCGCGCTGTTTGCGGTTCTTGCCACTGTCCCTCGAAGCCCATGACAGGTCTTGGCCCTGAACTTGGGCATGGCCAGGAGACCAGTGAACCTCTTCTCCCATCTCACTGACCCACTGCCAAGAAGCTCTGATCTGTGTTTCAGGTTCCAAACTCAATGATCTGCTGCAACCTAAAAAAAAAAAAAAAGCCAAGAAAGTATTTCAGATATAAACACAAGATTAAAGCAAAAAAAAAAAAAAAAAAAAAAAAAAGTACTCCAACTCGTGTAGAATAATTTAGTTGATTTATTTCCATTCTGGTATCAAATCAACTGTTTAATTACGAGTTTTTAATAACCTCTACTTTTCATCTGACTCATTTGTACTTTGGTCCCTTCCACTTGCTGCTTTTCTTTTTAATGGATCTCACTGAAGTCACATCTGAAGTCACATCTCCTATAAATGACATCTCTTTGTTCCCACTATAGATTTTCCTTTTGAGATCTCTACATTCACCCTCATTTCAGCAAAGTACAATGTGTCTTAAAGGTTTAAAATACCACGTTTCTTCTCATTTGATTAGAGGGGACATTATTGTCTGTGTTCTTGAAGAGAAAGGACATCGGGTGTTCTGAAGATCAGTAAGTCGTACTCAGCATTGTCCTTAGGACTTAACTTTTACCATGTCCAAGACAATGCAGAGGTTAGCAAATAAAGGCTACACTCCTCTCCTGGACAAAGAAGACATATTCATATTGTTCTCCTGGAAACATTTTACTTTATGTTGAAAGAATATTTCCACAGAATGAATTTTGTGACGGAGGGGCTAAAAAGCCTTTATTTTGCACACTCATGTTCAATCACTTTATTCAAGATAAACATAAATCAAACTGTAATATTTAAAAACTTTTCCTGGGGTGCCTGGGTGGCTCAGTGGGTTAAAGCCTCTGCCTTCAGCTCGGGTCATGAGCCCCGCATTGGGCTTTCTGCTCAGTGGGGAGCCTGCTTCCTCCTCTCTGCCTGCCTCTCTGCCTGCTTGTAATCTCCATCTGTCAAATAAATAAATAAAATATTAAAAAAAAAATATAAAAGCTTTTCCTGTTAAAATCTAACAGAGAGGCATTTATCTTAACATAAATGGCATTTTGAATTTTTACTTTTTTGGCATAAAGTTTGACAGATCTTGGATTATAAAGAAAAATATGTTCTACTTCATGCTAATTGAGTTACTGTCTCAGTGTTTTTTTTTTTTAAGATTTTATGTATTTATTTGACAGAGATCACAAGGAGGCAGAGAGGCAGGCAGAGAGAGAGGGAGAAGCAGGCTCCCCACTGAGCAGAAAGCCCAATGCGGGGCTCGATCCCACGACCCTGGGATCATGACCCAAGCCAAAGGCAGAGGCTTTAACCCACTGAGCCACCCAGGTGCCCCTGTCTCAGTGTTTTTAAGTTACAGCATACTTGTTGCTGTGTGACCTGTGGCGGGGGGAAAGAAATAAAATCCTTTAAACTTTATCATTGGAGGGGCCTTGGAGGAAACGCTGCCACTGAAGACTTTAAAATATCAAATTCTTAAGAGAAACAGGATCCTTACCATTGGAGGTGAAGAGAAATCGCTTGTCGGACAGGGAACCACTGCAACAATAAACACAAACAGGAGGAGGTGAGTTGCTTACCTGGGTCGCAATGGCGGACACAGCACCACAGCCCAGGCACCACAGAACCTTCCTGCTCCTCATGGGATCCTCGCCGCACCCTGGCAAGGCTCTTAGCTTCTTCGTCCCTGGCCTTCTAGAGAGAAACTCAGCACCACTGAAGGGAAGCAATGTTCCTCAAGCCACCCAGGTGGCAAGTGGCCAGGACTGTGAGTTACAGCTGTAGGGTCAACATCTTGCGTGGTTTCCATCATTGCCTCATTGTGTGGGGAAGGGAAGTGCACACATACAGTACAACCTTAAGACCCAGTTGATTAATCCCTGGCAATGGAGGCAGAAAGAATGACAGCCCTGAATGCTCCCGTTTGCTTCAGTAGCCGCCCTGGCGCACCCCAGCTGCGGTCTATGGTCAAGGACCACGGAGAGAAATGAAGAAGACCGGCCATTTTTAGAAGAATGACCATGTCATTTGCTAGCTGCCTTCTCCACAAACTTTGCTCCTTCCCCAGTGGTGCCACTCTGGGGCAGCCTCAGCCCTGTCTCCCTCCAGTCATGCTGCTCCCTACTGTGGTAAGCGACACACAGCCGTGAGCCATCCCGATGCTGGATGACAGGTGCGGTGGGAGAAAACTCACAGCATCTCACGGACCTGGCCTGAGCTGGGCCTCACCCCTGGGGGACAGTCCCATGGCTGAGCTGGCATTAATCCCTGGGCCTGTGGACTCTAAGATTTCTACAGTGTGTGGTACTCTCACAGGCAAACATCCTATTGGCTTTGTTCTGCCGCTGTCTCCTTCAGTAGGGAAGAGATTCTAAGGCCCAAGACCATATCTACCTTTTTGTAAATCCCTTACCAACTCAACAGCATAAAAATACCTAGAAAATACGGAGTTCTCAAGATGAATCTTGCGTGCATAGTACTCACTATATTGATACTAGAGAAAGCCCAAGAGGTAGATGTCACTGCTGTGCTCAATTACTTTACAATCTGAGAGTACTCCTTGTTCTTTAAATGTTTAACTCTGAATTATATCCGGCAACCATGGACAGAAAGAGTCCTGAACATTGAAATCCTCGGAGAACCGAGAAAGCATCTGGACAAGAGTCTAAGAACCTTCCCATCAAAGCTCTTGTGGCTGTTGTCGTTTCAAAGTACCAGGCAATCTAACTCCCTGGAATGGACGTTTTCGTCCATCTTCCTTGTCCACTCTCCAATGGAGACTCCACAGCCCTGCCATTCCGAATAAGGTTCTTTTATAACCTCTGCACTGACTACAGCGCAGCCACCCATCACTTCTCCCAGGAAAAGGCGGACCCACGGGAGGCCCGGCACTTGCCGCCATTCACGATAGCACCAAAGCCGGGGAGAAGATCCAGCTCTCCTAAGTTTTAAAGAAAGGCGCACCTTGTTCACATTCGAAGTTTCATTAATTTATTTAGAGCCTCTATGTGACTGCTTTTTTCATTTTTTTCTCATGTTCCTGCACGAAGTATTACACTTAAAATTTTGCCCAAATAAAGCCACCTGATATCGGGGTAACTCGGAGGGCCTCAACTTGCTCCCACTGCCACAGGACACTAAAATATTTATTTGGCTGTTGTTGAAAAAGAGAAGTTAGGGAAAGAAGGATAGCTGTGGAGTTAGCCGTGGGAAGACACTGCCAAGGAAGGCTCTGCTCGGAACAGCTCTCTGCCTGGCTCTTCTCTGTGATCAGCTGGAATATGTTTTTTCCATTGCCCTCTAGTAAGCTAAATACAACCCCTCAGAGAATTCTATCAGTAAATGAGCCTCCTCTTTTAGAAACGAAGGGGTTCTGAGATGGTCACATATCAGGGTGAATGAATTCAGTCTGATGATTGGAGTAGCCAGCCTTCCCGGAGGGCTCTCCAGAAGCAATCAGGAGGAGGCTGATGTAAACCAAAAGAAAGGCCTTCCCTGCTGGTGGTGTGAGCCTTCACCCTCGGGCTGAGGTCAGACTCTCTTCCTGATTCCATTCTGGTCTCCTCAAATCAAGGAAGTGACCCGACCCGGATGAATCCCAGAAGAACCCTAGATATTTACTTTAGGGACTCCTTCTTCCTCAGCGGCAGCGCTTCCTTCTGTGTTTTTTCCTGAACACCAAACAATCATGTGTGGGAACAGAAGTTCAATGACCGCAGGCACACTACTTCCCCGGCAGTGAACCATCACAGATCAAAACAGCTGCCCCCCAAAAGCCTGGGAGTTGGGATGAGAGCAAGAGATGTGCTCATGTGTCATTTACTCTTCTCTGCTCAGGACAAAGAGCCAGAGCAAAATCAGAGCTAGAAGGAAAAAGGGACCTTGAAATAATTCTGGACTTTCTCTTCTCACCAAAACAAAAATCCAACAATTTGTTCAAAAAAACCACAGGCAGTGTGAAGTAATACTCTTCCTCATTCATTCCAGGTGGACACTTCTGGACTCTTCTCTTTGCACCAACATTTAATTTCCAATTACATAAAGTGACTTCATCTGTATCAAGCCCAGAAGTAATTAAAAACATGTCTACTTCTCTTTGACGATTTAAATAATTGCTTTTTCAAAAGTATAATAAGATCCTAGTAGTACAACCTTAACTTTTTATGATCCTATTTTTCTACAAAAGAAGCATCGAAATGTATACAAACATAGGCAAGAGATAAAAAAAAAAAAAAAAAAGAAAGGAAAACAGATTTAAAACCAGAGCAATTCTTTGCTCCTATCCGGAGATGCGGTTCCCAACAAATCCAGGCCACAGCACGGCATCTTCCTGAAATAGTGTCCTGGTGTCAATATATCAGACCATAAAAAATGTAAACAGAAACAGATCCTCAAAAGTCAAGATGAAGCTGACACAGCTTAGTGTGTATAAGTCATCACTTTTATTATAAATCGGAATATAATATTTATGTTCCAAAAACCTTGAGGCAAATACATAAGTGAAAAATATATGTATGCACACATGTGGCACATGTGTATATAATACACATATGCATGCATATATTTATATAGTACATATGTGTTCATGCATACATGTATGTATAAATACATGTGTGCATACATAAAATTAAATATAATACACACATATATACATTTTATTTATTTGAGTAAGAATTTTGCTTTCTAAAGGTACTCTGTTACTAAGCTTTTAGATCTTAAATTTGGGACTGATTTGTCTTTGAATGATCACACAATAGGAAAAGAACACTTTGGGACCTCTCAAAGCTAAAAGTCTTATCCAGGGGGAAAGGAGAGGGGAATCCTATCCATTGTAAGCAAGGAACACAAAGACAGAGCGGTGAGCCTCCCCATCAGAGGGCAGACCGCACGCACCCAGTCCTTAGTGGATGGCTGCCTTCTATGGATTATATACAGCATCACTTGCATGGCTTGTGAAAGACATGGACTGGAAAACCCTGTCCAGTTACCCCACCTGCAGCCCCGACTCAGAAATGCCCATGGGAGCTCTGCCTTTTCCTTCAGTCACCTGCCAGCCAGGGCCCTGGATGCACACATGGCACGCTCACTGCCACAACTCCTCTATGTCCCTCTCTGGGCTTTGACTCTGCTCTCGTGTCCCCATATGCCTGGTTCCTGCTTCCCACCAAATCCAAGACTTGCCTCTTTCATGAAGGTGACCTAACCAGTTTCTCCCCCAACTTCAGCCATGGCTTCCAAATCCTCTCTCTTGTGAACTTAAGACAACACCTCAGTCCAGACGTGGGTGTTGGCCCCTAAGTTCATTTATGAGTTCATCAACTGGTTCTTTGGAACTTAAGATACATTTTTCCAAAAAACAGTATTATAACTCAGAGTCAGAATCCCCATTTGAACTTCAATATTGCTAAACTAAGCTTTAATATATTTTATATATAAACTAAGGCAGAAGGGGAAGGGAAAAAAAACCTACTATAGAACTTTCTCAAAATGACATCAGAGTCACTGTATTTATGCGAACCAGGGAAGCTAACAACCCCCTTATGTAATTTCTTTTCACCAGTTGAGATGGTCCACACCCACTTGGAGAACAGAGCAGAGAAACATGATTGTGTTCTTTCTGCCCACAAGCAGGGACCACAGCAAAATGGCGGGGTGGGGGGTTAGAGTGGGGATGGTTGGTGATCTGCACATGGTCTAGGGAGTGGTAGAGAATACAGGCCCTGACCTCCCTTTCCTTACTTCTGGATCCTGAAATGCCTGTAGTCTCTCTTGTGCCGTATTTTGGGGACCAAGACTATGTGACAACCTGTCCAAAAAACACAGGGTCATGGTAGCAGGAAGACATTTCTGGGGCCGATAGGGAGGGGGCGAGAGATAAATACCGTGGCTTGAGGATCAAGCCTCCCTCCCAGGCTCCCAGGGACAGCCTCCCTCTAGCCCATTCCAAGCTGCCTGTTTCTATGGGCGACAACCTGGACTACAAGGCAGGCTTGTATTTAGTTCTAACAGCTCTTGTTTTCTACTCCAGAAGCTGAGGAAACCTAAAAGCATTAAAAGCTCAGGTTGAAAAACTGAACAATTGAACAATTGACATATTTTTTTCTCATGAAGCTATAAGAGCAGAGAATACCAGCAAGCAGAGAGGTGTATGTTAACAAAAGCCCTCTTTTTTTTTTTTCACTTCCCAACTATTACTCATCACTAGGAGCTTGTCTCCAGGGGATCTTCTGGGGTACTTGGCAGTTCTATGGAGGCTTATTTTAGTTCCCCGTCTCCTTCAGTACCTTTGGCAATATTGCAGATAACCAGTAATTTATTAAAACTGGGAAAACTGAAAATGGATTGCCTTTATTTTCTCCTCCCAAAGAACCTGAGAGTAGAAACACTCCTTTGCCCCAGACCTTCAGAGATGTGTCATTTCAACTCACTTGTCTGCATAACCAGTGAGCGTCTTTACTGTTGGGCTGATCTTCCACAAAGACACCGTAAATGCTGCTTGAAGCACTCACACACATTCTTTGCAGCTGACGAACCCTTGGTATCATAAGCCCACTGTCCCTTCCAACTTGTGAGCTGATAAATTATGCCTTTGGGGTCACCTTCTACTCAGAACAAAAGACAAAGTACTTACTCTTTTGAGAGCACACCGTTGGCCAGGATTCCTTCATATCGACTTAGCCCTTTGCGCTGAAGCACGCTGATCTGACCGCCCAACTCATCTGCAATGATTCCTGCATGGATGGCTGCTTTGCACAATAATGAGGTCTGAAATACAGCAATGTCATCACTCACGGCTACTCAAGAACACATTTAAAATATGGTGGGAAGTTTTCATCTTCTTCTAACATGTGGTCAGGATCCTTATTTGACCCACGACATTGCTACATTATAATTCATTTAAATAAAAAGTAAAAGAGGAGGGGAAAAATTATTGTATAGCCATCTCAAAGTGACTTCAGAGTTCCCACATTTACACCAGCTTGGGCACACATCCACTAGAGAGGGAAGTAGGTAATTTATAGTCGTGGTGGCCCCCCAGGGAATAACGCCTCCCAACCATCACGCTCCCATGTAGGTACTCCAATTGATGGCATGGACCTCATAACTTGCTTGGTTCTGCTGCAGATGACACAGCCCAACCAAATGCCACACACATCATCGTGGCCACCTTTGACCCTCTGGTCCCACCTGATGTGCCACATGACTGCAGGAGCTCTTGTAGACAAGGGGAGATTAAGAACTGACCAGTCCAAATTGCTGACTCACAAACTCATCAGCAAATAACATGGCTAAGGAAAGAATAGCAAAGGGAAAGGGAGAGGGAGAGGGAGAAGCAGCTCCCCATCGAGCAGGAAGCCCTATGCTGGGCTCCATCCCAGGACCCTGGGATCATGACCTGAGCCGAGGGCAGGCATCCAACCAACTGAGCCATCTAGGCACTCCCATGGCTACAATTTTAAGCCACGAAATTTTGGGGTGGCTGGTTAAGCACGAACAGATAACTCATCAGTTTCTTACATCTGCTTTCCCAGATACACCAAGATTATTTGAGAATGTGAACCTTCCATATCACAGTTTCCTTTTATAATTAATTCAGAGATTGAACAAGGCACCAAAAAACAAAACAGTGATGTCAACCACATAATATTAAATGGAACCAAAACTTCACAAAGGTCTTACAGCTATAAGAATGAGCAACCCAGAGCCCAAAGCCTCCATCTCATTTCCTGAGTCTCTTCTGGAAGGGTCAAACAGCTGGCATCTGCTCAGTCCTCCATCATTGCTGCCTGGAGTGACCAAGCAAGTGGGAGCACCTGACCGGCCGGTTAGCAGGTGCCCCTGGGACTGGAACTGGCCCACTGGCAGTGGGGCTGGGGTAGGACTAAAACTCGTTCATGAGGTACCCAGGCCCCGAGGTCCCTGTGGGCACAGACCTGTGTGGGGAAGTGATTAGGCAGTCAGCCCAGGACTGAGGAGCTGAGGAACAGCATTTTCTAAATAAATTTTAGCAATGCCTCACTTCTCCATGATGGCTAATGCCAAACTGAGAAAAGCAGCTCATGAAATTGTGTCTCAGTAAGTGGACTTGGGAATTTCTCTTTGTGTTAACGATAACACTGTTGCCTTAATTTTCCATAGAACAATTCTCTTGGATTAAGGTTATAATATCTGGGGCACGAAGGAGACCAACTGTATTTTGTAATAACGTGGTTGCAATGAAATTGAAAATTTCTGTGATCTTCGATTGAGAGAGCATATATTTCCCAAACTAAATTAAATCTGGAAAATGAGTCAGGTTTGCAATAATGACTATCACAGCCAAAAGAGGGGAAAGTTCCTGACAGAAAAGAAATATGAAAATGCTAAAAGACAGATGCAGACACTACCCTCCTTGATTTTGGAGAAAAAAAGAATTAGAAGATGCAAAAAAGATAATGATCTTTAAACTAAAGAGGCAGCTTGTGGGTGTTTTTTGTTTTTTTCTGGAATGTTCTTTTCTTAAATAGGTTTGTTATCATTGTTTTAGATTCTTGGGATACAAAATGCAGCTGCCAATTGTAATGGAAAAGCTATGAATTTAAATTTGGTAATTTAGCTCATCATCCTGGCTTTGCCTCTAACTCTACCAAGTGTGACTAAGTCATGTCACTACTCTGGACCTGGCTTCCCAATTCCTCTGTATAATAAAAAGCCTGGACTGCATGATGTCTGGTATCTTTTCTAGTGGGTGTCATCTTGTGATTCTAATGGGCCCCCTATATACCGACTATAGGGTCCATACACACCTGCCCAGCTCTCTCAGCCTCAAAATGAAAAACAAATTGGTCCAGTGGTCTACTGGGCAGATAATCCCACTATCCCTGGGATCATCTATCTTCCTTGGAATTTGTTCTGGGGATGGGATGGTCTTTATCCCAGGAGCCCTGCCTAGTGGGTAGCTCTCACTGGACTTGGCATGTCCACGGCCTCCTTGGTTACAAAAGGTCAGGTTTACAAGTCATTAAGCAATAGGACCTAATACAAGCATCATGGGCCAACATACATTCCCATTCTCCATAGTGACCACCATTGAGCGACCTCAATGATATGTATATACCCTTTTAATGGAATTTATTCCATTGCAGCTCATGCTTTCCATAATATCAAACGTGGGCCATAGGATACAACTCCAAGAGACTAACCACCAGATCTGGCTTTTACAGTATTATGATAAAATTATTAGCCCTTTCCAGGACTGTTTCCTTTAAAAAAAAATCCTCTCTTAGTCAACCAACTTAAATAAAATAGATGTTCACTTAAATTGGAGATTTTTGTTATTAATCTTAAAAATTTACTTTCACTGAACTTGACCCTTAAAAATTCCCTTTTGGGGGCACCTGGGTGGCTCAGTGGGTTAAGCCGCTGCCTTCGGCTCAGGTCATGATCCCAGGGTCCTGGGATCGAGTCCCGCATCGGGCTCTCTGCTCAGCAGGGAGCCTGCTTCCCTCTCTCTCTCTCTCTGCCTGCCTCTCTGTCTACTTGTGATCTCTGTCTGTCAAATAAACAAATAAAAATCTTTAAAAAAAAAAAATTCCCTTTTGAAGAGCGGCAAAATTTATACTTTGATTTTCTGGCTATTTTCGAGGTCCAAGCCTTGCTGATATGTAAATATAGGAAAGCCACATCACTGGCCTGTTTTAATTAGTGAACTGCATTGGGTTCAAATGAAATAATTTAAATATAATTCTGTAGGAAAAGAAACGCAACAGACACTGAGAAGAATACCTATCTGGCTCGTGAAATTGCAGGTTGATGGTATGAACTTCTGAAGTTCACTAAGCCATAAAAGATGGCCAAATAGATCAGCATGAAATAAGACTGCATTAACTTTCAAAAAAGTTATCAAATCATCCCAAAACTGGAGCATTTTCTTATCTTCCTTTAGGGAAACTCAGCTTATACTAAAAAGTATTAACACAGTATTAAAATAAAGTTTAATGTAAGACTAAATAATTTAGTTTGCATTTAATGAAACATGAATAAGGCACATATCTTAAAATGATGGTAAAATGTTAACTTATAGGACACCTATATGGCTCTGTCGTTTAAGCATCTGCTTTCTGCTCAGGTCATGATCCTAGGGTCCTGAGATCAAGTTCTGCACTGGGCTCCTTGCTCAGCGGGGAGTCTGCTTCTCCCTTGCCTGCTGCTCCCCCTGCTTGCGCTTTCTCTCTTTTTCTCTCTGACAGATAAATAAATAAAATCTTTAAAAAAAAAAGTTAAATTATAAAAATGTAATTTACATTCTATCATATGAATTGTTCCTATGTTGCTATAGTCTTTGTAATTACCATATTGGCAACATTTTCTTATAAAAATAACATGCATTCACTGTAGAAATGTTGGAAAATATTTTTTAAAAAAGTCACTCATACTGCCTTCACCTGGAGACAGTCGTGCACTATTATAACGTATTTCCCTCTGGCTTTCTGTGGGTGTACAACAGGCCTGGCTTCTCCTCTTCTCCTCCTAAGCCAAGAGCACACCGTGCACTGTCTTCCTTTATTTTAAAGTACTTCTTGAATGTTTGGGGTGAACAGAGAGTTTACTAAAACACTTATTAAGGGATGTCTTCCACTTAAAACCAGGTACAATCAGCAGGCTTGGGAGAAGGTGCCAAGAGAGAAACTGTCCTGGGGGTTTGTTATTTCTGGTCTCCAGGTGAGGCAGGTCTCAAAGAAAAGCCCAGTTTATGTAATTGGCATTGGAAGCACATACCAATATAGAAGTCAGGGAGGCAGAGTCACATAACCTCAAGAATTCAAAAAGACTGTTAAAGTTCTCTACTGATATTCCTGACAGTTACTTTCTCTGCCCCACAGCACCTTCCCAGACATATACGGGCCATATCGGACAAATGGTTGTAACACCCACACTTGACACTTCAAGGGACTAGAGCTCACCATTTCTCAGGACATCTCATCCCACCCTACACTGCTCATTTCTTCCCCGTATGCAACTGAATCTGGCTTCTCTATAACTCTCATCCTCTGATCCTAGTCCTACCTTCTGGAACAACATAGAATGAACCAATCCCTCTTCTGTCATTGTTCTTTAAGACAACGTATTTCTTTCCTGAGATGGAGCACCTGTTTCATTAACAGCTTCTCTAGTAACTTGTTTTACAGATTCTGTCATCCTGACCTACAGAATATGCTTTGGTTTTGCAAAGATGATTCCAGGAAGGACATGCCACCACTGAACACATTTCCGAAGATGAAGGCACCATGGAGGACAGACTCTAAGATACCCTCTGGGATGCCCGCCTCCTGGCATTCTCCCACCGTGAAATCCCTGTCCATGTTGAAATCCCTATCCATGTCCTGCTGCCTTCTTCTACTAATTGCACATAGCAAAGGTGATGGGATGCCACTCCCAGGATCACATTACCTAAGGCTATAACCTGTCTTACTAGAAGGCTCCCTTGTTAGGAGATTCTCCCTGGGTGAGAACAAGAAGCAAGAAGGGACGTCAGGAAGGCCCAAATGGCAAGAAGCTAAGGATAGCCTCCAGTCAAAATCCAGGAAGAAACCGGGGTCTTCTGTTCGACAATCCATTAGTAACTGAGTGCTGCCCACACCACGTGAGCTGAAAGGCAAAGCGGAGCCTCAGATAAAGTGCAGCCCCAGCTGACAACTTGGATGCACCCTTTTGAGATCCTGAAACAGAGAACACAGCTAAGCTGTACCCAAACTCCTGACCCATGGAACACAAGAGATAACACATGGGTTGTTTTAATTAAGTCTGGAGTCATACTGTCATGTAGCAACAGGTAACTCATACAGCCACGATATCAACATATATGAAAAGGCACCAATAAGGCTTCTTGGAAAAGATTAGTTTTCAAAATACAAATTTTCCCTCCAGGTAAAGTCATTCCGAAAGCAAATGATATGAAAAACCAACTAGAGTCGAATAGGAAACCTGTTTGTTAGCACTTACGGATCATGTACTCAGGTCTACCATGCAGGAGGCCGTTTATTTACCTGCTGTACTCAAACACAGAGCTCTGTCAAGAGCAAGCGAGATAAACAACTAAAGCAAGAATATTGCACATAATTTTGAAGTTTCTTGTGTGGATGCAAAAATAACAAAGAGACTTTCTGTTGCTGAGAGAAAAGTACACTTCAACTGTTTATTTCCCTTAATTTTCTGAAGTCATTTAGAAATAGCCTCTAGTATATCTCAAATCGAGGTATGAGAAATCATTTTAAGATTCAAACAATTTATAGGCCAAATGCATATCCTATGTCAGTCTTGCAAATAAAGACAATACATGATAAAGAAAACAGAGCAAAATAGCAAAAGAGCGACAGTACGCTACTTCCAGAATCAGGATCTATTAAAAGCAAAAATTAAAGCCAGGTCTGTTTCCCGCCTACTGGAGATGAAATTATCCATCTTCTGGAATATGTATGTTTTCTTTGATGCATGAAGACACGTCAATAATTCTTAGAAAAGTTCCATCACTACACAGATTTTCACATTTCTAATAACTCAAGCCAATTCTCTTATGCTAGAAACTCAACTAGTTTAAGTAGCAATGTTAATATTCAAAAACCGGATACCAAATTTCCAGGATTAAGATCTGTAAATAGTAAGAAATGATGTGGAGACAGGATATATACTTTAGACAAACGACTTCTTAAGAATGTATTTTTCTCTGGGAACAACATATACAATGGAGAGTCTTGTTCTGTAGAAGAAACTGGGGGTGCGAGGAAGGACAGACTAATACAGAAGTGCAGGGCTGCTGACTTTCCTGGTCCCAGACGTGATGTTGTTACTCTGTGATGTGAACGGGCATGTCCTTGGCTATTACATGAACCAACGGAAGCATTAAAATAAAGAAATAAATTACAAAAAAATACCAGATGACCTCTTATAAAAAAAAAAATAGATGGAATTATACTCATAGGTTTTGAAAAGGGTTTTATTTACCATTTCACTTACCATGCTTAAGTGGAAATGCTAAAAACAGGAAGGCATGCATTAATAAATCTTGTTTTTTATACTTATTATTTCATTTATTCTCAGAAAAAAGAGAATTGTGCATTTACCTACAGAGTTTTAGATCTTATTTGACATGACTTTATGATGAATTTAGGCAGAGCAATAAACACTTTTAAAAAATTTCCTTCCTGCCCTAAAATTACCCTCAATTACTTACATCTCTGTATCCATCCACTAGATTCCCAGAGATGTCTCCTGCAATGTCTCGACAACCAGCGGGGCAGAATTTGCTGGAAAAAGGAAATAAAGAATTGATATTTTATTAAATTACACTTAAACTAAAAAGTATAAATTATACTTAAATGTATTTTCTCTCCTCCATAGAATATGCAGGAGGAAATATTTTTTTTTAATTTTTTAATTTTTTTTAAAGATTCATTCATTTGAGAGAGAGAGAATCCTCAAGCAGACTCCGCACCGGGGGCAGAGCCTGACATGGGCTTGATTCCAGGACCCTGAGATCATGACCTGAGCCAAAATCAAGAGTCAGCCCCTTAACCAACTGAGCCACCCAGACACCCCAGGCATATTTTGTTTTAATAAAAAATCAGAAACTGACTTGTGAAAACACAGATTAATCTAAAATGTAAACCTGAAGGCAAGTTTTACACAATAATTATTTGTTTTATACAAGGATGCATTATTAATTCTATTAAACAACAAGCTTCCCTAATGTATCTTAACTGATTCAAAGGTGTCTAAGATATATTTTTTTATTTTTATTTATTTTTATTTATTTACTTTTTAAAAGTTTATTTATTTATTTATGTATTTTAGTAATCTCCACACCCAACATAGGGCTTGAACTCATGACCTAGAGATCCAGAGTTGCATGCCCTTTGGCCTGAGCCAGCCAAGCACCCCTCCAAGATATAATTTTTAAAAAGAAAATTCTAAACATTATACATAGCATGATCTTGTTTTTATAAAAAGATATGCTTAAAATATATAAAATAACAACTTGTGTTTTTCATGAATATAAAGAAGACAAGGAAGATTATCTCTGGATTCTCTCCAAGAACAGTATTTTGAGAAACTTTCACTTTCTGTGCCATTTGACTCTGTAATATCTTGATTCAGTCTACTAGCACTCACTCCCCAATAATAACTTAATGGAAACCACATATGAAAATTTAAATATTCTAGTAGCCACATTAATCAGGTAAAGAAAAAAGGCAGAACTAATAAAATATCCTAGCTAACCCAATATATTCAAAGTTTACCATTTCTACATGTAATGAACAAAAGTTTTTCAACAAGATATTTCCAGCCTTTTCATTCTGTATTAAGTCTTCAAAATCTGTAGTTTATTTTATACCCATAACATATCTGAATTTGGACTAGTCACAGTTTATAAGTCTTTTATAGCCACACATGGGTAGTGATGATCTACATTAGGTATAAATTACTTGTGTAATCAGAATAAAAGGTATACATATATTTTTCAGGTTTACTGTGATATAACTGCAAAACATAAGATATTTTAAATATATATCATGATGATTTGGTATATGTTACCCAACTAGTAAATTAATATATCCATCACCTCACATATATTAATATATAAATGTATATATTTAAATATACACACACACATATAACATATATATTTTTGGCAAGAACATTTAAATTCTACTCTCAGCAAATTTCAGGCATAGAAATCACTGTTATCTGCTACAGTCATGGTACACATTAGATTTTCAGACCTTATTCACTTGATGGCTGCATATATTTATATCTCTGTATCAGATACTTGACCAGTCATATCAAAGCCAATGCATAAAGACTATATAGACTCAATTAAGTTCAATTTTGCTGTCAAATGAATTTAGGTTTGCACTAATCAGGTATTGCCATCAAATGAGTTACAAAAACCTCTGGACTTATTATTATTATTTATTTATTTACTTGAGAGAGTGAGAGAACATGAGTGGGAGGGGCAGAGGAGACGGAGACTCTCAAGCAGACTTCACGCTGAGCACAGAACCCGGGCAGAGCTTGATCTCATGACCCAGCGATGATGACTTGAGCAAAAAGCAAGAGTTGGGTGCTTAACCGACTGCACCATCCAGGTGCCCCAAAATCTTTTGACTTTTAAAGCTTTCTACATTTCACAATCACAGATGAGGGAATGTGGACCTGTACTAGTCACACACCTCATCTTACCTAAACATTACAAAATGGCTGGGCTGTAGCCTATACAGACTGGCATCATAAGCCCGCAGACCTGAGTATATTCTCTTCTGTAGGACAGGAAAGGACCACTGATGTCCAGAGGCTGTATTGCCATTGGGACTCTATAGGTATGGCTGGAAAGATCTCAGAGAAGGCTGGCATTTGTCCATGATGAATGAACAGCAAGTTTATAGGGTAAATGTAATTATTGGTCATTTTAATTATTGTCTAATTATTTATATTATTGGCCACTTTCTTTTTTATCTGCTAGACTTAATATTAGTTAACACTAGACTTGATTCTGCATATAAAATAATCTCATTTACTAGCATATCCGAGATGGTCAGGACCATGGACGCTCATGCCTGACTGTCTGGGCATACTCATGAAGTGTGTAGCCCTGGGAGAGCTACTTAACTGCTTTGTGCTTCTGTTTTCAGGGTCTGACAGAACCTACTTTCAGGCCCACTGGAACATTCACTTGAGTTATTTATATGCAAAGCCTAGGGAGCTGTGACTGGCATGAAGAAAGCACTCTAAGGAGCTCTAGCTGTTGTTAGTGGTGTTACTGACAGTCTCCTCTAGACCAGTGATTCTCAACAGGGTGTGAATTTTGCCTGCCCTGGAAGACATCTGGCAATATCTGGAGACATTTTTGGTTATCACGACCAGCACACAGAGGGTGGAGGCCAGGGATACTGGTGACGGTGAATATCCAACAAGGCACAGCACAGTTCTTCATAACAAAGAATCATCTGACCCAAAATAACAATGGTGGCAAGGCTGAGAAATTCTGCTCCAGACTGCTTTTACTTTATAGACCAGGAAAGGTACATCAAAAAGATTCAGTAATTTTTCCACTTAAAGTAAAGCTGGAATCAAAAATTTCATCTCCTTTTCTCAGTAAGTTTCGCTTTTGTGAGAAAGACAAAATGAACTCCTTCTGAACATGAAGGAATTACCAAAAGTCACTTCCAAATGCTGGCCAAGTTAAAAACAAAACAAAACAAAACACTTTCTAGACTCCATTATGGCTCATTGGTACTCATAGTAGAACTCAGGGGTCAGCAAATTGTAGCTCATGGCCAAATCCACACTGCTATTTGTTTTTGTAAATAAAGTTTTATTGGAACACTGCCACACACATTTGTTTACATACTGTCCACGACTGCTTTCATATCACAGCAGCAACAGAAACTGTGAATAGATACAAAAGAGACTACATTGCCTGCAAAATTGAAAATATTTACTATCTGGCCCTGGACATAAAGTTTGCTGATCTCTGCTGTACAGGAAAGCATTTGTATTCATTACTTACAAAATAAATGACTTTAAAAACATTAAATACAAATAAGGTACTTTATCTGGTTTAATGTGAAGGAAAACATAATGTCCAGCAACATACACCTGCAGCACAGCCTGTACACTGTATTTACCTGTATTCTGTGTTCAAGTAATGGTTAGCGCGTTCCAAACACGTTATCAAATCTGTCACAAAAAAAGATAATTGCAATAAGGAAACTGAATGGAAGGATACTCATGCTAAAAAAAAAAAAAGAATTTTAAGTAATTTTAAATAAAAAAAGGATTTAAAATTTTTTTAAAAAGATTTTATTTATTTGAGAGAGAGTGAGGTGTAAGAGAGCACAAGGTGGGGGGTGGTGAGGGAGAAGTGGAGGGAGAGGGAGACACAGACTCCCTGTTGAACAGGGAACCCAATGTGGGACTTGATCCTAGCACCCTGAGATCATGACCTGAGCAGAAGGCAGAAGCTTAACTGACTGAGCCACTCAGGCACCCTTAAAAATGGATTTTTAAAAAGCATTTATTCACTATCTAGTTATTATCTGAATTTGTCCATTTAAAAATAAATTAAAACTGAGAATACTGTCTTCAGGATTTAACCGATTTCCTCCATTTCTCATTTCTACCACCAACCATGGTTTTTCAGCAATTGCCCAGTGAATGGTAACAGGAACTATTTCAAACAGAAAAACCAAAACTGGTTCATTACTGTCCACCACATGCCTACAAAGATCATGTGTATAATAACCTCCCTTGGCAAGAGGAGAACATTTTAAGTTAGCAGTTTAGCTAGAGGCATCTGAATGACCATGGAGCCACATGCTTATTGAGAATATAACCTTTCCACTTTGATCAGTCAGGACCAAGGACTTAAAAAAAGAGAATGCTCTTTGGGAAACAGAACTAAATAAACACCCAGCAATGGGCATGCTAAAATGCAATGGATTTTAATGCATTTAGATCAACCTAGGATAGTTTCCAAAATATTCCACACTGCTGCAAAAATTCTTTCTTTCCTTAACATATTCAGTAGTTTTTAGGGAGCAACATATGGTGAACGCTCAACCTGCTGGGGTCTGTTGGGATTGGCCAGATTTGATTGGCTGAGAGGGAAATGAAGGCGCACCCCCTTTCTAGAACATTTCTGCCAGCAGGGACCGAGAGTAGAAACTCTGGGTATGTCTGTGACCCTGGGCAGCCATGGAGTGTGGATACAGAAATCACCCTGGAGCACAAGAGGTCTGGACAAGAGGTCATGCTTTCCTTCCTCATCAGTTTTTATGCTCCCCTTCTCTCGTGCTCAAGTGTCAGCTCCAAGGTTAAGGCACACTGTGACAGTGACTTCACATGTGACTCATACTCCCATGCTTCCTCCATGCTGGTGCACTGTGTATGTGAGTGGATGCAGGGCAGGGCGTGGAGGGTAGAGGTGCCACTGGTTCAAAGGCTGTTCCCTAGGCTAAGAAATGTTGGGGAGGACTCCAGAGAATAACTAGACCTTAAAGTCCCAAAGATGCATCATCCAAGGTTTCTAAGAAAATGAGATCAACCTCTCTCACATAGGTCAATTGATCAATCTTGATAAAAGCATTCCAAGTTCAGACCTAACTGCTTACAAAGACACTGCATCCTTCTCTTTCTTCACATATTCTATACTTGGTCACAATTCTGTCCCATGATGGTGATAAAAGGAGCAAGAGGAATTCTTAGACAGACACAAGTTGACAGATCTGGCCACCTAGATCTGTACCACCAGATCTTCTGCTATACCTGGATGGTCACTGCTGGCATAGGTCAGCAAAAATCCCCGCCCCGAAATGTGGGATCCACTCTCAAAGCGAACAGTGACTTCGTTCGTGTTCAATAGGAGTTCTTTGGGGACAGGCAAACTTCCACAATATGGTCCTAAAAACAAAGCACACTTTTGGCACATTCAAAACTTAGACCAGCACAAAGAATTGGTATATGGTATTTTTTTTCCTTAAAGGTGAATTTTAGAAGACAACGCATATTTAAGATTGCAGTTGTTACCCAACTGAAATTTTGCTTATTATTAGAACTTATAATTAGTGCCTAAATGTGGACTTGATGATACTGCCAAGCCAAGGGGTGGGGGTGTGGCTAAATCTAGATAAGCAATAGGCTGAACTAGCTAATTGTGAACGACCCAAGAGATAGGTTTCAGTTTTTGTAAAAGACTAACAAAGGTCAAATACATTAGATAGTCAAGAAAATGTTTTCACAGAGGTGATATTCTAGGGGTCTCCTGAATTTGCTAGGAGAAACTCACAAATATTTTTTCAAGGAGTTTTCCAGAATTAAAAGACAGTTCAACGCAAGGTAACAATATTATTCTCATGCAGTTTACACATTTATTTCTCTCTTACAGTACCTTTTGGTTAACCCATATAATTTATTTTGATTTGCAAAATGAAGTTTATAAAAAACCAGAAGAAATTTCTAAAGGCTTTTGAAATACTGTAGTATAAATTATGCAATTAAGAGTACAGTACATCATTTCTAGAATAAGTTAGTTGAAAAGCAATAGGAAGCTCCATGAACTTTTAAAAGTCAAAATTAGATTTGGAACTAAAAAAGAAAAAAAGACCTTCCTCAAACTACTCAAGTTTAAGTTTAGTTTGTAAACTGTCCTCTTGAAAATCACATATGTAAGACATAGTAATTCTAAGAAAATAGGGATTAACAAGCGAAGTTTGAAGACAGGGGTTCTTCATTAACTTCTCCCCAAATAAAACAGTATGGAAGGAGTCAACAGCAACACCGGGTTAACAGTCCACAGTGACAGCCGTGTCGACAACAGGTTAAGGAAGGAGGAGGGAAAGAAAAAGGTTTGGAAGAGGATGAGGAACCCCCCACTAAGCATTTCTCTCCTGCTATATGGACTTCTCTTTTGTCCTGTCCAGGTCTCACATTTGGAAGATGTAATTAAATAAAAGAGAAATGTTGTGTGTTTATCTTCATGCCTCAACTCTCTGTTGTTCCCTATTATTAAATTATAGTGAAATCCAAATTAAAAATGATGACTTACCTCTTTAGAGATTACTCATCATATACAATTGTTTTACATGAAATAGTAGCAAACTGCTTAGAACAGCACCTAGCATATAATGAGAGCTGCAGACATACTTAGTAATTAGTATAAGTAGTTAAATAAATGAATGAATGAATGAATACATTAAGAGAAACAAATAAATAATTTCTATTTTCCTTTTAGACTATGTTCCGTGGGGTGAGAAACTTTTTTATCCATCACTTAATCACCAGCAGCTTATACGAGACCTGGTATGTGGTGGCCTTCAAACATTGTTAGAACTGGAATAAAGTTAAATGTTTTTCTGTTTGTAACAGTTTTGAAAAGCCAAACCTGATTATAAAGATGCATGAAAGATTTAATCCTGGCATTATAAAAAATCATGAAGAAGTCAGGAAGAGAAATGTGGAAAAGCAAGAAAGGAAAGAAAATCATTAGTGTAATAAATATATGTTAATATACATTAACAGTGCTTGCAGCATGGTAAAGAAGCAATTTATATTAAATCCATTTTTTGGTAGAGTTATGTAGAATAAACATTTTTTCACAATTAAAGTGAGTCAGGTTACTATACTTGACTTTTGCAACTTTGTTTTACATATGTTAGAAATTCCTTTGTTCTCTGCACAGATCAGTGCAAATCTAAGAATAAAAATGAAATAACAAGTAATGTGTTGCTATTGGTAAATCAGAATATTTTTCTAACCACACTTATCTTTCCCAGGAGGAAATAATAGTGTATATATTCCTCTCCAAACCGTGATAATGATACAAATCCCTCCTCCAGTTTCTGCAGCATTCCAATGAGTCCTAATAAACAGTGAGGGAAGCAAATCTAAACTGATGATCAGTGAGAACTTGTTTGGATTTTTCTAGTTCAAATACATTTTGTACTAAATTATATATGTAATTTTAAGGTGTACTGTATATTCATTTGATACACTGGTATACTTTAATATGATTGTCATTATAAGGATAATTAGCACGTCCATCATGTTACATAATTATTTCTTTTTGTAGTTGGAATAATTAGGTCTAGTCTCTTAGTAAGTTTGGCATTCATACAATTGACCCTCAAACAATGTGGTGGTTAGGGATGCCAACCCCCGCGTAGCTGACCATGTAGCTGAAAACCCATGGATAATATTTGACTTTCCAAAACTTTTTTTTTTTTAAAGAAATTTATTCATTTTAGAGAAGCACAGGCCCATTGGGGGGGGGTGTGTGGGCAGGGATTAGGAAGGTGGGGGAGGGGCAGAGGAAAGAGAAACTCTCAGGCAGACTCCCAAGGATGGGGCTCAATGGTGGGTGGGGGATGGGGGGTTTCAATCCCAGGACCCCAAAGTCATGACCTGACAGAAAATCAAGAGTTGTTCACCCCACTGACTGAGCCACCCAGGTGTCCCTCTTGATTCTCCAAAAACTTAACCATAACAACCTACTGTTGACCAGAAGCCTTACCAGTAAGTGATGCAGTCAATTAACACATATTTTGTATATTATATATATTATATACTGTATTCTTATAATAAAGTAAGCTAGAGAAAAGAAAGCATTAAGAAAATCATAAGGTAGAGAAAACACACTTACAGTACTGTATTAGAAAAATTCATGTGTAAGCAACCTGCATAATTCAAACCTGCATTGTTCAACAGTCAATTTCAATACTGCGGTCTATTTTCACAATACTGTGAATTAGATTGAAGCATATTTACTCCTCATTGCAAGCCCGTACCCTTAAATAACATCAATCTGCCCACCCCAGCGCACCATTGTCCCCTGGTAACCACGCCCTTTTATTCTGTTTTTATGAGCTTGGCTGTTTAAGATTCCACATATAACTGATATCATGCAGTACTTATCTTTCTCTGTCTGACTTATCTCACTTAGCATAGTGCCCTCAAGGTCCATTTCTATTGTTGTAAATGTCAGGATGTCCTTCTTTCTCATGGCTAAATAACTGGAATTTTTTTTTTTTTTTTTTTAGATTTTTATGGAACATTTGAAAGGAAAGCTTGCAACACTGCATATATCTTCCACAAAGAGACAAGAGTGCATGTCATCATGCTAGGTTGTTACACAATACATATAACTTCCTACCCACCCAAAACACAAAACTATAGTAAAACTCTAATTTGGTTGTATCCTCCCACAGTCATGATAGGAATGTAAATATTCCTGGAAGAAGTTCAAAGATAAAATGTAAACACACACACTCCTTCAATCACTTTTACCCCCTCAGGCACCAGTCTCTCTTCCACTATAAGTAAACCCTAGATAGGATGGGATATACCCTCTCCGTATCAACACAAGATTTAAACTACTCTGTTAGGGTCCTCACCGCTCAACCATCCCCAGGGGCAGAGGCAGCATTACGCAAGCAGGGAGACTCGAAGTCCAAGTCCAACCCTGCCTGTTGTATTGCCTGTAGCAAAACATCCATTATTTCCTGTCTGAAGGCCTGACAGATAGACAGATTCCTTCTCACAGAATGGAAGTTAATAACTGCATTCTTCGAGTTACAAGGGAAAAGAGACTGACTGGTGGTAAGAGGGAAAAATAATGAATGGGTAGGCACTGAAGGAACCGACCAGTCTGTCCCAATCAGCGTTTTCAGTTTTTCAGCCAAACTCTATGGAGGATTATAGCTCTTCTTATGACAAAGCCATCCTCCGCCCATGCCTGGCCATACAATGTGTTTCTCTGTTAGTATTCTCCATCGAGGCTTTTAAAAAGGGGCTAGCTTGTATTTCCACATTCCCAAAGACAACTCCAAAGGAAACCCAGTATTGGCTTGGTGACTTCTAAAATGATCATGGTGTGGTCTCCGTCCTGAGCCCCTGTCCTTCTGGAAGGGGTCTTAAGAACAGTAGCAGACCTGAACAGAGGACTCCCAGTTCTGGATGCATGTGTGCTTCACACCTGGCCTGGCCATGCTGTGTGTTCTGCAGCACATGGACTTGCTAACTTCCATCTTCCCTCCCCTCGGTCACAGTCAGGGAGGTGGGTTCCATCTCACTCTGCTGTCTCCAGTTCCCATCAGACTGAGGCACTGGGGAAAGGCAGTTCATCAAGCAGGCAGACAAATCAGGAAAAATAAATACCTCTACCTTTTGTGAAATAAAATTGGTAGCCCTGGATTGTGGGAAGAGCCCTCAGTGATACCGAATGGAATAGTGTTGTGGCATTTGGCACCGCATGTGAGACCAAGACCTAGCAGACAATGCACTGATTCCATGCACAAAGGAAGAAGGGGCCAGGAACCGTAGGAGCTGCCTTCACTGAGCACAGTAGGCCAGTTCCTCTCAACACATCCCTTGTTTGGAGCTACTGTTCCATGAGCAGCTGTGGGGGAAACCTTTCATCTTTCCAAGTGTGAATAAAAGAAAACTGTCCTACAAGGAAGAATGAACTGTCTGCCCGAGCCAAGCCCAAATCCTCTTGTTCTTCTGGCAGTCTTGACAGTCCATTCCGTACCGCGATTTATGCCACGACAACATTCTCTGTGGACTGTCGCAGACGCCACATTACAAGGCAATAACAGTTTGGTTAATGACTGCTCCAAGCCATGTCAGGCGGCTGTGTGCTTTTCATCTTGAAACAGATGACACTAACTTATTGTTTCGTCTGCGAGAAGGATGTGCTTAAAAACTGGGGTACATGCCATTTAGAAGCAAAAATAAACACAAACCCAGGGACCGCCTCCCCATCCTGATGCATACTCTCAGTGGTGAGAAACAAGAGACCTGACTCTTGAGAGATCGGTCATAAATTAAACAGCAAGAAGACAATGTCCTAAAAACTTTCATCAACCTTATGAACACCCTCTACAGCACACATGTAATTTCTCACGAGAGAGAAGAACCTGATAAGCCTAAGTGACCCGTCCCACGAGTGTCCCAGCCACACGGCACATAACCGGCGGCCAGGAAAGTGGCTGCTGGCGCGGCCCACGTTTGTACTGGGAGGCGTGCTGATGAGGCAATCTCTAGAAATGCTGAAGCTGCAAACGCCTTTACACTGGCATCTGTTTCCCACTTGCTTTTTCATTGCAGTCAAACGACATGGTTTGTCCTGGCTCGCAGACTGAAATAGGGTCATCGTACAAAATTACAGAATTTTCAGGGCCATTTTCTTCAAAAAGGAAGGGAATTAGCATAAAAAAAGGATATTCCTGGATGGTGCTATTAAAACCATAGTCACGTAAGAATGTAAGTGGCATCCCTGGAGAGTTCTGGTCTCTGGTTCCCAGACAAAAATCAGTGACAGATGATAAATGAATCAGGCAGATTTCAAGACAAAGGTGTGGCTTTCCTTGAGGCTCCGGGCTCAGGTCAAGAAACGCCTTAAAGCTAGAGCTCAGAGGGGCGCCTGGGTGGCTCAGTGGGTTAAAGCCTCTGCCTTCGGCTCAGTTCATGATCCCAGGGTCCTGGGATCGAGTCCCACATCAGGCTCTCTGCTCTGCGGGGAGCCTGCTTTCCCCTCTCTCTCTGCCTGCCTCTCTGCCTACTTGTGATCTCTGTCTGTCAAATAAATAAATTAATATTTAAAAAAAAAAAAAAGTCTAGAGCTCAGAACCCACCTAGGCCGTTACTCCTCTCCCAACAAAAGATGGCAACTGACACTAAATGACAGTGTTTCCGGGGAAGGGTCTGGCAGAAAGGAGGAGGGGGACGAGGCCCATAGCTTTTTCTCCTTGAGGCTTATGGTTATGTCAATGAGACACCTTGTGTGGAAGGGTCTGGCTGATAGAAGTTTAGGATGCTTTCTGACTTCTATCATGGCATAAAAGACAAAACAAAATAAAACAAAAACAAATAAACAAAAAGCAGTCCTTCTCAAGTAGACCCAATTGGAGGAGAATGAATGTACTTCAGAGGCCCAAAAAACTTTGCACAAGCTAGGAATTTCTTTGAAGGCTGTTTTTTAGTATTATTTTTAAAAGTCGTGAAAATTTTGCATTCTTCATAATATGTCTGGGAGACATAAACCACTTAGAAAATAGACGCTACCAATCTTGTGTTTTTTCCCTATTTAGGATTTTTCTAAAAATCAACAGACAAGGCATAATGATTAGATCTTAATGCAGTGTGCCCGATATGTATCATTCCAAAAATTATCACAGAAAACTTGTTGTAATCAAAACACTTAGCCTCTTTTCCCCATTTCTCTTGTTCCCAGCATAATGTAATGTAATGGCTGGCTTCACACTGCTCTACTTCTAGATCACTGACCTAGAAGTGATCTAGAATGGTTAAAAAAATACTGGGAGTGGAAGTGGAAGTACAGGAAGTGGAAGAGAACAATTCTTGAACTTCCTGGTTTTTCTATATCTCAAATCATGAGGCAGATCAATTCAACCAATTCAACCAATTCACCATTTGATTCCTGTGGCAAGCTGGTTTCTTCCTATCCCTGACCACAATACCTCTTGAAGCATTTTGGCTACAAAGCATTTCTTTGAAAGCTTATATTTATACTAATACTTGTCATGTAAGTGATTTCTCAGAACTCCATCTTATTCTCAGGATACCCCGCTGGGGAGGCCTGGAGAAGTTTCCATCTCTTCTAGCAAATGACAGACAAAACTACAGCTGAGGTCTTCTTATACACAAGCTGCTGGGTCAGATGGTTTCAAGGACATTACTGGGTTCAAGAGCAGAGTCGCTGGAATCAAATGCCCACACTCACATCCCAGGTCTAGGAAAGTGATAAGCAAGTTACTTGACCTATTTGAGCTTCGGTGTTCTTAGCTGTGGATGTTAATAACAGGCCCAACCTCAGGGCTATCAGGACAGTTGAATGGGTTAGTTAGTCTCAAGAACTAAGCCCAGTGTAGAGCATATACTGAATGCTCAAGTGTAAGAGCCTTCTACAGCTCTTCATGGTCTTTTCTATAGAACAAATAGAATCCTAAAATTTTATGTAAATCAAGTCTTTTTTTAAATCAGAGGAGATACTTACAGATCAAGGAATACAGTGTGAATCAAGATACTTTATCTTTTGTGAAAATCCAGATTTTTTTTTAAGAGAGAGAGAGAGAATGTGTATGCGGGTGTGGGGGTAGGGTAGGCAGAGGGAGAGGGGGAGAGAGAATCTTAAGCAGGCTCCATGCCCAGCAGGGAGCCCCAAATGAGGCTCTATCTCATGACCCTGAGATCATGACCTGAGCAAAATCAAGTCACTTAACTGAGCTACCCACATGCCCCCAAAAGGCATATTTTTAAAAATATATGTTTGCCAAAATCAAGCTACATGCAATCAGACTCATTGATGAATTGTATGAATTAATGAATTAATTAATTCAGTGAGTATGTACAAATGCAAGAGTGTGCTAAGCATACTCCAGATAGTGAAAAAATGACTAAAATGCAATTCCTTGCTCAGGTAACCCTATATCTGGTAGAGAAGCTAACATAATGATCTCAAACTGAGATTGGTCTCCAGTAGCAAAGGCTTAGAGAATCAACACAAGTGCCAGAAAGGGAGTAACTGATGCTGCTGGACGTCCAAGAAGGCTCTGGGGCTCCGGGGTAAGTAGCAATGGATCTGGTTTATGTGTATGTATGTGTGTCTGTGTTAGAAGGGGCAGGAAATGCAGGGGAAGGAAAAGAGACCTATGGGAGGAACACGGTCAACAAAAATACCATTGCAGGAAGTTGTATGTATAATATGTCCAGGAAAAGGCACAGATACAGGGAGACTCAGCAATGAGGCTGGAAATGGGGATGGGGAGAAGAGTCAGGGAGCCTTGAAGGCCACGCTGACAAGTTTCTGCAGATAGGAGGGTACAATTAATAATTTTTGAAATAAGGAAAGAAAGAAATTATAATTATATTCAATGAGATAACCTTGGCCAGCCTGGCAGGACCAGAGACTGGCAAAAAAAGAGAGGGAAACATCAGGAGGCTCTTTCCATAAGAAACAGATACAAAGACATGGGCTGGCAGTGAAATAAAAAAGCCAAACTGAGCAAAACGACCTGTGGGCTTGGAGAGTATGTTTTCTGCTCATCTCACGAGGCTGGATGGAGAAGATCTGTACAGGGAGCTATTTCCAGCTCAGGGAACCCCTGCCATATGCTTGGAAGGATTTAGGCAAACTCAGGTGACCAGGAATGCACGGGGAGGGCAGGGTGTGCTGCTGCAGCTCAGCCTCTACTCGGTGGCAGGGAAGAGTTCAGGGTACTGAGGGGACCAATGTGTTTCTACACTCTTAGAGCTCTTAGACAAAGAATAAGCTGAGTGCAAGGCCACTGAGGGGGGTGGGCAGGGGGAGGGTGGAAAGGGAGAAGGAAAGGGGGAGGAAGGAGAGGTGGAGAGGAGGGAGGGTGATGATGGCCAACATTTGCTGAGTGTTTATTTTGTGCCAGGCATCGGCATCATTCTTTTAAGATACACATATGTGCCTCCAATCACCCAAAGATGGTAGATAGTCCTAGTTTGCCCATTTTATTATTTTTTAAAGATTATTTATTTATTTATTTGACACAGAGAGAGAGAGAGAGAGCATGAGCAGCAGGGAGGAACAAGGGGAGATGGAGCAGCAGGCTGCCTGCTGAGAAGGGAGCCCAATGCAGGCCTTGATCCCAGGACTCTGGGACCATGACCCAAGCTGAAGGCACACGCTTAGCCGACTGAGCCATCCAAGCACCTCATTTTGCCCATTTTAAAGATAGGGGAACGGAGATATGGAAAGATAACATGATTTGCTCACAGTTAAGCAATTAATAACTGAGCATACAGCAGCAACCTGAAGGCAAGCAGTCTAATTCCAGAGGCTGCACTCTTCAGCACAAGTGAAGAATCCCGGCAGAAATGACAGTGCCAATCTCAATGCATGCTGAAGGCCAGCCTTTTTTCATGGATCCTCAGTGACCCAGGTAGGGAAGTCTGAGAAGCCAGTATTTAGTTCCACCCACATTCTTCCAGCAAGTCCTTCAGGGGGTCCAGGGACGACCCTGAACTCCACACATCAAGGGAAGACCAACTTTCAGGGGAAACTGGAATCCAGTCAATCTTCTTGAAATATCAGGGAAACAGAAATGACAATTCCTCTGGGGTCCCTGAGAGCAGGCCCTTTCTGGTTAGCATGACTGGAAATGAAACTTAACCATAGGATGAGTCATAAAGAGTTTTAGAGTTGAGAATAATGACCTTCACTATGAATTCACAGCCCTCCCTCTTCAGTGTCATAAATAAAAGTTAAATATTTTATACTTGAAATGTAAGTATTTTGGTACGACACAGTGTCTAAATTAGCATCTGCTTTCGCCCAAGTTTAAGGTATTTTAATGTTATTTAAATGTTTATATAATTAACCCATTATTAGTTTACATCATGACTATAAAAGGCTAGAAATCGAGAATCAGTACCAAAGCAGCAATCTGAACTGTATAATACAACAATTTTAAATCTTAAGATATATCATGTAAATAGATTCTTTGTTTTAATCTTCAGATTCAGGCTTAAAATGAATCTGTTCAATCCTAGGATAGCATTGGCTATCCTCAGTGAAGTCTCTTTGGCCTCATGCGTCCAAATATAAGATGAACTCTGTAAAGAAAAAATTTACATTTTTGCACAGTCTCATATTACACTGACCTCTTTGAACAAGGCAGAACTGTTTGGGGAAGACACCCGACGTAACTTAAATGAATGTAGTTTCGAAAGCCAAAAAAAGTCCACCTGAGGAAAGCCTTGAAAAGGGACCCAAAGAAAACAATGCAGACTTACTTCGCATTCCTCAGGAGACAAGGGACCTCACAATTTTTAATGCCGGACATTTTTGCAAACAAGCCTTTCAAAGATCACTTTAAAAAGGGATCATGTTCTATTTTCCAAAAATGCATAATCTGAATTTAATCATGAGGAAACACTGAACTAACCCAAGGCAACAGGCATCCTACAAAATAAACAGTTGAAACTCTTCAAAACTATGTAAAGAGACAAAGTAAGAGGAGGAACTCTCCCAGGTTAAAGCAGAATGAGGAGTCATGACAGCAAAATGCTTGTGACCCTAGCTTGAATCCTAGAACATAAAAGAGACATGAATGTTTCTTTGGAAGGTAGTCCCAGCTTCTTTGGTCTCCTAAACAAACAAAAGTCCAGAATTCCCTCAGTTATAGTAAAAACAACCTCTACTAAGCAAACTATGATATTTCCTACAGATGTTTTTTTTAGCCAGGATATAAGCACACATGTTGGTACCTGTGTTTTAGAATCAAAATGTTTTGTTAAAAGTAAAATTTGTGTTTAAGAATGTCTTTAAAAATTTATTTTGTTCTTTTTTTTTTTTTTCAAGATATTATTTATTTATTTATTTGAGAGAGAACATAAGCAGGGGTGGCAGGGGACAGGGGGAGAGAGAGAAGCAGCCTCCCTGTTAAGCAGGGAGCCCAATGCTGGGCTCGATCCCAAGACCCTGAGATCAAGATCCCAGCCAAAGGCAGACGCTTAACTGACTGAACCACCCAGATGCCCCCAAAACTCATTTTGTTCTAAAAAAAAAAAAAAGAAAACCCACATTTTCCAAAGTAAGGTTGATATTGTTTACTTTGTCAACTTTGCTGCTTCCTGGCTGTCTCAAGGGTATTTTGAAAGGAAGAGTCTATGTCTTCACTCAGTAATAAATATATATGTAATCCTTCTACCTGATGTTGAATCTGAAATATCAACTATTATTATAATACCTAACAAACAGAATAATAATCCTACCTTGTCTATATCAGGCCTTTTTTTTTTTTTTAAAGATTTTATTTATTTATCTGACAGACAGAGATCACAAGTAGGCAGAGAGGCAGGCAGAGAGAGAGAGAGAGAGAGAGAGAGAGAGAAGCAGGCTTCCTGCGGAGCAGGGAGCCCGATGCGGGGCTCGATCCCAGGACCCTGAGATCTGACCCAAGCCAAAGGCAGCAGCCCAAACCACTGAGCCACCCAGGCGCCCCTATATCAGGCCTTTTAAAAGCAATGAGATCAAGTGTATATTTTGCCTGATTACTGGGAAAGCTGGTATGGCTTATACTTGTTTACAGTGCATTTTACTACCCTGAGTGTGGATTACAATAGCACCCAAAAGTATACGAACCAAACATTTAAAAGAAAACTGGCAGGCAGGATGAACCATTACACGATGGTTAAAAGCATACAACTCCAGCATATTCACAATTGTTAATGCAATCACATTCCAAGTACTTCCATTCTTGGCAGAGCTTACAAACACTAATGCCAAAAAACATTACTCTTTTTCAAAACATTAACTCCATATTCAAAATTGTGATAGCATTGAGCCTTAAAATCTCTTGGCATGGGTTTTAATAATTAAGTGGTTAATAAAAAAATTGAGTTGGATAAACTAAAACTATTCGGCTATTTCAGCCACACATGTAATCATTAGAACCATCACAGATGGGAATTTCAGAGAGGTATTCCACAACATTCTTTCCCCACCGCTGTGGGCACTTTCCACCACCCCCGCCAGCTCAGACTAGTGTGGTGGATCCCTGGGACCTCGGAGGAACACTAGGGCTCCCCCTCCGCAGGCAAGCCAGGTCCTGTGGCTACACTGGCTGCAGAATGGCCTCCCACTGTCCCGCTGCCCCACAGCAACACCCACCCTGAGCGGGGGCACAGGATGGCAAAACACTCCTACCTCCCCCGTGCTCCTTAGGGAAGTTCAAACTGACCAGGGGACTATTTTAACTAAGTTAACAAAGGAAATCTATTCTGCATTAACATTTCTTTTTTCTAGTTTCTAAAAAAGTTATTATTTCTCTGATTTTGCAAGAGAGGGAGAGAGAGCGAAAGAGCAAGAGAGCGAGCATGAGAAGGACCTAGGAGCAGCGGGAGAATCAGACTCCCCGCTGAGCAGGGAGCCTGATGTGGGACTGGATCCCAGGACCCTGGGGATCATGACCCCAGCCCTAGGCAGATGCTTAAATGACTGAGCTACCCAGGCATCCTGTATTAACAACATATCAACTTATGTTTGTGAGGGAAAAAATAGAAAATAGAACACAAAACAATACCAAGAGTTAAAACTTCTAAAGCCTCACTATAAGATTCTGCTGAAGTTACATGGTCTTATTTTATTGGAAGGTTTTTTCCTATTGTCAGAACATTAGCATATATTCATATTTTACCTAACACTATATCATAAGCAGCTTCCCATCTTAATAATCTTTTAAACTAATACATGTTTCATATGCCAAGTAATTGTAACATGTTTTAGTTAACTGGTTTGTCACTGAACTTGTTGATTCACTTTATTAAAAATTCATTTATTCATTGAGTAGATCTACGACATTCAAAACACTGGACCAGGGGCACCTGAATGGCTCGGTGGGTTGGGCCACTGCCTTCGGCTCAGGTTGTGATCTTGGGGTCCTGGAATTGAGCCCCGCGTCTGGCTCTCTGCTCAGCGGGGAGCCTGCTTCCCCCTGCCTCTCTGCCTACTTGTGATCTCTCTCTCTCTCTGTCAGATCAATAAATAAAATCTTTAAAAAAAACAAAAAAACCAAAAAACTCCACTGGATTAAATATTATAAGTACATGTATATGAGTAAGTGGGTCCTTTCAGAATGCTCTTCAAAATAACAAAAGACACAAACATATATATGCAACACACACAACATACACAGTATACACTTTCTATACCTTGTATTTAATTTTTAAAAAACATTTAATTTTTAAAAAAATATTTAAGCATTTAATTTTTAAAAAATTAATTTAATTTAATCTTTTTACTTTTTAATTAATTTTTAATTTTAAGAACTATTTAATTAATTTTTTTTAATAAGCATTTAATTTTTAAAAAATATTTTTATGGGACTAAAATACCCTAATTTTCCTTCCAGATATTTCTTTTATTGCTATTTCTCTTATACTTGTCTGCTGGGTTTGTCTAGGCATGGAAATCTTTAAAGTAGCCACAAAAGAAAAATTCTGAGCATCATTAAATATTTTATCTTAAGAACATCCCTAGCCAAAAGTATTATTAGTTCTGCCTACATTTTAGACAAAATTGCTGTATAATATAATACTGGGCTAAGAATGTGTTGTGGTTTTCTTTGAGTTGTGGGACGGGAACCGAGGAGCAGACATCTGGAAACAGGTATCTGAGCCACAAAGATATGGATACAAATTCTCCTTTCATATCTTAACTAGTTGTGTGATCTTTGGCGTATTAGTCAAAAACAAAAAAAAAAACAACTTATTGTGCTTTCGTTTCCCTGCTTGTAGAAAGGAATTAATAACATTTACCTTCAAGGTGGATATAAGGATCCAGAAAATCTATGTAAGGGTCAACCATGTGCCTGGCATAAAAACAGACACTGAACATGTTTATTTCTACAATGAGCACAAACTCTGTTTTTAAAAGATAAAGCTAACTGGTATATAGAAAAAATTATAAAGAGAAAAATTAATTTACTTGGCTTTACTTCTACAGGTGAATTGTAATTCATTACCCATTTCCCAGTGAAGGTTCTAAGCCTTGAAAATTCGAGAAATCTAGACATAGAGGGGTCAGTGCCCTGAAGCCAAACACAATCACCTCAGAACCTAGCTCCTACCATGTCACTAATCCTATGTGTTTCCTCTTTTCTGTACATTTGTGAATATACATGGGAGACGAGGAAGTAAATTCACAGTGTGGGAAAGCAACATCCACTGTCCAGTCCTGCTTTGGGATGATTTGCTCCCCTTTCTTCTCACCTCACCTGATTTGAGAGAGGCTGACGGCAACAGAGCCGACTACTCAGCTTCTCTGTCAGCAGACGGAATTAACTGCTCCCCTTCCAGGAAAGGTGACGGTCCCTGGGAGACACCAGGGTGGGCAAGCTGTTTCTGGCCCCTCAGTGTTTTGCCTCACATCTTCCAGGAGGGCTCTCTCTGATCCACCGTCCTCCCCTCTGAATGTGAATGACATTTTCTGGCTGATGAGGGATTCCCTGAAGAGTGCTTCCACACATTAATACACACGTGATCACCAGTAAGTGTTCCCAGGGCTTCCAACATCCCTCAAATTCTCATGGTTCTCGTTTTTTTTTTATAACGATTTTATTTATTTGAGAAAGAGAGAGCATGAGTGGGAGGAGGGGCAGAGGGAGTGGGGCGGGGGAAGCAGTGAGCACGGAGCCCCACTCGGGGCGGATCCCAGGACCCCAAGATCACGACCTGAACCAAAGTGAGATGCTCGATCGACTGAGCCACCCAGGCACCGCTCATTTTTCCCATCTGAATCAAGTTTAAAAGTTGCAACCAATTATATGAAATAAACTGTCTTTAGTCTGTCAGAGTAATTCAGCTATCATTAAAATGACATAAAATCCCAGGGATAAAAAATTCTAGATTGTTTTTTTCCCATGGGGGCTGGATAAGCACAGACCTCTGAATGGTCTGCGGGCTAGTCTGGGGTTCCATGCTGGGAGGCACCAGGAGAGAGGAAACATATGTGTCTGCATGCAAAGCTAAAGACAACATTGAAAAGTATTTGTGTTTGAGAAACTGCCTGCAGAGCTAGTAGGCCGATAAAACCTGTATCATTTTTGGAGCTGTACGTATAGAGTATTTCCATAAACCTCTAACCTCAAAAGAAACTGTATATAAGATTTTGTCTTTTATTTTTGGATTGTCTAAACCTAAGCTCTTTCCCTGGACCCAGGATCACGGGGTCACTGTTGCAGTGATTTCAGACTCCAGTGTGCTAACTGCACACCCCAAAGCACAAAAAAGCTTGATTTCAAAAGATTATTTTGGAAACTGTCCTCCGTATCTGCTGTTCCCTTATCCAGAAAATTCCGATGTCAGACATATGTACACAGTCCATTCCCTTGAGTCATTCGGGTCTCTTGCTCAAATGCTCCCATACTGGAGAAGTCTTCCTGACCATCCAAGTTGAAGCAGTAGAAACCCACTTAAAAACAGGCTCTATACAACCTTCAGATGCCCTATTTTTCTTATTCTTATTCTTCTTTCTCACTGCTTCTCCTATGATAGATACATTTGATTTTCCATTTCCCCTCCCTACCAATGCAAGCTCCATGAAGGAGGAACTTAGTTCTTTTCACTGCTGTATCCCACAGAGTTCCTGAATACATGCTTGCCGTTCAATAAATATCTGTCACACGAATGAATGACTTGTAGATGTTTTAGTCAAGTGCCATACATCTCCAATTCTCTTCCCAGCGAGATACACACTCAAACAGTGCTTCTGGGGCACACACGAGGCCAATGCTGAATCCTCTCAGATGTCTTTACCACAGCTTAGGAAGCAAGTGTACCCATGGGAGCTACCCTAAGAGTTGACAAAAGGCAAGCTTCTCTTCGAATCTTCCCAGGCTATACACTCATCAACATACGACTTGCCCTCCCTCCCAAGCTTCAAATTACTTCATGCTCACAGAAACCTAGACCTCTTTTCTTACCATACTGATCAGAATTGGTGGTGAAGAGAAGGTAGTCAGAAGCACAGGTCTGGGATTCAATATCCAAATCTCCTAGCCTCAGGATCAGTTTCTTCCCTTTTGGTACTCTGATGGTCTTTTCACAAACCGTGTGATTGGGGTAAGTCCCTGGGTAATTCTTGGACGTCATGGTGCCACTGTCCTGATAGGTCACTATGTGCCCACAGCCATCACCTGGTAAAGAAAAAGAGAATGAAAGGAGTGACTTTAATTCTTACTGAGAATTGGGGCACCTGGGTGGCTCAGTGGTTTAAACCTCTGCCTTCGGCTCAGGTCATGATCTCGGGGTCCTGGGATCGAGCCCCACATCGGGCTCTCTGCTCAGCGGGGAGCCTGCTTCCCCCTCTCTCTCTGCCTGCCTCTCTGCCTACTTGTGATCTCTCTCTGTCTATCAAATAAATAAATAAAAATCTTTAAAAAAAATTCTTACTGAGGATTGAGAGAGTCTAGTACAATCTCCAAGTCATGTATGTTATTCCTTTTTCATAGAGGGAAACATGAAGAAGAAGGAGGAGGAGGGGAAGGAGCAGGAGGGGGAGGAGGAGCAGAGGGAGGAAGAGGAAGGAGGAAAGGAAAGAAGGAAGAGGGGGAAGGAAGAAGATGAAGAAGAAGGAGGAAGAGGAGGAAAAGAAGCAGCAGAACGAGGAGGTTAAATTTTGTATTATTTCAGGTTATTTCATCTTGTCTCCCGGTTTAATTTTCTGACTATTTTGGACCAAAGTGTTTCACATATTAGAATGGAAAGCCCTCAGCAAACACATCATTTGATCATACCACTTTTTCTAATCATCTATTTATCTACCATGGAAACTTGCACAGTAGGCCCTTGGCATTCACAGATTTGCCATTTGTGGTTTCATCTATTAGCAAGGCAATGCCGTGCCATAATTTGTGGTGGAGAAAAGAATCGTCTAACTTCCAGAGGGTCACTATTTAGTTAAGCAAGTCAGCGTGGGCCTCGTGCTGCTGGCAGAATTTGAGATGTAGGCTGAGAGGAGGGTAGAGCCTGTTACAGCTGGAGGTTTCCAACTGTTCGACATTCATGTCGCAGTTAATGACAGTCACAGACTGGAAGGATCCTGATAGCCCCAGGACGTGTCATTAGGGAATGTCAAGGGTCTAGTGCATGGAGTGCTCGGTGCATACCAGAACTGGTACAGGTGGATACACAAAAAAGCAGCAATGGCAGCTTCGCAGAACTCAGAGTGAATTGGGATACAGTCATATGCTCAGCTAACTAATACTGGGTGCTGTGTGTCATCCCGGGAGCTTAAAGCACAGAGGAAGGCAGGAAAAGAACTATATCAGTGAATTATCACTACTTCACTAAAATAAGACATTTCCTTAAGACTTTTCTGAATAGAGAAGTTCATCAATTGACCGACACATTGTCCCAGTAGATTAAAGTGACTGAGTCACTCACTCAAATATCTAATGGCATGCACAGCTGGGTGGGTTGCAAGGTAAATGAGCATGCACTGCATTCAAATGACCAAGTTCTTGTGGCCAGTATGGCTTCACATAAAAGCAAGAATTTCTGTCCTTAACTGGAGGGAGACAAAGCAGAAATTGGTCGGAGAAGGAATTCTCTCAGTAATAAAATAAGGCCTCTGCATCCCAAAGTCTCCCACAAAGAAGCCCCAATTTGGGCATAGTGGGAATCTAAAGCCCAAGGCAGCCTTCTTCCTCCTCCAACCTCTTCCTGAGCTGGAGAAGAATTGGCCTGGGGCTTTCCTTTATCCCATTCTTCTCTGGCCCTGAGGCTTATAGCCCAAATGATAATGGAGGCTTAAAAAAACAAACAAACAAAAAACAAAAAAACAAACCTGGTGTGTGGGGGGGAGGTGGGCAGGGCATAGAACTCCAGAAATACCCCATCTCAGCAGACAAGTCTAAGAAGAAGAATCTACCCAGAATCCAGAAACTGCCACAAGATTCCCAACCCTTCCGGCCAGATGGATGGATGGGGGATAAGAGTTAACTTACCAAGAACACGAGCAGAAATGTAGATGATATTAAGATACCACTGGACACCTGCACATCTGGGAGAAGCTTTGGAATTTACATGGAAGACTACAGAGACCCACAGACGTTTTTGAGAAGGGAGATAATGAAAGAAATGTTTTAAAAAGGATGATCAACCTGGTAGGGCAATGCTATAGGACCTAGAATGTGGGGAGAATCTGGATCAGAAGAGCCATACAAGGGCTAGGAATGGAGCAGCTAGAAAGGGGAAGGGAAAAAAACAAAACAAAACAGGGAAATTCACAAGAAAAAAAAAATCAAAGGCTCAGAAAACAACAAGTGTTGGTGAGGAAGCGGAGAAAGGGAACCCTCTTACACTGTTGGTGGGAATGCAAGCTGGTGCAGCCACTCTGGAAAATGGTATGAAAGTTCCTCAAAAAGTTAAAATTTCTCAAAAAGTTAAAAATAGAACTACCCTAGGGTGCTTGGGTAGCATCTGACTCTTCATTTCAGCAGGGGTCATAATCATGGTGTCCTGGAACTGAGCCCCAAGGTGGGCTCCACAATGGGCGTGGCACTTGCTTGGGATTCTCTCTCTCCCTCTGCCCATCTCCCAGCTTGCACTCTCACTCTCTACTTCCTTCTCTCTTGAATAAATAAATAACCCTTAAACAAAAAACAAACAAAAAACCCAGAAACTATCCTATGACCTAACAATTGCACTAATAGGTATTTATCTGAAGGATACAAACAGTGATTCGAAGGGGAACACGACCCCAATGTTTATAGCAGAAGTGACTACCACAGCCAAAATAGGGAAAGAGCCCAGATGTCCATTGATTGACAAATGGATAAAGATGTATATACAATGGAATATTACTCAGCCATCAAAAAGAATGAAACCTTGCCATTTTCAAAGACATGGATGGAACTAGAGGGTATTATGCTAAGCAAAATAAGTCAGATAAAGGCAAATACCATATCATTTCATTCATATGTGGAGTTTAAGAAACAAAACACATGAGCATAGGGGAAGGGAAGGAAAAATAAAGTAAGGTAAAAACAGAAAGGTGGGCAAACCATAAGAGACTCAGCTCTAGGAACAAACTGAGGGTTGCTGGAGGGGAGGCTGGTGGGGGGATGGGGTAACTGGGTGATGGGCATTAAGGAGGATACTTGATGTAATAACACTGAATGATGTATGCAACTGAAGAATCACTAAATTCTACCCCCTGAAACTAATAATAAAATTCTACCCCCTGAAACTAATAATATACTGTATGTTAACTAACTCAAATTTAAAGAAAATCTAAAAAAAAAAAAAAATCAACAGACTTAGGTTTTGGTTTAATGGGGAAGATGAGAGAAGAAAAAAAAACCAAAACCCCACTGAAATTCTGAGTCCAGAAATGACTGCAACACTAAGGCTAATATAGACAGAATTAGAAGCCCAGGGAGAGAGCAGGTTTGGGGCAAAGATTGTAAGTCTGGTTAAGGCTGAGGTGACAGCTATCTTTCCTGACATCTTTGGCAGTAAGGACAAAATTGTTGAAAGTTAAATGAAAATTATACCAGAGGGAAGCATATGGTGCAGAAGTACATAGTGCACAAAGCTTTGATTTAAAATTTGAATCATTTGCCTGTTTATAAAGTCTTTCATTAAAAAGTCCAATTTATAGTTTCTCTTGAAAACTGGAAGACGTGGAAACAATGGCAGCAGGTGATCTCACCCTGCTAGTGACACTGCCCCTTAAAGGAGAAAAGTGTCCTAGGTCCCCACCCCATCCTAGCTGTTCTAGGACGTGCCCCAACTTGGGAGGCCATGATTTTGAGCATCCTACAGGGCAGCACTAGGTTAACTAGCGTACAAACAATTGTGAGTGTTAATACACATTACCCTCTCTAACCCACCAAGATATCACCTGGTCAAACATTTAAACACCTTTCTTCTTATGGGGAAATTCTCTCCTTTAATAAAAGTGAACTCTTTCTGGAAAGCACAGCTAAATATTAAATGAGGCGTAATTATATGTGAATCAACTTTCATTTGATCACTATATTCTTAAGTGACATGTCATGACAAAGGAAAATCCCTGGATATCACATTTATTTAATCCTGTAATTATACTTCTCTCCAATCACTTTTACCCTAAAGCCCTAGAGGACATGAATTTCACCCAGTGATACCAGCAGAAGGGAAGCAGGTCTGGCTTCAACTCTCCCATCATTACTTTGCCTGGGTGATCAGTGCCTCCTTGGAAAGATTTCTCTTTTCCATTAACTATCAGAATGATACTCCAGGAGTCTTTGTTCTTCCAAAAAACCTGAAAGGAACTGCTGAGTCCTAATTTATTAAAAAGCAAGTGGTCATCAGAAGTTTGTAATTTCACCCCTGTCTGTGCAAGGAGACTATTTAGGGAGTTTTCTGTGGCAAGCACTAATATAATACATTTATTCCATGGTATTAACTACATTAGGAATTTTCATCCTATTGTCCTTCCATGGTCTTGATGAATTAAAAAAACTAGATATACTAATAATACTGTAATAGATACTTGAAAGTTGCTAAAACAGTAGATCTCAAATGTTCTCACCACAAAAAAGAAACAGGGAGGGGCGCCTGGGTGGCTCAGTGGGTTAAGCCGCTGCCTTCAGCTCAGGTCATGATCTCAGGGTCCTGTGATCGAGTCCTGCATCGGGCTCTCTGCTCAGCAGGGAGCTTGCTTCCCTCTCTCTCTCTCTGCCTGCTTCTCCATCTACTTGTGATTTCTCTCTGTCAAATAAATAAATAAAATCTTAAAAAAAAAAAAAAAAGAAACAGGGATTACGGGAGGTGATGGGGAGGTTAGCTAACATCACGGAGGTAATAATTTCACAATATGTAAGTGTATCAGATCAATACACTGTAGACAAACTAACACATCATATGTCAGTTATACCTCAATAAAGCTGGAGGAAAAAAAGGACTAGAAATATGCCAGAGGGGAAAATGGAGAACTGGGAAGGAGAGATAATGCCCACCATACCATGGACTGTATAAGGCAGGTGCATGCAAATGATCAACAGTAGGGAAGCAATATTCCCAGGACCTTACCCTAACACTTAGATAGCTTACTCTCATCACCTAGCTCTAGTGAAGAATCACTGACAAGGAAGGCAACAGAAGTTGCTTAAAAATCTATCACTTCCTGTTCCATTTCTTGAATATCAATGCCAATTTCCTGGTTATGACTAGCAAGATGTTATCATTGAGGATAACCAAGTAAAGGGTACACAACTTTCCTCTCTATTATTTCTTGCAACTGTATATATTCTACAGTTGTCTCAGAAAAAGATTAATTAAAAAAATGTTAGTCTGGTTAGGTTTGGCTGACAGGGGGTGAAAATGAAAAAACTTTCATTTTCTGTTTTTTTTTTTTTTTTTTTAAGATTTCATTTATTTACTTGTCAGAGAGAGAGAGTGAGCACATGCAGGTGAAGCAGAGGAAGGCAGGCTCTCCGATGAGCAAGGAGCCCGATGTGGGACTCGATCCCAGGACCCTGAGATCATGACCTGAGCCGAAGGCAGCGGCTTAACCCACTGAGCCACCCAGGCGTCCCTCATTTTCTGTTTTATACTTTTCTATACTATCTGGATTTTGTTATTCTGTATAAACTATTTAAACTATGCTTAAATAAAACATTATCCACATTTGCATTGAAAAGGTATATATTTAATGGCAATCAATAAAGGAGGCCATTTTTTTTATTATTATTTATTTGACAGAGAGAAATCACAAGTAGATGGAGAGGCAGGCAGAGAGAGAGAGAGGAAAGCAGGCTCCCTGCTGAGCATAGAGCCCGATGCGGGACTCGATCCCAGGACCCTGAGATCATGACCTGAGCCGAAGGCAGTGGCTTAACCCACTGAGCCACCCAGGCGCCCAAGGAGGCCACTTTTATTCTAAAAATTTCTCTGTACCAAAAATCATTACCCAAATTTCTCATATGTGTCTGAGGAGCATGGAGTAGCATGTCTGAGGGGGGCTCTTATACATGGTCCAGTTTATAGATGAGAAAATACAATTTATTTCGGCTTTCCTTTAGGTTACTTTACTGATGGTGGGGATTTAGAAATGGCTCTAGGATTTTAAAAACATTTTTGTCTCTCTTTATTCGATTTCATGACAAATATTTGTATTTAATATTAAACAAAAAACATCTGAACTGCTGCCCTATCGGACATTCCTTTGGATATCTTCACGACATTCTCCTATTAAAATGAACAGTTCCCTGATGAAAGGTAAGTGACTCCTGAAATGGTCATACACAGATGGAAAACCACTAGGTAGAAGGTTGAGGGAGAACTTCAAAGTCAAAGAACCAGGTGTATTACCAGCTCAACTCACGAATGGATCCTAGCATGACAAAGAGTAAGGTAGTCAGATACTCTGTGTCTCCAGGTAGGATAAAATGTTCTGTAGGCACCAACACCCATGAACGCTCTTGCCAAAGAGCTAATTGTGAATCAATAATTAACTCCAAATCTCATCAAGCCTTTAGGTCTAGCTTCTGAGCCATAGGAAATGCACAAGTTTACTGACACTATAGGAAATGCACAAGTTTACTGATACCAAGGAAGCCATTAGCCGCATCTAGGCTGGGACATTCTAGGTGCAACAGACCGAGTTTCTTCAACAATGAACTGTATAGAGGCATAAAAGAAAGTATTTATGTCAGATTAAAGGAAAGTTAAATAAAACAGCAACCAAGTAAATTTTGTTTGAATCCTGATTTGAAAAACCAACCTTACAAAACTACTTAAAGAAGGTGAGTGAGCTATTGCTATCAGGAAAGTATTAATTCATTTTATTAGGTATGATAATGGTATTGAGGTTATGTAAGAAATGTCTTTTTTTAGGGAGGCCTAATGACATATTTGGGCTGAAATGACATGACATGAGGTGTGGGATTTGCCTTAAGATATGAGAGCAAGAAAAGAAAGGAAGAAGATAAGAAAAAAGAGACAGGGAGAGGTTGATGGTTACTGAAACTATGATTGAAGAGGCTGTACACATTCTTAAATTTTTATTTTATTTATATATTTTTTAAAGATTTTATTTATTTACTGACAGAGGAAGAGAGGGAGAGAGAGAGCACAAGCAGAAGGAGCAGTAGAGGGAGAGGAAGAAGCAGACTCCCAGCTGAGAATGAAGCCCTAGGAGGGGCTCCATTCCAGGACTCTGAGATGGGGACCTGAGCCAAAGAGACCTAACCCATTGGGCTACCCGAGGGCATACAGGTTTTGTGTTTTTGTTTTTGTTTTTGTTTTTATTTTTTAAACCAAAATGAAAAGAAACGAAGGTCAATCTTTAGGGCAAACAATACAACCTTGGTTTGGAGGATTAAGCTCCACATGGTGTTGGGAGCCCTGATGGGCAGTGAGCCACAGTGATACAGTGGTATGGCGTGAGACAGTGAGTTTCAACGGCCACCTACCTACGGAGGTCATGGATATAAGGGGGAAGGAGGAAGCTTTGCCACAAGGAACCTGTCTACTCCTCAAAAGTGGCTACAGTTGCAATGTTTATCTTTTTCTTCCTTTGAACAGTAATTTAATAGCCAAAGCATCAAAGCACATGATGACTAAACTATGCATCATTTCCTCTCTCCTTAGGCTGAAAGCTCCTCTCCTCTGCAGAGTATGTGAAGGGTGGTCACTCCATGATGGGCGTAAACCCTGGTCTCTTCTTGGAACCCCAACTGGTTTGTGAGATTGACCAAACCTCTTCTCAAGAGAACTTGCACAAACAAAACTGGATGAAGGTTACAATTTGGAAAAAGCTACAGGTACTTAGTACTTGGTACTTGGTACTATACCTGAAGTGATCTCTACTCAAAATTTAAGTATTTTAACTTAAATTTGCCAGCACTCCACATTAGAAAAGCCTGGTCCAACTACAGTATCTCTAAGCAATGTGCTACTAAGGAAAAGTTAAAGACATGTTTTAGAGTTCTATTTAATTTAAAAACAGAATATCATGTACACATACAGATATAAAGGGAAAGTGTATGAAGTGCTATGATGCAGGATTACAAGGGATTTTCATTTTATTTATACATTTATTTTCTAAATTCTCTATAATATGAAAATATTATGTATAAATCAGAAAAACAATATAATTTAAAATACCATATTTACCTAATAGTTTTGGTAACATAGTTTACTTTCAGTATTAACCTTAAGGTATAGACTGGAAAAAGTCCCTCTGGGCCAGTAAACACAAACTGTCATTAAAAACTCACTCAACAAACAGCTGGAAACTAAGTACAGTGTAGTTCCCACTTAAAAAAGCTCACAGGGAAGAGGAGAGGGGTATGTTAACAAGGAATTCTTGAGACTAAAGTGACAGGTCCAAAACAGACTAGGGGCTCAGTCTCTGTTCTCCAAATGCCTGAAAGCATATGTCTTGATGCTTTTAATGTCAGCTGTTCCGGAAGTATGGATATCCACAGTATTTTCTAAATAAAACATATCCTAGATGCTTTTTACACACATCAACCGTTTATTTAGTCTACTCTAATTCCACCCACTTCGAAAGGAAAACAATAACTTCCTTAAAAGACTATTTCCCTTTTGATAAGAAATCATGTTCCACTAATAGAAAAGTGAAATCAAGATACACCTGGGAGGAACTAGGTTCTGTAACACTACAAAGCATGACTGAGGCTTCCAAAGAACACTTCCAAATGAATTGCACTTGTGGAAAACTGTTTGGATGACATGAAATAAATAATGCAAAAATTCCTTCAGTTATTAACTAATCCATACAATAAAACAACAGATGGGAAACTTTTTTAAAAATTATGACCCATAGTTAAAACATGGGTTTTTCATTGCAGTCTAAGTAAGCACACGTGCATACACATGCAGAACAGAAAAAAAAAAGTCTAATGTTAAAATTCTTTCTATCGTATGTAATGTGCTGTGATATTTTCTATTCCACTGCATTTTTCTTTTTAATTGAAAGCGTGCTAGTTTTGTCACCTGAATTGATTTTACTGCCTACTGATGGGTCACAGCCTGCAATTTGAGAAAGAGTGTTCTGAAATGTCCCATGAGTGAAACCATTTCTTGAAGAATGATTTCATTACAGTTGGATCCTTGCTCTTCTAATATTCAAGTTACAACAGGTCTCAACGCATATACAATCATCCACATGTGGGTGTGAGAAAATTTATTCCCATGTCTAAGATCAAGTGAGCTCTTGATGACTACAATCTTTTCAGCCACAAAGAAGGGCCTGCAATTATTACAGACTTCTTTGTCTGATGAATCTGTTTCATGTGAACAGATTTCTCAAGGTATTACTAATTTCACTGTCTGTCATACTCTCCCATAAACTTTGCTTTTCTCCCATTGTGCTTAATTTTTTTTTATGCTGTATGTTGCCTGAAAAGGAATGGAAGAACCAGGACAGCAGGGTCTACGTGGTTACATGAGAATAAAACCAGTAAAATGGAAGTTACGATGATGAAACTCCAATTATTCAAAATCTTTAGTATTCTCAAAAGGAAAACGGATAATATTATGCTGAGAGAAATTACAGTGATAAACTTAAAACACATGGATCAATTCTTCGGCAAAACTGTTGTAGAATCTCTTTAAACCCTGTCACCACGCATAAAATAGATGCTAATGACATTACTAACAATCTAATGAAGATGATACCTTTGGCACAGCTGATGAAAGATATTTGACAGTAAAATAAAAGGAAACACAAGGTACTTATTGTCAAAAGTTTCTCCATGTAAACTCTCAACATAGTGTTTCCTATCAACTAAAAGATTCACTTAAAATAAATCCATTTGAATGCATGAAAACGAAACAAGTCATTTCAAGAGGTCCTATCCAAGACTCTTTAGATAATGTGAGACTGTATCCATAAGGGTTTAAAGACGTCAAAAATCAGCTGCCTGAATAGCTCGGTCAGTTAAGCATCTACCTTTGGCTCAGACCCTGGGATCGAGCCCTGTGTTGGCTCCCTGCTCAATGGGGAGTCTGCTTCTTCCTCTCCCTCTCCCTCTGCCCCTCCTCCCTTGCTTGTGCCCTCTCACTCTCTCTCTTTCTCTCTCTCTCAAATAAACATAAATCTTTAAAAAGACATAAAAAATTATAATGTCCACATAAGAAGCATCATTTACACCTAATAGAAAAAAAAAAATCTTGAAGCCTAATTTAATGCTACCCTTTAATCTGCTGTAGGTAAAACCATGGTTCTTGGTTCTTGGTCACTCTCCAGTCCTGTGACTCCTAATGTAAAGTTAAAGATCACTGACAGGGCTATGAGGCTGGGTTAAAGATCACTGACAGGAGGCTTTGCACACTTACTGCTTTTCTAATTTTATAAATTATTTCCACATACTTGGGAGGTGACAAAGCACACTGGTATGACACTGAGTTCCTGCCCAGAACTGGCTGTGTAGCCTTGAGTGAGTCCCTTTACCTCTCCAAGCTACGATTCATCATCTATAATGTAGAGACAACGGTAGTGCCTAACTCACGTGTTATCATGAGCACTAAGTGAGATAATGCTAGGAAAGTATTAAGCATAGGGACTAGTATCCAGTAAGAATTAAAAATATTTTAAGTGGGACACCTGGGAGGTTCAGTGGGTTAGGCCTCTGCCTTTGGCTCAGGTCATGGTCTCAGGGTCCTGGGATCGAGCCCCGCATCGGGCTCTCTGCTCAGCAGTGAGCCTGCTTCCCCCTCTCTCTGCTTGCCTCTCTGCCTATTTGTGATCTCTCTCTCTCTGTCAAATAAATAAATAAAAAATAAAAATAAATTAAAAAAATATTTTAACTGCCATATTTTTACTTAAAACTATTATTTATATTAAAGCACCAATAATATTGTTTTGGATTTGCTGACTTTGTCCAAATTCCCCCACTCACTGGCTCTATGATCATAAGAAATTACCTATTTTATGTGTATCAGTTTTCCTCATCTTTAAAAATCTCAACTACAACTGGATGTGGTAAAGACGAATGAGGCTATGTTAAGCGCTGGAAAGTCTAAACTGCCAGAAACTCTAACTAGCACGTCCCTGGCCCCCAGTATGTATCTAGGGCCCACTAACAGCTGAGTCAGCATCTCCCAAAGTGGGCACTGTGTGTTTTTGAGTGTTGGGGAGACTTAAAAGGAAGTCAAGCTCTCATCTCCAAATAAGCTCGCAGAATCTCACCTTCTTCTTTACTGTTGGACATCTCGAAGCCCTTGCAGTGCACAGTGAAGCTCTCACAGGAGACACATATTCCTAGGGAACCCCTTCCTCAGTGGGTGTCTCCTGGGTATAGGGTTCTGGGCCAGCCAACTCCCAGGCTAGGGAGATCCCATGATGGGGCTTCTGGGACTAAGGCTCAGATGCAGAGAAGTGGATATTGGCCTTGAGAGTTCTAATAACAATACTGAAATTATACTGTGTGAATTTGATATTCAGAAGGAAGACTCTTCCCACTGTTGTTTGGTTACAAGTGCTTTGGGGGAACTGGCAACAAATCAGATGCATTGCTTCAGAGAAGTTTCTTAATTTCACAGATGAAAGGGGGGAAAACGTGTTTGTGCAGCAAAACTCCTCTAAGATGACTATTTTATCTCAGTCAAATAGATGCTCAGGATAAGGAAGTCAGAGAAAAGCAGCCACTGACCTTTACTAATAATGTCAGGATGTTGATGTAATGTCCAGGCTGCCATTGCTAGAGGTGAAGACCAACGCAAGAAATCTTTCCTGTCTCTACAATGTGCTATACTGTCTAATCTCGGCTCCATAGTAAATAAACATATTGCCAATATTCAGATAAAGTGTAACTGGATGTTGACTTTTCCCTCTGGATTAAAAAAAAAAAATCCAGTATCACCAAGTTTACACAAAGTTAACCTGAATTTCAGAAATTAAAACATTTCTCTCTCCTCACTCTCTCTCTCTCTCTCTCCCTCTCATTGACACACACACACCTTTTCACTTTCCCAGATACATTTTTCAAAAACTCAGTAAGAACCAAAATGTTAAAAAAAAAAATGAAAATGTGAAAATGCTAACACATAGCATTTACTAAACATTCATTGTAAAAGGTGTATTCTAAGGGATTTTATGTTATCTTATTTAATCTTAAGATGATCATATTCGGCAGATAATATTAGATCCTTTTTTAAAATTCTGAAGAATGCTCAACGTCACTTGCCATCAGGGAAATTCAAATCAAACTGCAAGGAGATACCACCTTACACCAGTCAGAACAGCTAAAATTAACAACTCAGGAAAAAACAGATGTTGAAGATGTAGAGAAAGGGGAACTCTCTTACATTGTTGGTGGGAATGCAAGCTGGTGCAGCCACTCTGGGAAACAGTACGGAGGTTCTTCAAAAAGTTAAAAATAGAGCTCCCCTAGGACCCAGGAATTACACTCTAGGTATTTATCAAAAAGGATATAAACATAGTGATTTGAGGGGGTACATGCACCCCAATGTTTATAACAGCACATCCACAATAGCCAAAATATAGAAAGAGCCCAGATATCCACTGACAGATGAATGGGTAAGGAAGATGTGGTGTGCGCACACACACACACAGACAGCTATATATGGAATATTACTCAGCCATCAAAAAGAATGAAATCTTGCCATTTGCAGTGATGTGGATGGAACTAGAGGGCATTATGCTGAACAAAGTCAGTCAGAGAAAGACAAATACCATATGATTTGATTCATATGTGGAATTTAAGAAACAAAACATGAACAGAGGGGAAGGAAAGAAAAATAAAATAAGATGAAAATACAGAGGGAGAAAAACCGTAAGAGATGCTGAACTCTAAGCAACAAACTGAGGGTTGCGAGAGAGAAGAGAGGAGAGGGCAATGAGCTAGATGGGTGATGGGCATTAAGGAGGGCACTTGATGTAGTGAGTGCTGGGTGTTAGATACAACTGATGAATCACTAAGTTCTACCCTGGTAACTAACAATACGTCACATGTTAACTAAATTGAACTTAAATAAATAATTTTTAAAAATTAAAAAAAGACAAACCTTTGAGATACCTCTTTTATATGGTTTTATTTTAATATCTAATCCTAAAACTAGAACAAGTCTATATTCTCAAATCTTTGACACTGATTTTCATCTACAGTTCATTTATAAGTCTAGGACAGGCAATAATAAATTTTAGGACCTACATTTAAGCCAGAGTGACATTTCTGACCTTTGGAAAAAAGTATCAATTTAGGAATTATTTGAGCATATGGTGGAAAATATATGAAGAAATAGGAGGAGAAAGTTTCTGGGAGCAGACATGTATGTCCCATATACAAGGAAAAAGCAATCAATGTTTACTGACCAGAAAAAAAGCAAATCTCAGTAGGAAAGAGATGGCATCTTAACATGCTTCTACTGAAGGATGAAACAGAAGAGCTGATGGAGGAAGAAATAAACCTTATAAAACTCCTATCACACTGCATAGTCCCCCAAATTACACTGCCTTTGTACATGGGACATTGGGTATCACTGAGTTTATCACAGTGCGACAAAAGCACATGGTTATCTACTAATCGGGATTTGAAAAAGAAACCTCTAAGAAAAAAAGAGAAAAACCTCTAAGAGAAATCAAAGGCTATTAATTTAAAAATTTACTGTATAAATAACCTCCTGAAATTATGTTTCTCCAAGGCTTCTTTTTCTTTAACTTGGTCTCCCCTGGACACAAGTACCCGTCTAAGATGCAGGGCAGGAGACCATCCTAGAAGGCATCTAGGATTCTAAGACATGCATGCACCTGTATTCGACTCTGGACACTCAAGGTGAGTATGCCTGGGGTAAATGATTCGCTCTTTCTGAATCTCAGTTCTCTTCAGAGCACTCAGAACTCTTAGGATTGAATTAGATGCAAAAACACTTGCTAAATCAAAATACATATAAGGGGTAGGGTTTTCCATTTTTATTTACATAAAAAAAAAAACCTAGGTGGACAAGCAACACTCCATGGATGCTTAAACCACTGAATGAAAACTTGATAGGGAAGAGTAGCTTTACTGAGTAAGCGGCTACTATTTAATAGGTTATTTTCAAGTCATAAGGGAAAAAGGCAACTTCAAAATGAAGAGGCAGAGTTGTTACTTCTTGAATTCACTGAGCATTTTCAGTGTGGTGAAAAGTGGGCCAAAAATAGCAACAATAATATATGCATCTTGAGATCCGGTTAGCAGCATATGACTCCTTTGTGGTACTTTAAAAAAAAAAAATTCAACTTGAATCTAATCAAGTCTTTAGGTCTAAATTCAAGTTTATAGAGAAATACAGTGGATAGTGCCCCAAGGAAAAGATAAGAAATGGAGAGGCCAGTTAGTCAAATTTAAGGGTGAGCTATGTCACACTATAACTAATGTCCTCCAGGAAAAATAAAAACCATGTGGGCAGGGCTTAATGGTGCATTGCAGGTGACTTAAGAGATAGAAGAACAAATTGTAATATGTGGACCTTGTTTGGATCTTTCTTTGTACAAAGCAGCAGTAAAAAGATATGTTTAGGTCAACTGGGGAAATTTGAATTTTGAATTGAGTATTAGATGATATTAAGATGGTTCTAGTAATATTTTCAGGTGTGCTCATGGCATGGTAATGCAAGAGAATATTTAGAGACACAAATGAAATATTTAGGAGAGAAATGCCATTAAGTCTTTAATAGATTTTTAAATACCTCAGGGAGAAAACAGTGTTTCTGTGAAGATCTTGGTTGAATGGATGAAGAAGATGTGGTCCATATATACAATGGAATATTACTCAGCCAACAGAAAGGATGAATACCCAGGTTTTGTATCAACATGGATGGGACTGCAGGAGATTACACTTAGAGAAATAAGTCAAGCAGAGAAAGTCAATTATCATATGGTTTCACTTATTTGTGGAACGTAAGGAATAGCATGGAGGATATTAGGAGAAGGAAGGGAAAAATGAAGGGGAAGAAATCGGAGGAGGAGATGAACCATGAGAGACTATGGACTCTGGGAAACAAACTGAGGGTTTTAGAAGGGAGGGGTGGGGGGATGGGTTGTTAGCTCGGTGATGGGCATTAAGGAGGGTATGTACTGCACGGAGCACTGGGTGTTACACGCAAACAATGAATCATGGAACACGACATCAAAAAACTAATGATGTACTGTATGATGACTAACATAACATAATAAAATAAATACATAAATAAAAAGATCTTGGTCACATAGCACAGCAACTGTAGGAAAAAGGATAAAAAGGGAAAAGAAAAAAGAAGATGAAAAACAGAAAGAAAAAAGAATTTCCTACCTACAAGGCAAGAGGATTTCAAAATTTTTAGGCCATTTGGAGCTCACAGAAACAGCCAGTACAGGCCCATTTCTCTATCTGTGGACTCTATTCAGTTTTAATCTGTTGGTAAAGCAGGGGCTTTTTGAGGGGGGAAAAAAGGCAAGTCACGGTACATGTAATTCTCAGAATAAGGAGCTTCTGTTCTAAACTCTTCAGGGTGGGAGCAATTCAATAAGCAGATTTCATGTTTCAGTGGTCCTATGGACTAGCAAGTCTCAAAGGTTTCCTCCTTTAGACTTAATCAACTACATTTCAATATGAGGTAAACTTGCTTTTGTGAAAAGCCGTAAAAAGACTGAATTAAATCCACTTAGCCATTTAAAAAATTAAGTGAGACCCATAGAAATGTTTACTTATATTCCCTGTGGGAAGTTTTACGCACTGGTAATTCAAACTTACTGGACTTCTTAACTTTTAATACCCATTGGCCTTGTTCTTTGTCAGATATAATAGTGAAATAAAGTTTTAGTTTTTTTCCCTTTTTTCAAGAATACAGTGTTCTATAAACAATCATTTGGGAGCACCTGAGTGGCTCATTCAGTTGAGTGTCCAACTCCTGATTTCAGCTTTGGTCATGATCTCAAGGTTGTGAGATGAGTCAGTCCTGAGTTGGACTCTGTGCTTGGGCGGGGAGGGAGGGGCGGGGGGGGGGGGAATCCTGCGAGAGTCTCTCTCCCTCTCCTTCTGCCACTCCCCCTCCTCCCTCCCTCTCTAAAACAAAGAAGAAGAAGAAGAAGAAGAATCATTTATATACAACTTTTGGGCGCATCCACTAAACACACTCAATCATGAAATTAGTTAGTTCTAATTTCCAAGGATTTTAATTTTGTAACAAAAGAAAGACGGTTCTTTTCCCTTCTGGTAAAATGTAAATATTTTGGACATTGCATTAAAAGGCTACAATGATTTGAGTTGGAAAATGATGACTATAAAAGCATATAAAACAAATGCAGTTATCAATAAACATAAACTCCAAGTAGTCTAATCATGGACAAGGTAGACACTCGTATGTATAAATTAAGAATCTCATCCAAAGGGGCACCTGAGTGGCTCATTGAGTTAAAGCCTCCGCCCTCCGCTCAGGTCATGATCCCAGGGTCCTGGGATCGAGCCCTCCATTGGGCTCTCTGCTTGGCGGCAAGCCTGCTGCCCCACTACCCTGCCCCTCTCTGCCTGCCTCTCTGCCTTCTTGTGATCTCTGTCTGTCAAAGAAATTAAAAAAAAAAAAATAAAACCTTAAAAAAAAAGAATCTCATCCAAGAAGGACCAAGAAATACATTTTATCTTTGTAAGATGTACTTACCATCCTTGTAAGATGGAATTACCTTACCATCTGACACTTAGTACATTTAAAGTAATACTGTTTCGAAATACGGTATGGACAAGCAACCTACTTCTGACTCCAAAAGCAAAGAAGGGTTATCTGAATCACACAGAAGACAAAAATCTCGACAAGACCCAGAGCTGACTGGCCAAGACAAAATTCCATTTTCCTAGTAGATATTCTTCAGTACCAATAAACGACTAGAAAAAGCGTTTTCAGTTTAAAACCTGAAGGCTAATCCTAAAAATAAATATAAACTTAGAATTTTTCCCTCAATTAGTATGGTGAAAGCTTTTAATAAAATGTTAAGTTGGAAAAAAAAAAGCAGAATATCAAAGCATATATAGATTAGGTCACAGAGGGAGTATCAAGGTATCAGTTTTATTTTTCTTTACTCCTTTATACATATTTTACATATGGAATTTTGTCTACTTGATATTTAGTAAAAGCGAATAGTAGACAGTATGTTAGTGTATGTGTATACGTACATTAGCTGTAGGGATATATACTTGTATTTGTGTGTGTGTGTGTGTGTGTGTGTGTGTGAGTGTCATAAGCTTGTCCTTAGTGGTTCTCCATGTAACATCTTCCTTTCAGGATTATGCTATGTCAGTACAACATTGTTTATCAATATTCTGCTTTGTTCCACAACTGTTCTGCCTTGTAAGCATTAGGAAATATGTTTGTGAAAGCAGTCAGAAAAGAAAGCCCTAAGTGAAATTTAGCTTAAAAAAAAAACAAACAAAAAACAAACAAACAAACAAAAACCTCCAGTATAACTTTATAAAAAATTAGGGGAAAATGGATAAAACAAAATGACTTAGCTATTACCTTGTTTCAATGTTCTTCTTTGCAGCTTTTCCTACCAAAAAAAAAAAAAAAAAAAAATCCACCTAAGCTAAAATTACCACAGAGAAGACATAAGACATTTCTGTAAGTATTGGGTATAATTTCATATAACATAAAACTCCCAGAAAGACAGTTCATAAAAACCAGACTAATAGATCAAATTGAAATGTCAGTGAACAGTCAAGGCATTGATGACAATATGGCTTAATACAATGTTAATGTCACAAGTGGATGAACACTATCCCCAGTGATTTTGGGGTCCCTGACACACTCAATGTACAAGCAGCTGGAGATCTTGGGGGACACTGACTCACCTGATCCAAATCAGGATACCACTTGCTCTATTACTCCCCAGACTGCCAGCTCCTGACTCCTGGCAGCTTTCCTGGCGTTGCCTGCAAAGGAGTCTCAGAGATTCCCAAACTTTTCAGAGCTGGATTTAGCTATTTTCTTAAACACACAGAATGTTTCCTAAGGCATCATGGTAGTCATGCACGCAATTCTGTTTAAAACAACTTAGTGAGCATTACCCTTCACCTCATTCTCTCAAACCTCAGCAACACCACTCATGTGCGGACGCAGGAAAAGAGTTATCTGGAGCTCTTTCTCTACCAGACACTGTACCAGGTGCTGGTGGAGACTCTAAAAGGCTTCATTTCATCTCTACTTTCCTTCATTTTCTTCCCTTTCCCCCGTAAAACAACAACAACAACAATAACAAAAAAGAATGAAAACAAAACAAAACCCTCTCTTCTTTGCTGTCACCGGAAGTCAAGTTTGACAGCTGGTCTGCATTCAGCATGCAAGGGCTCACAGAGAGAACTTATTTCTACACTGGGCTAGAAATCACCATGTGGGTTTTTTTTTTTTCCGTCAGTTAAGTCTCTCCCACTCCCCCTTCCTTCTAGGCGAACAACTATATACAAAGCAGAGAATAAACATCTGGAAAATGACACCAACATGACTCTCCAGTTGCAAAAAGGCAAAATTACACCATAATCTAATGAAAAATAAAAACTTGAGAGTCTGGCAATATTTTTGCATTTATCTTCAAAACTAAGCTTTAAATATATCAGAATGAATCGCTCTAGTTTAAATCCATCTTTTCAGACTTTTTGTCTATAAATTACAGTCGGACTAGACATACTATTTTATTACTTTGTCTTGTTCTGGTTTTGAGTCTCAGCTCCAGTCAGCTCTAAGTCTTCAACAGGGCAGGAACTAGGTCTCCACTGCCTTCTCCCCCATCCTCACTGAGCACACATTCCCGACTGAGCACCCACCATGGGCTGGCCACCGTTCAAAGCACAAAGCTCCTCCTGGACCTTACATTCTTGTAGGGGGAAGACAGACATATGAAATAAAAGTGTAACTGATACACTCTGGTGGAAGATGGTAGTGCTCCAGAGAAAACCGAAGGCAGGGAAGGGGATTAAGGAGTCCTGGGGGATAGCAGGAGGGTTACAGGTAGTTAGGGCCATTTTCCCCAAGAAGATCGAAGGGGGAGGGAGTCATGTAGATATTTGAGACAAGCATATTCCAGGCAGAGGGAACAACACATGCAAAGGCTCTGAGGTAAAAAGAGTGTCTGATATCTTTGAAAAAGAGTAAGAAAGCCAGAATGGCTGGGAGTATGGGGAAGCATGGTAGAAAACAAGGTCCTAGAGGAAGTGGGGAAGGCAGAAACAAGGGGCTCCCATACTTGTCAAATAAATCGTAATAAACAGTAATGAACAGGAAGGTGACTGGCATTTATTGAGGTTTTCCTACGGGTTAGGTGCAATTCCAGATAGGTTATGTGTATTATCTCCTTAAAAAATGCAAAACAACTGGTTACTCTAACATGTATCGTGCTGACTCTGTGCTTCAGGACACATAGCAGTAGCCCAGAACTCAACACGAAATATTTCCCTGAACAAGTTTTGTTTTGTTTTGTTTTTCTGCCTTAACATGACTAAAACCTTTGTTAAATGCTGCAATTAATTTTACCTCTCCATGCATCTTAAAAATAAGGAGTAAATGTCAGATGTCTAAGTTATTTCCAAGTTATGTTCTCTATGTGATTGTTCATGTCTATTTTAATGCCACAAGGTTAAAGAGTTCAACTTATAAAGTAGAAAGTTAATAACTTCAGTTCAGACACTATTCAGAGTTCGAATCCTAATGCATCCTTTGGTTTGTTTAATGAAGCCTTTAGCATTTTAACATCTTTTCTTTTCCTGAACTATATGATACAACTTAGTGTTTCTGAGTGTTACATCTACTACAGCCAAAAGATATGGTATATTCTGGTCTGCTGGCATGTTACCTTCTTTTTGCTGTTCTTTTATTTGAAATATATATAGACATGTAGAAATAAGTATGCCAAGAGAGCAGGCTTGCTAAACACAATTAATTAAGGGAAGCACCAGAGGAAACTTCATAAAGACCTTCAATAGACTCTTTGTTACTTAGTTTCTGGTTTTTTTATTATTATTATTTAAGATTTTATTTATTCATTTGAGAGAGAGACAGAGAGAGCACAAGTGATGGAGAGGCAGAGGAAGAGGTAGAAGCAGACTCTGCTGAGCAGGGAGCCTGATGCAGGACTCGATGCCAGGACCCCAGGATCATGACCTGAACTGAAGGCAGACACTTAAGTGACTGAGCCACCCAGGCACCTCTATTACTTAGTTCCTACTAATTAAGAAAATAACTTGAAGATATCATCTAAACATGAAAAGATTGTTCAGTTTAACCCAACAAACATTTATTAAGCACATTTGTCAGGCGCTAGGATAAGGACAATCCCAGTCACTCCCTCAGGAACTGGCAGTCCAACGGGGTAGACAGAATCCCAGACCCTGGTGATGATGGAAAGGCTGGGGCAAGTATACACACTGATACAGAAGGTACCAGAATAAGCTTGGGCTTACTTTTTAAGAAGTCACTCACCCAGAACATCAGACATCCACTGTCCCATGTCTAACCAAATATGTAGGAGAGATCTTATATATCTTATATATAAGACCTTCTGATAGTAACAAATGAGAGTTGGGCAGAATTTTTAAGGCAATTTTAAAGTATCCAATTCTATGCTTAAAGTTTCCTTAGAGACTGAATGCTTATTTTTATTCTTCACTAAAACTTAAATCACATGGAGGAAATCTTTAATATACATCTACAAATATTTTCCTGAGGAGAGAATCAGGGATTTTTAGTTAGCACAAATTCATCACGCAAAACTTAGAATCAAGGTATGAAGATCTAAGTCCAAGCCTATGAATTTATACTAATTGCATTAATACTAAAGATCAATTTATACATAATGTTACATAAGATCAAAAAACCATGTGAAACCATATCTAAATTTAGTTAAGTCGGTCCAGAGGAAGGGCATAAGAAGGAAAAGAAATCAGACCAAATTCTGCTCATCTAGTCCTGGGGCCTGGGGCCTGGCATGCTAAATACCAGAAGAGGTGGCCCCTTTTTAAAAAATAAACTGAGCAAAAGCACCTTCAGGTAAACAGAAGCCCTACAAAGGAACGAGTATAGCTTCCCCAGACCCTGACATAAAAAACTGGAATAATTTCATTGACTAGGCTTATAAATACTTAGATTAAATTATCACATTTGTTTCCTGAAACATAGTCCAGTGAATAAAAGTGTAATATTAAATTGTCTATGACATTGATGGTAGCATTTTATAATCCTAAAATTATAAAATGTTTCCACCATTTCAAGGCTGATTAGAATCAGAATTACCTGGGAGAATTTTTTTTTAAGTGCCTATTCCCAGGCCCAACCCACTTGTAATTCTGATTCATAGCATGGGGTTGGGGCTTTACAAAGCTTCCGGAGATAGTGGTGATGAGGCAGATTGGGACCCAAGAACAGACTAAGCTGAGTCTGAGAATGAAGGTAAAATGTAATAAATGGGGTCAACTTCTCACCAAAGTTATTCTAGAGCTGTCCTCTTCTAAGCATCAAGATTGCTGATATCACTTCTGACCACCCTTCGACTATGTAGCCAGTAGCCTATCTCAAGACCTAAAATGGGAGTGCCTGTTTAAATCTATGGAAACTTGCAAAACAAGTGACCAAGGGCTGATTGAGAAAACCACAGATGTGAGAAATAGTTAAAAAAAAAAAAAAATCACTGACTATCACTCCAAAGGTTTCAGACCAGAGTTCCTAGAATTTTTTTTCAGTAAAATGTCCCAAATCTAAGATTTGCCTTTTTGTGTGATTGAATACTTATGACTTCATTGGCTCTTTTAACATCCTAAACACACAGGATGTTTTGTAGAAACTCAAATGACAACATCTTCTGCCAGTCAGCTGCTACCAAGTCTCAAATTTGAAACTCAGTAAGATCTAAGCAATCACACTTGCTCCCAGAGAACTGCTCTCTCCACAAAGCACCCACTCAACAGCCTAGATGAAGGTCCAACATCTGAAACTTCGTTTGGAAAAATAGAAGACAGTTGTGGCAAGACGACGAAAGGGGCACATTGTTGGACACATTCTTAGAGGTCCCATCTTCTAAAAGTGAGGTGAGAAACATTTTTTAAATGTTTAAAACACCCATGATCAAAGTCCTACATTTAATAAAAACATACATTATTTATTAAAATTTTACGAGATGCGTAGCATTCTGTTAGTGCCAAGACATATTTTGCCTAAACTTGAGCTTAAAAACAAACAAACAAACAAACAAACAAACAAAAAAAGCCCAACCAAACAAACAAACAAATTGGTATGTAAGCAAACTTAGAACCACTACTGTCATCTTGAGTATTCATGTTTCGGACTGGGAATGGGTACTTGGTTCAGTGAAGAAAATGCCAGCATTTGGATTCATTAGAAAACACAAGGTAGGGGTGGGGGGAGCTGTCAAAATACTCTGGATAGTGCCATTCAATACCCTCCGTTGTATAGGGGCACAAGCAGGGAAGGAAAAAAACAAGAACTGAAAAATTGCAGAAAGCTGCCCTATCAGTAAAGAACTAATTAAGAAGGATTTGCTGGGGTGGTAAAACGGTTTATTGCTTTAATCAAGTGGCTATGCAGAAGTAAAGTCGGTCGTGGGCTAATCACGTCCCACCTGAAACCAAGGACCAGGTCCACAGAAAGACCAGCCTGGTCGGGAATCGACTCGCTCAAACACCCAGGAAAGAGCCGAGCCACATGACAACTTGGGGCGCAAGCAGCACACAGGTGAGGCGGCCCTCCTCGCCAACTTCAGGGGAACCTCTTCCCTCCCCCCGCCCCCCATTCCTACGAGCGGCAAACACACACCCCCGGGTCGCAGCCGCGCAGGGAGGACAGGGGACTGGGAGGGCCCAGACGCCCAGCTGCTGAGCAGCCCCGTCAAAGGAGGCTTGCGATCACCGTCCCCGCTCACGACTCTGCCCTAAGGCGGCCGGGGTCGTCAGCGCGCGACCCCCGGGGCCATGTCACTTCTCACGGGGCCGGCGGAGTCAGGAAGTCTGGAAGCAGAGTGAGCCCGGCTGCGGGGAAAGCAGAGGGGACGCGGGAGGTGTCAAGTTGCTTCTCTGGTCGAGCGGGGAAGGAGGAGTTGGGTGGGGGAACGATCGGAATTTCGTAACTTATTTTATACTCGAGCCGCCGTCCGCCTGAAAGAGCAGGACCCCGCGGGGAGCAGGCGGTGACCCATTTCCTCCCGCGCCGGGTCCCTCCAGGCCCAGCCCGCCCGGCCCCGCCGCCCGCCCTCCACTCACCCAGCTCGCCCGCCTGCAGCCGGCGCGGGGCGGAGACCACAAACAGGAGCGCCAGGAGGCCTCGGGAGCCGGCCACCATGGCCCCGCCGGGCGCCAGCTTGGCACACTCCGCCTCCCCTCGCGGAGCGCAGCGCCTCCGCTGCCCGGGCCGGGCAGCCTCCTCCGCGGCCGAGCGCGCCGCCGGGACTGGGCGCAGCCGCGGCCCCGCACCGAATCCCATTGGGGCGGCCGGGAGCCCAGCCCGACGGAGGCGTCGCCCGCCCCGCCCAGCCCAGCCCCGCGCGCCGGCCCCCAAAGGAGGAAGTCGAGGTCCCCGGCGGCTGCTGTCCTTGAGGCCCGAGGCGCACTAGGAGCCGCCCGCGGTCCCCTCTAGGTACTGGGCGTTCCCTGTTTCGGTCTCTCTTTTTTCTTCCGCCGCTCCTCCCCCAATGCATGTGAACCTGGGAGCCAGGAGGACACCTGGCCTTGAGACCTACCCCGAGCCTCGCTGTGTCCAGGTCCTCCCCCGAGCTCCTGAGCGCGAGGTGGGGGAGGGGGGGCTGCTCTCCACCAGGGCTTTGCCAACCCCACAGGGGCGGGGATGCCAGTGATAGCAGCAGCGGAGGACGCGAAATATTGCCTGATAGGTTGATGATGGTGACAATAAAAATCCAGTTCAAGTCTCTCCATTCATTCATTCATTCAAAAGTTACTAAGGTCCGGCAATGTGCCAGCCAAGCACAGTGCTAAGCCCTTGTGACACTTGCAGACGTTAAAAATAATCAGGCAAGTGTATAATGCGTACTGCGGTTGGTGACATGAGAAGTACCGGTGGAGCAGTCTGGAAGATCTAATTAGATGGCGGGGGAGGAGACCACGGGGGAGGAATCAGCCAGGAAAGGCTTTCCTTAAAAAGTGGCTTCTAAGCCGAGACTGGGAAAGTGAGTGGGACTTGGGAAAGCTAAAGGCGAGGGACAGGAGAACAACCTCGGTGTGCGACGACACCGAGGGAGGAAGAGGCCGGGGCGTCCAGAGCGCGCAGCACAGGTGGTTACATGGCAAGAAGTGGAAGCCTGTGCTCAGAGCAGGGGCCTGAACGTGGAGGGCCTAAGACGCCGCGTTAAAGGATGCTCAACTTGATCCTTGAACCAGGGAGCAGCCACAGAAGATTGGGACGAAGGATCTGATTTCCTGGGCGTGTAGAGAAGGGCTGCGGGGAGGGCAAGCTGGAAGACTGGAGAGTTACAAGGGGGGGAAGTGGCAGTGGAAATGAACTGGACAAACTAAATACATATTTTACAGACTCTGACATCTTAAAGCCGGTTGCAGTTCTCTCGCGCTCCCTCCGCTCGGCGCTCTGCAGTTTTCGTAAGTAACACGCAGCCACAGTTACAGCAGCAGGTGCGGAGAGGAGCTCTTCGGGGCGAGGACAGCAATCCTGCAGGGGTCCAGTGCCCGGGTTCACGTGCTCTTTGGATACTCGGATAGACTCTGTTTATGCCTGCGTATTCGTTTTTAGCTCTGTCTTTATTTTTTAACTATGCGTTTGTCTTTGGTGATTTGCTTTCTCAAAAGCAGCAGAGCTTAGAGGAAAGAGCTAGGGCTTTAGAAATGAGGCTGATCCAAGGCTGAATCCCAGATCAGCCACTGACTACGACTGATTCTCTCTGGGCCTCAGTTTTGTTGGGCCATCTAATACCTAATCGTCCCGACTGTCACAGAGACAAAATAAAATACATATTTAAAATTTTGGCATGTCCGAGGTACTCAATAAATAGGTTTATCATATTTGTGTTAAAGGAAATTCACACCCGTGAAAGTGTTCAATATTCTCACACAGAAAACATGAAAGATACTTTGATACATTGAATTAGTCCCTAACTCTGGCTTTCTCTGTTTCTTCTTTCTTTTCATTCCTTCCAAAAAGGTGAGTTTGGGCAGCTGCTGCTGGCCTCCAGTAGGCATGGCTCTGGAACAAGGACCAAGGAAAGACAATGAGTGTATTGTTTACTAGTGAGGAATTCACCCAGTGAGCCAGGTGGGCTCCCAGAGGTGACCTTTTCCATGTCAGGTAATACCTTCGTGGGAATGAATATATTCTACACCAAAGTCCCGAGCCACATCAGAGGCGAGATTTAGGATCTGGTAACAATGGGAAAACAAGAAGGCAAGCTATATCCTAGTGCTTTCATTATGCTATTCCTTCCTTTAAAAAATAAAAGCAAAGCATAGTGAAAAAAATATGAGAATACAACAGATTGCTAATTACATTTTTGTATATAATGATATAAATCAACCTCATTGCCTTGCTATACTCCAACAACATAGACTTTTATGGTAAGCATGTGTATCTGTTTTACTCTTTTTAAAAATAATTTTATTTATTTATTGGAGAGAGAGGCAGAGATAGTGAGAGAGAGAGAGAGAGCAGGAGCAGGGAGAAGAGGGAGAAGCAGACTCCCCATGAGCAGGGAGCCCGACAGGGTGTTAGATCCCATGACCCTGGGATCATGACCCGAGCAGAAGGCACATGCTTAACCAATTGAGCTACTGTTTTACTCCTGAGAAGATTCCATTATGAATTTTTATTTAAAAAAAATTTTTAAAAGATTTTATTTATTTATTTGAAAGAGAGAAACACAGTGAGAGAGGGAACACAAGCAGGGGGAGTGGGAGAGGGAGAAGCAGGCTTCCTGTGGAGCAGGGAGCCTGATGCAGGGCTCGATCCCAGGACCCTAGGATCATGACTTGAGCCGAAGGCAGACACTTAAAGACTGAGTCCCCAGGCACCCCCCATTATGATTTTTAAAATGATACATTATGAGATTTCAGAACATAATGTAAAGTTTGGAGATTTTGTTAAAAATTATAATTAAATGAGGTAAGACTCATTTACAGCATCTCACATACTAAGATTAAAGAACTGCTTAGCTATCATGTGAAACCTCTCTGGAAGGGCCCCTCACAGAGCAACCTCACATTTAACCTGTCTCCCCACTTGCCATCCAGTCTTTCCTTACTTTGCCTATCTTACTGCATTTTTGTTTACATTTGCTATCTCTTCTGTAAAAGTAAAGAACAGCTGGCCAGAGCTGCCTTGTTTTATATATAAAATATGTACTCTGTATTGCTTAGGTAAGACAGAACTTAAAACAGAACCGCAAGACTGGTTTTATTCTAAAGTAGTTAGAAAGCTTTAGACTGTGGTTCAGTTTGATAACCTAATCAATTTGATCCTTAGCATGCAGTAACTTTGATCTGACTATGAAGAAGACCAAATGGGATATAAATGTGAAACCCAGGGAGGCTTCTATTCCTGAATGCTCTCCTTTTCCCAGTTCAATTCAATAAACTCAAATTAATAAATATATTTTAAACATGTCTATACTGCAAAACAATGGGATGGAGACACAATGGAAAAATACAGGTACTTCTTTCCTCCATTCATAATCTAATGATAGAAACTTTAATTATATAGGTTCATAAGTACAACGATGAAAGTCCAGGGTATTATAGAATCACAACAGAAGGGTATATAACTGGATTGCAAAAGCCTGGAGGGGTTGGGAGGGATGAAGATGGGAGTTAGAAGGAAAATAATGTTTGTAAAATGAGAAGAACTTCTGAGAAAGTTCAGAAACACAGATCACACGGTGCTCTCAGGAACTGAGCCTAATTCACCAGGGTTGGAACAGTGAGCGTGAGATAGGAGTGGGAGCCTGAAGGTGCAGTGGGAGGCAAAAGCAGGATCTGAGGGCGCCCAGGGCAATGGGAAACAAGGAAAAGTGGAGGAACTTGTTCAGATTTGATTTTTGGAAGACCACACTGGCTGTGGGGTGGGGAATGGATTAGAAAGAGGCAGAAAAACCAATTAGCATTTTGTGGCAATACTCCAAGACTAAAGATGATGGCACCTGTCTCTTGTGCTCAAAGGGGCGGGGGAATCAGTGGACCAGCAGCATCAAAACACCTGCGAACTTGCTAGAAATGGAGACTCCTGTCCCCAACCCTGCTTGGACCTCTGAACAGAATCTGCATTTTAGTAAGATTTCCAAGTCAGGATAAAGCCATTGGTAGATCTGAGAGATAGAGGTTAGAAACACAAGATATAATGGAGTCTTGGCATGTAGGCGGTGAGTGAGAAGGAGGATTCAATTCTGAGTGCAGCAGCCCAAATAGTTGGTATCACCCACATTATTTCCTGTCTAACTCCCTATTGACTTCCGGTGGCTGGTGTTCATTAGGTAGCTGTGCCATCTCAGCTCTAGCATGGATTCCTGCTGTAGCTCACTGTGGCTAGATCTCACCTTCTGGTTGTCTCTTTTGCAGCCCTAGAAACTTGACTGTTGTCAATGTGCTTGAACTTGGAAATACCGCTCTGTGCTTAACTTAATCACAGAAATATCTAAACCAGCATCAATGCCCATTTATTAATACCAAGAACTATAAAATGGTGATGGGAATTTTCTTCATCCTGAGAGCAACTTTGGAAGGTAGGGACCACCCGAGGTAGTTAGACAAGCATGAAAGAAAAACAAGGCTGATTGATCCTTTTACTGGTTCTAATGTTTGAAGGCAGCAAGTAGGAGTACTGGATCCTTCCCATCCTTCACCCCTGTTAAAGTAAAAACAAAACAAAACAAAACAAATATTCTGACACTTATTTGAACAGTAAGGAAGACTTTATTTGGGAATATTGCGACAGGGGTTAAGACTACGGCAACTGGGGAGAGAGATCGGGCTTCACTCTGAATACAGCGAAGATACCTGGGGATTTCCAGTCAACAAACAGATGGAAAATTGTTAAGAGGAGACATCAAGGATAGGGGGATTCTTGCTAAGTTCACTCCACAGGATTCCTGCTAAATACAGGTCAAGACTGGCACATCAAAGGTGGAGGATGAGAAACTTGATCACATATCAAATGGTGTTCCAGTATGGTACAGGGTTCTCTCTAAACTGACTTAGCAGGCAGTAGAGAGCCCGAGGATGAGACCTCCTTGGAAAAGGAGGACCTGACTTCGGTTGGGTCAAGGAGAGAGACTTTGTCACCTGCATGTGGGTATTTCTGCCACCAGCACCAAACAACTGGACTATGCAGGCAACACCCTCCTCCAGTGGCAGAGATTATTAGTTGATAATCTCACATAAAGTGTGATTATGGTCACACTTGCCTGCTAAATTGGCCTTGCTCTAATTTCCATTTCTTCTTTAGATATGCCAATGTTTTAATCAGACCTTCTCCACATTCCCTAATTCTGCTTCCAATTCCCTATTTCTTGATATAGTGTAAGTTTCAAGGGGCAACCTTATTTTCAAGTTCTAGTTGCCTGCAATACACATGCATAGTTTTAAAAAAGTAGTCCTTGAAGAACGTTTGCATACTTCCTCGAATCAGTTCTTAAGACAGCTTTAGGACAGCTGTTTCCTAATCGTGTCCCCAGGAAACATGTTTACTCCAGTGGCAGAGATTATTAGTTGATAATCTCACATAAAGCCCACTAAGCTGTGAAGCAAAGAAATGTATTTATTTGAGCCTTGGTTCCCAACACACTTGAAATCCCATTTTTGTTTCCTATGTTGTGTGTGGTGTAGGGCACAAGGTAGGTAACTGCATAGTTTTTATTTTGTTTTTACCAAACACATTCAGTGTAGAGAGAAGAGGTATGGTGGGTCTCCTTCATCCCCAGGCTTTAAAGAACCCATCAACCCATCATTGAGGGGAGCCTGAGTGACTAAGTCAGTTAATTGTCTGCCTTCGGCTCAGGTCAGAATCGAAGAGTCCTGAAATGGAGCCAGAATCCTGCTCTGGGCTCTCTGCCCTTCCGGAGTCTGCTTCTCCCTTTCCCTCTGCTTCCCCCCTCACACCCCCCCCCCACCCCACGCTTGTGCATGCTTGCCCTCGTGCATGCTCTGTCTCTCTAGCGTGCTCTCTCTCAAATAAATAGTATCTTAAAAAAAAAAAAAAAAAGAGAGCCCATTGCTGACCAGTTGCTCATTTCCACGCTCTCTAACTTGGTGTGCAACGGAGATGGAGGCAACAGTCAAATGCAGGCACTAGAGGAGAGTTCCCAGCTTTGCTGTCATCACAGTCCCACCTGCAGCCCAGAACCTTGGGCCATTTGCCTGAGTGAGGAGGGGAGGGAGGGAAACTTGGAGGCTCCTTTCTTCCCAGCCAGAGTCCCTGTACTCTGGGAACATCCTCCTGGAGATATGCATGTCTGTAATAGCTATCATCCAGAGCCCCCAAGGTAAGGGCGGAGGGCCCTCCACTCACTTGTAACAGACACAATTATTGACTTGAGTGTTGAAATCCGACCTGGCAGCTGAGTTTCAGGCTCAGCTAACATGCTCCAGTGCCTTCCCTCCCCCCCACCCCCGGCCCCGGATCCTCCATCTGAGCCTAGAACCCAGGGGAAAGAGCTGGAGAGATTGCTTGGAGAGCAAAGAATTAACAAGGAGAGGACAACAGGCATCAGAGGGTGCCATTATAGGTGGAGGGAGCCCAGAGTACCGGGCTGCAGGATCTCCCAATACTGAGGCTGAAACTAACCTTTAGACGTTTAGGCTTTGACCCCTGAGAGCTTCAAACCAATTGGTCAGAGCTGGGAAAGCTGAGAGGAAGAGAAAGAAGAACTGACCAGTCCTTAGCACAGCCCAACCCTGCCCTCAAGTTTTATGCCCTTGTGATATTGGGATGGGGGGGGGGAGACTCTGCCCAGAGATCAAGGAGAACTGGGTCTAGTGACCTGGTAAGTCACCCTCCACCCACCCGCCTTGGCTTTAGTTTACTCCTGTCTACAAGGAGCAGGCTAGACTAGACAGTCTGTGATATTTCCTGCTTGGACATCCAGGATGCTGTCTTAATGCTAATGTGAGCTCTTGGGGAAGTGGAGGTGATCCCTTGGGATCTCTGGAAAGTATTCTTGGAAGCTGAAAACATAAAACAACTTTTAAGGAGAATTGGCCCCATGCTTCGGCATGCCCACATGACTCTCATGTACTCAGCCCCGAGGGCTGAGGGTTACAAAGAGGCATCTGCTGTGGATGGGGGGAGAGTAGAGCATCCACGAACACCTCACAGTGAGGACGGGGAGGGAAATCAGGAAGCTTGGGACAAATGAGGGCTCTCCATTCAAGAGTCCGAGCCATTTATCTCAACTTCTGCTGAGAGATTAGGTCCTGATGTTTATCTTCTTTCCTTCCCTTGCATCCCTCCACGTGATTCGACTTTATAGTTGGAAGAAAACAAAGACCATTGCAGCCCCCAGTGCACTTCAGCACGAGATGTGTTTCTCTTAGGCAACAGGGTAAGTGTTAGAGCAGGAAGACCTTCGCCCAGGTAGCTGGCCTTCCCTAAGATCCCTTCAGCCCTGTCTTCACACAACAGTTTGTAAATTCCATGCAAACTTACCAATTTGTATCCCAATAAACATCTTGAATGCAGAAACTCAGCAAAGTTTAAAATAAAAAGTCCTGACGAGGAGTAGGAAGTGGGACTACTCCTATTAGAAACTAGTACCCACTCTTCTTTTCTAAAGCCTTTTATCCTCTAACTTCACAAACTTTGTCTCAAGAGACAGTCTTCATTTAGTTAAATAGGTGAAGGGTTGAATTTCAGCTTAAGAGACAGGCTTTGCTTGTTCAAAGAGGATGTTTTCCATTTTCCATAAAAATCTGAATGTTTATGTCATATGGCTTAAAAAAAATAAATCGTGATTCCAGACCACAGGGAGATGATCATAGGTTGGAAAAAAGAGAGATAAAAATCTTGAAATTAAGAAGTTGAGTAATCTTTTCTGAGCACAGAAATTTCTAAGTAAACAGAGAGCCTTTTATGGGTTAGATTCTGAAGTCTTTATTTAGACAACAATTCTCTTAGTTAATGGAATTTTTATTTGAACAGAGAACATAGAACGAGATTGAGAGTCAGGTTAAAAGGAATCCAAAATACTCGCCACTTTGTTAGCAAACCGCCATGGAGAGTCAGGAAGTCTGGCCCTCCTCGCCCCCTCTCTACCCTCAGCCACTCTGCTGCCTCCGCAAACTTGCCAAAGCAAATCCTGAAGGATACAAGTTTGGCAGACTTTGGTAAAAATATTAGCTAAACAGTTTCTACCCTTTCTACCCTGTCCGTATTTCTCAGTCCATAGCAGGGGAGTTCTTGAAAAATAGCAACGTCAATTCAACTTTTTCTGGCCAGTGTCTTCTCTCCCTACGTGAAGGTAAACCCAGTTGGCTTTATTCCAGAGGCATATCCTGAAGACTGGAACTTACTCAGCTCTCTTCCTCATTAACAGTAGGACTTTGAATCACAGACCATTCATTAACTGATGCAGAGGAGACACTTGACAAAATTCAGCAGTTACAGGGCGTCTGGGTGGCTCAGTGGTTTGTGTCAGATGCTTGGTTTTGGCTCAGGTCATGATCCCAGCTTCATGAGATCGAGCCCTGCCTCAGGCTTCACGCTCAGCAGGGACCCTGCTTAAGAGTCTCTCCCTCTGCCCTCCTCCATACCCCACAGCGCTCTCACTTTCTCTCTAAAAAATAAAAATAAATGATTCTTGCTCTCCCTCTGCCCTCCTCCATACCCCACAGCGCTCTCACTTTCTCTCTAAAAAATAAAAATAATTGATTCTTGCTCTCCCTCTGCCCCAGTCTCTATCAAAAAAGTGAATAACTTATTTTAATTGCAGGCGCTCCTGGTGGCTAGGTTGGTTAGGCATCTGACTCTTGATTTGGCTCATGTCATGATCCCAGGGTCAGGAGGTCAGGGCCCTAAGAGGGCTCCACATTGGGCATGGGGCCCGTTTAAGATTCTCTCTCTCCCTCTCCCCCTGCTCTTCCCAACCCCCCCACCCCGCTCACTCACTCTTTCTCTAAAAAATAAAAAATTAAAAAATATTCTATCTCTCCCTCTGATCCTCCACGCTGCTCTGTCTGGCTCACTCTCTCTCAAAATTAATTAATTAAAAAAATTAGCAGTCACTCATGAAAATTACTCTGGATAATAGAAATAGAAAGTTCCTCAATTTCATAAAGAACATTTACCAAAAAAACTTCCACTAACATCGTAGTTAATGTGAAACCCTGATGCTTTCCTACTGACGCTGGGAACAAAATAAGAATGTCTGCTCTCCCTGCTCTTCTGTTTTTATTCAACAAAATGCTTAAGACTTCAGCCAATTTCATACTGCAAAAAAAAGGAAAATAAAGGGCATACAGATCAGAAAGGAAGATAAAAAACTATTCTTGTTTACAGACGATATGACTGTCTCTGTAAGAAAGTCCCAAGGAATCTACCAAAACTTCTAGAACACGTAAGTAAGATTGCAGAATACAATATAAACATACAAAATTGATTGTTTCCATATACTTGTAGTGAATATAGGTGTTAAAATTAAAAATACAATACCATTTACAGCCACTCAAAAATGAAATACATGGGGTAAATCCCTTAAAACATGTATAAGACTTGTATGCTGAAAACTACAAAACACTGGTGAAAGAAATCAAAGAGGATCTAAATAAGGGGAGAGGCCAGTTCAGCTGAACATCCACAGGCAAAAAAAAAAAAAAAAAAAAAGCCTCAATCCAAGTTTTACAGCTTAAACAAAAATTAACTCAAAACGGATCATGGTCTTAAATGTCAAACATAAAAGCTATGAAATCTTTGGAAACAATGTAAGAGAAAACCTTTGGAATCCAGGATTAGATAGAAAGTTCTTACATGTAGCAGCAAAAGCACAATCTCTAAAAGGAAAAATTGATAAAGTTGAACTACTTTAAAATGAAAACCTTTTATTCTAGAGGTTAAAAAAAAAAAAAAACTAAGAGAATGAAGAGCCATGTTACAGAGTAAAAGCAACTCTAGTAAACCACATACCTGACACAGGACTAGTATGTAGAATGAATAAAGAACTCATAATATTTAACAGTATAAAACCCAAATACTTCAGTTAGAAAATGGGAAAGACATGAAGAAACATTCACCAAAGAGAATATTTGGATAATAAAAAAGCACATGAGAAGATATTCAATATCATTAGCTATGAGGGAAATGCATGTTTAAACTATCAACTATCAGTATATACCTATCAGAACAACAAAATAAAAATGGTGACAACACCAAATATTGGTGAAGACATGGAAGGTTGAATCACTCATACATTCCTGGTGGGATTTTGAAATGGTACAGCCAGTCTGGGAAATCATTTGCAAATTTCTTTTCTTTTCTTTTCTTTTCTTTCTTTCTTTCTTTCTTTTTTTTTTTTTTTTTTTTTTTTTTTTTAGATTTTACTTATTTATTTGTCAGAGAGAGCGAGCACAAGCAGGGGGAGTAGAAGGCAGAAGGAGAAGCAGGCTCCCCATAGAGCTGAGAGCCCAACTCGGGGCTCCATCCCAGGACACTGGGATCATGACCTGAGCCAAAGGGAGACGCTTAACCTACTGAGCCACCTGGCGCCCCTTTTTGCAAGTTTCTTAATGTATTAAATAAACCACCACTATACAACTTACTGGTCATATTTCCCTCAGAAATGAAAGACTTATGACCACATAAACACCCACACGCAAAAGTTGATACTAGCTTTATTCATAATAGTCAAAAACTAGAAACAAGCCAGATGTCTTGCAGTGAGTGAACGGTTTAACAAATAGTGCAACTTCCATACCATGAAATACTGCTTGGCGAGAAAAGGGAATAGACACAGGACAACTTGGATGAATCTCCAGATTCGTGGCAGATTAAGTGGAAAAAATGCAAGCCTAAAAGGTCACACATAGTATGATTTCATTACTATAACATTCTTGAAATGACAAAATTGGAGATGTGGAGAATACATTTACATACATACATAGAGTCAATGTCAATATCTTGCTTATTATGATAGTATACTGTAATTGTACAAGTTGTTACCATTGAAAATACTGGGGAAAGAGTATACCCGATCTCTTGGTATTATTCCTTATAACCGTGTATGAATCCACCATTCTCTCAAAATAAAAAGTTAAATAAAACAAAACAAAACAAAACAAAAAACCCCTGTTAAGGTTACACCTTTTTCTGTGTCAGAAGTCCCACAATAGTTGTCTTTCTCTGCTTGACTTATTTCCCTAAGCATGATACGCTCTAGTTCCATCCATGTTGTCACAAATGGCAAGATTTCATTTCTTTTGATGATCTCCCTGATATGAGGAAGTGGTGATGCAACATGGGGGCTTAAGTGGGTAGGAGAAGAATCAATGAAACAAGATGGGATTGGGAGGGAGACAAACCATAAGTGACTCTTAATCTCACAAAACAAACTGAGGGTTGCTGGGGGGAGGGGGTTGGGAGAAGGTGGGTGGGGTTATGGACATTGGGGAGGGTATGTGCTTTGGTGAGTGCTGTGAAGTTTGTAAACCTGGCGATTCACAGACCTGTACCCCTGGGGATAAAAATATATGTTTATTAAAAAAAAAAAAAAAGAAGTCTCACAATAAGGTAGGGCCACAGTTAAAGAACATGGGGACTCCACGTCGATCTATAGACGATCATTTTGGACCATCACCCTCAAGATTTGGGTTTAGACTTGATTTTTGTTGTTGCTGTTAAAGATTTTACTTATTTATTCGACACACACACATAGAGAGAGAGAGAGCATGAGCAGTGGGGAGGAGCCAGGGGGAAAGGGAGAAGCAGACTCCCTATGGAGCAGAAAGCCTGGTGTTGTACTCGATCCCAGAACCTTGGGATCATTGTCCTGAGCTGCAGGCAGACACTTAACTGACTGAGCCACCCACGTGCCCAAGAACTTAGGCTTGCTTTAGGAGGGGCTTAATTTGTGAGTTTTTGGACAGGTGTCAACAGCCCACTTCCTCTCTTCCCATTTGCTAACCCACTGCCCAGAGTAATTTCGTTTGTAGTCGCTGTAGGATTAGGGGAATGTTTTTGTTCAGTTTATATTCTGTCATTAATAAATCTGTCTGCCCATACCTACCTCAATACTAAAACAAAACAACTTCAACTGGAAGCAAAAAGGTGCCATTTTTATATAGATAAAATATGTTATATGAATCTTCCCAACTTGGTTGTGTGGGAAATGGTACTTGTGAGTGGTTTACCCTGAACTGTCATAAGAAGACGTATGGGCTCATTTAGATGTCAGAACAAAAGTACCGTAAAGCAAAATAATTTAGGAATTTAATTGAAAAAAAATAAAGAAGAATTTCTATTTTGCAAAGGACATACTGAACAAAATTTAGAAGTAGATTAAAAATCTAAATGAAGATAATTTGCAACTCCTCAACAGGCAAGGGACCATCATTTGGCGTACATCTGCATATACAAATCATTCAGAAAATTCCAGGGAACATACAGAAAACGGGCAAAGGACATGACATACTACTTATAGGAACCCAGGTTCCTAACACATATATAAAGAGCTGTCCACACTGCCAATAATCAGAAATGTGAATTTTATTTTATTTATTTATTTTTATAGATTTTATTTATTTATTTGACAGAGAGAGATCACAAGTAGGCAGAGAGGCAGGCAGAGAGTGAGGGAGAAGCAGGCTCCCCACTGAGCAGAGACCCTGATGCAGGGCTCGATCCCAGGACCCTGAGACCATGACCTGAGCCAAAGGCAGAGGCTTAACCCACTGAGCCACCCAGACACCCCAGAAATGTGAATTTTAAATCAATGAGATACTAGCTTACACCTCCCCCCAAAAGAAAGATAAAATAAAATTTGGTGAGGATTTTTGGTAATAGGAACCGTCTTGCATTGCTGGAGAGAATGAAGATTGGCTCAGCCACACTAGGCAGTGATTTGGCAGTATGCGATGAAATCACAGCTCAGTGATGTGGTCAGGACCATAATGGGACAAGCATGAGGTTGTGGAGGAATCAGGAGGCCCATCACTTCTGGGAATAAGGAGCGAAGTGTCACGATTGCACATCTTGGAGAAATGTGTAATATTTAGAAGTAATGAACTTATGTACGTATAATAGCACAGGCAGGCCTTAAAAACATGGTAAGTAAGAAAAGTAAGTCACAGAATGGACCATGAGTATGAGTATGTGCATATATCTAAAGTTTTAAAATATATACTCCAACAACGATACTTTTCACACGGTTGCATACAAACTCAGGAAAACATATAAACTATATTCAAGTTGTTGCCTGTGGCAGGAAAGAAAACAGGGATGGTTTTCCCAAAAGGGGCTTTTTATGGACTCTTGACACTGATGAGATTCAGCCTCAGGATGAGTAGGGTTAGTTCAGCCCTCGGCACTTGTAATGACAGAAGGAAGACAAGATGAAGCAATGGAAGGCTGGTGGTACATGAAATTGAAGCTGTAAACATCAGCTCAGTGGGATGGTAAATTAAGACACACCAGAAATGCACAACTCAGCTCTTTCCTTCTTTTCTTAGAAGGGAGCCCTTATCGCACAGGTCTGCTTAGGTTCAGGGCTTTTGAGGATCAAGTGGGAAAATCTTCCTAATACTGTAGTTTCGTCAGTAGACCTGGTTGGTCTCACACTTCCAACCAACGCCTGTTGGCAATGGTTCCATTTTTCCTTTATTACTCAAATTGTTTATAGCTGGATGGGCGAGAGGGGTCCTGTTTATTGAGATCCACTCTCGGCGACTGCAGCTGTCATAGGCACACAAATAACCTAAACTGGGTTGTTTTTATTATGTGGTGACTGATTTTTCTACCATCTCACCCACCTAGATCAAGGGACAGCCTGGACTTGACACAGAGCAGAGTACTGAGTTGAGGGGTAAAGGTAAACCACTTGAGTGGAATGAACTCCTTATCAGAGTTTCCTATCAGAGTCTTTTCAGCTCAGGCTTGAGTGTAAAATTAAGTGTACAGATTAGGCAAGCTTGCTTATCAGGTTTCACTGGTTACTTTCATTTATTACTAAGTTCCTAGGGTGTGGTGTATTAGAAAAAAAAAAATGAAAAGGGAACCTGCAGGCATGCTGGGAAAAACGGACCGCAGAGGAGCCAAACCACCCTTAAAAACCTTAGTAATTGTGAAGTGTCTCATGTAGTGTGATAACTGGTCTCTAACCCCCGGGACAAAGGTAATTTCTGCTCCATATATTCTGCTCAGCTAAGTGAGAAAATGATGCAATTTTCATAGATTGTTGTTAAAAATAAAAGACATTTGAAATGGTTAACTTCGGCTATTTGAAAAATTGCTCATGTGCCACATCTAATTTCCAGTGTTTGATAAATGAGTTATGATCTGATGTTACTATTTTAAAATAATTAGTAGATTCATAAAATCTAGTTCTTATATTCTTTAAAAACGTGCACCTTATTCCTCTCTGCAGTTATCTAAGCCATAAACTCAAGTTATTATTATGGGTTCCAAGGTCTTTTCTGAAACTAGTTAAACAGGTAAGAGCTTTAAATGAAGAAGTGTTTCCAATTCAAGCCATTATTTTGAAGGCTCTGTTGCTTTATAGAATGTTGTGAATTTGCAGTATGTGTGTTGTATAGAATGTAATTGTAGACTTCGATCAGAGACACACAGTTAAATAGTAATCTGTAGTAAATTTATTATACGGGCACTTGAGTGGCTCAGTGGGTTAAGCTTCTGCCTTTGACTCAGGTCATGGTCTCAGGGCCCTGGGATCGGAGCCCCACAAGCAGGCTCTCTGCTCAGCAGGGAGCCTGCTTCCCCTCGCCACCTCCGTCCACCTCCCACCTCTCTGCCTACTTGTAATTTCTGTCAAATAAATAAAATCTTTAAAAAATTTGTATTACATAGATAACTAGGTTTGCAGAATTGCTTTCCAACTCACGATAATAATGACCTTTAATTTCTTCAGTTCCAGTTTAAGGAAACCGTGACCTTGTGAAAACTTTGGCTGGCAATAATGTTTCCACTATGGCGATAATATACAGCTTCTAGTGTCTGTGCTCTGATCTCTGCAGTCTTATATTCATTGAGATGGTTATGTCTTTACACACAATGAATGAGAAAGGATTGATATGAATATGAGTAGACATCTTTATAATATAGACTAGAAATCTTCTGGGAATAATTTATCACATAAACTCCAGAAGCCAAATATAAACAAAATTTTAGATTATTTTTTTCTGCTTAAAATGCAAGATGCAATTATTGTGAAAAGATAAAACATTTCAGAAACATAGCACAGAATGTCTTCTGTCTTCTTAATTTCTTTTTCTCACCAGATAACCATGGTTACATTTTCATGTGTCTTTCTTCAGAACTTCCAAAACTGAGCCTTGATTTTGCCACAGGAATGTTGTTATTCAAGCATAATTATTATATCACATCTATATTGACCATCCCATAGAAAAATTTCCAAATGTAGATAAAATCAGGTTTAACATGTATAAAATTGCGATCAGGACTCTGAGAAATCACTTTATGGTGTTAGATTTGACTCATTTTAGATCCCATTCCTTTGTATAGGAAGAGCTAGTTAGGCCTGTTTTTCTCAGGTTCCCACAATCTTTTATTTGCTCAACCCAGCTTTGTGCAAAAGTTGTTATATACCTAGTTAAAACTTACTTTGGACTACCTTTACATTTTTATTTTTAAAAATTCTAGGATAAAAAATAAAAATTTTAGGATAAGTTACTTTTTGACCTGTCTAATGTGTAGGGAAAATGTCAGGACAGGCACCAGTTACTTAACCTTTGATGAAAACAATAGCTGCCATGGTCAAAATAAGAAAAGTTTTGGGGATGGTTAATTCTTTTAGTCCTGGATAGATACAAATGCTTAACAGTTTGTCATGTTATACTTTTCAGTAGATTAAACAGGTAGATAATCGATCTCTATTGATTTGTAACCAAAAATCTTGACATATCAAGTGGGGACGGGCCAGTGTAAGTAGGAGAGTAATTTTCAATTCTATACTTCTAATTATCAATGCTCAGTTGAAGTAAGAAAATACTAAATAAGTGGATAAAAGTGCTCATTAAATAAATGGATAAATGGTTCTAACAAGGTTATAATATTTTCTCTTCAACAATTGAAAGGACAAATGGTTCTAAGTTCATTCATTAATTCAGTCACTCATTTGTTGTTTGGTTAGTGCACCCAACCATCCATCCATCTAGCACTTTCCCACCCACCACCTTCTCCAAAAATACTTTTTTGAATACCTTCTCTGGAGATGACATTGTGAGAGAATAGAAAGAAAAAAAAAAAAAACAAAACAAAACCAAAAACAGACCGAAAAAGCTCCATAAAACATCAACGACATTTCCAGGAAGCTAAACATCAACATTCTGTTTAAAATTCTGAGGGGATTTTTTGGGTAATGTTGTACTTAAAAAAAAAAAGAAGAAGAAGAAGAAAGAAAAAGAAAAAGAAAGAAAGAAGGAAAAGAAAAGAAAAAGGAAAAAAAAGAAGTTAAAAAATGGATTTATATGGGCCTGATGAGAATTGTCTCAGAAATTAAAATTAGAGGTAAAAATCTACATACCCACTCTGGAGGGTCTTGATTAAGCAGGTCTGGATCTGTGAGTTATTATGAGTTCTTGATCAGATCACTCTATTTATCAGTGCTGGATTCCTCATCTGTAATAGAGATATAATGAAACCTACCTCTCAAGCTTATCAGGACTATTTAGTGAGACTACACACAACAGCCTCTGCAATTCCACAGTATAATACAGTTCCAAGGTATTAGTCAGTTTTATTTTAATTTTTTAAAAGATTTTATTTATTTATTTATTTGAGAGAGTGAGCATGAGAGTAGAGAGGTCAGCAGGAGAAGCAGATTCCCTACCGGGGCAGGGACCCGATGTGGGACTCGATCCCGGGACCCCAGGATCATGACCTGAGCCGAAGGCAGTTGCTCAACCAACTGAGCCACCCAGGTGCCCTATTAGTCACTTCTAATGTAACACAATGATGTAAAAATATTTTCAGATGTATGGAACCCTTTTCTTGGTTTTCACAAACACTGTTAAGTGCTAATGGCTTTCAGTTCCAAGGTAGTCAGTCAGTTTTCATGAGTCAAGATAAGTCTGCATCTAGCTATTGTTTCTATTTGATTCAAGTGTAGGGTGGGGGGAGGTCTGGGAGTAGGGAAGGATGGGGAGAGGAGGTGCTGGGATGTAGGGTGAGAAACCAGGAGTGGGTAGTGAGAGAGGGCAGAGTGCTACCACAGTTATCTACTCTAATCTTCCCATTTTTGGAAGAGGAAGTAGTATCTAGAGGTTAAAGTGACTTGGTCAAATTCATGTAGCCTGCTGGTGGGAGGGACATATAATAATTTGACATAAGCGGGTTTGACATGGGGCCATTTTAGAATTCTAAAAGATTAATTGCTCAACTTTTATCCTTTCTTATTTTTAAATAATCTGTACAACAGACCTGGAGCTCATCCAATGGCCAAATCACCCTGGTGTCGGGATCAGTGAGGGGCTGGTGTGGGTGGGTGTCAGGTACATGTGGCCAGAACATGTGACCAGCACTAGCACATTGACCACACTCGCTTCTCCAAGAATGGCCCTCTGTCTGTGAGAACTCTTATCTCTCCAGTAGGTTACAGCTCACGTTCTACAGTTTCACTTTTTATGGTACAATACTTATTTTTATTTACTTTCAGTTAATGAAAGATTTGTCTGTTTAACAGAGGAAGCCATTCTGACTTTCACATTCTGATGAGTGCCTTAGATGACTGTAGGTTTCCTGAGAGTGCTAGCCTGCCTGCATTGGCCATCGGTAAGATCCATGACCGCAGGAGGGATATCTGAATCACAGTCGCATCTCTTTATCTCAGTCTCAGACTGTTCAGAAAACCCACAATTCAACGTCATCCTGTATACTTAAAACTACCAAACCCTCTTCAGTGTTGGTTTTGGGCAAACTTTTTGAAGCAGATTTTTTAAAAAGTATACTTACTGTCTTAAAAATTATAAAAGCAATAGATTTATAAAAATTCAAGCAACATAGAAATGAGTAAAATAGGAAAAGCCTTAGGGCAGGGCTAGAGAAGGAGAAGAGTCAGGGATGTCCATAATAAAGAATAATGTGGATACTATAAAAACAAAAACAAAACCAAACCAGAAAATAACAAGTTTGGGTGAGCATGGAGAGAAATTGGAGACCTTGTACCCCGTTGATAGAAATATAAAATGGTGGAGCCGCTATATAAAGCAGTATGGCGTTTCTTCAGAAAATTAAAAAAAAAAAAGGCAGAATTACTATATGATCCAGCAATCCTGCTGCTGAGTCTGTATCCAAAAGAATAGAAAATGGGATTTTGAAGAGATATTTGCACACCTATGTTCATGGCAACATTATTCACAATAGCCAAAAGGTGGAAGCAACCTAAGTGTCCATGGGCAGATGACTAGATAAAATGTGCATTATAGAGGCACTAGCTAACATGACGGTGGAAATCATACCACAATGTATAAATGTATCAAATCAACATGTTGTATACCTTGTTATATGTCAATTATATCCCAATTTTTAAAGATGTGGTATAATACAATGGAATATTATTCAGCCTTTAAAAAGAAGGAAATCCTATCATGTTACAATACAGACGGACCCTGAAGACATTATGCTAAGTAAAGTAGGCCATCTACTGAAAGACAAATGCTGCATGATTCCACCATATGAGTTGTCTAAAGCAGTTAAACTCTTAGAAAACAGAAAGTAGAAGAGTGGTTGCCAGGGGTCAGAACAGAAAGGAAAGGAGGAATTGTTGTTTAATGAGTACGGAGTTTCAGTCCTGCAAGAAGAAAAGATTCTAGAGATCTGTTGTAAAACAGATCACACTACTGAACTCTTCCCTTACAAGGACTGAAGACTGAAAATTTTATGTTAGTGTTTTGTTTTTTTTTAAAACCACAATAACAAGGTAAATAAGGGAAACCCGTTACCCTACAACAACAGCCAAAACCCCACTGGTTTTATTTTCATGGAGGGTCAGTGTTCTGTCTTCGTAGTTCTAGGACTGGGGCTGCAGTCCCACTGTTTAACTAGCAGGGCAGGACCTGTGTCCCTCTGTCACTCTGCCTCTTGGGGCAGAGAAGCAAGTATTTCCCAGACGAGCCGCCTTCATCCCTTGTGCGAGGAGCCCCAGGACAGCTGTGTGTACAGGGGAGTCAGGCCTGGGATCAGTGCACGTTCTGCGCCGGGTCGGTCCCTGAGTGTCCCAGCCTCAGTTTCTTCAGCTGCACGTGTGAAGAAAATCTGCTTGGCAGTGCTGGGAGGATTAGGAGACTAGCCTCGTCAGTCAAGCATTCAGTAAGTGACTGCTGTCAGGACTGGCACCTTCGGGCCATTCTAGTTTGATACCCAGGGTCTCTCTGAACACAGCACAGACTCTAATGGTCGGAACAGCGGTTGCCAGAGACAAATCTTGATGAGCTCAGAAGGCTGGCTTTGCATTCCAGAGCCATGGGCAGCCGACAACTGATCTTAAAGGGCCTTTGAGATCTGTTATAAAGGTGAGCAGCCACCCTTGTAGGAAACTTCAAAGACTCAGCTCTCAACAGCGTCATTCGTGTCAGAAGAGTGCTTGTCCTGCCTATTCTGTCAAACAGGAAGTTATTCCATAAACCTCGGCATCTATTGAGAAACTCTGGAAGAGGAAATCCCTGGCCTCTTGTACAAGAGAGAGTAATTGGGTCAGCTAAAGAGCAGCCCATTGCTTCACCTGTGTCAGGCCATATGATGTAGACAATGTATCCTTCAATATGGACAAGACTTTATTGTTCCAGGAAAGCAGCTGTCACAGTCCCAGCTCTACGTGTTATGCCTCAAAGATCCCCCGCAACCAAGCGGACTGCGGCCCTGGAGGGCACTTGTTAGTATTAAAACAGTATTAAAAACAAACAAAAATGACTCTGTTCGATTCGATTACAATTAATTGGTGGTTGTGTTTAGAAAAGTCATAGAAGGGGGTGTTTAGAGTCTCAATACAAAAGTTCTAGAACAGGATAAGTATGTAAACATATGCCATCTTCTTCTTTCTTAGGTTAGATTCTCACTGTCTTTCCATCTGAACTTCAGCAGTGCGGGATGAATGACAGAGTCAGCGTGGGCGAACAGAAGACAGACAACTAAGATTAGGACCAAAGACTCCTAGAAAGAGACAGATTCCAGCATGAAGATCCTCTAAAGACCGGCCTGCTTTATATTCCATTGACATTGTGACCTGACATCAGAAAGGAGGAGTCTGTGAATCTCTGTCACTAGACTCATATTTCGGCTGCATTTTTCTTTTTTCCTCCTTTGCTAATTTATCTTTACTCAGCTCTCCAGTCTATACTGCCTCCTTATTAACAGAAAGTGAACACTGGCCCAGCGTGCCAGTTAGAAACTGGACTACTGTTGTAGGAAAACTGTTTTTCTCAGTAATTTTGGTGTTTTCATGAAAGAGAAAGTGTCCTTTTCTTTTTTTCTTTTTAAATATTTCACTTATTTATTTGACAGAGAGAGATCACAAGTAGGCAGAAAGGCAGGCAGAGAGAGAGAAGAGGGGGGAAGTGGGCTCCCCGCTGAGCAGAGAGCCGGATGTGGGACTCGATCCCAGGACCCCGAGATCATGACCTGAGCCGAAAGGCAGAAGCTTACCCCACTGAGCCACCCAGGCACCCGAAAGTGTCTTTTTCTTTCATGCAAAAGAAACTAGCTCACACTTCTCTTTACCCTTACCTTTAATGATGTGAGCAAACAATAGAACAGTCTCCACGTTTCAAGGCTGTTGCTATTTGTAGGAAAAAGTAGACATTTTCTTCTATATTCCTTTTTTTAAAAAAATAAGATTAACATTTTTTTGAGGGGAGAGGAAGGACAGAGGGAAAGGGAGGGAGGTTCTCAAGCAGACTCCCCGTTGAGCTCAGAGCGGGAGGCGGTGCTGGATCTCTTTACCCTGAAATCCTGACTTGAGCCAAAATCAAGAGTTGGATGCTTGACTCACTGAGCCACCCCGGTGCCCCTCTATATTCCTTTTTTTAATGTGAATGCAGAAATATATATAATTTACAAATATCAGGTCTGTAAACATCGGGTTTATGCTACTGAAGCCAAGTGAAATTAAAGGTAATTGTTTTGGGGCCCATTTCCCAGATAGGTAACTGTTGACAACATTCTGAAAGGGAGTTCAGTTTTCAGTGGAAAATTGTACTAGAATCACGTTTGCTCAGTTTAAGAATGGTAACATACGTGTGTCCACACTGGGTATAGAGCATGTTAAAGTGATCTCTTCCTTTCTTTTTCTTTTTTTTTTTTTTTTGAGTAACTTATTTCTAAAAATCAAGTATTGAAACTAGCAAATGACTACCTTAAAAATAAAGAAGATTTGATATTATCTTTATAATATTCCTGTCACTCACCTGGATTTTAAAATCCTTGCTTAAGAGAAGGAAAAGGGGTAACGTTTCATTCCATGAAATGCTATAGGCATGTCTAGTATCTGAAAATGTGACCTATTCCATGTTTTTGGGTTGTTGTTGTTTTTTTCCCTTGGTGGGGAAAAAAAGGCAGAATATATTGAATTTTGTGATTTCTAAGGCTCCTAATTCTATAATTCTATCAGCTGCAATTAAAAAAAAAAAACCTAAAGAACACTTGAATCAATAGCCTTTGAACTCTTCAATTAAATTTGTATTTTTTGGCTTAAACTTGTGGTTTAGAGACATCAGTAGTTAACCATAGGAGGCCATTTGCCAGAATACAAAGCTATGGATCTCACAAGTAGCTGGCCGGGCTTATTCAGTGTCCTATAAAACCACACAGTGCCAAGCAAAGATTAGGTTTTACTAATACATACAGCCTCTTCGTCAATTCTGTTTGGGTTTATGGGTGTTACACTGCCACCCTGTGGACATGAGGCTTTTCAGTCTTTAGGGAACTATTTTAAACAACAAGAAGGGCTTATCATTTGTAACAATATACCACTCCAGTGGGGGTTGGGGATAATGGAGGAGACTGCGTGTGTGGGAGCAGATGGTATATGGGAAAAGGCTGTACCTTCTTCTTAATTTTGCTCTGAACCTAAAATGGCTCCAAAAAATAGTCTTAAAAATATCACATGCAAATAAATAAATAAATAAATAAATAAATAAAATTTAAAAAATCACATGCAAATATATATACATATATTTTTATTTATATATATTTCCTGAATTTTATATATATATATGCTTTACCCTTAAAATTAGTATTTGCGAAATTTTCAGACATTGTTCATTGTGTAGAAATTAAAAGAATAATTGTTTTCCTCTGAAATAAAACTACGTAAAGTGATCTTTACTGCATAAGCCAGTTTAAAAAATACAACTATATTTTCACCAGAAACCATAAAACTCATCTCAGGAGACAGACATTTCTAGAACTGCCTTCTGAACTAAGTCCCTGTCTAGGACGGCCAGCTGTCCTGGTTTGCCTGGAACCAACAGTTTTCACAAGACACAGGATGTTCAGCCTTAAACTGAGGAAGTTCCAGGGAGACCAGGAAGAGTGGATCACCCTAAGTATGACACACAAATTGCTGTTTTGCCTGGGGATTTTAGCCTTCTTTTTTTCTAATAATTTGTCACAGACTTCTGGGAGTTCACAATAACCTCTTGAGGGTAAAAGGAAGCCTGATAAATTAAAAGTCAATGGAGCCAATGTCTTGAGCAGCATTATTCATAATCACCCCAAAGTGGAAGCAATCCCAAGTCTGTCAACTATTGAGTGGATAAGTGAATGTGATATATTCATATGATGGAATATTATTCAGCAACAAAAAAGAATGAACTACTGACACATGCTACAAAATGGATGAACGTTGAAGACAGTATTCTAAGTGAAAAAAAAAACCCTCACAAAAAGCCACATACATAATTCTATTTATATGAAATATTCAGAACAGGTAAATCCACAGAGACAGATTAGTGGTTGCTAAAGGGTCTCTAGGGAAGGAGAATGAAGGGATAAAGAATGGGAGTTTCTTTGTTGGATGATGAAAATGTTCTCATATTGGATAGTGGTAATGATTCACATTACCACTTTTACAGAATACCCACAACTTTATAAATATACTAAAACCACTCAATGGCACACTTTAATTTTTTTTTTTAGACATATTTATTTAATAGAGAGAGAGAGAGCACGAGCACAGGGGGGAGGGGCCGAGGGAGAGAGAGACTCTGAGCAGACTTCGGCTGGCGTGGAGCCCGATGCAGGGCTCAACCTCACAACCCTGAGACCATGACCTGAGCCCAAATCAAGAAAATGGGATGCTCAAGCAACTGAGCCACCAAGGCGCTCCTCAGTCAAACTTTTTTTTTCTTTTTTTTAATTAAATAGATCCTTGCTGTCAGGCTTCTGCAGGAGACTATCAGCAAAAAGGAAGCTGAGTGGTATGGAAATACATGAAAAACCAATTTATAGGTAAAAGTTTCCATGATTGGCTCCTTTCAGGTCTATAAACTATGGAATCAGTTAACTTGTAAATGATTTAATAGAGTAAAGAAGCCATCAGTTTCAGATACAGCTTTTGCCTGTACGGAGATTTAACATCAGATACACTTGGGTTTAACTCCTGGCTCCATCACCTCCTTGCTCGAGCCTCAGTTCCTCACCTGTGAAATAGGTGAAATGGGTTTGACCACATGTTTGCTGAGTTGAGTTGTAAGGAGTAAAGAAGTGTGGGTCTCATCGAGTGATGTGGTGGGGCTCCTGAGCCAGGATTCTCATGACTGTAGTTGGTTTCCGTTCTACCTTTCCTATTGTTGTCAGCCCAGGTATGACCAAGTGCTGCGTCTTGGGGAAGGAAGGGAAAGCCTCCCCTTTCAGGACACACAGCGCTCTGTCCTTTGGTGGGGGGGTGCGGTCTGAGTAGGCTGATGAGCTCCTCAGAGCTGCCACTCATCAGAAATTTACATCAGTAGATCTGGGAGATCTGGGAGAGCTTTTCACCCCAAGCTCTGTGGGGGCTCCCGGGTGCCCAGGACTTGCAGGAGCAGCTTCTGAGGCCTGATGATGGACACGGTGTGATGTTCTCATATGACTCTTCCTCCTGAAGGTCCTGCTCCTTTCTGCTTGCACGGATTTGTTCTTCTTTCATCTTTGTTTTTTTGCGGTCTGCCGTGAGGTGTTATTTTGTGATTCATACCACTATCTCTTGCCTTATATTTAAAATGTGATTATTTCTCCAGTATGCCGAAGTTTGGGCAATTAGCAAAGGTTTGTTTACTTACTTATTTACTTATTTTTAAAGTTTTTATTCATTTATTTGACACAGAGAGAGTAGGACCGGGGGAACAGTAGGCAGAGAGAGAAGCAGAGAGAGAAGCTCCCCGCTGAGCAGGGAGACCACCTTGGGGCTCGATCCCAGGACCCGGGATCATGACCTGGGCCAAAGGCAGATGCTTCACTGACTGAGCCACCCAGATGTCTCCAACAAAGGTTTAATTTTAAGTGTTAGTACCAAGGTGTTTTGGTTGCCTTTTTTGCGCCCATTCCTATTTTCTCAGTATCATTAAATCATCTTTTTCTACCTGACTTTGCTAGACTCGGGCTTCCTAAGGTAGGAAGCCCGTGTGGCAGGGCACTGCCTATCACAGAGCTGGCCCACAGGATGTGCTCGTGAGTGATTACTTGAATACCACTGAATGTATAAGAGTGGACCTTTGGGGTGGGTGACAGACTTCTATGCAATACTTGTCGAGTCCCCTGTTACTGTCTTTTTCCATTCTTCTCAATGATTTCTTTTCTCAATATTCTTCTCATCCAAAGTATCTGAGGTGGTGAATCTCGAAAGGACTAAAACGGCTTAGAATGACCGTAACTCAGATGCCTCAGACTCAGCATCATAGTACCACTAATGTTTGTGTTGTGCTTGAATCAGAGACATTCTCTAGAGTTCTGTGTGTTAGGGAGATTTGCAAGGCATTTCTGGAGAGGAGCTATGAGAGAATCCATCATGAGTTTAAACAGTTAAATCAGACTCAGGGAGGGAAAAGTTCGAAAGAAGGGCTTCTGGCCACCATTATGTATCCTGATGCTCAGAACGGGAATCAGGGAGGGCAGTGTAAAAATCTAGATCCTGGGCTTTCCACAGGTCAGAAGGAAATCATGCAGAACTCACCTACAAGGCTCCAGGGAGCTCAAGAGATGACTATTTGAGCTCAATCTCACGGAAGGAAGAAAACTCAGATGAGTAGAAAATTGACTTAAGATCAAAGCAGCTGAGGAAACTGCTGAAGTTGTGTTTCAAACATTCCAATTTTATAATTTATTATCATTTCTAACTTTGCAAAAATCTCTGTGAAACCCGATGAAATTTTTAAGTTAGTGTAACTTAGAAGATTCTTTTAGTAACAGTTATACTAATAGCTGATCTCTCTCTCTCTGTTTCTGCCTCTTTCTTGCTATCTCTTACTCTCTCTCTCTCTCACATACACACACACACACACACATGGAGAGAGAGAGGGAGGGAGAGAGAGAAAGAGAGAGAAAGCCTGAAACTACATACATGGTTTTTAAACGTATTTTAATTTTTTATTTATTTTATTTTATTATTTTTAAACATATTTTAAAATAAATATTTATAGAACAGGTTATTGGATTGAAGCATATAAAACTGACATTTTTTTAAAAGATTTTTTATTTATTTATTTGACAGAGAGAAATCACAAGTAGATGGAGAGGCAGGCAAAGAGAGAGAGAGGGAAGCAGGCTCCCTGCTGAGCAGAGAGCCGGATGCGGGACTCGATCCCAGGACCCTGAGATCATGACCTGAGCCAAAGGCAGCGGCTTAACCCACTGAGCCACCCAGGCACCCAAAACTGACATTTTTTAAGGTCAAGATGTTGAAATATCATCCATTCCACATGGTTGAACCTATAGCCAACGTGTTCAAGGAGTCAGCAGTAGAAAAGCTCTCCTATTCTCAAGGGAGTTGTAATCTACTAGGAAGTACAGCTTTTATGCAAATAATTAAAGAGTAGTCAATCAACAAATAATTACAAGTGTGCCAACTGTAGGCAAAAACAAAACCTGCAAGGAGCCACAAGACCATGTGATGAAAATACAAAACCTGGTTTCAAGGGTGAGTGAAGTTGCGTCTGCGAAAGAAAGATGAAGGATGAGAAGGAAAAGTCAGGGGGGAAAAGGGGTGGGTCTTCCAGGCAGTAAGGACTGACGAGGGAAGGACCATCAGAAAGAGAAGAAACTGGAAAGACTTGTGGCTGATTGGAGGGCGATGTAGGAGAAGGATAGCAGAGGGAAAGAAGCTCAACAGGTAGGCTGAGGTGATCTTTGTAAACACATACATTTTAGGGATTTTAGATATTTAACTGTTAAGAGGTAAGCATTTATTTGAGTAAATATGGATTCAATCAGGCATTGCCATACCGGAAGTGGTAAGGAGCACTCTGCTAACAGGACTTAGGGGAAAGACTCCTAGAGAGAAGGTGTACAAGCAAAGCAAGGGAATTATTTGATTAAGCAGTTGCCTTCTTTGGGAGCAGCCTCGTTGGCTGTTTGTGATTGGTTGTCCTTAGGTTTTGATTTCTTAACCTTGAAGAATTTACAGGCTTAGGCTTGGGTTTGCTTACTTAGGTAACTAAAGTGTTGGAGCCACTTCCATCTGATATCCTCCTTGTTTAATTAATTTAATAATCCTAAGGGAAATTCGAAGGCACCAAAGCGGGTTAGGCAGGGGGAGCAACTGAGTTTCACACTGTGTGTTGATATAGAAGTAGTTTCAGTAGACTGTCTTGTTGACATTTCCAAGTGCTGCAATAAAATCTGAATAGGATGAAGTGTCCGAAGTCCGAACTGGGACTGCAGCTCCCAAGCCTGAAACTGTGCACCTGTCCCTCTAGACAAGAGCGTCCGCTCCTGATGAGGGCAGCACTTGTCCCGGTGACCACTGAGACAGCTCTCTTACCATAGTCCTCCCAGCTGGGTCACTTGAGATTCATTGACAGACCCTCTTATTCCTCTGAGAAACTCTGAATCTTCCATTTTTAGAGGAACAGATGGAAGTAGAGATTCAGAATGGAGATTTCATAAGGAAGACATCACAGTTCTCTTGTAATGCACTTGAAATAAATCACTTGCAGTGGATTGCTTGGCTCTTCAAAAGAATCCTGAAAAGAATTGGGCCAGGGTTTTGGAGTGAATATTTCAGTGAGAATTCTGGAAAAATTCAACTGGAAAAGCACAATAATGACTACAGGAGCTGATATGCTTTATGCAATCATACTACCTGCAATATTAGAACACACAGCCATCTTGCCTGAAGACAGTGCACTGTGGCTGGATAAGACTGCTTAATATCTGGGACAGATCTTACTAGTGAATACCAGCCCTGTGTTCCTAAGGCTTAAATAGAACCCATCCTTCCCTTGTGGCTGGAATAAACAACCAGGGAAAATATAGAGTTTTTAAGCTTGAATTTTTGACGTTAAAACTTTTCCCGTTTGATACCCGTAGTCATCACCTCTGCAAGGTATTGGTGAAGCAAAGCCTTCATTTTTATCTGTTACCATTTTATATTCTTCTTACATTTATTATAGTGTATCTATTTAGAAGGTCTTGACTAAGAATCAGACTAAAAAACTGAAAATGTCTTAAACCAAACGTGATCTCAAAGGAGTCTGGAAATAGGTGGGCCCAGTGTTCATTCAATTTTTCATTGCTTTTTATCTTAAAACATGTAATGGAGTAAAATGTTGAACGGGCAGGAATTTTAAAGCCAAAATTGGAGACACAAAGAAAATTTGAGCTCATGAAAAGATCAAAGCTCAAAACTCAAAGCCTAAGTCCAGGGACAGCCATCATCCCCATCTAACTCATTGATTCTGCTTTGCCGTGAGGGGTTCTCTCAGGGAGAAGCTTCAAAACTGCAGACAGTGCAGGGAACTCTTGTGAATGTGGTGGTCTTCATGATTAGAATAGACTAGTGAGATCTAGTCATTTCACACATGTTATAGTGATTTAATTGGATCAACTTTTCACAGTTCTCTGATAAGTTCAACTGATTTACCTAAGGACATATGTTTATTTAAATAGGAAAACCCAAGTTCAAGTTCATAAGGACAATTTTAATTTCCAAACTAAAGCTTAGTATGCTGCCCAAAACTTATTCAGTCTTAGATGGGTGTTGGTAACCCCTTTGAAAAATAGGTAGCATATTTCATATATTCTGAGAAATACCTAGTACAGTGTAAATATTTATTTAAGGAATATTATGATTACAATGGATAATAATGGACTTAAAACATTGCCATTACCCCCAAGAACTTAACTAAAATTAAGAAAATTGAGAAATGATTTGATATGGAATGCCATCTCCATAGTTCAGGGATTGTTTCTCTCCTATGTTTGATTATTATTTGTTTGTTTTTGGCAGGGGGTGGGGGCTACTTAATATTCAAATTGAGAGTGCTAAATAAAAGATATCGCTCCTAGAACCATTCTAGTTAGATATTCCAATCCAAAGGGAGGAATGGAAACAAAAAACAAAAAACAAAAAAAACCTAAAACAGCAACAACAACAACAACAACAACAAAACAAAGGGAGGAATGCTTATGGTCCACTGAAAACTCTACCTAGTTAAAGGCATTTTAATGTTAATGTTAAGGTCAAGGTCAAGGTTATGGACTTTAAGGTCAGACAAATACAGCTTTTTATCCCATTTCTACTCTGTCCTATCTGTGCAAACTCAAGAAATTTTTAAACTTTGCAGGCCTCAGTTTTCTCAACTATAAAATAGATAATGCCAATAATTATTTTATTGTGTCTTAAGAGAATAGAGTGAGTTAATTAATACGCATGAACCATTTCTCAGTGTGTAGTACATGAACACTATTCATTAAGCGTGGGTTAAGAGGACATGCCTTATGTCTGTTTTACAACAGCTATGATTGTGTCAATTCAAAATGCTCAGTGGAAAAGAGGACCCTTCTGAATTATACATGTTTTTCAAGGGAGGGAAATTAAACTGAATACATAAATATAAAATTTAAATAGCATATCTTCAAAACCCTAATTGCAGACTCTCTTTTCCTTAATGATTAGCTTTTAAACAGGAACCCTACTTTAGGTTCCCAAAGCAGTTCACCTCCCGCTTCTCAGGCAGGGAATGGCACTGCACATATGCTTGCTTGTTGTGGTGCGCCCAGTCTCTTTGCGGTCAGCTACCAACGTTCTGAGGCCGGTGGTTTGAACTAACCTCCTTCTCCAAAGCCAGTCTTTAAAATAGGAAAGTAAATACTATATAATTTTAAATTACATTGTTAAATATATTTTCACTAATACTAAATTATACTATTTAACATATTTAATACTTAAATATATCATATATTGTTGTTACAATTAGTAATTTGTAATAAATTATGTTTTAATAATAATGAAAATATTTTAAGGTTCAATAATTAAAAATTTAAACATAACAGTTTAAGAAAAACAACAATGTAAATAGATATCAATTATTCTCAATATAAAATTATATTATTATAAATCCCCATTTTTGAGGGACTTTGCAATAATTTTGCATTGTCAAATTTCTTTCTTTGTAGCAAAGGACACAATTGGACCCTTTGTCTGACATATGGGTTATAATATTTGCAAATGCAGGTCAGATGACTTAAGGAGGAACTGTAGATCCTTGCTATATGTGAAGTCATGTTTGCTAGTTCTACATCCTTTCTGAGTTTAAATAGTGTGCCTATCAGCAGAATAGCCATGAAGAACTTCAAGAAAGCACTCTGCTCTCAGCTGTAATCTTTACTTGTAAGTGATCAAAATACTCTCATTGAAAATAGGTGAAGAGATTGAGAAACATTTTTTATTATACATAGTTAAAGAAAATGTTTGTACAAATGTTTGTAATTTGTGAGCAGATAACCTCTTTTATATTAGCAAAGGCTCATTCACCATTCCAATCAAAATTACAATTTTATATCTCACTTAATAATAAATAAAATTATATAGAGTTTACATAATGCTATAGTATCTAAAATAGCAACTTGCACACTTACCCCTCAATCCCTGCAAACATGCACTTTTTTCTCTTTGGAATTTATCACCATGTAATAGGTTAGCATGTGTTTTAGCTGTGAGCATCTGCTTTGTCCACCTCCAGCCGTCATTCAAATAAGACAGGGGTTTTTATCTGTTTGGTTCATCATTGTCTTCACAGTGTCTTACAGGATCTTTGGTGAATAGTAGGTACTCAGTAACTGTTGAGTATTTGCTCAGCAAATCATTATGGCTAATTTAACTGGAACAACCTGAGTATATTAAGCCACAAGATTCTTAAACATGGAGAAATTAAGAACTTACTACTGGGGAGATATTAGAATTTTGAGATTGAATCCATTACCTGCATTTACAGATGGGATCATTGAGATAGGAGGACTACAGGACCTCCCAAGGTCACTTAGCTCACAGGTGGAGCCTGGATTGGACATCAGCATAGCTGGTATGTGTTCTAACTACTCTACTATTTCCAGAAGACAGAAAGGGTGAGGGCTTTGGCTTTAGCTACATGTGTTGGGGGAAAGAGAAGTAAAAGGTGCTGGAACCTATTACCTCATAAACCCTCCATGCACATTGAGGGTCAAGAACCATTTCCTGCTATCCCAGGAACCCCTCTTTACCATTGCAATAATTTTTGAAGCAAAGAAGTCTTAAAGATTTCTGTTCTTCTCTTTCCTGAGCGAACTCTGATGTATTCTTGGGAAGATGTTTTTAAGTCTGAAGTTGGTCTTCAAAGTTAACTGATTTTGTGCTCAGACTACCTAGTCATAAACAGAATAATACAAGTGATGTAAGTAGTGCCCCTCCGTTTATTATTTTCTCAATATCTGGAAAAAGGCCAATGTTGGAGTTTTTCTCAGGTCGCTTAGTAATTACAACTATGATCACATATTTTTTTTAAAATATGTGACTTTATTAGAAAAAGAAAGTTGTGGGATTTGGCTCTTCTGGGTCAAAGTCCCAGCCTCCCACCTCTGTTCCCTCCTCCCCTGCCCCCATCTCCATCAGTTCCCTGCTTCTGTACTCTCCATGGGTGTTTCCCCAGACCTCTGCCCACTCTCTGTCCTTGGGCAATTGCTCTTTTCTCTGTTTCAGATTTCCTGAGGGGTGAAGGGGTGGGGTAAGGTTTTGAGCCTACAGCAATTCTAGCCCCAGAGGGTGGTGGCTAGGGTGGTGACTGGTGGGGGAGTGTGGGGGGAGGCCTGCAGGGGCATTGGTGATGCCTGTGATAAGGGACTCCGGGGCCTCTGTGCCCCCACAGGAAGGAGAAACTGCAGTTAGGACAAAGGTCACAGCACTCCTGAGGGAGGAGAAGTGTGAAAATCTTCTGTTGACTCTGGCTCCTTGACATCTAGAGGCTAGGAGAAGAGAACATTTTAGGAGCCTGACTTTGCATTTGAAGAACTCTGCACTCTATTTCTAAGGTGGTTTCACTCCATGGTTGGCTTTAGGTAAAATGTCTAAGTGGTCATCCAATATCTGGTCTCAATCACTGAAAATACTGTCCAGGAAGACCCAATGTCTTTTAACCTACAGTCAGATTAAAAGTTTCAAAAATGCAAACATTTGAGAGAATTAAATAAAAAGCAATGTTTTTATTAAGAACAAGGGTTAAGGCACTGGGTGCCTAGAAGGAGTGGTGGTAAGCTAGACAGCAGGGTCAGGACAAACCTTAGGAATGTCAGCACTCTGAACACTTATGTGAGCCCTGGAGCCTGGTGGCTGGGACTGGACGTTCAGCCAGCAGTTACTGCATGGTGGGAACCAGGAGTCCAAGAGCATATTATTTATGAAGATATAAACCTAGAGATGTCTGTCTGAAGTTTATGGAACCCCAGACTCTGGGCAGAAACTCAATAAATGGGAAGCAAGTCACAAGTTTAAGGAGAAATCCAGTAAAAGTTGACTCCACGGGATCCCGATCTACAGAATGAGGGTGCCCTAAACTCTAGCCAGTGGTAGAACAGAGAGCCCAACTTGGTGACACAGGTGAGTCACTGTTGAGAGTTCACCTGGGAGAAGTTGGGGCCTTGGACACAGGGAGTCAGGGGAGCAGACAAGGGAGGGTGCTGTGAAATGCTTAGGAAGAAACCTCTGAAGACTGCGGTGGAAGTGACACACTCCTGTTGTAGTGGACAGCTCATAGGCGATATGTGAAACAGAGAAAGTGTCAAGAAACAGGTTTTCTTAAAAAAACAAACAAAAAAATAAAAAAAACCAAAACACCACTCAGAGAAAAATACTTTGGTATTTCTATCCTTTATTTTTCTGTTTTATTTTTCATAGTTGAGCCAATCTCCAAATACATAATACAGTTTTATGCATGTCTTTCTGCCTAATATTATGGTGTACATTCCCTCAAACCATTAAATACTCTTCATTGGGCTGATATTTAAAATGCTCTTCTCTCTAGATTACTTCATCGTAAGAATACAATATATAATGCATATAACATACAAAATATGTGCTCATCAACTGTGTGTGTTACTGGTAAGGCTTCTGGTCAACAGCAGGCTATTAGGAATTACGTTTTTGTAGAGTTCAAAGTTCTATGCAGATTTTTGACTGCAGCAGGCTTGGTATGCCCCAACTCTCATGCTGTTCAAGGGTCAACTCTCCTTGCGGAAGTCTAGGCTGTTTATTTATTTACTTATTTATTTAAGAGACAGTGAGTACAAGCAGGGGGAATGGCAGGCAGAGGCAGAGGGAGAAGCAGGCTTCCTGCACGGACCTGGGAGCTTGATGCTAGGACTCTGGGGTCATGACCTGAGCCAAAGGTAGACACTTAACTTACTGAGCCACCCATGCACCCTTGAGCTGATATTTAGTGATTATTCAATAGCTCATACAAAGAAAAAGCAACCACTTAAAACCTGCCTTCTAGAACTTCTGGCTTCCGAAAAAGCTGGAAGTGCCACAGGGGAAAGGCTCTGAACCACAATCGTAACAGTAACAATAATAGTCATGAAATCCCCTGGAGCCCTGGAGCCTGGTGGCTGGGACTGGACTATTTCTAAGGCGGTTTCACTCCATGGTTGGCTTTAGGTAAAATGTCTAAGTGGTCATCCAATATCTGGTCTCAATCACTGAAAATACTGTCCAGGAAGACCCAATGTCTTTTAACCTACAGTCAGATTAAAAGTTTCAAAAATGCAAACATTTGAGAGAATTAAATAAAAAGCAATGTTTTTATTAAGAACAAGGGTTAAGGAGCACTTCAAGGTAAATAAATATTTGAGAAGAGTCCAGAAAAGGACCCCAAATTATACTATGTTGTGCTTTTTATCTTTCACTATACCAAGCGGAAGGCCCGTCCTGATGGATGGATGCCGTTTCCATCTTCCAGTCTCAGGGAAAGAATGCAGAGACCAAGAATGTTGGGGCCTGGGGGAAGAATGTCCAGCAGTCTGCTTTTGCATTTCCCCAACCACCGAGGTTCCAGGCTGACATAAAATTTTAACTTAATAATAATGCAGTGAGACCAAATTGCAGATCAGAAACTGAACTGTGTGTTTTTAGCTTCCATTCCTCCAGGCTGGAACCTTGGCCCTTGAAACTCAAAAGCTAATTATTTAATATTTTCCTTGTTTGCCTACTGTAGCATCATCCCTTTCCTGAGACATAAAGATGAGAAACACTGAGGGCAAGAGATAAGAGCACATGACAGTGAGAGACAATGCCCTCTTGCCCCCTTGATACCATCAAATGTCCCACCAGAGAAATAGTTATTGCCCTGGCGATGACCAATATACATCTTTTGGCCAAGTTCAAGGTTCAGTTTATGTGCTGTGGTAGACCACGGTCAGGTTCTAGTGGGCCTGATAAGCAGTAGGAGATGACGGCGGAGATATGTGCATGAGGAAGAATTCACTTGTATGACAAATTCTTCAGGCCTTGAAGGTTGGCACGGCCCCTCTTTAGCCTGGTAGTACAAAAGGACGTTATTTGGGGCTCGTTTTGATGACTATAAAGTTTCATTTTCCTGGATTTATACTGATGGAGTACAACTGAGTCTGAGGATGTACATTCTGTATTTTCAATAACTATAATCTTAGATATATTTGATCATATCCAATCTATACTATTGCTAATGAATTGTTTTTTTTTTTTTTTTTTTTTTAAAGATTTTATTTATTTATTTGACAGAGAGAAATCACAAGTAGATGGAGAGGCAGGCAGAGAGAGAGGGAAGCAGGCTCCCTGCTGAGCAGAGAGCCCGATGTGGGACTCGATCCCAGGACCCTGAGATCATGACCTGAGCTGAAGGCAGCAGCTTAACCCACTGAGCCACCCAGGCGCCCCTTGCTAATGAATTGTAAAGCTCATTCTGATAAAGAAAGAGCAAAGAAGTTTGTTCTTAATGAAATTCCTCACAGTTCATATATTGTGGTAACTAAACTTTGAATTGTATTGTTTGAGGTCTGGTGTTATTTAATGAAATTATGGTAACTAAGATTTCTGCCTTTCAGGGGTGCCTGGTTGGCTTAGTGGGTATAGAGCATGTGACTTTTTGATCTTGGGGTTGTGAGTTCGAGCCTCATGCTGGGGTAGAGGTTACTTAAAAATATATATATATATATAATTTCTGCCTTGGGGCGCCTGGGTAGCTCAGTGGGTTAAAGCCTCTGCCTTCGGCTCAGGTCATGATCTTAGGGTCCTGGGATGGAGCCCCGTCTGGCTCTATGCTCAGCAGGGAGTCTGCTTCCCTTCCTCTCTCTCTGCCTGCCTCTCTGCCTACTTGTGATCTCTGTCTGTCAATTGAATAAATAAAATCTTAAAAAAAAAATTCTGCCTTTAGAACCATGCAAATGATGACTGCCTCTTTGGTGGCAGATTATAAATTTCCAAAGGTAGTGCAACAGTCTCTTCCATCCTACCTGTTCTTCTCAGACCTTGCTATTTTCACATCAAGAGGTGGGGCCAGTTTCCCTCTCCTTGAGTCAGGGCAGTTTTGTGACTCTGGCAACCAATAAAATGCAACAAAAGTAACTGTGATTTCTCAAACTGAGTCATTAAGGACAATGACTAAGCTTAACACTGGAACACTTCCTCCAAAGCTTGAAGCCACCATATAAGTTCTCCAATCACCTGGAGACCATCATGCTGGGAAGAAGTCCAAACAAGCCCATGTGGAGAAACCATGAGGAGGAAATGCATGAATTCATTGACCCAGTATTATATTATTGGATTGTTATGGAATTACTTATATCAAAAAATTGGAAACAACCTAACAAATATCTTAGAACACAGTGCACTTTTCATGAGTGCAACTACTTGCCAGTTAAATTCCAAAAAACAGAAACAGCACAAAATCTTGAAATTGGAAGGATATTTCTTTTTCACATTCCACCAATAAAGCTACAACAAGAAAGTGCTTAGCAGTCTATTTTGTTAGCAAAGTTATACACATTATTTGCGTCAAAAAGGCAAAAGACATTGTTAGCACAATGAAGGAGATGAATTTCATCCCGTAGGCAAGGTCGTTTATTCTCTGATTTAAATGTATATTTTGTAGAAAGATGGCCATATTCCTCTGACCGAGAAATTGGAGACTTGTCTATTATTTAACCTACAATCCTAAAAATACAGAAAATGAACAAAAATTAGGTGGACAATGGGAAAGTTTTTCATGAAACCAAGCTTTAGGGGTCAATTTTGGGGTCGGTACCATTTGTCTTTATCTTGTACACCAGTTTCGTTAACATTTGCTAGAAGATGCTCCACTCCGAAAACAAAACAAAACAAAACAAAACAAAACAAAACACAACACACAAAAAGCCCATGCCTGTATTGCTCACATGAGACCTCATGCCAATAAGGAAAGCTGAAGTTCCATTAGTATAATTTATTTAAGACCACATGGAAGTTTATTTGATACTTAAGTCACAAAAAAGGACACCAACACAAAACTATCTGGCCTGAAAGAGTTAATCCTCAGCCACCTAAAAAGTAGCTCTCCAGAATGACTCACTTCTGTACCTCGAAGATTTCAAATCCTTAACTTTATCTGGATACCAGGCTAATTGAAATTTGTACAATATTTCCTTTTCCAGACAGTTACACTTGCGCATGTCTCAGGTCTGTGGTGGCTAGTTTCAGCTCTCTGTCTCAATAGACTTGATAAGGCGGTATTTTGGTTAATATGTAGCAAAGTTCTCAAAGTACTCTAGCAAACTTCCTTGTCTGTAACGTACCCTTGGAGTATTTGTCTATTAATTTCGGCTTTGTTTGCTTTTTAATTTTGAAATATGTATTGGGTCTCAAAGGGTTCTGTTTTTCCCCTCTGCAGCATCGTTTGACTGTTTTTCGGATGGGTCTTCATTATAATGGTGCCACTTTCTGCTACAGCGGAGATGGTCAAAAACCCAGTTGCCTGCTGAGCTGAACCAAGCCCAGAGAAGTGAAGCTGTGGATGGTCCGAAGAGCTCCAGTTTCAGACGGTGCCAAGTGTCACAGGCTCGCTGAAAGGCAGTTTGCCTTTTCTACATTGTTTACTTCCCATGCGAAGCTCACTGCTAGGATCTAACCTTTAGATGCTTTCTGAGTAAAAGGAAACTCAATTATGAAATAGCTCTTACGTGACTAGTACACGGTATCTAGGATATAAAGGTCTAGAGTAAATGGTCTAAATGTTATTTTAAAAGGCAAAGATACTTTCACATGTCAGGAAAAAAAAATACCCCAAAACTCCAAGCTCCACCAGCCACTCTTTCAACAGAAACTTAAAGAGCTGATACAGTGGGATGGAGAAATGAGAAGAATGATCATCGAAAAATCGCCATCGGTGAAGTGATGAAGAACATTCACTGGCTGATTCTGAAACTTGTCAATGTTGCGACTCTTGGCGGCATATGGATTTCTCTGGTACAGTGTACAGTTTTAAACCACTGCCTAAAGTTATGTGTAACTAACCTGGTAAGTTCTGCTGCTCTAATATTTCTCTTTGTAGGAACTGGATCATGTAGAATTCAGCTTGTTAAAAATGGGTGAATGATTTTCTCATGAGACGTGGTAGCACTGCAAGAAAGATACCCCCCCACCAAAATAAGTTAGGAACATTTTAAATTACAGAAGGTAAGGGAGGGTTATTTTATTTCTTTAAGTTATCTGCTCATAGATTTCTTTTTTTCTCTGTGGGGGAGGGGGCATAGGAATTGGCTTAAAGAGGCTTACATGCAATAAATTGTGCATGTTTTTAAAATATTAATTTAAACTTGTCTATTTCCAAACCATTTGTTTGTCTTGAAGCAAGAAATAGGGTTGGCCATAGGGCCATGTCTTCTAGTTGCAGACGGCAGTAGCATTTATGGTGGGGATGGAGGGTTGTATGGGGAGGTGGATGCCCAAGGGAGCAGATGCAGATAAAACAACGTTTTATTTGAAAAGCAAGACTTGTTTTTAAGTTCCTTTACTTCTACCTGTGCATTTGTAATTTTTTTTCAATAATGAGTTTTCTGAATATCCTTCCCCTATAAAATCTTCCATATCTTTAAGTTATTGGGACATGGTTATGCTTCAAATAGCCCCTGAATCAATTGTAAAAAACAAAGAAACAAACAAACAAACAAACAACCCCAAATATTTTCTAGCCACGGAAAGATGTACACTTCTTATCTAGAGACAAAGGAAATAGCTTGACAGCTTACGAGCTATTTATAGTCCTACTTTTTCCAATAATAAAAGTACCCCTTGTTATACTAAAGTGTTGGGGGTAGAAGTCCTGGGTGGATAAAAAGGCTAATTATCTGTGTTACACTATTCTGGCTTAATTTAAACTGTAGATTAAAACACTACTTAAGCTTTCTATGGATAGTAGCATTTTTTAAAAAGTTTGGTATTTTATATAAATCACTGTTGAAGACCTTATTGCCATTAAGGTGGGATTGTATACATTAGGCTTTGACAGTCATCATCCAAACTTAAACATGGAAAAATAAGACTATAATATGTATTCTTTTTTTTTTTTTTTTTAAATTTGACAGATAGAGACCACAAGTAGGCAGAGAGGCAGGCAGAGAGAGAAGAGGGGGGGGAAGCAGGCTCCCTGCTGAGCAGAGAGCCTGATGTGGGGCTGGATCCCAGAATCCCGAGACCATGACCCAAGCCAAAGGCAGAGGCTCAACCCACTAAGCCACCCAGGTGCCCCATTTGTATTCTTTATTGAATAATTTAAAAATTTCCCCTGATTAGAAGATATATTTGCTGCAAAATATTTATAAGGTATAGAAGTAGAGAAGAAAAAGAAAAACTCATTTTCCCTTCAAAAATGTATGTAATTTTATATACAGTTGTGCATCTGTCTTTTTCACCTAACGTGACCTTGTAAGTTTTTCCTATACCCTGATATTTTTATGGAAATGGGATCTTCAGTATATTTAGAATATTCCCATCCTTTAAATGTCCACCATAATTTGTTAATTTCCCCTTACTGTCAAAGCTGGTGTTGGTTGTTTCCATTACTGTAGTCTCTGTTTTATTTTGTTTCATTTTTTAGTTATGTTTAGTTTTGTCTTATCTTTGTGTGGGCTCCTGGGTTTCAGGCAGTAGGAGCAGACAGTCTGTTCCTTTGTTGCACTGCCTTCCGCTCACCACCCACAGACACAGGCCCCGCCGATGCGGTGGCCACTGGGATAGACATGGTCTGCCAATTTGCCTAGCGCCTCTCATCAATGTTCTCCATCAGGGCCTCCCACACAGGGCCTGGAGGGACAAAAGCTAGGTGAATGCACAGTGGATATAGCCATGGATCAAGGGAAAGTATATGTAAAGTGCTCGAGTTTATGATACTGTTCACATTTTTCATGTGTGCCATTCTTTGAAGCCTGGACGTTAGCTGCGAAGGTCATCTTTTATTTCACTGGGTGGTTCTTGACTCGGAGGCATCTTTGCTTTTTAAAAAGAAACACAGAGTCTTATATAAAAGAAAGTTTAGAACTGCTGTCCAAACATACACAGATCATAGTTCTATGCTGAGCATGAACAATTTCTATCATTTGAGGGATCTGTAGGCATTAGTTGAATGTAGTAACTGACTTAATATTTTTGAGTTATATGTGCCTGTGCTGCAGAGAACAAAAAATAATGAAGGTTCTTCAGAACACTAGTATTGTAGCAGCCTTCGTGAAAAAGAAACAAATGACATCAACAGTCAAATAGTTTACGGGAATGCTTTTTGCCAGCTTTTTGTAGATTCACAGGGCACAACAGCATATTAATGGCTTTGTTTAATCATAATTTTCTGATCTTCTTTGGCAATAAAACCTTTTTTTTTGAGTAGCAAGCCCCAACAACTCAGGAACTAGAGTTGAGAAATGTTCTGTTAGAAGCATCAGTTCTATTCAATGCAAGGCATTAGAAACTAGAGTTCAGAGGTTATCCTGTTTTTAAAAAAAGAACAAGGGGCACCTGGGTCTCTCAGTGGGTTAAACCTCTGCCTTCCACTCAGGTCATGATCTCAGGGTCCCAGGCTCTCTGCTTGGCCTCTCTGCCTACTTGTGATCTCTGTCTGTCAAATAAATAAATAAAAACCTTTAAAAATAAATAAATAAATAAAATGAAAAGAAAAAAAAAAAAGAACAAGCATCAATACCTTTCTTGTATATCAATGTATAACTTTATAGCAAGATAATAGAACAGAACCAGAATCCAAAAATGCAATAAAATATCCAGGAATTAGCAGTTTTTACTGGTGTCGGGGTGGGCAGAACAGGAAGAGGGAGTACAGTGTGGGAGGGAAGCCGTGCACACAGGAAGTGTGGAATATGACAAAGACGGTGGTTCCGACCAAAGTGGGGCTGTTCGTTTACCATAAAAAATAACACCTTCCTTCAGTAGGTGAGTGAATAAGTAAATTGTGGCACATCCAGACAGTGAACTATTATTCAGAGCTGAAAAGACATGAGCTTTTGAGCCATGAGAAGACGTGGAGTGAACCTTAAAGACATACACTAAGTGAAAAAGCTGACCTGAAAAGACCCCGTACTGGATGAATCCAAACACATGACATTTTAGAAAGGCACAACGATGAAGCGATCAGTGGTTGCCAGGCGCGGGTTTGTACGTGGTGGGGAGATGCATAGGGAAAGCGCAGAGGATTGTTAGAAATGGTGAAAATACTCTGTACAAATATCACGATGGATACATGTCACTGTACATTTGTCCAAACCCACAGAATATACAACTGTGAATGAGCCCTAAGGTAAACTACAGACTTCAGGGGATTATTATTGTGTCCACGTAGATCTATCCTTGGTAAAAACTACCATTCTGGTGACTGATGTGGATAATGGGGGCGGCTATGCATGCGTGGGATCTGACAATGAAGTCTGTTTTTTTAGTATATGTACTGCTGAAGCCAGCACATGTTTTTTTTTTTTTTTTTTTTTTTTTTTATTTATTTGAGAGAGAGAGAGAAAGCAGGAGGAGGGGCAGAGGGGCAGAGGGAAAGAGAGAGAGAGAGACAGAAGGAAACTCCCCGCTGAGTGCAGAACCTAATGGAGAGCTCAGTCTCACAACCCTGAGATCATGACCTGAATCAAAACCAAGAGTCGAATGCTTAACCGACTGAGCCACCCAGGCACCCCAAAAATAAAGGTTTTTTTTTGTTTTTAAAGTTCAGGCAAATTTTAAAAAACCTAACTCCTTAACAATATTACCAGATTCACATAGATTCCAGGAGTTGTTAAAAATACTGTGATTTAGATAAAACAAACAACAGAAACAAAACAAAACAAAACGAAACAAGACTTCACCCCATAGATACGTTGGAATAAATTAGAAGTGAATATTTCTACAGTCTTGGAGTGGCAATGCCTTAAGAAGGCTGTTTCAAAAATACAGAATCCCTACAAGAAATTATGAATAATTTAACTACTTAGAAACTTAAATTATTGAACAATAAACAGAGCACAAGGAAAAGCCCCCCAAATAGGCAAAATATTACATAAGATATTTTTAAATATAAAAATATTACAAGAAATTATGGATAATTTAACTACTTAGAAACTTAAATTATTAGACAATAAACAGAGCACAAGAAAAAGCCCCCCAAATAGGAAAAATATTACATAGGAAATATATTACATAGAAATTTAACCAAACCTTATATATAAAAAAGTATTTAAATTAAGTTTAGGGGCTCCTGGATGGCTCAGTTGGTTAAGGGGCTGCCTTCACCCCCTCACTGGCTCCCTGCTCAGTGGGGAGTCTGCTTCTCCCTCTCTCTCTGATGCTCCCCTGGCTTGTGCTCTCTCGCTCTCTCTGTCAAATAAATAAATAAAATCTTAAAGACAAATAAAACAAGTTTAGAACATGAAGCCTTGCTTCACAAAATAAAAAGCAGAAATGGCTAACACCTATTGATAAGTATGCAGCCTCACAGAATTGCAGAACGACTGACTTTGCTTTCATCAAATTGGCAAAGATAAAAACATTTATAGTTGGCAAATGTGGGATAAACCAGTGCTCTCATGCTCATCAAGAAATATATCTGAAGAGATTATTGCATCACTCACCAGAGAGAAGTTTAGGAAAGTTGTTTACACCTAATATTACTAATATCCCCAGTGCCTGGTACTGTACTCTAATAGTACATTATTCACATTATTCTGTGAATCCTCACAGAACTTTATACAATAAATACTATCTTACTTATGTATCAGATGAGAATACTTCAATGTCACATGAGGCGCAGGTGTCCTATATGACTAAAATGCAAAGCATACTGCTCTGTTTCATTCCTAGGGTAGGAAGTAAAGAAATGAAAGTAGTTCCGGATGAGGGGGGTGGGGCGGGAGAGACAAACTTGTGCCAAGTGGTAGAAATGTGTTAAGAAGATTTAGGATCCAGGGCTGGGGTTGTGGGTTTCCAGTGGCTCATTGAAGGATGTGGTGCTATGGTAAACTGAGGAGGAGTCTCACTGCAAAGGGAGGACTGTGAATTTGGTGCAGATCACAGGGAGCATCGTACTTTGGTTAAGAGGACAGGTTCTGGAGACAACTCTCAGCCTTCTTTACATTTTAACTCTTGAGCCATTCACTGAATCTCCCTGGGTCTCAGCTGTACAAGAGGGTTAGTAATAATACATACCTACTAGTGCCATTGAGAGGTTGAATAAGATTTAGGGTAAAACAGCTGGTAACTTGTCGGAACGTTGGATCACTTGCTGAATGGTAGCTCTAATAATGTGGACAACAGTTGACAGCATCTTCTTCATCACCCCATAGACCTGACTCCTGAAGCTACCTTGCTCAAGGCCCTGTGGTGGCTCCCTCTTCAGCCCGTTAAATTTAGTCTTGAGAGCTGCCAATGAAAGGACTCAGGACTGTTATAATGTGACTTTATGGTCACCAAGAAACAGCTCTGTTGGCCTGCTGTTCAAAATGAAATGCAGAAACTACCCAGCAACTTCTTTTTTGTTTTTGTGAGCAACAGATTTTTGAAGGAATCTGAAAAAATTTAATTGCAAATGCCCTCTTAGACTTCATTGTATATGATTGTGGTTCAATCATATAAAGGGGAATCAATAGCTTTTTTTTTTTTTTTGAGTGAAATCATGGAAACAAAGCATTATTTTGCCCATCGCTGCAAAATTAATCTAAAAGATTCAGTTCTGACTCTCTTGAGTATTTCTTATCAAAAATCAAAACACATGAAGCATCCTCCTTTCTCTACAAATGTAATTAGGGAATGGAGGCCAGAGCAATCTTCATTCACACATCAAATGGCAGGGGAAAAAGCAACTTTGGTTCTTTGGTTCCTGTGTCTGATTACTTCCTTAATGAAACCTCAGAGTGCAACGCCATTGGAGGAGGAGAGCCTCCTCCAATGAATGGCTCTTACCTAGAAGGGGAGAGAATGCTCAGTGAACTGTGTTCAACGGATCTTCTCTTCCCTCTGAAAATCGAGGGCTATTCAGAAGCCCTCAAGAAAGGCTTCAACCACCTGGAGTGGGGTGTGCCTGGATGGCTCAGTCGGTTAAGCATCTGTCTCTTGGTTTCCGCTTGGGTCCTGATCTCAAGAATCATGATCTCATGGGTCATAGGATCCAACCCCACACCCTGCACCAGGCTTCCTGCTGGGTGGGGAGTATGCATCAAGATTCTTTCCCTCTATGCCTTTCTCTGCTTGCTTGTGCTCTCTCTCTCTCTGAAATAAATAAATAAATCTTAAAAAACAAAAATGAAACTAAACACCTCCAGGACTCCTTTGGATTTTCTATCATCTCCTGGAACATATCTTGCTTATAGTGCTGGGTCAGGTAAGGTCAGACAGCATGCTCCTGGCTGGATTAATCATCTCTTCAATTCAGTGTTTCAAATCCTGCGACTTTTCAGGGGATATTCTGAGCAGTACCAATTAGAGGTACTAGGTCTATTCACTTAGTTATCCTCTACTCATATTTCTAAGTCAGTAAGTGAGGGATGCTGACAATTAGATCTATCCATAGAACTCTATTGGCACATACGTGATCATCATAGGCCCAATATTGTCATCCTCTGTAAGCCTTTTAGTTTATCGAGGACTCTACATACGTAACAACCAGGAGAGGAAGGACGATTTATAAGATTTCCCCCCCCTTTGTTTCTATTTCTTTTAGCACAAAAAATCCTTAAAATATGAGAAAAAAACCAGAGTAATCTGATGTTTTATTATATGTGAAATTCTGAATTTATATTTTTTCACTCTTCTTAGACTGCTTAAAACAAAAACAAAAACAAAAACAAAACCTGACCATAATTCATCTTTAACACCAGAATCCTTTGACTTGATGAATTGACTAAAGTCACAGGCTTCCTTCATACAGTGTGAGAGAATATGTCCATGGTCCTTAACCACTCCTTACAGGCCCCCTGCTTGGCCTTGATAATTTCTGCAGAATTCTCAGGCATTCAATCTTATAATGTGCATTGACATTTTACCAGATTTCATGACTGATTTAATGACTTTAAAATATTGTACTTTATAGTTAGAAAACACTATTCCAGGAAGCTTTTTTTAAAAAAAAAAGCTATGGTAGTCATACTGGACACAAGATTGATAGCTGGTGTTTCTGATCTCCTTCTTCACTTCAGGACCGACAGCTTGACATTGGCACGACATACAATCTGAGTGAACCGGTGAGTAATCACTTCCACTGTCAGGAAGTTTATAGTGTTTGCATTGATAAGAATGGGACCATAGTCAGGTTTTATTACAATAAGAATAATTCCTAAGTAGAGTCTCATTTCTTTGTCCTTGATGGAGGAAGTTCAACTGAAAATAGCAAGAAGTCTAAATTACAGAATATTCAAAAATGAACCCAGGCACAGTGTGTTGAGGAAGAAGGAACACACAGGACTAAGCCAACTCCATGATTGGCTGTGTGGCTTGGGGCAAATTACTTAATATTTCTGAGACTTCGTTTTATTACCTGTTGTCTCAGAGGGTTGGATGAGATGGTCTCCAGTGTTTCTCCTAACAATTACATTTATGGTTTTATTACTGGTTTGCACCTGTATCCACTTATTCAACTAGTGTATAGTGACTCAAAATGAACACACTTCCCCAACTGTGGACTTCTTCCAGTTTTGGTATGCTGCCTTCCGGTTGAATCCCCAGTTTTGAGTTTTGCTTGTTGTGCAAGGACATGGCCAGGACCCATGATATGCTCGATGCCACGGTGTACAGGACTTTCCCTGCTGCCAGCTACCCAGGGGACAGGGTGCTCCTTGAAGATTGGGTGATCTCTGGGTTCTAGGCCTGTCCATGCCACCTCTGCTCAGCAACCCAGCTGCCTTGCAGTGAGTCACTCCAAGCCCCACTCTGCCTGGAAATAGGAGAAGTCTTCTTAGGATTGCAAAGGTTCTGATCCTTTTGAGACCACAGATTCCTAGATAGATACATTTTGTTACTATGTGGCACTAATCAGGAAGCAAGAAAAAGTCACCCTTCTCTAGTCACCATTTTCTCTTATTATGTCTCTTGCAGTGCATCCAAGGATGTCATTTCTGGAACTCTGTAGAGCAGGAAAACTGTGCTTTAAAATGTGTAAGTATTAATTATATTTCTGTTTCGGTACTAATATCACTTTCAATAGAAAAGTTGTCTAAGAGGATTCCCATTTGAATTTCCATTGGCTTTCACGGAGTTTGCATGACCCTAAAGGAAAAGTATGATAGCCTGACTAATACATAATAATGGTGAAAAATTGAGATAAATGCTATTAATGCAACTGGAGACCCGGGGAAGTGAATGCAGACTGTGGAACCCAGGAATACCCATAATTGCTCTAAACTATAATGGCCTTTTAGTAGACTGTTGTCAGGCATTTGTCAAATTCCCTACTATTGTGCTTCTCAAACGTTAAAGTTCAGTTATCTAAGGATCTTGATAAAATGCACATTCTGATTCTGAAGACTTGGGGCAGGACATGATTCTGTACTTGTAACAAGCTCCCAGGTGATGTGATGCTTGTAGTTCCTGAATGACACTTTGGCCAGCAAGGCCCTAGGTGGTATTGGGAGTTTCTCTGTAGGTAACATGGCAGCATTCTAATCCAGAGGTCACAAACCCCTTTGTTTACTCCACGCTATATAGAAAATACATCCCCAAATGCTTTATTTTTAATTTTTAATTAACCCCAGCTTTACCACTTAGTGTGTAACCGGCTAAGGAACTTCACCTCTTGGTACTTTACTTTCCCCCTCAATACATTAGGATAATAATAGAATTTCCCTCTTGTATTGTGCCGGATACACTGTCATTACTCTGATATAGTGAATAAGAATTTTGTCTTTTAAGAGTGGATTCCTTTGTTCAGGTTGTTCAGGTCTGAGGTTGAATCATGGTGATTTGGGGTAATCCTAATATTGTTTCCTATTAACAAGTGAAACTCTATTGTTGAGATTTAAATAAGGCCATTAACTTCTCCTTCCAAATGGTGCTCATAGCTTTTCTTGTATGGTCTTGTGCTCAGGTCTCTGGAACAGGGTTAGGCTTACTCTCACATTCCTGGCTATGTGCCTCATAAAATGGGAGTTACCAAAAAGTAACTCCCATTCTTTTACCTTTCTTTGGTGCCATTTTTTATGAATTCCAATGGAAATCATCCTTTGGTCTGTGTTTGCTGTCTTTTGCTCTGACCTGTGTAAGCCCATCAGAAGGGGTCTCTCTTTCTTGTTCCCACTGTCTGTTTCTCAGAACATTGTGAGAGGCAGACAGCAGGTGCTCAGACAGCACTTGCCAGGTTACTGAGTGGGAAGGACCATCTGATGCTGGCGACAGTCCAGGCAGTACAGTCGGCACCAGAGCAGCCAGTCCAGATAGGGGCAGGGACACCTTTGCTAGCCAGAGCTGTTGGTGGTTTCCATGTCAGCTTCTGTCTCCACCGGGCATCTGCCAACACCTCTTCATTTTCTTACCCCGTCCACCGCAGATCACCTCTTGGTCAACTGGGATTTTCTTGTAGACATCAAACTGCACCATTTTTCTGGAGATGCAAACAGAAGGGAAGAGGGAAAATTTAAGCCCAACATGGGCTCCACCTCACGATGCTGAGATCATGACCTGAGCCAAGTTCAGGAGTCTGTTGCTTAACCAATGGCTCCCCACAAACATAATTTTTATAACTGTTCATACAGTGGCTTGCCTGGACTGAAGGCCCAACTCTGGGTTCCTTGATTTTGATTGTTTTTATCGGTTATTTGTCAATGGTGGGGCAAGAAATTAATTTGAAAAAGTGTCATTAAAATTATTTACAACCTTAAGGATTTTAAGTAATTTCACTTTTCTTTTTTCCTGTGCAGAATGACACCTATGCCCCTGTTTGTGAGGTGAGTTGGCAAGCACAAAACGGATGTCATCAAACCCCATGTCTTTATCTCTTAGATTTAAAAAGCTATTAAAATAAGAATGAAGAAGCCGCCTAAGCCTTCATAATAAATCACAGTAGTCTATCCTTTAATATGTATAGTAAAAAAGAACACTGTATTTACAATTTTCTTCCTTCTTCAACAGACTCCTTGACAACATTTTAAAGCACAGCTTTTAAGATATTTTATTATTGTTTTTTCCCTACTATGATAATAAGTGTCTTCCTGCTGACTCTGGCTGCTCAGGTCTCTTTTCGCAGCTCCCTCGCCTTCTGCTGGCTCCTCCCCAGCACTGGATTTTCTCCTCTTTTTCAGAAAGACCTTAGGGATTTCGATTTTTTTTCCCCCACTTGATCTTCAATTGTTCCAGATTCTATGGTCTTCAGAATTAGTTTTAGGTCAACCAGAGAGGTTTATGGAGAAAATATATTATTTCTCAGTTTAAAACCCATGTTGTATTCTATTTAAATGTCCTTGGAACCAAAGGACAGAACTATTTTATTCTGTCTGGGAAAGGAATATAACTTACCATCCATTAATAAAACAAAAAAGTTTCTTTCTACTAGAGAATAAAAATAACACAAAATGTTACATCGGATCATTTTCTCAATAGTCTGTGCTTTCTCTGAGCCTGAGTGATTTTCCCCTGGGAGTAGATGGGGCCAAGGTGTGAGCGGGAGGGGGGGAGGCCAAATTCACTCCATATGTAAAAAAACAATTATAAGTCTTTCCTAATTGAGATTTTTAAAAAATCAAAAACTGCCCGAGAACTTTTATGTGGTTAAAGTAACATTGCCACCTCCCCCACCAAAACCATCCCTGGGAAGATAGTGCTAAGAAAGTCAGGGATGGTTCAAGCCTCTTGAGCCCAGAAGCAGCCTGAGATTGGATTGCTAATGCAGTAGTTTCCTGGTGATCAGCACCGCTGCCTGCTGTCTGTGGGTATATGACATAAAGCTTTTCTCTCTGTTACAACTCACATTATTATTCTGTTCTTTTCTTTGTATACTGGGCTGTTTTACACTTTAAATAAAGTAGAACTGAACAGCAATACATGCTATAGAGGTACAGAGATTGAGATAGATCTATGAAAACTAGATGTTTAAACTCAGCTACCCACACCTGTAGGAGAAAATCAACTCTTCAACCATTAATGCTTCAACCTAGGAAGCTGGGAATTTCTGCACACATTTGTTGGAGGCAATAGTGTTGGAAGAGTTAGCTTAGCAAACTATAACTTGGAAAATGATGTCAGCCAGTGAGATGGCTTATCCCTGCTAATTGAAAATGCAAATTAAATCATATTGTTCCTAAAAACCTTTCTATGGCTTTGCATTGCTGTTGAGAAATCTTATGAACTACCCTTTGCTGGGCCCCATCTTGCACCCCCTCTCCCTTGTTTTCTGCCTGCCACATGGGCTTTTCCCTCTTTAGAATATAGAGGGAACATCCCTGCCTCCTGGCTTTTGTCCTTAAGACCTTTTATGAGCCCAGATGCTTGCAGTCACTCTGGTCCTGCTCCAGAATCCTCTCTGCGTGGTTCTTCCTGAGTACCCTGAGAAGACAAATTCTCCTTCCTGCCTAGTCATGCCTTATCCTTTACCTTGCTTTATTGTCTTCATAGCAGTTCTTGTTACCTGAATGTATTTTATTTAATTTTTTTTTAACTCATTGTTTGTCTGTCTGTCTGTCTTCTTCTTCTTTTAAGATTTTATTTATTTATTTGACAGAGAGAGAGAGAACAAGAGCAGGAACACGAGCAGGAACACAAGCAGTGGGAGGGAGAGAGGGAGAAGAGGCTTCCTGCAGAGCAGGGAGCCTGATGTGGGGCTCGATCCCAGGACCCTGGGATCATAGACCTGAGCTGAAGGCAGACACTTAACAACTGATCCACCCAGGCACCCCATGTCTGTCTTCTTCTAAGAGAATGTAAATTCCATGAAGGTGGGGAACTTACCAGTCTTGCTTACTTCTAGATCCTTAAAGCCTATACCATTGCTTGGCACACACACAAAGTATGTACTCAATAAGCATTTTTTGAATGAATGAATGAATGAATGAATGAATGAATAGTTTTTAGGGAAAGGAAGCCACAATACATGTGGAGAGGCTGTACTAGGGGAATCCCAGGATGGGGGTGGGCATGTCCTTCTTGGATTACAGGAGTAAGAAAAGGCATTGCCACCATGTGTGCCTGTCTGATAAATACAGGGGTGGAGGGGTGCCTGGGTAGTTCAGTGGGTTAAAGCCTCTGCCTTCAGCTCGGGTCGTGATCCCAGAGTCCTGGGATCAAGCCCCTCATTGGGCTCTCTGCTCAGCAAGGAGCCTGCTTCCTCCTCTCTCTCTCTGCCTGCCTCTCTGCCTACTTGTGATCTCTGTCTGTCAAATAAATAAATAAAATCTTAAAAAAAAATACAAGGTGGAGCTAGAGGGATGAAAGTTGGTTTTACTACTATGGGAGAAATTGGAGTGTGGACTAGAACAGAGACAGCAGACTGACATAGCCCTTGGGAAGCATGAACTTGGCTTCTGCAATGGGAAAGGTAGCTCAGTGGCCTGGGATACACTATAAACATGCCTCGCTCAGGGGTTCTGGGCTCAGATTCTCTGATTTCCCTAAATCTGACCACCTTTAGATTCTCTCTAGGCAATTTGAGCGCTGGATAATGTCATTCTAAGCCCAATGTTAGATGAGAGAGAGGGAGAGGGAGAGAATCTAATTTATAGTGTTGCCTCCACTTGATATAACATTTAAACTTCTTAGAATACAAACTTCCAGTTTTAATATTAATAAGTTCTGGTGAATTTGTTAGCTAACTTATTAGCTAATAGCCAATAATACTGCATTCTATGCCTTAATGTTGCCAAGAAAGTAGATTTTAAATGTCCTCACACAAAAAAGCAATGGTAATTACATGATGGGATGGAGATGTTAGCTAATGCTATAGTGGTAATCATTTTGCAATATATAAATGTATCAAATCAACATGTTGTATACCTTAAACTTACACAGTTTATATGTTAATTATATCTCAATAAAACAAAAAAAAATACAAGCTTCGTAGAGTAACAAAATAGTTAAACGCCTACATAGATCCGAATTTTATTATATATTTTCCTCTGAAAAGATGCAGGAAAAATAAACCCACAATTTACTGGATAGTCAGGACTTGCAATATTTCCAAATAAACTCTATTCTATTTCCTTTCTTCTTCCTTCGTTTTACTGCTTGGAAAAAAATTCCAGTTACATCATAATTTTGTTGCCACTTGGTATATTTATTCAACAAGCATTTTATTGGAGCCTGCAAAAAGAATGTGAAAAGTATACTAAGCCCTTAAGTTAAATAATCCTGAGCCCAGACTGAGGTATTTAAATTAATCCTTAACTAAGCAAACCCGAGTTTATCAGTCTGCACTTCCCTTGAGTGAATAGGTCAAACATTGTGCAGCTAGTGTTTGCAAATTACTTGGGATGTTTAGGGCAAATGTATTGTGTCATGGTTTCCACTATCTCCATGAGAAACAACAGCATGTTGTCCTAGGTATTATAAATGCAAACTGAATGAAAGCAGGAAGATGGATCATGATTGTGTTATGGTCTTAAATTTGTGCCTTTTCTCCAAAGTTTTATCTTTCCTTTTTCCTTTCCTTCTCCTTCCTTCCTTCCCTCCTTCCTTCTTTCTAACGAATGCTAATACATCTGTTAAGAGTTGCAGGAAATTTATGTCTGGGTCGTGAAAATGTTTACTGTTTTAAGTTAAAGAAGTAAAATGCTAATCATTACTAAGTTTTTGTAGACCTTAAAATGTAACATTAGTATTAAGGTATTCATTAAGATGTTCAAATTACTATGAAATTTAGTGAGTTTTTAATTTCTGAAGGAAAGCATGAGTATATAAAATAAATAGACATCATTTTAGCTAGAGTTTCCTGTTACTAACTCACTAAACCTTTGACCAAGATGGCAAACATTTAATTGCATTATTGAGCTCAGTGCTTTCTGACATTGTGGGATGTCACTCATTAGAGGATCATGAAATCAACTTAGTGAATAAAGAGTCACAACAAACAAAATGAAAGAATAGACTAGAACAGAACATGTATGATTGCATCACAGGTGCAGGATTTCTTAATAGGATGAACTTGTTCTAAAATTAGATGTAGTGATGATTGCACAGTTCCATGAATATATTAAAAAACACTGAATCCTGTACTTTAAATGGGTGAATTTTATAGCATATGAAATATGCCTCAGTAAAAGTGTTAAAAAAAAGGGGAAAAAAGGTAAGTACTATTTCCAGATTTTTTTCTCCCAACATGTATGTGTGTACTATGTTGTTTGTTAAATGTCTTTTGGAATTTGGGACATGGTCAAAAAAGTTTGAAAGATGTTCTTCTAATCCCACTAGCAAATGGAAACTTAAAGCATTGCAGTTGAAAGAATTGATAGAGAGGTATACTTACACACCAGGCACTTGAATGTCATGATGTAGTTGAAATGTATCAACAAAAGCAGGAGGAAGGCTGGACTGACCAGGATGGTACATGTCTCTACAGCGAGAATCCTGCGAGGTCGGCTGCAGCAGTGCTGAAGGTGCATTCGAGGAAGAAGTGCTAGGTAAGCAGTCATATGCAATGATTATTCAAAATACTGGATACCACTCTAGGGACCCATGCATATGTAAGGAGACTGGGTCATCTCTTCAAATATTTAGGCTTTTACATCTCAGCATTAGAAAAAATTATAAATAATATGATATGATGTGATATGATATGATATGATTTCAAATGTGGAAGCCATTGTGATAGAAACTCAGGAAGACTCTTCTTCTAGGGGAAAATAGGGGGAACACAGCACCTGACTGAGGTTTAGAATTTGAGGTTCTACCCTCAATTCGGTAAGTGAAATCACTTCTATCCTAATGAAAGAAACGACTATGGATCGTAAGCAGATTGACGTCAGGAAATGCCACTATTTAATGAACCCAAAACACAGGAATATTTTATTTAATGTTCATTTAATTGTTCGGCTACCAGATAGTCAGTAGAGTAGCTACAACATGCATAGATCCCTACAAGGCTCCGGGAAATTCACTGAATGTATAAAAGCTACACTTCTTGCTTTTAGATTGTGAGTAAGTAGGTGTGTCCAGCTCCCTCTGTCTGATTCAGAGCAGGTTGGGTGTGTCTAAATGGCTTTGTCCTAGTGTGTTAATTCTCTAGTGGTTTCTGAAGAACCAACTCTTTGATAAGTCACAACCTCAGTGTTACTAGTTTTCTCTTCCAGAATTTCCAGGATCTAGTGTTACTAGTTTTCTCTTCCAGAATTTCCAGGATCTTGCTCCCAGTAAGAGATAGATAGCTCTTTTCAGACAGGGAAATGATTGATTATTCCATAAATTGTAGTCTTTGTTTCAAAGGCTTGCTCCTTGCTCTTGGTGGCCAGTGGAAATTGGGAGGATCTTGCCTTGCTGTCCTGATTTGCTTCTGTTCTTTAGACAGAAGAACCTTGACATTTCTGTGCAGAGATGTATTACTATGTTCCATTCTTTTCCTACTATGCAGTGAGAGTTAGATATGGATAAAATTTGTATTCTGTGGCTTCCAAACTGTATACCGAGTTACCCTAATGCATTTTATCTACCTCATAGGAAGGCATGGGGCATTTTGAACATTCAAGGGAAGCATAGGATAGTTGACATTTTCTGGACATCCTTGGAACTACCAGTTGGAGGTAGTTTATGGTATAAACAATGAAATGCACTATATTCCTTTCTATAGCATAACTTTGCAATGCTGAGTTTTCTTTTCTTTTTAAGATTTTATTTATTTGACAGAGAGAGATCGCAAGTAGGCAGAGAGGCAGGTGGTGGGGGGGGGGGGCGGAGCAGTCTCCCTGCTGAGCAGAGAACCTGATGTGGGGCTGGAGCCCAGGATCCTGAGATCATGACCTGAGCCAAAGGCAGAGGCTTAACCCACTGAGCCACCCAGGCACCTCAATGTTGAGTTTTCTGATGATTGCTGTGATAAAAAGCAAAGACCATAAAAAACTCAGTCTGGAACAGGAGATGTTGATGATGGTGCCCAGTCTGATTATAATACTGAGAAATTGTGCTGTCCCCAATAGGCACACAGATCCCATTAGTGTGTAATCATTTTTATTTAAGATTTAAATACATATATTGTCTTTCAATTTATGTGTGTTATTTCTTTCAAACATCTACTAAGTTGAAAGGACATGTATACTTGAGTTACAATACTTAATTAATGGAGCTGTTAGGTAATTCTTTTGGTCCAAGGAGTTATGAAAAAATAACTGGGAAATTAAAGATGCCAGAACTGAGAAAGTTTAGGAAAATTTGATTTCCATTCTTTTCTTACATTCCAAAGTTATACTACCAACTTAATTATATACTCTATTAGAATACAAACGAAATCAATGCTTTATTTAAAATTTCTTGACTATGGATCAATGTCTATAGACCATTAACAAATGAAATGCACCAAGTCTAAATAAAGGCAGTTATGTTTATAGACCATATCTTAAATTTGTTAGACTGAATCTTTTTGCCCATACACCTAAGATTATGTTTGTCTCTAACACATATGGTACCTGGCCCATTTATCTCTGAGTCTGCTACATTATTCTCTTTTAGATACCATCCATGTCTCTTTTCCACAGTGGAAATGGTGATAGTTAACAATATATTAAAATAAAAAGAACTATTATTAATTAGGCATTTATGAGTCAGGCACTGGTAAAAGTAACTTATAGATATTAGCTCTTTTTGAGCTCAGAGGGATAAATACTATTATTATCCCCATTTGAGAGATGAGAAAAATGAGGCAAAAAGTGTATATATTTGCTTGGGATCATATAGAAAGGGATGAACTTGAAGATGAACTAGAAAGGGAGTAATTTGATTTTAACTCTCTAATCTAATTCCAGAGCCTTTTCTAACCCATTTAGCAGTGTGTTGAAAGTAGTATACAGCTCAATTCAGCTTCTCTTTCTCACTTAGGTAATTCTTGTCCTGACGTTTTAGAACAAACCTACTTGACCTCTCATTTTCAGTACATATTGCCATGGCTTTGAAACATGTATCTCCAGTTAGCTGTGAAGTTTACATTTGTTTGTACTTACTTGTATAATTCTGGTCCTTTTTACCAAGTTCTCAGCTCACCATCCTGATTCTTTTGAATCTTCTTCCTTACTCTGCTGACAACTCTACACTGGACACCTCTTTAAAGTGTCAATCTCAAAAATAAAATAACCAGTTATCTTACTGGCAAAATGAGTTATTTGGGAATAGCAAAGGAATTGTAATTCAGGACAAGCAAACAAGGCAAACCATGGGCAAGTCTGGAGAACAAAGGGAAGCTCAGCTTTTATAGAGGAAAGGAGGAAATTGGGGATGATTGTTTCGAACAAAAGTTCACCAGAGAAGAATAAGAGTTCGAGGTTGCGACAGTTTCTCATTGTCTGTGAGAGATGGTTAGTGCATTGTTGCTGGAGCAAGTAGGGCTCTTCCTTCTTTTTCTTAAAAAAAAAAAAAAAAAAGATGAAATTCCCATGTGATAAATGTCCTCCTTGACAAAATAATTCTTACTTCCCTCTTAGTGTTAGTTCATGCTGCAACCAGGAATGTGTGTGTGTGAGAGGGCCCCCTTTAGGGCTTCTCGACTCCATTTTATACCAGTGTCCTTTATTTTTTGACAAAGGTTTCCCACAGAATAGTCTATTAAGCATCTCACACCATAAAACAGGTGGAGAATGGAACTGTGTTTTGCTTGTATAGTTATATTAGCTAAAAATGAACCATAAATAGAAGAATCAGCAAAGAAGTATTGTGCTAAGTCTCTCTGTGGGCTAGAACCTCAGATGACAATGGTTTTCTTCGTTCTGGGTCACAGAGTATTCTGGTAGTATAGACTTTAATTAGTCCGGATTAAGTATCTATAGTGATCAGAATGGTGCCAACTTTTAACCAGAAAGAGAGAGGTCATGGAAGTTTGTATTTAGCCATTTTAAACTTCTTACAAAAACTTACTGCGTTTTCTTGGCCAGAGTAGTCATTGTTGTTTTAAAAAAGAAAGCTTATCCTCTAAGGCCAGGAACAAGACGAGGATGCTTGCTTTTGTCACTTCTATTTAGCATAGTACAGGAAGTCCTAGCCAGAGCAATGAGGCAGGAAAAAGATATAAGCCATCCAAATGGAAAGGAGGAAGGAAGATTGTCCTTGTTTGCAAATAATATAATCTTACAAGTAAAAAATGCTAGGGGCACCTGGGTGGCTCAGGCCTTTGGCTCGGGTCCTGATTCCAGGGGCTCCACATCGGTCTCTCTGCTCAGCAGAGAGCCTGCTTCTCTTTCTCCCTCTGCCTGCCACTCCGCTTACTTGTGCTCTCTCTCTCTCTCTCTCTGTCAAATAAATAAATAAATAAATAAATAAATAAATAAAATTTTTTTAAAAAATGCTAAAAATAGTACAAAAAAACTGTTAGAACTAATAAATTTGGCAAAGTAGCAGTATACAAGTTTGACACATGAAAATCAGTTACATTTATGTTTGCTAATAATAAACAGTCTATAAAGGAAATTAACAAAGCAATTCCATTTACAATAGCATCAATAAACATAAAATACTTAGAAACTAACTTAACCAAGCAGGTGATAAACTTATAAAATAAAAATAATAAAACATTTCTGAAACAAATTAAAGAAGACATAAATAGACATCCCATATTCATGGATTGAAAGAAAATACAGTTAATATGTCAATGCTTAAAACAAAGCAACCTACAGATTTAATGTAATCCCTATCAAAATCCCAGTATCTTTTGCAGAAATAGATCCTTTCGAAAATTCATATAGAATCTTCAAAGACCCCCAAATCTTAAAAAGAAGAACAAAGTGGGGGCACCTGAGTGGCTCAGTCATTAAGCAGCTGCCTTTGGGTCAGATCATGATCCCAGGGTCCTGGGATCGAGCCTCACATCGGGCTCTCTGCTCAGTGAGGAGCCTGCTTCTCCCTCTCCCATTCCTTCTGTTTGTGTTTCCAGTCTTGCTGTGTCTCTCTCTGTCAAATAAATAAATAAATAAAATCTTAAAAAAGAAGAAGAAGAACAAAGCTTCCTGTTTTTAAATGTATCGCAGTAATAAAGACAAATGGACTAGAACAGAGACTAGAAATGAATCCTGTATAGATGGTCAAATGACTTCTGACAACAGTGCCAAGACTTTCAATGGGGAAAAGACAATCTTTTCAAGAAATAGTGCTGGAAAAACTGGATATCCATGTGCAAAAGAATGAAGTTGGACCTTATAGAATATCATATGAAAAAATTAACTTAGGATGGATTAATGACTTAAATGCAAGACCTAAAACTATAAAACTCCTAGAAGAAAAAATAGAGCAAAAGCTTTTCAATGTTGGATTTTTCAGTGACTTCTTGGATGTGACACCAAAGGCACAGGCAGTGAAAGACAAAATGGACTGGACTTCATGAAATTTAAAAAATATATACATCATCAGACACTACCAACAGAGCAAAAAGGCAACAATAGAATGGAAAAAATATTTGCAAATCATATATCTGATAAGGGATTAATATCCAGAATATATAGAAACTCCTAAAATTGAACAACCAAGCAAACCAAACAATCCAATTAAAAAATGGGCAAGGGGTCTGAATAGATATTTCTCCAAAGAATATATATGAATGGTCAATAAGCACATGAAATGATATTCAGCATCACTAAATGATCAGGCTAATCCAAATCCAAACTAGAACTAAATACCACCTCACACTCGTTAGACTTGCTACCCTTAAAAAAAACCCAGAAAAATAAAAGTTTAGATGAGGATGTGAAGCAGTTGGAATCCTTGCCCATCATTAGTGAGAATGTAAAATTATATAGCCTCTGTGATAAACAGCATGGCGGTTGTTCAAAAAATTAAAGACAGAATTACCATATAATCTTGCAGTTCCACCTGTATGTACATACTCAAAGTGGGATCTTGAAATGACATTTATACACTGATATACACCTCTCATTGAATTCACAATAGCTAACACATGAAAGCAATCCAAGGGTCCATTGACAGATGAATGGATAAGGAAAATTTGATGTATATATACATACAAGGGAATGTTCTTCAGCCTTAAAAAGAAAGAAAATTGACACCTGGTACCACGTGGATGAACCTTAAGGATATTATGTCAAGTGAAATCAGCCTGTCACAAAAAGACAAATATTGTTTGATGCCCCGTACATGATGTATTAGAGTAGTCAAAGTCATAGAGACAGAAAGTGGAATGGTGTTTGCCAGGGATTACAAGGAAGCAGAATGGGGAGTTAATGTTTAATGAGTAGAGTTTCAGCTTTGCAAGATGAAAAGGGTTCTGGATGTGATTGGTGGTGACCATTGCACAACAATGTAAATGTACTCAGAACCATGAACATACTTAAAAATGGTTAAGATAGTAAATTTTATGTCATGTGTATTTTACCACAATTAAAAACTGGGGAGAAAAGCAAGCTGAAGCATGGTATCAGTTACAGTTTTGGAAGATAGAAAAAGTAGAGTAAAATAACTTCATCCCAGTGGAACATACCATTCCAAATTCTTGCCTTTTGTTCATGGCCCGGAAGTAGCAACAATAAATGTGTATTGCCAGTTGTAACACTGATGTAGGAAAGACATTAAGGTTTGAAGCCAATAGCCAAGGAAGAATTCTTGAGGCATCTTTGGTGTAAAAAGGTGGTTTTGTTAAAGCACAGGGACAGGACCAATGGGTAGAAGTTGCTGAGGGGTGGTGACTTATATATTTTCAAGTGGTGAAGGGGCTCGGGATAGCATAAGTCTCTCCTGAATTTTGGAAGCAAGTTTTTCAGGACCTTGAGGAGGGTTAACTACTGTTGGGAAAAGGTCATTTAGTACTGTCCACTGAAACCTTAGTCATGAGACCCTCCAATATAGACCAGTGGGTCATATGCTTGGAGGATGAGTGCCAACATGTATCTTGGGGAGTAGAGATAAAGGAAGTTTCTAAAAGAATTTTTATACCTAAAGAAGACCTTCAGGTTCCTGGAGTCCTTAGTCCAGCTGAGACTGCCTTTTGCTCTTACCAAAGTGTCAGTATTGAGGCAGTTGAATCTCTAGAGGAATGTTACTCTGTCTCTTTCAAGGACTTGCCAATGGGCTATAAGTATTAAGGAAGTTTGAAATTTTTCTTCTGCCTTTGTTTCCCATATCAACAGTACTCATTTTAGAAGTCACAAAATATTTTATAATATAGAACAACTGAATATAGAATGATTTGAAGTAGAATTACTTGAACATGTAAAAATAATTTATTAGGGGGCATCTGGGTGGCTCATTGCATAAGCCTCTGCTTTCAGCTCAGGTCATGATCCCAGGGTCCTGGGACTGAGACTGCTTCTCTTTTTCTCACTCCTTCTGCTTATTCTCTGTCTCTTTCTCTGTTAAACAAATAAATAAAATCTTAAAAAAATAATTTATTGACAAGACAAGCAACAGCAACAGGATTGTAGTGTAAAGTTTAAAAAACGTCTTGGGATACATGTTCTGGAACAATGTATGGTTCTGATAGGTACCATCCACGCCCCTGGCACCCAGCAAGGAAGGTGTATTGTAAAAGAAAACTAATATTCCATGTTGCTTACCTGTAAAAAAATGATAGTAGTGAATTCCATGGCGAAAACAAGATGCCAGACTGTCTAGCTGATTTTTAAAAATAAACCAACTGAGTATGTGCATCATTTATTATTCCGGTAAGTTATTGTGGCAATATGTAGTTGTGACCAGAGACTCTTGAGAGCCCAACATGAAACAGACACCTTTCTCCTGACTGGGTGAATGAAGTTCTGTTTTCTCCCCCAGAAAATGCCAATTTCCCCACTGCACCCTTTGCTTCTTCCATTGGAAGCCACGGTGTGACCTTACGATGGAAACCTGCCAACATCTCTGGAGTAAAATACATCATTCAGTGGAAATACGCACAACTTCCTGGAAGCTGGACTTATACTGAGGTATGAAAAGTTGCCTATGTACATACACACAGATTTTTTTTCCCAAGTTACTAGAAGTTCCCAATTGCTACAGATTATTATAGGCATAAAGACATTCTAGAGAAGATTCAAGTATAAGATGAGTGGTTGGATTAGATGCACTCTTTTGTGGTCTTGAGCCACATGGTGCAGTGGGGATTCTATAAATGCTGATTATTAATCTTTCCCTGACATAGGCTGTGTCCAAGCTCTCATATGTGGTGGAGCCCCTGCACCCCTTCACTGAGTATGTTTTCCGAGTGGTCTGGATCTTCACAGCCCAGCTACAGCTGTATTCTCCGCCAAGTCCCAGTTATAGGACTCATCCTTACGGAGGTATGGTGTGTCTCTATCGCTCATGAAATAAGGAGATGATTCCAAAGCTTAAGTTTAGTTTGTTTCTATTTTAAATAATGAAATAAATTATTCCTTCATCCGTTGACCCATCTAGTAATTGAGTACCTAACCATGTACCCCATAGTGTTCTAGGGGCTCAGCGTGGCTCTGTGATCAGTACCACACTCCCTGGTCTTGTGAAGCTCATCTTTTGGTGGAGAAGACATGCTCTAAGCAGTTAACATAATATAATAACAAAATATAAGTACATTGTAAGTGGGAAAGTGCTGCTCTGTACAATGGTAAGAAGGGCGTTTTGAACAGGATCTGTCCATTAGGGGCTTGCAAATGGGGCACAAGGGTGACAGATGCTCAGGTCACAGTATTCAATGAGGTAGCAGAATAAGCCTCAAGAAGCCATGAACAGTTAAGGACAGTTTGATAGCAGAGAAGTAATTGTTTCACATGCTTCTGAAAAAGATAATTGCGAGAGAATGAGGCTGGGAAGCACAGGGGTACAGTAGCCATCCTGGAAGTTAGGATAATACTTGGACATTTTATCAGCCATGATATTAAAAAAAACATTGCATCTATCTTGGAGTGTTTTCTGATTTTTTTCTTTTGAAGATGTGACTTCCACACCGGGTAAAGGGGTCAAACCTAGAGCATTTGAGGGGAATGCATGTCTGGACATTGCAGGAGTGTCCTGTGGTACCCTTCCCCTCGGGGTTAGCTGACTGGGCCTGTGGGGATGGACTCCAGGCCAGGTGTTAGGTGTCCCGACTGCTCAGTTCTGGAGATGTGGCAGTGAGCACAGAGCCTCACACTGAACTAGGCTGTGGACCTACGCACAGCTAGACAGCTGAGAAGCTGGTGATGGCATTTTCCCTTTTCCCTGATTTACACTCCTTACTACTTGTCAGATTTTAGGCTGTGTGTGGCCACCTCTCCTGATTACTCCCTGACCATCCTCCAAAGCTTGGGTCAGACACTGGCTAGAACAATATTTGAAATGTTCCAGATTGGAGTGGAATATATGGATATTTCTTTGCTCAAAGCAATGCCTCATGTATTCCAATAGTGCCAGGAGATTTTCTGATGCTGGAGAGGTAATATGATCCAGGGCCCATGGCTTCAAATCAAAATAATAAGAAGGCAAATTTTGCCTTCTGGTTCTGAGCCTTTCTCCTGGATTCGCAAGCCTTCATGTCCTCCAAGTATTCCAGACCTACACTGGGTGACATTTCTGTGGATAGACCTCATTCCTCAATTCCTTCTCACTTTTCTTTCTTTCTTTTTTTTTTTTTTTTTAAAGATTTTATTTATTTATTTGACAGACAGAGATCATAAGTAGGCAGAGAGGCAGGCAGAGAGAGACGAGGAAGCAGGCTCCCCGCTGAGCAGAGAGCCCGATGCGGGGCTCCATCCCAGGACCCTGGGATCATGACCTGAGCCAAAGGCAGAGGCTTAACCCACTGAGCTGCCCAGGTGCCCCTCTTCTCACTTTTCTAGCCACGTTAAAACGTATAGTTACCTGTTTTGTGATCCATGCCTCATGGCCCTCTTCTCCTTTCGTGATGGGAAATGTATGATTTAGGTAGTATTATTACCTTTTAATTGAGGCCCTTATGAAAATAATTTCTTAACCAAGTAGAATGGTTAATAGGCAAGGAATATCTTGCCCACCCTGACTGACCTTTCGGGGAGGACTTTTGTGGGAGAGATTCGGACATTAATCACAGCTCACCTTGCGGGTGGCATACAACTTGCTCGAAGTGGAATGGATCATATCTGAGCATTGACCCTAATGAATTGGGTTTTTTAGACTTCTTGATTTCAATTAGTGAAAGATGATTCATACCTCTTGGTTCGCCAAGGTGACTGAGTGCAGGGAGCCGAGGAGTGGACACAATGATGTTTGTGTTTGCCAAAGATTGGTCTGAGAGTTAAGGAGGAATCATATTGGAGAAAGGCTGACAGAGCAATAAATGGTCTTTTTTTTTTTTTTAAGATCTTATTTATTTATTTGACACAAAGAGGGATAGTGAGACAGAGAGCACAAACTGGGGCAATGGCTGGCAGAGGGAGAGGGAGAAGCAGGCTCCCCGCTGAGCAGAGAGCCCTACCCTCTGGCTCCATCCCTGGATGCTGGGATCGCGACCTGAGCTGAAGGCAGAGCTTTTAACTAAAGACTGAGCCCCCTAGGTGCCCCTAAACAGGCGTTTTAAAAACCCACCCAATGTGAAGGCTGCACTGTCTTATTTCTGCCAACTCTCCTGAGTCAGGTGTGGCTGAGTTGGAGACTGTTTGCCAACAGTGCTCAAGGGAGGGAAGTCTACACAAGAAAGAAGTGACATCAGAGAGTGTCTTTCTACAGGAAGAGGAAATGAAAGGGTGTGGTTTCAGGGGGCTGGAGGTATGAAAATAGGTGGAGGCAGGAATGGCAGGCAGGCTGTTAGAGCTTTTGTTTTTCTTTCCGTTCTTTGCTACTTTGGTAGCTTTTTAAGTCTAGAAGTGAATGCTTAATTAATTAATACGTGTTCCTTTAATCCCTCATAAGGGAGAGGATGCTGCTCAAGCACAGTGAACCTGGATTCCTAGGGACCTTGGGAGCTGCGGGAAGGACGGGCGGTCCGGGTCCACAGAGCTGATGTCAGCAAGAGGGAGGCACACTGTTCTAATTCAGGCTTCTCTGAGCCCGTATCTTCAGCTGTGACTGGTCAGGCTTTAGCAAGCACTCCAGTGAGTGAAAAGGCCCACGATTTAGATTTACTTCCTTCAACTCCTATTAATCATTGACTCCTGTTTTGTTATAGATTCTCTTCTCCTTAGGAACTGGGTCCCGCCCCACAGTTTCAACTCACTCCGATCTCTGCAGACTTCGGATAAGTGTGTTCTAGACATTTATCCTCTTTGCATCCCTGCCCCTTTATAAATTAGATGCAAAGAAAATACGTTCAGTCGAGGCCCTTAGGAAGGTAGCCAACTGGTCTCATTTAGGGAACAGGACTTGCAGCTCCTAGCTGTAGTACCACCTTCTATCCTTTATTTTGAATATTAATAAAAATATTCAATTTACACTTCAAAAAGATAAGACTCTTTTCCCCATGCTATTTACATTTTTTTGGTTGTACAGTTTCCTGCTCACTGTGTCACCATTACCTCTTCTAGTTCCTGAGACTGCGCCTTCCATTAGAAATATTGAGAGCTCGAGTCCAGACACCGTGGAAGTCAGTTGGGCTCCACCCCAATTCCCAGGAGGACCCATTTTGGGTTACAACTTAAGGCTGATCAGCAAAAATCAACAATTAGATTCAGGGACACAGAGAACCAGTTTTCAGTTTTACTCCACTCTACCAAATACCACTTACAGGTAAGAACGAAGTAGGTCAAGGAAGACGGAGCCAACATGGCTGTGGACATGATCATTATTTAAGAAATAATGGCCCCAAAGTCATTTAAATGTATTTGGAAAACTCCCATTGACTTTGTGCCGTTGGGTTGATGTTACTGTAATTTTCCTCAAGTTTGTATGTTTGTTGGACTACAGTGTCCTAAGCAAAAACATTCTGAAGTATTTCTTTTGTATTCAGGGGGTCCTTACAAATAGCACCCATAAAGATATTACAAACACCATAAATACCATTTCTTCATTTAACCCAACAGGAAAAAAAGAAGGAGGTGAAATTCCGTTAGTGGTCTTTTTTCATTAACCATTAGGGGAATTATTTTATTATTGTTAGCTTTTCCAGCATTTACTGAGGCCTCTTTAAATTAGGGTAGGAATGGGGGTCATGCAGATAGCAGAGTTCAGTTTTTGACCCCTGTGACCCTGAGCTGTTCTCTGGGGAATGCAAACAAGGTCGTGATTGATGGTCATCTCAGGGCTGAGCCCTGGGACTGGGTAACTAGATACATGCATTGCCACATTGTTCTTTAAATAGAAATATTATTGCTCCTTCTCTTTTTATCTCATGTTCACACCATGCCATGTGAAACACATCTCTCTAAATTGTTTTTGGAATAGGTTTTCCATTGCTGCTGTAAATGAAGTTGGTGAGGGACCAGAAGCAGAATCTAGTATTTCCACTTTATCCTCAGCAGGTACAACCTGGGAGTGCCCCTTCTGTTACTCGGGAACTGGGGGTGTGGCAAGGGTGGGTTCAGATCTCAGAGTCCTGGCTCATCTGGTTGGTCCCAAGAACCCTACCTCTTCTCCCCAAATCAACACTGTCTTTTGGGACTTGGTAAGCTCCAATTTTAAATGAATCCCATTGAGTAGTTGACCAAATAGAAGTTACTGGACCCAAAGATTTTAAATGAGCATGTAGGAATTTTAGAATTTGAATGAAAAATTTAGGGATAAGAAAATGGCCTCATACAAATCCTTAGTTTCAGATGAAACACTCGTGATTATGACTTACCTTGAGTGCTTAGGGATACGTGTCATCTTTCTGCCCTCTCCCCCATTTTGTACTAGGTATCATCAATTAATACATATCAGGTACCTTTTTCTTCCATTCTCCGTTAGGTTTTTAAATGTATCTGGTCTTAATAATTTAAATTTTATTGTTTCAAATATTCAATATACCAAGTTAGCTTTTGTTATTATTTTGTAAGTACTATTTTTTTTTCACTTTGGCATATGAATGAGTGCCTGAGAGATTGAATACTTATTGTATGATGCCTGTGTGGGAAACACAAGAAAAGAAAATGCTTTCTAAGAAGCACTGGAAATATTCTGGGGACATGAGTAGGAGCCTTGAACAACACAGAAAGATTCAGGATTCTAGGAATCTGTTTTCTATTTTCACCAGAATTCCTTTGCTGAATGGACAGCCCTTTGCCCCAATCTGCACACGTCTTTGGTATTGAGTGTCTGCTATCGCCAGCCTTTGGTTTTTTGGCTGTTGCAGGACTCTAGGAAAGGAGAGGCATTTTTGTTATGCAAGAAGCATCGAGGGACGAGTTAAATATAGAGCAGGTTTAAGGCTGTTGTTCCTGCAATTATTGCATAACTTTAATTAATTGCCCTTCATGGACGCACCCTGCACCAGTCTCCAGCTGAGTGGGACGTCAAGCAGAGTTCTGCAGTCCTCAGATTTCATTGCTCTAAGGACTTTTCTCTGGCCTCAAAGGGAGAGATACTTGAAGACCAAACAGAGACAACCAATGTCTGTCTGGTGTTACGCAACAGCCCAGTCTGGTGGGGGCTGGACCACCTCCCTGGAGCAGTCATATTCTCAGGGCTGTGGATAATGAGCTGAGCTCTGGCTGGCCCAATGCGTTGAGAATGGTGATCCCTTACGTGGTGTGATTTTGTCAGCGTTTAGGGGCACATACATATAAAGCCTACTTGATTGACCTTATACAGCCCGCCCCCCATCATGGAATGATGTGATTTATGCTGCAGTTGAAATGCCCCTGGTGCCTTCAGAGAAAAATCTGACCAGCCTCTTTTGAGCATTAGTTGCCTTGCTTTGAAGGGTGGTAATGATTTTTTTGTGTGTCGATGTGCATGTGGTTGGTCTGCCTATAAATCATGTTATTGTTTTAGTTCAAGAAGAGGAACAGTGGCTCTTTTTATCCAGAAAAGCTTCTGTAAGAAAGAGATCTTTAAAACATTTAGTAGATGAAGCCCATTGCCTTCAGTCAGAGGCCATACACCATAATATTACAGGTCAGTATGATCGAAAGAAATGTTTCCTTCGTGAGAAAAAAAAAGACCCAGACTGACTTCTATTTTGGTCTCCTTATTGAAAATTAAAGAAATAAATTTTCTGTCACATAAAGTTCTTTTTGATTGTGATATTGTAACACACATGTGTTTGTATGGCTCTTCTAGGAATATCCGTTAATGGTCACCAGCAAGCCATCTATTTCTCAGAAGGGACTCTCATATGGATGAAAGGGGTTGCCAACATGTCTGATGTGTCTGACCTGAGAATATTTTACAGAGGTTCAGGATTAATTTCTTCCATCTCCGTAGATTGGCTTTATCAGAAAATGTATTTCATCATGGATGAACTGGTTAGTCTGATTTAATGTGAATAATTAGATATTGACACTCACATGCATATCTTGATGTATCTACAGGGAAACATAGTTCTTTCACTCAGTAAATACTCATTGAGTATTTACTGGGTTTTAGACATTAGGTTGGCACTGAGTCCTAGATCTGGTCTATAGGAAGGTCTGGACTTTGCCTAAGATGAGTCCTGACCTACTGTTAAATCATCTTTATTTGTAATTTTTCAAAGCCATGAGTTTATTGCATTAATGATAATTCATTTTTCATAAGAGAGTGGTGGTACCTGTGCTATCACTGGGTAAGACCACCGATCATGAGGAAAATCAGCTGTAGGCATTTTAAATTATATAATAAACAAGGGTAACTTCAGTAGTCTCAGAAAGTACCGTATTACTGAAATCTTTGAGAAGATAGTCCTGATGTGTTTCAACATTCCTTCTTTCAAAGGGACAGGATTATTACAATCACCATGACTGGAAGTCTATAAACTTGGATACAGCGTAAATCTTAAAAATAGTTGAGGAGTGTCTGGCCAGCTCAGTCGGTAGAGCTTATTACTCTTGATCTCAGGGTTTTAAGTTTGGGCCCCATTTTGGGTGTAGAAATTATTAAAAAAAAAAAAAGAAAAAAATCTTAAAAAAATTCGATTGGTTCCACAAACTAAAAAAATAGGTATTTGTATTTCATTGATATAAACAGGATGCACATCTGTTAGGATATAAGATATAAAACAGACTTTTATGAGGTTTTTTTTTTTATACTTTGAAAAGTGATCAGTGACTAGTACAATTCTAAGCACAGAACAGGTGCTCAGGAAATACATGTGCTTGGGGAGGGGATGGGAGGTGGGGGACGCATTAAAAAAGAAATACTTTTTGGCCAAACTGAATACAGACAGACACTGATCTACGGATACATGCTTGATTCTCTAGGTGTATGTCTGTGATTTAGGAAACTGCTCGAACGTTGAGGAAATTACTCCTCCCTCAATTACTGCACCTCAGAAAATTGTGGCTGATTCGTACAATGGGTAAGTGTTAGCCTTATGAGTTCTCTTCCTTGGCAAGAATCGTTGGGAAACTTGCTTGATAATGAAACATCATAGAACCAGAGAAGGCAATCTATGCATCTTATTTCAAAGATAATTAAATCTAGGCAAAGTTTGGATTTGAGAGAGAGAGGGCAGAAGCTGGGGAGAGAGGCAGAGGCAGAGGGAGAAGCAGACTCCTCCTGAGCAGGGAGCCAGACACTGGGCTTGATCCCAAGATCCTGGGATCATGACCTGAGCCAAAGGCAGCCGTTTAAGTGGCTGAGTCACCCAGGTACCCCAGTGAATTGATCTTTAAAAAAAAAAAAAAGGTTGCTCATTATTGATCTGAAATAAAATTCTCTATTCACATTTACTCATAGTTTACTGGGTACTTATTTTGTCTTACTTTGTCTTGTTACTTAAGTTTTAATGAATCACTGATTCGAGAAACACCATGTTGTAGGGTTGTAGTCCTTTGGACTCCCTGAATCTTGTTTTTCTCATTTGTAATAGTGTAGGATCCTATGAGATGGAATTTGCTGCTGGCATTAACCCCAAATGATTTGTTGTATAAATAAACTTCACCCACTAAATAAATAATAATAAATAAAATATTATCTATAATAAATGTAATAAAGGTAATAAACTTCACCCACTAAATCAGTCACTCAAAATGCATCTCAGTGAGGTCTTTGGTGGCTCTTTTTTCCATTAGATAAAATTGATTTGTGCTTAGATTTTGAACTGTGACTAGAAATGATGATAATATTAATTGGTAATTCTAAGTGTATTACTTCCAAAAATTCATTTAAGTCTTATTCAACCCTATGAGCTAGGCACTTTTATTATCTCAGTTTTATGGCTAGGAAGGCACAGGTTAGTAATTGCTCAAGACCACACAGCTCTTTTGCAATGAAGCCAGTATTTGACCTCTAGGACGTCTTCTGATCATCTCCTTATACACTAATAGAGTTTCTGTAAGATTCAGCATATAACTTTTAGCAACACTTTGTATGTAGTATCCCTAAGGAATTCCAGATGTGTGAAATCACTTATTCTCCTGGCATTAGAAGTGGTTTCCTCTATGCTGTTATTTGCACCATTGAATTGTTCACTCATTGAGTTTGTCCTTACTCTAAACCTCTTTCCTTCTTCCCCACCCTGCTTCTTCTCCTTCTCACCCCTTCCCTTTCCCTTACTCACCCACCCCAGCTCTGTGCACCTTCCCTCTCCAAAGTGGCCATGAGGGTTGAAAACCTGCCTTCTCTCTGCTTTGGTGCAAGGATTGTAATCTTCACCCTAAATCTTCTTCCTCTTGTCTACTCTGAAGTCCATCTATGTTCCCTTAATAGCTTTGAAGTTGGGAAACTAAAGCAAACAATTAAGGGCCAAGTTCTTTCTGCTTTTTGCCTGCTACAACCCTCTCTTAAGGAAAAGAACATAGCTTCACATCTCAACATAAAATTTATATTTCAGTATGTTATTTTAGCACAGGGGTGGAGCATATTGCTAAAGATTTGGAGTAGTCATGGAGGAGAACAGGGATGGGACTGAATAGGACAAGGAAAATAATTTGACAGTCATGATGAGAGGTTGTAACCCTGTCAGTTCTGGGGTTGTGAGAAGAGAGATTTACTAAGAAGAAGTATACTTTTATTTATTTATTTATTTATTTATTTGAGAGAGAGAGGGATGGGGTGAGGCAAAGGGACAGGGAGAGAGAGACTCTTAAGCAGTCTCCATGCCCCATGTGGAGCCCAATTGCGGGGCTTGATCTCATGATCCTGAGATCTTGACCTGAGCCAGAATTAAGAGTCAGACGCTTAACTGACTGAGCCACCTAGGTGCCCCAGCAGAAGTGTACTTTTGTTAATATCTGTTTCCATGATTACAAATTCTAAATTAGCTTCAACCAGATTAATAGTTTTATGTTTTTTTTTTAAATTTTATTTACAATGAAATATTTTGGTGATATTTTCTGTTTCACTATTAATAATGCACCTGCACCATTATCATGAGATTGGCTCCAAATTAGGTAGTTTTTTTTAATTCTTCCACTGGCTGCTTCAAGCACCTGGGTGGTCCATCCTAGCTGTTTTGCTGTCTTGTGGGGTATTTCTTCATGATTTGTAAAATGATAGCTCTATTGACCTACACTTAATTGTAAATATTAAATGAGGAACGTAGCCCACTATAAAATGCAAGGTAATTTTGCTAGATATTTATAGCAAAATAGTAACTGGTTTTGAAAAACGGGTTAAACGTTTTTGCTTTCTCTTATTTTATCCTTTACAATGCTTGGGGAAAATGTATAGAAAGAATTAGATTTAAGAATATGTGCATTTTGGAGAGAAGTGTTTTACAATAAAAGATATGTTTAGTCATGTCATTTTTATATACTATGCTTTCCTTTGAAAGCAGGCTTCATTAGAAAATCTTGAAGACCCTTTCTCTTCTTAAATTCTGATTCCTGGTAAGTCACTTATCTAATTGAAAGACAAAGCATTGTAAGCAAGGCTGAAATTTTCCAGTGTTCCAGCTTCTAACTTAATTGAATAGTGCATATCTTTAGTAAGTACCTTTACCCTTGTGCACCTTGGGACACCCTCGGCTTAGCGACTGGTGAGATAAACGGTTCTGATTGCATCACAGGACAAAGCAGGGGGCTGAGGTTACTCATCTGCGCTTGCATTGGATCACATCAGGTTTCTTCTTTTGATCCCATGTCAGGTATGTCTTTTATCTCCTGAAAGACGGCATTTATAGGGCAGCCCTCCCTGTGCCATCTGGTCGGGACTCAGAAGTCCTACGTATTGTGGAGAGTTGCACGTTGAAGGACTTTGCAGTGAAGCCCCAGTCCAAACGAATCATTTACTTCAATGACACCACTCGTGTCTTCATGTCGACGTTTCTGGACGGCTCCGCTTCCCACCTTGTCCTAGCTCATGTCTCCTTTGCTGATGTGAAGAGCTTTGCATGTGAAAACTACGACTTCCTTGTCACAGATGGCAAGGCTGTTTTCCAGCAGGACTCTCTCTCTTTTAATGAGTTCATCGTGGGTTGTGACCTGAGCCACATAGAAGAGTTTGGATTTGGTAACCTGGTCATCTCTGGCTCCTATGCTCAGCCACACCCCCTGCCAGGCCGCCCGCAACAGCTTTCCGTGCTCTTTGGCTCCCACCAGGCCCTGGTTCAGTGGAAGCCCCCTGCCCTCGCCATAGGAACCAGTGAGTACCCCTCCCCAGCATTGCTGGAAGGAGGAAAGTTTGAATTGCTTGACATTGTGACTCACTTTTGAGAACCTGTATGTGACTGATTATTCAGTCGTCAACCAAAAGTGCTATTTAGCTCCAGAAAAAGTGCTTATACATTTGTTCTGCGTTTATTGGTTTTACATGAGGAGGATGTCTATGTTTCTCGTGTATATTCCAACACAGTAGTTGCAACATTTATTGAATGTCTTCCAGGAGGCAGGCACTAACATTCTGGTCTGAGTGACTATGTTAGCCAGAGGGATAGAGCAGGTGGGTTCAGATCTGTATCCATCCAGACCTTGCATGAATTGGAACAACTTCCTAAAACTCTGTGAACTTGAACTTCTATCTCCAGACAGGTGGTGTGTGTGGAAGGTAGGCAGGTGGGCTTTGGAGCCGGCCTGCATGGATTTAACGGCCAATCTTGTCCTTTTTTTAGTAGAATAATCCATGGGCACATTACCTAAATGTTCCATGCGTTGGTTTTCACTCCTAGAAAATGGGAGTGTTAATTCTGTCTTTCATTGGGATTGTCACACAGATTAAATTAAGGCGCGTCAGTAGACCACTTAGCGTGGTATCTAGCATAGAGGTCGGCAAACTTTTTCTCTAAAGGAAGGACTAGATAATACATATGCTCAGCTGTATGGACCATATGGTCTCTGTCATAGCTACTCAAGTCTGTCGTTGCGTGTGTAAACAGCCCTAGATAATATGTAAATGAGGAACTGTGGCCGTTCCAGTACAATTTTATAGACAAAACAGGCACATTTGGCCTGTGGGCTGTCGTTTGCCAACTTCTGGTCCTAAAGTATTGAGCAAGCATGGGCCATTTTTGACTTGAAGACAAAGCTAATTAGGCCCGTTTGCTGTATATTTGCACTACTCTAGAGACAATTTTTGTTGTTGCTGTTTGGTTTAGTACAGTTTGGGCTTCTAGGAGGAAGATGCTGTGCAAACACTGAGAATTATATTAAAGATTCGTCATTAAACATTTGTTTATTAGGAGCATGACTACACCTGGGGGTGTTATTTGACACCCCTCTGATAATTTTATGCAATCACACATCTAGCTTTGACTCTGATTTGTTGGAAATGATGTCCCCTTCGAGGGAGCCCATAGTACAGTGTGGCTGGAGTGGAGTGTCCCAGTCATAGCATCAGACCAACCTAGTGGGGTAGCACGTTTTACTGGCCTGTTACCCCTCCACTCAAGATGAAGCTATAGATGAAGTCATTGGTAACCCTTTGTTTGCTCTTGCCTATTGCATCCTTGTGAGTATTATTGTTTAACTCTTTTGATTAGGCCCCTCTGCCTGGCAGAACTGGATTTATGAGGTGAAAGTATCAACTCAAGACTTTCCTGAAATCACTCATGTTTTCTCGAACATCAGTGGGACCACGCTTCATGTGCCCAAGCTGCAGAGTGCTACGAAATACGAGGTTTCTGTGAGAGCCAGTTCTCCCAAGGGACCAGGCCCTTGGTCAGAGCCCTCGGTGGGTACAACCCTGGTGCCAGGTAAGGACATGTTCTGGATTTAAGGAGTAATACTGACAACATAGGTTTATTCCCTGTGTCCTTAAGACTCCTAAACTCCAGTGTGGTAAAGAAACTAGAAGAAGGATGCATGGATTTCTTGATTTTGTGTTTATTATCTGGATGAGGAAGTCAAATATAGCGTTGTGTGATATTTAATTTATGTTTCTAAATTATTATCTTAACCTTTTCAAGATATTTTTAAGGAAATGATATAATTTTCTTCTTCTTTATGGCTTCCTTCTTTCTTATGGTTTAAGAAGCAATAATACCCCTTGAACTCTGAAAACCACGGGGAGAGAAGTTGAGGGGTGGTGAAATATGCCGAACTCCACCCTCTTGGCTGGAAGAACATGGAAAGAGAATTATACCATTTATACTGCTGTTGTTATCACAATGACTTCTGGGTGCTCTGTGTGGAAACATGGCAACCAGCAGCCAAAGGGAGAGGGGAAATTGTGCCATGACTGTGACATTGCTATAGAGGCAACATTGCCACACAGTTCTCTTCACATTCAATTTCAATTATTTATGTAAAAAACAGAAAATATATTTAACATGACAGATAATTCTGTTAAACAGATATAATCACTCATATCCTTCCACTGTATTTTTCGAAGTCGACAGTCTTTTATTTTATAAAGAAAATCTTAGGGTATGAGATGTGTGCCTTAAAATGTGTGTTTTCTGTGATATTTCTTTTAATTTCCTTTTCACCAAACAGCTTCCGAACCACCATTTATCATGGCTGTGAGAGAAGATGGTCTTTGGAGTAAGCCTCTGAATAGCTTTGGCCCAGGAAAATTCTTATCCTCTGATATAGGAAATGTATCAGGTAAACACCAAATCCTTGCTCACCTTGGATGTCAGGCTTTTACATATAAGACCTCCTAAGCTCTTCAGTATGTTCAAAGAACTGAGTGTTTTGGTATTAGGTCAATAATGAAAGGAAAAAACATGGACTGAACTACATAGCCAGTGATGCCATTAAGAAAATGTCAGTTCTCCCATATGGATGTTATTTATTATTTCATAAAATGTGAGGCTATTTATTGATTTATGCCCATTTCAGTATGGCTTTGATATAGTTCTCCTGTATTTGAACCTCTCAATGTTATCTCGAGGTAACAGCCTATCTGCTTTCACTAAAACAGCTTGCTTAAGTAATTTACTATGTTTGCTATAAGACTGAAGCAAGGAATGGTTGTGTGAAGTTCTGAGTGAAGTAGAAGAAATAATTTCTTGACAAAGAGGTCTACTAAGTAATAAGTGGGGAATTTTGCCTAGAAGATCTTAGGATGAAGGAAAGTCTTCATTGTGAGATGGTGACCAGTGAGCTTGCCTGCAGAGACATCTCTTTAATCATGGGGATTATTTGTTCTATTTGCTGGGCCACTCAAAGTAAAACATTTCCGACCAGTAGAGGACAGTTGTCATAGCAGAAAGAATGCTGCGTTGGAGTTGTCTTGAATCTGGGCTCCTACTCTTTTCATCTGGGAGGCCTCTGGCAGAACAGATGATCTCACTGAGTCTCCGGTTTACCAAGTCGAAAATGGGAATAATTTCTACTTCATATCTTTGTTTTTAGATTTAAGTGAGATATGTTAAGTGCCCAGAACCATGTTTGGCAAAGAGGAGGGGCTCAGTGAATATCAGTTCCTCTCTCTAGTCCTGCGGGTTGAGATTTTGAAAGAACACTATTGAAACATGGCTCACAGATTCCTGAAGTTCTAATGAGATCATGTTAGTGTGTGCTTTAACATTATATGGAGGTATATGTGTGATTTGTTGACTCACCGCGTTTATGCTGGAATGCACGAGAAATAACTGCTACCAATTCACTTTGTTTTGAGACATGGATTGGTATAACAACAGCCTCTACTACAGCGACATGAAAGGTGATGTTTACGTGTGGTTGCTGAATGGGACGGATATCTCAGAAAATTATCACATATCCAACATTGCAGGAGCAGGGACTTTAGCTTTTGACTGGCTGGGTCAGTTTCTCTACTGGGCTGGAAAAACGTATGTGGTAAGTTAAAGCTCAGCATTCTGGATGCTGTAGCACAATACTTATCCTTTAGTGACTTAAATGTCATTTTCATGATTTTTTTTTTTTCGTATTTGTATACCACCTGTGCTATTATTTATTTAATATTCATCTTACTCACTCAGATTTACTCACTTTTTAATTAAAAGGGATTATACATAAAGGAAGCTTTCAATTGCTATTTGGTACACTAGTTATGTATTTTCAATAATATCTTAAGTATATGAAAATGTTCATCTGTGGGTCCGTGTCCTGGAGGAAGGTGACACACTCCAAAGGCATGATTAAAGGAAACCCAATGAAGGGACTGGTTTCAAAGGTGTGGAGAGGGTTAAGGAAAATGAACAGAGGATAGTGAAGCATGTCCCTGGCTAGTAAGTGTGGGAAGATATAAGGGCCTTCAGGCATGTGGGGCCTGTAGGGGAAGAATCTGGTGAGGGCTGGAGCTACAGAAGCTGCTGACCTGAGAGCCAGCCACTGTCACGAGGTATGGTCTGCCAAAGAGCGACCTGGGGGTAGAAGGACCCCAATCCTTCTTTCCTTTTGCCTTCCCATCTTCTGCTGGTACTTCCATTGGCTGAATGTCCTTGGAAGCCAGAGAATGAGTCCAGCTGATGCAGGCTACAGCACTAGCTTCTGAGGACACAGAGTAGGGCAGAGTAGGTGGGAAGTGTAGCTGGATACAAAATGAAGACATCCTGCACATTGATGTAGTAGTCCACTTTGAAGAGACAGATGGTTAATGATGAGAATACTGGTCTGACCGATCAAGAAATAGGGTACTGGAATCATTTTCTAATTCATTCATTTATTCATTCAATGAAGATTTATCTATTCTCAAGGTGTTGAGAGCCATCAGGATAGGCATGGGAGGGAATACAAAGTGAATAGTAGACATGGACCTGCTTTAAAAAATTCAACCTTATGAGATACAATTCACATACAATCATAGCCACCCTTTTATTGTACAAAATAATTGTTTTTTAGTATGTTCAGTGTTGTGAAAACCATCGCTACTTGTCGTTGTTCTTTTGATGAGATCAAATACATATATAATAATAGAAGAAGTATACAAAGTGATGTTTAGAGCCAAAGCAATGTGGTATAGTCTGTAAGCGCCAATGTTATGTGGATGGAATGGAGTTGAGTGGAGTAAATTTGAGAATGCTCCCTCGAATGTCTTAATTTAAAAATAGTTTTGAAGTAGAAGAGTGGATGTAAAAACAGCTTTCAAGTATTTGCTCTGTCTCTTATAAAATTGCTTAATTCCAGGAAAAAGTACTTCTTTGAAACCAGTTAACTTGTGATAGAAATCCTTTATAATGTGAGGGTTACAAAAGCTAATATTTTGAAGATAAAAGTATACACTGTCAGACACAGTAGGTTTGCAGTAATGGCCGTAACTACTATCAGGAAAATATACTGATAGACATGAGCAAGGAGAGAGGTCATCATTTATCAGGATGTGTACATCTTTTCAAGACTCCAATCAAATGAGTTCTTATCTAGCAGTGTTTCAGTTGTCTGGTTGTATGATTAGGAAGAATAAGAATTTAAGGAAGAATTTTAACTAAAAATCAATTTGCTTCCCTTTTTTCTAGGGTCATGAAAAGAGATGAGCTCCACAAGGGTGTTCCCCATGACTAGTATGTTCCCAAGGGTTTGCACATTACCCAGCACATAGTGCTAATAAATATTTGTGATTAGATGAATGTAGCAATTTACTAATGATTGCAATAAGCTACTCAGAAATAACCATGTCATGTGAAAATTATTAACCAATCATCTAATTATGTTTTATAGATACAAAGGCAGTCTCTGTTGACAGGGAACACAGACATTGTGACTCATGTGAAGTTGCTGGTGAATGACATGGTAGTGGATTCAGTTGGAGGTTACCTTTATTGGACCACACTATACTCAGTGGAAAGCACCAGGCTAAATGGAGAAAGTTCCCTTGTACTACAGGCACAGTCTTGGATTTCTGGGAGAAAGGTGATGAAATAAAAATAGGATCTGATCACTTACTAATATTCAGTAGTGCTACTGTGTAATTAGGACAATAGTTCAGGTAGAATCTGAAAGGAAATACTGAGATGTTAGTATAACCAAAATTTCTCTAATTCTTTCATTTACTTGTCATAATGGATTAAACAAATTAAAATGCAGTATGGAGAATTTTGTAATTTGCTTTATCTTGAATGGACTGACACTTAAAAGCATTTTAATTTATGACTGTTTTTAGAGACCTCAGGAATTGTATTGAATATTTTAGAGCTTCTTGTTGGATAATAATTAGATGTTTTATTACTTTCCATCATTTTTGGGTACAGATTGCTTAGATATTTTGTTATAGTCAATCAATTTTGGGTACTGACTGCTATAAAAACTTTGGGGTTCCTAGGCAAATTATTTGACTTCTCTTAATTTGAAAAACGGGAATATTAGCAATTGTCCTACTCTTAGAGTTATCGGGGTCTTGTGGAGCAGGGAGGGAAAAAAATGGGACAAGATGGGATTGGGAGGGAGACAAACCATAAGACACTCTTAATCTCACAAGACAAACTGAGGGTTGTTGGGGGGTGAAGGGTAGGGATAGGGTGGCTGGGTTATGGACATTGGGGAGGATATGTGCTATGGTGAGTGCTGTGAAATGTGTAAGACTGATGATTCACACACCTGTACCCCTGGAGAAAATAATATATTATATGTTAATTTAAAGAAAAAGAAAAAGGAGAAAAAAAGATTAAATGAGATAATTAATGGGAGATACTGAGAATAGTTCCAGGGACACAGTAACCATTTGATAGTTAAGTCCTTATCACTGTAACTAAATCTGAAAAGTACACCTAATATAGGAATGTATCTAAATACATGTTACTTTCACTCTCTTGATCTTCAACTTATAGAAGCAATACCTATTTTCTCGAGACCCTGTAGCTATTCATCTAACTATTTGACTTTTGTGTTTCCTGATCATGTTCACTATAGGAATTTAGAAATCACAGAAAAGCATGAAAAAGAAATAAAGTGTTCATACTATTTCAACCTAGGATATTCCTTAAAATTTTTCTTATTTTTAATCTTTTTTTCCCTGCCAGTAGAGATAAAATGCACATAATATAGACATACCAGATCATTTGTAAACACATTATGAGCCACATGATTCCAATTCCAGCATACGTAGACTGTAATTCCTAGAGTATTTAGAAGACCTTATTTGCATATACAGATTATAAAACAGATATTTAAAAGAAATAAAGATTTATACACATATCCAGAGATTAGTCATTTCTGTCAAATCGTGAAAACATCCCTTAATTCTACTTTGGAGTCGCTTGAGTCTGAATACAGGAGAGTCTATTTTTTATGTATCAATAATAAGTGAGAGGACAAAGCACTTTTATTTTTGTAAAGGCATATGACAGACAATATTATCTCAGCAGTAACTTTCTGTCTATTCCTGGGACTTTGTCAGTAATCTCCCCCCACTGCTGCAATCTGGTCATTTGAGACATATTCATGCAGGAAAGTTCTAAAATGGCTCTGGGGACTTTTCTGAAAAGGAGTGAGAAATTAGATTACTCAGCATGTTTGGGGAAACACATCATTCCCTAAATCCCCACTCCAGATTCTCTCATTGGCTGGTGAGTGTTGTTGCTTGTACAAATCTATGTTCTGGGTCCATGGTTTGATGTCTTACTCCTCTGCTTCCATTAATGCTAGTGGGTTTTTGAAGGTAACACATTTACACAGAGCAAAACTCTCCATCTCACTGTCATTCATTCATACGTTACTCATAGATTTATCATGGAGTCATGAGATACTCTGCAATCAACAGATACAATGAAATAGACAATTACTTAGAGAAAGAACGGATATTTATGTGATTCAAAGGGAGAATGCGATGAGATATTCATCTAAAGTGATACCCTTTGCCACATTTGATGGTTTGGACTGACTCCTAGCGCGTAGTACATTTTACCACAGGATTAAACCTCCAGCTTTTAGTTTTGATCACAGGGATTATTCCCAAGCCATTTAATTATATTAATATTTAATTATATTATTATTAATAATTATTATTAAATATAACAGTGGCTATTATTGTTATTATTAAATATAACAACGGTTACCAATGATTAAATATAACAATGGTTATTATTAAATATAACAATGGTTACCAAAGACAAACGGAACATTCTCTGGCTTTGTTTATAATATGGGCCCAAATGACTGATGCTACGGAATGGGGTAATGACCCAACACCTGAATTTTACTTACAGCTCAAATCCTTTGTTGTATTCCAGAACAGGGAGTTGTAGAATATTCCTTTTCAAGAAATAAAAGAAACTTCCTAATTTGAAAAATTCGTGGGCATGTCATTACAAATAACCAAACAGGAGTAACCCGATTTCACTCCAACTGAAACAATAGTCAATACATTTCTTTTAGCCTGAGACAAGGACATGATACAATTCCACAAAAGCTGGGGATTGCTAGAGTAGAGTTTATTTTTTTATTTGTTTTTATCTTGTGGGAAAGTAGGCTGAGTTTCCTTGAAGACAGAAGGCTGTTGTGTATGATAGCTGGGGTTCCTTGCAGTGATGTGCCTTGGTAGCAGGCCTTGGGGAACCTGTCAGCAAGGATTTTTAGTTCTTGGATACCTTGCTGAATTCTTTTTTTTACATTTCTCCCTGGCTCATCATCTTTGTTTTTCTGCTTCAGCGTCTTGTTAAAGACATAGTCGTCAACTTTAATCCTTGATCCCTCTTCGTCCCTAGGTCTGTTCTAGAACCCGTCCATCATTCTGAGGTCAGGCGCCTGGCAATCTCAGCTTGTTTGAAAAATACTTCTAACACCAAAGAAAGAAAAAGAGTTCCCTTGGGTTGTAACTTCTATCCATGCAGTCTATTTCATACGAGAAGCAGTCTTTCCTCAGGCCTCACCGAGACAATGGAACATAAAATTAAGACAGGCACTATAACAAGAAGACGAGGGAAGTTTAGTAAGCAGTGGTTTTCAGATGTGAACTGGAAATAGAACTTCATATATATACGACTCTATTAAATTATAACACATAAAAACCCTGTGTGTATTATATTTTTTAAATGTGTCAGGATGTTTTGGTTGTAATGAACAGAAAATATAATTTAAAATGGCTTAAGACTTTGGTTCTCAAGCTTGATGACATATTAGAATTATCTGGAGAACTCGAAAACACACTGGAAATGCAGTTCTATCTCCAGAGATAATAATTTAATGGGAGGCACTCTGGGAATTGAGGGGGGTTTAAGAACTCAGCAGGTGATTCTAATGTTCATCCATGTTTGAGAACAACAGATTTAAATGAAAATGAAATTCATTGGCTTATTTGGCTGGGGTCCAAAGTTATGGCTAGCTTTAGGTAAAGTCTAACACAGTGACTCAAAATTCCTGATTCAGTAGGACCTGAAATGTGGCTGAGAATTTATGGTAAGTTTCCAAGTGATGCTGATGTTGTGGGTCCAAGAATCATACTTTGAGAACCACCAGAGCTGAATTTATAGAAGTCTCTGCATTTTGAGGGTTTTTAGGAAACCAGTGTCTATATCCAAATTGCATAGAACTAGGCATACTCATGTAATTTTTATATTCAATGAAAGGTAAAAATTACTGAGTTTATTGTTCCAAAGAGGATGTTAAAGAGAAATCTATAGTTTAATTGTGACTTATTCGTAGAGGTATCCTCCAAAGATGTATTTGATTCATTTTCTCACCTTGTTTTCTATTTAGGTAATTGCTCTAACGTTAGACCTTAGCGATGGTCTCCTGTATTGGTTGGTTCAAGACAGTCAATGTATTCACCTGTACGCAGCTGTTCTTCGGGGGCAGAGGTAAATAATCTTGAAAACAATTGGTTCAGAATGAGAACGAACTTACTTGACCTCAGTTATGTGATAATGCACAAGAATTCATTTATTCTCCCAATAAACATTATGAATTATCCACTGTTTTTGCAGGCATTGTGCTTATGGGGAAAGATAGGTTTGTAAACAAATACAGTAGACTATGGTGAATCCTATGATGGGGCAGAAACAGAGTACAGTGGAGACACTGAGAAGGATGCTTCTCAAGAGCCCAGAAATGGATGGAAGTGTTTTTTTGTCTTCTTAACGAGGCAGAGAGAGGAAGGGAAGCAGACTCCCCGCTAAGCAGAGAGCCCAATGTGGGGCTCAATCCCAGGACCCTGAGATCATGACCCCAGCCGAAAGCAGAGGCTTAACCCACTGAGCCACACAGGCACCCTTTGGCAATCTTAAATTTCACCATTCACTGTGGTATGTAGCTGTATATCATTGTGCTTTTTAATTTACAGCTGATATGACAATAACAGTTTTGACTACTTTTTAATTTGTTATTGACTATTTATATATCATCTTTTTATTAACATATAATGTATTATTTGTTTCAGGGGTAAAGGTCTGGGAATCATCAGTCATACACAATTCACAGCACTCAGCATACCATGTACTCTCCCCAATGTCTATCCCCCAGTAACCCCATTACTCCCACCTACCTCCCCCTCCAGCAACCCTCAGTTTGTTTCTTGAGATTCAGAGTCTCTTATGGTTTGTCTCCCTCTCTGGTTTCATCTTGTTTCATTTTCCCTCCCTTCCCCTATGATCCTCTGTCTTGTTTCATGATGTGGCCATTCAAATATTTTTCTCACTAATTGACTATATAGCTTTTCATTTTTGAGATGTAGGAGATATTTACGTGTTCTGTATATAAGTCCTTTGTTAAATATATGTGTTGTGAATATTTTCTCCCAGTGTTTGATTTATCTATATATTTGTTGGTAGTGTGTTTTGGTGAGCAGGAGTTTTAATTTTTACTTACTCAATTTATCAATTATTTTATGGTTTGTGTTTTCAGTGACCTTTGTGAGAAATCTTTGTCTATCCCAAGGTTGTGAAGGTTTTTTATAATGCTTTTTAAATTGTTTTAGCTTCCATATTTTGATCCATCCAAAGTTGTTTTTTAGATATGACTTTTAGATACTGGTTTTTAGATGTTTCTTTTTTATATGAATATCCGATTGTTCTCGTACTATTTGTTTTTCTTCGTTAGAAAGGGAGAGCAAGAGTAGGGGGAGGGGCAGAGGGAATGGGAGAAATTTTTTTTAAAGACTTTATTTATTTAAAAGGTTTATTTATTTGTCAGAGAGAGAGAGAGAGAGAAAGAGAGAGCGAGCAAGCATTCACACAAGCAGGGGGAGGGTCAGGCAGAGGGAGAGGAAGAAGCAGGCTCCCCTGCGGAACATGAATCCCAACCCCCCAACCACGTGACTTGATCCCAGGACCCTGGGATCATGACTTGAGCCCAAGGCAGAAAGTTAACTGACTGAGCCACCCAGGCATCCCTTAAAGACTTTATTTATCTCTTTGAGAGAGAAAAAGCACACAAGCAAGGAGGCCAGGAGGAGCAGAGGGAGAGCTAGAAACACACTTTGCTGAACAGGGAGCTCTACTCAGGGCTCTATCCCAGGACACTGAGATACCCTGAGATCATAACCTGAGCCAAGGCAGACGCTTAACCGACTGAAACATGCAGGTGCCCCAGAGAGAAAGAGAATCTTAAACAAGCTCCATGCCCAGTGTGGACCTGACACAGGGCTCTATCTCATGACCCTGAGATCATGACCTGAGCCACAATCAAGAGTCAGATGCTTAACCAACTGAGCTACCTGGGTGCCCCTTCAGTACCATTTGTTAAAAGGATTTGCCTTTCATTATTTGTTTTGGTGTCCTTGTTCAAAAGTATTTGACTGAGTATATTTGGGTCTATTTTTGGACTCTATTCTGTTCCTTTGATAATTTGTCTAGTCTCATGTGGATACTACATTTTCTTGATTTCTTGATTACTGTAAATTAAAAAGAAGACAAAATTAGTTAATATTACGTCCTTAATTTGTTTTTCTTTTTTAATATTTTTGTTTTTGCTATTCTTCATCCTTTGCCTTTCCAAACAAATTTAAAAATCATCTTACTAATTTCTAAAATAAAGCCTGTTGGAATTTTTAACAAAGATTTTATTATTTATTTATTTAGAGTGGATACAAGCAGGGGGAGAGGCAGAAGGAGAGAAAGTGAATCTTAAGCAGACTCTGGACTGAGTGCAGAGCCTGGTATGGAGCTTGATCTCAAACTCTGAAATCATGACCTAAGCCCACACCAATAGTCGGTTGCTTAACCAACTGAGCCACCCAGGTGCCTCTAGCCTGCTAGTATGTTAAATCTCTTATCAGTTTAGGGACAATGGACATCATAAAATATTGAGTCTTCCAGTCAATGAATGTGTATATATACCACATCTTCTTGATCCATTCATCTGTTGATGGACATCTAGGTTCTTTCCATAGTTTGGCTATTGTGGACATTGCTGCTATAAACATTCGGGTGCACGTGTCCCTTCGGATCACTACGTTTGTATCTTGAGGGTAAATACCCAATAGTGCAATTGCTGGGTCATAGGGCAGTTCTATTTTCAACATTTTGAGGAACCTCCATGCTGTTTTCCAGAGTGGTTGCACCAGTTTGCATTCCCACCAACAGTGTAGGAGGATTCCCCTTTCTCTGCATCCTCGCCAGCATCTGTCATTTCCTGACTTGTTGATTTTAGCCATTCTGACTGGTGTGAGGTGATATCTCATTGTGGTTTTGATTTGTATTTCCCTGATGCTGAGTGATATGGAACACTTTTTCATGTGTCTGCTGGCCATCTGGATGTCTTCTTTGCAGAAATGTCTGTTCATGTCCTCTGCCCATTTCTTGATTGGATTATTTGTTCTCTGGGTGTTGAGTTTGCTAAGTTCATTATAGATTCTGGACACTAGCCCTTTATCTGATATGTCGTTTGCAAATATCTTCTCCCATTCTGTCAGTTGTCTTTTGTTTTTGTTAACTGTTTCCTTTGCTGTGCAAAAGCTTTTGATATTGATAAAATCCTAATAGTTCATTTTTGCCCTTGCTTCCCTTGCCTTTGGCGTTGTTCCTAGGAAGATGTTGCTGCAGCTGAGGTCGAAGAGGTTGCTGCCTGTGTTCTCCTCAAGGATTTTGATGGATTCCTTTCTCACATTGAGGTCCTTCATCCATTTTGAGTCTATTTTTGTGTGTGGTGTAAGGAAATGGTCCAATTTCATTTTTTGGCATGTGGCTGTCCAATTTTCCCAACACCATTTATTGAAGAGGCTGTCTTTTTTCCATTGGACATTCTTTCCTGCTTTGTCGAAGATGAGTTGACCATAGATTTGAGGGTCTATTTCTGGGCTCTCTATTCTGTTCCATTGATCTATGTGTCTGTTTTTGTGCCAGTACCATGCTGTCTTGATGATGACAGCTTTGTAATAGAGCTTGAAGTCCAGAATTGTGATGCCACCAACTTTGGCTTTCTTTTTCAATATCCCCCCCCCTTTTTTTTTTGCATTTTGTTTATTTATTTATTTATTTTTGATTTTTTATTTTTTATAAACATTTATTTTTTATCCCCAGGGGTACAGGTCTGTGAATCACCAGGTTTACACACTTCACAGCACTCACCAAAGCACCCTTTGGCTATTCGAGATCTTTTCTGGTTCCATATAAATTTTAGAATTATTTGTTCCATTTCTTTGAAAAAGATGGATGGTACTTTGATAGGAATTGCATTAAATGTGTAGATTGCTTTAGGTAGCATAGACATTTTCACAATATTTATTCTTCCAATCCAGGAGCATGGAACATTTTTCCATTTCTTCCTCAATTTCTTTCATGAGTACTTTATAGTTTTCTGGGGGTTTTGTTTTTTTATGCAGTTTGATGATTTCTGTCTTTCAATTGGATGTTTGGTTCATTTACATTTAATATAATTATTGATATATTTGGGTTAAAGTTTTTCATCTTGATGTTTGACTTCCGTTTGTCTCATTAGTTCTTTGCTGCATCTATTTTTTTCCATTTTTGAGGGTGAATAAAATGATTTTTAGTATTGCATTTTATTTCTTCTCCTGACATTTTAATTATGTCTACTTATTTTTTTAAGTTGCTTTAGAGAATACAATATTCATTTTTTACCAAAACCTTCAATTTATCACAGTCAATATTCAAAATAATTTTATTTCATGAATTAAAAATTTTAAGACAAGGGGTCCTTGGTGGCTCAGTTCGTTGAGCATTGGACTCTTGATCTCAGCTCAGGTCTTGATCCCAGGGTTGTGAGTTCAAGCTCTGCACTGTACTCCACACTGGGCATGGAACCTAATTTAAAAAAAAAAAAAATTATGACTGGGGCGCCTGGGTGGCTCAGTAAGTTAAAGCCTCTGCCTTCCGCTCAGGTCATGATCTCAGGGTCCTAGGATAGAGCCCCACATCGGGCTCTCTGCTCAGTGGGGAGCCTGCTTCCTCCTCTCTCTCTGCCTCTCTTCCTACTTGTGATCTCTGTCTGTCAAATAAGTAAATAAAATCTTAAAAAGAAAATTATGACAATGTATTGTAATTATTATCCTTTGTGTGTTTCCTGTCATATATTTTACTTTTACCCCAGCATAAAGTCCATGTTTGTTACTATTTTTAGTTTAAACAGCCAACAGTGGGGAACCTGGGTGGCTCACTCAGTTGAATGACTTTTAATTTTGGCTCAGGTCATGAGATCGAACCCTGTGTGAGGTTCTGTGCTGGGCATGGAGTCTTTTTGAAATTCTCTCTCTGTCTGTTCTCTAACTCCCTGTCTTAAAAAAAAAAATTGATAAACAGCCAACAGTTTTTTAACTTCAAGGGAGCAGTTATAGATCTCAAATTTAAATAAAGGATGTTAAATCATTAGAGAACAGCATTTAGAGAGATAATTTAGAAATCTTTTTTTTTTCCATAGCTGAAGAAACACCCAAAGATGTACAAATTTGCATAAATAGATGGTCAGTAAAAGGTTAAAGTAAAACAAAAGATAATGCTTTGGAGCAGAGATTTTTTATGGGAATTAACCTTTTTCTTATTTCTTTTTCTTTTTTTCATTTTTTAAAAGATTTTATTCATTTATTTGACAGAGAGAGATCACAAGTAAGCAGAGAGGCAGTCAGAGAGAGAGGGGAAAGCAGGCTACCTGCTGAGCAGAGAGCCTGGATGCAGGGGCTTGCTGGGATCATGACCAGAGCCAAAGGCAGAGGTTTATCATATTGAGCCACCCAGGCGCCCCCCCTTTTTTTCATTTTTATTAGGTTTTTAATTTTAATTCCAGTATAGTTAACATATTAATGTTATATTATTTTCAGGTGTGCAATACAGTGATTCAACAATTTTATCACGGTGATAAGCATACTCTTTAATCCCTATCACCTATGTCACCCATCCCCCTACACACTTTCTGTCCGGTAACCATCAGTTTGTTCTCTACAGTTAGGAGTCTGTTCCTTGGTTTGTCTCTCTGACTTTCTCTTTTTTCCCTTTGTTCATTTGTTTTAATTCTTAAATTCTTTAATATGAGTGAGATTATATGGTATTTGTCTTTTTCTGACTGACTTATTTTGCTTAGTATTATACTTTCTAGGTCTATCCAAGTTGCAAATGGCAAGATTTAATTCTTTTTATGGCTGAATAATAGTGCATGATATATGTATATATATCCATTCATCTATTGATGGATGCTTGGACTGTTTTCATAATTTGGCTATTGTAAATAATGCTGCAGTAAACATAGGGGTGCACATATCCTTTTGAATTAGTGTTTTTCTTTTCTTTGGGTAAATACTCAGTAGTGCGATTACTGGATCTTAGAGTGGTTTTGTTTTTAATTTTTTAAGGAAACTCCATATGCTTTCCATAGTGGCTGCACTAGTTTGCATTTCCACTAACAGTGCCCGAGGGTTCCTTTTTTCCAATGTTTTTGCCAACACTTGTTGTTGCTTGTGTCTTTATTTTAGCCATTCTGATAAGTGTGAGGTGATATCTCATTGTAGTTTTGATCTGTGTGTCTCTGGTAAGTGACGTTGAGCACCTTTTCATGTGTCTGTTGGCCATATGTATGTCTTCTTTGGAGAAATGTCTGTTCATGTCTTCTGCCTATTTTTAACTAGATTATTTGTGTTTTAGGTATTGAGTTGTATCAGCTTTTTATATGTTTTGGATACTAACCCTTAATTAGGTAAATAATTAGATTATTTGCAAATATCTTCTCCCATTCAGTAGGTTGTCTTTTAGTTTTGTTGATTATTTCCTTCACTGTGCACAAGCTTTTTATTTTGATGTAGTTCCAATAATTTATTTTTGCTTTTATTTCCCTCGCCTCAGGAGCCATATCTAGAAAAATGTTGCTATGGCCAATGTCAGAGAAATTACTGCTTGTGCTCTTTTCTAGGATTTTTATTGTTTTATGTCTCACATTTAGGTCTTTAATCCATTGTGAATTTGTGTATGGTGTAAGAAAGTGGTCCAGTTTCATTCTTTTGCATGTACCTGCTCTAGGGTAGAGTTTTCTAATATTGGGTTCTTGGATCCCAGGGAGTTTGGAGGGCTTCAGGATGTGTATGAGTACTCTGAATTTGAGGATCCATACTTTTCAACAATTTTTCAGGGAGCCTAATCTTAAAAAGGCAAAGAACTCCTGCTACATGAAGACAATGACAAGACTACTTTTAGATTAAAAGATTCATTTTTTTGGTTACTGGAAAAACTCATAATCATAGAGACAATGAAAAAGGAATATACACATCTGAATATGTATACAAACATATAGTGTGTATAAGCAAATACACAACAATCTGAGTAACCAAGTTTTTCATATCTACTATGGCATACAGCTTTGGCTTTTTTCCTGCCTGTGAGCCACAGAAAACTGGTTGTCCCTTTCCTTGGAAATGTAAGGTACTGGTAATCTGATTGACAAAAGAATATAAGATAATATATTTAAAATGATAGTGTCCTGAAGGACTATGATTCATTCTGTGTCTGTACATCCTGGAGGACTGGTTAGCTGGTGTTTGATGAGAGCCCAGCTCCTCGAGCGTCCAGAGAATTGATATCATTGAACAGGTAGAGAAAATAGGTTTTTCCTTTAAAAATACATTTCCTCATCTAAAGGTTAATAATGTTTCTGTGTATGCTTTCACAATCCAGTGCAGCAGTGCTTGGCCATGGTTAGGCACTTTTGCCCTCCAAATAAGTCTTGCCTTTTTTATCATATCAGGAAATAAAAGTCGTACAGAAAGAGAGGGATTCCAGAACATCTTACAAGTAAAGAATTTTTTCTTATATATAGCCTAGATTCCTTCTTCAACATTTTAAGTTCCTTTTCTTTAGTTTAGCTCATCACTAATAAAAATATAATGTGAACCACATATGTAACTGTAAATTTCCTGGTTGACTCCTTGAAAAAAGTAAAAAGATACAGATAAATTATTAATTCATATTAGTTCTTGAATATCCAGAGTATATTTTACATATACAGCACATCTCAACTTGTACATTAAGTTTTCATAGGAAATACTTGATCTGTGTTGAGATTTTATAAAATTTACAGTTGAAAAAGTTGGTTTATATGCCCAAGTTTTTCAAATACTTACATTTATTCTAATAAATCAAACATATGATTCATAATATGAGTCAAATATTAGTTTTAAAACATAACCTAAATTAATTGAAATTAAATAACATGAAAAATTCAGTTCCTCAGTCATATTCAGTATTCAGTAGTCACATGTGGTTTGTAGCTAGTACGTTGGGCAGTCACAGCTCTGGCTTGTAGTAAAAATGAGATGAGCTGTTGGCTGTGACTCAGTATATTCTGAACTCAACAACCGTAGTGGAGCTACTCTCGAAATTGTTCTTCCCTCTTCTATGTCCGTCCATTCCTTTCAGTTTATAAAAGAATGAATCAGTTGCAAGTATAACAACATATCTGACTTGGAAGTTCAAGAAGGTGCCCCTATCAAAAGTTCAGATGTATTTAGTTATGTCAGGACTGATTACGTTACTCCAAAGGAGCCAACGCCCTTGCTGTTCCCTCTGTCTGATACGTTCCCAGCTTCAGTTCCTTTGGTTAACTGGTATTTCATCTGCATGGATCAGTTTAAATATTGTTCTTTAAGAAACACTTTTTCTGACCAGACCCTAGTAGGTATTCTTGTTCAGGAACCCACTCCACCTTTCTTCTTACAGTGCTGTTCAGCAGGGCTGTTGTTTGCTCATCTTCTACCAGACTGCCTTTTCTGCTAGCCTGTGCATGCTGTGAGGGCGGGGATTATATTTGTTTTATTTACCACTGCATTCCTGGTGACTAACACAGAACTAGGCACAGATTATTTGTTGCATGGATGAGTAAATGAATGAACCTTCAGCCTAGTAGCCTCAGCTGACCTCCAGACACAACTTCATAGTATTATGGAAGAATCTGTCTTTTTTTTTTTTTTTTTTTTTTTTTGGGAGGCTATTTGTATCTTTATTACTCACTAGGCAACCACCATGTATGTCTGGGGATCTACAGAACCCATGGGAGACATATAACATGCTCTCACAGACTTTACCTACTAAAAAGACAAGATGTACTTGAAAAGGTAATCTTTTGGAATGAGGATTACTTGTGCTGCTAAACGTTATGCCAGAAAGAGTCAAGTTCATTCATTCTTCCCTTCATGACTCCTTTATTGGGTGGTGTCTTTTTATGACTTTCCTGTTGAGCCTTGATTTAAATCCAGCTTCACTTATTGCTGAAGACCGAAGGGTTTAAAATTTCAGGTGGAAGGAAGCCCCATACTGACCTCCTGAAAGTGAAGAGGTTTTGCTACGTTGTGCTGTGAACATTGGGGGTCAAGAATTTCCTAGTTAGCTCGGGAGATTTTTACAGGAGAGGAGACATCAGCTGGATATGAGGGGCAATCTAAGCCAGTAGCAACTGAGGAGTATCCAGTCTCACCCAACGGGGAAATCTGTCCTGGGGATTATTTTGGGAATGTTGAAACAAAGAACCTGGTGAGCAAAACTAACACAAATGAGTTCACAGGATACAGGCTGTAGCAGCTCTCTGGGTGGTCCAGAGGAGGCTAGCCTCTTCAGACCACGTGCATCCCACTTGGTGAGGTTCCTTCCATTTGGAATTTGGTTTTATGTATTACACAAGGTTGCTGGAAAGTTTTAATGAGAAATAGAAATAACAAGGTATAAAATTAGACTAGTGGGTGAAAGTCCAAAAAACGAATCAGATACTGTTTTCATAACTGTGTAGGTATAAATAGAGTATCTTACTAGAAAAAGGATGATGAAAATAGTTCTTGTGAATATACTTCTTTATAAGGTTCCCAATTTCCAGTTATGGTCCCCTTAGGTAGTTTCAGTTTTGTCAGGGAGGTATTGTGAAATTTACAGATCAAAATTTGTATGTATTTTAATTTTAAACACCATACTTTAATACTTTCTAAAGAAGGGCATGTCAATGCTAAAAAGCTTTAGAAAAATCATTAAAAGAAAAAAAAGTCATTGAAAGGCTAAACATCATTGAGTTAGTTTTTATTTATTGAGTACTAGGCAACCAGAGTAATTTGAGAAATCACCAAGCAGATTTTTAAAATAAAAATTGTAAAATTCTGTCATTGAAGAAAAAAACTGTAAAATCAGTTTAACTAATAGTCTGTTAACTTGAATCCCCCAGTCTGAAAAGGAGCATTTTGAATAAGCTGAAGAGCTTAATGAGTATCACTGAAGAATAATTGTGAATAGTATAAAGTGAAGGAACAAACATGCTAGAAGATGAATGGCAAATAATGAAGGCGACTAACCAACTATAGGAAGAAGGCATGGCACAATGAGGAAAAAGCAGTCAATATTGAGGGTACTTTCAAGAAATGAAAGTATTTGTTAAAACCTGTGCATCATCTTGCCATTGCAATATCACGTCAAGAAGAAAAGTCCTAGAAAATTTGCTTTAGGTATACTTGAACAAAAATGCAAAAAAAAAATCAATTTTCTATGGAACTAAAGATAGCAATGATTATTGTTGCAAAGTATTTCCTTTTTGCTTTTGTATACACAAAACACACACTCTCACAAACACATATTCTCTCCAGTAAGGCATGTACCAAACCTTCCCCTTTACTTTAGGTACACATGCTAATTGGTGTCATGTCTTCGCAGCTCTGGGGAGACCAACATCACAGAATTTGCAGCCTGGAGTACCTCGGAAATTTCCCAGAACACACTGATGTACTATAGTGGTCGCCTCTTCTGGATCAATGGCTTTAAGATTATCACAGCTCAAGAAATAGGTCAGAGAGCCAGTGTCTCGGTTTTGGAACCAGCCCCATTTAATCAGTTCACAATTATTCAGAGTTCCCTCAAGCCTCTGCCAGGTACAAGATTTTATTCCTGCTTACCCACTCTCCTCCAAAATTTTTATTAAATAAATGTTTAGGTTGGGATTCTTTTTCTTAAGAATTATGTCTTTTTTTTTTAAAAAAGATTTGATTTATTTATTTGAGAAAAAAAACAGTGAAAGAGAGCATGAGAGGGGAGAAGGACAGAGGGAGAAGCGGACTCCCCATGGACCCGGGAGCCTTACTCAGGACTTGATCCTGGGACTTTGGGATCATGACCTGAGCCGAAGGCAGTTGCTCAACCAACCAAGCCACCTAGGTGCCCAAAAATTGTCTTAAAAAGAAAAGGCTGTAGTAGTTTCCATTGGTCAATTCACTCTTAACCAAATTTGCAGCATGTAACAGATAAAGAAAATTCTCAGGATATATTAAAGGAAAGGAAATTTCATTTTGGTACCAATTATTAGTAACTTCCATTATTTTTCCATGTTTTCTATGATGATTGAGAATCTGAAATTCTTTTCCCCTCTATTCTTTCTTTCATCCCATAGGCAACTTTTCCATTACCCCCAAGGTTATCCCAGATTCTGTTCAAGAGTCTTCATTTAGGATCGAAGGGAATGCTTCAAGTTTCCAAATCTTGTGGAATGCTCCCCCAGCAGTGGATTGGGGTGTAATTTTCTACAGTGTGGAATTCAGTTCTCTGTCTAAGGTATAGTGTGGGTTCTAGTAGCTTCCAGTTCTTAAGCAGTCTGTACCATCTGCATCAGCCCTGCCTGCGCTGATTTGTGCTTCTTCCATTTAGCCAAGCCTGTCTATTTCCTTTGTTGTTCCCATACATTTGGTTATTTTTCCTGAGAGCCCTTGTTTATAGCCAGTCTCTCACCATTTGGGGGTTAGTGGTAACAGCTGGTTTGTTAGATACATTTTAACTGGTCTGTGTGGAACCACATGGAACTGACCAACATTAGCATTTCCAAAATTGCAGGTTTTGACTTTACATTTGAACCAGAGTTTGGGGATTTTAGTTAATTAGGAATAAAGGATTTTATGATTCTCTCACTAAGAAAATAATGTGGTGTTTTTTTTTTCTTATATTTTAGTTCCTGGCTAGTGAACAACAGCTTTCACCTGTATTTACTGTGGAAGGTCTGGAGCCTTATGCCTTATTTAATCTCTCTGTTACTCCTTATACATACTGGGGAAAAGGCCCCAAAACATCTTTGTCACTTCGAGCACCAGAAACAGGTACATGGGTCAAAATCTCTTTTACAAAAGGCAGAACCTCACTTTCTATGACCTAGAATAAATAGCTACTAATTAAAAAAAAAAAAAGACCTTTTAATGACTTTGGAGATTAGAATAACACCATTAAAATAAATATGAATAATTTATTCCAAAAGCACATATCAAAGATTTCTTAGAGACTTTTTTACTTGTTTATCATAATATATCTGATGCAGAAATTTCAGGAAATTTGTGAAACACCTGATAAGGAAAATGGGCATATAACAGCAGAGACAGTTTCATGGAAGGCAGGCTTGCTGGTAGAAGTTCTCATGGATGGTAGCTTAGAGTCTTCCAAAGATGAATAACTGATTTGTCTAAATTTAATGTTTCTCTTTGGTATATATTTTAAAAAGAATACTAGTCATATCTTTATATGTGTATTGCTATAAAATATGCAAAGCACATTTATATGTATCACTCCTTTATTAAACATTTGTTGCATACCTATCATGTGTCAGAAACATCATTTTATCCTTTTGTTTGACCCTCACCCTGCTCTGAGAAAGGCAGGACAGGTATTATTATCTCATTTATGCAAATGAGAAACCAGAATCCCAGTGGCTCCCCAATGTTGCATAGCTAGTTAAGTGGCAGGGCTGGGACTTAGTCCAGACTCTTTGCTGTAGTCTGATCAAATCTCCTTTTGGTCATTTCTGCAAATGTGGTCAATGATAGTATCCTATTGATTTATTTAATATCAGCTTATTAGCAGGACCTGGCAGGCAGTGAGAGCTCAGTAAGCATAGACATCCATTCACCACTGTGTTTTTTTTTTTTTTAAGATTTTATTTATTTATTTGACAGAGATCACAAGTAGGCAGAGACAGGCAGAGAGAGAAGGGGAACAAGGTTCCCTGCCAAGCAGAGAGCCCGATGTAGGGCTCAATCCCAGGATCCCAAGACCATGACCTGAGCCGAAGGCAGAGGCCCAACCCACTGACCCACCCAGGTGCCCCACCACTGTGGTTTTTTAACTGCTAAGATTCTTTCAATGATATTTATCCATAAGTCTCATAACAGGAACATAGTGGATCCTGGGCAGGTTCTGGAGCAGTTAGCATTTGGATCCAGGTATGCTCTCTTTGAGATTGTCTTGGGATATCAGCTTTGGTCGAATTCTTCTATGGAAATGGCTTTGTCTGCATCTGTCAGGGGATGCACAGGGGGCTAGGGTCATCAACATTCTGCTGGATGTTGGGGACAACAAAATTAAAAAAAAAAAAAAGAAAAGATCTGGCCTTTGCCTTCAGGAAATTTTTTTATTTTTTATTTTTTATAAACATATATTTTTATCCCCAGGGGTACAGGTCTGTGAATCACCAGGTTTACACACTTCACAGCACTCACCAAAGCACATACCCTCCCCAATGTCCATAATCCCACCCCCTTCTCCCAAACCCCCTCCCCCCAGCAACCCTCAGTTTGTTTTGTGAGATTAAGAGTCACTTATGGTTTGTCTCCCTCCCAATCCCATCTTGTTTCATTGATTCTTCTCCTACCCACTTAAACCCCCATGTTGCATCACCACTTTCCAGGGGCACGTGCACCCGAATGTTTATAGCAGCAATGTCCACAATAGCCAAACTATGGAAAGAACCTAGATGTCCATCAACAGATGAATGGATCAAGAAGATGTGGTATATATACACAATGGAATACGATGCAGCCATCAAAAGAAATGAAATCTTGCCATTTGCGACAACATGGATGGAACTAGAGCCTTCAGGAAATTTATAGTATAGTTGGGAAATTATTCAAATTGACAAATATTTATTAAGCACTTACTGTGTGCCAGTCTTATACTAGATTTGAGGGGATTTTTTTTAAAGAGTGTGATATGTGATTTTTCTTTTTTTAAAGATTTTATTTATTTATCTGACAGACAGAGATCACAAATAAGCAGGGAGGCAGGCAGAGAGAGAGGGGGAAGCAGGCTCCCTGCTGACCAAAGAGAGCCAGATGCGGGGCTCGATCCCAGGACCCCGAGACCACGACCCAAGCTGAAGGCAGAGGCCTTAACCCACTGAGCCACCCAGGTTTTCCTAGATTTGAGGAAATTTAACAAGGAATAAGAAAAGATGCTTTCTCTGATGGAGCACGTAACACAGTTGAGATAAACACATGCTTCCAATGATAGTAGAAATGAGACCATGAAAATTGAGTTGCAATGGCACAGAGCAAATAGACAAGATGGAAAGCTTCATCTATATCAAGCTTCATCTATACCATCTCCTAAGAAGGAGAGCGCAGTGCTCATGGACTGGTATGGTCACTGAAGGCCTTTGGGGAGGAGGAATTCTAGCTAGGCTCTGCGAGATGGTGCAAGAAAATGTATCCATGTGAGCACAGTGTAAGCAGGCCTGGAGACTGCGGAATGATGTGAGTGTCGAACATTGAGAAGTGACGTGATTGGAATGGAGAGTGGAAGGGGACCTTGTAGAGGGCTCAGAAGACAGAAGACAGGCATCTTGGATGAAATGACATAGACATCAGGCAGAGGAATTTCTCTTGATTAAGAGGAAGATAAATTCACTGAAGGAATGGGAGAGACTAAATTTCTTGGTTTGATTCTAGGATTAATGGTAACCCCAAACCGTATTCTTGGGGGCTACTCCCTCCTGCCAGGGAGGATTCAAGGTGAGAGTGCCTGGATCCGTCATATACTTCATGTTACATCCTGAACTGGCTAAAGGCTGGACCGAGTTCCTGCCTTGCTTCCTGTGACTGCCATTTCCACCACCAGCTGAATCACTGTGTCAAGATGAGAGTACATATTGTATTTTATAAGGAGAATCAGCCACCCTCCAGATGAGGGTGATGAGGTGCAGATGGGAAAGATGGACCTAAGTGCTGGCAAGAGGGATTTGGGTTGAAGATAAGAAAGATTTGATGAAATATCAGGATAGGTTCGTGAAGAAATCTTTGGAATATTCTCTCCTGAAGATCTTTAAGAACAAGATAGATGCACTCCAGTGGTCTGGAATGAGAAGTACTTATTACTAAGCTTCTCCACACCCTCACCATGAATGGTAAAAAGTCAACCTTTCATTCTTGTCTACCTTATCTGTGTCTCTGCTTTGCAGTTCCGTCAGCACCACAGAACCCCAGGATATTTGTATTACCAACTGGAAAATACCATAACCTGAATGAAGTTGTGGTAGAATTTCGATGGGATAAGCCTAAGCATGAAAATGGTGTGTTAACAAGATTTGAAATTTTCTATCAAATATCCAACCAGACAGACACAAATGAAACATTCGAAGACTGGATCGCTGTCAACACAACTCCCTCGAAGATGTCTTTTCAGCTTGAAGGCATGAGTCCTGGGTACACTGTTGCCTTCCAGGTATGAATAAAAACAGGGAAATGAGGGTCTTAGGATTGATTAAAGGATTAAGTTAGGAATTTGGCCTCTCTCTCAATAATTTGGGGTCCACTATGATCATGGAAGTCAAGTGGGTAATGAGGACACAGAGGGGAGAGGGGACAGCTAGGGTAAAGGACATCTTGACAGCTTTCTGGCTTTCAGATTCAGAACAGACCATTATTTTTTCTGTGATCACTATAGGCCATGGACCACAGTAGATAACTTTTATATTCCTTATCTCATTTGATCCTCTTATGGTCTGTGAAGAAAAATCCAGGTCCCTGGGTGTATCAGTGAGTTACTAATGCTGTGTGGCTAGGAAGTGGTGTGCTATAGTCCAACTTCTAGAGTCCTTTCCAACAGACGATTCACTATTGTGGGTCCTCTGGATGTCCCAACTTGGAGCTACCCATGGAAATAAAAACTAAGGGTCTAGGTGGTTGACATCTCAAAGTTACTGTTTGGCTGCTGATAGAGGAGAAAGTGAGAGAGAATAGGAGCCAAGAATAAAAAGCTACCCCCACCTCCTTTTTGTCTTTTAACTCTCATATGAGATAGCTTTCTACTTACAGTAGATGGCTTGATGATTTTCATATCTTCATTAAATAGAAAGTTGGTGACAATGTTGTACATATTTAGAGCCATTTTCCATTACTTCTCAGGGAACATAATGCTTTGGGAAATGTTTTAGAGATCTGAGCTTCCTGAGGATCTAGTTTCTTTTTGTAAAGTCCTAATTTAATAATTATTTTGTTAACATATTAGGCCTTCATAGATAAATCAAAAAAGTTGTACGTAAAAGTTAAAGATAACACACATTCCTACTGGTTAAGATTTATGTATGTTCTGGTTGAAGAAATATCTTGGTTAAGTGTATCTGTCTGTTACATAGAGCTTCAGATCTCAGCCACCCCAAAACCATGCAAAGTAATATGCATGGGTATGCACGAGTTTCATTTAACATGGCCTTGTGCAAAAGTGAAGATGGCTTGGTATATGTATGTAGCATCATACACACACACATATAGAGAAAGTAGTGTGTATAATATGGTAAAATATATTTAATACTAGAAATATATAAAAAAATCTAATGCTTTGTTGATTGAAAGGTCACTTGAGGATCTTCCCTTTGGGTCCATCATTATGGACATCAGTTTTCTTTACAGGCTATTGTGCATATGCAAGGTTTGGAAGTGGAAGTAATTCACTACACAAGAAAAGACATGTAATAAAAACTGTTTTTAAAAAGCTTTGGTACTAGGATGCAGGGCGGCACAGCGGGAAGAAACTACAGCCCTCAGAAGACTTGGTTTTTTTGTCAGGTTTTGCATGTGTCATTGTGGATGAGTTATTTAGGTTTGACTGAGATTTTGTCTGGTTTCAGCTCTTAGTAGTTGTGAGGATTGAAAGAGATAACATATGTAAAAGTTGTTTGAGATGCACAATTTATTTTCAAATGTAAGTTTTAATTATTATTTTAATTATTTATTTATATTTATATATTTATATTTATTCTATTTATTATTATTATTTTCTTATTATTTTCCTTTTCTAAATCTCCTTTTTTAAAAGTACAGTAAATTTAGTTATTTAATGCTTCTAGTTGTTTATTTCACAGTAAGTGGAAATTTACCATAATATGCATAGTTTCATTTCTGTTAAATGTTCTACAGAAAATTTTGAAAATAGCTAAAACTTTTCTTAGAAATTCAGATCTTTTGCAGTGGAGATTTGTGCCATTACTCCATATTTTTTTTTTTTTTAAGATTTTATTTATTTGACAGAGAGAGAGAGAGAGAGACTGCAAGTAGGCAGAGGCAGCAGGCAGGGAGAGAGGGGGGCAGGCTCCCTGGGGAGGAGAGAGCCCCATGCGGGGCTCGATCCCATGACCCTGAGATCATGACCTGGGCTGAAAGCAGAAACTTAACCCACTGAGCCACCCAGGTGCCCCTACTTCATACTTTTTTAGACAAAAAGATCAACAACAATAAAAAACAAACCACCAGCATGAATGTGAGGCAATATTTACCTCTTAGTGATTTATTGCTTTATACTCAAATGGAAGTAACTATTTGAAACTATTCAGTCAGAAAAAGAAAAATGCCATACGATTTCACTCATGTGGAATTTAAGAACACAGCAGACAAACATAGGGGAAAGGGGAAGAAAAGGAGAGGGAGGCAAATCATTAGAAACTCTTAACTGTAGAGGACAGACTGAGGGTTGCTGGAGGGGAGGTGGTTGGCAATGGGCTAAATGGGTAATGGACACTAAGGAGGACAATCGTGATGAGCTCTGGGTGTTGTATGTAAGTGATGGGTCACTAAATTCTACTCCTGAAACTGATATTACACTGTACGTTAACTATCTGGAATTTATTTTATATTATTTATTTATTTCTATTTTAATTTAATTTTATTTTTTCAGTGTTCCAAGATTCATTGTTTATGCACCACACCCAATGCTCCATGCAATCTGTGCCCTCATTAGTACCCACCACCAGGCTCACCCAACCCCCCACTCCCCCTCTCCTCCAACACCCTCAGTTTGTTTCTCAGAGTCCACAGTCTCTCATGGTTTATCTCGAACTAACTGGAATTTAAATAAAAACTTGAAAAAAAGTATTCATAATCAGAATTATGAAGTGAAAACTTCAATAATCTATCAGTTTCAGAATGGAATTATTATCATTGAGGACACCATAGAATGCCATTTTCCTGGTATCTTTTTCTTTCTTTAGGTTCGAGTCTTCACATCCAAAGGACCTGGACCATTTTCTGACATAGTAAAGTCTAAAACAGCAGGTATTTATTACCAAACACCTGTGCAAAAAACAGCTAGTGTTTTAACAACATTCTTGACCCTGGGTGTGCTCAGGATATGAATACTGTCTCTGAGCTGAAGTTACAGTCAAATAATCAATTTTTATCATCTAAGAACATGTTTAAATAAGCCTAAGCATAGGGTCCCTGGGCAGTGTTGACCAAGACTGGAACAGTAGACGACCCCAGAGGAGAGACTCATGGATTTCAGAATAGTCTGCTCATGAATCAAGAGATTTTGCCAAACTGGGGTGCCTGGGTGGCTCAGTGGGTTAAGCCGCTGCCTTCAGCTCAGGTCATGACCTCAGGGTCCTGGGATAGAGTCCCACATCAGGCTCTCTGCTCAGCAGGGAGCCTGCTTCTCTCTCTCTCTCTCTCTCTCTCTGCCTGCCTCTCCATCTACTTGTGATCTCTCTCTGTCAAATAAATAAAAATAAAATCTTTAAAATAAAAGAGAGATTTTGCCAAACCAAGGATTTTTTTTCCCTATACATATTCTAAGTGTTTTATTTCTTGTTTTCAGAAATCAACCCATTTCCATACCTTATAACTCTTTTTGACAGCAAGATAGTTTTATTAGATATGGATCAAAATCAAATCATATGGACATTTTCAACAGAAGGAGACATCAGTAGCATGGGCTACACAGCTGATGACGGAATGGGGTATTATGTTCAAGGAGACTCACTTTATCTTCTGAACATGCACAACAGGTCCACTTCTGAGGTATCTCACTATGTAAACTTTTCTGGAAGGAAAGACATGGATCATTTGCATACCACACTACCCTGTAATTAAAATGGCTGGTCAGTGGTTGAGCCATTAAGATTAGAATGGTTGATAAAGACAGATTTGTCTAATTATTTAGCCACAGATAAACAGAGATTAGATTTTGGGCAAATGTCATTCAGGATTAATCTAGCAAATAGCTATTTGGTTTAAGGCACTGTGTTAGTTCCTGGGATAGAGGGGAAAAAAAATCACAGTCCTTGAACAAATTCAGTCTGGTATGAGTCTAACACTAAGAGGATAGTATTGTATAGTAATTCATGTGTGAACTTTGGGATCTGAAATTTAGAATTTAACTGGCTTCACCACTTACTAGATCTGGCCATCAGCAAGTAACTTAACGACTGATTATGTGGTATCTGGTCATATGGCTCCTGTGAAGATTAAATGAGATAATCTAGGGGAGGCCTGAGCACAATGCTGGGAATGTGGTGGCATTCACTGAATACAGCAGGCAGACAGAAGATAGCATCATACCAGGCTGAGGGAAGGATTGGTGGTATGACAGAAAATGGGTGATCAGTGCAGGTTGGAGAGGTGGTGGTATAATGGAAAGACATGTTGGGTACCAAGAAGATGATCCAGGTGAAGGTGGGAAAAGCTGAGGAGGTAGTAAGTGTAAAGACAGGGAAACAACAGAACCATACCATGTTTAGGAGGCTGTAAATGGAGTGAGCTTGGAATGGAGATGGGGGTGAGGGTGAGTGAAGGACAGGTGGGAAAGCTGGAGAAGTAGACAGGATCCTCAATATAATGGGCCTCTTCTACTGTGCTAAGGTGTCGATGCCAATCCTGAAGACCACATCAAGCCATTAAAGAAACTTAGTGGGTCATTCACATGATCAAATTATGTTAGAGAAAGACCTCTCTGCTAGTGATGTCAATAATGATTTAGAGAAGGTTATGTCTTAGACAACTAGGAGGCCATTACAGAAACCCAGACAGGAAATGGTAGGCAGGAAATGAGAGGCAGTGAGATGAGAAAGGAGAGAACAACTTTGGGACATATTTTAAATGGGATTTATTCACAATGGGCAGTCATGATAGGAGGAAGTCATGAATGCATCACATTTGTCAGAATTGCTCCTCAGGTGAGTGTTGGAAATCCATAAAAATATAGTATGCAGGAGAAAAGAAGGTTTTGGGCGTGAAGTGATGAATACTATTTCCTGGGATCATTCATATGGAGATGTTCAGTATTCAGTTTGAATCAGTAACTCAGTGAGGGCTTTTGCTATTGTTCTTGTAGCACTGGTATATGAATTATAGTTTAAGTCATGGTAGTTGAAATTAATCAAGAGAAAGAATACAATGTGGGAAGAAGACCAATGATACACAGTCCAGAACTATTGAGATTTTGGATTATAAAGAAGTGCAGTAAATAAGTAATATAGTAGATTACAGAAAAGTCCTCAAATTTGAAAACAAAAATAATGACCACTATCTCCTTGGCTGTGTGTTTCTACCTATTATTAAGATTTTCCGAGGTACACTGGTTTTTGATATCACAATTATTACAATTGACTGGATTTCAAGGCATCTCTACTTTGTGCAAAAAGCATCACAAAATGGAATGCAAATATTTGATTTTGATCTTGAACATAAGGTGAAATACCCCAGAAAGCTGAAAATTTGCAATAGAAATTCAACAATAGTCTCTTTTTCTGTGTATCCTCTTTTAAGGTATGTAAAGTGTGACTATCTGTTTCTGCTTGATGAAATAGACATTTAATGTAATATCTTTGGTTTAATGTTAGAAGTCATTGATGGGAAAATAAGATACTTAGGGTTCTTGACTAGCTGTATTAATTCATACTAAGTAATTCTACACATAAGTTATGAGCCCAGAACCACAAATTTGTAAATTTAACCCATACCGACAATTTGGCTAACCTAAAGTTATGGTAATTACCAACAGGAAACCAAAGCATTGCACATAGCACCTCAAGGTCATTTTAGTCCAAGGCTTTAGTCCAAGTCATAGCTCATGACAGTAAATTGGAAGAAAAATTCGGGTATCTTGAAATACTCCTAGTTGTAAACATAGTTATTGAGAAGTCATGGGAAAATGCTATCAACTAAATCACTTGTGGCCAATTCTATCTCAGAAGGTTATTGGACACTTGAAAATGTTCTCTCCAAATGCTATATTTGTCTCTCTGTTTGTTAGGAATGATTGATCCTCACTGGAAACTAACATTCACAATGATATGTTTTATTCATTAAGTTGGAGGGTCTTTTTCTTCCCCCATAGTCGCCTGTATTGGACAGAAGTTTCCGATTTTGGCTCTGAGCTGTTCTACTACAGTATTATCAACCAGACCTTGAATCGCATTCTTCCACCTATAGCCACAAACCATTCAAATGGAAGGGGACAGTGTTTTTGTGGTATTACTCAATTTGAGTTTAGTGGAACAATGACGATTGATACCTCTGACTTGAAGAAACCACAGATATACTTTGTCAAAGGGCAAGAGATCTGGGCCGTGGATCTGGAAGGATGTCGGTGTTGGCAAGTTGTCATGGTGCCCACTCTGCTTGGTAAGACATCCATGTGTGTACTTAGATGCTCATTTGTAATTGCGGTCCCTCCTGTTTCATTAAAAAGAATATATTCAAAAGAAAATACACGTGGTATTTGCTCTGGACAATGCCAGCTGTGTCTGCAGAATATAAGTCAAGTTGTTTCCAGGAAAATTGTATATAGATATTCACAAAATTTTCTGGATCCGTGGGTTTCTTTTGCTGTTGTTGTTGAAGTTATTATATAATTAACAGTAGAGCTACAATTTTTTTTGGCTTAACTATATAGTCTAAGCAAGCTCCCAAATGTACTACCTCATTTAATTTTCAAAGCACCTTGATGAAGTAGGTGTTAGAGTCCTCATTTTATGGATGAGGAAACTGAGGCCGAGGAAGACTAAGATACTTGTCCAGAGGACCATGATTAGTGGAGGAGCTGGGGTTTGAAGCTAGGCCTGACTATAGTATCGATGATCTTATTATCAGCACCCCACTTTACTTCTGTCGGGAGGGTCCCATTGTCTCCACCTTCAGCATGAGTTGGTCAGTACTTGACAGGTCTATTTGTTGAAATGCAGTGCATATGGAGGAAATACTTAAACGTCTGAAGGGATTTGGAGGTCTTCTAATTAGGAGCAACTGCAATAGGAAAAAAATGCACTCTAGATACACTCATATATTATTATTTTTTAAAATTTATTTATTTCAGGGAGAGAGAGAGGGAGAGAGAGAGAGAGAGAGAGAGAGAATGTGCATGAGCAGAGAGAGGAGGGGAAAATGGGGAAAGAGAGGGGGAGGGACAAGCAGACTTCTGCACTCAGCCTGGAGCCCTACTCTGGGCTGGGTTTCATGACCCTGAGATCATGACCTGAGCTGAAATCAAGAGTTGGACTCGTACCCAACCAAGCCACCCAGGCGCCCTTACTCTCATATAGTCTTAAGAGTCTACTCCTCACTGTCCAATGTAGTAACCACCAGTCATATGTGATTTAAGTTCAAATTAACTAAAATTAACTGAAATTAAAAATTTAATTCTGCAGTCACATGAGCCACATTGTAAGTGCTCAAAAACACATGGTTATTGTGTTGGGCAGCGTAGAAATAAAATATTTCTGTCATCAAAAGTGCTATCGAACATTACTGGTCTATATAGTGAAGTTTTGAAATTGCAAATGAGTGTGTGTATGTGTGTCTGCGTTATAATTGCACATATGGTTTTGGTGATATGTTACCTAAAGCCTTTGAAAAACAATTCCAACATACTTTCAATGGGTTTTGGAGATAATGTTTTGAACTTCTCTTATTAGGAGACTTACTTGTTTCTGTTCAATCTATGACAAAGACTCTTTCTTGATCAAACATTGGGTTCCTCTGAGCCCTTTTTCAACTAGACCTTGACATTGGTCTTCCATGCTTGTCATTGCTGACTCTACTTTTAGCAAGAACCCTTCTAAATCAGTTTAGAGATAATCCTCCACACCTGGTATTTGATCTAGTTCTTTACTCCCCACCCGTGATGGTCTAGGCTTGCCTTTAGCAAAAATCACAATAAGCCAGTTTAGCAAGAATTTTTCTATCCTAGCTGTCTCCTCTTAGTAATCTTCTATCCACTGATCCTCTCACTCTGCTAGTTGGATCTGCATCCGCAGCTGACCTTGTTGTATGTGAAGTTGAGCACATCTCTCTCCTCCAATATATTGTAATATTACAATAGTCTTAACTAAAGTCTTCCTTGCCATTTAAACAATTGTCAGAATAATACACATCTAATCTAATCTATCGTCTAATACACAAGAATTATTTAGTGGGCCATTATCTTATAGGTATAGAACCGGTTAGTCTTGCAGGAATCCATAATTGAAGTTTATGACCCTAAAATTAGAAAATTGGAAGGACTTTAGAGATCCTTTAGCTGGCATGATGTTAGAAGCAATCCCCTCTATGAAAACAGCCTTGTTTGAGCCCCTTCTTATAAAATAAAAAATCTATTTCTTTATAAGGAAGTTTTTAAACTTTTTGGAATAATTCTTTTTATCAGATTTCCCTGCTATATTTAGCCAAAGTTTTGTCCTCATTTTTCCCATTCACTGGTCTGAGTTCTGACCCCTAACTTTATAAAGAATCTACTGTCATAGCTCATGACAGTAAATTGGAAGAAAAATTCATGTGTCTTGAACTACTCCTCACATGATGTGGCTTCTAGATCTTTCTTTGCCCTGGTCACCCTCCTGAGGTTTCACTCCGGTTGCTTGATATATTCTTAAATGTCACCTCTGTAACAACTCCCTATACTCTCATTGTGATCTGGTTAGTGCAGGGAGCTTCTGATTGCCCCCGTCTTCTTTTATTAGAGCTAAAAGTGACCTTACATCTTTGGGTTGCCTGCCATTTGAAAAACCCATAGTCTTTTTCATGTTAACTATTATTAAGCCAGATTTCTTTCATTTGTTATTTATAGAATTGATTTTAAGCTTGAATTTAGGTTGTCACATTTATTCCTATTTCCAATTCCTATTTCAACCTATTTCCTGATTTTGTTATATTTTCAAATTTTAAGTCAGTGAGTAAACCTATTAGTGTCAGTAAGAATCGTGTATCATGTACAATTCTAATAGGCATTGTTTGATGTGGAGTCACACAAGTTAAGTTGTAAATCTTGGCTCTCAACTTTACTAACTTTGTGGCCTTGAGGAGATTATTTAACTCCTCAAAGCTTCAGTTTCCACTTCTACAGAATGAGGCTAACAATAATAGTATTTACCTTATTGACTTAGGATGGAGCTAAATTGAGAAAATATCTATAAAATCTTTAGCTTCACAACATAAAATAAAGGTGGCATTTTTTTTCCCACACTGAAATGATAGAAAGATTCAAAATTTAGTGATTACAATACAGAAAAAGTATTTCACGTACTGTGTAGAGTAGAAACATATGTTATGCATATTTTGTTCTTTGTGTTCTTTATTCTATGTTTTTCATGAGCAGGAAGAACACTTGAAAGCTTAACTGTGGATGGGGAATTTCTTTACTGGATCTCCTCAGCAAAGGACAGCACGCAGATTCACCAAGCAAAGAAAAGCAATGGGGCCATCCTCTCTCAGGTGAAGGTCCAAAGGAGTAAGCATATCTTGGCTTACAGTTCAGTTCTGCAGCCTTTTCCAGGTAATAAGATTGTACTCGTAATCAGCATGTTCTCCCAGTTTAGGGTCAGAAAAGTCTCAGACTGTCTTCTCCAGGCTGAGCACCCAAAGCCCTTTGTTATGCTCAGCATTACTCCAAATGGTTAGGATTAGTGCATGCTAAGATTGCTGTTTGCCCTGGATCATAATTTAGCTCCATGTGTATCCATGGCTCGGGCTGTGGTAGACAACTTTAGACATTGGAAACCCTTGTCTGTCATTCTCTCTGTCTTCTTTCTCTTCTCATTCCCATCATTTCCCTTCTTTTGTCCGCCCCCCACCCCGAAGGATATTTTAGACCTCCCAGTCCATCAAAAAGCACCGCATTAAATTTCAGGACTTTTTCAAAGTGAAGTGCTGTATTTATTGTAGCATTTTGTAGGTCAGCCATTTATCATGAGGACATGTGTGCTAAGATTTTTTTTATTAAGTTCCTAACTTTTTTGGTAATCTGTGACTCGTGTTTTTTTTAGTGCTGTGCCTAAAACTCTATCTCTTCCATAAACCCTGAGGGCTTTATTATGCCGTTTTGTATGATGCAATGGCTTTTAGGAATGTATGTCTGGCACTATGGCAGAACTAGCTATATAATTCACTTTTCATTTTGAGAAACTTAAAAAATTTAGTAAGTCCGTGCTACATCTGTTTGAAATTGAACACACGCATAAACCTGTACATCCTTAAAAATAAAAGCTCTAAAACTAGCATGAATTTTTGTAACTGGAATTAATTTTAAAAACATGATTAATATAATGCTGTCATACTTTTTTAAAGTAAAAAAGGGTCAATTTGATTTTGCGCCTATGTATACTATTCAGTGTACTTTAGCGCCACCTGCTGGAGATTTTGAGCAATATCAGTTACCGTGCTCCCTTTTTCTGAGGCTTTTAAGGACTTCAAAATGTATGCGGGGCGGGGGGAGAAACCCCAAAACACAAAAAACAAAAAAAAAACCTTGTCTTCTTTTCCTGAAAAACATACCCAATACTTCAGTATATCATACTTTGTCAGCTAGGTTAATTAAAGACGTTGTTATCCTTGATGTTAAATAAGTCCACTCTTCCTCTTTTATCTATGTATGTGGGTATTCTTAATCTTCTTTTATTATTTTAGATAAAGCATTACTGCGTCTAGCTTCAGATCTAGCAGAGCCGACTATACTTAACACCAGTAACACCAGCCTCACAATCAGATTACCGCCTGCCAGGACCAACCTCTCGCTCCTGGGCATCACCAACCCAACTCCAACATACCTGGTTTATTACAAAGAAGTTAACAGCAGGAAAACCAGCTCTGAGCTGAAATATAAAATGCTGGTAAGATTGGACCTGGTGGTCTTTGTCTTTTCACAAGATACCTGTTTCTGATATAAAATTCTCATTCGGGACACCTGGGGGCTCAGTGGATAAGCATCTGCCTTCAGCTCAGGTCAGGATCCCAGGTCCTAGGATCCAGCCCTGCATTGGGTTCCCTGCTGAGGAGGTGAAGCCTGCTTCTCCCTCTTTCTCTGCTGTCCCCTCTGCTTTCTCTCTCTCTCTCTCAAAGAACTAAATAAAATCTTAAAAAAAATAAAATTCTTACAGTACATCATTTTGTATATTATATTCTGAAACATGCGACTGTGCAAACTTTTACAGCTGATTCATTCATGCAGATAGTGTTCTAGTCTGGTCTGGGAATTAAGCTTCAGGGAAGGATATTAACCCTGGCCAGTGGTGGATTGCCATAGTGACAGTTTCCTGAGTGTCCTGTAAGAACAGGGTTTATTGCCCTCCCTGACTAATTATCCCCAGAAAGTGATAGAGATGTGTTTTTGTGGCCTCTGTGGCCGACTGTAGGTTGAGGGATAAGAAATGATTAGATGGAAAGAACATTACTATATACCCCTCCTCCATAGCACATATTTAATGTAAAAATGGTATGTTCTATTTTTGTCTGTTATTTCCCGTATGCTGTGAAATGCACTGTTATGTAGGGGTTATGTAGTGCAATCGTCATTGTTTTCTTAGCACCCAGCATAGTAGTGAGCTTTTAGAGGCTTTCACTAGATAGTTTTTGAATGGATGAATTAACTGGCACAATGCATCCCATCATTGGCATTGGTGTTTCAGTTGTCCTTGTGATGGAGTCATATGTGTCCAGTATTTTGCTCTGTGCTTGTTATTTAAGCAAGTCAAAAGGTGAAATTGACCATCATCTGTTGGAGGTTAAGCACTATATACTTTTTCCAAAAGGACACATGATTCTTGTTAGTTCCTTTTATTTTGTCTCTTTTGACCTTTCTTTACACTTCCCGATGTATCAGAGACAGCTTCGATCATTTCGCTGCCCCAGACTGGGCACTGGCTAGTTCTGTTACTGCTCCTGGTTGATCCCATTGTCTTCACACTGATGAATATGGGTCCGAGGCAGTGGTTCTCTAACCTGACCACACACTGGAGTTTTAAAAATCTCTGGGTCCACATTTCACTCCGACCAGTGCAATCAGAATTTCTGGGGGTAGGGAGAAAAGGCACAGATGTTTTCTTAAGACTTTCCAGATGATTCCAAAGTAAAACCAAAGTTGAGGATTGTTGGTCTAAGGAAAGTATTTTTACTTTCTGAAGCATTGCTTCTAAGTACGACGAGCTAAGCCAGCTTCATCTTTCATCATATTCACTTAGGAGTCACAACTTTACCAGACCATCTTGCTCAATGTTTGTTGCAGTGCTAGGAAATAGTATCTCCTTCTGAGAATTGCACTTCATACGTGAAATGAGCACATCACAGAACTGACCAAGAGCTGCCCAACATTTGGCATTTATTGTTGGAGGTATTAGGCAACCCAGGTCTGGGCAGATCAGAATAGTGAACATGATCGTTCCCATGATCCAATATCAAATTAACTTTTAAACATCCTTTAATTATTTTCTCCCTTCAGTTAAACAATTTCTTCTCCTTTGTATAAAAAAAATAAGAAGAGTTGGGTATTGATTTTTAAATATGAATTACAGGAATTTCAGGAGAGGATAGTCCTACTTGATGGGTTACGACCATTTTCAACGTATGTGATACAGACAGCTGTAAAGAATTATTATTCAGACCCTCTGGAACAGTTACCTCTGGGAAAAGAGATTTGGGGAAAAACTAAAAGTGGAGGTGAGTTATGGGCTTGGGATGGGTTTTTAGAGTGGCATTTCATGATATATGTGATATATATATCTCTATATATTTTTTTAATTTGGATCCTAAGTAATCTTGATTATGTGAAATTTTAAGCTTAATAAGAAAAATATATTGTTAAAAAAACCCTGATGAGCTGATCTGTGCTCTAACAACAAAAGATGACTAATATTCCTTTGGAATGGACTAATATTTCTTTGGAATGGAAAGCAATAAGAAGGTAAGATATCAGAATCAATACTTTTGACCAAGAAACACATTCTCTGGTCTCACCACAGGGTGTCACCCGTTTCCTATGTAGCCACAGGTCTCTGTATGCGTGGAGACACAGAATTCAGCCTTTATTTCTGAATTTTACCTGAGGCCACAGAAATTGAAAGTAAATAACATCATTGCCTTGGGCGCCTAGGTGGCTCAGTGGGTTGAGCCTCTGCCTTCTGCTCAGGTCATGATCTCAGAGTCCTGGGATTGAGTCCCACATTCTCTCTCTCTCCGCCTACTTGTGATCTCTCTCTGTCAAATAAATACAATCTTAAAAAACAAAAATAACATCATTGCCTGAAAGAAAATAGGATCTAGAATCTAAAGAGGTGTTCTAAGTGGTGGCGATGATTTTGAGGTGATGCCATTTCTTTCAGATGTCTCTGATGACATTCCCCCAAACAAATCTGAATGGGTTTATTCATCTTCATTGGCTGTATCATTGAGCTGGCGCCAGAGAATGAGTTAGTCCTAAAGCAAAATAAGCAAGAGCCTTTCAGGCAGTCTGTTAACTTTCTATGTTACCATGATATGAGAGACTGGCTTTCCTTTGGAACATCTGTCATTTGTTCTGCTCACGTAATATGATTATTCCACAACCAAGACCCCGTTCCTTCTTCCCTCATTCCTTGCTGATGCAACATCCCTTGTCATTTGTTGCTGTTTATTTCAGTGCCAGAGGCAGTCAGGCTCATTAACACAACGGTGCAGTCAGACACCAGCCTCACCGTATCCTGGAGAGGATCTCAGAAGCCAAATGGACCTCAAGAGTCAGTCCGCTATCAGTTGGCAATCTCACATCTGGCTCTGATTCCGGAGACTCCTCTAAGACAAAGTGAATATCCAAATGGAAGACTTGCTCTCCTTGTCACTAGACTTTCCGGTGGAAAACTGTATGTGTTAAAGGTACAGTGAGCATCTTGGGCTCTTGTATTGGTGTTCTCAAGTGTAAGGCTCTGAAAAGGTTAAGCAATTGTTCTTTTTTACAAAAAGGTTCTGGCCTGCCATGCTGAGGAAATGTGGTGTTCAGAGAGTCATCCTGTCACTGTCAAAATGTTTGACACACCAGAGAAACCTTATGCCTTGGTTCCAGAGAACACTAGTTTGCAGCTCGATTGGAAGGCTCCTGCTGATGTTAACCTCACCAGATTTTGGTTTGAACTCCAGAAGGTAAATATCACCATACACTTTTCATGAAGATCTGTGTTTTATGCTATGGGATAAATTAGAAGACCTTGCTCATATGTCTAGAGTGTTCTCTTGTATAAATCAACAATATATTTGACAATATTCACTGATTTAGGTTTACCATATACAGAAGCTATGTAGACTCATTTCTGATGGAAACGATTTCCAGAGAGATTAGTTTGCTCTTAAAAGGCTCCATGGAAAAGGGTATAAACTATGGTTTACTGGTTTTCATAATATTTCGCTTAGTTTAGATATCATCAGCGTGGCTGTCCAGCTTAAAGTCCATAGCAATTTGGTGTTTTCTATGAAAAAAAAAATAAAAGAAACAAACAAGCAAACAAACAACACCCAAAACCTTGTTTAGAAATGTTCTTTCTGTCATTTAAGGGCTGTGTAGCAACAGGAGAGAAATAAAATATTAAATGAGTTTATTCTAAACTAGTTTTATCTTGGGTGATAAACTTTAAATGGTTCTTCATCCCCAAATCTTCATGCTTTATCCAATTTAAAAATACCCACTGAATTTGAAAGCATCAATTAATCTAATTGATTCACTGCTCGGGAAAGTCTATGTTGACTTTCATATTGCCACACTTTAAATGGATTATTTTAAATAATTGCTACATTTCATTTTCAGCAGTATGTATTTTGTGTGTCCACATTTGCAAAGATTGGTTAGGAATCTTTTGTTCAGTTGTAACAAAAATGAAGCAGTATAGTCATGGCCTCGTTTTTTTAAAAAAACAAATGGAGTTGCTCCTCTGGATGTTTTAAAATTTTAGTATGTAAGATATTTTTTAAAAAAGATTTTATTTATTTATCTGACAGACAGAGATCACAAGTAGGCAGAGAGGCAGGCAGAGAGAAAGGGGGAAGCAGGCTCCCCGCTGAGTAGAGATCCTGATGCGTTTGATCCCTGGGATCATGACCTGAGCTGAAGGCAGAGGTTTAACCCACTGAGCCACCAGGTGCCCCTGTAAGATATTTTCTATGATCTTGTACCCTTTAGATAAAATCTGTGAAAACTGTGTAACAGCAGTGAATGTCAAATTGACAAAACCAATGGCCATAGTTTAGTTGGACTTTTTCCATTGAGCATGTTTACGATGATTTGTTGCCGATTTAAAAAACGGTCATGTTATAAAAATGCAATTAAATTGGAGGATCACCTTTTTTTGGACATCTGTTGAAGTAAGCTCAATGCACTTCAGTTTAAAGGCAAGGTGGGGGATGTAGTTTACATAAAGTTTTTATGTATGTCAAAGAAAGAAGATGGGGAAAAGCCTTACAGTTGGTGACCCTAAGCCCCTCCTTCTACCGATGAGAAGTCGGAGAACCAGACAAGTGCCATATGAGTCAGAAATCACAAGCCAGGCAGGGAAGAGCCCTGGGGGCTGACTCATCCTACACCAGTCCTACTTGGGTGCTTGTCCATGGAAGGAATATGAGTCACTAAGGCACCCAACCCACTCCTCAAAGTTTGGGACCAGGACCAAACTGGTCCTGGTTTTGGGACTGAGCCTGCTTGGTTCAGTCCTTGTGACTTTCATGCAGTGCTTTTTATTTCAAAACTTCCTCTGCATTTGATGAAGAATCTACCACTTAGAAAATTATGAAGCTGAGGGTGTAGGATACAGTATGACCTGGTACCAGCACTAACTGCTGAGCCCAGTGGAAGGCTGTGTTCTGAGAGGGATGATGAGTACATCTAGTCAGAAAGTTCTGTATCTTTTGAGTAACTTGAACCTACCTCATAATGATAAGACAACTAGGAGTGATCCTCTAACTCCAAACTGAAACTCTGAGGGGTGAGAGGTAAGGGTGAATGTGTATCTTTTTGATTAATAGTTTTTAAAAATAATCTTTAGGAAAGAAAACAGAAGGATAAACTTCCTGTTTTCATCTTTGTTGTTAAAATGTCCTTCTATGGAAAATGAAGGAATTAGACCACATGGCTAAATTTCTACCTAGTTCTTAAATTCCACAGTTATATATTTTTTAAATCACAACAGTGTATAGAAGAAGAACATGTTTAATTTAAGATTGAGGAGAAACAAGTAGTTTCACTTTGGTAAATTATTTGCATGAAAGCCATTAAAAGTTGAGTTTTTCTCAACTGTCCAGGAAAATTCTTACTAGAACCAAACATTTTTGAAGTTCCATTCTCTGAGACATGATAGTCTGCACCATTTCCTCCACACCCCCGCCCAAATAATTTGAAAATCCCTCTGTGGTATTGAAAATCACCCCTGCACTTGTTGGCCTCTGACAAATGGAAGGTCCTGACTCCCTTGTGATTTACTGGGGTAGCCGTGGCTCCTCTCCAAGTTGGTGGTCTGCCCAGAACATTCATTGCTGTGGTGAGGCCAGTACTCGACAGTTTTCCAGCAGAACCCTTGGTCACACATCTGACCTTCCAAGGAGCTTTGATCATTTCTGGGTGGTATGGAATGTTGGGCCATCTAGACTATTCACTTATGATAGTTTCTACAGCAGATTATTAAGGAGCCAGGACCACAAAGGGCTAAAATTTTTGAGCCAGGAATCAATATTTATCTCTGTTATTTTTTGTTTCTCTCTCTGTCTCTTTTTCCCATGGTTCAGAGTAAATATTATGGACCCAATGCATCTGTTTCTAAAGCCTGCATGTCGTAGTGGGATTGGTCCATTTATGAATTTAGCAGGCAATGGCTCAGACATCAGCATTTCTGTCTTTTTTCCCACTCCTTCCAACCACCCTTTGCCTCTTTCTTTTTGTAACAAGGTGGTCTGCTTCCTGAAGGTGCTGTAGAAATCATTCCTTATTGGATATAAACTAATATAAAGTGTCCATCCAATGAAATGATGTGACCTTGTGAGCGTGAAATGAAAAACGAGATGTAAAGTAAGGTTTATTTATGGAAACTGACCTTCTTAGGAAACTCTACTGGAGAAAATACGCTAAGAACCCTTGACAAAATGCCATATCCTCTCTGTCTTTCCGTACTCATACACTGAAAAAAAAAAAATCTCCATTTTCAAATAAGATACCAAGGGTCCAAATACACAGATTTTTAAAAAGCCATGCACAAAGCAAGTGTAAGATAGTTATAAATAGAGACCTGGTGTCTACAGTGGAATGGAAGTAAGATTTCCTAAATTTAACTTCTAACCTTGCTACTTGGTAGCCGAATGATGATGGACAGAAATTTCCTTCTTTTTGGGAACGGGGCTTTGTATGTATAACCATAAGGAATGCTGGTTAGAGGTCTGAAAGGGGATTTGGAGGAAAAAACTAAACATTTTCATTTATAAGTCACGGTGAACCTCTGGAAAGAATCAAAATATGTAAAAATATTATTAATTTGAAAATACATTATTAATTAGCAAATACACAGAATTGAAAATATCATTGCTCTGATCCATCATGGTCCCTCAGCTGTGAATTTGTGTTCTCAGCTATCCTGATTTAAGGCAGGTATCTGCCATTAGGAATAACAAAAAGATAAGCTTCGAGTCTTCCATAATGAATATATATAGTAAGAGGTTCATGTCTTACATTGGACTCATCCTAAGAACTGTCCTTCAAGTCAGTTATAGCTTGTCACAAAAGCAGAAAAACAAAACTAAAAAACCCCCCCATAAAAACATAAAATGGCTGTCAGTGGTAGAGATAATGTTTGAGATCAAACATTCCTAGAGAAGCTCTTCTTTTTAACAGAAAAATATTTGATTTAAGTTTTTAATGGCTTGCCATAGACTTGTGAATTTCTATGTTGTTTTCTTTTTTTTTTCAATATATTTCACCTTTATTTTCCAAACATATTATTCATTCTGTATTCCCCATCTTGGTGAATGCATCAACTGTGTACACATAATGTTGAAAAAGTTTTCTAGACACATCTAAATACCTCCTCTCTTCTCCTTCATCTAAATACTACAAAGTCTTATCATTTTTACCTTCTGAATTTTCTTAGATCCATTCTATCTATGTTGTTTTCTTAAAGAAACAAAAAATATTACTTCTTTTTCTAGTGGAAGGACAATGAGTTCTCCCGTGTTAATGCTTCATGCATCCAAGGCCCAGATTATGTGTGTAACATCACAGATCTACAGCCTTACACATCTTATGCTGTCCGTGTAGTGGTGGTTTACAGGACAGGAGAAAACAGCACCTCACTCCCAGAAAGCTTTAAGACAAAAGGTAAGTCCTAACAGCCTCAGTATTAAAAACAAAACAAAACAAAACAAAACAAAACAAAACTCCTGTAAGTTTCTCAATGCCTCTCTTACCACTTCTTTCACCAATCCTAGAGGTTAACCTTTTTTTTTTTAAAGGTGTAAATTACTATTTCTAGAGCTTGAATGAAGGACCTGAAAAGAACCAGGAGTCCTTACAGGCATTAACGAGGTAATACTGACCTGGTCTTGTAGAACCCTAAACTGGGCAAGATTATTTTATCTTTCAGTATCCTCTACTTTGTGTCTGGCTGTGACATTCTGCAGTGAGAATGAAATGAAAACAGTGTTACTGAGTGTTCAACATATATTTATTCACTGACTGCTATCTTCTAGATGCTAAAAATAAAAATCCAAAAGAATGTCAATTAGTGATCCCTGTAAGTGGATCCCTATAGAATCAAGGAAAAGATTCTTCCAAATTTACAGTAGTTTCTTTGCATCATTTACTTTGTGGTGAGCTAGAATCCATCTAATCCATCACTTGTAAAAGCTTCAGATACTCATTTAAAAATACACACTCATATGAGAATATTTTTGAATATTTCTTTAATGTATTTGGCTTTCCTCTTTGGAAAAGTATTTTATAGAAAGATGCAATGCAGAATATTTTATACTTCTGACTTATTAGTCAGTATTTTCTTATGTTTCCAAAGCTGGAGTCCCAAGTAAACCAGGCATTCCAAAAGTATTAGAAGGGAGCAAAGATTCAATACAGTGGGAAAAAGCCGAAGATAATGGAAGCCGGCTTGTGTACTATATCCTTGAGATCAGGTACGTCTGTTTGCCAAAGTTCTTTGTAAACTACAAAGAACTAAGCAGTTAATTATAAGGTATTATTAGATTGAAATTAACTGTATTTATGAACGTGTATTTATAAGTAAATACGAAGGATCTTTAGTTGAAGGACCTCGAGGGCACCGTTATGTTCTCTGCCTTGGCACTCCAATTACAAGGCAGATCACATCATTGTTCTTGGAAATCTGCAACTACTTGTCAGAACTTTATGGAAATAATCCAGTCATTGGCACATGCAGTTAACATTAATATCTATTCCGTTCAAGAAGCTGAGCTGATGTTCGATATGAGATGATGGTATGCGTGTGAATTTCTGATGATAATTTGTTTTAGCAAGATGAATAATGTCTAGTGAGAACTGGCAGTGAACTAGGTATTTTCAGAATGTACAAACAGTTCAAGGTCTGAAATGGTCTGACCTGTAGAGGTCCCATAGGATTCTTAGTCCATTGTGAAGATTACAGTTTGCAGTGTGCTCCCAAGAGTCTGAACATGTGCCTTTAATGAAAACCGTGCAGCCGATGAACATAAGCAACCCCAAAGCTGGCCAGTATGGGGAGCTCTGTAAATGGGAACTGGCTTAGAGGGACAGATTTCATGCCAGTTTGAGGGGAGAATTCCAAATTTCACAGACACTCCCATCACAGGTCTATGAAGCTATCTTTTAAGAAGCTCCAAGGACAAAAGTCACTTCCATAATTATAGTCCTGGCAACTTGAGCATTAGATCTATTTTTGCTTCATCTTTCTCTGGTACTCCCATAACCTTAACAAATTTTCCTGCACATGGTAGAGAATTACCTTGGCTGCATTTCTAACTGAAACCTCTTTAAAATTCCTATTACTGTTTTTACACAGAGTCAAATACATTCTAGTCTACTGAACCATCTTGGTGGTCTGTGACTATAATTATATTCACCAGCCCATCAACATCACTGTCTTGCTAGGACACTTTAAGCATGTTTCCTTCAGTGATTCCTTAAGCCCATAGTGCCATACCTTTTTTGCATTTTCTTGTTCTAAGCCTCTACTGTCAGGACAAGGATGATGGGATAATGGAATGAATTGCTAGACCTTTGGTATCTCAAAGTTCCATCTTCAGTCAGAATACTGGTATACCCAAGTTATTGCTGATGGCACAGGGGGAACGGTAGAAAAAGTGTGTGAACTTGGGAGCTGGACAGACTGTTTTAGTGTCTGAAGACTGCCATGAGAAAGTACCACCAACTGGATGGCTTATTCTCTCACAGTTCTGTAGACTAGAAGTCTGAAATCAAGTTATCAGTAGGACCATGCTCCTTCCGAAGGTTCTAGGGAAGAATCCTCCCTTGCTTTTTCTTAGCCTCCGGGGATCCAGACTTTTCCAGCAATCCTTGGTATTCCTTGTAGATGTATCACGTCAGTCTCTGGCTCTATCATCACCTGGTGTTCTCTGGGTGTATTTGTGCCTGAATTTCTCTCTTCTTAAGAAGGCACGGGTCTTGGATTTAAGCCTACTCTAATCCAGTGTGACCTCATCGTCACTTGATTACATCTAAAAATCTCTTATTTCCAAACAAGGTCACATTCACCAAGTCTGGGTAGGCATGACTTTTGGGGGGGGCATTATTCAACACAGGGCCCACACATTTAAATACTTGTTTATTCTTTTTTTGAACTAAAGTTTTCCCATCTGTAAAATGGGACGATGGCGTTTACCTCCTTAGGTTGTTGTGAAAACTCAATGAAATGAAACAAAGCGAAAAGCACCACCACTATGGTGGTTTGTAAACCAGAAGATGCTCAACCAGTGTCAGAATTCTTTCTCTCTGGTTGGTCACTGTGAAGAGCCATTTTATACATTTTTAAGGGTCTCTTTCTTTTGAATCAGAGTTGTTTGGGTTGAACAATGGAAGTGCCAATGCCTAACACAAGACTTCACAACATATACAAAAACATTGTATAAAGAGTCTTATGCAGAATGGTCCCTAGGACACTGAGCTCCTGGTAACGGTTGTGAGCAACTCTGCTGTCTTGGTCCTCTGGATGTTCCTGCCCATTCCCTGTCCTTCAAAGGCTGAGCCTTTCCATCCCTTTCAGGTGACCACTCAGTTGGTAGGAGTAGAACTAGCTCTCCTTAAACCTACTGTGGGTAGGTACCAAGTCCTAAAAATGTTGTTGTCTGAAAAGTCCCAGACTTTGAAAAGTTCTTCAGTGTCAGAGAGGAGGTAATTGGAAGGCCTCGAGCTTTCCTTCAGTTTATGATTCCATTAAAAGCCATTCCATTTACATCTTTCGAGCCCCACTCTTGTACTCTTTTTATGTTTCATATAAAGAATAATGTGGGTTGACGTGAGGTGGCATGTAGACCAATACAAATGGAAGCAATACACCTTGGAATCTCCGGTATAAGGATAATTTTGGTAGTCCAACTATTATACCTTCTTTATCAGTTTCATGTCCTGTATTTTATTTTATCCAGCTTTAGTATACATAAGCTATCGATGGCCTAAGAGACTGAGAATTAAGAAAACATTAAAAAAGAATTTCAGGTTGGGAACTATGGGCTAATTGTCCCATGTGTTTGAAATTCTGAATAAAATTTACACATTCTAATAGTGGGAAGAAACCTCTTTAGCTTTGTCTTGGCCATTGATTATTTGTTATTTTCCTGATGGGCTGAGTTGGTTGGCTCCCATGCATTACCAGAATGACTTTATGAGGTTATGCTGTGCTCTGTAGCCAAACCACATGAGAGAAATGAGATCAAGGGTAAAGTGTGCCCTAAGAGATGCTCTGGAATTCTGTCATTAAAATGATATGTGAGCATCTAGAAATAACACATATATTATCTCATATTTTTTATATTTACATTTTTGCTCTTTTTTTTTTGTAGAAAGGGCATTTCAAATGATTCACAGAAGCAGAATTTAATGTGGAAGATGGCATTTAATGGATCCTGCAGTAATATTTGCCTGTGGAAGACCAAAAACCTGAAAGGAACATTTCAGTTCAGAGTAGTAGCTGCAAATAATCTGGGATTTGGTGACTACAGTGGAATCAGTGAGAATATTGTATTAGTTGGAGGTATGTTACCATGTCTGTCTGTATACTAACTGATAGCAGAAAGGTTTAGAGATAAAGATAAGTCAATTCTTAACATTAGAAATAAATTGGATGACAGTGTATATCATCCAGACTATGGAACTATTCATTTCATCTGATGTGATCTTCCTAAAACATCAGCATCCTTATGTCATTTTTCTCCTTAGCAATGATCAGCTACTTCTTAATGCCCAGAGCCTCAAGTCCATGCTTCTGGATAGGCTTCCCAGGCTGTCCACAGTCTGGTCTGAATCCAGTCTTATGTTCCTGCTCCCCATACTCAAATATTCTACACAACTGGACTAAAATGATGCTTTCTACATCTTCCACTCTGTATCCCGTTTTAGATTATGAAAAATCATCTGTCTAATCATATAGGTTAGAAATCTCAATATTTAATTTCTCCCTCTACTTGGGCACCAAGTTGTGTTGATGTACCATCTTGATTTCGGTCTGTTGAGTGTTCCTCTTCTTATTCCCACCTTGGCTTTCCTCATTTAGGTTATCATTTCTTGCCTGTGCTCTTGGCTTAATCATACTGCTGACAGTTGATCTAGCTGAAGCACAGCTGGATTACTTAACCCCTTCTCTGAAATCCCTGAAATGGATCTCCATTAGCTGCCTTCAGTATCAAGCTCAAACTTCTGTGTGGCATTTAAGGCCCTCCATGATTTGTCCTCCAATTGCGGTTCATTGTTTCTAACATCTATCCTTATGCTATAGCCATATCAGACTGGTAAAAAGCTTTTCATGACACTAGGTCTTTAGCTTTTGTGTCCCTCCGCCTAGCATGTGGGCTCCCACCACCTGCCATTCACCCCTCAACTGGGTTTTTCTTTCTCTCACTTTCTGTCAACTGAGATTTGTGGCATCCTTCAAGGCCTGACTTAAATGAGCCCACAGCTGACGCTTAACTAATGCTCCTTAAGCAAGATGAATTATAGCATTTTACATACACACAGCCTATATTATTCTATGTAATATTTGTATCATTCTTATTTGTATTATAATTATCTGGATAAAAGTTCAGCATTTTTTTTTCTGAAGGAAACCCCAAATTGTTAATATTTTAAGTTTTGCAGACTACATCTGATATCTGTAGCTGCTGCTGCTGCTTCTTCAAATAATACTTCAAATAGTTAAAAATCATTCTTAGCTCAGGGGCAGTAGAAATCAGACTGTGGCTAGACTTGGCCCACATGCTATGGTTTGCTGAGCTCTGCCCTCCATGTTTGCTTTCTCCTCAATTGAGACTACCCAAGAGAAGGTACCACGTTTCTATGTTTAATACTCATAGAACTGAAGGTATATCAAGATATCATGGAAGAAATAATAACCCTGAATATATATGAAGTAAAAAGATTAAGCATGTTTCCTCAGCTATTTTGAAGTAAAACCTGGGTGGTTCACAATAGTGTATTGGCAAGCCAGCTCTTTGGAAAACCAAACCCAACTAAACCTTGACTTTGATTTCCTGTGGGGTTAAACACTTTTGCTGTGGGTGATTTCAAACTACCAGTGGTGTAACAACTGGCTTGCGAAAATCTGGTAGGAGCTAGTTCAGGCACATCTGGCATACCCCTGAAAATACCTAGCTTTATTCTGCAAATTAACTTTTTTTCATTTATTTTATTAGATGGTTTTTGGATACCGGAAACAAGCGTTGTACTTACTATTATAATTGGAATATTTCTGGTTGTTACAATCCCAGTGGTCTTTGGTAAGTATAATAGCTATAAAAAATACAGGTAATAACCTTGATCATATTAGTTGACATCACTTAGTGTATTTAACCTTCCACATGAAATAGATGCACAAATTTCACAGTTACCTTTGGCTCTACTTTCATAAGCACTAACTTCTGTGAATTGTTTTCAGATCTTAGAGTAACTATTTTATGAAAAATATAATCTGTATTTACACCTGAGGGTATATTTGTATAAAACTGGTATAAAACTAATTACAAAGGCACCAACTTTTAGCTTTCTTTAAACCAGTCTTTGTTTCAGATTGCCTTATAGTTGAAAATAAACAAAAGAAAAATAACTCCAGATGTTAAAAAAAAAATGTAGGGTTAATAGGAGACCAGTGAAAGTCCTTGGTTGGGATAGCTTGGGTCTCTAGGCAGGTAGACAGACTGGTTAAGAAGAAGCAGGGTTCCTCTCTTGCAGATGACCCATCTCTGGCTTTTAGGGTCTACTCTCGCTTTCAGACATCTGACTTGGTTATTTCAAATCCTTGCTCATTTATAATGTTCAGGAAAGCAGAAGTATTTGTTAGGTAGATAAAAAGGTAGCTATTTCATAATCTTCATTTTATGCTAATATGCGGTCCTAGAAGTCTTTTTTTTTTTTTTTAAGATTTATTTTAATGAGAAAATACAGTGACAACTCCAGAAATATTGGGGCCAAATATTGGGCTATAGGGTTATTTCGGTGATCATACATCCCAGTTCATTCCTGTTGTTTCAGTATAAACATTAGTAGGATTTTCAGTGCCCCAAATGTCCTGGTTTGCATTATAAGGTATTTGGTCATCCTATCACTTACTGATATTATGAGTCCCTGACATACAAAAACATTATGAAAAAGACATGATAGGTTGCCTGGGTGGCTCAGTCAGTTAAGCATTTGCCTTCAGCTAGGGTCATGATCCTGGAGTCTCAGGATTGAGTCCCCACATTGGGTTCCCCCCTCAGTGGGGAGTCTGCTTCTCCCTCTGGCCTTTCTCCCTCTCAATGTCTCTCTCTCTCTCTTTCAGATAAATAAATATAATATTGAAAGAAAGAAAGAAAGAAAGAAAGACGTGATATTTACCAGAAAAGAATGCTCAAGTACATATTTAGGAAATTGTGGTCTGTTTTTTTCATATAGAAGGGAAAGTTAGAAGGAAAAGTTTAAGGAAAAGTTACAAACATAAAGCTAAGCTCTCTTAGGATAAAGAAAGCCAGTATTTTACTAAGTAGTCTAAATCTTTATTCTTTCCCCAAATGGATCGGAGTTGTAAACTATCAGACAGCACACTGAAACTTGAATTCAGATTTCTTGTCACGGATTCCACCCAGATGATATCTGGAAGTCCTTCAGTTAACTTGGAAAGCTAAAAATTTCAGCTGACTCTGCCAGGATCTTAACCTGTGGTTCCAGGGAGTCTAAGTATCGCACAGCTGATGTTTGTGCCACTAAGCCAGCCCCTCCAGAATGACACGTATCACTGCAGTATATTTGGCAGTTGGCATATAGGCTTGACTGCATGTCTGCTTTCCTACTGGGAAGGAGAATTACACGAAGAATCTTTCATCTGACCTTTGCTTGCCTACGTGTACATCACCGTTGTTCAAACCTGTCACTCTAGTGGGTGAGCATGAATAATTTCAGACAACATGTTGTGCTTTCAAGACATCCTATGGATATCTGACTTTCTCAGGATTTAAAGGTCTTTATTCCATTTGGAACTTAACGAATTTTTTAGTACAGCTAAGCTGATTTGCTTCTTTGCCTTTAGGAGCAGTGCATGTGGTTTTACTAGTAGGAGCGGGTGAGTGCATGAGAAAAGATTGAGCTTATTAAAATAAGGAAAAACAGTTGTTTAAACATATTTGTATTGCTCTGGGGCTCTCAGCAGTGGTACTTATATATATAAAATTGAAACAATGATTTAAAAATAAACACCGACAGCCTTAGCTTTGGTGAGTGGTCACATCTAACAGGCAGTATTAGCCTCCTGCTGGGAGCAGAGGGAAGTATGAAGCTGTAACATACAATTGCTGACCTTGGCAGCTTGCCATTTAATGAGGGAGGTAAGATGTACCTGTGTGAAAAAATAAATAGTGGGATATAGAAGGCAATATGGAACATGACATGTGCCGGGCACTATGGTAGAAATGCAGACTGAGAGCTACACTTGGTCTTAGACATTGAGAACTGAGAGATCAGCAGACTGTCAGGGTCTCAGAAGGGATCACGGGGGCTGGGGGCCAGAATGGGCTTTTAAAAAAATGAAAAGCAGTAGGGACAGCTTTCAGGTTTGAAAAATTACGTTAGCAAATGTATTTAAAATCTTTCCCTGCGTGGTCCCTCAGGTGGAATTTCACTTGAATTAAATGCTAACCTGTTGGATATAAAGGCTACCATGGGATAAAATTCAAATTTTAATGATCATCTTAAAAAACATCCTTGCTGTTTTCAACTCCTGAACCAATTTCTAGTATAGACAGTTGATCCTATGACATAATTGTATTTTAATCTTCCCAAAACTGCTTATTTTTATGATGATGAAAATAGTATTTGCTCATTGTATGAAGAAGACAATATAAATCATCCATGATTTCACAACTGAGAGGACCACTACTAACATTTGGTGGGTTTCATTCTAAAAGTTTTTCTGTAGGTTTGGATATGTGTGCATGAACAACAATGGTATAAATTCTTGTACTCTGCATTTAAAAAAATGCATGCCATTATAATTGAAAGCATTCCTCAGGTCGCCTATAAGAGTAGAATGTGGACAGACCTGGACTCAGAAATAAATTTATGATTTAATTATAATGCAAATAATTATTTAATATTTATAATGCAAATTTATTTTGGTTTATGTTGACTATAAGGGTGGTTTCGAGAAATAAATTCTGATATTAAGATTCTTCAATTTGTTTATAACAGCAATAAGAAATGCATAAAGCTTTGGTTTGAGATGTGAAATAAGAAGTTACGTAGTATAAGTTATGAGTTTTTAAAAGTCTTTGGACCTGATTTAATTAGTTTTTCTATTATGGACAGAGTTTTCAAACAAATTCTGTGATTCTACCCATGGTGTTCTTATATGTAAACATTTAAAGTGTTAACATTTCCTGAAGAAAAAAAAGCAATGTTTTGTTTTGTAAACTATGTTCTCTTCTCTTTATAGTGTGGCACAGAAAATTAAAAAGTCAAAAAACTCCCAGAGAAGGGCTGACAGGTCTCATAAACGAAGACAAAGAGTTGGCTGAGCTTCGCGGTCTGGCGGCTGGAGTAGGGCTGGCTAACGCCTGCTATGCCATACAGTATGTAATCTGGGCCATCAGTATAGGGCACCTAGATGAAGAATGGGCAACTATAGAGAGAGTGCCCATGGGTCCCGTGCTGCCCATGATTGTCCTGGTCTATGCTCATTCTTCTGGCATGATTATTAATAACATCCCTTTCCATTTTCAAATGTGACCTGAGACTGTTGGCAATCTATGTGGTTATTCTATCCTAAAGAAAATAAGCAAGGGGCGGCGGCCTGGGTGGCTCAGTGGGTTAAAGCCTCTGCCCTTGTCTTGGGTCATGTTCCCAGGGTCCTGGGATCGAGCCCCACATCGGGCTCTCTGCTTCAGCGGGGAGCCTGCTTCCTCCTCTCTCTCTGCCTGCCTCTCTGCCTGCTTGTCATCTCTGTCTGTCCAATAAATAATTAAATATTAAAAAAAAAAAGAAGCAAAATTCCATCACGTTCCAGTGTTTTGTCACATAGTTATAAAGTAAATGAAACAAGGACATAAATATTGTATGGAAGAGAACATGGTAGCACGATTGGTTCACCTGGAAGCATCCAGAAGAGAAGAATCCCGGGGTGCCATGCCTGCACTGTTAAGTCCATCTGAGTCTGTTTTCAGAAGTTGTACGGTGATTGCCTACAAAAGCTTTTTAGGATAGTTGAGTTTTCAACTTACGCTGTCATCATAATATTTTTTAATTCAGTTAGCCAACTTATAATATGTCATTGGTTTTTGATGTAGTCAAAACAATTAAAGACAATATTTAATTGTCTTTCTATGCAGGACACTGTATTGTGGTTTATGTAAGACACAGTGTTATGGCCTCAGCTACAAGGAATTATGTAGTCATAGGCCTTGAAGTTTATAATCCAAGATACACAAATGGAAGATTTGAAGTAGACACAGGGGTGATCTAATTTAGTGATTCAGAGGTGACTTTTCCTTGAGGAAATACTCAGCACATTTGATATTCAAGATTCTCTTTTAAGCACTCAAAGCATTTTGAATGCAGACAATTTTTTCCCTCTCATAATATTCCAAGTGAGAGCTGGCTTCTAAAAGTTATGGAGAAAGAGTTGATTACTGTAGTCATACTAAATTTTGTTTTACACAAAAGATCATGTGTGTGAAATGGTTAAAGTGAAAGTATTTTTTTTTTAAATTTTATTTATTTATTTGAGAAAGAGAGAATGAGAGAGAAAGAGCATGAGGGAAGAGGTCAGAAGGAGAAGCAGACTCCCCGCCAAGCAGGGAGCCCGATGTGGGACCTGATCCCGGGACTCCAGGATCATGACCTGAGCCAAAGGCAGTCGCCCAACCAACTAAGCCACCCAGGCACCCCAAAGTGAAAGTTTTTAGGCTCATAAACCCAGATGTATTTGTTACTAATTTGCAATAGCTTTTTACTTAAGTTGATTACCTGAAGAAACAAATAACTTATAACTTCAACAAAACAAGCTACAATAAAAACTCTTGAGGCTATGCACACAAAGGCATGTTTCTGTCAAGATTATGGTACCTAGAGGTGACGTGATATGCTCTGTCTGTGTTTTGGAATAAGGAAGGAATATTCCTTCCTTATGGTAGAATAGGGAAGGAATAGAAACATAGGAATCCATGTCATTATATTACATTATATTACATAGAGTGGTGTTGCAAAATCAAGGGATATCTCTTTCTGTTTCATACTCTTTCTCAAACACTAACACTCAACACCAACTTGTAAACCAATATATTTTGGAACACCAAAAATATTATTTTCCAGTACTCTTCCAACCCAAGAGGAGATTGAAAGTCTTCCTGCCTTCCCTCGGGAAAGACTGACTCTGCGCCTCCTGTTGGGAAGTGGGGCCTTTGGAGAAGTCTATGAAGGGACGGCAGTAGACATCTTAGGAGCTGGAAGTGGAGAAACCAAAGTAGCAGTGAAGGTAACATGGAGCTTTTAATTCCTTGACGTGTTGGATCTTCACATTTATATAAATTTACGTGGAAAAAACTATAATAAAATATGAGCTAAAAGAGAGCTAAAGTTGGGAGTCCATGCATAACAACAGAAATGACAATGTTTCTTCCATTACTTCCATAAGCTCTCTAATATGTCGTTACCTCTAAGGTTATTAATTAACTAAGACTTGGCAGACTGTTTTTCCCTTTGAATATACTATAAGAGGACCAGGGGGGTAAAGCACATTCTCTATATCTCCGGTACGAGGGCAGAGAGTAGAGAGCTTCCTGGCCAGTTGGCGTCAGTTGCAATTACACAGCTCTGCCCTCACAGAGTGAAGTGGCCCTAGACCATATGTGAACTCAAGAGGGTGGTGATGTTCTGGTAAAACTCTGTTTATGGGAATTGAAATGTGAATTTCCTAACACATTCACGTGTTAAGAAATATCCTCTTTTCAACTTTTCCCCAACCATTTGAAAATGTAACGTGTCACTTATACCTCAGTAGAGCTGGGAAAATATAAAATTAAAACTGAGCAACTATTTTCAGAGCTCAAGCTGTACAAAGTTGCAGGCTGGCATTGGTCTCCAAGCTATAGTTTGCTGACCCCTGTGTGACACAGTTATTACCATGGTATATGTTGAATGTAGTTTCAAGGAAGTGCTGGGTAGACTCCCATATTTGTCTAAAACCTTTTCATTGAGGGATGATGAACTTTTATGTAATTGGGCAACATCCTGACCACTGCTTGTTAGGAATTTGTTGCTTTGAGAGAGGGCTTATACAACCAGAAATATTGGCAAAATCCTCTCCACTGCCAAATGGTGCAATCTAAAAGTGCTTTAAATACTCTAGCCTTACCTGGTGTAAACAAGTGTTTATTTTTCCCACATAGCTAGAGGACTGCTGGTTTTTGGTGCAGTACTGTGTTAGGTCAGAGCCAGGATATCTGAAACTCTCTTGACTTTATACACATGTGTTACCTCATGATCCCAAGATGGTTGCCAAAGATCAGGCATTGGTTCTTCATTCAGGTCAGGGAAAGGGGGAAGAATGATTTTAGATGCATATGTTCCAAAATGTGGAAGTTTTCCACAAGCTTCTCTCCCCTTCAGCAGTTTCCCCCTTATACCTCACTGACCAGAACTGACTCAGATGATCACCCCTATTTTCAAGGGAGGCTGGAGAATTACAAAACACAAGTTTCCTGATTCAGTTAGACCAAACTGTCTGGAACTAGTCCAGACTAGTCCCATTTGAACACTAGTTCTAAGGTAAGATACTTTTAAGAGACAAATATAGTGTCATTAACAAGGAAGCAGGGAGAAATAGATATTGATTAGAAAACTTTGAAAATTAAGAAACTGGCCTACACACCTACATTTTTTTTTAAAGATTTTATTTATTTATTTGACAGAGAGAGATCACAAGTAGGCAGAGAGGCAGGCAGAGAGAGAGGAAGGGAAGCAGGCCCCCTGCTGAGCAGAGAGCTCGATGCGGGACTCGATCCCAGGACCCCAAGATCATGACCTGAGCCGAAGGCAGCGACTTAACCCACTGAGCCACCCGGGCGCCCCTACACACCTACACTTTTAAAAATTTCTACATTTTTGGAGGGAATTTTGGAGGGAGGGAATAGTAGATGTTACTTGATCTTTTGTCTTTCAGGCTTTCCCACTTGAACACTAGTTCTAACACCGGCTAAGTTTTGAATGAGTTTAGAGAACACATGCACATATATTAGCCATGATCTATTTCCAGCTTTGAGGGTGAATATTACAAAACAAAACAAAGATGGTCTCCATTAACCCACTGAGCTCACAGAAATGTCTGCTATACTGATTCCTGGCTTATTTTTATGTTGTGTAGACTTTGAAGAAGGGCTCCACAGACCAAGAGAAGATTGAATTCCTAAAAGAGGCACATCTGATGAGGTATTGGGGTAGTCCTGGCTTCATTTTCCCTTAAGAAGGGTAGAAAGCTTTTATATCTGATTGGTGAATTTTTAACATTCAGAATGACCCGACATCACAGATCATGCCTCAAATTAACATGGCTTAAGTTTAAACATAGATATGCCTGTGGTGACAAGGGCTCTGTAGAAACCAGACTTCCAACAGGCAGTCCTTGGACAAAAGTTCTTCCTTTCTTTGACCTTCAACAAGCAGTGTGATGTCCGAAGCTGCTCGGCTTTGAACGTGTGTATGTTCTTCTAAACGTGTGGTAGTGGCTCAAATATCCAGAGTAAGGGAGTGAGTCCAAGTACAGGGATGTCCGTAAAAATACCCTCAGTCTTAGTAAACTTGTCTTCAAGGTTAGAGTCAGTTGCTGGTCATGAGAAGTGCTCCGAGGTGTCTTAAAGGGAGGGCCTGAGGCAGAAGCCCCTGGGGGTCTCAGCTGTGGGTTCTAATCATTAGATCAGGGCTTCCTTGGTTTGATGTCTTGAGAAAATGGTGGAAGTCAAACCTGCGTGACTGAATTGTTTCTCCAAAAGAAAGAGAATTATATTACATACTTGTGATGACTGAAAATGTAATGCTTTCAAGTATCTTCTGAAGGATAGTAGTTAAGATTACTTTCTTTACCAAAACATAAAATACTTCCTATAAACGTTTCTTCTAAAGATCACTCACCTATTCCAGCCGTAGGAGCTGGCCACTAGGGGTTGCCGTATCATCTCTCTAAGGCAAGCACATAGACCAGTTCTTGGAAAAAGAGACTTTCATTTATTAGGGAAAAACCAAACAGCCCCTGCCCCCGACCCAAACAGGAGTTTTGAAGGAAAATGGAGTTAAAGAATTGCTCTATTTCCCGAAGGTCCTGGGCCAGGGTGCCTGTTGCTGTCATGTCATCCTGCCTGTCTCTTTCCACCTTGTAGCAAATTTAACCACCCCAACATCCTGAAGCAGCTTGGAGTTTGTCTGCTCAACGAACCCCAGTACATTATCCTGGAACTGATGGAAGGAGGAGACCTTCTTACCTATTTGCGTAAAGCCCGGATGACAAAGGTAGGAAATGCGGTCCTCGTACTGGTTTTGTAATGCGCAGGCCCTGTAATTTCCCACTAAGTTTCTTTAAATTCAGTAAGCTGCAGTTTGGGTTGATGGTCGAACCTCTGAAGATTTCTGTGGAAAGAATTCTTGTATTTCCTTCTGTTGGAGTAGGACAGTTAGAATCCTGGGCTAACTTCGGGCATTTTCTGGTTATTTGAGGCTTTTTAATATTTAGTGGGAAAATAGGTACCTCACTCCCAAAATCATGTTTCCTGGAGAACAGAGATTGTGTGGCGTTGGAAAGGCACATCTTTCTCAATACTTAATCTATGTGCCTGTCTGTCCCAAACTGATACTTGCAAGACCTCATGTCTTTCCTGACTACTCTCTGTCCCTACCCAGTTGGCTTATCTGTTTGGATTTTCATAGGCCTTTCAAACTTGTGTTGGCCACAAGTTTGTGTTGGTCTTCCCTGGTCTTCTCTCCTCAGCACCCACCTGCAAAGACTGTGGAATCAGGGCCAGCTGTGACAACACCTGTGGGAACTTACCTTCTATCTCAGATGAGTAACACATGAGAGGAAACAAGACACTAATATTGAAATCTGTAGATTAAAAAAATTGCTTTTTATTTCTATCGAAGTACATGTTCTGTGACTAAAACACTGAAATAGAAAACACGGTTTATAGTGAAAGACTCTCATTCCCACATGGCATCTACACGTTTCTTCTGGTATTTACCTCTATGCTCCTGCACACTCCATGTATACTGCTGCACATGGATTTTTTCAGTCTTGGAGGAAATCTCCTGACTCCCTCCTTTAAGAGGTGAGAATTTAACTGTCTTGGACTGACCCAGGACCAAACGACACCCCACCAGCCCTACACATTGGCAAGTGTGTTTCCCCATCCTCCGACCGCTATCAAAATTTTCAGATTAATCAATAGCGCAGACTTACATTACTATGACTACTACTTACAGCTGAGTTACGCAAAAGCTGTTATTGTGTTTTCTTCCCCACTTTGGGCGAGAATAATAAACGCCTCTTTTGTTTTCCCCAGTTGCTTCTTCTTTTTTTTTTTTTTTATATATCTCAGCTCTGACAGAATTGTAGCACCTCGGTCATTGGGGTTAATTAGATCAGCTGATCCAGCACCTGACAGGTTTTTTTCTTGGACAGTCTCCTGGAGCCAATACAGGCGCTTGTCTTCTGGGCGCCCTGCAGATCTGTTATCCTTGGGGTTCCTTTCAGATTTACCCTGCTGATTTCCTTGCTGGACCATAGTTTCCTCTATTCCATGACTTTTTTGTTTGGTTGTGAATGAGAGAAGTCACAAGAAGGCATGCATGTGAGGCAAAAGTCTTCTTTTTACCCCTCTTTTTGAGAAAAATGTCCTTTTTCTTCCCTCACACTTGATGAATAAGTTGGGTGGATTCTAGGCTGAAAACCCCTTCACTTTGGTTTTCTGGCTTGTACAGTTGCCTTTAGGAAGTCTTATGCCATTCTGACTCTTGGACTTGCGATCAGTGACCTGCTTTCTGCTCCTCCTCTCCGGAAAATTTTAGGAACTTCTTATCTGTGGTACTTTTTACCGATCTGGACACTCAGTCTGGAAAATCACCCCTTTTAGTTCTGGGTATTTTTCTATATTATTTTTTGATAATAAATAAAATTCTTTGTTCTCTCGATTTCCTTGTTCTCAAAACTCTATTAGCTGGATAATGGGCTGCTTTGTTTTGTCCTTTTGTTCTGTTAGCAGTTTTCGTCTATTTTCCAACTCTGTATTTGTGCTCTCAATTATGGGAGCTTTCTGTAATTTTTAAAATAGAATTTAAGATTTTAATTTTCCACGAAATCATTCTTATGTTTTGATTGCTTCTTAAAATAATATTGGATTTTTTTCCATATGGGCAAAATCTTCTCTGATCTTTCTTAGGACAATAACTATAGTTTTTTAAAGTATTAATTTGCTTCCTGCATTGTCCTGACTCCTTTATCCTCTTTGTTCTGAGATCTGTTTGTAATGTGAGACATTTTATCAAGCACTTTGTTGATTTGTGGATGGTCTTCTTATTTAACAGTGAGTTCTAAGAGGCTGACTGGAACCACAGACACACTGTGGTAGATTCCTTTTGGTTGTCATGTGGGACCCTGCTTTTTCACTGGGGGTTCCCAAATCCCCTAAGGACAGTATCTGGGTGTCTTCGCTGGCACACCCCACTTTCCCCAGGGAGGAATCTGCTGTTGTCCTGCCTGGGCTATCAGAGCCTAAGCCTCAGTTCAGGGAGGTGAGAGGGGAGAGGGTGAAGGTCCAAGGGCTGAGTATAGGGGCTCCCACTTAATTTTCCTCTCCATTTTCAGCACAGTGTCTGAGTGTGACTGATATCTTTGAACTTGGAGTTGTTCTAATTCCGTGTGCGTGCGTGTGTGTGTGTGTGTGTGTGTGTGTGTGTGTTTTCTACAGTGGAAAGCCTCCTGCTGTGGTGGGAGGACCTGGGATCTAGTTAGCTCCTAAAATAAACTTCCAAACATTCCTCTTGCTTCCAGGCTTGCCCCTCACCCCTGCATTCAGAGATGTCTGCTACCTCCAACTGCAGAGCCTGTAGAGAGTTTTCTAGTGAAACACAGCCATATCTTGCCTCTCCCCCTGCAGACAGCCCAGCTGTCTCTCAGCTCTGCTGAAGGACCATCCCTCCATCCACTTTGCTTCCCCCAAATGTTTCATGCACTAAACTTATTTTCCTGATGTATTTGTACTTGTAAGATTATAACCATTTTCCTTCTACTGTCATCTTAATAAGGTTTGGGGAGAGAGTGGGACTAAAAATGCATGCACTTAGTCCCCATCTTTAACAAGACCATTTATCTGTAGATTGTGCTTTGTTTGTTTGGGGTCAAGAAGAGGGAGCGAAATGGAAAACATGGGCCAGCTCTTTTCAGATTATTCCTATTTAGTCAGGATTCTGATGGCTCTACTGACTGGTTCTCAAGGGTTCTTCCATGGCCTTTCCTGGGCAGGATACCTTCTGTGCCTCACTGCCCTTACTCCCACCAGTGGGTAGAATGCTGGTAGGTGCTGAGTGCCAGAATACCACAGGCTCTAAGTCCCCATTATGCTAAGTTCATTTGGAGCCAGCCTTTCCTCCACAGAGAATGCTCAGAGGCAACATTCCAGAACAGCCACACGCGTGCTTTCCCTATCCCAGGTCCAAGATGGCAGTGCTGGGTCAAATACACCAGGATCGACTCATCTAGCCCCATACACCTTGGTCCAGTCTTTTATTCTCAGGACCTCAGTTTCTGCATCTATAAAATGGGATCTTGAATTGAAAATGTTCTCAGGCTCTTCTTTCTTTTTAAGCTCTGATAGCCTAAGGTTCTATTAAGACAGAAGAAAGTAAAAAACAAAACCAAAACCAACCTATCAAAATAGTATAAATAGCTAGATACAATCAATTCATAAGTGTTTTTTGCTGCATGTTTATCATACAATAGTGAAGGATGTGGCTCTTGCTTTCAAGGACTTTGCCACACGGTAGAGAGGTAAGTCACATATAAATAACCTATCTAAGACAGAAAGTGGGAGGGCCTATTGGAGTACAGTAGAGATTATATTGTGGAAGCCAAGAGGAGAGAGCGATGATTTCCATCTCAGAAGAACTGGGAAGGCTTCATGGAAGAGGTCTTCCATTTGAGACACAATAAAAGTAGGGGAGAAAACAGTCTCTGAAACAACATCTTCCCACATGAGTCATGAAAATCCATGACCAGGATCCGACCCAGGTGGAGGCTCCGTATGTCTGGGGGGTTGGCAAGAGATGACAGGTGACAGCTCAGGGCAGGAGTATCTGGAGTCCAGGAGCCACAACATGGGGTGATGAAGTATCCTAAAATGTTGTCACAGGGGCTGTCAGGAGCAAGGGATAGTTAGACACCTAGGCAGGCAGGCAGCATTAAAATCTGTACACAGGGAACGTGATGCTAGCCGTCAGCCTGAAGTTCAGAAGAAAGATTTGATTCTAAGCAAGGAGCATCTTCAGTAGAGTGGGCTTTGCCAAAGGCAGAACAGGATTCCACTCACAGAGGAACTGAGGAACCTGTCAGGATACCAGGCAGGAGCTCAGACCTAGGCCAAGAGGCCCGTGTCTGGTGTCTGCTGGATGTGAACCGTGTTGCAAGGGGATTGGTTCCTAGGAGTAAGATCAGGTGTGGTCCAGTGGGACTATGGTGATGTTGAGTCTGAGAACATGGAAGGTCCTCCTAGTCTGGGGACAAAACATGAGCTTGTTGGGGGAGACAGAGGGAGCAGCACTTAAGAGTGCTCATCTATGAGAAATTGAGGGATTTCAAGTTTGGGAATCATTTGAGTTGCTCAGTGAAGGATGTGGATGGAAATCAGGATTAAGTTTGGAATGTGTCTAGATAGGGAAGAGAATGGCCTGAGCCAGGGTATTTGCAGAGAAATGGCAAGGGAAAGACAAGATATGAGTGTAACCTTGGGGAAGGAACTTTAAATTTTTTTCTAGATGATACCAATGAAAACTTCCACTGACTTTTTTATGTAGAAATCAGTGCAGCTGGCATAGGTTCAACTATATAGGCATGCTGGCTCTCTGGAGGCGAGGAGTCATCTGTGACCTTGAAATAGAGTGCTGCTAACCATTTAGGTGGGGGCTCATCTGAGGAACAAGGCCATGGCCTGGCATTACAGTGTGACACTGGGCCAATAATTAACCTAACTAGTACTGATTAAATTATCATTCTTATATCTTCGGATGGAGCTACTATTTATTGTGGGCCTGTTGTATGTATATAATCTTATCTCAGATTCTATATGACCAGTCTTATTATTCCCATTTCACAGATGAGAAAGTTGTTTAGTGAATTAAGCAACATGAGCAAGTTCACACAGCTCATAAGTAGCAGAACTAGGCTTCAAATCTTGGTCTATCTGTACTGACACTCTGAGATCTTTCCAATAAAGATCCTATATTGACTCTACTAAAAAAATCTTACTTATGTATATTTCAGTAGAAAGTAGTAAATCTAGCTCTTTCCTTCCTTGTTTGAATTCTTGTAACCCAAACTAAAAATACCTTTAAAACATCACATGTATGTTTTGTACAAACTGGAAAACTACTTGTAACTTTTCTTTCATTTCTTACAGTTTCATGGTCCTTTACTCACCTTGGTTGACCTTGTAGATCTGTGTGTAGATATTTCAAAAGGTTGTGTCTACTTGGAGCAGATGCATTTCATTCACAGGTATGGTGATATTCTAGATATAAGGTTCTTAACGGACGTTGAAACAATAATCAACATCTGGGTAGAACATACAGGATAAACATTTCATGACTTCAAAATAGCAAAAATTTTTGTAAAAATTCTCTCTTCTCTAAAGACCTGCTGGGGTTCCTTGTCTGAGCTCTGAAACTTTGTTATTAGTATTATTAAATAAAGCTTTTGCCATAGGGATCTGGCAGCTCGGAATTGCCTTGTGTCTGTGAAAGACTACACCAATCCATCACGGGTAGTGAAGATTGGGGACTTTGGACTCGCAAGGGACATCTATAAAAATGATTACTATAGAAAGACAGGGGAAGGCCTACTCCCAGTTCGGTGGATGGCTCCAGAAAGTTTGATGGATGGAATCTTCACTACTCAGTCTGACGTATGGTGAGTTTAACGGTACACAGAGGAATTCAGGCAGACCCATTCAATGTCAGAGCCAGAAGGGAAATGAAAGGCCATCTAAACTTGTAGTACTATTCCTGGGTCTCAGTATTTTCCTCCCTTACCCTTATCAGTTTTGATCCATTATCTTAATCATAAATGTGAAATCGATACATTTACTTCAAGGATTCTATCACTGTCCAAAAGCGTAGTGCTGTGACTAATAGGAATTCATAAATGTGACTCAGTGTCCAAGTATGTGTCCAGATGCCTACTCTTCTGGGATGTGGGATCATTAATTTATAGGTAAGAGTTTAAATTATGGATCTCAAAAACAGTATGACATTGAAGAGGTTTGGGCTTCTCTTTATTACAAGAATTGGGCACTCATGTTGGCTCGTGAATCCCAAATTTTGATTAGATCTACTCAATAACTTTTAAGCTGGACTGGACCCAGTCAAAATTGGTGATGAGAGAAAATTGGACTGCAGTGTTGCCAGTTCACATTCAAGCCTTTCCTCTCCATGTTTACTAACGTTCAAACTCATGGGGAGAAAATGTGAAATGCTTTCTTACTTACCCCTACATTAGTCTGCACATCGATGCTATGAAAGCCTCAAGTAATAGAGGTCTGCAGCACAGTTTCAGCTGGGGAGGAGGAACAAAGTGTGTGTATATGTGTGTGTGTGTGTGTGTGTGTGTGTGTGTATCCCCTAAAACTTCCTATCACCTTTGAAGTGTTGCTAGGAGGCAGTTGCTTTTTCTACTTTTTCTTGACGTCAACTTACTTTTAAGTCTCCCATTTGCCTTTTATGGGGCCAATAATGCCAATCATAAAGCAGACCCCAGTAGCCCCAGGAATAATTACATTGGACAAACTACTCTAAACATGATGTTTGTAATAAGTATAATTAAATTAAACTCTTTAACATCCTTAGGTCTTTTGGAATTCTGATTTGGGAGATTTTAACTCTTGGTCACCAGCCTTATCCAACTCATTCCAACCTTGATGTTTTAAACTATGTGCAAACAGGAGGGAGACTGGAGCCACCAAGAAATTGTCCTGATGATTTGTAAGTTAATAATGCTAATATAAGCACCTAAAGACCCAAAACATTTGCCAATGCAGTCTTATGCCTCACTGGCATGGTGTTTTAAAACAAAAACTTGAATTGATATATTTGTGTTGTCTACGTAAAATGTAAGTTGATTATAATATTTAATTTACTAAATACACGATGGTGTCTTTTATATATGCATGATAGTTCACTTCAGAAACAAAATTTAGAAGAGTAGAATATATTTATACTCTTGATAGGTGAACTCTGATGAAGAAATACACACGTATTCATCTTATTTTGGAAGATCTAATTTAGCTAATATCTTGATTTGCATATTAGGAGATTCTATTAAATAGGAATATATTGTTTAAACGTTAGATTGCCTCTGTTGATACAGCTGATACTGGGACATAGTACTATTAAAAATTACACGGGTTGCGATCTATTTATGAACTTAACACAAAGTGACTAAGAATTAGTGACTCTATTAAACCAAACCTGGTGACTATTGAAGTCTAATAAATTCATGATTCTCAAAAGAGTAAGTGATTTTGATCTAACTGTAAAGAAAAATAAGCCTAGTTATTTTGCTGAGTATAATCTACCTTCTTGTGAAAAACTTCAGCAGATATAACAAGTCTTGAAAGTTTTCCTAAGGAATGTTTGACCCAAAAAGTTTCGAAAGGAACAAATACTGAACAAGTATAGAGGCTTCTGTTATGTGTACAATACCAAGCCATATAGTGTATGGAAAACATGGGTGTTCAACCCAGAAGCCCAGCTCTTCAGCATCTCAGAATGTGTTTTGAAAGAAAAGAAATGCACCCGGAACAGTTGGATAACAAGCCCACATGTAATAAAGTGATAAACTGTGTGGTACAGACAACTGCAAAAGGAATTAGCAGTATGCGGATACGCACGAGGTTGTACTGCCTTGACCATGCTGTGTTATTTTAGAGGATTATTCTGACCAGAGCCAAAGGATGATTAAGAACTGGGCATCTTGGTTGGATGTTCTACCGGTGAACATTTTTGTATTATTTAAATCTTGCAGCTAGAAGACGAAGAAGGAAAAAAACATTTGAATCACTGCTTGTTTCTGATTGAGTTTTTACAGACTCTGGGACATTTATAGGGAGATCAGATGTACCCATACCCAATCACGTTTGGTGACCATGCTTAAAAAGGATTCACAGCCCTTTTGGGAGAGATGGAAAAATTCTGGAAATGGGAAGTCAGAAATTAGACAGAATTTGAAAACCTTTGGTCAAGGTTTGAGGAAAAACCTCAGCATACCTAAGCATGAAATATGTTTTTATTGGCTAGCAAACTAATCACTTCTATGTATCTCTTATGTATCTATAAAATGCTCAGAAGAAATTTTCCCTGAGTTTCAATGGTACCAAATTTTTGTTATCCTGTTAGCATTTTATCTGGCCTCTTCACCCCCGCCCCAGGGGGTACCATATACCTCATGGCAAGTACACAGTTTTTTGTTTTTTTTTGGATAGGCACTTTAGGAATCAATCATTGAATTAGACATTTTGATGAATGTGTTCATCTATTTTGGAGAGGATAACTGGGAGGTTGTGGAGCAGAAAAATATAGGTATGTTGAACTTTGCTCTACCAAGGTGTAGCCAAATATGCAACTGGAAAGAGGAGGAACAAGCATTGCTAGAAAAGTACTAGAAAAACATTTCTGTTTATAGGCAGAAAGAGATGCTCTATGTAACATTTGTATTCTATATTTATATAACATAAATTTCTGTAACTTCTATAACTATATAACTTCATATTCTATATAACTTTATGTTGAATAATTCATTGGCTGAATACATTATTGCCCTAATTTTATAAAATTATAGTTCACTTAAAGCCCAAATTTTCCACTGGTGGCTTTGAAGTTGATGTGAACATGTCATTAAAAAGTAAGCCGTGTTCCGTCCCCCCCGAGCGTTGCACCCTGTCAGAGCCCCCGGAAAGGTTAAGGATCCATTGCCATCCAGGAAAACACGTGTGCTAGGAAATGGAGCTCTCAGCCATGCCATTCAATCTGGCCACGGCCTTAAGTTGTCATGATAAAGATTAACTACTCTCCTTAGAGTACAGAGGGAACTGATTTTTATTTGAAGCAGTTCTCAGAGATCACAGGCCCGGCTTAGAGGGTTGAAAGTCTGCACTGAGCCCCATAGCACCTTCTATTCACTGCCTAAATGCTCAGCACCTGGGTGCACTCTGGGTCAGGTGAGCACAGAGACGGCTATGCTGTGCTCAACTATTAATGGAATGCAGGAGTTCAGAGCATTCCTGCCCTTCTTTCCATAGCCTGGGATGTACGCTGGAAAGCCGGGTCCTCAGTATTCTCTTCAACTCTCGTTTTGCACAACATCCATGCCACTCTTGAGAAGAAACAGGATCAAAGGGCAATCTACTTCAAGTGAGAGCTCTTTGGGGTTCTCTGACAGAGGTATCACAGTGGTAACGAAAACTACTGGAGAGAATCTCGAATGTAGGAGGCGACAATGGGAGGGTATGAAGGTTCACCATCTTTTCTTTACCTCTTTAAAAATATGTACACCTAGATGCTAATTGTCTCTTTGGGATTGGCTGTAACAAATAAGGGAGTTCTGGAAAATCTGTATTTTATGTGCTTTGTTTTAATGCCTATAGAAACTCATCCCCTTCATACTGAATGATGCTGTGAAATTTTCATCTGTTAAATTTCAATTGCTTTATGAGTTCAAGGGCTATAATACTCACAGAGACCAATAATGAACATGGCTAATGAGTCTCATGCTATCTTAAAAAAACACTGAGGCAAAGAAGAGTAAAGGGTTGGCATGGTGAATGGAGGAATCTGAACCTGAACACTTAGCCAAGTGAAATATTTCAAGTATGAGTGAGTATTTTGTAGAGCTAGAAAAACCAGCCTAGGGAAATTTTAAAAAAGCAAATGACCTGTAAGTTTATTTAGAATACTATGTTCAAATACTTGTAACTCTAATGTAGTATACGCATGATATTGAATTGTGACAAGCGCAGGATTGTAAGGGAGGACCCGATGCCAAAGATATAGTTGTTATTATTAATTTATCTGAAAGCTATGAGAAATGCATGTTTCAGGAATTGTTAAACTAATAAATGCCTTTTCACTCCATTGCCACCTCAATGCTGTTTAAGGGTGAAAGTTACACTCCCAATTTTTAAATGACTGTTGCTTTCTAGAGCTCCTTTTTCTTAATCTAGGGCAATTCCCTCCTCATTTGCTCCTGGATGGTAGGAGAGAACAATTTTATTTACTATCAGGTCATGTATTTTTGCCAGCTGAAATTAAGAATAATGATTGAACTCAATGTAATTGAAAGCCCCTTAAACAAAAGACAATAGGAATATCTGTTGAAATAAGTTACACGGATGAAACAAGAGGCTGGAATTTTGGAGGGTCATGTGAGTGAGTGAGAAACAGACTAAGTGGCAACTATAAGAATGGCTTCTTCCTTCTTCCACCCTCCTTCCTTTTCCTCTTCTTCCTTCTCGCTCTTTTCTTTTCTCTCCTTCTGAATAATCTCTGTTAAGTATCTTGAGACGTTTATAGAAATGAAACAGGTTAGTGGGGCCTGGGTGGTTCAGTCTGTTAAGCGGCTGCCTTCAGCTCAGATCATAGTTCCCGAGTCCTGAGATCCAGCCCTGCCTTGGTCTCCTTGCTCAGTGGGGAACCTGCTTCTCCTACTTCCTCTCCCTTTGCCTGCTCTTCCCCCTGGGTGTACTCTCTCTCTCTCTCTCTTAAATAAATAAATAAATAAATAAATAAATAAATAAAATCTTTAAAAAAGTAATGAAGTAGGTTGTAAACAAATTTAAAAGACCTTCATCATTAGCATACAGCAAGTCTTGAGAGATTCTATTTACTTTTTGGCAGTATCTTTGAATTGCAACTGTATTTTCAGAAAGGATATGATTTCTGTGGTGAAGTATACTTTCTCCTCGCATCTCTTAGGACAATCCTTAGGTGAATCACCAAGATTCTGCTTTAACTATTGGTTTAAATTGCATGATCAAATATAAATTATGATATTTTATTTCAGAGTCTAATCCTCCTTCATTCAATTCTTTGTGTCATCCCTGTTTTTAAATGAGAGGTACAAAGAAATATGTAAAAGATAGGTTCACAGCCTTGAGTCTCATTTTTAAGAAATAGAGCCAAGTTGGGCACTCTATATCAAGAATGTAAATTCCTGGGGCACCTGGGTGGCTCAGTGGGTTAAAGCCTCTGCCTTCGGCTCAGGTCATGATCTCAGGGTCCTGGGATCGAGCCCTGCATCGGGCTCTCTGCTCAATCGGGAGCCTGCTTCCACCTCTCTCTCTCTGCCTGCCTCTCTGCCTATTTCTGATTTTTGCCTGTCAAATAAATAAATAAAATCTTTTAAAAAATTAAAAAAAAGAATGTAAATTTCTTGTAATGTATCTGAGGTCAGATGAATACTGGAAACTAGACCAATATTAGGTTTCCCCATAATACTCTGATACTGAGTACCAACTCTGACCTGAAGTGCTTGCCAAGAAACGAAGCAGATGGAAATGGACTTTTCATTCCATACTCTAATGGAATGGAGGTTTTCTGTTATAATTTCTAACATAGATACTAGCTATTCCAAATACAATACTTATAATGATTTCTTGGTCATTGTCACCCAGGGATTGAATATACATATACCCTACCACTGCTGCCATTACCTGAGTCCTTCACCTTGTCTTCTTTAATAACTTCTTTGCTTCTAACTTGCTCTTCTATGGTCCATTCATTCTCCACATATATCAGCTGGAGGAATTCTGTAAAAATGTGAAGATCATGCCTTCTTACAAAACATTCAACAGCTTTGAATCATAGTGCCGTAAAATCCAACTCCTAGCCTGGCCAAGGAGACCTGCGTGATCTTACCTTCCTCTTCTGATCTCCTCTTTTACATTCTCCCCTTCAAGGATGGCTCTTTGACCACACTGGCTTTTTTTCAGTTTCTGAAATGAGACAGCTCTTTCCAAATTTAGGAATTTATCTGTGCTTTCCCCTCTCCTAGTATGTTCCCAGCATCCTATCCCCACCTGGTTCCCATGTATAACATCTTATTTTCCTACAAAGTTCCTTGGCTTAAAGGTCACTTCTTCAGGGTACACTTCTGAAAGCAACATACTGAGAATATTCCGTCTCTATTAGAGCTCACATTGGTTTTCTTTAGTACTTTTTTTTTAAAGAACTTATAATTTGTAACTGCATATTAATCTCTTGATATGGTAATACTAATATTTTTAAAGACTGACTTATTTATTTTTAGAAAGAGTGAGGATCAGTGAGCCAGGGATGGAGAAGAAAAAGGGCAAGGCAAAGGGAAAGAGTCCTGCAGACTCCACAGTGGGCACAAAGCCCAAATGGAACTCCATCTCATGACCCTGAGATCATGACCTAAGCCAAAACCAAGAAGCGGATGCTTAAAAGAAGTCACCACCTGTAGTACCAATATTTTTAAATACTTCCCAACTTATGCTTCTTCATCAGTTTTCTCTCCCTGTCCCCAATCTGCCCTCTAGCTCCAGGAAGTAAAAAACAAAAACAAAAACAAAAGAAAACAAAGTAAAATAAAAAACCCAAAAAAGACAAACAACCAAACAGATACTTTGACCTTTTTAGTAAATCAGTAGACTCAAAAGCCAGATTTGGAAGAGGGAGAGGTTATCTAGAATCCTTTAGCTCCTTGTTAGTATGTTAAGTGCCAGGTTTGAGTAACTAAAACCTATAATTCTGTGTAGGGATAATCTAATTAAAAAGAGGGAGCAGTAGAAACCCCATTCCTTCTAAGCCCTGGGGAAGTGTAGGAAGAAGAGACCTTGACAGATAGAGGTAGGAGGGTGATGATGTTGCATATCTGGGTTCTGAAAAACCTCCTGTAGTCTTCAGTTAGGCCAAGTGTGGGCAACTGCCCACCTCTCCCAATTTGGGAGGATGGCAAGTTGATCCTTGAGCAGGGGACCCCTCCCCCATATTGACATGGAGACCCAGAGTCAGGAATAAGGTAGAAGGGCATGTCCAGACAGAGAATGTCAAGCTTGTACTCACAAGCTTACTTTGCTTCCCACGCAGTGTGAACATTTTGCTGAAAGCTAGATATTTGACCAAGGAACATCTTGTAGCCACACAACAGAAACAGGAAGGGATCCCCCTGGGCCTTGTGGGCACATACAGGATGTGATGCAGCCTCAGAGAAGGTTATGGCTAGAGAAAGGAAAGGGGGGAGCACTTTAGTGGGACCTGGGGGCAAAGGAAAGGTAAAGAAACCATGGGCTGCTTGCTGGCGGAATGGACCAGATCAGTCACTCCTCACTGAGTGCCTCATCATCCTCCTCTGATATTAGCAAAGATCTGGAGGGCACAGTGGGGTCCAAAGTGTTCTTTGCTGTACCATTATAAGTTCCATAAGATTTTCATCCAAAAGATATGCATCCACCATTTTGTAGAAGAGAACAGAGAGAGTAGGAATAACCTACAAACAGAGATTGAGTTATTAAGCAGAAAAGACTGAGCATTACTTAAAAAGATTATTTAAAATATTGAATTGTACCAGGTTTTAAACTGTATTGTACTTAATGATTTTTTTTTTCTTTTGGGTGGGGGCTCTAAGAAAGACCTAATTAGTAGCAGACAGTATAAAAGAGCTATATTTTTTCCTGTTCATAGAAGTGTTAGTAGGGTAAATTTTTGTCGCCTTCTTACATTTACTATATATATCTCCCTGTGAGGACAGGAGCCACACTGCCACATTGTGAGCTGTTGATATACTGCTGGTATATAATAAGTGTCCAATAAATCTTTGCTGAATGGATGAACACAGTTAAGAGTGCTACACAGACATTTCTTAGACAACTGCTAAGGAAAAAATAATGTTTAACAAGCCAGCTATTACTGTCTGAGGAAACTGAGTCTCTTAATTCATCTGACAGTATAAGGACAGTATAATGATACTCTGGGTTCTGACACTTAAGATCTATGTGGTTTGGAGTAATCTTAGATTTTGCTTGACATGTATGAATGTAAAGTCTTTCTAGTTTTCAGTATTTTTTATAGCTATTAGTTCCCTTATGTGTTGAGTAATAATTTTCCAAGCCTTCTATTTATTTATTTATTTGGAATAATAACTGTTACAAATAATAGCTTTTCCAAAGTAATAGCTTTTCAAAAGAAAGGTGTAATATAACAAAGTAAGTCATATTGCAAGGCACTATTAAACTAGAAACCAAAGATTTTGTTCTGTTTTATTTATATTAATTATGGGAAACTAGAGATAAGTCAAATGTGTTGCCTTCTAAAATGACCTTCCATGGACTATCAGTCCTGGTTGCCTAATGATCTCCAATCACCATTTATGTATCCAGGTGGAATTTGTTGACCCAGTGCTGGGCTCAAGAACCTGACCAAAGACCTGCTTTCCACAAAATCCAAGACCAGCTTCAGTTATTCAGAAATGTTTCCTTAAGTAGTATTTCTCAATGCAGAGAAGAAGCAGACCACAGTGGAGTCATAAATGAAGGCTTTGAAGGTAAGTTTGATTCTTTTTCAGAATTTTCTGGTTTTTCTCTCCAGTGTGAATCGAAGAGGTTAAAAATGGGATATACATAGAAGACATTTTATGGTAAATCAGAAGAATAATATATTGGCACCATCTTCATAATAATGAAGTATTCATTGTCCTCTTTGGAAATTATTTTGAGTTATACACTAAATTAAAAAAGAAGATTTAACATCTGAGATAGTAAGGAGGAGAATTAATGTGTTAGACTGTTTTCGTGAGATCTGTTCTCCTTTCCCCCCACCCCTCATACTAGTTTCAACCTCAAGTGCAGAGCTGAGTTAATTATAGACGGTTAGTTGGTGGTACATTATGATCACTGGTCTATGCGGGGCTTCTCCCTTGTTTGTTTGTTTAGTCCCTTTATCTCCATGTTCTTCTCCTGTTCTATTTCCTTGCTCCTCTGACCGGGCAACCATTCTAATGCCTTTAATGTGTATCTTTTTATCTGTATGTTTTGCTGCAAAATGTGTATTGTTTTGGACACACAGATGCTGCTACATTTGTGAAGCTTCTTTTCTTTCTCACTGAGCACTGTTTTTAAGAGCTGTCTGTGTTGCAATGTATATATCTAATCACGTGTCTTACTGCTGAGTAATTTTGCCATGATTTTTGGAGTGGCTCACGCCTTGTTAAGGTCTAGTCTGAGACCACAACTTCAGTAATTTGGTAAATAAGGCAATAATCTTCTAGAAGCTTTCTACTATGACGGGCAGACTAATGGTTCTGAGTTCAATGAAAAGTACAAAATGAAATTAAAACCCAGTAGTCACTTAATTCATTTCCAAAGTCAGATTTATAATACATTGGCCTACTTGGCTGTAGAAAAATGAATTCTAAAATGATCCAGGTCTAGCTGCTCTAGCACTCCGTCTGGCTATTATAAGTTCCCAAGGGTCCTTTGTGAATACAGACGCTTTTGCTTAGAAGGGAAGCTGGCAAGATAGACCACAAGTCAGAGTCTCTCCGACGTCAGTGACTGATGGTGAGGCTGCCGGCCGTTGCGGAGTGCAGAGTGAGACCTTTGCCTGGAGCAATGCTCTTGACTAACAGCGGGGAAGAGCACACAGCACAGGATGAACACCTGTTTGTCTTGCAAGCTGTATATCTGAATATGAATTGGGGGTAACCTAGACTCCATGACATGCATGGAAAGAACATGGATCATTTGGCTTCTTGAAATGAGCAGTAAGTGACAGACTGGAGAGGGCTGTACTTGTCTTGAGCAGGCCTCGGCACCCTCATCAGATAAGCCTTGGTAATTGTCCCACACTGGCTCCACCTGCCCGCCTGTTGCAGAACTTCTGAGTGCCGAGTGCCAGGCTGAGCCCTGAGGAGTGCCAACTGGGGCAGCGGCCCCATCATTTTGGAGGGTTCTGTGCATATCCGTGCCTGTGTGAAGATCACACAGGAAAAGGAAAAGCAGACCAGAAGCCATTCTAGATACTATTGAGTCCTTCTCATTTTCTAAGTATTTACTTAATGTATTTCTCTAAATGGAATTTTGATTAAAGTTTTAAACAATTATTTCAACAGTTATTGATTAGTCGCAAGGCATAGTGTGAAGCATCTAAATGTAAAGTGTTCTATTAGGCTGTTTTAAGAAAAAAAAAAGAGGAGGCAAGAGTATTTTTTTTTTGAGCAATTAGAGTCAGTTTCTTTAATTTTGTATATAAAATTTAATTGTGAGCACTTTTATTGGCTGTCCTTGTCACAGGACTGCATCTCTGTCCCTGTTATTCTGTTGAAACCACTTGAATCTGTTCCTCTTGGCCTGGTTCTTATTTGTGATACCCTCACATAGGGAAACTTGAGAGAAACCACAATCTGGGGTTGTTTACCAATACATAAAAGGAAATCTTTTGTTCCTAAAATAGATAAATGGCAGTAACTGGGTAGAGCCCATGATGTAGACACGTGAATGGCAAGCAGAGTGTAGCCTTGCTTGCCTGGTGTTGAAAGCATGTTTTTCTTACTAAATCACTGCTCCTACCTATGTAAGCAGCACTTAATAACTGAGAAGACCCTGATTCAAATTTGTGACCGTCCCTTTTGCAGACCTTATAAAATTAAGCTCAGTTATTATCTTTTTTAAAACCTTTAAAAAGAGTTTCTATGTTATTTGACATCAGTCATAAAAATGACTCCTGATTTCTTTCCAGTTTTCTTTCAAACTTTCCCAGTAATTAATCTAAGTAACTGCTCTTGTTTTGTTATTTTATAACAGTATCTACATTTTAAAGATCTTTGTTATGTTTGTGTTTATGGCTAAAAACATATAAGATTATCTAAACAGAATAAAAGGCAAAAGTCTCCTACTTCCTCTCGGTCCTTGCTCTCCAGTGCTAGCCATAGTTAGCAACTTGGTTATATACTTTTAGATATTTAATATGCATTTACAACCATTTACAAAAATATTCATTCATGTATTTTGTATACATATTGGCTGGTTTCAGAGATAGAGTTGATGTAATCTAGAGGACCGAGTGGGAAGTAGATTCTCTGCTCAGTTCTATGCTATCTTTTTTCTGATAAGCAAGCTGATGTATAAGGGTTTGGGGAGCAGATGATTTTATGCTTCATCTTCTTCAGGGGGTAGGAGGCATTTTCACTTGCCATGTACTGTGGAAGTCCAGAGGAAGGATGCCAAATCCATATCATATGTCAGAGAGCCAATTTCCTGGGGAGAGGTAATTTCCAAGCTCAGTTTTGCAGGGAGGTGAGGAAAACAATATTTCAGGACAGAGGCACAGTATGTAGAAAGGCAGGATATAATAAAGAATGGGGTGTATATGGACCCGCATGTAGTTTATCACACGTGAGGGTGGGAGATGGCAAGGCAGGGAATTGGATGGAGAATAGTCATACAGAAAAATTCAGGTTAAAAAAAATGAAAATTGATGAAAGTTGAATTAATGAATGGTAACAGGTATAGAGAGGAAGGAATGAAGCCCAGAGGTAGATGTAGGATTTGATATCTAACTGAGTGACAGAGAGAGGAGACAATGTTGAATCTTAGTGATTTGTGAAACCAGGTGAAAGTGTTGCTCTTCCCAGAGATGGGGGGCATCGGAGGAAGAACAGCTTTGCACAGGTTTGATTTGAGCAGGCTATGGGCAAAGTGGAGAAGCCTAATATTCAGTTGGAAGGTCTGTCCTCTAAATATAGGGAGTTGAAGTCAAGGGTGTAGATGAGGTCCGTCAATTAGAGTGTACAGAATAAAAAGAGTGCATGGTGGATGGGACCTAGAGAACAGTCAAGATGTTAGGAACTGGCAGAGAAAGATGGCGGCACAGAGAGGAGAAGTCAGAAAGGGACAGGAAGGTCCTCAGAGAGTATTGTCAAATCCAAAGGAGAGAGGCTTGTGAAGGAAGGAGTGGTCAAATGCTGCTGAGGTAAAGAGCTTCAGGGGGATGCAAGGATCTTACAGTTGATGCGTATTGCATTTTAAAATCTGTCTCTTTGCTCATGGAGTCCTTTACTTCTAATGTGTTCAGACACCTTATAAAAATCACAGAGGCTGTCATAAGGAGTTTAAGAGAGCCCGAGAGTTGACCTTTACCGTAGCCCTGACCAGAAGTCTCTATGAACCCTTAAGAAAACTTTTTACTGCGTTGCATTACCTAGTTCATCTGTGAGGCTGAGATAAGTAACAAACAAATGCTCACATTAAATATAGAGAATAAAACCCTTAAAAAAAAAGATTTTATTTATTTGACAGACAGAGATCATGAGTAGGCAGACAGGCAGGCAGAGAGAGAGGAATGGAAGCAGCCTCCCTGCTGAGCAGAGAGCCCAATTTGGGGCTCGATCCCAGGACCCTGGGATCATGACCTGAGCTAAAGGCAGAGGTCTTTAACCCACTGGGCCACCCAGGCGTGCTGAGAATAAAACCTTTTTTGTGAATGGCTTTTATTTATTTTTCTTATCTTTTTAAAATTAAAATTCAATTAGCCAACAAATAGTACATCATTAGTTTCAGATACCCAGTGCTCATCACATCACATGCCCTCCTTAATGCCCATCAACAGTTACCCCATTCCCCCACTCACCTCCCCTCCAGCCACCATCAGTTTGTGTCCCATAGTAGGGTCTCTCATGGTTTGTCTTCCTCTCTGATGGCTTCCCATTCAGTTTTCCCTCCCTTCGCCTATGATTCTCTGCGCTGTTTCTTACATTCCACATATGAGTGAAACCATATGACAAATGTCTCTTACTGATTGACTTATTTCATTCAACATAATACTCTCCAGTCCAGCTAATCTTATTGTAGCCCCTTTTATGTGCCATTCGCTGTGCTATGTGGATTAACTCATTAAATACTGACCATAGCCCTATGACACGAGTATTTTTATATCACCATTTTACAGATGAGAAGACTGAGATTTAGCAATTTGCCAGTGGCCATACTGCTGAGGCAGGGATGCAATATGGCTTCTGTCCCAGTATGCCTGGAACATGGCTTCTGCTCTCAGCCTTCACAGAAACATGGCTGTTGTAAGGAAAATACCCACACACTTTCCCCAATTTGTTGTTAATAGTGTGCTCTACAGCTAGGGATAGTGAAAGAACTTATTACTTCTGGCTTGCTAGAAAAGATACCCTGACCTGTCCTGGTCATTTAGGTGCCAAGTTTTTGGCAGACTGAATTAAAATTCTAAATAATAGTCAAAAAATAGCGAAGCAGACAAACATGCAGAATAAGATGCAGATAGTTTAACAGAGAATATAATCAAACTCTGATAATTTAGAGAGCAACAAGCAATTCTGGGCCATGACAGAAACTCAATTTTAGTGAAAGAGAAATTCTCATTCTGTTATTTATAGTGAATGTAAATCCTGAAGGTAAGGAATGGAAAAAGATAGGGAAGTCACTAAAAAACTTGATTGTTGAGATGTGACTGGACAAAAAGGGCAGAGAGAAGAAACAGACTGGCAGGCAGAATTGGCATATTTGCAAAGGATAGAAATCATAAAACAGTCCCTTCAAGGGAAGCCTAAACTTAATTACTTTTTTAATAAGTGAGAATGTGTTTAATAATAGTTTACTGCTCTGCAGGCTGGTGGGTGTATTTAGCAAAGCAGTGAGATGTCTGTCTTGACTGTTATTACTGGAGATACATAAGAAGGTAAAAAAGTCATTGGAAAGACTTTTTTTGAAAGAAAAAAAAAACAGGAGATGGTGGGCATTAGGATTACAGGGAGCAATAATACCATGCTTATCTTATGGTCCTACTGACCTAATGGGGTAGAGAGGGGATAGAGAGAGATTAGTAACATATCTGGGCATCTAGTAAAAATATCCCAGTGACTTCATCCCAACATTTTTGTAAACATCACCTCATCAGTCCCAGAGAGTTCTACAGGAAACAAATCTAAATGCTCCTCTGCTGTTCTAAACATAGCCAGTCAGCCGGCATATGTCTCGTCTGTAAATACCCTGTCTTGCTTGGAAGTCTTCATTTTAATATTTCCCTCTTAAAGAAAGGGTTGCTGAGCACATGGTAGCTTTGTTCAGGATCTCTGCCTTAAGGTCTGACCTGCAGGCTTTCTTGTCAGTTTTAAACAAAAATAAACAAACAAAACACCCTCCTTCCCACTGTCTCTTTTAAGTTCTTTATGCAATAAGGAGATGTACTAATTGCTGAAATCTTGCCAAGGTCAAGTTACTAAATATTGCTCCAAGTACTCTAAACCAATGAAGTAGGTAGCTAATGATTTTCCTTTGACGTACGGTGCCAGAGTTAATAAAAAGAATTTATCTGTCTTGTGTAAAAGGTTTTTTCCAAAAAACTCAACAAGAGGAAAAAAATTAAATTCACATATGGGTAGAACTTTTCTAAGTATGTTATTTAATGATTAAAGGTATGAAAGTGAAGCTGCTGATAATAAGAGTAGCCACACCTTTATTGTAGATTTAAGTTTTGACATTTTCTCAACTTTCCTTTAGCCTAATTTCTTTAAGCCTTTTCAGAAACATCCTAATTTCCTCAATAATCTGGGCCCCTGGACTATTTCAAGTCAAATATCTTATTTCTTCCTAGCACCTTTTGATGTTGTTGATTGCTGTCATCATATACAGAAAACTGTTCTTATGGGTGTTTCAATAGCTCTTAGTCCATGTTGACTATAATCCTAACAGTAGGACACTTCCAAAGATATTCAGCACTTCGGCATTAACTAAGGTTGGCATCTGATTTCTGTGGGGTAGATATTTTATAACACTACGTGACTATCCATGTGGTTTGCAGTGGACTTTCATGATGTTTGAATGATAAAGAGGAACACGAAATGATGACCAAGAGGCTGAGTCTGTCGCTCCACCATCTTGTCCTTCCACAGTGTGGGAAGGTCAGCAACAAATGCGCACCTCGTAAGACAGAGCAAGGCCAGTGGTTCACAGGCTCTTACAATAAAATAAGCTTTGAAGTTCAGGCATATCATTAAATTCCACTGACAAAAAATAGTTACAGTGGTGTATCCCTCAGTCCTTTGAAATTGTTTCTTTTCCCCATATTTCCATTTAAATTTGTTACAAAGAAACCCAACCTGGGTGTACATCAAAACTAAGGGCAGAAGGTTGGCAGCACAGCCAACCTCACCTTTCTTAGTGACACACATTTGGATGCTTCCTGTTGGAAGAATGATGGAGACAAAGGAAGGGCTGCCCTGTGTTGACTGAAATTTTTCTGATTTGTGAAATAATCATTTTGAAAGAGCAGTAATTCCCAAGTAAACCACTAAACAGTAATATTTCTAATCATAAATTTTTCATCCAGGTAATAACACTCAGCAATTGGAAAACAGTGATCACCAAGAAAAAATCCCCATAATATACATTTATATATTTATGCTTATATTGTGCATTTGTCCCTTTTGATTACCTAGAATTTTGTGAAATGTTTCAGAAGCTCTGCTATTAGGTTTCAGCAAGAATTCTTCTACTTTTCTACGTAAAAAGGTCAGTCTTTAAATAGAGAAAGACAAAATAATGTGAGCTTAATTGTGAAGAAGGCTGGTTACCCTCTGGCTGCCCATTTTTCTGCTGTCACTCTGGCCCCAAGCATGAGTGTCCAGAGTCTATGCCTTTCAAGGACTTCTGTAGGGCACACTGCCCACCTACTTGGCTCCTCACAGAGCACAGCAGCTCTGCCCTCCCATTGGGGAGGGTGAATATGGGGACATGGTCTAGGTTTAATTATAGCTATGTGACCTTGGGCAAATTACTTAACCCCTCTGTGCCTCAGTTTCCCCAAAGGTTAAATGGGGATAATACTAGCATCTACTTAATAGAGGAATGAGTTAATGTATGTATATAGGTTAGAACAGTACCTGGCACATAGTGCATTCTCCATGTTAACAACACTAATAACCCCTGTTATTATATTTCATGTCATTTTCATTCTCCCTCAACTCAATTTTGTCATCAAAACTTGCCAGGCCTATCCATTCCCTATCGGCCTTATGAGGTCATAAGCATGCTACTTTAGTTATTTGCTAAGTAGTACTAATGCGACGTGACCCAGGGAGATAGACAGCTGAGGGGGACCAGCCACACCAGTTCACATTCAGTGTGCTCCTGCCTTGGGGTCCTTGTTCTCACTGTTCTCTTTTCCCTGAATGTTTTTCCTCAGATATCCATGTGTTGAATTTTCTCACTTAGCTCAGGTCTCTACTTGCAATTTGCCTCATTAGAAAGGACTTTGCTGACATTTCCTCTGAAGTAGCAACCCCCTTCCACCCGCACCATTATTTTCTTGCCCCCTTTTGCTGCCACTCATTGCCACGCAACACACATTTAGTTGGCTGCTAGTTTATTGTCTGTCTCCGCTCATTAGAATGTAAACTCCAAAGAAGAACAACTTTTCTTTGTTCATTGTTGTATCATCAATACTTGGAACCCAGCTGGGATGTGTTAAGCTCCAAGGAATATCTTAATAGATGATTAAATGAATCAAAAAGGATATATCTTTCAAGGTGGATGTTTTAGCTGGTGGGACTAAAAGGTAAGCACTTTAGACAAAAGGGGCCATTGTAAACCACTTAATTCCTATCCCTAAGGCTGTGACCTGTTCAGTTATGGCAGAAAAATCGTCTCTGCTCTCTCCCACATTTTATATATTCCTTTATTACATACAGCACACATTGTCTTCCATAGTAGTGTTTTTCTTCCCTACTAGACTACAGTAGCCTCAAAGACAAGGAGTATATCTTGTTTATCTTTGTATTCCCTGGTGGTCCTCATAAATGTTTGCTGGACTACTGTATATGGTTGGTGGTGTTATAATTCTTATATAGCCTGTATATTAGAGATACAGAAAGTCAAATAGATACCAGTGTAACTTTTATATTTTTTTCACAGATGAAGATGGCGGTGCAATCTGTTTGAATTCAGGTGATGTGATGTCAATAGCCTTAATGGAAACGAAGAACCAAGAAGGGTTAAACTATATGGTACTTGCTACAGGATGTAGCCAAGGTGAAGAAAATTCTGAGGGTCCTCTAGGCTCTGAGGAATCTGAATCTTGTGGTCTGAGGAAAGAAGAGAAGGAACCACATGCGGACAAAGCTCTCTGCCAAGAAAAACAAGTGGCTTACTGCCCTCCTGGCAAGCCTGAAGGCCTGAACTATGCTCGTCTCACTCACAGTGGATATAGAGCTGGGTCTGATTAATAGCTCTGTTTGGGAAATGCAGAGTTGTGATAAACCCTCCCATTAAGCAGTTACTGAAAGAAAAGTCTAGTAGGTTGATAGATGTGATGGTAGTCTATGATCCAAATTAACACTGGAAAGTTCCTGAATTCCTGAATTCTTGGTTTGAAGAGCCATTTGATTTCAGTTGTGACAATCCCCATAACAACTGCTTAACCTTCAGCAGAATTCCCAAGTAAACCTCTAAACGTTTGGAAAGCTGAGGAAGATCCGACTCTGGAAGGGAAACTGCCCAACCCCCACCCAGGCTTCTTAGTCCATTGCCCACCCTTCAGTCTGGGCTGTGCCAGAAGCATCTTGGTTAGATGGTGAGAGACAAAATAGCTATGTACAGAAGGAACCAGCACTTAGGACATGGAAATCATTTGGAATGCTATTACTGCAATAAAATACTGTCTTTAATGACGACCCTAAAGTATTTTGTATTTTGGAGGCTTGGAAGAGCAGCTACAATCGTACTGAAAATAGGGCCATGAAGAGAGCTCTACGTCCTAAAGTTTAGCATTCCACAAACTTTGGGTTATGGGAAAATCGCTCTGTGACTTGTGTGCTGCAATGGAAATTAGCTAATATAAAGGTCATTTTCATTTGCCTTATCTGTCTTATACATGAAGTACTTAAGATTACATTTAGTACCAACTCTCCTTAAAACTAAATATAGAAGATGATATGATGCTAATTTAAGCTCTCTGATGTTTAGCACCTACATGAAATAATAGATATCTAAATGGGATCTATTAAAAATTTTCTTCGAAGAAACCCTCTGATATAAAGCCAATGATGTTTTTGTAGTCACTCATTTAAACCTGATTGCCTCAGTTGCTCTAAGAGCAAGGCTAATGAAAGCATTCTGTATGTTATCAGTCGCAGTAGACAGGATGTTTGCTAGGTATAGAAAATACCTTGATTATACAGTTATCTAAAAACTACTCCTGGAAGAGGATCACGTATCCATTGGTACCAGGGATAATTTGGTTCACTTTTTAACTTGCTTATTACCTGAGAGGTTGCATTGATGGTTGGCTGCCTTGTGAGGGACCCAGGCAAATCCAATGTGTGAGCTCTGTGCGGGATAGCCCCCAAGGAAAGGTTCAGGACCTGTGGCCTCTGCTACATCTGTGATTCCACGGAACGAGGTGAGATATTTTCTCTCTGATCTTCTGAGGTTCTAATGGGCATTTATCATTCTTTTTGATAGCCCAGTGTATGACGTCCCTTGCCATGCTGGGGAATTCCTCCACCTTTATCTCCTGGGTGGGAGCTACATTCCATTTGCTTCCCCCAAGACCTCTTGCAGCAAGAAGGCAGGCATGTGACCCCCACCACTCAGACCAGTTACCACAGGCTTCTAATGACTAGGACAGTCCTGAAATTCTGAAGGTCCTTGAAATTATGGAGAGCATATGCTCCCTGTGTCAAACCCACTTTTATCCTCAGAATGGCCTTCAGGAATGTATCTAATGGCTACCTAAAATTTCTTAGGGTGGATATGCTATGGTTTACTGCTCCCTTGTAGATGCACCTATTCATTCATTCGCTCATTCAGTAAATATTTTTTGAGTGCTTGCCATATAGCAAGCATTGTTACAGGCACTAGGAATGGAGTAATAAAGTCTCTTCCTTGATGGAGGTTACATTCTAGCATTCCAGGTGGGGGAAAAGACATAATAAACAAGCAAAAATATATACGATAATACACTAAAATTATCTTATACTACGATGGAGTGGAACTTATTCCAGAGATAAAAGGATGTTTCAATATCCACAAATCAGTGAATGTGATACACAACATTAACAAAATGGAGGATAAAAATCACATAAGGATATGAATAGATGCACAAAAAGTATCTGACAAAAGTCAACATCCATCATGGTAAAAACTCACAACAGAGTGAGTATAGAGGGAATGTACCTCAACATAATAAAGGTCACTTATAACCAGCCTACAGTTAACACTATACTCAGTGGTGGAAAACCAAAAGCTTTTCCTCTAAGATCATGAACAAGACAAGAATGTCCATTCTTACCACTTCTGTTGAACATAGTGTTGGATGTCTTAGCCAGAGCAATCAGACAAACAACAACAACAACAACAACAACAACACCTAAATTGGAAAGGAATGAGTAAAACTGTCACTGTTTGCAGATGACATGATATTATATATATAGAAAACACTAAACACTCCATCAAAATACTGTTAGAACAAATAAACTAATTCTACAATGTTGCAGGATACAAAAATCAATACATAAAAATCTGTTGTGTTTTTTTTACATTAATAGCAAACTACTAGAGAAATTAAGTAAATCTCATTTATAATTGCTCAAGGAGAGTAAGATAACTAGGTGTAAATTCAGCTAAGGAGGTGAAAGACCTATATATTTAAAACTACAAGGCATTAATGAAACTGAAGAAGACACAAATAAATGAAAAGATATTCTGTACTTATGGATTTAAATAATTAATATTGTTAAAATATCCATAGTGCCTGAAACAATATATAGATTCAAAGCAATCCCTATCAAAATTTTAAAGGTATTTTTCACAGAAATGGAATAAACAATTCTAAAATTTGTATGAAACCACAGAACCCCAAATAGCCAAAGAGATCTTGAAAAAGACAAATCTGGAAGCATCATGCTTCTTGATTTCAAACTATATTACAAAACTACAGTAATTAAAACAGTATGGTATTGACATAAAAACATGTAGATCAACAGAACAGAACAGAGAGCCACACATATATGGTTGATTAACTGATGACTAAGAAGCCGGGGACATACAATACAGAAAGGACAGTATCTTCAATAATTGGTTCTGGGAAAATTGGACAGTTACATGGAAAAGAATGGAACTGGACATCAACTACCTTTAGTCATATATAAAAATAAGCAAAGGTGGAGTAGAGACTTGAATAGAAGGCTTGAAACCATAAAGTTCCTAAAAGAAAATATAGGCAGTAAGCTTATTGACGTAAGTTTCATTGATAAATTTTTTTTAATATGATGCCAAAACAGAAGCAACAAAAGCAAAAATAAGCAAATGGAACTACATGAAACTACACAACAAAGGAAACCAACGAAATGAAAAGACAACATACTGAATGGGAGAAAATAATTGTAAATCATATATCTGATAAAGGGCTAATATCTAAAATATACAAAGAACACATACAACTTAATAACTAGAAAAAAACGGATTTAAAAAAAAAAAAAAGGGCAGAAGTGGGGCACCAAGGTGCCTCAGTCAAAGCATCCAGCTCTTGATTTTAGTTCAAGTCATAATCCCAGAGTTGTGAGATCAAGCCCTGCCTCGGGCTCTACTCAGCCGGCAGTGTACTTGGGATTTTCTCTCCCTCCCCTTACTCATTCATTCATTCTCTCTCTCTCTCGAATACATAAATAAATTTTTTAAAAATAGGGCAGATGAATTTGCAAAAACATGTTTGAAGTTGGAGGGAATAATACTAAGCAAAATAAGTCAGTCAGAGAAAGACAAATACCACTTGATTTCACTTACACGTGGAATTTAAGAAACAAAACAAGTAAGCAAAGGGGGAAAAAGCAAGAGAGAGAGAAAGAGAGACAAATCAAGAAACAGACTCTTAATTATATAGAGAACAAACTAACTGATGGTTACCAGCGGGGAGGAGCAGGCAGGGGGATGGGTGGACTAGGTGCTGGGGATTGAGGAGAGCATTTGTTGTGATGAGAACCTGGGCTATGTATGGAATTGTTGAATCACTGTATTATACACCTGAAACTAATATAACACTGTATGTTAACTCACTGAAATTAAAATAAAAACTTTTTTTAAAAGGGGCAGAAGATCAGAATAGACTTTTTTTTTTTCAAAGACATATACAGATTGAGGGAGTCCTGTGAGCATGAACCCCACTGTTGCAGAACTTCCCAGCAGACAAAGGGCTTCCAAGAACTGTTATGAACTAGGAGATGTTATGCAGGATGTTATAGCCGACCACAGATTGACCACCAGGACGTGTTGTACGTGCTACAAGCAACCAGGCAGTGTTAGCATTGCATCTGCAGCAGACCGCAGATTAACCACAAGCGCCTTTGGTGTAGTGACTGAACTGACATATAAGCAGCACTGGCCCTCTGCTTGTCAGAGTGTGCTCTTGGGACACTCCCGCTCAGATCATCCTCCCGGTTGATGCACCCAAAAGGCGTGCTCCAGGGAGGGGATCGGTCACCTTCTCTGTCGATGCACCCAAACGGTGAGCTCCAGAGAAGGGGGATCGAGCGGGAGTGCCCTGGGACCTCTCCCTAGCCCACGAGGCTAGAGTTGTCTGTCTTGTATTAGCTATTGTGTGGTACGTGCTAATAAACAGCTTTCGCTTTCAGTTATTGTGTGTCACCCGTTTGCTTCCACCATCGGACTAGCTCTGTGAGCGGCAGAGAGCTCCCAGTTGGCGAGCCAGCCAGGAGAACACAGACGAAGTAGAGTGAGCCATCCTTCCAGCCTCTAAAGCCTCAATGGTGAGTACTCCCCGAGATCTTGAAACAGACATCTGAGACTGTCCCAAGAGGGGATAGAAAAAAAAACAGCAATGGGGGCTGGATTAAGTAAGAGTGATGAGAAGCGGTTGCAACTGGTCTTCAAGGCGATGTTGAGAGTAAGGAAATGTTTGGGGAGTAAAGAGACAGTTACCAGGGGTAACTGTGTCTGGGCCTTGAAGACAGCCATTGAGGCAACTAGGACGCCGGTTAAGGAGGTGACAGAGGAATCATTAGAGGACCTGATTCAAAGATGGGTAGAAGCAAAAGGAAATAAACCAGACGGGTTATACAAGGTCTGCTTGGAAACTTTATGTTGCATTTGGTGTCTTCTTAACAAATTTAAGATAAGAGAGTTGTCAGAGGGACTTGTGCAATACAAGGTTTGTCATCCAAGCTTTGGAGATGAGGATGTCAAAAATCCCCCAAAGCAGGATGATCAAAAGGTCCAGGCTGCATATCCAGTAGGTCTTAGGCACGGCCAACAAGAATATGAACAATTTAATCCCAGATTCTATAGCAGTTGGATAGGCAAGGTACAGGAGTCAGGACTTCTTGCTCAGGCAACTCTCCAATATTTTGGGATCACCATGGCAAGTAGTACTTCACCAGAGATGAATGGGCTCTTAGACATAGTCCCAGGGGCCTCGGGGCAAAAGGAACTTTTGCTCACCAAACTGAATGAGAGGCTAAAAGAATATGAGAGGATGCATCCACCACCAGGCCCTGGTGCAGCAGGACCTCACCACCTGACGGTGGCAGAAATTAGAGGTCTAAACATGACAAATGAAGAAGCTGGCAGACCAGAATGGAATGTGGCTAAAAGCCTACATAGAAACATGATTTTTGAAGCCTTTCAGGATGCCATCAGAGTCTCTAGAGGGGCTCCTACAGCCACATCCATCAGACAGGGCCCAAAAGAACCTTATCCGGATTTCATAGATAGATTACTCGGCCAAATAGATCAAGAAATAACAGATCAGGAAATCAAGGCATACCTAAAACAGCAGCTAAGTATCAATAATGCAAATGAGGACTGCAAGGCAGCCATGAGAAATCTAAGACCAGAAGATCCCCTAGAGGACAAAATGTATGCCTGTAGGGAGATTGGGTCAAATAAACACAAAATGGCTCTCCTAGCTGAAGCCCTGCAGGCGGGGCTGCAACAAGGAAGGAGGGGAAATGGAGAAAAATGTTTTAATTGTGGCAAACCTGGTCACGTAGCAAGGCAATGTCGGGCGCCCAAGCAACAACAAAAAATGACTTTCTTTCAATGTGGAAAACCAGGCCACATGCAGAAGAAGTGCAAACAGGGAAACGGGCAGCACCCCCAGGGGATGTCCCCTGGGAAAGTAATGCAGGCCAGCGAATCTGCCCATCAGGAGGGGGGTACCAACAAACTATATCCCTCCCTGTCCTTAGCCTAAGTAGTAGGCCTATGACCCCAGTGTATGTTAATGAAAAGGAGATTCATATGCTGATAGACACTGGGGCCAATACATCAATTATCAGCAACAAGGAAGCAAGAAAATTGGATCTAGGACCATGCTTAGAGGTGGTCAACATAGTTGGAGTAGGGGGTCTCCAAAGATTTCAAAAATATGGTCCCATAAATATTCAAGTAGGAGAAAAAAGGATTTCTTCAAAAATCTTGGCAGGAGAAGTCCCCCTGAATCTCTTAGGAAGAGATATTTTAAAGAAATTAGGGATAAAATTAATATGTGCTAATCTATCAGATAAGATTAGGCCCTACAAGGTACAACTTAAAGACCCTACTAAGGGACCCCAAATAAAGCAATGGCCCCTTAGCAAGGATAAGTTAGAGGGAATTACAGAAATCATAGAGAAGTTATTAAAGGAAGGGAAAATAGAAGCAGCAGCATGGGATAACCCTTGGAATACACCCATATTTTGCATAAAAAAGAAGTCAGGAAAATACAGACTGTTAATAGATTTCAGGGAGCTTAATAAGATGACTTTAAAGGGACAAGATATACAATTGGGAATTCCCTTCCCTGCAGGGTTGCCAAAAAAGAAAAATATAACTGTTTTAGATATAGCAGATGCCTACTTTACTATCCCATTGGATCCTGATTTTAGGCCTTACACGGCATTCACCCTACCTTCCTTGAACAATCAAGGACCAGCCAGAAGGTTCCAATGGTGCTGTCTCCCACAAGGCTGGAGTCACTGCCCTGCTATATAGCAAGGTACCCTCAGAGATATTCTCTTGCCCTGGAGAGAACAACATCCTGAGATATTATTATACCAATACATGGATGATTTACTAATAGGATCAGATTTAAGCAAAAAGGAGCATCAAAAGGTAGTGCAAAATCTTAGAGACATGCTATTTCAATGGGGGTTTAAAACCCCAGAGGAGAAACTACAGGAAACTCCCCCATATAAGTGGATGGGGTATGAATTAGAACCTAGAACCTGGAAATTGCACAAATGGGAACTGGAAATCCCAGAAAAGCCAACTTTAAACCAACTGCAAAGAATATTAGGAAAGATCAATTGGGCTAGCTCCATGATACCAGGATTGAAGATAAAAAACTTATGTAAGTTAATGAGAGGCAATATGCAATTAGACTCCCATAGGGAATGGACAACAGAAGCTTTGGAGGAAGTAAAATATGCCCAACAAAAAATAACAGAAAATCAGGGATATCATTACTACGTACCAGAAAAGGAGGTTTATTACAAGATTGTAAAGGATTCTCAAGAAATAAATTATGGAATATATCAGGAAGAGCAAAAGAAAAAACCAATGCTATGGGTTGGAAGACAATCATTAAAGAGGGATATTGGAAAATCTATCTTAGATAAATTGGCCATAGCTATTCCAAATATTTGCACAGAATGCAAAATCAGATTAGGGGTAGAACCCATTATTCTACTCCCCATGGAAAAAAAGGACCTTAGAACATTGGTACAGCCAACAAAATTATCTTCGCTGGTTTCCTCATGTCAAACTAATAAATGCAAATTTAATGTTTAAGGAAGTCCTAGCAAACCAAAGTGATGATCCTTTAGAGGGTGTGGAAGTCTTCTATACAGATGGAGGGAGAAAGGAACAGCAAACAAAGGCAGGATATGTTACACCCACAGGAAAAAGTAGAATAGAACATATAGCAGGATTGAATCAGCAAGCAGAAAAATATGCAATAAAAATGGCCTTTCAAGATTCAGGTCCGCAAGTTAACATCATCACAGATAGCAAGTACTGCTTCTCCATTTTAAGAGCTAGACCAGACCCAGAAACCATAGAAGATAGTTTATGGAAAGAGATAATTGCATTAGCTATGAAAAAGGACAATTGGTATATAGGATGGGTACCAGGACATAAGGGGGTATCTGGAAACACAGAAGCAGACCAATTAGTATCTATTGTTGTGGAGGGAGAAAATATTAAGGACAAAAGACCAGAAGATGTAGGCTATGATCTATGTACCCCCAAAGATTTATTTCTATTACCTAGGGAGATTGTAAAACTAAACATAGAAACAAAAATAGAGATCCCAAGAGGATACTGGGGTTGGATAACCCAAAAACCATCCCTAGGCTCAAAAGGTCTACAAATCCAGGGAGGAATTATTGACCAGGAGTTTAGAGATGATATTCAAGTTCTTGTGCTAAATGGAGGAAGGAAGGAAGGAAATCTCGTTACAATCAGGACAGAAAATAGCACAGTTAATCATCCTTCCTTTATTTCATGAGCCTCTTAAGCAAGGCACAGTAGACAAAAACACAAAAAGAGGACAACAAGGGTTTGGCAGCACAAGGGTTTTTCAACTGGGTAGACAACCTGAATAAAATAAAGGAAGAACATGAGAAATGGCATAATAATTGGAAGGATTTAAAATTAAAATATAGTCTTCCTACCACAGTGGCAAAAGAAATAATTAAACAATGCCCAAACTGCATTAAAGGGGCAAACCCAATAAGAGGCATCAACCCTGTAGCCTCCCAACTATGGCAGATAGACTATACTCATATGGGAGAAAAGATAATCTTTACTGCTTGTCACAGCTCCTCCGGATACTTGCATGCAGTTATCCTGTCCTCAGAATCAGGAAAAGCCACTACTATAGCCATATTAAATTTATACAAACTATGGAATGTAAACTGGATTCACTCAGATAATGGGCCAAATTTTACATCCAGACAGGTGGAGGGAATATGTCAATACTTAAACATAAAACACACATATGGCATTCCATGGAATCCTCAAAGTCAGGCCATAATAGAAAATAAGCATAAGGAATTAAAAAGACTGACTAATCAGTTCAGAGGGTAAACAGAGACATTACAAGCCGCGTTGGATCTAGCACTAATAGTGCTTAATAACAAAAGGGTAAAATAGGGGATGTCACACCTTGGGAACTAATGATATATCAGATGAATACAGATAACCAAGAACAAATAAATATCTACAAAACTCAAAATAACAAAAAATTCTGTTATTACAGACTTCAGCAAGGAAAGCAAAAGGGGAATTGGCAAGGTCCTGCCTGTATCCTTTGGAAAGGAGAAGGTGCTATAGTAATATAAACACCTGATGGGCCAATCCTCATCCCTAATAAAAACTTTAAGGAGGTACCTAACCCAGAGGACTAGGCCACAAAACCTATGGATAACAACCTTTAGTAGCACCCAAAAAACCAATGTCATTAGAATCACAAGCTGTAAAAGAGGAACCCAAAAATTTCACATTAGACAGGAATTAGGCTTCCTCGAAAGAAGAAGTCAAGAAGACATGAGGAAACTATTTAGGTTAAATTTAGGCATGCAAAATATAGAAAATGAAGCTATCTGGTACAACAAATATAAAGTAGTGATAGGAACCAAGGTTAATTTGGAAGAATGTGAAGGAAAATGGGATAGGCCAGGCGCGTTTGGCCTGTTATGCAGGTTAGCATCCTGTGGGAAGCACACCTCAAATTGGTGGAGACTCCTCTTAACAGGACAAAAACCCCCAAGATGCTATGAATGTGCTTTGCTAGCAGTAACTCATGCTTGTGCATAAAGTGCGCTTTCCACTGCCAGCTTTGCTTTCTTCAGAAATATTTTTGTGTCTAACGAACTTTGCAGTATTGCATTGCTAACCTTTCTAGTACTCTTACCAACCAAACCATGATCTCAGAACCGATCTTTGGACCTAATGGAACACTTTATGGGAGCATGTCTGGCGTTGACAAATGTAACTACACATATTATTGGATACCAAGAAATATGTCTGTCAACTGCTCCAGAACCATCTGGAAACAAAGGGTATCAACACAAGGCACATTTGGGGGTTTTCCCCTATCATATTTCAGCTATAAGGAAAAAAGGTATGGGCAATTGAAATGCAATTACACTGGTGACCCTTGGAGGCCAGATGGAGCAGTATTAAATCTATGGAAGGTCAATACCAGCCGCCTTCAAGAAAACCCTGTCAGGTGGTTCCTATTTCCTTGCCACTCAAGGAACTTTAGCGTCATCATACAATGTCCTTGCATTGATAGCAAAAAAGAAAGTTCTCCCTGTGGTAACACAAATGACACCTCAGTAGATTGGAATAACTGTACAATAGCAAAGAATATTCCCTTCTGGGATGGAGGAGCCGGAGGGTTAATAGCTAATTGGAGCAGAACATCCCTCAAAAGCATGACAGGGAACTGGACATGCTATAATGCCTGGAAAGGGTTCTATAACAGCAGCTGTAATAATTCTAGTGATGGAGGTGAATGCTCATGCCAAAATAATACCATTATAAATTTTATAGATCCATACTCTAACCTTATGCATCAGTTAAAAGACTACTCCATAGTCAAACAACCTTCAATAGGAGTGTTCAGGGAAAGTGAATTCCCAATGTGGGGGACCAAAAGGTTGATTGGCAGGAGGTAAAGAGCTGTACAGGTACCATTGCTTCTGTTCTCCTTGCTGATGAGTGGAATCGGAGCCGCATCAGGGATAACTGGAGTGCTCCAATCTTCAGGGCTGGTAGGAGTCTTGAAGGAGAACAGAAACTCCTGAGAGGCATCCTTGAAACCCAGGGATTGCTATTGCACAGACAGGAGGCCCTGGAGGCAGGCCTGATGGAACTGGAGGCAAGAGTAGACAGAATCGATTGGATCCTGGGAACAGCCCAATTAATGAATTTGGCCGGATGTGGGAGTTTTACCCCAGTATGTCTGACCCACCTTGTTTGGAATTCCACATATAACATTATTACCATGAAGAATAGGACCATGAGCAACTGGTTAAATCAAAGCAGGACATTTAAGGAGTTAATACTGCAGCAACTGGCTGAGAGTGGCGCCTCGTTCCAATCATTAGAGGTACAACTCAAAAATTTGTGGGAGTCAAATTGGCTAACTACCATATGGAATAAGTTCAAGGATCTGTGGAGATCATGGGGTGTTCTAGCACTTATAGTACTGCTCTTACTTCTTTTCGGGCCATGCCTCTTTCAATGCGTTCAAACTATGCTTTATAAGTTGTAGGTTATTCTCTTATATATGAACAGGACCAAATCCTTCCTGCCCTGTCTGTGGCGGACCAGATAATGATGGCAGACATCCTCTGGGAGGCGGACAGGGAGGTCGGCGACGATTCCTCACTCGGGCAAAGCGTCGAGCCAGAGAAGGACTGGAAGCCCAATTTGCGCAGCTCCACTTGGTGGCTGAATGTTTGAGATAAGATACAGAACATCAGGAACGTACTGCCCCAAAGCAGGTAGGATGATTAGCTGTGCTATTTTCTGTCCTGATTGTAACGAGATTTCCTTCCTTCCTTCCTCCATTTAGCACAAGAACTTGAATATCATCTCTAAACTCCTGGTCAATAATTCCTCCCTGGATTTGTAGACCTTTTGAGCCTAGGGATGGTTTTTGGGTTATCCAACCCCAGTATCCTCTTGGGATCTCTATTTTTGTTTCTATGTTTAGTTTTACAATCTCCCTAGGTAATAGAAATAAATCTTTGGGGGTACATAGATCATAGCCTACATCTTCTGGTCTTTTGTCCTTAATATTTTCTCCCTCCACAACAATAGATACTAATTGGTCTGCTTCTGTGTTTCCAGATACCCCCTTATGTCCTGGTACCCATCCTATATACCAATTGTCCTTTTTCATAGCTAATGCAATTATCTCTTTCCATAAACTATCTTCTATGGTTTCTGGGTCTGGTCTAGCTCTTAAAATGGAGAAGCAGTACTTGCTATCTGTGATGATGTTAACTTGCGGACCTGAATCTTGAAAGGCCATTTTTATTGCATATTTTTCTGCTTGCTGATTCAATCCTGCTATATGTTCTATTCTACTTTTTCCTGTGGGTGTAACATATCCTGCCTTTGTTTGCTGTTCCTTTCTCCCTCCATCTGTATAGAAGACTTCCACACCCTCTAAAGGATCATCACTTTGGTTTGCTAGGACTTCCTTAAACATTAAATTTGCATTTATTAGTTTGACATGAGGAAACCAGCGAAGATAATTTTGTTGGCTGTACCAATGTTCTAAGGTCCTTTTTTTCCATGGGGAGTAGAATAATGGGTTCTACCCCTAATCTGATTTTGCATTCTGTGCAAATATTTGGAATAGCTATGGCCAATTTATCTAAGATAGATTTTCCAATATCCCTCTTTAATGATTGTCTTCCAACCCATAGCATTGGTTTTTTCTTTTGCTCTTCCTGATATATTCCATAATTTATTTCTTGAGAATCCTTTACAATCTTGTAATAAACCTCCTTTTCTGGTACGTAGTAATGATATCCCTGATTTTCTGTTATTTTTTGTTGGGCATATTTTACTTCCTCCAAAGCTTCTGTTGTCCATTCCCTATGGGAGTCTAATTGCATATTGCCTCTCATTAACTTACATAAGTTTTTTATCTTCAATCCTGGTATCATGGAGCTAGCCCAATTGATCTTTCCTAATATTCTTTGCAGTTGGTTTAAAGTTGGCTTTTCTGGGATTTCCAGTTCCCATTTGTGCAATTTCCAGGTTCTAGGTTCTAATTCATACCCCATCCACTTATATGGGGGAGTTTCCTGTAGTTTCTCCTCTGGGGTTTTAAACCCCCATTGAAATAGCATGTCTCTAAGATTTTGCACTACCTTTTGATGCTCCTTTTTGCTTAAATCTGATCCTATTAGTAAATCATCCATGTATTGGTATAATAATATCTCAGGATGTTGTTCTCTCCAGGGCAAGAGAATATCTCTGAGGGTACCTTGCTATATAGCAGGGCAGTGACTCCAGCCTTGTGGGAGACAGCACCATTGGAACCTTCTGGCTGGTCCTTGATTGTTCAAGGAAGGTAGGGTGAATGCCGTGTAAGGCCTAAAATCAGGATCCAATGGGATAGTAAAGTAGGCATCTGCTATATCTAAAACAGTTATATTTTTCTTTTTTGGCAACCCTGCAGGGAAGGGAATTCCCAATTGTATATCTTGTCCCTTTAAAGTCATCTTATTAAGCTCCCTGAAATCTATTAACAGTCTGTATTTTCCTGACTTCTTTTTTATGCAAAATATGGGTGTATTCCAAGGGTTATCCCATGCTGCTGCTTCTATTTTCCCTTCCTTTAATAACTTCTCTATGATTTCTGTAATTCCCTCTAACTTATCCTTGCTAAGGGGCCATTGCTTTATTTGGGGTCCCTTAGTAGGGTCTTTAAGTTGTACCTTGTAGGGCCTAATCTTATCTGATAGATTAGCACATATTAATTTTATCCCTAATTTCTTTAAAATATCTCTTCCTAAGAGATTCAGGGGGACTTCTCCTGCCAAGATTTTTGAAGAAATCCTTTTTTCTCCTACTTGAATATTTATGGGACCATATTTTTGAAATCTTTGGAGACCCCCTACTCCAACTATGTTGACCACCTCTAAGCATGGTCCTAGATCCAATTTTCTTGCTTCCTTGTTGCTGATAATTGATGTATTGGCCCCAGTGTCTATCAGCATATGAATCTCCTTTTCATTAACATACACTGGGGTCATAGGCCTACTACTTAGGCTAAGGACAGGGAGGGATATAGTTTGTTGGTACCCCCCTCCTGATGGGCAGATTCGCTGGCCTGCATTACTTTCCCAGGGGACATCCCCTGGGGGTGCTGCCCGTTTCCCTGTTTGCACTTCTTCTGCATGTGGCCTGGTTTTCCACATTGAAAGAAAGTCATTTTTTGTTGTTGCTTGGGCGCCCGACATTGCCTTGCTACGTGACCAGGTTTGCCACAATTAAAACATTTTTCTCCATTTCCCCTCCTTCCTTGTTGCAGCCCCGCCTGCAGGGCTTCAGCTAGGAGAGCCATTTTGTGTTTATTTGACCCAATCTCCCTACAGGCATACATTTTGTCCTCTAGAGGGTCTTCTGGTCTTAGATTTCTCATGGCTGCCTTGCAGTCCTCATTTGCATTATTGATACTTAGCTGCTGTTTTAGGTATGCCTTGATTTCCTGATCTGTTATTTCTTGATCTACTTGGCCGAGTAATCTATCTATGAAATCCGGATAAGGTTCTTTTGGGCCCTGTCTGATGGATGTGGCTGTAGGAGCCCCTTTATAGACTCTGATGGCATCCTGAAAGGCTTCAAGAACCATGTTTCTATATAGGTTTTTAGCCACATTCCATTCTGGTCTGCCAGCTTCTTCATTTGTCATGTTTAGACCTCTAATTTCTGCCACCGTCAGGTGGTGAGGTCCTGCTGCACCAGGGCCTGGTGGTGGATGCATCCTCTCATATTCTTTTAGCCTCTCATTCAGTTTGGTGAGCAAAAGTTCCTTTTGCCCCGAGGCCCCTGGGACTATGTCTAAGAGCCCATTCATCTCTGGTGAAGTACTACTTGCCATGGTGATCCCAAAATATTGGAGAGTTGCCTGAGCAAGAAGTCCTGACTCCTGTACCTTGCCTATCCAACTGCTATAGAATCTGGGATTAAATTGTTCATATTCTTGTTGGCCGTGCCTAAGACCTACTGGATATGCAGCCTGGACCTTTTGATCATCCTGCTTTGGGGGATTTTTGACATCCTCATCTCCAAAGCTTGGATGACAAACCTTGTATTGCACAAGTCCCTCTGACAACTCTCTTATCTTAAATTTGTTAAGAAGACACCAAATGCAACATAAAGTTTCCAAGCAGACCTTGTATAACCCGTCTGGTTTATTTCCTTTTGCTTCTACCCATCTTTGAATCAGGTCCTCTAATGATTCCTCTGTCACCTCCTTAACCGGCGTCCTGGTTGCCTCAATGGCTGTCTTCAAGGCCCAGACACAGTTACCCCTGGTAACTGTCTCTTTACTCCCCAAACATTTCCTTACTCTCAACATCGCCTTGAAGACCAGTTGCAACCGCTACTCATCACTCTTACTTAATCTAGTCCCCATGGCTGTTTTTTTTTTCTATCCCCTCTTGGGATAGTCTCAGATGTCTGTTTCAAGATCTCGGGGAGTACTCACCATTGAGGCTTTAGAGGCTGGAAGGATGGCTCACTCTACTTCGTCTGTGTTCTCCTGGCTGGCTCGCCTACTGGGAGCTCTCTGCCGCTCACAGAGCTAGTCCGATGGTGGAAGCAAACGGGTGACACACAATAACTGAAAGCGAAAGCTGTTTATTAGCACATACCACACAATAGCTAATACAAGACAGACAACTCTAGCCTCGTGGGCTAGGGAGAGGTCCCAGGGCACTCCCGCTCGATCCCCCTTCTCTGGAGCACACCGTTTGGGTGCATTGACGGAGAAGGTTACCGATCCCCTCCCTGGAGCACGCCTTTTGGGTGTATCAACAGGGAGGATGATCTGAGCGGGAGTGTCCCAAGAGCACACTCTGACAAGCAGAGGGCCAGTGCTGCTTATATGTCAGTTCAGTCACTATGCCAAAGGCGCTTGTGGTTAATCTGCGTTCTGCTGCAGATGCAATGCTAACACTGCCTGGTTGCTTGTAGCAAGTACAACACGTCCTGGTGGTCAATCTGTGGTCGGCTATAACATCCTACATAAGATCTCCTAGTTTCTAACAGTTGGAAGCCTTTTGTCTGCTGGGAAGTTCTGCAACAGTGGGGTTCATGCTCACAGGACTCCCTCTGTACCCCTGGGAGCTCCGTGAGTGGCAGAGAGCTCCCACAGATGGCCAAAAGGTACATGAATAGATGGAAAATCATTACTCATCAGGGTAATGAAACGCAAAACCACAATGAGAATTCACTTCACACCGGTTAGAATGGCCATTATCAAAAGACAAGAGCTAACAAGTGTTGGCAAAGATGTGGAGGAAAAAGAACACTTGTGCACTGTTAATAGGAATATGAATTATTACAATTCCTATGAAAAAAGGCATGAAGGTTCCACCAAAAATTAAAAATAGAACTACCATATGATCTAGCAATTTCTTTTGTGGGTATTTATCAAAAGAAAAAAATGTTTGAAAAGGTATATGCACCCCTTTGTTCAGTGGAGCCTTATTTACAATAGCGAAGATATAAAAAGGACCTGAATGTCCATCAATGGATCAATGGATAAAAAATTTGTAGTATGTATATCCAATGGGCTATTTATTCAGCCATAAAAAGAATGAAATTTTGCTATTTGTGACACCATGGATTGACTTCAAGGGCATTATGCTAAGTGAAATAAGTCAGACAGAAAAAGACAAATATTGTATGGCCTCTCTCATATGTGAACTCTTTAAAAAAAGAATAATAGATAGAGAAAAAGAGATTGAGAGAGAAAAATTCCAGACTTATAGATACGGAGAACAGATTGGTGTTTGCCCTTTGCAAGAGGTAGGGTTGGGGAAACAGGAGAGATAGTGAACTATTCTTTTTTATGGGAGAGGCTTAAAGAAATTGAATAATATTTTTAAACAAAAACATAATTTTTCAAAAGAAAAAAGGAAATGAGGAACAAAAGGAAGCAAGTTTAGCAGTAAGCATTTTTTTAAGGAAAAAAATTTTTTTAAGGAAAAGAAAAATCTAAGAGAAAAGAAAAAATCTAAGAGACGATAAAATGGGGAATAAGTTTGATTTGAACAGAGATCTTGTACCATATTGAGGAGGATCAAAATGCAAATTAAAAATATAACATTGCATTTCAAAAGAATATTTCCTTGCAGATATTGTAGCTGACTGTATAGTCTACTTTTCCCCTTTCTCTGAATGGCAAAGCAACAGAGAGGAATAGAATGAAGAAGCAGAAAATAACTGGGAGTGAAAAAAAGAGAAGTCACAGCAGGAAACCTACTCTCAGGGTCAATTATTATTATTCAATCAATTACTTGATTTACTTAAAAATACCCTTTAAAAACATCTTTTTCTGTATTCAGTATATTCTTTTTGGGGTTTCATATTTGTCAATATTCTGATGCAGAGAACAGATTCCACTCTAGACAATTTGAATAAAAGAATTTATTATAGTCTGTCAGATAGCTTTCCAGAATTACTGAGATAGCTGATTAGAAATCTGAGGGTGAAATTCCAGAATCTGTTTTCAAGTCTATACTGTAGAACCAGGCTGCCAAAGGAGCTGCTTCTCCTGCCATGATCTTGTCAAATCAGGAGACTTCCCTTGTTATGTATATAAATATAGGGCTGCCTCAGTCAGAGCTGGTAAATTAGCTATAGTTACTGGAACAGCACCACTGTGCTCCAATCAGAAACCTCATGTGCAAAATTAGGAAGCTTCAGGGTCCCACATGATGCCACCTTTTCTAGTAGATAGAAGCCATTTCTGCCAAATCAACAAGCCTCAGAGATAGAGTTTGGCTGCAGAACTATACCACCTTTGGTATAATACCTATTGATAAAATACATGCCCATCATCCCATTTATCTCAGTTCAAATTTCAAGTCTCATGTGTTTGTGTCTGATATAGAACCTGAGTCAAACTTGGATCACCAGCTGAACATGAATTGGGGAAATGTTTGTTTTAGCTTTCTGCTCTCCACAGGAAAGGGAAGTCTAGACAGAAGAAAATCAGAATAGATGTTCTTTTTTTTCTTTTTTTTTAAAGATTTTTTTTTTTTTTATTCATTTGTCAGAGAGAGAGAGAGCGCGAGAGCGAGCACAGGCAGACAGAGTGGAAGGCAGAGTCAGAGGGAGAAGCAGGCTCCCTGCAGAGCAAGGAGCCCGATGTGGGACTCGATTCCAGGACGCCGGGATCATGACCTGAGCCGAAGGCAGCTGCTTAACCAACTGAGCCACCCAGGCGTCCCCAGAATAGATGTTCTGAGCCAAACCTCCATAGCTGCAGTAGACCGCATTTTAACTTTTCCACATTTGTCTTTGAAAAGTTCATTTTTTTTGTCATTATGCAGAGAATTACATATTTGGTCCATCTTTGAGCATAGTCCCCAAATCTAGAACATTCCTCCTGTAAACAAGAACTTAAAAAATATCTAGTCAATATATCTAAGTGACAAACATATATATGATGTGTCAGAGGATGCTGAGTATTAATAGAAATAAGAATCAGGGGATGAGGTATAGCTAGAGACAGAGAGAGAGAGAGTGAGGACCGTTGTTATTTTATGTTCAATTGCCAGGGAAGGTCAGACCAATAAAGAGATATTTAGTGAAGACCTGAAATGAATTTTAAAAAGTAGTCATATGAATTTGTGGTAGAAGGAAAAGAAAGTTCAAAAGCCCTCTCTGAGATGGAAGTATACCTAGTCTGTGAAAGGAAGAGCACACGGTCAGGAGAAAATTGAAAGAGGGGAGAGTGGTAGTGGCAGTTACATCATATGGGCCATTGTAGGCTCTTAGGAGGATGATGGGAAAACACCAGAGTTTTGAACAAACAAGAGATATGATGTGACTTGGGTTTTGAAAGGATCATTCCAGCTTTGTGGAGAGGAGCCTGAGAGTAGAGTGGGCCTAAGGGAGAAGCAAGAACATCAACTAGATGTTATTACAATCAACCAGACAAGAGATGATGGTGGGTTGGCAGTGAAAGTGGTGAAACAGTGGTGGAAGTGATAAAAGTGGTTGATTCTGAGGTTTTTTGGGAGATTTTGCTGACAAATTAAGTATGGGGTGTGAGAGAAGAAAGATTAAGATTTTAACCTGAGCAGTGGGAAGAATGGAAGTTATCACTTACTCAGATGCCGAAGACAGGACAGATGATTCATGCTGAGAGGCAGGGTGGCAATGAAAGTTTCAGTTTGGGATATTAGGGTTTTTTTTAAAAGATTTTATTTATTTATTTGAGAGAGATGTAAAGGAAGCACAAGCAGGAGGAAGAGCAGAGGGAGAAGCTGACTCCCCAGGGAGCAAGGAGCCTGATGTGAGACTTGATCCCAGGACCCTGGGATCATGACCTGAGCCAAAGGCAGACACTTAACTGGCTGAGCCACCCAGGCATCCTTAGGATATTAGTTTTCGGATGGTTGTTAGATATCTTTGGGGAGACGCTAAGTGTGCATTTGGAGAGGGAGGAAGGACCAGTCTTCAGGCTGAAGGGTTTTCCATATGGATAGAAGGCTGAGACTACCCATGAGATGGGCTCAGCTCAACCAGGTCTGCCTATAAATAACAGAGAACATCTAAGCAGAGTCACTCCGTGTTTAGATATTAGGGAGCTAAGGAAACACTAGCAAAGACTGAGAAGGAGGGCTCAGAAAAGCAGTATGAAGACCAAGAGAGTAGAAACCTGGAAACCACGTGAACAAGATGTTTGAAGAAGGATGGAATTATGAACTGTGTCAAATATGATTGACAGGCAAGGTAGCCATATACACCACTTTGCCTAGGATTGTCCCAGTTTATGCCTTTGTCCTGGATTACTACCAGTGCCCCTTTCACACTTAAAACTGATCTTGTTCAGACTATAAATTATATGGTCCCCTGTGGTGGACACAGAGGTGTGCTGTTCAGATCATCTTTCTAGAGCACCTGCTGTGGGGAGCATGGCTAATTGACATCTCCAGCTGCTGTATTTTCAGATCTACTATGACATTTATGCCAGGTTATGCTTCCCTTGGGCCATTTCCTTCCAATGACTGAATGCAAAGAGGTACTAGAAATGGGCCATACCTACCCGAGTGGATATTATTGGCTGCTAACAGGCCATTTTGACTTGGAGGCTCCCTTTTGGTCTAGCTGAGACTTTCCCAGAATTGCACTGTAATCTGAGGCTCTTCCCCCTCAATCGTCCCTTCTCTCCCTAACAGGTGTCAGGCCAAGTGTAAACATCTGAAATTGCTGCCCTCCTCCTTCCCCTCCCCTAACCATTTCAAAACAAAGTCAACCATAACATTAAAACCCAGGGGTTTTATAACAATGGTTAGTGCCATCATTAAAGAGCTAAACATTGTAGGGTTCATGACTTCAATCATATCTCCATTTAATTCACCAGAACTCCTTTAGAAACTGCATGGATCCCAGAGAATGACTTGCATACCATGAGTTAAACCGAATAGAACTGTAATTCAGTTGCTCTGCCAGATGTAGTATCTTTACTAGAACATATTGGTAAGGCTGCCAGTACACAGTATGTGTCTTGGCATCTGCTTATCAGAGGATCTTAATGGAGGTATCCCCCAACTGATGAGACAGATACAAGGAATACTGAGAACTGATCCTTGGGCTTAGACATACAGAGATAACCAATGGCCGTGACAAGTGTGTGTGTAGTGGAAGCTAAATTAGGGAGGATAAAAGGAAAATGGATACATAAATGGAGAGAGCAAGAAGATGACTCCTGTAATGCATTTTGTCATTTAAAAGAAACAGAAGCAACTGGAAGGAGAGAGGTCAAGAGAGTTTGTTTTTGTTTTTTGTTTTTAAAGGCAGGAATATTGCAGGCTGTTTTATATTAGTGGGAATGACCCAGCAGAGTGGGCAAACTGATGATGCAGGAAGAGAGGCCAATTGTTGAAGTGATGTCTTGAGCACAAGGAGTGGGATACAAGTGCAGAAAAATGATATTTGACACTCACTGCCTCCCACTAAAAGTGGAGAACCCCTCCCCACTCCTTTTAATAAGACAATTTACCAAAGCATGCTTCCAGAGAGTTTTTCTTTTAACTTTTAACCCAAACCTCAGCTCAACTTATATTTTTAAATTGGTTTGCACATAATAAAATATAAAACACTAATGCAGTATTTTATCTGTGTTTTTCACAATAATTGGTGAAAAACCTCCTCAATGTATTTGGTATCCAGTTAAAGGGCTAAAGAATATTATATATCAGTGGTGAATGAGGCTTAGCTAGAGTTAGATTTTTTTTTTAATTATTCAGTCTTATTTATAATAACACCATTCCCTGGACATCAAATAAACAGACATCTCAAACACCAATGCTAGATGAAGGTATCAGTATTATCAAGTTTTTATTATTATTATTATTATTATTAACTACATAGTTTGGAACGGTTAAGTATAAAATTGTGACTAATTTTCCTTCTCACCATTTCCAATGAATACACCTTCATTGCGGTTTTCCCTCAGGATATAAATCTGACATTTCCTGAGACTCTTTTTTTACTCTTTTAAAAAAGTGCAAGCAAAAAAAAAAAATATTTTTAGGAATCTTTGAATAAGAACGAGTATCATAAGCTATATTCCCTGTGTTTCTTACCAAAAGTCTGTTAATGTCTTTCTATCAGTTTCTGCGTATGGAAGAGAAATTGTCGGAAGTAAAAACAGGATTTCACACTTCACCAAGCAAGGTGGGATAACACTAATAATACAGAACTTTTCAGCAGTGCCTCCAAAGATATCAGAAACTTCCATTAAAAAAGCAGGTACAATATTAAAAAATGTCATATGATACTAGATGAAAAAGTATCCGTTATTTTCTGGGATGCATTACATATTGGGTAAAATGTGGCAGATGAAGAAAAAGAAATAAGATTGTACCTAGTGAAAATAAACAGCAACAACAACAAAATATGTATTTTTGTTTTCCATCTCATTTCTTGATAGTGCTGTTATTGGCACAGGGCCAGTTATAGAGTTGCCAAAAATAAGGGCAAGCCTGTAGCAGTGAGAATTAGCCAGAAAAGAAACGAACTTATGACATCCCCATCAAATAGAATCGTTGTTTTGAGCCATTGTGTGTGTAGAATTTTAAGATACGTGATTTGCTTCTCCTGAGTGAGAACTATTTTTATTCGAAGTATGCTAAAGAAATTTCCAAATTATGAGAGTATTTTACTAGTTGTAAATACAAATGAGACCAAAGCATAAATGTTGGGTAAAAATTTCTGCCTAGTAACTTGGTCATCAGAGTCATGCAAATATTGATTAAGAATCAAAATATTTTAACTCTTTAGTTTTGTTCCCCAAAAGTTGGGTTTACCTTTAACTGAAATTTTCTAGCATGTATTAATTACATAATGCATGTGTAATAATTACAGTGTTGATAGGAAATGGAACAGAAAAGGATAGTTTGAACAAAGCCACGTCAGCCATTTGACACAGTGGAAGATAAGTAGAATCAGAGTCCTAGGAGTTTAGAAGAACAAAACAAAGGAATAAGAAATATGCTGCTGTTGCTTTTCTAGGGGGAAATAAATGAATTCCAGTAAGGCAGTGGGAATTTGGACATCTTGTCTTTGTTCTAAAGGAGATTGGTACCGTAAGAGTACGTCAAAAAACTCAGAGAGATAATATAACTTGAGGTAGACATGACAGTATTGAGGAGACTTTTGGTTTTTTCTCTCATTGAGTTAAACTTGTTTTTTTAAAGTGAAAATTTCCAAATAAAGGGTAACGTTTTACCAAAGCAATAATTATTCTAGTAAATTCGATATATTTATTTCTGTAAACAGAATGTTTCTCAAAAACAGTAATTCTTTAGTAAAAATATTCTGCTCTTTCCCCTCAAAGAGAATCCGTCTCTCTTCTTAAAGTGAGCTTGGGTTAGCAGAACCGCCTCTGGCGACTCTGCCAGAGTCCATGCTGCCTGAACTCCATGTTTCTGCTGGAGTACAGGTCAAGGCTGCAAACAACTGGGAGCTGTTCCTGAAGGCTGCTTTGCCTTTTTAGGGTAAGAGGGTCTCTCTGTGTTTAGGATAACATGATTGACAGCTCCACTCCAGCTCCAATTAGCACCCTATAATTTATTAGCTTCTGCTTTCAGATTATGCGTTAACTTCACAAATATTTCAACCACGGAACCAGCAGCTATCAAGTGTCTCTTTCCTGATCCAGCCCTCTGGGGCTGGAGTGAAATACAAGGAAAGAGCGGTACAGTTGGTCTGTCAAGTGAGAATAATCATTTGTGTCTGTGCCTGTCTGGGGGTACCATGTCTCTGATTTCCCTTTAGGCTTGCATCAAAGATAGAGATAGAGAGAGGGAGAGAAAGAGATCTATAGATGGATTCTATTGTGAGGTACCATATTTATATTATTAGAGTTTCATTTATTCATGAAAGATGAGGGAAAGCTGGTGTTGAGAAATGTGAAATTTATGTTTGCTTAACCCCATTGCTTGTGTAAATGTCAAAACTTCAGTTATGTACATGCAGCAAATCTAATAATGATACTGTCTTCAGGACATTTATTCCTTCACTCCAAATTTTAGGGTTATGTAATAGATAATGAATAATAATAAATCCTAAAAACCTTGCCAGGAATGTGGACTATATGGAATGTGGACTTTAATAAGTATGATCAAAATGTAAATTATTTGCAAGCATCTTGTCAACAGAATGTTAAGAAAATTTTATAAAGGAATCCTATTTTTTTGGTTTCATTTAATTTTAAAGTCTTTTCAGATATCTTTCAATTTTCTTTTCATGCTTTGACATTGTAGGAATTACATTGAAAATGCAACTTATAGACATAACATTTATATGAAAAGCAGTTTGTCTAAGTCTTTTTTTAAAATCTCCTCCAACCCCAAAGTGATTAGTCCCTTAGTATTAAAAAAAAAAAATCCTATTTATTTTGATAAAAAGGGTATGGGTGACTCCACCTAAACCTAGGTTTTATGATTCTGAGCAAATTGGAGGTTAAAATGATCTTAAGAGTTGTTTCCTCTGATAAAAAGGGCACAGAAGGAGCAGTACTTACACAGAAAGAGTGGCAAGAGAAGCTTCCCTTCGGGGGATCCAACTCCTAACCTTTACCACCTCTGCCTTCCTTCCCATCCAGGCTCAAATCAATCTTAAATCATTACTAGAATTTGCCACACATTGAAATAGAACTTCAAAGGGGAAATGAGACAGGATGGCAAGTCCTTTTAAACTAAAGGAGTAGAACAGATAGAGTTCCCTGAAGTTGGGTGACTGAGTTCTCAGCCAGAAGGCAATCGGCAGAAGGATTACTTGGTGGCGGAGAGCTGTCTCTCCCCTTTTCATCACCTCTCCCTCAGCTGAGGCCAAGCACACAGGGAACACTACATGAGGAGGCCACCAGTGCCAGTGGGGATGAGTAGAGGAGAAGCTTATCTTTCTCTCAGGCCCACCAAACAGATAGAACACATGTGAAAACGTCATGTTGGTCTTTCCTTGTGTCATCTTTCATTCTTTTGAACGTCCTTTTATCAACGACCAGGGCCTTCTTTAATCTGCACCATTTCATGCGTATTACAAGATGGACATAGGAATTTGTATTTTGCATGAATTTGGGGGGGGGTGCTAAAGCATGTCTGTTAGGATTTTTAATTCACCCAAGTTCTCTCCAATGCTTTTATGACACAGACAGAATCATTACACCTTGGACATCAAGGACATCTGGCGTTTCTACTCAGGGAATGTCTAACATGGAGAGAAATGCTGTCATCCGAGTGTCCCGTGTGCCAGGCCGCTGAATCTCGGCTCAGCAGTCTGGATGGTCTGGTTAGGACTGCCCCAAAGGCCAGTTCCAGTGAATGAGTCTCCTCACCTGCAACCTGATATTCAGGTCAGATGCAGCTCAGGGGAGAGGCTTCGGGAGTCAGGATCTTGTGGCTGGGCAAATGCTCCCTGTGCGTTCTGAGCAGAGATCCTGAGAGTGCTAACACTGTGGAGCACGGGCACAGTGTCTCCCAGTGGGGACTGTCTGGAGACATTGTCCTGCAAATAACACATCACGTGCTTTCTTCTTCAATGGCATACTCAGCGTCAAATTCTCCAAAGCAAGCTGGGACTTAATGCATTTTATTTATGCTTGTATATACTGGTGATCTGTGCCAATGGAACATGGATTAAAAAAATCCACTGAGAAGTCCAGAGTTAATTTTAGTTATTGCTTCAGTGTCCAAACCTCAGGCTAACTCTTACACCACTCGGTCGGTTGGGTGTGAAGAGCTTCAGGGCAGTGAAGTCTGCTAAATACTGAAATGAATTAATAAGAGAAGCAGTAATAATTCCCTCCTGGAGAAGAATGGAAATGTGCATCTGACTAAATGGTCTATAGATAGTATCATTTGATGAAGAGGTGTGAAAATGTCCTATGATAGTTCCTTGGAGACCGGGGATTCCGTAAGGTCTATGGTATGTCAGCCTTTGCTGCCCTGCCTCTTTCCCGGTCCTTGGTCCTTCTTCATCTACTGTGGAGGAGAAAGTAAACCCGAAATTGAGCCTCCCAAGATGAATCAGAAGAGGTCAAGTAGCCTGTATGGTGGGTAACAGCGCAGTCTCTGCACGAGGGTGGCCTGGGTTGGCGTTCTGGCTCTGCCACTCAGTGGCTGTGGACTAGGCAAATTATTTCTCCCCTGAGAGCCTCGGTTATCTCATGGGTAAGAAGGGGATTGTTATAGTAAATACACATGGAATTGCTGTGAGACTTAAGTGAGTTAACCTGCATACGAAGCCCTCAGACCAGTCCCCGAGAAACAATTAACATCAGTTATTACGAGTGCTGTCACATCTGATGCAGCAAAATCATCGGGTATCTTCAATAGAAGCAAGACCAGAAACAGGTTCTCATAATAGTCATAATCTACTACACACCTCCCTAGATGATAGAACGAGGGGATGGCGACCTCCACTGAGCCATGCTCCAAGTAAGGTCTCTTACCGTCTCTGACTCTTAAGACTATTATCCAAGAAAAACTGTATTTGTTTCTCATGTTATAATGAAGGTCAAGATTTGAACTAATATTTTTATGCTTTAACAGTCTAGAAGGGCAATTTGAACATGACACAAAATATTTCTTTCAGGCATTTCAATGAATGAATACAATTTTGGCATCAAGAGAAAATTAAGAGAGCAGACCCCTAATTTCCTAAATCTCAATCTCTCTCTCTCTCCTCTTTCTTTTTTCTTGCCTCATAGTAAGTTCGTTTTCTTAGCCTACCATGTTAAACTGTAATATAACGAATACTTCAAAAATGCTTTTTAACTGACTTCTGTCTTAAGAGTCTAGAATGGAAGAAGCAACAGTAATTCTCTTCCGGAGAAAAATAAATGTGACAGGTAAGCTCGGGACTTCTGTGGGCCACAATTTTCTCATTTGTGAAACAGAGATGGGATACCTAACTTCTCATTCCCAGGGTTGATGTCAAGTGGAAAAGGGTTAATGGCTTTCACAGAATAGCAAACACTTTGGAAAAACAAGAAGCAGTATATACATAAAGTAGTATTAGTTACTGACATCAGATTGTACTACTATAAATTATTTTATTCTACTCAAGAAAGACTAAGACATTTATTTTCTTTTCATGAAATAACGACAGCGACCCTGTAGTAAAGAGACATCTTTACTGTTCATTTCTTCTTCCTCATCACCTTCAGCTTTGCCCACGCACAGACGCCTTCCCCTGTGCCAAAACAAAAGTGACCAAATGGTAACCACAGAGACTGAGAGGAATATATGAGGTATTAGAGACTCTGTGGACATTTCTTTCCCTTATGTTGATTTTTGGTTCTTCTTCATGGAGACAGTTTGGGTTTCTTGCTGCTTCTCTGGCTCCCACCCACCCCCATCCAGAGGAGGATGAAAGGAGAGATGGAATTTGTAGGAGAGAAGGCAGAGAAAGGTTTCTTCTTTCATCGTAAAATGTTCCCCATAAAAAATATGATACACACACACACACACACAAAATAGATCCAGTGCAATTGCAATTGTTGTGCCAAACACTGGGAAGTGCCACCTTGGTCTATGTATTTCTGGAGTTTTCAACAGTTGTCCTACAACAGCTGCATTTCAGTAAGACTTGGGCAGATGGCTCCAGATAAGCCACTTGCCACTCACATTTAGGCTGAGGCTTCCATGTTCACAGTCCAAAGGAAAAGAGTGTGTCTTTTTGTGTCTGGAGTGGGTGTTGCAGAGAGAGAGTGGGCACAAAGGGAGCTGGAGGCCTTGAGGTGAGGAAGAAGGGATTGGCCTCTTTTACTTCTCTACCACAGTCTTCAATGCAAATACAAATACATTTTAAATGTGAGGATACAGACATCAGGAGAGTGATGGTCACACTACTTAATGACATAATTCACATCAGCATAGAAAATATTCACACCAGAGAGTCTCTTTTTTTCTCCTCTTTCCAAGAAAACTTAAGACAACATATCACCTAAGTGAGTTCACCACAGGTATTTCCAGTGATTTGCCCCAAAGTCATTAAATATGAGTCAGAGTCTTTGGATCTGCTCTTTCCGCAGAAGGAATCGAGTTAGACAAAGTTTCTGAAGATGCATGTTTTGGTTGTCCCAACACGTGGAGTGTCTGAAGTCTCTGCCTTCCCCCACATCCTCATCCATGAAGTAAGAGGCCCAGATGCTGAACCTCCGTGGCTGGTCAGAAGGGAAAGGGAAGGGGAAACCCGGGGCCATCAGATCAGCTCAGGAGGGATGTGCCACAGAGGGAATAACGACGAGCTGCAAACCAAGATCAGAAGCCATTACAAACCCGCTCGATTTCAGCTCTGAGCATCAGCAATTGGCACTAGGCAGAGACCTACAGGGAACAAGGTGGGCAGTCTAAAACCAGTGCAGATCCTTGCTTTTGTCCTGACGCTGGAAACCTGAAAATAGAGAGAAAACAAAAGAAAGAGAGAGAAAGAGGGAGAGGAGAAATAGAGAGGGACGGAGAAGGGGTTGGGGGCAGGAAGGCACAGGTATTTAAGGAAAGAGAAAGACAAACACCACTGTTTTATTGTGAATGTCACAGAATTCACTTAAAGGGCATGAATGAAAGTAAAAGCCAAGCCAACAGAAATGTCAAATCTTCACCTGAAGAAAGGGCGCATGGGCAAGACTACAAGCTAATGATTATGTTTATAGTATAAACCATTTTTTGGTTATGCCCTAAAAATAAAGGAAGCAGAAGAATGTACTTTTCAATTTCAACTCGTTAAGCCAGAAACTCAATATAGTCACTGAAACCATGTTCTCTTTAATTTTTACATTTTAAGAGACCTATTTAACTTGGTAATTAGTTTGATATCAGAAGCACATTTTTCTTTCCTTAAAATTGTCACTAGGACACAATGCCTTTCCACCCCCCAAGCTGGAAAAGATTTTGAACTACACTTCTAGCTCTAGGTACTCTAGATCAGCGCTGTCCAATAAAACCACAATGGGAGCCGCAGGCATAATTCTAAAATTTCTAGCAGCCACATTGGAGAAAAAGTAAAAAGAACCAGGTGAGAATTCATCTTAGTAATATATTTTATTTAACCCAATATGTTAATATGCAATGTGTCGAAAGTATTCCAACATGCAGTCAACATAAATATTAGTGAGATGAATTGTACATTTTTTCCTTGTACAGTTTTGAAATTCAGTGTGTATTATGCGTGTACAGCACATCCCAATTCTTCCTAGCCGCATTTGAAGTGCTCAGCAGGTTCGTGTGGCTAGCGCTTACAGAATTGAACAGCGCAGAGCTAGAACCGTTTTAACTGCTTGTTTGTTTGCTTGCTTGCTTATTTAAATTTGTGGGAAAAAATCATCTATTGTATCTACTAGCCAGGTTAGGGCAGTGTCTTTCTTTCTCTTTCTGCCCACACCGACGACAGTGGGTCATCTGCCTGCCGAAGCGCAACCCTGACATGCAGACCTTTGGGCCCAAATGTCACTGGGGTCTCCAAGGAGAACTAAGGGGGATCCGGGGCTCAGCCCAGGGTCGGACACAGGGCAGGAGGGGTCCGGGGAGACCAAGCTCCCTTTCCCGCTTACCTGAGTCCACGCTGAGTCCCAGACCCTGGGCCACGTCCCCCGCGGGGCTGGCGAAAGGTCCTCCGGGCGCGGCCCACGCGGCGCCGGTCGGCTCGCCCTTGGCGGAGAGCTCGCAGGGCGGGCTGCCGGGCGCCGGCGCCGGGGCGGGCGCGAGGCGGGCCGGGCGCCCTGAGGCTGCGGGCATCAGCAGCGGCCCGTAGCGCGGGTCGAAGTGAGGTGCGTAGACCTCGTGCACCGCGGCGGGCCGCGGGTAGGCGGCAGCCTGGGCGCCGAGAGCGCTGCCCAGCGCGTACGGGTGGTGCGGGTGCGGGTGCGCGTGGTGTGGATGCGCGTGGTGCCAGGGCTCGGCCGCACCCTGGTGCAGATGACTGTGCAGCGCGGCCGGTGAGTAGGGGTCTGCGGCGGCGAACGGCAGCTCCGAGTGCGCGGCGGCCAGCGGGTTGCCCAGCGGCGCGGGCACCGGTGCCTGATACGCGCTGTTCCAGAAGGAGGCGGGGAAGCTGCGCTGGCTCATCGGGAAGGAGCCGTCTGCAGGCCGGCGAGGCGGAGGGGAGGAAAGGAAGAGAGGAGCGCGTCACCGCGGAGGAGATGGAAACGCCAACCCCGCACCGCGGGAAAGCTGAACGCTCCGGGCCGGCGACCGGCGGGAAAGCCGCGGCGGGGAGAGGACCTGTAGCCCGGCCTCGGGGGCGGCGCCTTTCTGGGGGTGCCGCAGCCTGCGAATACGAGGTTGAGGCACCGCAAAATAGGGGAAACCCTTTGGGAAGGAGGACCGCTTCCTCGGAGTTTGCAGACGCGTCTCCAGTGCGGAAACCCCAGGACAGATTGGGAGAGGAAGAAAGGAGAGACACTCCTTCCAGTTCCAGTTTTGGGGCGCAGGGAGCTTCCTCCGACTCCAGGTTGTTCGGCCCGGCGGCCTCGGAGTAGACGCGGCCTCCCTGTCCCAGCCCGCATCCTCTTCCCAAGCTAAAGATACCTCTTCCCACTCTTGGTCAGCCGCCTAGCGATTTCACTGCCTGCTCTCGCGTTTCAGCCTCCCCTGCTCCAGAAAATGTGCCCCTCCAAGGCCTCTGATAGACTGGAAGTCCATCGACATATTTCAAAGTCTTGCTATTATTAGCCTCCTTTCTAGAAACCTTTCAAATATTTTTTTCCAAGAACTCAAGCGAAAGAATAAACTGGACATATTAAAGGAGCAGTTGTATTATTTGCAGAGGGACACAAAGGGAAGATCTTTAAAGTTTTAATTAGTAATATTTGTGTGGAAGCCAGGAATAATAATAATAATATAATAATAACAATTCTTATGGCCAGTTATCACTGCTGACCCCTAGCCCTGGGAAGCATTTTAAAAGAACAACAGCATTTAGATCAAATTTATTGTGTTTAGTGGAAAGGGAGGGAAAGAAAGATATATAATGCCTGGGGTCTTGATCCAGGACCTCCTATAGGGAAGGCATCTGTCCCGCATACTAGAGAATTAAAAATGTGTTGAAAATGCATTCTAAGTAGCAAACAGTCTTCCTGTTAAAAATATTTGGGCAACTGGAGAATAAAAAGAATGTTCTGTATTCCAAACTAATGATCTGGGATCTTGTTTAGGCACAAACTGTCAGACACTCTTAAGAGAAAAAGGGAGGGTGAGGGTTGTCATCCCCCCCCCACCCGCCCCAATGTAATATTTGTTTTCTTTTTACAAAATCCTCATTTCTCATCTTAGTACAACACATCAAAAATTAAGTTTAGTGAGAAAGCTTACCCCAAAATAGTTACCCCCACCCTTGCCCTGGGACTAAAAGGAGATTGAGATTTCAGAATAGAAGGGAGATTTAGTTGACTTGACCAATAAATCATTGTCCCGGGCTAGATAAAGCAGTGCTTTGAGAGAAGGGTAGAACAATAAAGAGGGGGTGTGTTTGGGGAAAACCCTTAGAGATGTTTTGGCTGTACCTAAATTTTTATTTCTTTGGTACTTTACTTGCTTACTGAAAGACATTTTCTGCATCAAGTTTTGCTAAGCAGCTGAAGCCTGGCAAAAAGCATACATACATACATTTTAAGAGACATTCATCAGCAGGTTTTGCTTCCAGTGGAATCTAGGACTTTTTCCTCTAGGCAAATTTTCAGGAACTGCTAAGCACCCTGGAGGTTGTTGTAGGTGAAGACCTTCCTTGTGGCTTGGGACAATGCTGGAAGCTTCACATTCCCACAGCACTTTTACATACATTTTTCTATTTGCCAGACAGCCATCTCCAGGTACAGTTAAGAGGGTGATATTATTCTAATTTTGAAGACCGGTAAATAGAGTGACCTCAAAAGGGTTAAAAGACTTGCCCAAGGTCATATTGCTAGGATATGCAGGGCCCGGGAAAACGCAGGTCTCTCAGTTCCAAGGCTAGTGGTTTTTGTAGGTCACTGCTCTGCTCTGCCTCTTCAAAGGAGAGATTTTTCCCCTCTTCCTTCCTTTTACCTACCCTCTCCACAAGCCCTGTCCTCACCTCCTCTCTGACACCTAGTATTCTTTTGGCTGCCATTCCTAGGTGGGCCCAGGCCTAGAGGGCTCTGTATCTGCCCTTAGAAGTGGGCCTTTCACTCACCCCGCCAGGGCCCGGAGCTCCTGGGTGCTTTGCTGCTTGTACAGCTCGGGGAATAGCTGCTAGGCTGGCTCAGGGCCCTACTGAAGTGCTCGTCCACCACAGAGCTGATGTCCCCCTGGAAATAGGTGAAGAGGACGCAGCGGGAGTTGATGTACTCGGCCTCAGGTGGGCGCTCTTTCTCTGGGCTGCCTTCTTCCTCTTTGATACTGGCTGGAGTTTGGCTGGAAAAGGAGGAGCTGCCACTGCCCGTGCTGTTGCTGGGGCTGGCGGTGCACTCTTGGGCTTCCTGCATTTTGGAGTAATAGGCTAGTTTCTGCTCCAAGAGAGAAAGAACAGAGAGGTCAATTTCAAAAGAGATGGCAAATTGGGTTCCCTCTTCACTCCCTCAGATCCCTAAGGTATCCAGGGGGAAAACTGGCATCCAGGCTCTAAGCCCTGTGCTCCTTGAGCGGCCAACTGCCCTTCTTGGTGTCTCCATCTCCCCAGACTTGCAGCCAGGCCACAGGGAAAGCTCTCTGAAGATGTTAGGGGGAAAGTTCCAGAAGATGCCAGGATAGGAGCAGAGTTTAACCACAGAGCCAGGCTTGGGGCAGATATATTTTTAAAATCAGGCTCCAGGGATAAAGGGCACCCAAGTCCAGTTAGGGCCTGACTGTCCCCTGCCTAAGATTCCAGGGCAGATGCACACGATGCAGGATTTAAGCATTGTCCTGAGAGAGCACGAAAATGCCAAAATCCACTCCATTGCAGACAGAAATGTTAAGGAAGAACTGCTACAGAGGTCAGAGATAGTTCCATTTAGGAAAGAATCTAGTGGGGTAAAAATGTGGCGTAACATTCTGATATGGATCATGTGAATAAACGCAAGCTGATATTTCTCTGGTCGCCCATAAACTGTCCACTTAAAAGTCTATCTCAGTTTTTAAAGAACTCTTCTTTTGAATAAGAAGAAAACCAGAGGACTATGAGCATTTCGACCCTCACCATCTCTAGGCACATTGAGGAAATAACAAGGAACGAAGAAGATCTTGGCTGTAAGGATTGGTAAATTGTGGACGTCTTGTAGTAATTTTAAAAACCAAATGTAGCTGCTGAAATATTTTCTTAGAAATGAGCAATAGACTGAATGCCGGGTTAAGACATTTATGCGGGCAGAGGTGGTCTTGAAGCAGGCTGATCACACAAAAATGAGCAGAGAACTGAATGGCATAGGTTGGGTTGGTCCAGGGTCGGGGAGGAGAAAGGACCAAACAGAAAACCAACCCATCTCTCCTCCTTGCAATAGTGCCAGCCTGGGAAGGAGCCATCTCAGACGCTGAAATCAAAAGACTGGAGTTACTTAGTGGTAAGTATCGCCACTTCACCACATTCCCCGCTTGGCTTATAATGAGGGACTCTGTTGATTCCCTAAATTAACATCGTGAGACTAAACAAAGTCCTAGATGAAAAGTTTAAAGGGGGCAGGGGCGTAAAAAGAAAAGGCAAAAAGCAAAATCTACACGTGCCATCATTAATGCATCAGGAAGTTTTCGAATGGACATTCTGAATTCGCAGTCAAATTTGGCAAAAACTTGGACGGGTCGGGGGAGGGTGGGATGTATTTCAGTCTCTCTTGAACAGGAGGAGTCCAGGCCCTCACTTTGGAACCTGCTTCCGACTCCTAAATCTCCCTGGGTGTGTGATCTTATTCTCTTATTGGACTACGGTCTTCCGTTTCGACAATATCGGCTGAGACGCAGAAAGAAAAACGGATCTACCAGATTCAGCCCGGAGAAGAGAGGAATTGAAATAATCGAAACTTCAAGAGTTTGTTGAGACGGGGTAAGGGGTCTTCTTGGTGGACGACAGGAGAGCCTGATGCAGCCACGCAGGCTCTAGAAAGGCGAAATACTATCTCCGACGCTCGCACCCGCCAGGTCAATTGCACCCCAATAGTAGTCCCCAGAACTTTGCAGATCAAAGATTATAAAACCCACGCTTTCACGCAGTTCTCTTTGTAACGAATTCTCTGTTTCCGGAATTAATTGGCCTGATCTTTTGAGAACTGAAACGGAAAAATGTTACTCCTTAGATAAACTTGCAGGGGTGAGAACGCAGGCCTTTGTACTTTAGACAGAAAGACAGAGACCGGCCTTTGCTTTTGTTCTCGTCACTCTCACCTTTGAGACCAAAGTTTGGTTTTCCCTGCGCGAGCTTTGCTCTCATCTCCCCTCGCGCGCACCGAAGAATCTGTGGAGTTCGACAGATCGCTCGCGCGATCCTCGTGTGATCGTTCCCCGGAAGCACCGGGCACGCATTAGCAGGGTTTAGCTGCTTTCCCGAGAGAGCAAGTGGACAAGCTCAACCTATCGCGTGGCAGCGCCGGCGATCCCCGCATCCCCGGGGTTCCCGCCGCTAGTAGGACGCCCCGGACCAGTGCGGAGGTGCCCTGGACCCCGGGGTGCAGGCGGTGCTCCAGGAAGCAGGGGCGCACCATCCGTCTCCAAGGTCCCGGCCCCGGGAGAGACACTTACCTGGTGGTAGGGGGTGTAGGCGGCTGCAAAGTAAGGCTGGGGAGGACCGTAGACTTGGTACATAACATCCAGACAGCTCATGGCTCCCCGCTGCGAAGACGGGTAAGTGTTTTTTCATCAACTCTGGGTCGGTGGAGCGCAGTGATGCTGCATGGGCGGCGCTTGGACCCGAGCTCCCGAGTCATCGGCGGCGGAGCGGTGGCCAGCGCGCTCAGCGGCTCGGGATCCCACTCGCAGGCTCCCCTCCCACCCCGGCAATTTCAACCCAGACCGCGCTCCGGGATGGAAGCGCCCGGGCTCCCGCTAGTGGGCATTTAAACCCCACGCTGGACTGGCGTGCTGACGCCACTCCGGGCCGCAGAGGGGGCGGGGACCGGGGGGCCAATGGGGAGCCAGGGACTGGGCCGGAGGGGCTACCGACGTGTTTCCCCCGGCTGCCCCACTGCGAGCTGGTAGCCAAGCGTGCGGTGAACTGCTCAACTCAGAGCCTGAGCCCTGAGGCTTCGCACCAAGAGAAGCAGGCTTCCCAGGCTAAAGCTGGACAGGGAAGCAAACCAACAGAGACAGAAAAGGCAGAGAGGGAGGGAAGAGTGCAGGAGGGGGGAAAGTGGGGGTTCTCGCACTTGGGGAGAGAAAGAAGTTTGATGCGTGGTGGCAAAGGTCTCGTGGGAGAGCCCCGGCCTCAGACTGGAGGGTTGAGAGTGTGTGAGTCCGGGAGTGGCCAGGTGGGGCAGATTATCTGCTCTCGGCTTCTAGTGAGGGCCGGGAGGAACGCCGCGCTCCCCAGGAATCCCCTAGGTTATCCGTGTCACCTCAGTCAGGAAGTCGAGGGAGTCGGGAGACTCCGGCGGGGCGCGTAGGAGCTTCCTCTGCGGGGAAATGGCAAAGGCTGAAGCCGGTAATGACCGCCCTGATACGCCTCCTCCGACCCAGCCCGCCCACCGCCGCCCTCCACACCTCAATTCCGCTCTCTGCGGTCGGACCCTCCTGCCTCTTTAGCGTTCGATCCTGACACTTTCTCTTGGCAGTCCTCCACCCAAACTTACTCCATCAGCGCTTTTCGCTCCTTGCCTCCGGCGGCTCCCGGTGAGAGCTGCTTTCGAGGAGTCCAGGAGGCCCTACCCAATCCCTTGCAGCCACGGGTCTCCTCCGCCTGAAGTCCTTTTAAGTTACGGCAACTTTTTGGGACAAGGACTTACTGACTGAAAGAGGAGTCATTGGGGGAATGCAGGAAGTCAGAGAGGGCTTTTGCTGCCTCTTCAAACAGTAAAACGGAAGCTGCGATTTTGTGTTTTATTTTAGACGGTTGAAAGGTTGAGTTTCAATTGTGAAACATACATCGCTGTTCTCTTTCCTGCCGAGAGCTCTCCTGGCTCGAAAGGGCTTCCCGCGACGCTCTTCATCCTTCCCGAAGCACTCCCCACTCCCAACACAGCCCCTGGGGAGCAGGGTTTCACAGTGGAGTCCTGCGTCCCGCAAGTTTAGGGATGGATGGAGACAACACTGTCGCTGTGACTGGATCACGGGGTGGAAAGGGCATTACAGAAGTAGTGGTGGGCCTCACTTGAGAGGGCTGCGGAGGCAGAACTGGGGAACACTGAGAACCCAGAACCAAGGACAAGGCAGCGTGCATCACGAACTCCAGTTATTACCCAGTTTAAAAACAACAAAAATTCTGACATCGATTCCCAGGTTGTAAAACTGCCAACAAATGAACCCTTAAAGATATATCTGTCTTCAAAACGTGAATATTTATGACAAATTGTTTCCAGGTTGAGGTTTTGGTTTTGCCAGAGTAATAAATGCGTAAAGGCTCCAAGTGTCAGTTCGGTTTATGAATGGTGCGGTGTCCCGAGCGACCGAAGAGTTTAAGTACAATGTCGACTTTAAAGGAAGTTAAAATAAATGAAAACAAAACAAAGACACCACTCAGTTCAGTTTTATGCAAGCCTTTTTAGGGTCCATATTGCCTCCTGCTGAGCTGGGCCGGCTCCTAGAGCCTTTGGCGATCTAGGTTCACGAGTGGAGCAGAACACCCTTCCCGCCCCCAACCCAACCCTCACGCCCAGGGTGTTTCAGAGGAGTCGCCTTTGTTTTCTCTGGAGGCTAAAGAGCGAACCTTCATCCAAAGAGCCACAATGTGCCCTCCTGGAGACGGGAAGTGGTCGTGTAGGTCCGAGTCTTCCTCGCTGCCTTAGGCGCGCGGGAGCTGCGGAGGGCCGCTCCGCCCTGCCCGGCACCTGGTTCAGGCTCCGCGGGCCCGCGCTCTCGGAGTCAATCTGAGCGGAGCGGAGGTGCCCACGCAGCCGCCGCGCCCAAGACAGATGATGGCCAGTTGGCGCTACTACGGAGGGTCACACTCTCCCCTTCTGCACAGGTCCTCTGTCTATCTGTGAATACAAAATTTCTACTTTGGCTTCCTCCAGCTAGAGCATCTCCGGGGGGACTGAGCGTCCTTCGCCGCACCGCACTCCTTTCCGCGCTACCCAGGCTCCGCGTCATGGTAGGCTGCCCGCAGTACCGCGTGGTTAAATCGCTGGGACCTGAGCGCCTGATCGCGCCCCTAGAGAGGGCTGAGCATCTCCATTCTTGTCCTGGCTCACCTTCCAGGGGGTACCTCCTATCCCCTGTACCCATCACTTGATATTTTAACTTGACTTTGACCATGGGACCAGGGGAACTTTGGTTTTCCCACAAATTCAGGAGAAAATAACGACAACCTCTTCGCATCCAGCGAGGTTCAGCAAGATGGTAGCTATGTTTGAAGAGGATTACAGGAGCGGTGACATCCCATGTTTCCAACAAAGACAATGAAGCGAATGTTATGCAAGTTGCCTAAGGCTGCTTTCTTTTCAAATTTCTCAATCACCCGTACTTGAACCAGTTTTTGAAAACCTTGCTCAAGCTAAGTAAGGGTACTAGCTGTTCAGGAGTTTAAAGAAACACAGGGAATTTGGGCCAGTAAACATGGATTTGAATTTATTGAGGAAAACAGTTGCTTCCCCCGAAATCCAAGGTAGGAAAGAAAAATGAAGAGTCAGAAGCTTTACAGTACGCCCACTGATTGGAGCAAGGTCAGTCTTTTTCTTGTACCTGGAAAGCTGTCCTTTACACAAAGGTGGTATGTCTCTATCAAACGAGATTGTGTCTTGGTTACATGCTGAAGTAGGAAAGTAAAACAACTAAATTTAATCCCCTCTGCTCCCTCTACTCTCGCAGACCTTCAAACCACCAGGACATGAAATCATCAAAGAAGTGACAAACCACCAGGACTTGAACTCAACGAAGTTGGGAGATTTTGATTCAGAGCCTTGGAAATGTACTACGGAAAACTGGGGAGGAAATTCTCTTCCTTCCTTCCTTCCTTCCTCTCTCTCTCTTTCCTCCAGTTATTTTAGAAGAGACTACACACAGACAGTTACATGTCCCTGAGTTTGGCTTTTTGGGGTCCAACATTGAGAGCAACTTGTCAGCTGCTGTATCAACATTTTCAGAAAGGTCCACTATTACCATGACAGCTATCTAATTGCCTTTTAACCTCCTAAATGGGCAGAGGGAATATCTTCTAGAAATGAATATTCTTTTAGAGATGACTTCCACTTTATGATAGCTTCATGGCAGTTTGTTGAGCATTTGCCAAATGAAAGTAGTTAATTGCACCATTTTAGGGTTCAATTCTTTCCCCCTCCTAGTGTGCAATTCTAACAATATCTAGAACTGTGAAAATAAAAGCTGCCTTTACTCTTGAAGTTAACAAGTGAAGTTAATTGCTTTTGAATGATTACATGTTTCAAGATATCACAATGAAATACTTTATTTTGTCTTCAGGAGGATTGTCTATCATTTTCCTTAGCTAATTGACTTCAGTACCTTCAGAATTTTTCCATCCACCTGTGTCATTTTATTCTGAAAACTGTAAAGAAGCAACTTTAAAGGAAGGATGTCATAATAGAACAAATTTGGAGAACTGACCTGCAGCCATCCCAGGCCCTCTCTCATCCATGATTTATTTGGATCATTGACTGTTGGCATTTTATGTTGCCTTATGCTGCCAACCAAAGGAGATGAACACAGTGGTAATCTCATAGGCTTTTGTTTAACCCCTAAACCCATCCCGGCCTGTTTTACAGAGCAGAGACGTGTTTGGAATTTGAGAGCAGCTGACAAGATTTTTTTTTTGACAATATTAGTTGAAAAGATGTCTGTGCACATCCAGGTTTTGGGGCCACAGTATATTATTTAACATAATACACTGGTAAATAATAGGGAATCTGAATGGTGATTTTATTAAAAAAAGAAAAAGAAAGAAAGAGACATTTCTGGGCTAAAGCTCACTAAAAGGCTAAGTAGAGGAATTCAAGTTGAACTTAGTGAAAAACGAAGACAAAGAGAATTCAACTCTTTTCTTTCCATTTTTTTTAGAGCCTGATGTGGGATCCATCCCACATCAAGTACAATCATGACCTGAGCTGAAAGGCAGACACTTAACCTACGTGTCCCAAATTCAAATTCAATTATTTTCATACAAACTTAGAATAGTTCTTAATGTTTTTAAGTAAAAACCTCCATGGTCTCTCCTAATGAATAGAGGAGACTACTTTGTAATTATTGACATACATTTAATTACTGTAATTAAACATTTCCTCTTCACATTTTAAAGACTATTTTCTTGTTACATACAAATCAACTTCACCTTAGGTGAAATCACAACTTTCTGAATTTAGTTTTCTCTTAAGTTCTTATTGATGTCAATGGCCAGTTCTAAGATTGAAAAATATATTTAATACCACATCCATCTTTTAGAAGTAAGTTCTTTTTAATGAGTCTCTAGGAAATGCTTAGTATAAAGATATCATTATACAAATTCATATGATTCATACCTTTCAAAATGATAACGTACAAATGGCAAGAAGAGAGAGATTTGGAATAGCGGTGTGTGAAATATTTTGGCTTGCTATGTTTTTACAAGAGAAAAGAAGGAAATTTACATTCTCTGATTGTCTGACCGGAACACAAAGAGTTAAGTCATAGAGCACATATCAATTACATTATTAATGGGGAGAAGTTTTCATCTTTACTTGGCTGCAAAAGTCACTCTAATTGTCTTTAACTTCTGATAATAGTGAAAAAATCATTTTTTAACGACACACAGTCCGGTGATGACCTAGAAGCTAACATAACTGTGAAACTTCTTTTGTGAGATACAGGGACATAGAGGAATTTGCAGATTCAGAAGGTAGAAGTAGACTGAAGGATTTAAACTGGTGACTTAGATATTTGACAGTATTGGTGTTGATCCATTCCCAAACTTCTGTTTATAAACTTCATTTCAGCAGGATGCTAAGGGGATTAAAAGGACACCACAGCAATAACAGACAGAAGGTGAGGATATCCATTTGAGTGTGACGTCTTGTCACATGTTTCAAGAGGTCTTGAAACAGCTTCCTAGAAATTCTCTCATAGGGAGTTTCTCTTGGCATGTGTGGAAGAATTTTAGCACAGACTGCTAGACTGGCATTGACTGTCTTAATTTCATTGGTTGTTGTGACTGATTTTTAAGCAGATTTCATGATGACATAAATAAATTAGGTTTAGCTATGCCTCAAGTACAATACATAGTATGAAGTTTGCTGGCATACCAGGACACTTAACAGCTTCCAAAGCTCACTCTATTTTTAATTTTTGTTCTTAACTTTATACTCTAAATCCTCTACATTATATTTTAAAGTGATAGTCCAGTTGTTAACTATGAAATTTAAATGTTTAGCAGCTGATATTATTTTTTCCATATTTCTTTACAAGATGTATGAATTGATCAATTTGTAAAATAATCTAACCTCTAACATTATGTAAGAATTTTTAAAAAGTTTTTAGAAGTTGAAATATTGAATTTTTAGAATAGTACATCATCTTATATGTCTCAGGCAGAATATTGTTACACAGAGAATCAAAGTAGAAATTTGGCAGTTGTCCAGATAATTTGGAATGAAAACCAGCTAAATATGACCATGTAATAAATCAAAGTGAAAAATTCAGGTCTCAGAGTGGGCCTTCACCAGGGCAACTCCTTCCCATATTAGTAAACTAATGCTCATACCCCTAAGCATAGCTAATTCTTTCTCCAAATGTATGTATACTCAGAATCTGGTTGTGACCTTAGTAATATCTTTGATTTTGTAAATATTTTAAGACAGCGATTCTGAAATGGTTAAAAATGAACACATATTTTTACCCTGTGACTTCTTTTTCTCTGTAGGTACTGAGTGGCAAAATAAATTTGAACTCCTAATATACATCAATGTATATAGTTTTGGCCCTGGGTATTTGAGGGAGTGGGTATTGCAAGGAACTGCCTATAATTATTTTTAGTAATGGTTGTGTTAAAACAGCCTTTCAGTAAGGCAGTGTAATGATTCCATTGCAGCTAGAAAAATAGGTTGTATCCGTACATTTAAAATAAAGTATTAAATTAAGGCACCATACCAACAAGTTGAAGAGAAACAAAGATCCTCTTTTTTTTACCCCTGGTAGTAGGCTTGAAAGCTAGACAGAGTTATTTCATCAGAAGGGAAATCCCAAGAGTAGGTGTCTAAAAGAAGATATTTCAAAGTGCACGTTGTCAAATAGTTATCTAGCTAAGTAGCTGGAGAAACTGGAGGGAACCTTCAGCTCTCCAAAGAGGAGGGGAAAGGTGGAAGGCCAGGCTGCTGATTGCCACCTTTGTAACACATGAGGTGGCATTCTTAATTCCTGGGTGCCTCAAGCTTTAAAGGTCACATACTTTGGGAACTCAGCCTACCGACCACATTTCCTGGGGCATTGCCCTGCCATCTCTGTGAAAGCAGTACAGCCTAATCCTGATGACATTTTCTTAGTTACTTTCTTAAGAATGGAGAAGGCTGATGAGTAGCATGGAAGGAGTGATGGGCTGGATATCAGGACATAGCGTTCTGACCGACAGTGTGAAGTGCTGTCACTGCCTCAGCCCGTAGTTTGTTCATTTATACAGGAAAGAAACTGGACTAGACAATCTCTACTTAAGCATACTGATGGCTCCAAACTCTGTAATCAGAACAAATTCCCATTTGATTTGAAAATAGTGCACAATACTTATACGCATTTCTGAAACAGGTGTTATTTCCAACCTAAGATCCTTCTTGAAAAGTTGCACATTATAAACTTTACTTGAAAATGAACACTTTTGAGTTCCCAAACTCTTGCCGAATAGAAGCCTAATCTTAATGGTTGGACAGAATTAGCCAGAGATCCTTTAGAATTTCAGGGAAATGTAATATAAAAGGAAGCTGTGTCTTTCGAGTATTGAGGGCATGAATTTGAGATGTCTCGTATGTAGGACTGGAAGCAAAGCCGCCCTTCTGTGTGCTTTCTGTGGGTCCCAGTGCATGTGTGTACATCCAATGTCTGCTCCTTGGGAAAGTTCTCTGAACCTTCATTAGACCAAGAACCATTTTTTAATTTGTAAGGTTGGGGTTTTGAAATTAGTACTTTTTCCTTTTATTTCATATTGCATAATTGCTGAATATTTCAATGTGCAGTAATATGTGGCTTATTTATTAAAGGAAATAAGCTTAATAGAATTATTAGTCATAACATCTTGTTTAGTGATGAGTACTGCAAATTCTCCTGCCCTTCAGGACAGGTGAATACTTAAATAGATTTATAGAAGAAAATGAACAATTTCCCACACTATGTTAGGAATCTTAGCATTGATAAGAATTTTAATGCTGTGTTTATTCTTAGAAATGTTTGAAAATCACTTCCTGCAGAGATGACACTGAGTTTATCATTAGACTCAGCTCTTTTGTTTCACACCCATAGAAATAATTGACAGATATAGAAAGAGATAGCTAGAAAACATGACTGAGCTCCAAAATAGGATAAACATTCTAAGGCAAAAAATAAAACAGAAACCCAACCATGATCAGGATTGATTGCCATGGGATTATTGGGCTCTGGACTGGAATCCGGCATTCAGGTTCTAGGCTCCCATGGGGAAATGGGATGAAAAGTTCTGAGCTGGACCCATAACCTAAAACCACAGTTTGTTCTGGAACTCTTATGCCCACAAAGGAGCCCGAAAAAAATGACTTTGACTTGTTGCTCCGGCTGTATCTTCATTAAAGCTCTCATCCTGGCTTGGCAGGTAAATAGCTTCATGAGCTCAAACTGGGCTAGATGGCCTTCTGACTCCTTGCCTGGATTTGCATCATCTTTGCTATTCCAGTGGAGCAAGAACTCTGAAATATACACATAAGAACAGGATGTGGACTAAGATGCGTACAGTGATGGTGGGAAGGGCAGAGGGAGGCAACTGGAAAGTGTTGGGGAGGGCAAGGGAGTAAATGCTTATATACTAAAATACATTATTATTATTTAGTCAAAATTTATGTGACAAATCAAATATATATACATATATATGGCATATGTGTGTATACATAGTATATATATGTACATAATATAGTATATGTGCATATGTGTATATATAGTGTGTGTGTATATATGTGTGTGTGTATGAAAATATGTGTGTGTGTGTGTGTATATATATGTTATATACTCATATATATATATCTCAACTTCCAACAAATTAAGGGTTTCTCAGCAAGAAAAAAATGGGAGGATGATATTGGGTAGACAACTAAAAATATTTTGTATGAAATAAAAAGATATTTATAAATTATATCATTTCATTCAAAAGACAACATATTATATTGTTCTACAGAATCTAAAGACAAACTTTACCTAATTTTCTGTTTCACAGAGTGTTTGAGAGAATAGTAAATGTCTTGATAATGAAGTTGGACTAAGGAACAACTAAAGAATAAAGTCATTGAGTAGTAGCATTTGGAAACACTGATGCAAAAATTCTGAAGAGAACGCTAGCATTTTGGTCCCAGCAGCATGTAGAAAGATACATGGGGATTGGGTAGGAGGGTCTTATCCTAGGAATTCAAGTGCAGAAAATCTATTAACTGGGACGTATCACATTAACAGATAAAAGGGTGAAGATGAAGGAGGAGGAGGCGGATGAGGAGAAGAAGGAGGATGAGGAGATGGAGAAGGAGAACCCACACAATTATCTCAATGGACATAGAAAACTGAACAGTGCGATTTAGCCCTCATTCATTATAAAAATTAAAATAGATGGGAACTTCCTTTTTTTTTTTTTTTTTTTTTTTTTTTTAAAGATTTATTTATTTATTTATTTGACAGAGAGAAATTACAAGTACACTGAGAGGCAGGCAGAGAGAGAGAGAGAAGGAAGCAGGCTCCCTGCTGAGCAGAGAGCCCGATGTGGGACTCGATCCCAGGACCTTGAGATCATGACCTGAGCCGAAGGCAGCGGCTTAACCCACTGAGCCACCCAGGCGCCCAGATGGGAACTTCCTTAATTTGATTAAAAGTAATCATCTAAAATATACTGCATAAATTATGCATAATAGATAAATTTTAGAAGCTTTTCCACTAAAGATTAGAATAAGATAAGGATGCCTGCTATCATTACTTCTAGTCATTATATTGGTCATGCCAGCCAATCTAATAAGATAAGGGGGAAAAAACAGCATGAGAATCAGAAATAAAATGAAGTGTGTAAACCTGGTGATTCACAGACCTGTACCCCTGGGGATAAAAATATATGTTTATAAAAAATAAAAAGTTAAAAAAAAAAAAAGAGACCAAATATTCCTATTTGTAAATAGCATGATTGTATACTTAAACACTTTGAGATATTTAGTCTTATTAAAAATGGTAACCAGAACAACAAAAGTCACCAATATGATACCTTTTACAACCACCCGTTTTGGAAAAAATATATATATATAAAACCTGACAATACCAAATCTTGCCAATGGTCTAGAACAAAGGAAATTTTCTAATTCTTTTGATGGGAACGTATATTAATATGGTCAGTTTTTAAAGAACTTTGATAATATGTAGTATATCTTAAAGATTAATATGTACTTCAATCCAGTACATTTCATAGGGAATTTCATTGATATAAGCACACAGAAATATTAAAGGAAGTTTCTCTGAAACATTTATAGGCATATTTTGGAGATATTGTGGGCTCAGTTCAGGCCACCACAATAAAGTGAGTTTTACAATAAAGTGAGTGAGATGAGGGCACCTGGCTGGCTCAGTCATTAAGTGTCTGCCTTCAGCTCAGGTCATGATCCCAGAGATCTGGGATCGAGCCCCGCACTGGACTCCCTTCTCAGTGGGAGCCTGCTTCTCCCTTTCCCACTCCCCCTGCTGTGTTCCTGTTGTCAATATCTCTCTTTCTCTGTCAAATAAATAAATAAAATCTTTTTAAAAAGGTGAGTGAAATGAGTTTTTGGTTTCCCAGTGCATATAAAATGTACGTACCTGAATTAAAAATACTTTATTGTTAAAAAATGCGAACCATCATCTGAGCCTCCAGTGAATTGTAGTCTTTTTGCTGGTGGAGGGGCTTGCCTTTTTTTTTTTAAAATTAACATATAATGTATTATTTCTTCAGGGGTACAGTTCTGTGAATCATCAGTCTTACACAATTCACAGACCTAACCATAGCACATACCCTCCCAAATGTCCATAACCCAGCCACCCTATCCTTCCTCCCCCCCCATCAACCCTCAGTTTGTTTCATGAGATTAAGAGCCTCTTATCATTTGTCTCCCTTCCCACTCCCATCTTGTTTCATTTTTCTCTCTCCCTACCCCCATGACTCCCCACCCTGCCTATCAAATTCCTCATATCAGAGATATCATATGATAATTGTCTTTCTCTGATTGACTTATTTCACTCAGCATAATACCCTCTAGTTCCATCCGTGTCATTGCAAATGGCAAGACTCATTTCTTTTGATGGCTGCATAGTATTCCATTGTATATATATACCACCTCTTCTTTATCCATTCATCTGTTGATGGACATCTAGGTTCTTTCCATAGTTTGGCTATTGTGGACATTGCTGCTATAAACATTGGGATGCACATGCCCTTCCGGATCACTACATTTGTATCTTTAGGGTAAATATCCAGAAGTGCAATTGCCGGGTTGTAGGGTAGCTCTATTTTCAACTTTTTGAGGAACCTCCATGCTGTTTTCCACAGTGGTTGCCCCAGCTTGCATTTCCACCAACAGTGTAGTAGGGTTCCCCTTTCTCTGCATCCTCATCAACACCTGTTATTTCCTGACTCGTTAATTTTAGCAATTCTGACTCGTGTGATTTTGATTTGTATTTCTCTGATGCCAAGTGATGTTGAGAACTTTTTCATGTGTCTGTTGGCCATTTGGATGTCTTCTTTACAGAAATGTCTGTTCATGTCTTTTTCTCATTTCTTGATTGGATTATTTTTTCTTTGGATGTTGAGTTTGGTAAGTTCTTTATAGTTGTTGGATACTAGCTTTTTATCTGATATGTCATTTGCAAATATCTTCTCCCATTCTGTCCGTTGTCTTTGGTTTTGTTGACTATTTCCTTTGCTGTGTAAAAGCTCTTGATCTTGATGAAGTTCCAAGAGTTCATTTTTGCCTTGCTTCCCTTGCCTTTGGTGATGTTTCTAGACAGAAGTTTCTATGGCTAAGGTCAAGAGGTTGCTGCCTGTGTTCTCCTCAGGGATTTTGATGGATTCCTGTCTCACAGTGAGGCCTTTTATTCGTTTTGAGTCTATTTTTGTATGTGGTGTAAGGAAATGGTTTCATTCTTCTGCATGTGACTGTCTAATTTTCCCAACACCATTTGTTGAAGAGACTATCTTTTCTCTGTTGGATATTCTTTACTGCTTTGTCGAAGATTAGTTGACCATAGAGTTGAGGCCATTTATGGGCTCTCTGTTCTGGTCTATGTGTCTGTTTTTGTGTCAGTACCATACTGTCTTGATGATTACAGCTTTATAATAGAGCTTGAAATCTGAGATTGTGATGCCACCAACTTCTTTTTCAACATTCCTCTGGCTATTTGGGGTCTTTTCTGGTTCCATATAAATTTTAGGATTATTTGTTCCATTTCTTTGAAAAAAAAATTGATAGTATTTTGATAGGGATTGCATTAAATGTGTAGATTGCTTTAAGTAGCATAGACATTTTCATAATATTTGTTTTTCCAATCCATGAGCATGGAACATTTTTCCATTTCTTTGTGTCCTCCGCAATTTCTTTCATGAGTACTTTATAGTTTTCTGAGTACAGATTCTTTGCCTCTTATTTAGGATTATTCCTAGGTATCTTATGGTTTTGGGTGCAATTGTAAATGGGATCGACTCCTTGATTTCTCTTTCTTCTGTCTTGCTGTTGGTGTATAGAAACACAACTGATTTCTGTGCACTGATTTTATATCCTAACACATTACTGAATTCCTGTGTGAGTTCTAGCAGTTTTGGAGTGGAGTCTTTTAAGTTTTCCGCATAAAGTATCAAATCATCTGCAAAGAGTGAGAGTTTGACTCTTCTTTGCTGATTCATATGCCTTTTATTTCTTATTATTGTCTGATTGCTGAGGCTAGAACTTCTAGTACTATGTTGAATGACAGTGATGATAGTGGACATCCCTTCCATGTTACTGATGTTAGGGGAAAAGTTCTCAGTTTTTCCCCATTGAGAATGATATTTCCTGTGGGTTTTTCATAGATGGCTTTGATGATATTGAGGTATGTACTCTCTATCCCAACGCTTTGAAGAGTTTTGATGGAGAAAGATGCAGTACTTTGTCAAATGCATTTTCAGCATGTATTGAGAGTATTATTTAGTTCTTTTTCTTTCTTTTATTCATGTATTATATCACATTGATTGATTGTGAATGTTGAACCAAACTTTGCAGCTCAGGAACATGCCACTTGGTTGTGACAAATAATCTTTCTAATATACTGTTGGATCCTATTGGCTAGTATTTTGTTGAGAATTTTTGCACCTGTGTTCATCAAGGATATTGCTCTGTAATTCTCCTTTTTGATGGGGCCTTTGTCTGGTGTCGGGATCAGGTAATGCTGGCCTCATAAAATGAGTTTGGAAGTTTTCCTTCCATTTCTATTTTTTGAAACAGTTTCAGGAGAATAGGTATTACTTCTTCTTTAAATGTTTGGTAGAATTCCCCTGGGAAGCCGTCTGGCCCTGGACTCTTGTTTGTTGGGAGATTTTTGATGACTGTTTCAATCTCCTTACTGGCTATGGGTCTATTCAGGTTTTCTATTTCTTCCTGGTTCAGTTGTGGTAGTCTCTGGAAATGCATCCATTTCTTCCAGATTGTCAAATTTTCTGGCATATAGTTGCTCACAATATGTTCTTATAATTGTTTGTATTTCTTTGGTGTTGGTTATGATCTTTCCTCTTTCATTCATGATTTTATTAATTTGGGTACTTTCTCTTTTCTTTTTAAGAAGTCCTGGCCAGGGGTTTATCAATCTTATTAATTCTTTCAAATAGCCAGCTCCTAGTTTCATTGATTTGTTTTACTGTTCTTTTGGTTTCTATTTCATGATTTCCATTCTGATCTTTATTATTTCCTCTTTTCATGGTAGCTTTAGGGTTTCTTTGCTGTTCTTTCTCCAGCTCCTTTAGGTGTACGGTTAGGTCATATATTTGATACCTTTCTTGTTTCTTGAGAAAGGCTTATATTGCTATATACTTTCCTCCCAGGACCACCTTTGCTGTGTCCCAAAGATTTTGAAGAGTTAATGTTTTCGTTTTCATTTGTTTCTGTGAATTTTTAAAATTCTTCTTATTTTCCTTGTTGACCCATTCATTCTTTAGAAGGATGCTCTTTAGCTTCTGTGTGTTTGAGTTCTTTTAACTTTCTTGTTCTGATTGAGTTCGAGTTTCAAAGCATTGTGGTCTGAGAATATGCAGGGAATGAGCTCAATCATTTGGTATTGGTTGAGACCTGATTTGTGATCCAGGATGTGGTCTAGTCTGGAGAATGTTCCATGTGCAGTAGAGAAGAATGTGTATTCTGTTGCTTTGAGGTGGCATGTTCTGAATATATCTGTGATGTCCATCTTCTCCAGTGTGTCATTTAATGCCTTTATTTTCTTGTTTATTTTTTGTTTAGATGATCTGTCCATTTCAGTGAGGAGGGTGTAAAAGTCCCCTACTATTACTGTATTACTGTTGATGTGTTTCTTTGATTTTGTTATTTGTTGGTTTATATAATTGGCTGCTCCCATGTTAGGGGCATAGATATTTAAATTTTTAGATCTTCTTGTTGGACAGACATTTTAAGTATGATATAGTGTCCTTCCTAATCTCTTATTAGAGTCTTTGGCTTAAAATGTAATTTATCTGATATAAGGATAGCCACCCAGCTTTCTTTAGATGTCCATTAGCATGGTAAATGGTTTCCCACCCCCTCCCTTTAAATATGGTGGTATCTTTGGGTTAAAATGAGTTTCTTGTTGACAGCATATCAGTAGGTCTTTTTTTTTTTTTCCCATTCTGATACTCTGTGTCTTCTGATTGGGGCATTTAGCCCATTTACTTTCAGGGTAACTATTGAAAGATATGAATTTAGTGCCACTGTATTGTCTGTAAGTTGACTGTTACTGTATAATGTCTCTGTTCCTTTCTGGTCTATTACGTTTAGGCTGTCACTTTGCTCAGAGGACCCCTTTCAATATTTCCTGTAGAGCTGGTTTGGTGTTTGCAAACTCTTTTAATTTTTGTTTGTCCTGGAAGCTTTTTATCTCTCCTTCTATTTTCAGTGACAGTCTAGCTGGATATAGTATTCTTGACTGCATATTTTTCTCATTTAGTTCTCTGAATATATCATGCCAGTCCTTTCAGGCATGCCAGTTCTCTGTGGATAGATATACTGCCAATCTAATATTTCTAAAATTGCATGTTATGGACCTCTTATCCTGAGCTGCTTTCAGGATTTTCTCTTTATCACTGAGAGTTGTAAGTTTTGCTATTAGGTGATGGGGTGTAGACCTTTTCTTATTGATTTTAAGGAGAGTTCTCTGTGTTTCCTGGATTTTGATATTTGTTCCTTTTGCCAAATTAGAGAAATTTTCTACTATACTTTGCTCTGTTATATCTCCTGCCCCCCCCTCTTCTGGGATCCCAATTATTCTAATATTGTTTCAGCTTATGGTATCACTTATCTCTTGCATTCTCCCTTCATGGTCCAGTAGTTGTTTTTCTCTCTTTTGCTCAACTTCTTTATTCTCCATCAGTTGGTCTTCTATATCACTAATTCTCTCTTCTATCTCACTTATCACAGCAGAAAGAGCCTCCAATTTTTATTGCATCTCATTAATAGCTCTTTTGATTTCAACTTGTCTAGATTTTAGTTCTTTTATTTCTCCAGAAAGGGATTTTATTTATCGAGAAAGGGATTCTCTAATCTCTTCCATACTTTTTTGAGCTCAGCTAACACCTTGATAATCATTATTCTGAACTGTAGTTCTGGCATATTACTAATGTCTATATTGATTAATCCCTAGCCACTGGTACTGTCTCTTGTTCTTTTTTTGTGGTGAGTTTTTCTGCCTTGTCATTTTATCCAGATAAGAATAGATCAATGGGAGGACAAAATACTAAAAGGATAGCAATGGCCCCATAAAAATATACATTAATCAAATCAGAGGAGACCTGAAACTGGGGGTAGAAGAAAGGGGGAAATATTTATATACATATATATGTATATGTATACATATGTATATATGTATATGTATACACACACACACACACACATATATATGTGGTGACTCTGATCTAGTCACCAGTCTAATATATGTATGTGTATGTATATATATACATACACATACATATATTAGACTGGTGACTAGATCAGAGTCACACATTTGATTTGGGGTATATTTATATACATATATATGTATATGTATACATATGTATATATGTATATGTATACACACACACACACACACACACACACATATATATGTGGTGACTCTGATATACATACACATACATATATTAGACTGGTGACTAGATCAGAGTCACACATTTGATTTGGGGTATATTTTGGTCTGTTAGAAGAAACTACTTCCCACAATTTTAAAGAAAGAAAAACTTATATATATACAAAAATAAGGGTAAACATCATGAAAGGATGGAAAATGACCTTAAGGATGAAAATTTTAAAAGATTCTAAAAAAGGAATTAATAGGATAAGAAGTTGGTTGAAACAAAAAGAAAAAAAATGATCAAAGAATGTGATTCGGCTGGGGACTAGAACAAAGACATGTGCTAGATTCAGGGTGTATTTTTACCTATTAGAAAAAATTGTATCCCAAAATTTTAAAGTAAAAATAACTATATGTATACAAAAAACATGGTTAAATAAAACAAAGGGTTAAAATATGACTCTAACAATGAAAATTTAAAAAGATTTTTTAAAAAAAAGTATTGGTAAGATAAAATAGTTAAAAAATGTTAATTGGAAAGAGAAAAAATTTTAAAAAATAGAATAAGAAAAAAATAAAATTAAAAAAAATTAACTTTGAAAGACTAGAGGATCATGGGAAAAAAGCTGTGCATTCTATGTGTTGCTTTCCCCTAGCTCTGGAGTTCCACAGTTCTCATTGATTGGTGAACTTGGTCTTGGCTGAATGTTCTTACTGATCTTCTGGGGGAGGAGCCTGTTGCAGTTATTTTCAAATGTCTTTGCCCGAGGCAGAATTGCACCACCCTCGCCAGGGGTCAGCCTATGTAATCTGCTGGGTTTGCTCTTGGTAGCTTTTGTTTCCTGAACACTTTCCACAGAGCTTTAGAGGACAGGAATGAAGATGGTGGCCTCCAATCTCCAGCCTAGAGGAGCCAAGAGCTCAGACCCCCCCTCCTCAGTGCACCCTCAGAGAAAAACAGTCAATCCCTCCCTTCTCCCTAGTCTCTGGCTGCACTCTGAGCTCACCTGGCCTGTGACTTAGTGTTTTTATCTCTGGTGCATGGCCCCATTTGGAGTCTCCAAACCCAGAGGATTCCTGCAGTGCTCCCATGCCACTCCCTCTGGGAGAGGAATGTGAGTCTTCCTGGATCTGCTGCTTGTGGTGCCTCTGCTCAAAGAGCAGTGACCTGACTGTGCCTTGGATCATGGTTTAAGGTAATCTCAAGCTGAAAGTCCACTTCTTGGCTCCATCTCTACAACTGGCTTCTCCACTCTGATACCTGGGAGCTTTGTCACATTCAGACACCCCTGGTCTTTTTGTGTCCCTGCGAGTCCTGAGACCACACTGTCCCTGTGAGGGGTCCACCTTGCTGTTTAGCCTCTGGAGCAACATCCCTCAGTGTAGTAGACTTCTAAAAGTTCTGATTTTGTGCTTCATTGTTCTCTCACTTCCTGGGAGCTGGGCCCTACCCCCGTAGTCTATCGTCCTGTCACTTCAGATTCACTTCTCTGCACATTCTACCTTCCAGAAAGTGGTTGATTTTCTGTTCCTAGAATTGCTGCTCTTCTTTTCTTCTATCTTCTGTTGAGTTTGTAGGTGTTTAAAATAGTTTGATCACTATCTAGCTGAACTCCTGGGATCTGATGATATTTCAATCTCCTGCTCCTCCACCATCTTGGTCCTGTCCCGGAATCACAACATTTGTGATCACAGGAATCACAGCAATGTGATTCCAGGCAACGTGATTCCTGTCTTGGAATCACAAACATAAGATTAATGGCATCTTAGAATAATTAATCCTTTCTAGAGGGTGTTCAATTTATTCAATTATCAGAGAAATCACTATTAATGTCAGCTGTAACCTTTTGAAATTCAATTCTTAAATAATAAGACTTGCAATTTACAATTATTCTTTGATCCATGGGCTGCAAAATGGATGTTATATTAGCAGCACAAAACAACCTAATCTCACCATACATCTCCATCAGAGCTCTTGGACTACCAGATGCATTGTCAATCAGCAGTAATATTTTGAAAGGAATCTTTCTGTTTTGGGCAATAGGTCTCAAAAGTGGGCTTAAAATATTCAGTAAACTTTGTTATAAACAGATGTGCTATTATCCAGGCTATTCCATTCATAGAGTACACGCAGAATAGATTTAGTATATTTCTTAAGGGCCTTAAGATTTTCAGATAGGTAAGTAAGCACTGCCTTCAACTTCAAGTGTCCAGCTGGATTAACCCTTAACAAGAGAGGCAGCCTGTCCTTTGAAGCTTTGAATCCAGACATTGACTTCTCCAGCTATGAAAATTTCCAGATGACACCTTCTTTCAGTAGAGAGCTGTTTTGTCTACATTGGAAATCTGTTGTTTAGTGCAGCCAGCTTTCATTAATGATCTCGGTTAGGCCTTCTGGAGAACTTGCAGCTCCTACAGCAGCTCTTCCTGCTTCACCTTGTATAATAGTGTTATGGAGATGGCTTCTCTCCTTAAATCTCAGGAACCAAGCTCTGCTAAGTTCAAATTTTTCTTCTGCAGATTCCTCACCTCTCTCAGCCTTCATAGAATTAGAGTTAAGGTCTTGCTCTGGATTAAGCTGTGGCTTAAGGGAATATGGTGGCTGTTTGATCTTTTATCCAGGTCACTAAAATTTTCTTCACATCAGCAATAAGGTTGTTTGGCTTTCTTGTCATTCATGTGTTCACTGGGGTAGCACTCTTCATTTCCTTCAAGAACTTCTCCTTTGGACTTGCAGGGTGCCTAACAGTTTGATACAAGGGTTCTAGGTTTTGGCCTGTCTTGGCTTTTGACATTCTGTCCTTTCTAAATTTAATCATTTCTAGCTTTTGATTGAGCTTGAGAGATGTGTGACTCTTCCTTTAATTTGAACACTCAGGGGACATTGTAGGGCTAGTAAATGGCCTAATTTCAGTATTGTTTTGTCCCAGGGTATAGGGAGGCCCAAGGAGAGGGAGAAAGACAGGAACAAACAGCTGGCAGAGTGATCAGAACATATATAACATTTATTAAGCTCACCATTTTACATAAATGTGGTTTGTGCTGTCCCCAAAATGATTACAATAGTCACATCAAAGATCATGGATCACAGATCACTATAACAAATATAATAATAATGAAAAAATTTAAATATTGTGAGAATTACCCAAATATAACACAAGACTTGAAGTGAACAAATGCTGCCTGAAAAATGGTGCCTATAGACTTGCTTGATGTAGGATTGCCACAGATCTTCAATTTGCAAAATATGCAGTGTTTGTGAAGCACAGTAAGTGAAGCTCAATAAAACAGGTATGACTGTATTTTGAAACAGCAGAAATGAAACAAAATATAATAAACAAGAAGAAACCCCCAAAGTAAAATAAAAACCAAACAAACAGAAGTGAAAAGAATAAATGAATTGTGATACAGTAATACAATGAAATATCCTATAGCAGATAAAACAGATGACTTATAACTATAGGTATCAACATGGTTCAATCTAACAGTATTATCAACAAACTGTTGCCAAAATTGGGTGATATTTTTTCTATAGAGCTTAAAGACCTGTGAAACAATGCTGTCTATTTTTAGAGTTTCATATATAGGTGCTAATAACATGAAAATGGCAAAAGAGATATGTGTCAATTTGGGGATAAGGCTACCACTGGGATCTGGGAATGAAGAGAGTACACAGGGGATTTCTATGATTTAAAAGAATCTGAGACAAATACATGAAATTTGCTAGGGCTGAGGAGTAAGTACAAGAGTGTTTTATTATGGTTTTTCTCTTTCTCTGTCCTTTGGAATATTTTACAACAAAAAGTATATGAAAAAAATATTGCATATCTTTAGAGGCAAGTTTTGGGTACTTTCTTAAGATGAAGTAGTATTTTTCTCTAAGTATTGATTAAGGTTTGGAAATGCATCTTTTTGAGAGATGGATGGAAGGCATGTTTCCCTTGGAGTTTCTCAAAACAAACTCTATCACTTCAAGCTATACCTGCATATACACATTATTTAGGAAGCAAAAGAAACAGGTGAATTTTCCAGTTAACCAGCTGATTAATTTGGACCTCTATTTTGTTTGCATAAAGAACTTCTAGGTCAATGAACTCAAATAAGAAAAACTTTTATAACTCAAACAACAGCAAAAATGTCTTTTGGACTTCTAAATGTTAAGGGTTCCAGATTAATTTAGATGTTACTTATATAGCATTTTAATAATTGCATTAATAATAGGTAACATTTTTTCATATTTCATTGGCACTTTACATGCATTTTACTCAGTCTTTCTAAACAGCCCTGTTATTATCTTCATTTTATGTGTTAGGCAACTGATGTTTAGGAGTTCAGTAACCCTTCTGAGGTCACAGAGCCAAAAAATGGGAGAGTCTGTACTCACACATGTATGTTACTAGTTCTCTGACCTTTTCTTTAAAAATGGGTAAGCAGAGTTTCTCAGAGTCACAAGAAGGATTTACCATAGATCTAGGTTTTTGTCTAGGGAATTACTACATAAATGGTCAATTAAGGCCTTAGTGGTTGTATAATGTTCCTATTTTACTTAGCAGGGCTTAAGAATTAAACATCTCCTAATATTTTATATCTTGGTAAACACAGACCTGTACAAATAACTTGAAGGTACTAACTAGATTTTTTTATTATCCTCTTTAAATTTAAGTTTGATTAGCCCACATATAGTACATCATTGGGTTTTGGTGTAGTATTCAATGATTCATCAGTTGCATGTAACACCCAGTGCTAATAGGTTTATTCCAGCAGCATTCTTTGCATTTGTTTCTTTCTTATGTGTAAAGTATGCCCTCATTAGAGTCTGACAATAAGAAACTTGAAATTTAGAAACTGCTTCAACTACATGAAGTTAGAGGCTACTGGCCACTTCTCCTAGGTTTATTTTGAACCACATATCCTTATATTTTATAAACAATACTATGGGTCAGAGTCCCATGAGATAAGTATACAATTCATAACCTAAATCCTGAGACACTGAAATGAAGAACTGCTTATAAAATTTAGAGCTTTAACAGAATAAGGAAAGCATCTGATTTTAATGCATTTCTTTACCCATTTCCCTCAGTTTTACCATTTGTGATGGGGTTAAACAATATATTGTTTAGTTTTGTCCATCCATGAACTTCATGTACATTGATTCATAGAATGTATTCTTACATGACCTGCTTTTCCCCTCAAATTTATGATTTTGCTATTCATGCATATTGAAACTTAAGGCTGTAGTCCATTCATTTTTTGCTGTCTACATTGCTGTGTAATAGTGTGGGACAGGAAATAAAATGATAGTTTATTCCTTCTATTGTGAAGGGACATTTGAGTTGCTTATAATTATTTTTGACATTGAAAATGCAGTTATGAACTTGTTTTTTTGGTGTATTAAATGGACAAGGTTACACTCTCTACAGTATATACTTGGAATGAAATTGATAGTCATGGGGTTTATGCGTGTTCAACCTTACCAAGGAATGCCACAATGTTTTTCTAATTGATTGTATCATTTATACTCCCACTAACAGGGGATGAGAAAGTTCCCACCTCTAAACATTCTTGCCAGCAGATGGTCTTATTGTTCTGAAATTGGCCAATGTGTTATGTATGTGTTGGAAATTTATATTCATTTTCATTTTCCTGATCACTGTTGACAATGAGCTATTAATGTTTACTCTTCTGTGAAATGTTTGTAATGTATTTTTCACTTTTTTTCTAGTTGGTTGCTTATCTTCTTACAGATTGACAGGTTTCACGTACATATTGATTACTAATCCTTTGTTATAGATGATTTAAGTATCTTTTCCCATTTGTGACTTGTATTTCTGCTCCTCTATAGTTTCTTTTAATGAATAGAAACTCTTAATTTTAATGTCAAAACATTGTCATTTTTTTTTTCCTTTTGGGTTTTGTTGTGTTTTGCTTACTGAATTCTTTTCTTTCCCAAGATTATAACAATATTGTTCTATGTTATCTACTTAATGTTTTGAATTTTTCTTTTCACATTTATTGTCTAATTCCAGAAATTGATTTTTAATGGTTTGTAGTAGAGTGTGAGGTAAGGAATCTTTTTTTTTTTAAGATTTTATTTATGGGGTGCCTGGGTGGCTCAGTGGGTTGAAGCCTCTGCCTTCGGCTCAGGTCATGATCCCAGGGCCCTGGAATTGAGCCCCACATCGGGCTTTCTGCTCTGTGGGAGCCTGCTTCCTCTTCCCTCTCTCTGCCTGCCTCTCTCCTACTTGTGATCTCCGTCTGTCAAAAAAAAAAAAAAAAAAAAAAGATTGTATTTATGTATTTGACATAGAAAGAGTGAAAGAGAGTAAGCACAAGCTGCAGTTGGGGGGCAGAGAGGGAGGGAGAGAAGCAGATTCCCTGCTGAGCAGGGAGCTCAATGTGAGGCTCAATCCCAGCACCCTGGATCATGACCTGAGCCAAAGGCAGACACTTAATTGACTGAGTCCCCTGAGCACTGCTGTGAAGTAGGGATTCTAATTTATATTTTTCTATGTGGATAATCTATTGTCTCAGCAGTATTTATTGAATGGTCTGTTCTTTCCTTATCTACCTGATATCTGATGAGAATCAAGTTTTTATATGTGTATGATTTTATTTCTGGTATTTCTCTTTCATTAAATTATTTCTTCCTTTGAAAATACCATAGTATCTTAACAAGTATGCTTTATAATAAGTCTCTTTATATAGTAAGGCGTCCTTGCATGATTTTCTTTATATTTAGAATAGCTGGCTATTTTTGGTTTTTGAATTACCATTTAAATTTTTTTTTTTTAATGTTTTTTTTATTTATTTATTTATTTTTTTTTAATTTATTTTTTATTTTCAGCATAACAGTATTCATTATTTTTCACCACACCCAGTGCTCCATGCAATTCGTGCCCTTTATAATACCCACCACCTAGTACCCCAAACTCCCACCCCCCACCCCTTCAAAATCCTCAGATTGTTTTTCAGAGTCCATAGTCTCTCATGGTTCACCTCCCCTTCCAATTTCCCCCAACTCCCTTCTCCTCTCTAACTCCCCATGTCCTCCATGCTATTTGTTATGCTCCACAAATAAGTGAAACCATATGATAATTGACTCTCTCTGCTTGACTTATTTCACTCAGCATAATAATCTCTTCCAGTCCCGTCCATGCTGCTACAAAAGTTGGGTATTTGTCCTTTCTTTCTTTCTTTTTTTTTTTTTATAAACATATATTTTTATCCCCAGGGGTACAGGTCTGTGAATCACCAGGTTTACACACTTCACAGCACTCACCAAAGCACATACCCCCTTCTCCCAAACCCCCTCCCCCCAGCAACCCTCAGTTTGTTTTGTGAGATTAAAAGTCACTTATGGTTTGTCTCCCTCCCAATCCCATCTTGTTTCATTTATTCTTCTCCTACCCACTTAAGCCTCCATGTTGCATCACCACTTCCTCATATCAGGGAGATCATATGATAGTTGTCTTTCTCTGCTTGACTTATTTCGCTAAGCATGATACGCTCTAGTTCCATCCATGTTGTCGCAAATGGCAAGATTTCATTTCTTTTGATGGCTGCATAGTATTCCATTGTGTATATATACCACATCTTCTTGATCCATTCATCTGTGGATGGACATCTAGGTTCTTTCCATAGTTTGGCTATTGTGGACATTGCTGCTATAAACATTCGGGTGCATGTGCCCCTTTGGATCACTACATTTGTATCTTTAGGGTAAATACCCAATAGTGCAATTGCTGGGTCATAGGGCAGTTCTATTTTCAACATTCTGAGGAACCTCCATGCTGTTTTCCAGAGTGGCTGCACCAGCTTGCATTCCCACCAACAGTGTAGGAGGGTTCCCCTTTCTCCACATCCTCGCCAGCATCTGTCATTTCCTGACTTGTTGATTTTAGCCATTCTGACTGGTGTGAGGTGATATCTCATTGTGGTTTTGATTTGTATTTCCCTGATGCCGAGTGATATGGAGCACTTTTTCATGTGCCTGTTGGCCATCTGGATGTCTTCTTTGCAGAAATGTCTGTTCATGTCCTCTGCCCATTTCTTGATTGGATTATTTGTTCTTTGGGTGTTGAGTTTGCTAAGTTCTTTATAGATTCTGGACACTAGTCCTTTATCTGATATGTCGTTTGCAAATATCTTCTCCCATTCTGTCAGTTGTCTTTTGATTTTGTTAACTGTTTCCTTTGCTGTGCAAAAGCTTTTGATCTTGAGGAAATCCCAATAGTTCATTTTTTCCCTTGCTTCCCTTGCCTTTTGCGTTGTTCCTAGGAAGATGTTGCTGCGGCAGAGGTCGAAGAGGTTGCTGCCTGTGTTCTCCTCAAGGATTTTGATGGATTCCTTTCGCACATTGAGGTCCTTCATCCATTTTGAGTCTATTTTTGTGTGTGGTGTAAGGAAATGGTCCAATTTCATTTTTCTGCATGTGGCTGTCCAATTTTCCCAGCACCATTTATTGAAGAGGCTGTCTTTTTTCCATTGGACATTCTTTCCTGCTTTGTCGAAGATGAGTTGACCATAGAGTTGAGGGTCTATTTCTGGGTTCTCTATTCTGTTCCATTGATCTATGTGTCTGTTTTTGTGCCAGTACCATGCTGTCTAGATGATGACAGCTTTGTAATAGAGCTTGAAGTCCGGAATTGTGATGCCACCAACGTTGGCTTTTTTTTTCAATATCCCTTTGGCTATTCGAGGTCTTTTCTGGTTCCATATAAATTTTAACATTATTTGTTCCATTTCTTTGAAAAAGATGGATGGTACTTTGATAGGAATTGCATTAAATGTGTAGATTGCTTTAGGTAGCATAGACATTTTCACAATATTTATTCTTCCAATCCAGGAGCATGGAACATTTTTCCATTTCTTTGTGTCTTCCTCAATTTCTTTCATGAGTACTTTATAGTTTTCTGAGTATAGATTCTGTGTCTCTTTGGTTAGGTTTATTCCTAGGTATCTTATGGTTTTGGATGCAATTGTAAATGGGATTGACTCCTTAATATCTCTTTCTTCTGTCTTGCTGTTGGTGTAGAGAAATGCAACTGATTTCTGTGCATTGATTTTATATCCTGACACTTTACTGAATTCCTGTATAAGTTCTAGCAGTTTTGGAGTGGAGTCTCTTGGGTTTTCCACATATAGTATCATATCATCTGCGAAGAGTGATAATTTGACTTCTTCTTTGCCGATTTGGATGCCTTTAATTTCCTTTTGTTGTCTGATTGCTGAGGCTAGGACCTCTAGTACTATGTTGAATAGCAGTGGTGATAATGGACATCCCTGCCGTGTTCCTGACCTTAGTGGAAAAGCTTTCAGTTTTTCTCCATTGAGAATGATATTTGCGGTGGGTTTTTCATAGATGGCTTTGATGATATTGAGGTATGTGCCCTCTATCCCTACACTTTGAAGAGTTTTGATCAGGAAGGGATGCTGTACTTTGTCAAATGCTTTTTCAGCATCTATTGAAAGTATCATATGGTTCTTGTTCTTTCTTTTATTGATGTGTTGTATCACATTGACTGATTTGCGGATGTTGAACCAACCTTGCAGCCCTGGAATAAATCCCACTTGGTCGTGGTGAATAATCTTTTTAATGTACTGTTGAATCCTATTGGCTAGTATTTTGTTGAGTATTTTCGCATCTGTGTTCATCAAGGATATCGGTCTATAGCTCTCTTTTTTGGTGGGATCCTTGTCTGGTTTTGGGATCAAGGTGATGCTGGCCTCATAAAATGAGTTTGGAAGTTTTCCTTCCATTTCTATTTTTTGGAACAGTTTCAGGAGAATAGGAATTAGTTCTTCTTTAAATGTTTGGTAGAATTCCCCCGGGAAGCCGTCTGGCCCTGGGCTTTTGTTTGTTTGGAGATTTTTAATGACTGTTTCAATCTCCTTACTGGTTATGGGTCTGTTCAGGCTTTCTATTTCTTCCTGGGTCAGTTGTGGTAGTTTATATGTTTCTAGGAATGCATCCATTTCTTCCAGATTGTCAAATTTATTGGCGTAGAGTTGCTCATAGTATGTTCTTATAATAGTTTGTATTTCTTTGGTGTTAGTTGTGATCTCTCCTCTTTCATTCATGATTTTATTTATTTGGGTCCTTTCTCTTTTCTTTTTGATAAGTCGGGCCAGGGGTTTATCAATTTTATTAATTCTTTCAAAGAACCAGCTCCTACTTTCGTTGATTTTTTCTATTGTTTTTTTGGTTTCTATTTCATTGATTTCTGCTCTGATCTTTATGATTTCTCTTCTCCTGCTGGGCTTAGGGTTTCTTTCTTGTTCTTTCTCCAGCTCCTTTAGGTGTAGGGTTAGGTTGTGTACCTGAGACCTTTCTTGTTTCTTGAGAAAGGCTTGTACCGCTATATATTTTCCTCTCAGGACTGCCTTTATTGTGTCCCACAGATTTTGAACCGTTGTATTTTCATTATTATTTGTTTCCATGATTTTTTTCAATTCTTCTTTAATTTCCCGGTTGACCCATTCATTCTTTAGAAGGATACTGTTTAGTCTCCATGTATTTGGGTTCTTTCCAAACTTCCTTTTGTGGTTGAGTTCTAGCTTTAGAGCATTGTGGTCTGAAAATATGCAGGGAATGATCCCAATCTTTTGATACCAGTTGAGTCCTGATTTAGGACCGAGGATGTGATCTATTCTAGAGAATGTTCCATGTGCACTAGAGAAGAATGTGTATTCTGTTGCTTTGGGATGAAATGTTCTGAATATATCTGTGATGTCCAAAGGGTCTGTCCAACAAGAAGATTTAACAATTTTAAATATCTATGCCCCCAACGTGGGAGCAGCCAACTATATAAACCAATTAATAACAAAATCAAAGAAACACATCAACAACAATACAATAATAGTAGGGGACTTTAACACTCCCCTCACTGAAATGGACAGGTCATCCAAGCAAAAGATCAGCAAGGAAATAAAGGCCTTAAACGACCATTTAAATTTTTTAATTAGCTTGCTAGAGTCCTTGAAAAATCTTCTAGATCTATTTTAGGGTAGCCTTTTGCTATAGGTCTTTCTGTGAAAGAACATGAAATAGCTCTCTATTCATTTAGGTCTTTGAAAATATAGGTTTTTCAAGATACATTCCTAGGTGCTTTGCAGTTCCTAATGCTCTTGTTAGTGGTATTTTAAAAATTACATTTTCTGATTATTTTTGGTAGTGAAGAGAGTACAATTGCATGTTGATTGCTTTTATATCTAAATTTGCTTATCAATACCAATAATTTATTTATAGATTGTTTTTTGTATATTCTATATAAACAGTAAAATCAGCTGTAAACTATGGCAGTTTTTCTTCTCACACTGAGGTCATTAAGATGACCAGACAAATTTTCTTCTTAATCTGTAAATGTGATGAGTTACATTAATTGATTTCCTAATATTAACTCACAATGGTTGTGCTGTCTCATCTTTCTCATACTTTTTTGGATTTGGTTGCTAATATCTTGTTTAGGATTTTCATTTATGTTCATGAGTAAAATTATAATTATTGTTTTTCTGTCTTGTATTATATTTAGCTGATTCTGTTACCAGGACTATGCTAGTCCCATATAAAATCTGTAGGTTCTTTTTTTTTTTTAAAGATTTTATTTATTTATTTGTCAGAAAGAGAGAGAGAGAGTGAGCACAGGCAGACAGAGTGGCAGAGGGAGAAGCAGACTCCCCATGGAGCAAGGAGCCGGATGCGGGACTCAATCCCAGGACTCTGGGATCCTGACCTGAGCCAAAGGCAGCTGCTTAACCAACTGAGCCACCCAGGCATCCTAGTACGTTCTTTTTTTATATCCTAACAAATATTCCTTTGAGACGTCAATACCAAAGCAGCCAAACCTATACCTAAAGTCACTTAGAAAGACATTGCCTATGTAAAGACATTGCATATGTCTGTTTAAAGGAAATTGAAATCTTTTCATCTTTAAAAAATTTAAGTTTGGGCAATTATAGCAGTAAAGAAAGTAAATGTATGGGTTAGATCTAGTGTTGCTTATCTTTTTCCTTTTTTTTTTTTTTTAATCTGGATTCTTATTTATGACGGAACTAATTCACATATGAGCTATAGGGCAATTCACATTTGTATAAAGAATTTAACCAAAGTCAGATAAAGGGAAAATAGGAAGATATTAATTGCATATGGTGTCTAGTAAAAGTTATTTACAGGGGAAAAATGAGATAGTAATTCGCCATCTCTTAACTGGTCAGTCATCTTGGAAAGTATCCAGCAATTTGAGGAAAAAAAGAAAAAGCCTGCTTATTAAAATTCAGGGATTTCTTTCCTGGGGAGGGTGAGTAGATTTGAAAGTTCTTTGGGAAAGAGGCTTGGGAAAATAATTGCCTCTCAACTCTTATGATCCTCAGCTGCTGGAAAAGGAAGGAAATCCACTTTACTATAGGTAATCAAATACATTTTCCTCTGAAAGTCTGAAATTTTCTCTGAAAATTTCAGAAGACATATTGTCTTCTTCAGGAGCAAGTGTTCTTTGTTTAATTATAGCATGGTTGGGGCCCACAGTTGTTAAATTGGGTCACCATACCAATTTATCCCAATGGATTATTATGGCAACAAATTCCAGACACATTTCCCATAAAAATTTTATTATAAAAGTTCAGCTCCTTTACAACTGCCAGAAGATTAGGTTACTGTTTGTAGTAACTGCTCATTTATGTTCTTCAGTCTCATAACAAGGACTTCCAAAATGTTTTACTTAACACATTCCATTTCTACACCAACAAGATAGTCTTCAAGTGAGATGCCTTTCTATTCTGGGTTATCTCTGAGACATAAGTGTACTTCAGAATTTAGATAGAGGGACACCTGAGTGGCTTAGTCGGTTAAGCATCTGCCTTTGGCTCAGATCATGATCTTGAGGTCCTGGGATCGAGTCCTACATGGGGATCCCTGCTCAGTCTACTTCTCCCTTTGCTTGCTCCCCGCCCCACCCCACTTATGTTTTCTCTCTCTCTCTCACAAATAAATAAATAAAATCTTTTTTAAAAGTTTACATGTAGTGGAATAAACAAGTGAACTGTCCAGAGTGATCTAACTTGCATTTGCATTTCCCTTCTGTCTGCTGAGGTTTGTCAAGAGAGTCTGAAAATAACTATTTACACTTACTCTTAACTTCCAACTTGTAGTTAGGATCTAAGTTTCACAGGCAGTGAATAGTGTCTCCAAAATCGAAGATGCTGTAAGTTGGAGAAAAATTACTAACCAAGCTGCAGCATTGCAAGTATGTGTTTTGGTGAGTGCAAGATTGAACATATTTTCTTTCTTTCTCTAAATCTTTGAGCATATTAAAACAAAATTTTAAATTAAGGTATAATTTGCATACAGAAAAGTTTACCTTGATGTATAGTTATATACATTTTTGTGAATGCATACAAGAATATAAACCTCACCACGGTCAAAATAAAGAACAGTTTTTTCATGTAAAAAGTCCTCTCACACTTCTTTGTAGTCACCTACCTCCAGACTCCCTCCTACTTCCTACTTCCAGACTCCTCCTACTTTCAGACTTTGGCACCCAATGATATCTTTTCTGTCCCTGTGGTTTTGCTCATTCCAAAATAGCATATAAATGGAATCATGCAGTTTGTAGCCTTTCTTTGTGTAGCTTCTTTGTTAGCTTCATACATACAAGTTATTATATGAGTTAATAGTTTCTTCCTGACAGGTGATTTCCCAGGCACACAGTGGGTCTCCTTTACGCCCGAGTTATGAGCTGCCCTCAGATATGGTGCTGAGTCTTACTCTTCCTGTTTTTCTTTGGTTCTTCACTTAGTTTAATAGTTTCCATATTGTGCTACACTTGAGACTGCCTTTTCAAACCTTTCCATATGTTCTCAAATTCACTAACCTTCTTTTCATGGAAGCATGACTGTATCTCAGAACTCAAGTTGAGAAAATATATTCTGTGGTATGAACATCTGATCAATGTGTATGCTTCCTTCTTGCTTTTAGACTCCGTAAGAGGGGGACCATGTCTCCTTTGGCTGGCCACTATTACTCCAGGACTTAACACAATACAGAGCCCACAGTATCAATATGTATTATTGATACATATCAATATGTATTATTGGCATCTGTTAATACTTGCCCTGCTACTCTAAGTAGATGATTTTCCCTTTATGAGTTTCTGGGAAAATTGAGTTAGTCTCTTCCACATCACAAAATTACTCATTTATCTATCATCTATATCTATCTCATCATCATCATCATCATCTATCTATCCATCCTCTACCAATCTACCATCTATCTGTCATCTATCATTGATGTATCATCTATTTTTCAGAGGACGAAATGCCTATCATTCCCTCTGTAACTAATCCCTTCTCTCATTTGCTCCTTTCCCATTCTCACTCTGTCCCTCACTTCTTTAGCACCTTTTTAAAAAAAATCATCTCAATCTCCCCCCACCCTAATTATGGCTTGCCTTCACCCTTGAAGTGTATAATATTTCATCAACCAGGAGTCATCACTCCCACTATGATCGTCCTTGCATTCTATGGGTGGGAACATAGGTACAGAGGTAAGTTGGAGTCCTCACTCCCACTATGATCGTCCTTGCATTCTATGGGTGGGAACATAGGTACAGAGGTGCAAGGAGTGCACAACATTGGGTGATCTGAGAAGCAGTATCTGAAGGATAAATAGGAGAAAAAAAAATCTGGAGAGGTTATTGATGTGATCCCTCTGAGTCTAAAACAGCAGCAAGAAAGGAAAGAGCGAAACCTAAGGCTTAGCCCTTCTTTGGGTAAAGTTGTGTCTGTTCTCAACATTTGTGGGGGCCAGGGCTAGAGCATGAATGGAAGCCCACATACAACTTGTCTGAACATTTAAGAGTTAAAAATGGAAGCTGACAAAAAAGCTCTCATCTGACCTTGAAAATATACTTTATGACAGATAGAAAATATGTGAAGCCATATATTTATATGGTTTAAATTAGGCAAAAAATAATTGACAACTGGATATAACTATTATTGTACATGTTTATTCCCCTGCATTTATTTTGGTGTTCTGTTGATGAGTTGGTAATGTTCGCATATGTAACAACATAGCAAAATATGACAAAACATATACTTTTCTTGCTTTCGCTCAGCAAAATTCCCAATTATGTTGTTATCATGAAGATTTTGACATAATTTATTTTCTGTTAACAATCATGTCAAACTAAACAGATTTCCTAATGTTATTATAGTTCTCTGATAGCTTTTATTAATTTTGATTTGGAGAAAAATTGCTTTACCAAGGTAGTATCTACTGGAATTGTCAATAAGATTATTAAAAGAAAAATTAGCTTTGAAAATTAACCATGAATTTTGTAAATGAACTTCAGACATTATTATGGGTTAGCATATGAGAAATTATTGTTTATAGAAAATATTAAGAGATTTTAATTTCATATAAATCACTATCATTTATATCATAATTATCTGTCACCTTTGAAAGCAATATCAAGGTCAAGCATCATATTTATTAAGTTATTTTCTTTCAAAAATTTTAATATTGATACATTCCAAAGGAAAAGAAAAACAATATATTGATCAACTATAACCTGGCCTACAATGGCCCGAAAATAGTATAAATGGAAATTCTTTTCAAAATTATTTATATGTGAATCATCAGCTTTAAAGTTGTGAGAACTTTTTATTCATGTTTTAATTTCCATATAATTTTTTGGAATGTTACTTTTGTAACATATTACATACACACACACACATACACATATATATATATTTAATTATCCTTGAATATTTTTAAAGGTTTCATGTATTTATTTGAGAGAGACAGAGAGCACTCTCTGAGAATCTTCTGTGATTTGGCCTCTCAGTCTGCATCTTATATCTTGGCTAAATGAAGTTTAATTGCTTTGACAACATTTAGTCAGGATTCCTGTCATGTGTCCATGAGTAGTTCTAGACACATTTGGTGTGTTTCATCAAGATGTTCTCTTTTGAGTGGATCAGAATATGTTGTTTATAATTGTCAAATTGTTCCACAAAAGTCATTACTATCTGTATAGTTGAGGCCATGTCTCTATGGAAGAAATTCAAAGTATGCATTATAACTTGGCAGAAAGAGTCTTTTCTGGTTTTCAGCTAAAATTGTGGCCTGTACACCTTTTTCTTCACTAACATTAGTATCATTATCTTAGGCTTCTCTTCTCCAACTTTTTAAAATTAATGTCTAAAATTCAAAGTTATTGTTCATTCTTCCCCTAGTCAAAACCTTTACAAAAAAAGAAAATTTTATTATTTACATTAGGTATAAAACCCAGGAAACACCAATTAATTATGGTAGTCTTGTTTTCTTCTTTAATAGTTCAATAATATATAAAATCAATGTTAATTTTTCAATGTGGCTTTGTTTTTGGTACAAGGTAGATAAAATCAGTAACACTTTCTTTTTCAAATTTTATCTATAACTTTTTTTTCATTTTATTACTCATTAAATTAATCCCACTTTGAAATCTTCACACTAGACAGTGATTCATTGCTTTATTACTTTCACCTATCTTAAATGTTTAGGCATTTTAGCACCAAATTTTGGAATCCTTTCTATTTAACCTAGAAAATCTCCACTGATTTTTGTATATACCATACTGATAGATCTAGCATTTGGCTAAATCATGTTCACATGATATTTTTCTTTTAGTAACAATATAATAATCTACATTGACATTCACTTTCTTTGTTGAATGATGGTTGGTTGTGAAACACATAGCTGCAATAGCAAGATACATTGTATTTGGACTTTGTTATTCCTCTGCCTAGAACAAGCCTGCAGTCTTCCATGCCATAGCTTCCTTCCTCACTTAATTCAAGCCCTTGGGCAAAGAGGTTCTTCCCAAACACCAGATCCATCATTTTTGTCCATTTATTCCACTTCATTTTTCATTTTAAAAAAAGTTTTATTTATTTATCTGAGAGAAAGAGAGAGAGAGAACAGGTATGTGAGCTCCTAGAAGGAGGGGCAGAGGTAGAAAAATCTGAAGTGGACTCCCTGCTGAGGGCAGAGTCCCATGCAGGGCTTGAGGTGGGGCTCGATCCTAGGGCCCATGACGTCAGGATCTGAGCCAAAAGCAAGAGTTGGACACTCAACCAACTGAGCCACCCAGGCACCCCTCACTTTTCTTTACAATACTCTTGACTACCTGCTTATCATGCTTCTCCTCCATTAGAACATAAGCCCCAGGAGGACAGGGATCCTGCCTGTTTTGTTTACCACTGTATTTCTAGTATCTAGAAGAGTTACCGGCCTACAGTGGGAAATTAAAATATCTGTTGAATGAATGTATTATCTATTCTGAGACGACTTCTTTTAGCTCATCAGTAAATTTCTTTGACCCAATGCCGAAGGCCCTTTACTATTTCCTGTTTTCCTTATTCCTCTATAACAATTTTATTCAAAGAATGGTCCTGACACCAGCAACGTCAGCAGAATCTCGTAACTTGTTGGAGATGCAAATTCTCAGACCTATTGAATCAAAAGCTCTGGGGGTATGACTTGGTGGTCTGTTTTCGTAAGCCTTCTAGGTGATTCAGATGCATGATAAAGTTTGAGAACCAGTGCTGTATGAAATATAGGAGTTGGTATTGTGAATTACTTTTTAAATTTTACAGTCCCACTGTGATTTGTATTAAAGGCACATTTAATGATAGAATGCCTTTTCTTCTTTTTTTTAGGATGGGCAATTTGGATGACATTGATCACATTTTACTGTAGAACTTCTACTTAATTTTATTCAAAAATCAAACATGAAGACAACCTTTGATTATAGTTCAAGGAATAGATTAAAATTATTGCTTCTGCCTGCTCCTTGATAAGAAAGTAAATGATATAATTGGTTCAGCACATTTTATAGTTTATTTGTGCTTGTAGGAGGTGATGGTCTGCTTCAGGTCTGTGGTTTTTAATTTTTCCCTACTTTTTCCTATTCCTCCCTTCTTTATTTCAGCTCCTACAACTTGAGAGGAAAATGGATTTGAGGGTAGAAGAAAAAGTCTGTCCTGTGAGCAAGTTAGAAAAAAGATCAGAGCTTTCATTGCTTTTCTAGTAGAGAGTATAATTAGGATCTTAGTAGGATTTCCGTTTTTATACACTCTTAATGGTCTCATCCCATTTCCCTACTCTTTATGACAGCTATCTAAAAAAGATCAAGAATTGTTATTCATCTTTGTTAACTGATATTCTTTGTGGATTGTCTTTGTGGGGTATCATGCACTCTAGGGTTAATGAATCAAAGTTTGTTAAGAGTTACTCCGAGGGCTTGTGAAAGTCTGTCCAACCAAGCTTCAGTGTCTCGTCCAAATCTCTTAATTAGTGTGGAAAGTCAAAACAGCAAACAGATTGTCCTCAAAATAATGAGACGCTGGTTGATCATGCTGTTTCACTTTATTTCATTAAAACTAGCAACAGAAATTTTTTCTTACATATTTTTTGAAGGGTCAGGGAAAAAATTTTTATTGTCATATATTTTGTTTCAATGAAAAGAGGTAGAGGACAAAGAAAAGAACATTTAAAATGAGGGATCCTGAAGAAGAGAAACGGAAACATCATCTATTGGAAGTTGGCAGTAGTTTGAAGACACTCTTTCTGCTGTGTATGCTCTGCCGTATCTAATGTTTTTCTGCATGTATTCTACTCTTAAATGTTAGAGGTTGTATTCTACAGGCTGGTAAAGTGAATCATATTGTTTTTAAAATATATGTAAAAAATATATGTGCATGCACATGAGCATGCAGAACTCTACCTTTCAGATTTTAATATAAATCAACTGAATTACTTTATCAGTTGCTTTGTCCCCTTTTTAGTTCCTAAGGATTTGAGCAAATGATGCCGAATCTCAAATAAGAGGTGATGTTCTTCATCAAAGTACCGAAACTATTTAATGACTCCATTTCAGGAGTCATTGATCCGGAGATAAGAACATTACAAAGTTATTACATGGGCGTGCACATACACCCACACACACGCTGGTGACATAGGTGTGGCTTCTTCTATGGAAATGACATCATGACAGAAACACACCCCAGACAAACTTCTAGGTGCTATGTAGTTCGCCTTGCCCCTGTTTCTGGATCACAGCTGACTGGCGTTACTTGAGTTGCAGACAGGGCCCATGTAACGTGAGCCACAAGTGTGGGAAGGGCCCTGGACTCGGAAGCACAACATCTGAGGTCGAGTTCCATCTTGGCCTCTTCTCAGCTCTGTTACCTGGGACTGCTCACACCTTTTTTGATCTTTTTGGTTTTCATCTCTAAAGTGAGCATGATACGACACACTTTCCTTATTTCTTAGGGTTTCAGGTGATGTCATCAATGTGAAAAATCTTTGTAAATGCTGTGCATGGCTCAGAAGGGAGGTATTACCACTAATAATAGCCATAAGGCTTTGAGAAACAGGACATGAAAATAGTGATGAAAAGAAACCACAGAAGACACACATTGACCCATGGCTCCTCACTGAACTTCCTGAATTAGTCTCGAAACGAGGAGGAAATGTTGAATCTCTTCTGGGGGCTGCCACAGTGCTTTCTCTTTCTGAAGTTTGTCCTATCACTCTCCCAAATACTATAGTGTACAAGCATGCTGAAACCTTGAACTCCCCCAGCAAAGGATGGGGAAAGCGGCTGCATGCTGGAAAATGCAGGGCATCTGGAAAGAGTGCCCAGACGCTGTAATGCGGCCCAGTGACCAACTGGCTGACTGTATCCGGTTCTCTCATTCTTTTATTCCCTCCAGGCATCCTTGGTTTCTTTTCCAGCCCTGAGTAGTAATGACTTCTTCATCTGGCACAACCACTGGAGAGGGAGAACGACAGCCTTCCCAGGCCGCAGGGACCATTCCCTGTTTCTATTGGCCAGAAGGGATGATGGACGAGCAGCAGATGCTGCTGTCGGCCTCGCTCTGCACTAGGCCTGTGGAGATTATTGATACTCAATAGACGCCAGTCAGCTGTTCAGTGGAAGTGCCCTGGGGTCAATATGGGTCTCAAAGTCAGAATACTGGTAGAAGGCAGTAGCTCCTCAGCCCTAGGCAAGAAATGTTAGTATCCAGACAGTCATTACCTCAACACTTGAGGTTAAGTATACACCCCCAAAATCTGCAGTCTCAGAAAAGCAGCTGGGTAAAATTCACTGAGCTCTTTGTTCTAGGGTCCCTGAGAGGTCCTAGGACCGTGGATGTTGCCTGTTTCTTGTCCCACTTCCTCCTGATCACATTACTCTACTTCTAGATTTAGTGACTGTGAGTTCCTAAGACACACCTGGCAAGTATTACACACCGGTTTGGGAAATACTATCTATAGGTTGGTACCAGCCTTGCTCCAGAATGCTTGGTCAAGCCCTTTCGATTTGCCTACTTTTTTCTCAGGAACTAAGGCTGGGCTACTAATTGCCAGTTTGCTCACAAATGTTTGTAGTCGGGGGGAATGGGGGTAGGGCTGGATACCATTTTTTTTTTCTATGAACCAGACCTCTTAGAATCAGTTCACGTGTAAGGACACAACATGTTGGCCGTCTCCGTGGGTTCTTTCATGGACAGCTGAGCAGTCTCTGATGCATTTCAATCAGTGATGTCCGCAGGCTGAAGGTGGAACCTGGACCCACCAGAGGCCGCAGCTGCTTCTGTCCATCACTCTCCTGGCCAATAGGAAAAGGCAGGACCTGCTTGCGGGCAGGGTAGGCTGATGGCTGCCAGACAAATGAAGAAATCATTGCTTAGGCTTGCAAGAGAAACTAGGCAATGCCATGATTGAGCATATGAATATGACAGGGCTCCTTCGATGGGTCAAACCCTTGTCACGTTCAGAAATATTGCATCTGTTTACAGTGTGCCATTGCACAGGAATTCCTTATTATTCATTTGCATGGTTTAGGGCAGGGTGTTATTTTGGGAAAAATGACATAGACTCACACAGCTGCCTAAATATATCCTTAATGTTAAGGATTTGCGACAGGAAACAAATTGTTACAAAATGCACCTGACTTGTAAAAAGAGTATCGGATTAATTTACCCTTTAATGGATTATAATTCTGCTAAAAATTGGATTTTTTAAAAAATGACACAGAAATAAACTATTTTTTTTCTAACTGTGACCTCTCTGAAATGTGCAAGTGAATAGAAAAACGCAATGCTGTGAATTTTGCAGCTTGTCTTTTTCTCCTAGTCTTCCTAGAGATTTGACAAATAGAACCTCATAAATATGTGAAAGGGGGTGCCTGGCTGGCTCACTCAGTCGAACATCCAGCTCTTCCTTTCAGCTCAGGTCTGATCTCAGGGTCCTGGGATCTGGCACGAGGCAGGGGCTGGGCTCCATATTCAGCAGGGAGTCTGCATCCCCTACCCCTCTACTTCTGCCTCTCTCCCTGCTTTTACATTCTCTCTCTCTCATACACACATAAATAAATCTTTTAAAAATTGTATAAAAAAAGTTTGATGTAAATTAAATGTTAATATAATATTTAACTTATAAACTGCAAACATTTAAAAATCAGTAATGCTTGCTCTTTCAAGGGTGTGGTCAAATGGTGGGAATAAATTGGCAAACTTTTTTTTTGAAGATTTTATTTATTTATTTGACAGACAGAGATCACAAGTAGGCAGAGAGGCAGGCAGAGAGAAAGGGGGAAGCAGGCTTCCTGCTGAGCAGAGAGCCTGATGTGGGGCATGATCCCAGGATGCTGAGATCATGACCTGAGCCGAAGGCAGAGGCATAAACCTCTGAGCCACCCAGGTGCCCCAAATTGGCAAACTTTTATAAAGGATACTTTAGCAGTAAGTATCAAAATCCGTAAAAATATTTTGGACTCCCCTACCCATGGGTAGTGATGAGTAGCAACACTATTAATCCCCAGAATAAAAGCAGAAGACTGTTCTCTACATGGGAAAATTTAGGGTTTTAAGTGGCAATTAGTGCTCCAGAGTAAACCTGCAGTTGTTTTGACATTTGTAATGAAGGCACCTAGAATGCTCATGTGGATCCCTCCAGATCACCTAAAGAGAAACCTGCCAGTTAATATCACCACTGGCTTGTGGTTAATGCTCCCAATTAGGAGAAAGACAAGCTGTCTTGGGAAATAGACATAAAAGAGCAGCAGACACCCATGTGAATCAACACAATCTTTTTTTTTTTTTTTTTTTTTTTAAATAAAGTAAATCCTACTCCCAGTGTGGGGCTGGAACTCACAACTCCCAAGAGCAAGAGTATTAAGCTCTATTAACTAATACAGCCAGGTGCTGCCATGGTATTTCATTCTTAAACAACCAAGAAGCACTATATTTTGAGGAAAACCAGTGATACCAAAGGGAAAAAAAAAGATAAAACCAAAAACGGACCATTAGGGCCACCGAACTTAAAAGAAACAGTTAATTTAAGGAACAGCAAGAATATTCTTAAAAATTTTAGCTAGCATTCTGTGAGAAAGTAAAATACATACTGCAACATAAAACAATAGTGGTCTACTATGAAAAAGGAGTAATTGGAGAACATAAAGATAGTAGACTCTGTTTGTGTACTTCCCAGATTTCTTCTACTAGAACAGAAACATTTATTCCCCAAACTTTTAGTATATTGTTGACAGCCAATAGCTCTTAGATGAGTTCTCTGAGCTTCACTACAGGTGAAGAGAGTCAGTTATCCAAAATCACAATGAGGTCCTCCATGCTAGTCAATAAGTGTTGGTACAGGTGAAGAGAGTCAGTTGTCCAAAATCACAATGGGGTCCTCTATGCTAGTCAATAAGTGTTGGCTTGGTACTGAAATCTTATTTTAGGGTCTGCATTCTCAGTCACTGGGGAGAAAATTTTGAGGCAAAGATTTGCATTTAGGAAATTACTGCAGAGGGCTCATAGGGCCAGTGCCTGTAGGGGAGTGAAGGGAAGAATGCAGGATTAAACAGAGGGAAAATGTAGAATGATGAAGTTGTTAATAAAGACCTCAGTGAATCCTAGAGAGAGCTCTGGAGCTAGGATGGACATTCAAAATTATTCAGGAGGGATGAAACTGAGTCTTATATACTGTTTATTGACCACCTGGATGTAGGCTGCCACTGAAGCTGTAAGATCTGCATTGGTGGGAGGGTCACCAGCATCAAGGAGAATCTCAGTTATAGCTGTTCTTTGTAGGCCAAGATGAATGGTGGGAGATGTGATATTAGAACTCTACTTACTGAAGGTGATGGAAATGATAGGATACCAAAATAATAGAGGTCAGAGATGCAAAGTGGGTGCTAGTCATGCAAAGACCACCAAGTTCAAACTGGCAGCCAAAGAATGCTGACCTAAGAGAACTATGAAGATGGTTCACAGAGCACAGTGTTCCTAGGAGCAAGATGTTTGGGCAGCCACCAAGGATACTGCTCAATTTATATGATAAAAGTAAATCAAAGATAGATGATCAAGTAGGAGAAGGAACTGGGCCAATTAAAAATTATAACCCTTTGTCCAGTTGCTAGCCATAAGCTAGTTTTCAGGCCTGGAATCCATTAGGGTGAAGGAGCAGTCAGGTCTCTAGGAGGAAAGAGTACAACATTATAGCATATGGTTCCTCAGCTCTTCCTCAAAGGAATCTATGGCTATTGAGTCATGTAATCAGACAACAGGGAAAGGAAAATAAGTTCATTTTCCAAGAATTGTTGGACAGGGGTTCCTAAGTGCTATTGATGCCAGGGGCCAGAAGCATTGTGATGGATACTCTGTTAGAGTGGAGGTCAGATATAAACTCCTGTCCCATGATGTAAAATTGGAATGTATTTACAATTTGAAATTGTTCCTTGGCATGTGGGATATGAGTATCATATTGAAACAGAACAAAAATAAACCTCTGGTCAAGGGAGTAAATTAAAATGAATATTCAGTCTAGGGGGAATGGCAGAGATTATTGCCTTCCTTAAAGACCTGATGGATCACCGGTCTGGTTTCCACAAAAATCAGGTGCTTTCTGGAAGATAACAGTAAATTTCATCAATTAATGGCCTTGATTACAGCAGCTATATCAGGAGTAATATCTGTGCCCACTGCAGATAAACAGCCTTAGGTACATGTATGTGGTCACTGATCTGATGACTGTGATCTTTTCTGTCCCTATCAGGGAGATAAGGAGGGGGAGGAGAAAGATGGCAGAGGAGTAGGAGACCTAAATTTCATCTGGTCCCAGGAATTCAACAAGATAGTTCTCAAACCATTCTGAACATCTACAAACTCAGCAGGAGATTGAAGAAAAGAATAGCAGCAATTCTATGAACAGAATAGCAACCACTTTCTGGAAGGTAGGACATGCAGATAAGTGAATCAGGGGTGATATATGGGATGATAGACTGTGAGGGGGAAGGATCTTCTGTCACCCCACTCCCGGCAAATGACAGAGCAGTGGAGCACAAAATCAGAACTTTTAGAAGCCTGTTCCACTGAAAGACATCCCTCCAGTGGCCAAGAGTGTGTGTGTGTGTAGCCTTCACTGGGACACTGATCTCAGGACCTTCAGGGTCACAACAAGACAGAGGATGCCTGAGTGCAGCAGGGCTCCCAGGTATTGGAGTGGGGAAGCCAGCTGCAAAGACAAAGCCAAGGAGGGGACTCTCAGCTCAGGGTTGCCATAAACCTTGATCCCCAGCTTAGTTGGGCCATTGTTCTTCAGGCAGGGACCCCACAAGTTGCAGATATGGGGACACCCTCCCCTTCTTCACTGGGAGGAGTGGTGCAGAAGCATGGTGCAGGATTCTGTTGGATTGGGAGAGTCCAAACAGGGCCATGCACCAGAGATAGAAATGTTTGGTCACAGGCTGGGTGAGCACGGATTGTGGCCAGAGAGCAGGGAGGAGAGAGCAGTAGACTGCTTTTCTCTGAGGGCGCACTGAAGAGTGGGGCCCTGAGCTCTCGGCTCGTATGGGGCCAGAGATTGGGAGGCAGCCATTTTCATTCCGGTCCTCCAAAGCTATATGGAAAGTGTTCAGGGAATAAAAGCCCCTGAGATCAAAACCAAGCAGATTGCTGAGCCTGGCCCCGGGCAAGGGCAGTAAAATTCTGCCTCAGGCAAAGACATTTGAGAATCGCTGCAATAGGCCCCTCCCCCAGAAGATCAGCAAGAATATCCAGCCAAGATCAAGTTTACCAATCAATGAGAACTGCAAAGCTCCAAAGCTAGCACATAGATTCATGTCTTTTCCCCATGATTCTTTAGTCTTTTGCATTAAGTTCTTCAGTCTTTTGCATTAGGTTGCATTCTTAAAATATTCTTTATTTTTTCTTTTTCTTCCTTTTTTTAAAAAAATTTTCCTCTTTCTTATTTGAAGCAACATCTTATCTTGTCAATACCTTTAAAAAAATCTTTGGTAATTTTCATTTTTACAGTCATATTCTATCTCTTTATTGTATTTAACTTTATATATATATATATATATGTATATTTCTTTCTTTAAAATTTTGGGATACAGTTTTTTCTAATAGACTAAAATATACCCTAAATCTAGTGAATGGCTTTGTTCTACTCTTCTGCCTGATCACATTCTGTCCCCACTCCTTTTTAAATTTTTTTGTTCTTTCTTTTTTCAACCAATTTCTTATCTTACCAATTTTTTTAATATCTTTTTAAATTTTCATCTTTAAGTCATATTCCATCCCTTTATCATATTTACCCTTACTTTTGTATATATATATAAGTTTTTCTTTCTTTAAAAGTTTGTGAGGCAGTTTCTCCTAACAGACCAAAATACACCAAAATCTGGTGTATGGCTCTGTTCTATTCGTCAACCTAATCATATTCTTTTTTTTTTTTTTCCTTTCTTTTGTCCCCATTTGTGGGTCTCTTTTGATTTGTCTAGTGTATATTTTTCTGGGGTTATTGTTACATTAGCATTCTGTTCTCTCATTCATCTGTTCCTCTCTGGACAAAATGACAAAACAGAAAAACTCAACTAAAAAAAAAAAAAAAAAAGGAACAAGGAAGTACCAACGAGGAAGTACCAGCACCTAATCAATATAGACATTAGTAAGATGTCAGAACTAGAGTTCAGAATAATGATTATAAAGATACGAGTTGGGCTTGAAAAAAACATAGAAGATACTAGAGAATCCCTTTCTGGAGAAATAAAGGAACTATAATCTAACAAAGTTGAAATAAAAAAGGGTATTAAAGAGATACAATAAAAAATGGAGGCTCTTACTGCTAGGATAAGTGAGGAAGAAGAGTGAATTAGTGATATAGAAGACCAAATGATGGAGAATAAAGAAGGTGAGCAAAAGAGAAAAACAACTAATGGACTATGAGGAGAGAATTTGAAAGATAAGTGATACCATAAGATGAACAATATTAGAATAATTAAGATCCCAGAAGAAGAAGAGAGAGAGAGGCAGAAGGTATATTGGAGCAAATTACAGTGGAGAATCTCCCTAATTTGGGGAAGGAAACAGGCATCAAAATCCAGGAAACACAGAGAACCCCCCTCATAATCAGTAAATGTTGGTCAACATCCCATCATCTACTAGTAAAACTTACAAGTCTCAGAGATGAAGAGAAAATCCTGAAAGCAGGTCAGGATAAGAGATCTGTAACCTACAATAGTAGAAATATTAGATGGGCAGCAGACCTATCTACAGAGACTTGGCAGGCCAGAAAGGACTGGCATGATATATTCAGAGCACTAAATGAGAAAAATATGCAGTCAAGAATACTATATGCAGGTAGGCTATCACTGAAAATAGAAGGAGAGATAAAAAGCTTCCAGGACAAACAAAAAATAAAAGAATTTGCAAATAGCAAAGCAGCTCTACAGGAAATATTGAAAGGGGGCCTCTAAGCAAAGAGAGAGCCCAAAAGTAAAATAGACCAGAAAAGAACAGAGACAATATACAGTAACAGTCACATCACAGGCAATACAATGGCACTAAATTCATACCTTTCAATAGTTACCCTGAATATAAATGGGCTAAATGCCCCAATCAGAAGACACAGAGTATCAGAATAGATAACAAAATAAAACAAAACAAAACAAAACAACAAGACCCACTAATATGCTGTCTGCAAGGAACTCATTTTAAACCTAAAAACACATCCATATTTAAAGTGAGGAGGTGGAAAACAATTTACCATGCTAATGCACATCAAAAGAAAGCTGGGTGGCTATCCTTATATCAGACATATTAGATTTTAAGCCAAAGACTCTAATAGAGATGAAAAAGGACACTATATCATACTTAAAGTGTCTGTCCAACAAGAAGATCTAACAATTTTAAATATCTATCCCCCTAACAAGGGATCAGCCAATTATATCAACCAATTAATTATAAAATCAAAGAAACACATCAACATTAATAGAATAACAGTAGGGGACTTTAATACCCCCTTCACTGAAATGGACAGATCATCTAAGCAAAAGATCAACAAGAAAATAAAGGCATTAAATGACACACTGGACCCGATGGACATCACAGATCTATTCAGAACATGCCATCCCAAAGCAACAGAATACACATTCTTCTGAATGCACATGGAACATTCTCCAGAATAGATCACATCCTGGGTCAAAATCAGGTCTCAACAGGGACCAAAAAATTGGGTTCATTCTCTGCATATTCTCACACAATGCTCTGAAACTAGAACTCAATCACAAGAAAGTTGGAAAGAACTCAAACACCTGAAAGTGAAAGAGCATCCTACTAAAGAATGAATGGGTCAACCAGGAAATTAAAGAAGAATTTAAAAAATTCACAGAAACAAATGAAAATGAAAACACAACTATTCAAAACCTTAGGGATGCAGCAAATGTGGTATTGAGAGGAAAGTGAATAGTAATACAAGACTTTCTCAAGAAACAAGAAAGGTCTCAAATATATGACCTAACTGTACATCTAAAGGAGCTGGAGGAAGAACAGCAAAGTAACCCTAAAGCCACCAGGTGAAGAAGAAATAGTAAAGATCAGAGCAGAAATCAATGAAATAGAAACCAAAAGAGCAGTAGAACAAATCAATGAAACTAGGAGATGGTTCTTTGAAAGAATTAATAAGGTTGATAAACCCCTGGCCAGACTTCTCAAAAAGAAGAAAGAAAGGACCCAACTTAATAAAATCATGAATGAGAGAGGAGAGATCACAACCAACACCAAAGAAATACAAAAAAATTATAAGAATGTAGGATGAGCAACTATATGCTAGCAAATTTGACAATCTGGTAGAAATGGATGCATTCCTGGCAACAAATAAACTACCAAAACTGAACCAGGAAGAAATAGAAGACCTGAACAGACCCCAAACCAGTAAGGAAATTGAAACAGTAATAAAAAATCTCCCAGCAAACAAGAGCTGAGGACCAGAAGGCTTCCCAGGGGAATTCTACCAGACATTTAAAGAAGAATTAAAACCTAGTCTTCTGAAACTGTTTAAAAAAATAGAAATGGAAGGGAAACTTCCAAACTCCCCAAACTGACAAAGACTCCACCAAAAAGAATTACAGCCCAATATCCCTGATGAACTTGGATGCAAAAATTTTCACCAAAATATTTGCCAATAGGGTCCAACAGTACATTAAAAGGATTATTTACCATGACCAAGTGGGATTTATTCCTGGGCTACAAGTTTGGTTCAAGATCTACAAAACAATCTGGTATACTACATTAATAAAAGAAAGAACAGGAACTATATGATACTCTCAATAGAGAAATAGAAAAAAACATTTGACAAAACACAGGATCCTTTCTTGATTAAAACTCTTGACAGTGTAGTGATAGAGAGTACATACCTTACTATCACAAAAGCTATCTATGAAAAACCCACCACAAATATCATTCTCAATGGGGAAAAACTGAGATCTTTTCCCCTAAGATCAGGAACATGGCAGGATGTCCACTATCACCACTGCTGCTCAACATAGTACTAGAAGTCCTAGCCTCAGCAGTCAGACAAGAAAAAGAAATAAAGGGCATTTGAATCTGCAAAGAAGTCAAACTCTCACTCTTTGCAGATGCTGTGATACTTTATGTGGAAAACCCAAAAGACCCCACTCCAAAACTTCTAGGACTCATGTAGGAATTCAGTTTGGGCAAAAGAAGACATGAACAGATATTTCTTCAAAAAGGACATCCAAATGACCAACAGATACATGAAAAAGTGCTCAACATCACTTGGCATCAGGGAAATACAAATCAAAACCACAGTGAGATACCACCTCACACTGGTCAGAATGGCTAAAATTAACGAATCAGGAAATGACAGGTGTTGGTGAGGATGCAGAGAAAGGGGAGCCCTCCTGCCCTGTTGGTGAGAGCAAGCTGGTGCAGCCACTCTGGAAAAGTATGGAGGTTCCTCAAGGTTGAAAATAGAGCTACGCTACACCCAGCAATCACACTACTGAGTATTTACCCTGATGATACAAATGTAGTGATCTGAAGGGGCATGTGCACCTGGATGTTTATAACAACAATGTCCACAATAGCCAAACTATGGAAAGAATCTAGATGTCCGTCAACACATGAGTAGATAGAGAAGATGTGGTATATATAAACAATGGAATATTATGCAGCCATCAAAACCCCCAAAATCTTGCCATTTGCACTGCCATGGATGGAACTAGAGGGTATTATGCTAAGCAAAATATGTCAGTCAGAGAGGGACAATTATCATGATCTCACCAATTTAGGGAATTGAGAAATAAGACAGAGGATCATAGGGGAAGGATGGGGAAACTGAAAATAAGATGTAACCAGAGAGGGAGACAAATCATAAGAGACTCGGTCTCAGGAAACAAGCTGAGGGTTGCTGGAGTGGAGGGAGTGGAGGGGAGTGGGATGGATTGGGTGGCAAGCTGTTGGACGCTGGGGCGGCTATGTGCTATAGTGAATGCTACGAATTGTGTGAGACTGAAGAATCACAGACCTGTACCCATGAAACAAATAATACATTATATGTGTATCACATATATGTTAATATAACATATATGCTATATGCTATATATGACATGAGTAACATATGACACATAATAGGTCATATATTGTGATATATGACATATGGCATATATAACATATATACAACATATATAACATATATAGGACATATATAACATATACACTATATTAACATTATATGTTAATTTGAAAAGAAGGATAAGGAAGGCCAATAGTACATATTTATAGTTTAGCCCCAGGCTATGTTAATTCTCTGCTTTCTGTTATAATATAGTCTGAGGGGATCTGAGCCATCTACAACCCCCCCCCCCAGAAAATTACATGGTTCACTGCATTAATAATAATAGTTTAATCAGACCAGATCAGTAAGAAGCAGCAAATACAACTGTGCACCAGAGGGTGAGCAGTGATAAACCCTATGAAGATACATGGGCCTGTTACCTAATTGAAGTTTTTAGGAGTCCAGTATGGGGCTTGCTGGGGCAACCTCTCCAGAACAGAGAAAAAAACGTTGCATTTTGTACCTCTTACCACTAAGGAGGAAGGATATTGTCTTGAATGCTTTTAAGGTTCTGGAGATAGCAAGTTCCATACTGTGAATACTGTTCTAATTGCATATTGATAGCACAAAAAACTGCTAAATTCAAGTGGGGGCCTAAACAGAAAAGGACTTTTAGCAGGTTCAGGCCATATTGTAAGCAGCTCTGCCTCTTGCGCCATACAACCTGGCAGACTCTATTAGATGTATCTGTAGTCGGAAAATATACCATACACAGTTCATTGCAAATGTCAACAGAAAAATCATAACACAGACACATAACTTGTTGGCATCTTTCTAAAATCACTTCTGATATGCTACTGGGAAACATGGAACACCTCACCATTAAATTATCTATCATGAATTGCATTGTGCCAACTACACCAAATTATAAGGTGAGGAATGCCTAACAGAATTCATGATAAAATAGAAGTACCTCTGGGATTGGGCATGAGCAGGGCTAGAAAGCACACAGGAGCCACATAATTAGATGGCTCTGAGCTCCATGTCATCCTTCACTGTGGAAGAAAAGAGAGAAAAGGGAAGAGGAAGTAAAAAAAAAATGGAAAGAAAAATTCCTTGGAGGATGCAAATCTTTAGATTGAAAATATTCCACTGAATACTCGGCTGGATGGATAGAAAAAACGATTTACCTTTAGACACATCATTATTCAATTTAGAACATTGAAAAGAAAGGGATCATAGAAGCTTTAAAAATAAAAAGAGGTTATCAAAGCAGAATCTGAATCAGACCAACATCCGTTGCTTTCTTTTGTCAAGCTGGATAGATAGAAGAAATGAAAATCCCTTCGCTTGTAATATTTTGTATGATTCTTCTCTAAGCAACACAGATTTATGGAGATATAAGTGACATGTCCTTCTTTATGGGTCCATCCACACTCTTGTTTTTACTTCAATACTTACAAACTCTTACTGCTTATTTTCCTCCCAATTTTTAGAATCATTTTATAAATAAAACACTTAAAAGTTTAGTATAGTTGCAGGTTGGAAAACAAATATTAGAAACATAGACTGGTTGTAAAACTATTAATATAGTAGGTGTAAAACTACTAAAATAACTTTCAGAGGTTGGGACATGGAGGTGGGGGAAATGTGGAGACAATGATAGGGGTATGAATTTGCTTATCTGACAGATTCTGGTGGGAAGATATATTCTCTTAGATTAATGAAACAAGAAACAGAATTTAAGTGGTAAGTTACAAAGGACAATTGCAATAATATTTGTAGCAAAAGCGGGGAGGGAAAGAGGTGAGATGAAACATGATGAGAAAAACCCCATACCTATGTGTGGAATATGTATATTATTATTATGAATGGAATTATGTCCTCCTCTCCAAATTCATATGTTGAAGCCCTAACCCCCAGGGTGACTGTATTTGGAGATAGGGCCTTCAGGAAAGTATTTATGGCCTAAATGAGGCCATAAGGGTGGGGCCCTCAGCCAATAGAAATAGTGTTCTTAGAGAAAGAGAAAAGGGTGCCAGAAGATCTACAGAGATCTTTCCATGCACACAGAAAAGAGGCCATATGAGGACACAGCCAGAAGGCAGCTGTCTCTAAGCCAGTACGAGAAGTCTCACCAAAAGTCAAACCTGATTGTACTTTTATCTTGGACGTAGCCTCCAGAAGTGGGAGAAATCTTTATTATTTAAGCCACCCCAGCTGCAGTTTTAAATTTTATTTTTACTTTATTTTATTTTTATTTTAATTAATTAATTAGTTAATTAATTCTGTCTGTTTTTGTCATGGCAGCCCTAGCAGACTAATACAATTTTTTTTTGGCATTTTATTATTTTTATTTATTTATTTTGCCTTGTCTTTTTTTACAGAGTTAAAAAAAGACCAATACAATTACTTTATAAATACATATTATCAAGTACATACTGTCATTAACTTCATTAAATTTTAAGTAAACTACTAAAATATGTCTGAGATAACAGGTGTTTTTGTCTGAAAAGTCAGTGGAATACATTGAAAATGCTTTGTTGAATGCTTTGTGAAAGGCAAGTCACTACAAATACTAGTGTTGCAATAGAGATGGGAAGGAAATATTAAAAGACTGGAAGAAAATGAAAAGCAATCTACACTGAATCTGCAAACATTTGCTTGGTAAGTGGTTTTAACTCTTCACCCTGCTTTAAAGAAATGAAGACTAGAAATCATAGACAAGGCATTCAAGTTGTGATTGATATAAGACAGACCACATAACATTCAAATTGGCTGCTTTGCCTCTAAAAGAAAACAAGACCTTGGGTGTGCATTGGTGGTCTGTACGTGTCATTTATAATTCTGCATGTTAACTGACTTTGCAATTAAATGATCAACTACTTGTCCAAAAGCTTCTACTTTACTGAAAATTATAGTGCTAATCACCAAAATAACAACAAAAAGAAGATTGTGGGGGAGGAGGGAGAGAAGGGAGGAGGAAGGTTTGACCACCACTTCCAGGGAATAGGACTTGGGAGGAGAGTGTGGATGTCCTTTATTTTCCATTTAATACCACTCTGTACTGTTCGGACTTTCATCTACTACTTGCAGAAATTATTCTTATATAGCCAAAACACTAATAAAATCTCTGAAGTCTTTGATTCCATGTAATTCCATTGTCTTCGAAGTTAAAGAAGACCTTGGCATACAGCTCTTTGCATTTGAATCCTGACTCCTCTGTTTTCTTCTTGTGTGAGTTTGGACAGTTTACTTAACTTCTGTATGCCACTCATCACTGGAAAACAGTGGTAATAATAGAACTTACCTCAGAGAAATTTGTGAAAATTAAATGAGATAATACACATATAAGACATTTAGCTCAGGGTCACCCAGAGAATAAGAAACTGGCAAATGGTAGCTGTTATTATTAGATGAAAATAGACATAAAGCATATATGAAAATAACATAATGCACAGCTAAATTTATATACAAAATATTTACTATGGTATTATTTTTATAAAAACCTGAAACAACTCAAATGTCTGGCAATAGGAAAAGACTTAAATCAGTTGTCAGTCAGCTGTTTAAAAGATCCTTTTTCAGGGCGCCTGGGTGGCTCAGTGGGTTAAGCCTCTGCCTTCGGCTCAGGTCATGATCTCAGGGTCCTGGGATGGAGCCCTGCATCCGGGCTCTCTGCTCAGCAGGGAGGTTGCTTCCCCCGCCCAACCCCTCACCACCCCTGCCTGCCTCTCTGCCTACTTGTGATTTATCTCTATCTATCAAATAAATAAAATCTTAAAAAAAATATATCTTTTTTCTAAGAATATTCACTGATGTGAGAAAATGGTGATTATATAAAATCTAAAATGAAAAAAGTCACAGAACTATCTCCAGCTATAAATATGTAGATATAGCTATAGCTGCATTCAGTCCACATATATGTCATGTATATGTAGTCTCACACACACACACACACACACACACACACACACACATATATATGTTTGGAAGAAAATGTCATAAAAATTTCAATATGTATGAAAATAATCTTCTAGACATTCCACAAGGGTTGGTGAGAAATGAAGAGTTAGTAGTAGTGAACAGATAATGTGGCTTAGGGGTTGGCTATTTCCCACAATGCCAGTCTGCCTTTCAAAAGATCAAGCAGTTATTTTTGACTCAACCTGGTCTTTTTGTTTGTTTGTTTTTAATATTTATGTATTTACTTGAGAGAAATAGTATGAGCTGGGAAGGGAGAGGGAGAAAGAATATCAAGCGGACTCTTCAATGAGCAGGGAGCCCTACTCTGGGCTCGATTCCAGGACCCTGAGATCATGATCTGAGCAGAAACCGAGATTGGGACTCTTAACCGACCGCCCCCTGTATTTGGTCCTTCTGATCCTTCTCTGTGGTCCACTCTCCTCCCTGCATAGGACACACACATGTCTTTCAGTGCTGTCCTCTGCTTCCAGCCCACACCTGCCAGCCCTCCTTAATCTCCTGCCTTCCAGCACCCTGCACATCCAGCACTCCGCGCATTCCACTGGGTCAGGACTCAGCTCCCAGGGCTCTTTCATCATTGGAAGAGCAGGCGGTTTTTGCTAAGCAGAATATTTAGGGCACAACTGTAGCCAACTTTTCAACTCAAGCTGATTCACAGTATTTCTCAGTTTTGCCTAGATTATCAGTGGGGGAAACAAAGATTTCCCAGTTTACTACAAACACAGCTTGGTGACCTGTTATGAAAATGATAGTTATGTTCTGTGACTACTTTTACTCAAACCCCAGGGTGCAACCATTTATTCGGTTTATATTATTTGCAGCATAGTGATGAATTCAGCAGGGAGTGAAATCACAAAAGAAATACATGGCTAGGTTTGGGGGATTTGTGTAGAAATGTGGATTGACTGCTAATGGTTATTGGGTTTCTTTTTTGAGCTGATGAAAATGTTCTAAAATTGATTGTGTGATAGATGTATAATTGTAAGTATACTAAAAACCGTTGAGCTGTGTAGTTAAATTGGCAAATTGTGGGTGTCTGGGTGGCTCAGTCAGTGTGGTGTCTGCCTCTTGGCTGGGGTCATGATCTCAGTCCTGGGATTGAGTCCGGCTGGGCTCTCTGCTCAGCAGGGAGTCTGCTTCTCCCTCTCACTCTCCGCTGTGCTCTCCTCTCTCCAGTAAATAAATAAAATCTAAATTGGTAAATTATATAGTATGTAAATTATGTCACAACAAAGCTATTATAAAAGATAGAAATAGATGGCACGAAGCCTGTTTTAGATAATAAGACCACATATTTTGATTGGGACACATCCATGCTTATGTGCTAGCTTTTTGTTCTACTTAATCAAGTGACTGGAAGTAAATTGTGTATGCCTGTACAACTTTCTTTTTTAAAGATTTATTTATTTATTTGAGAGAGAGAGGGCATTCCAGCAGGAGGGACAGAGGGAGAGAGAGAGACATAATCTCAAGCAAACTCCAAACTGAGCTTGGTGCCTGACTCGGGGCTTATCTCAAGACCCCGAGATTTTGACTGGAGACAAAACCAAGACAAAACTGACTGCATTGCCCAGGCACCCCTTCTTGTACAACTTCTGACCTCTGATGCATGAAGGTCACTTGAAAATAAATAGAACTAGAATCAAATTCTGGCTCAACTTTATACTTGTACTGTGATATGTGGTCAATTACTTCCCTTCTCTGAGTCTCCATTTCCTCTTCTGTATAAGGGAGATAATTACATGAGGACATGTGTAAAGGGGCTTCTCAGTGTATGCTACAAGGTTGTTGCTCAGCAAATGCGAATGTCCTTCCCTCACCAATAAATGTCTATTACTATATGCACTTGAATGTATAGCTGAACTTCATTTTGATCTTGGAAAATGACTAATCTGGTCAATATTCATTTCTTAAGGAATAATATCAAAGGAATGGTACAATAAGAAATAGAATGATCATTTGAATAATTTATAAAATAATTTCTGTTCTAAAACAATTTCTGACTTACTCAAACTGATAGTAACTATACCACATCTTCTTGATCCATTACTAAATGTCATAAGTTGTGGAGAGCTGACCCAAGCCCTGGTGAAACAACTCAGTGGGTCTCATACTCTTGGGGTTAATGTACATGAATAAATACAATATATTCCAACATCATCAGTTTCCAAGACTTTAGTGGTTAAATGGATGGGAAATATCAAGCATGGTGTCTTTGTCATAGTAAACATTCAGTACATTTTTTTGTTGATGGATGAATGTATAGCGACTTTCAGAATGAGGCTGTGACTCTGTTTCCCCGTGTGCAGGCTGGGGATATTCATTATGCAAGAGCTGTCAACTGCTCTGTAATAGGTAATAGAAGAGCTCTTTAAAGATCCTTCTCTTGTGGCTGACAGACTGTTGACATTTATTAGATGATGCCTGGGTGTTAATCACCTCACCCATTTACATCCTTATCTCTTTCATTTCTCCCAGCCATGTTCCCTCCTTCCCACGGGCTGTTCCTGACCTGAATGAGGGTAATGTTTCCAAAGCTTGGAAAATACACACATTTTCCATGGTCTTGTGGGCAAATTTGCAATTATTGGAGCTTGATGGGGCTAGGTAGGGTACAAGCAGGGTAGAAAAAGAAAAGGAAAAACCTAATCTAACCAAACTTGAGCTCTACTCAAGCTCCCCAGCTGAGTAGGAAACCTAGCATGAGGTTCGATCCCAGGATCCTGGGATCATGAACTGAGCCAAAGAAGTAGTAAGAAAAGGAAAGGAGTATTTCTATTCTATTCTATTGTATTATATAATATTATATTATATTAGAATGCCAGGTACTTATTATGCATGAATGCCAGGCACTATACACACATGACTTGGAAGAAATCTATCACGAAGTCTGGTTGGTCCTCTTAATTTCATAGGATATTTTGAAATATGCATGAATAACATGGGTAGCTGGAGGACTTTGGAAGGTCAAAGACGGAGAGGGGAGATTTTTAACAGAATCTCTGACCCTTTCCTCTCCCTGAAGCTTTGCATAGATATGTCCCGACATTCTGGGGCATTCTCCTTGAGCTCAGAAAAGGTGTGTTTTCCAGTGAGGGGAGGGTGGGCTTGATGCTGGTTTTGCCGTACTTGCTGTATGACCTTAAGTAACTAGGCCCCAATGGGTTCAGCTGCCTCAGGTGTAAAATCAGGTTAATGAGCATCTTAGAGTGTTATTAGAGGATTAGAAATAATGTTTGCAAAGTGCCAAACACATATTTACTACTCAAAACACTGGTTGTTCCTTACATCTGTTACCACTCCTAAATCCAGTCTCTTAAAACTACTTGCTTAGATTATATAAATGTTTTAGTTGATTTGCTGGTCTTTTTATCTGATTAAACACCAGAGTGATCTTTCTGAAATACAAATTTAATGTTCCTTTCCCAAGTGAAAATCTTTAGTGCCTAAATCTTTTTTCTTAAAACATTAAAGTACTTTTCCTTAAAGCATTAAAAGAGATTTAAAACTTATCCCCACGATTTTATTTTATTATATGTTATTTTTAAAAAGATTTTATTTATTTATTTGACAGAGAGAGAGAGAGAGAGAGAGAGAGCGCACAAGCAGGTGGAGTGGCAGGCAGAGGAAGAGGCAGGCAGAAGGAGAGGGAGAAGCAGGCTCCCCAGCTGAGTAGGAAACCTAGCATGAGGTTCAATCCCAGGATCCTGGGATCATGAACTGAGCCAAAGACAGATGTTTAACTGATTGAATCACTCAGGTGTCCTGTGTACCCACTATTTTAAAAGACTTTCATTTCTGCTTTGAGTTCTTCATCCGTTAGGCAGGTTTCCTGGACAAGTGGCTCCTATGAAGTCATCCCCAGCCCTGCTCTCAAAAGGGACCCCACCCTTGGTTTAATGCTCTATTATGGACTTGAAATTCTTCATGATTTTATCTTTGAACTTAAGGTTTCTAAGTGAGGTCACGTGTAGCAATAGAGTGAAGGTGTGAGCAGTGAGGTGGCAGCTTGCAGGTGCATAGGCTCAGATCCACTGCAGTGAATGGCTGAGCAGTTGGCATGGCCTCTGGCACTCATGTATCTGGGACAGTCTGGGATGCCCTGAGTCCCCAAGGGGGCCTTCAGGATTAGAGAGCCTGGACCCAGATTTCAGTGACAAAGAATGCAAAAGTCTAGACAGAGTAGTGGCAGCAGTGGTAGCTTTGGGACAAAATGGGGACTTTACATGCGGTCAGTGCCTGGGGGGTGGGCTTCCTATTCATCCCTTAAGTGCATCCCTGTGCATCTGCTAAAATACGAACTCTCTAGCCTGAGTGCAGGCTCAGGAACTCTGGAGCTGGGGCAGTAAACTTTGTCAGTAAATTATTACAAAGTCAAACAGATATTGCATTAAAGCATATCAAGAGTTTATTAGAATTGTTCAAAGATATTTGAATTTCTGGTTTTGAAAACTGCTGAAACATTGCAAAGCAAATACCTACAGCATTAGCAATACAAGTTTGATTTAAAGACAATCTCATTTGATGGAAGAAAATACTATTTTCAAATAACACTTCACATGAACCATTAAAAAGAAGTCAAATTTGAATAAAATTTTCCTTATAGTTAAAGACACTTGTTCATATTGAATGATTCTTTTAATGTATTGTTAGATTCGATTTGCCAGTATTTTGGTGAGAATTTTTGCATTCATATTCATCAGGGATATAGGCCTGTAATTCTCCTTTCTAGTGGGGTCTTTGTCTGGTTTTGGAATTAATGTAATGCTAGCCTCACAGGAGTTTGAAAGTTTTCCTTCCATTTCTATTTTTTGGAAAAATTTAAGAAGAATAAGTATTAGCTATTCTTTAAATGTTTGGTAGAGGGGCACCTGGGTGGCTCAGCAGGTTAAAGTCTCTGCCTTCGGCTTGGGTCATGATCCCAGGGTCCTGGGATTGAGCCCCACATCGGGCTCTCTGCTCCGCAGGGAGTCTGCTTCCTCCTCTCTCTCTCTGCCTGCCTCTCTGCCTTCTTGTGATTTCTGTCTGTCAAGTAAATAAATAAAATCTTAAAAAAAAAATAAATGTCTGGTAGAACTCCCCTGGGAAGCCATCTGGCCCTAGATGTTTATTTGGGAGATGTTTGATTACTGATTCAATTTCTTTGCTGGTTGTCTGTTCAAATTTTCTATTTTTTCCTCTTTCAGTTTTAGCAGTTTGTATGTTTCTAGGAATTTGTCCATTTCTTTCAGATTGACTAGTTTGTTAGCATATGATTTTTCATAATATTCTCTTATGATTGTTTACATTTCTGTGGTGTTGGTCGTGATTTCTCCTCTTTCGTTCAAGAATTTATTTGAGTCCTTTCTCTTTTCTTTTTAATAAGTCTTGCTAAGGATTTATCAATTTTCCTAATTCTTTCAAAGAACCAGCTCTTAATTTTGTTGAACTATTATACTCTTTTGTCTGTTTCTAATCACAGGGATGTATCTGGATGAGGAAATCCTCTTCAGTTTCTGGGACTCACCTTGTTCTCTCCTGCTTGTGGGTCTTTACTCCTGGCATCCCTTCCATTTTTGATGCTGTATTCTTCTCTCCCCCCATCTCCCACCTCCCAGCCTCACCCCCATGCTCCTTGTAGGATATAAAATAAAAATACAAAAATCTTTCTCATTTCTATGCACCAATAATGAAGCAGCAGAAAAAGAAATCAAGGAATTGATCTCATTTGAAATTTCACTCAAAACCTTTAGATCCCTAGGAATAAACCTACCAAGAGATAAAAGATTTGTACTTTGAAAACTATAGAACACTTATGAAGGAAATTGAAGAGGACACAAAGAAATGGGGGAAAAAAGCATTCCATGCTCTTTGGTTGGAAGAACAAACATTGTTAAAATATATATACTACCCAAAGAAATCTGCACATTTAATGCAATCCCTACCAAAATACCACCAACATTTTTCACAGAGGTAGAACAAACAATCCTAAAATTTGTATGGAATCAGAAGACCCTGAATAACCAAAGCAATCCTAAAAAAGAAAAGCAAAACTGGAGGTATCATGATTCTGGACTTCAAGCTATTTTACAAAGCCAGTATGGTACTGGTATAAAAAAAGACACACAGATCAATGGGACAGAATAGAAAATGCAGAAATGGACCCCCAACTATATCATCAATTCTTCTTCCACAAAGCAGGAAAGAATATCCAATGGAAAAGAAAGTCTCTTCAACAAATGGTGTTGGGAAGACAGGACAGCAACATGCAGAATAATAAAAAAGACCATTTTCTTACACCATACACAAAAATAAATTCAAAATGAATGAAAGACATAAATGTGAGACAGAAGCCATCAAAATTCTAGAGAAGAACACAGGCAGCAACCTTTTTGAGCTCAGCCTCAGCAACTTCTTATTAGACACTTCATTAGAGGCAAGAGAAACAAAAGCAAAACTGAATGATTGGGATTTCATCCAGATGAAAAGCTTCTGCACAGCAAAGGAAACAAGCACCAAAACTAAAAGCCTACAGAGTAGAAGATATTTGCAAATGACATGTCTGATAAAGGGTTGATAGGAAAAATCTATGAGGAATTTACCAAGCTCAACACCCCCAAAACAATCCAGTTAAGAAATGGGCAGAATACATAAATAAACACTTTGCCAAAGAAAACATTCAGATGGCTCAAAGACACATGAAATTGTGCTTAACATGACTCATCATCAAAGAAATACAAATCAAAACCGTGATGAGATTCCACCTCACACCTGGCAGAGTGGCCAAAACTAATAACACATGAAACAACAGGTGTTGGCAAGGATTCAGAAAAAGGGGAACTCTCTTGCACCATTGGTTGGAATGCAAACTGGTGTAGCCACTCTGGAGAATAGTATGGGGGTTCATCAAAAAGTTAAAAATAGAACTATTCTACAATCCAGCAATTGCAGCACTAACTACTGGGTACTTACACAAAGGATACAAAAATACAGGTTTTTATAACAGCATTATAGACAATAGTCAGACTATGGAGAGAGCCCAAAAGTCCATCAACCAATGAATGGATAAAGAAGATGTCATATATATATATATATATATATATATATATATATATATATAATGGAATATTACAGGACCCCAAGATCATGACCTGAGCTGAAAGCAGACGCTCAACCAGCTGAGCCACCCAGCCTCCCCAGAAGGAATGCTTTTTGACCAAGAATTATAGGATTACTGTTCTTACCTTCCAGTCTCCATATAAGCTTTTAGGATTTATCTCTACATCAAAAATAATGATAGTCAAAAAAAAGTAATGATAGTCAAATATTTAACAAAGTATTTAATGTAACACATAGATTTTTCCTTATCAGTGAAGTTTGGATCATTAGATATGTCCCTGGATCCTCTCCATCTACCAGCTCATTAGATAATTAGTGATGTTTTTGGTCTAATTGTATGGTTCACTAAATCCTTTAGCTTGTATCACAGAAGATCATTTCTGATTATGGGATAGATGAGGATGACAGGTCTGCAGTGAGATATGGTGTCCTTGCCTTCAGTGTCTAGTTCACAATGGAAAACGGGTAAGAAGGAAGGATCATGGCAAATCCATTTTTACCAGCACAGGAAAAACACTTCTTAAAGTCCATGCCCTTTGCTTACAAAGAGAACCCAAGCCTGTTTTTCTAAATCCAATGTGAAGGCCATATCTCTTTGGGTGAGACACAGTTAACATGCCTTAAGAGTTCCCTACAGTAAAATGTCCAGAACTTTAATTGCACCTTAAAATATGGTAGTTGGTTGTACTATGCATCAATTCCTTGATTTTAGCAACTAATAACTTAAAAATATTCTTCTAAAAATATACTAAGGTTTTTATGCTAAATGAAGTCAAGTCCTTCTCTGTCTTTTCTGATCCTTGAAACTGCTTTGTTCTTTTTTTTTTTCTTCTTTAAGATTTTATTTACAAGAGAGAGAGAGAGAGAGAGAGAGAAAGGGGAGAAGGTCAAATGGAAAAGCAGATTCCCCACAGATCTATGGCAGGACTTGATCCTAGGACTCCAGGACCATGACCTGAGCCAAAGGCAGTGGTTTAACCAACAAACCACCCAGGTGCCTGAAACAGTTTTGTTCTTATATATTTTTTCTTAAGTCTTCTAAGGAATTAGAAATTTTTTAAAAAACCCAAATTTATAAATATGCTATTTCTGCTTTCACTCCATAGATGACTTAACATAGAGCAAATTTTCTATGAAAGAGTACAAATGCTCAGAAATGAACATACAGCCAAACTGAGATACCCTAAAAATACAAGTTATGTTTATAAGCTTATAAATAATTTCCTTTGTCAATATGCATCAACTACCTCTTATAGTCAAGAGAAGGAAAGGGAGATGCAAATATGAGGGTTCATACTTGATACACACACCAAAAAATCTACATGAAGGAGAGTAAATGAAAGAGGAAGAATAAAAAGTTTATTTCCTACAGTAAAAAATGTACTATGTGTTATATCTGAAGATGTCTAAGGACTTTAAAGATGTATACTGTGAAATTTTAGAAGTCACTGATGAAATTGTCCACCAAGATAAACCATATTAAAATACTTTTTTCAACCATTCCAGAAATCTTAGTCCAAGTTGGCATGTCAAGGCTGGTAGGTCATGCACTTTTGACTGTAGATCAGATTGCTGAAAGACACATCTTCCTCATTAGTTTCAGGTGACAGCTCTGCTCACTGTACAGGAGAGATTCACTCATAGAGAAAGAGAGAGAGAGAGAGAGAGAGAGAGAGAGAGAGGAAGATTTAGCACTGCATTTTCACAGGGCAAGAAATTCCACCCTAGTTCCAATGTGTGTTGGCCTAATGCCTGGGATCTTGTTAAACACATGACAATCACTCTTCTGCCTATTTCTGGCCCAGATTTGGAGCTTCATGGCTCCCTTCCCCTTCTATTAGATACTTGTCAAGTGAGAGAGAATCCTGTAACTCTCAGACTGCAAACACATTTCTCTCATGATGCAAAAGACTTCCAAACTTTGACATCTTTGAAATCATGAAACTACATTAATCCGGAAGATATGGCCAGATCTAGTCACTCTTGCTTTTCACCATTCATGTCAATAGGGTTTTGCTCCTTCTTAAATTTTCTTCCAGCTAAACAAGTATTTACAACATTCACGACAGAACTGGGGCACTGTGGTGATAACAGAGAAGCCAGAATGCAGTCAGGTTAGTTGGTCTATTTTGGTTCAGATTTTGTATGATAGAAACAGACTGCTAAAATGCATGTGACTAACAATGAATCCATTGATAGAGCCAATCCTTCTTAAAATGTCATCTCTCCTTTGATGGAGACAAGTATGTCTTGTCACAATTTGGCTACCTAATTTTAGCTCCAACTAGGGTTTGCTTAGCCACAAAGCGAACTGTTTTAAGATTAGCTTTGAAGATAGTCTTCCCCAATAGTTTATAAGCTCTATGAAGTAAGTTCCTCTTTATCTCTATTTCCTTTCCAGGTTCCTCTTCTGCTTCCCGTTTGGATCACTTGGTGTGGTGTCCTGGGTGTTTTCTCTTGTAATTCTACATACTTTCCTTGGATGAACCCATCTTTTTCCATGGTTAAATTAACTTCTATATGACTGCAAGTCCTTCTATTTATCATTAGTTCACCCACTTGTCCAACATTCCATTAGAAGTCTCTCAGTGTCTCACTTGCACCTCATAATGGCCATCTTCCCATTTCTTCTCTCCCAGAGTTCCTTAGCCCTAGGAATTGTATTACCATCTAGCAAGTCACCTAAGCCCCTATGTCAAGATAGAGTTTTTGTCATATTAGTTTCTTGTCACTTTTAGTCCTTGTATCTAGGGAGGAAGAGAGCTAGCAGAATAACACCAAAGTTATAATCTGAAGCAAGGAGGGGAAGGAAGAGATATGCCTGTGATGTGAGTGCAGTACTCTGAGAAATAACGGGATCCAAGATGGCTCCTTCAGGATGGAGCCAGAACTGCTTCTGACAAAGGGGAATTGGAATCTCACTGGCCTTAGCCACAAGAATCAAATGTAAGCTGGATCTTGAACTGTCAGAATAGAAAGAGAAAGGAAAGAGGTGCTGGGCATCTATCTGAGGCTAATTTTGATTTGAAAGAGAAAAAAAATGTTTTTCACCCTGCTCTGGACTTCAATCAGATGACTAACTCAGTAAGGCAGTAAGGCTAGTTTCTTTTTGGTAATGGACTAAGCCTGCTTGACTTCCCAAATACCAGGGAACATGTCAGAGCAGGGTTATATCAGAATTGTCTGGGTCACTGTTGATCCTTCCTTCTTCCTCATTTCAGCATCCAGTTGGCTACTAAAATCTAAAAATTCTTTCTCTCAAAGATTTTTGAAACAGTCCAACTCTTCACAATACACATTAACAATCTCTTAGTAAAAGGCAGAATGGGCTCCCATGTAACTCCCTGTTGCTCCCTGTAACAACCCGTTAACTGGCTTCACTTCCTTTAGCTTTGAACTTATCCTCTGCAGGACAGCCACCACCACCTCTGATCAGGCCATTCCCCTACTTGAAATTCTTTTGTAGCTTCCTGCTACCCTCTAAATCAAGTACATTCTGACCTCCTTTAAGTTTGCCAAAAGTGCTCTGCCTCTCCTCAGAGACTTTCAATATTTTCCCTTTTTTATCCCAGAAGGCAATTCCCTGTTTTTACTTCACCAACTGCAACTCATCTCTCCAGTATATTCCTGTAACCACTTTGAAAGACTTTCCTAATACCTCCCATTTCCTGCCCCATTTTAGATTAGATGGTGTTGTTTCTATAGCAACTTGTACTCAATTATTCCCCCATACATTGTACCCATACTTAGTTTTAAATCAATTTTTAAGGTAGTCTTCCCCACTTGCTTATAATCTCTGTGAAGTCAGGGTTCATGGTATCTTGCTCCCTAAGCACAATTCTTGACTTAAAATAAAAATGAACACATATTCTACTAAATCCAAGGGCGATCTCATGAGTTACTGTCAAGAAAATGTAGACCATATTAAGATGAGCTTTGACATTACCTTGTAATGACTTTTAACATAATAATTAAAATAATCTTATCAAAGGACCAAATAAGGTGTTAACTTCTACTAATCTTACATATTTGATGTCACCCTGAACTAAAGTATTCATATATTCAGACTCTCTAGGGTGCACCTGCATATGCCAGGTTCTGTACTAGGTACTGGGGAACAGAAGTGGACTAAATAAGATTTTTCAAGTAACTATTATTTGTGCTTTCATAGGACTTCCATCTTAGTTAGGGTAGACAGATAATAAACTAATAAATATAAATGAGAAAATTTTATTAAATAAGTGCAATGAATAAAACACAATAGGGCACCAGAGTAGAGAAGGGGGGAGTTACAGTATTATTAACTGAGAAGATAGTATTGGAGTTGGGATCTGAAAGACAAGAAGATGTTAGGGAAGATCAGGCAGAGGCAAGAGCAAGGCCTCTTCCCAAAGAGGAAGGTACTATTTTTAAATCTCCGTTTATAGATGAGGAAACAGAGACTTAGAGAATGTTAAGTAATTTGTTCAAGATCATGTAGTTAACAAATGTCACAGCCAGACTAGAGAGCCTTTGATTTCACCACCAGCCTGTGCTACTGCCACTGGCTTTGGCACTTCCATATCCTTATGACCAGGGTCCTTGGATGGCCTTTGGCTGCTCTCTGTCACACTGAAGTGTCCTGTGACATAAAATTGCCTCTGATTTCCTACCATGTCTCCTCTGTCCTTGGAGCTCCCATTCCTTTATTATGCTGGAGCTCAGCTAGGAATCTTAGAGAAAAACAATCTGATTAATTGAATTCTTACAAAGTTGTGAGCGAAAGCTCTCACTAAAAAAATGTTTTATTTTAAAGGGGGAATTTTATTCAGGATGTGTCCATGGTTTTAGAATTTTCCCAGAGATCTTCTGTTATCAGTTGTCTCATTTAAAACTCCCTCTCTGCAGTAAATTTATATCCATTATTTAGCTCAGGGAAATGATGCTCAAAGAAACTAATATTGGTAATCCCAATAAGCATCTTATTAGTGGAAATTCAATTGGGCAGAATGAAGATAATATCATCTTCAGTGCAGGGAAGTGGATTTTAGGAATATGGTCTATTCTGCCTGTACATATACCAGTTCTGTTAGTGCAATCATGTTTTCTACACTTCCTTGTCAGTATGTGCTTTTTCCTGTGTTCAGGACTATTTCTTCACTAATCCCCACATGCTCTGCATTGACTCTTCCCTGATGCTGTTGCCCATGCTGCTTCTCCATCACAGGAACTTCTTAGCTAACTTTACCACATTCTTAAAACCAGGTTTTTCCACAAGGCCCTGCTCAAACACAATGCTGCTATGAGCCTTCCCAACCATGCCTAATAAATTAGAGTCCACCACATTAGTCAGGGCCCATGGCAAACTGGTTAGCAAATTATTTTCAATATACTCTTTCCTCCTAATTTTTTTTTTTTTTTTTGCTATTTCTACCCCATCCTCCTTTTCTATCAAGCTCTTCACTTTGAGTCGATAGCACACTGACCAGCACTTGGTCACATGGCATTAAATTATTTTCTTGTTTCATATGTTCTTGGTTTACTTGCCCAGTTCAGCTATAGGTTACGGTACTTTGCCTTATACTTAGTTCACTAGCTTTTTTTTTTTTTTTTTTTAAATTTTTTATAAACATATATTTTTATCCCCAGGGGTACAGGTCTGTGAATCACCAGGTTTACACACTTCACAGCACTCACCAAAGCACATACCCTCCCCAATGTCCATAATCCCACCCCCTTCTCCCCAACCCCCTCCCCCCAGCAACCCTCAGTTTGTTTTGTGAGATTAAGAGTCACTTATGGTTTGTCTCCCTCCCAATCCCATCTTGTTTCATTTATTCTTCTCCTACCCACTTAAGCCCCCATGTTGCATCACCACTTCCTCATATCAGGGAGATCATATAATAGTTGTCTTTCTCTGCTTGACTTATTTCGCTAAGCATGATACGCTCTAGTTCCATCCATGTTGTTGCAAATGGCAAGATTTCATTTCTTTTGATGGCTGCATAGTATTCCATTGTGTATATATACCACATCTTCTTGATCCATTCATCTGTTGATGGACATCTAGGTTCTTTCCATAGTTTGGCTATTGTGGACATTGCTGCTATAAACATTCGGGTGCATGTGCCCCTTTGGATCACTACATTTGTATCTTTAGGGTAAATACCCAATAGTGCAATTGCTGGGTCATAGGACAGTTCTATTTTCAACATTTTGAGGAACCTCCATGCTGTTTTCCAGAGTGGCTGCACCAGCTTGCATTCCCACCAACAGTGGAGGAGGGTTCCCCTTTCTCCGCATCCTCGCCAGCATCTGTCATTTCCTGACTTGTTTATTTTAGCCATTCTGACTGGTGTGAGGTGATATCTCATTGTGGTTTTGATTTGTATTTCCCTGATGCCGAGTGATATGGAGCACTTTTTCATGTGTCTGTTGGCCATCTGGATGTCTTCTTTGCAGAAATGTCTGTTCATGTCCTCTGCCCATTTCTTGATTGGATTATTTGTTCTCTGGGTGTTGAGTTTGCTAAGTTCTTTATAGATTCTGGACACTATTCCTTTATCTGATATGTCGTTTGCAAATATCTTCTCCCATTCTGTCAGTTGTCTTTTGATTTTGTTAACTGTTTCCTTTGCTGTGCAAAAGCTTTTGATCTTGATGAAATCCCAATAGTTCATTTTTTCCCTTGCTTCCCTTGCCTTTTCCATTGTTCCTAGGAAGATGTTGCTGCGGCAGAGGTCGAAGAGGTTGCTGCCCGTGTTCTCCTCAAGGATTTTGATGGATTCCTTTCGCACATTGAGGTCCTTCATCCATTTTGAGTCTATTTTTGTGTGTGGTGTAAGGAAATGGTCCAATTTCATTTTTCTGCATGTGGCTGTCCAATTTTCCCAGCACCATTTATTGAAGAGGCTGTCTTTTTTCCATTGGACATTCATATGGAACCAGAAAAGACCTCGAATAGCCAAAGGGATATTGAAAAAGAAAGCCAACGTTGGTGGCATCACAATTCTGGACTTCAAGCTCTATTACAAAGCTGTCATCATCAAGACAGCATGGTACTGGCACAAAAACAGACACATAGATCAATGGAACAGAATAGAGAACCCAGAAATAGACCCTCAACTCTATGGTCAACTAATCTTCGACAAATCAGGACTCCTTTACATCCTTTTTTCTTTTTTTTAAAGATTTTATTTATTTATTACACACACACACAGAAAGAGAGAGAGAGAGAGAGAGCAAGCACAAGCAAAAGAATGGCAGAGGCAGAGGGAGAAGGAGACTCCCTGCTGAGCAGGAACCCCCCCCCCCCCACATGGGGCTTCATCCCAGGGCCCCAGATCATGACTTGAACTGAAGACAGACACTTAGCCAATTGAACCATTCAAGCACCCCAACCCCTTTATATTCTTACATGCTGTTAAGAACCTAATGATTCTGGTCACCAATTCCAATGTGTGGAGCGGGGTTTCTCAGCACCACCAAGTAATTCTCTGACACCAGTTGGGTGTCTTACAATCCAACTTAATTGACACTACATGGAGATGGCATCAGATCACACAGGTTGAGTTCAGTCCTACAAGACTCCCTTCCCTTCAGATGCCAATTTCAAGTTATCACCTGTGCCTCTGATTGACTGGCTATATGTTGGACATTCAATTAATTTGCTGGCATGGGCTCAAAGAACACAGGAAAACATTTTATTTACTAGATTACTGGTTTATTATAAAAGGATATAGCTCAGGAACAGCCAGATGGAAGAGAAGCATACAAATTATAGGGAAAGGACGTGGAGCTTCCATGTTCTCTCTCAGCACCCACTCTTCCTAAATCTCCTTGTGTTCACCAGGCAAGAAGCTCTACAAACCCTGTCCTTTTGGGTTCTAATGGAAGATTCATAACACGAGTCATTAAATCATTGGCCATTGGTGATTGAACTCAACTTCCAGCCTCTCTCTTCTTTTCAGAGATCAGGGGTAGGACTGAAATTTCCAACTCTCTGGTCATGATTGGTTTCCCCATCCTTAGGTGAGGTCCAAAATTCGCCTCATTAATATAACAAAAGACATCTTTATCACTCTCATCACTTATGAAACTACAAGGGTTTTAGAAGCTCTTTGCCAAAAATGAAGACAAAGAGCAAAAATACATATTTCTTCATAATTCACGGTATCATGAACCCTAAAGACATTTGTTTATGTAGTTATATCTGTTGATATTTATCATGTTAGAAATGAAAACTGATAAGTAACACTCATTTATTAATTTACTAAAAAATAAATCCACTACATGTTAACATAAAGAACATATTTTTATAAAACATAACTGTATTTTCCAAAACACAATGATTTCAGTGAGAAGAGTGCATTATTCTATAGTTTCTCAAGTCCCTTTAATATCTGGCTTATAAAAAGACAGCCAGATTCTCATAGCTGCTTCTGCTTTCATCTGTTGCAATATCATGTGTTTATACTCTCCAGAAAACTCCACTGTTTGCTTTTACAAGAGTAAGAGTAAAAAAGGCAAATAATATCTTAGTAATAGTAGGAAAATAGTTTTAACTTAATGGTCTCTCCCTAAATGGTTTGAAAGCTCTAGAGTTCTCTGAAGCACATTTTGAGAACTACTTCCTTATACTTATTTCTCCCAGAGTACTAGCAGCAAAGTAAATATTCAATAGATACTTATATAGTTATTGAAATTGAAATGTGGTTTAATTTTTTTTCTGGTTGCAATGTTGTTTATTTGTTATCCTTGCACATAAAAATATACAGAATTCCATCAGTTTTCAGCCAATTCAGAATTACAATGGTTTACTTTGTGAAGGAATGCAGTATCAGTGTGTGGAGGGTGGGGAGAATACAGAACACATATGCTGCACTGTCTCACAAGGACACGGCAGTGCACACTTGGGTAGGAGAAAGTTGGGACTGCAGGAATTTCAGGAACCTGAGATAGTGCAGAGGAGTTGATGTGGAGCTATGCTTGGCTTATTAAGACAAGAGGTACTTAGTCCATGTGATTTTAATGCTCTAGAGGATGAAGTTGGAGTTGATGACATCTCATGGGTCATGAAAAATCCACTTGTCAGGCTGGGACGAAACCTTGTAGATTGTAATTTCTACTCTAATAACTCATCAACCTCACTTGATAGGACTTGTTATTAAGGTATCTTTATAGTTTGTGTGGCAAAGAGTGTAGGTTTAGTAAAAACCAGATGGAGATAGATGCCAAAAAATTGGGCATACCTCAGCCCAAGGTCATCTTTGCAGAGGAGCTTACCAATCTGATTTGGCAATGACAGAGAATCACATAACCAAAGGGCCATGTTGATTTTGACACTGTGAGCTGTGCCTCTGGAGGAAGCTTCTCAGCAAGGGCTTCTTATAATATCCAGGTGCAAGACTTGCTAACTGAATAAGGTGCTTGGAGGGAACTTTCTCTAAATTTCTATTAGCAGTAATGAAAAGTTCCATAAGTAAAACAGTATGATATTGGCATTAAAAATAGACATGTAGATCAACAGAAGTGAATAGAGAGCCCAGAAATACACCCACACATATATGTTGATTAATATATGGTAAGGAAAGAAAGAATATACAGTGGGGAAAAGACAGTTTCTTCAAAAATGGTGTTGGGAAACTGGAGCAATATGAATGCTCCAGAGCAATATGAATTTTCCTGTTTTTCTAAGTAGCACAATTTAAAAATACTTGTTGTGGAAATGTTCACCTTTTCTCTACCAAAAGTAGGGAGAACACTATAATAAATACTATATACCCATTATTCACTATTATTATGGGCTGAATTGTATCCCCCAGAATTCATATGTTGAAGACTTAACACACCAGGATTTCAGAATGTTACTGTATTTTGAGATAGGGGTTTTAAAGATGATTTTGTTAAAATGGGGTCATTAGAGTGGACCCTACTCCAAGCTCCTTGCTGTACTTGTAAGAATAAGGAATTTGGACACCAGAAGAGACACACAGAGGAAATGTGCAGACACAGAGGAAAGACCACATGAAGACATAGCATTAAGGTGGTCATCTGCAAGCCAAGGAGATCTGGGCTTCTAGGCTCCAAAGAGTAAGAGAATAAATTTCCATGGTTGATGCCACCAGTCCACGGTATTTATTATGGCAGCCTTAGCAAACTAATACACTCACATCGAACAGTTATGAATACTTTGCCAATCTGGTGTCATCTACCCCATACCTACATATATTTTTTTTTTATTCTGGAGTATTTTTAAAGCAAATCTCAGGCCACTTTGTCATTTCACCTATAACTACTTCGTTTTACAACTCTATTAAGAACTTTTTACACGTTTAAAAGCTACATCACACCTAACAAAATTAACGACAATCCCCTAATGCCTCTAATAGCCAGCCCATGTTTAAAATTTCCCTACTTGTCTCAAAGACTTACTTTTACAATTGGTGTATCTTTTTAAAGTTAGACCAAAGAAGGTCTTAATTTTGTTATTTTTCCACACCCTGACCAACACTGGATGTAGGTTTAATACATTCCAAACAAAAGGAAAAGTTATATTTTTATTTACTATTGTAATTTCCCCAATTCCTAATGAGCTTAAACATATTGTCATATGGTTATTTGCCCTTTACTACTCTATTGTGAATTGCCTAACCATTTTCTTTGCTCATTTTCATGTTTGCTTCATCTTATATTTTTGTGGGAGCCCTGTATAATCAGAGAATTTTTTTTATTTCTGTCACACTGTATTTTCTCTTAACTGCCTTTTGTTTTTATAACTTTTTAATTTTCATTTTCTTTCAATTTTTCTCTATACCTATTTCTCTATGATTTGCTGCTATATTAAACGGTCATCTAAAACACTTCGTTCTGAGAATTGTTTTCTCAACAGCTAAAATTAAGCATACCAATTAGTAAACTTCTTTCCCAGATTGGAGTTTAGTCTAATTTCAAGCCTGAATTTTAAGAAGACATTTCGCAAGTGATATAGGCAAAGTTTCATCTTTTATAGTACACACACAGAAAAATTTAATTCTGAATCCAAGTTTCTACATTTTGCTTCCTCCAAAATCACAAAGACCTTCCCCCTGACCCCCAGAAAAAGTAGCTCAGTTATTATGAGCAGCATTGGAGATGATAAAATTCCATAATAGGTAAAGACAATTCCAAACAGGTTATTGAATTCTCCCTAAAATGTAATGTTAGTTTTCTAGGAATATTCACAATGACCTCATGCTCCTGTATCAGAATAACATTTCAAGGAGATTATTTTAAATGTATCTTTGAAATCTTACCTCATGAAACCTAGATCTCTAAAAACCAAACTTGAGTACTCTCTAGCATCAGTGCAAGCAGAAGGAAAATAGCATGACAATTCTGATGCATATTTGTAGAATAATCTTTTTATGCATATTATTTCTAGTGAGGATAGAACAGCTGCAGGAAAGAGAGGAGGAGAGAAGGGGGAGAGACAGAGAGAGAGGGAGAGTACTGGGAAATAGAGAGAATCTTGTGGATCTTGCTGTAAAAAGGAAAATCATCTCAAAGTAAGGTACAGGAGAGTTTGTGTTTTTGTCCTTTCTTAGGCTTTCAGGAACAACCTATTAGCATCTCTTTCTACTTACTCAGATAACTCTTCCATTGTTTACCAGCCCCAATATATGTGATCAAGAGTTATGCCCACATGACATAGGATTTCAAGGCAAAATGTAGCCCAAGTAAACAGAGAAGTTTCCTCAAGTAAGGCAATGTCTCTCTAACTTTTCATCTAACTTTAGCTTATCTACAAATTCTTCTGTTTCTCTTTCTCCACAGATATTGTGTCATAAGCCTGAATCCTTGAAGTTACTCTCTTAAAGTGTGTCATACACCCCATGTCCAAGTATGGTCACTATGAGAGAGCTGTCACTGAGAGCCCTTGTGGAAAATTAATGGCTGACTACAGAGGGCAAAATGATAGGACAGATGGCTCTGTCACCACCGCCAGCCCAGGAGGCTGAAAGAAACCCAGTGTCTGGGCAAATAACGCTGTGTTTCATGCACTTGCTCCTTTGTTAATCCAATCTCCCTGTCAGCAGCTGTCCTTCATTGTTTGGTTTGGGAGGGAATGTTGTTTCATTTTTTTACAGACATTTTCTATATTTCAATTTATTAATGACTCAAAGAACACATTTCAGGATTCCTTGAGACCCCAAACCAGGAAAGAGTCTTCTCTGTCATTTCTTTAAAAAACAACAGTGAAAATTCTATTTTGCATAATCTAAGAAAATATTGGTCTTCATCCTGCTACTGGATTTAAATTCATTCAAAAATTTCTGCAACAATCAGCTAAGGATACTTAATATCCTAAGGTTACAGTCCGCTAATACCAACCCATAAGTTTGATTAATGTAATGAAGGAAGGCAAATGGTCAATACGGAAAAGTCAGTCACATCTGAATAACTGGGTGATTCATAAATTTTGCACTTTTCAACAGTGTCTTGGAGCCAATTAAATGTCCCTTATTTTCCAATTACCCCCTGTTCAAAAAAATCGTTTTCCTCTCACTCCATTTTGGCCTGCCTTCGCCTTCAATATCATTTACCTTTCATCAAGACACTTCAGGTGTAAACAGCTGATTTCAGAAAAGCAGAGCAATTTGGCTTCTCAATATCAAGGCCACATCTGAATATGGCTGCACATGCATACACAGTCACCCCAATATCAAAATCCTGCACCACAGGGGCATGTGGGTAGCTCAGTTGGTAAGTATCTGATTCTTGCTTTCAGCTCAGGTCATGATCTCAGTCATAGGATTGAGCCCCGCATCTGGCTTTCTGCTCAGTGAAGTCAGCTTAACATTCTCTCTCCCTCTGCTCTTTGCTCTCTGCCCCTGCTTCTACTCTCTCTTTCTCTCAAACAAGTAAATAAATAAAATCTTTTTAAAAATCCTGTATCATGGTGGTACATTTGTTACAATTAATGAACTTACATCGATATGTCATTATCACCCAAAGTCCCTAGTTTACATTACATTCTATGGGTTTTGGCTAATGTATAACACATATCTACCATTATAGTGTCATACAGAGTAGTTTTTAGTACCTTAAATATCTCTGTGCTTCTCCTATTCATCCTTCCCTCCCCATCAACCCCAGACAACCACTGAATGTCTTATAGTTGGAATCCTACAGTGTGTAGCCTTTTCAGATTGGGTTCTTCTACTTTATAATATGCAATTTAAATTTCCTCCATGTTTTTTCTTGGTAAGATAGTTAATTTCTTTTTAGTGCTGAATAATATTCCTTTGTCTGGAAGTACCACAGTTTATCCATTCACCTAATGAAGGACATCTTGGTTTCTTCCAAGTTTTATAAGTTATAAATAGCACTGCTATAAACTGCTTTATGAAAAGCACTGCTATAAGAAAACTGCTATAAATGTGCAGATTTCTTTGTGGAAATAAATTATCAACTCCTTTGGGTAAATACCAACAAGTGCAATTGCTGGATCATATGGTGACCATATGTTTAGTTTGTAAGAAACTGCCAACTTCCTTCCAAAGTGGCTGTATCATGTTGCATTTCCATCATGATTGAGGGTTTCTGTTGCTCCAAATTGTCAGCATTCAGTGTTGTCAGTGTTTGGGATTTTGGCCATTCTAATAGGTATGTAGTACCATCTCATTGTTTTGTTTTGCATTTCTCTAGGGACATAAGTTGTAGAGCATCTTTTTGTGTTCTTATTTGTCATCTGTGTGGCTTGAATTGTGTGGTGTCTGAGTGTACTGTCCATTTTTTAAAAAGATTTAATTTATTTATTTGACAGAGAGAGATCACAAGTAGGCCGAGATGCAGGCAGAGAGAGAGGGAAGGGGAAGCAGGCTCCCTGTGGAGCAGAAAGCCCAATGCGGGATTTGATCCCAGGATTCTGGGATCATGACCTGAGCTGAAGACAGAGGCTTAACCCACTGTGCCACCCAGGTGCCCCTATTGTCCATTTTTTAGTTGGATTGTTCATTCCCTTATTGTTGAGTTTTATTTTTGCTTCTCTCTTTAGTGTTTTGGATCTTATTGTCTCTAATTTTAGATTTTATTTTCAATCTTCTGATAATTACTGTTAGTATTTTAATACATATTTAAAAAATTGATGTCTAATATTTACCTGTATCTACATTTTTTCTATAAACAAATAAAATATATTAGCATAGCTTTATTTATCTATCTACATCACCATTCTTGTCTCACACCTTGCAGGCATTTATTTTTAGATTCAGCTTGTGGATCATTTTATTAAACAGTATTTATCAAACATTATTTAGACTTGATTTTATGATTGATTTATGTCTTTGTTCACTAGAGTTTCTTCTCTGGAGTTTTTCCAAGAAAATGTTTGCGATGAATAAAAATTCCCAATTCTTGTATATTGATATGATTTTTGCCTTTGCACTTGATGCTAGTTTTGCTGGGTATAGAATTATAGTTTAAATTGATTTTCCCTTGGATCTTCAAAATATTACTCTATTGTCTTCTAATATCCATTATTGCTTGAATTTAGATGTCCCATACCAACTGGAATCTTTTTCTTTTTAAGTATTTTTTCCTTTCTTTCTGGAAACAGAATGTTCTCTTTATCTTTGGTATTTTGAAATTTCACAATGGTAAGTTTAGTTATAAATCCTTATTATTTATTATTTATTTATTTTTCATGGCTGGTATTAAGGGAAACTTTCAAACTGAAGTACTTTTCTATAGTTTTTGGAAATTTTCTTTGAGAAATTCTGTATTTTCTTTCTTTTCTTTATGAAACATCTACCAATGCAGGTATAGACAGTAGAACTTCTGGATCTATCTTTGAAACTTTTAATTTTTTTCTATTTTTATACCCCTTTATATTTTGCATAATATTCTGGAATAATTACCCAATTTGATGGGTCTGACCAATTTTATGGTCGCATTATTGATTTACTTTTAATTTGTGATTGTTTTGCTAGTTAACTCATGTGTTTAAAGTTTTAAAAGACAAAAATCAAATTTTCATTTCCAAAGTCTTTAGTAGTTTCTTTCTCAGGGTGTCCTGTTCTTTCAAGCCTCTGAGAATGCCAATAATACTTACCTCAAATTATTTTTGTTTGTCCTGCTTTGTAAAAAGTATATTTATTATAATATCTTTCCCTTAGATTATTATACCTTTCTGTTTTTTTCAAATACTTGGTGTTTTTTGCTTGTGTACTCAGCTTTGATAATTCTCATTCATATATTCATAGAACTTCATTCCTTGTAAATATATATGTGTGTATATATATATATAATTTATGGGGGTCAGTAGATGGAATATCAGATGTTTATATCTTCCCTGAGTGAGGGTTTCTTGTTCTTCTGAGTATAACTGCTAGTTGGAGCTTCCACCCTACCTGTTGGAGCTGAGTTCCTATACCTATAAATATTTACTCCTATACTACTTTGACCTTAAAAACAGTAAAAATAGGGTGCCTGGGTGGCTTAGTCAGTTAACCTGCTTTGAGCTCAGGTTATGATTCCAGGGTCTTGGGTTGAACCCCCATGTGGAGCCTCTTCCTTTGTCTGCCACTCCCCCAGCTTGTGCTCTCTCTCTCTCTGTTAAGTAAATAAAATCTTTTAAAAAAGCCAAAAACCAAAAAAACTGTAAAAATAAATTTTAAAGAATTAAAAATATTAAGTAAATTTTAAAGCATTAAAATGGAATGTCAGTGTTTGATTGCAATGACTCATTTCTTACTGTCAGTATCTAGCCAATACACCTTTAAGTTTATACTTCCAAAAAGTAATCAAAGTGTGATTACCTCTTAGAAAACAGTGTGAAAATTGGGAATAGTCATCTGCTAGCAAAATCCTTAGGGAGAATTATGTATTTCCTTATATATATGTATTTATTTACATTGTATATTATATATATTATTGTATATATGTCTATATAAAACAAAATATGAATATTTGCATATGCAGAAAAAGAAGTAGGTTTTTCAGCTATATTAATATTCTTATTTCTTATTAGGGAAAGTTTTCACTAACTCAAGTTTTATTCATCAAGACAGGAACTAAAACTACTGTATTATTTGTACAAGCACTTCTCTGAAAGGTCAACTCACTCAAGGATTCCTAATAGTAAGGTATTCAGAGAAAATTTTGAAAGCATGATTTGGGGAAGGATGTGATGAGACTTTTACAGATGGAACCATAATTATCTTTTCTCCCCCAAATCAGTAATATATGTGTAATCACTTCTATATAACTTATGTGATGGCAATTTTAAGCTAAGACAGTCAGGAACAAATATAAACTCTCAGTCATAGCCTCTATAGGTTTCCCTTAATATAATTTATTCTGTTTAATTTGAAGAAGATCTGAAATATGATGCTAGTGATATGCTTAACTGATAACTACTATGTCAGGGATGAAAAAAGTCATTTTACAGTTAGAGGACTTGGGGCTCAGACTGAAATATCCTTCTTACCAAAAACCACATACAATCAATTAAAAAATGTCATCAGAAAAGAAACTTGGATTCTATATGAATAGTTTTGTTACTCTCTGCACTGGATTGGTTGACTCATTCCTTTTTTCATTTAACCACAATCCACTCAACTGACTATCTGACATTTAATGCTAAAATACCCACTAACAACAACACAGTTCTACACTTGTATGGTGGCTATCACAATGTAAGTGGCTATCAATTCCCTGAATAAGTTTTAAAAAAAATATTTACTAGAATTTAAAGCTTTGCTTCAGTATGCCTTAAAATGAATCATGTTAAACAGTGCTTTCACAGAACTTTCCTTTTAAAGAGTAATGCTAAGTGAAACAGTTAAATAGGGACTTTTCAGACCCTTTATTGAACTAATACTCATTTGTTAATACCCTAGTGGGGATAGTATGCCAAATTTCTCAAATTTATTTCATCAATAAGTAGTTTTTTCTCCCCCGAGGGAGGGAAATGTGCATTAATGTGCCCCACAGAATATACTTGACTTTCATGGTTTATTTTAAAATTACTTTCTTCTTGTTTCCATCTTGTGTAACATGCTTTGTTTTCTCCTCTTCGTTACTTCAGTGATAGACTGTAAGGAGAATCAAGAACTTTCTTGTTAGTTTGTTTCTGCAAATATGCTGTTCTCTAATTTACCAAATAAGTACAACTTATCTATGGGGATCCCAGTGTAGACATTGTTATGAAGGTAACCAATCTCTAATTAAAAAGACTCCTTGCTTTTTTCTCTGGTGGCCACATGAGGGAGCTAAAAAGAATCAAAGATTTCTTTTTTTTCTTTTAATAGGGAATTTTATACACTTTTAAATAGCCATCAATTTGAATAATTTAATGGTAGTTTCTACTATTTACAAATTTATTTACAAAACTCCTATTAATGTAATGGAGAAACAAAACAAAACAAACCATCCACAGTGCATCAACTCTACTTTGCCACAAAAATTCAGGAGTTGTGTGTGTGTGTGTGTGTATAATTCTCTTATCACCAGTGGACCAGAGGGTATAAACTTTCAGAAGTAAGTCTGTATATTTATTTATCTGAGAATTGTTAAGAGTGTGTGTGTGTGTGTGTGTGTGTGTGTGTGTTTCTGTGTATTTATTTATTTATTTATTTATTTTCAGGAATGATCATATAATTAGCTTTTTTGATTCTAATTTCTAATATATGGACCACAACATTACCAGGATCCTTGAATGTACAAGTATACCTTTTCCAAACACTCTTCCCTGTTTCCTCTTCATAAACCAAAAATAAACAGAATCTTGGATCACATCTTCCATAATAGTTTTTAACACATATGTATACCTTCCTAAGATATATTCTAAAACTTTTTCTTGTTATTGAACTTTATAAGATTGTTCACAATTAGTCTACTAAGCCATTTTTTTCCTCATATAACATTGTTTCCACTGAAGCTGTTCATGGAACTGTAGTTCACTTCACTGCTATGTAATGTTCCTTTTTGGTGGGGGAGCTGTGTCACAAATTATTCATCCATTTAGTTTATGTATAGTTGGATTTTCTTTCTGTTTTTGTTCTTACATAGCATTTTCATATGGTGTCTCATGGATAAATTCAAAGGAGTTTCTTTAGGATAGTCCAAATTAATTAATTAATTAATTAATTAATTAATTTCTTTTTTTCTTTCTTTCCTTCTTTCTTTCTTTTTTAAAGATTTTATTTATTTATTTATCAGAGAAAGAGAGACAGAGAGAATAAGCAGGGAGAGAGGCAGGCAGAGGGAGAAACAGGCTCCCAGCTGATCAAGTAGGTTGATCTCAGGACCCCAAGATCATAACCCCAGCTGAAGGCAGACACTTAGCTGACTGAGTCACCCAGGCATCCCAGGATAGTCCAAATTTCTTGGACTAGAGTGTGCACATGTTTGTATTAAAAAAGATAGTCCCAATTTTATTTCAAAGTTTGCACCAAGAATGAATAACTACATAGCAATTGCAGTACTAGGTATTTACCCAAAGGACACAAACATAGTGACTTGAAGGGGCATCTCTTCCCTAGTGTTTGTAGCAGCAATGTCCACAAAAATAGCCAAAATATGGAAGAAGCTCAGATATCCATCAAAAGATTAATGGATAAAGAAGATATGGTATTTCTATGATACATATTTATATATGGTATATATTTGTATATAGTATATATTTATGTGGTGTATATGAGGTATATAGTATATATATACTATAGAGATATATACCATATATGGTATGTATTATATATTGCATATATACTATAATATTACCCAGCTATCAAAAAGAATGAAATCTTGACATTTTCAACAGTGTAGGTGGAACTAAAGAATATTATGTTAGGCAAAACAAGTCAGTCGAAGACAAATACCATATGATTTCATTCATATGTGGAATTTAAGAAACAAAACAGATGAACAGAGGGGGAAGGGAAGGAAAAATAACAATAAATAAAAAATAAAATAAAATAAGATGAAAATTGAAAGGAAGGCAAACCATAAGAAATGCTGAACTCTAGCAAACAAACTGAGGATTTCTAGAGGGGAGGTAGGTGGGGAAGGGATAATTGGGTGATGAGCATTAAGAAGGGCACTTGATGTAATGAGCACCTGGTGTTATATATGCAATTGATGAATCTCCAAACTCTACCCCTGAAACTAATAACAAATAAATAAATAGATAAACAAGCAAAGGAATACATAATCCTATTGCTCTATACCCTTACCAACACTTGTTTTTTTTTCACAATTTTTAATTTTTAGCAATTGAATGGGTTTATTTTTTATTTTTTATAAACATATATTTTTATCCCCAGGGGTACAGGTCTGTGAATCACCAGGTTTACACACTTCACAGCACTCACCAAAGCACATACCCTCCCCAATGTCCATAATCCCACCCCCTTCTCCCAACCCCCCTTCCCCCAGCAACCCTCAGTTTGTTTTGTGAGATTAAGAGTCACTTATGGTTTGTCTCCCTCCCAATCCCATCTTGTTTCATTTATTCTTCTCCTACCCACTTAAGCCCCCATGTTGCATCACCACTTCCTCATATCAGGGAGATCATATGATAGTTGTCTTTCTCTGCTTGACTTATTTCGCTAAGCATGATACGCTCTAGTTCCATCCATGTTGTCGCAAATGGCAAGATTTCATTTCTTTTGATGGCTGCATAGTATTCCATTGTGTATATTTACCACATCTTCTTGATCCATTCATCTGTTGATGGACATCTAGGTTCTTTGAATGGGTTTTAAATCTTAAATTATTTAGGTGTTACATACATTTCCTTAATTTCTATTGAGATTGAAAATATTTATATGCTTATTGGGCATTTGTATTTTGTGTGTATGTGTGAAATGCCAGTTTATGACCTTTGCCTATTTTTCTTTTTTTAAAGATTTTATTTATTTATTTAATAGACAGAGATCACAAGTAGGCAGTGAGGCAGGCAGTGAGAGGGGAAGGGAAGCAGGTCCCTGCTGAGCAGAGAGCCCGATTCGGGACTCAATCTCAGAACCCTGGGATCATGACCGGAGTCGAAGGCAGAAGCTTTAACCCACTGAGCCACCCAGGTGCCACCTAGGTGCCCCCCATTTTTCCTTTAGAGTGCTTATGTTCTTATGATTGAATTTCAAAGGCAGGTTTTATATTCTAGGTATGAATTTGTATTGGTCATATGTATATCTTGCCTTCTCATTTTTTATGGGGTATTTTGATAAAAGGATCTGAATTTTAATTTTTAATTGATCAGTTTTTCTTGATGGTTTGTACTTTTGATGCCATGTTGAAAAATCATTCCTTATATGGAGCTCATTAAGATAAGATATTCTTCTATATATTCTGAATGTTTAATTATTTTGACTTTCACTTTTGTTATTAATTATTTTTTGAATCTGGAATTGATTTTTTTTAAAGATTTTATTTATTTTATTTGACAGACAAAGATTACAAGTAGGCAGAGAGGCAGGCAGAGAGAGTGGGGAGGAAGCAGGCTGCCCGCTGAGCAAAGAGCCTGATGCGGGGCTCTATCCCAGGACCCTGGGATCATGACCTGAGCTGAAGGCAGAGGCTTTAACCCACTGAGCCATCCAGGCGCCCCTGGAATTGATTTTTGTTAGAAGATGAGGAAGGGATCCCTTTGATTCTTGTATTGTTAATTTTTAATAGCCTCACTTGTTTGATAGCCTATTCTTTTTAATAACCAGCTCCCTTTGTTACATTCTCTTATTAATTCAGATAATTTCTTGTTTTTTTGGAATTTCCTGTATTGTTAATCTGCATATTATGATATTTCTGTTTCTTCTTTTCCAATAATATTACTTTTTTGTTCTTTCTATATTCACATATGTCACATATTATCTATGGTTCCATATTAAATACAAACAGTAATGTCAATATTCTTGTCTCATTCCTTATTTTAATAACAATGTTTTGAATATTTCATCATTAAAATAATTTGGTTTTTCGAGGTTAACTCTTCACCAGGCTAAAGTATTTCCTTTCTCTTCCTGTCTGGTTAAAATTTGTACCAAGAGTGGATACTGAATTTTTTGATATCTATTTAATGTATCTATTGAGATGATTATAGGTTTTCCTCCTTTACTCAACCAATTAATATAATAAATTACATCAGTACCTTGCTGGATTTGGCATACTAATATTTGCATTCATGTTTATGAATAACCTGGGAAAGTATTTTTTTTCTTGTGCTTTCCTTGTGTGTTTTTTGTTTTGTTTTTGTTTTTTGATACCATGTTATGCTAGTCACTTGGAATAAATAGGAGTAGATTTTCTCCTCTTCTGTTTTCTAGAAGAAGTTGAATAAGGTTGAAATGGTTAATTCCTTGAAAATTTTGATAAAACTTGACTGTAAGTTACCTAAACATCTGATAGAATCTGATGTTTTTTTGTAGAATAGCTTTCAAGTATGATAAAATTTCCTTAATAAGACTTTCTTTTAAAGGCTATAGAGAATAACTATTTCTTTTGGAGTCGATTTTGATTTTAAAATAGAAATTCAATCATTTTATCTTAGTTTTCAAATTTATAAGAATGAATTTGTGGTAGTTTATCTTTTAATCTGTACATTTCTACTGTTTCAGTGGCAGTGTCTTGTTTTCTAACTTGTATTTTTGATATAATAATTTTGATTTCTCTCTCTCAATCAAGCTTGCCATCAATTTGTCAATTTTATTAGTCTTTTCAAACTTTGGCTTTATTTGTCATCTTGTATTTTTGTTTCCTGTCTTCAAAATAAAGTTTTACTTTATCAAATTTTCTGAGCACACAACTTAAAGAATAAAATAGTTTAAAATTTTAATTTTTACAAAATGGCAATGACCTGCCTCCATTTTTTCATTTCCTCCTTCCCAGATGCAATTACTTCCATTTCCTTTAGTTGATTATTTTGATATGCAGATATTCCAAATGACATTTTTACTGCTGCTTCCTAACTTTTCAGTTTTAATCATTGATTTTTGAACTCTGTGTCAGGTTAAAACTCTTCTTTCCTATCACTACGTATCTTCCTTCATAGCAAAAATCAGAATCACAGTTTTATATCTCTTCATACAATCCTTTTATTAATACTTGTTTTCCCTATTAGAAGCCTCATGCGGTCACCACACTTGCTTCCTTTTAGTTTCCATAGATTTTCCCAATGTCTTCAAATAAGGTGGACACTCAATTATTTCTTGAGTGAATGAATAAATGAATGACATAAATGTGGAAAGAAGAACTATAAAGAATCAAAAGAGATGGGCTTCTTTGGGGGATAACTTGAAGAGGGTGAGGCAAATCTTTATCAGTTACACCAGTTCATCTGTGGCCAGACCTAAGAACGTGAATATCTGCTTTGTGCAAGCCAGTGTTGGTCCTTTCTCCATGTTGTTTTTATTTCCTTTTTGTTTGTCTTAGGGTCATAATAAAGACAATTAGAAAATGTTCTGTTTCTACTGAACTAAAGATAAAGAACTGTGGAGTTGAATTTCAGCCCATAGGCATGGATGATGGTGGTGGTGAGGATTTGTCCTGGAAGACTGGGTTACCAAGTGCCAGGGAAGCAAATAAGTAGAGAAGCATAGTGTATGCATTATGCTAAAACATACATGTTTTTAATTTTGCTTTGTTGTTGTGTTTTTCTTTTAATGTACTCATCGAAATTTGTAGTAATATAAATTTTCAACAGGCACACAGTATTAAACAGAAAAGTATAATGGACCCTTTCTCTGCATAAAAATGTTCACTTTTCCAGTCTTGTTTTATTTATTCTCATTGCATTATTTAAAGTTCTATGGAGAAGCAGAACTAACAGGAGATTATAAATTTTATTTCTATTTTTTTATAAATACATTTATTTATTATTTATTATGTAATAGATTTATTATAAGGAATTGGCTCATGTGATTATGGAGGCTGAGAACTCCCAGATCTGCAGTATGCAAAGTGGAGACCTAGAAAAGTTGGTATAGTTCTAGTCCAAGTACAAAGGCCTAAGAACCAGGAGAACTGATGGTATGTTAGCAGGCCTAAGACCCAAGAAGATTGATGTTTCAGAGTCCAAAGGTAGGAAAAAAGTGATTTTTTAAAAAATATAATGATTTTATTTATTTATTTGACAGAGAGACACAGCCAGAGAGGGAACACAAGATGGGAGAGTGGAACAGGGAGAAGCAGGCTTCCCACCAAGCAGGGAGCCGAATGAGGGGATCAATCCCTCTGGGATCATGACCTGAGCCAAACGCAGATGCTTAATGACTGAGCCACCCAGATGACCCCAAAAAGTGATTTTTGAGGTCAGGTAGTTAGGCAGGAGGAATTCCCTCTAGCTCAGCCTTTTTGTTCTATTCAGGTCTTCAGCTGATTGGATGAAGCCTACCCATACATTAGGAAGGACAATCTGCTTTACTCAGTCTGCTGACTCAAATGTTAATATCCAAAAATACCTAGTCAGGCTGCTGACTCAAATGTTATATCCGAAAACATCTAGGAAAACATTTGACTAAATGTGTGGGCTCTCCATGGCCCAGTCAAGTTGACACATACAATTAACCTTCACATTTACCCATTTTTTTTTTTTAGATTTATTTATTTATTTATTTATTTGAACAGACAGAGATCACAAGTAGGCAGAGAGGCAGGCAGAGAGAGAGAAGGAAGCATGCTCCCCACTGAGCAGAGAGCCCGGTGTGGGGCTCGACCCCAGGACCCTGAGATCATGACCTGAGCTGAAGGCAGAGGCTTTAACCCACTGAGCCACCCAGGCGCCCCACATTTACCCATTTTTAAAAAATTAAATATATTTTTTAGCAAATCTTAGACAGTATGTTGTTTCACATGTAAATGCTTCAATATTTACAGTTACACCTTAAGAATCTTTGTAAAAATAAACTTTGGTTTTTAGAACAGTTTTAGATTTACAGAAAAAAAATACAACATAATACATACAGTCTTTATGTACCTCCACCCAGTTTCTCCTACTATTAATATCTTAGACTAATATGGTACATTTGGTTTTTTTTTTTAATTTTTTTTTGAATTTTTTATTTTTTACATTTGTTTTAATTCATGAACTAGTATTGATACATTACAGTGGACCAAGGTTCATAATTTATTTAGATCTTCTTAGTTTTTACCTAATCTTAGTTTTTACCTAATATCCTTTTTTGGTTCCAGAATCCCATCCAAGATACTATGCTACATTAGTTGTTATGTCTCTTAACACTTCTCTTACTTGCAATAATTTCTCAGTATTCTCTTGTTTCGTGAACTTGACACTCTTGAGGAATACTGGCCAGGTCATGTGTAGGATGCCCCTATATTGGAATTTGTTTGATGTTTTTCTCATGCTTATACTGGAGTTCTAAGTTGTTGGGTGGAAGACCATAGTAAAGTAACATTCTCATCACATAACGAGTATATGTACTACCAACATGACATATCACTGTTCATGTTGACCTTGAAAGCCTGGCTGAGACAGAGTTTGCCAGGTTTCTCTATTGTGAGGTTACCCTTTTTTTCTCTTTCCCATACTATCATCCTTAGAAGAAAGCCACTATGTGAAATCCACACTTAAAAGTGGGGTGTTATGCTCCCCTACTTGAGTGAAGAGATTCTACATATATTATTTGGAATTCTTCTTCTTGGAAGGTGTTTCTCTTTTTGTTTATTAGTTTATTTGTTTCAGTATGGACTCATGGATATTTATTTCACAGTTTTGGCTATTATACAATCCTACTTTTTTTTCCCCTCAAAATTTTTTCATCTTTGGTCCTTTGGAGCTTGACTACTTAGAGCTCTTTTAAGTTGCCTCTGGCATCTGTCTAGCATACCTTCATCAAGGTAGGATTTATAATTTTGTAATTAAGTTTTAAAATTTCTGAGTACTTCCTTACCTTCTAGTACCATAAGCTTCTCCATTCTTATCCTGTATATTTTATGCCCAGTCTTAGCCTCAGTCATTTCCCCAAGAAGCCTTGTTTTCTTTTACTGGAAAATGGATCTAGGCACTAGGTGTGCTCACTGCTAGCCATTGTCATTACTTCTAGGCGTTTTCATCTTACAGAGCAAAGAAATATATGAGTGTATGCAAACCCATGCATATATGTGTTTCTATAAATATTTGTATATGTAACCATCTGTATCTATATTAAATTAAGTATGAGTTTGGACTAATGTCTCCAGTTTAATCCACTATAAAATGGAACATTCTGGCATCCTACCCTTGATTATCTGTAAATTAGCAGTCCAAGACTAAGAAATCTGGCTCTTACCACTTGCCACATTATTTAATTCTAGTATACATGCACAGTAGTATCAAAGTTGTTCATTTGTAGCTTCATGGGAAACCACTTTATCAACTAGAGTATAATACTTTCATGCTATTCCTTTCACCTTTAATTTCACAGATTCCACTCACTTCATTTATTTTTATTTTTAATTTTTAAAAAGTTTTTATTTATATTCTGGTTAGTTAACATACAGTGTAGTATTAGTTTCAGGTAATTCAACACTTCCATTCATCACCCAGTGCTCATCACAACTCATTTCTAATGCTACAGAGGCAGCACCTCTCCTCCCAGCCCCCTAACTTCCGTGAGGTTGTTTCATACATTTGGAATAGATTGATTTGTCACATTATGCATTCTGTTGTGATGCCTCTCCATCTTATAAATAATTTCTAAAAGCTGCATATATTAAGATTTACTCTTTGTGCTATAAAGTTCTGTGAGTTTTGACAATTACAGTATCATACGGAATAGTTTCACTGCCTGATAATCACCTGTGTTTCTCATAGTCAAACCTGACCTCCCTACCACCAAACCTCTGGCAACCACTAATGTTTTCACTTTTGCCCTTTTCAGAGTTTCATATAGTTGGAGCCATACTGTATGTATCCTTTCCAATGCTTTCTTTAATTTATCAACATGCATTAAGGTTTATGTATGTCTTTTTGTTTGATAGCTAATGTCTTTTTAACACTGAATAACGTTCTATTATATGCATGTAACATCGATTGTTTATCCATTCACCCACTGAAGGACAGTTGGTTGTCTACAGTTTGGGGAAATTATGAATAAAGCTATTGTAAACATTTGTGTGCAGGATTTTGTGAGGAGCTACACTTTCAAATTAAGTGGGGAAATATCCGGGAATATAACCACTGGATTGCATAGTAAGACTATGTTTATCTTTGTAAAATTACCAAACTGCTTTCCAGAATAGCTGTACTATAATTTTGCATTCACAATAGCACTGAATAAGAGTTCTCGTTGCTTTCTATCTTGCTAGCTTTTGGTAGTGTCAGGTTTTTTTTAAGCCATTTTAATAGGTGTGTAGTGGTATCTCAATATTGTCTTAAAATAATTTTAAAATGGTGAACCAAATTAAATAACCATGTGTATTGGCTGATTAGCTGATGATGGAGTTCATGAATGCTTGTTTTTAAAATGACTTGACTGAATTTTAAAAAATATCCTACTTATATTATTTTGAATATCTATGCATGTTTAATGAAATATAAACATTCATGACAATTATAGTATAGAAAAGAACATCATTCTTCTACATAAATATATTTAGATTATTATAAAGTGCACAACTATCACAAAAATTGATTTTTAATGTTGTTTTTAAGATTTTATTTATTTATTTATTTGAGAGAGAGAGAGAGACAGAGTGAGAGAGGAGGTCATAGGGAGAAACAGACTTCCCATGGAGATGAGAGCCTGATACGGGACTTGATCCCAGGATTCCGGGATCATGACCTGAGCTAAAGGCAGTTGCTTTGCCAGCTGAGCCCCACAGAGACCAGATTTTTAATTTTATTTTATGGTATGCTGATAGTTTATTTAAGAGAGACTTAAATTGTTATTTTTCATTTTTATATGGAAAAAGTTTAATTTCTTTTCAAAGATCAAACTCATGAGGGAGGGAGCCAACGAATTTTTATATTCTCCCAAAAAAGAAAATCTTGTGGAAGTGAAATGGCCCAATAATTAGGGAATAGAAGAATGTAGATGAATAGAAGAGCCTATACCACATTACTTATTAAATGTTTTCTGGATGATGAATAGACTCATTAATTCAATTCAGCAAATATTTTTTTGAGTTACTTCTGTGTAGTAAACAGCTGGGAACACAACAGTGAATAAAACAGACAAGATTCCGGCTCTTAGGGAGCCTCTGTGCTAGTAAACGAAGTTGGATGATGAATGACTGAGTAAGTACTATAACATTCCTCTATGGTCATGTCACATACTCTTGCGGTCTTAGATTATTTGAATGAGATATTTGAAATTTCATTTCACCAGATGCTACTAGTGCTTCGACTGCTTATTTCTGTTTCTTTATAGATTGATTTTGTCCTAGAAATCCCCATGCTTTGTCCTGTGTGTGGCTGCTATCTGTGCAGTAACATCCAGACCGCTTATTACATCCATTCACTGGGGAAATGGGAAACATGTTTTTGGATGAGTGAATGATTTTTCACTTCTGTCAGAGAGATCAAATTATCAGCAGGGTTGCTAATCTGCCTATCTGCAAAAATAGCCAGAAATATGCACAAATGTAAACATAAAAGGAGACGCTCATAATTTGCATAGCTCTCATGTTTGTTCATCCGTCACCCTAAATGCCTGGAAGCTGTTAGGCTGGACACAAATGTGCTCTATCGTGAGGAATTGTCATTTTATCTTCCAATGAGACACTTTATTATCACCATTATTTGATTAAACATTTTCAACACTCTCTGAGTAAACCGGTCATGCCATCTATTTCTACCTTGGGCTTCTGTTTATGGTCTGAGTGTGCCAAACATCCAGACTAAATGAAAATATACCCTCCAGGAACCACGCATGGCATCTCTCATAACAAGCTGCAGCACCTCTCTGAAGCACGGCTGCTATGCTGTGGGGAATCCAGGGAATCTTTAGCTTAACTCGCTGTGCCTTGGAGCCTCTAGGAGGAATGGAAAGTGAGTGGTGCTGGGGGAGCCATGTGTGCAGATGATTGTCATACTTACATCTCTCATTCTGAGGCAAAAGAAGCGGTGTCAAGGAACAGGTTTTGTATCCCTTGGATAATTGGATTTGTGGGAGTAATCTGGGCAATATGAGTCCCAGCCAGACCTCTGAGGCTGCCCCAATACTGAGCTTCTGTGGTTTTGTGGATCAGGGGAGGGTGCTGGGTCCCAGTGGCTTGTGCCATACTCATTTTACATTCTCTATCAAATCCAAATAAAAAGAGGAGTGATCCCTGTTTGCCTCTCCATTTCAAAGATAGCTCTAAAGAAAAGCCTGGGAAGGACAGTGGTGGTGGGGGAAGGGAAAGAGCTTGGCTAAATGGAAAGTGTTGAGATGATTCAAAGAGCTCGTGCTGACAGAGCAGGGGTGGCTTGACCTTCTCTGGGGGCCACTAGGCAGCCTCCTACTGGTGGTTATTTTTGGTGCTGGAAAGCCTGCCTGCCCCAAAATATCTCTCCCTGCCATCTTGCCAGGCTCTGTAATTCCCACCACAAGAACCATCCTCCAGTTAAAAGCACTGCGTCTCTAGAAGGCCCAGGCTACAGTGCAGCCACCCATAGGCAATGCCACCACACATTTAACCTGTAACCGCCCATAAACCCGGAATCTGATTGCAGAGTACAGCTACCAGCTGTTGGTAACCCAATACTGCCTTGCTAAGAGAAGCTTTTTGACAGCCTCTTCACATAAGTGGGGGAGATGGGCACTGCAAAGCTCTGGATCAGGAGTGTAACGGCTTCCATGGGAGCAGCCAAATCGCTGCAGTAATGGCGTCTCTACTCCTTCCTAACAGGGCATGGGCAGGTGAGGCTGGATACGAAGAAGAATGTGGAATTGCAAATGGTATCAAGGGAGTGCACATTAGTTCATGTATGATGGATCTAACGTGGAATCGGGGAATGCTTGGATCACACTCTTCACCAGGACTTATCTTTCAGAGGAGAAGGCAACTGTCTAGCTTGATTTGATGCCTCCCAGTATCCTGTCACTGGTCAGTCAGGATATCTGAAGGTTTCACCATAACTACTTCTTTAGGTTTAAGTGGCAAACATGTTCTCAGGGAAGGATAACCGGGCATTTTTCAGAATCGAGAGCATTCATGAGAATTAGACCTTCTTATCTGATAGTGTAAGGGAAAGCATGGAAGCTTGGTATGCTGCAGCTGTGCGTGAGAAAAAACATTCTTCTCTCAGGGCTGGAACTACTGTGCATACCCACAGCTTGTTCTGGGGAGTGAGTCAGCCTCCTACTAAGTGTGGTTACAGGGTCACATGCTTTCTTCATAAAGCTAAGTTCTTAGGATGGTATTTGTGATTAGCTTTCTTTTCTCCTAGCCTTGCCTTTATTCTTTCTTGGTCTGGATTTCTCTCTTTGCATTCCCTGTGGGGAGTGGAAAGTTAAGGCACATAACCCTCTCTGGTTTCCTCTCTTTCTTTTGGAGGCTGATTGCACGGCTCAGAGCCCAGCTGGACAGAAGAGTGCCATTACAGATGCAGGCAGCCGTCCCTTCCTGAGAACAGGTGTCTGGAAGATGCCTGTACTTGTGCTTCATAAGACAACCATCGGCCGTGTGGCAATTTAAGAGCAGACTCCCTGAAACTTTTTCTGTTAGTGGATCTGCCCCAAAGGCAGCAGCTATGGGTCACCAACAGAGAAGGAGTAGAGGGCGGCCTCCCCCAGTATGACAATGAGTAACCTATAAAAAAGCCAAGAAAGGAGACTACGCAATCTAAAGTCAGTGAATATCTGGAAGATTGAGTAGGACTAGATACGAAAACAAGTCAGATGACATGGGTTCAAAGCTCAGTAGCTGTGCCAACTTCAAGTTACTTAATGTCTTTGATCCTGAATTTTCTTTTACAAATGATGGATTAATAAAAGTATTTGTTTCCCAAGGTATGACTGAAAACAGATTAACCATCAGCACAGTGATTCTGGCTTATAATAGGCATTTTAAGAGGTTAATTATCATGATCGTTACTAAAAGCATTTTCGGTAAGGAATAGAGTTTGAATGAGAAGTAAGGAAGTAGAAATCTAGGTGGGAAGAGAAAGAGAGTTACATACAGTGTTAACTTTTGGCTTAGGTGGGGTTGAATTAAGTATTTTTTTAGGATGAAAGAAACACAAACATGAGTGTGGATTCAAAGAGAAGTTAAAGACATGCTATTCAAGAAAAAAAAAAGGAGTAATTTACAAATCAAATTGTTGAAGGACTTAGAAGGTAGACGAGATATCAAGAGCAAATTATCATTGGAAAGGAAGAGAAATACCTCTTACTCTGAAAGAAAGAGAAGCTCTATAAGAATGGATATACATTTCACTAGTTCAGAAGTGGTAGAAACAGAGGACAAAACAGGGAATTTGAAGATTCATAACTAATGGATTCTGAGAAGGCTCAGAATGGAGAATATTGATAGTGACCACAGGATCATGGCCATTGGAAGAATAATAAAGCCTGGAAAATTCACATATCTATAAGCCAATGCTGTTCATGATCCACTGCCCCCTGCCTATCCAAAACCAGTTTGTTCTCAGTCTGAGACAACAGAAGGAGCTTGAATGTAAATCAATTTTTTAGTATCACTAAGGGCACCAGTTAGTTCAGCCAATTCTTTTTTTCTTTAGCAAGACTTTCTCAAGGATGATGGAAACAGTATGTTCTTTTATATTCTTATGCAAGCTCCTAGTCTTGTCTCAGAATGGTAACATAGTTAGCACACTTAGTCAGCACACTACTAAGTAGACTGGCTACCTAGAATTGCAGTGGTCTAAACCAGAGTTTGGGAGGGGGGGTTATTGCTTGTTGTTGCAGCTGAGACTGCCTAGCCAGTTGTCATGGTCTGAATGGTTGGATCCTCTCTTAGTTCATACTTTGAAATTTGAACCACCAAAGATGGTGGGATTAGGAAGTGAGGTGGTTGGGAAGTTCTTAGGCCATGAAGGTAGAGTCCTCTTGAGTGCAGTTAGTGTCTTAAAGAAAGCTTCAGAGAGATCACTAGCCCCTTCCATTATGGAAGACACTGCAAGAGGGCGCCAGGTATGAACCAGGAATAGAGCTTTTAGCATAACACAACTATGCTGGTGCTTTGATTCTGGACTTCCCAACCTCCAGGACTGTGATAAATATATTTCTGTTCTATAAAAGCCACCCAATCTGTGGCATTTTGTTATAGCAGCCCTAACAGACAAGGTACCAATACAGCAGGTTTGAGGAAATAAGAAGAAATGGAAGGATAACTAGTTGTAGTCAGAGAGGGAACTTTCAGAATTCCAAGTGTCAGAGGACTTGTGGAGTGCTCTTTGTGTCATAGGTTTAGGGAGGTACAAAGGTGGCTGTCAGAGAGAAAGCCCATGAATGGGGTGTGATGGCTTTAGGATTCCAACTGGAAATTTGGTTTAACATTCTGTTCTTTTCCAAATATTCTCTTTTCAGATCTGGAGAAACAGTTGTCTATGTCCATTAGAGGTTTTGGAGTTAAAATTGCCTTGATTTATATCTCATTTATGTCATGTCCTGTTGTTTTCCTTGGGCAGGAAACTGTTGAAACTCAGTTTCCTCATCTGTGAATATGTGCATTACAGTGTGTCTGGTATCGTTCATGATGAACTGAGATAAGAAGTGTAAAGCAAACTGTACATTGCTGAGCCCATATTGAACACCCAAAGAAAATTACTTTCTCTTATTTCTTAGTGTCTACTGCTACAGTCAGAGTGGAAGCCCTCCTGATTTTGCTACATGAACCTTCTCTACTAGAACTTTCAGCAATGCTAGAGATACTCTATAATCTACTCAATATGGTAGCCACTAGCTTTGCATGGTTAAATGAAAACTGGAAATGTTGGCTAGTACAACTGAGGAAATAATTGTTTAATTTTGTGTAATTTTAATTAATTTAAAATTTAATTCAAGTAGTCACATGTGGCTAGTGGCTACCATGTTGGACAACACAAGCTATTGGCATTTCTGTTCCAGCTATTCCAATCTTTTTCCAGTCCATCTTCCACATTACTGTCTGAGTTAGCTTCTGGAAGTATGAGTCTCGTCATTTGATTCATCTAAAATATCTAAAATAAAATAAATATTTAATTTATTTATTTGTCAGAGAGAGAGAGAGAGAGAGAGCGCGCACAACCAGGGGGAGTGGGAGGCAGAGGGAGAAGAAGGCTCCTCACTGAGCAAGGAGCCCCAATACTGGACTTGATCCCAGGACCCTGTATCATTACCTGAGCTGAAGTCAGACACTTAACTAACTGATCCACCCATGGGTCCCATCATCTAAAATATCTTTAATAGTTCTGTTTTTTACCAAACAAAGTGAGGTATGGTGTGAGCAAGGGAGAAAGAAGCCAAGAGAAGAAAAGTACATAGAATTAACATGTGCTTTAAATATCTATACTTAGATACATTATTAGGGTTCTCCAGAGAAACAGAAAAGGAGATCTAATATAGATGGTATAGATATAGATACAGATTTAGAGAGAGGAAGAGAGAGAGAGAGATTGATTGATTGATTTTAGAGAATTAGTTCATATGATTGTGGAGGGTATTGAGTCCAAAAATTGAAGTGAAGTCTAGCAAGCTGGAAACCCAGGGGAGAGTTGATCTTGTGGTCCAGAGGTCATCTGCTTGCAGAATTCCCTCTTCTGGGTAGGTTAATCTTTCTATTAATACCTTCAGCTGATTAGATAAGGCCCACCCACATTACCGGGGATAATCTAATTTATTCAAAGTCTACTGATTTGTCAATCTTACATAAAACGAAACAAAATGAATCCTCACAGCAACCTTCAGAATAATGCCTGACCAAATATCTGAGTATTTGGCTTAGCTAAGTTGACACAAAACCATTATACCTATTAATACCTATGTTTAGATGTTTATCACCAATTCTTCCTGTCAAAGAAGAAACAAATAGGGCTTTCCATTGAGAGGATGGCCATTTTTCTGCTTTGTCATAGGGTGAGCATTATAAAGCCTTCTTGTACCTTCAGATCCTCTACTCCTGGCTCTTTGACAATCTCTAATGACCACACCCAACTCTTTGAACCTTTCCTTGTTTATGAAGGCACAACACTTGGCCTTGCTGTCTTCATGGTTTTGCTGATGTGGATTTTTATCTGGCTGATTCTGAGAATGACCCCTGGCACCGCACCTGCAAAGTCTTGGGCAGCAACATGAGCAGCTTTAGTCTCTCCTGTGCTAGATCTGGTCTGATTAAAGGCATGGACCTGGAAATGAAAAGCTTTATATCTTGTTATCAGTTCATTGAGGCACATTGTCTCTGCCCAAGTCAGTAGATGTGACAGTGTTACAGCTTGAGACCAATATGATTTATTGGTGAAATTAAATTCTATACTTCCAGAATGATGTCAGTACTTCCTGGGTCTTAAAAAAATTAATAAATAATAACCAAGACAAACAGCAACTGTCAGCTTAACTGCTTAATCCATAAGTTGTCCAGGCCAGTTGCTCTCTAGATGTCAGGAGAGCAGTGTACTGCCCACTCTGCTCTGGTGAACATAGAGAGAAACCTCTCTTGAATATTTCCAGTATAGTCAAGACATTAAATATGCTGTCAAAACACTTTTGGAAAAGATTGTGATTTGCATTTCTGAGTGTCTTTCAGTAACATGGTTATTATTAAAGCAAGTTTTCTTTCCCATAGAATGTGACAGAGTTTTTATTTTTATTTATTTATTTTTGAAGATTTTATTTATTTATTTGAGAGAGAGAGCAAGGAAGTAAGAGAGAGAGCATGAGCAGTGTGGGGAAAGAGGCAGCGACAGAGGGAGAAGCAGATTTCCTGCTGAGCAGTGAGTGTGACTTGGGGCTCTATCCCAGGACTCTGGGATCATGACCTGAGCCAAAAATAGATGTTTAACTGACTGAGCCACTCCAGGGCCCCAGAATGCGACAAAATTTTTAGACAAAGAGATAAATATTTGAAGTACAATTTATTATTGTTATTATTATTATCAATATTAAGTTGACAAATTTGTCTATATAGCAATATGATGATAATGTGTTACCAGTGTGAAGATTAATAAATTAGTGTGAACATTTCTATACTTTGTAAAATCATTTCTATCATTCTACTTTACATTCTACTTTAGGAAAAAGTTATAGAAGTGTTCCCCATATTGATTGTCGTGATAGTTTCATGGATGCAAACACTGTCAAAACACATTAAGTGTTTGCTTTAATTTGTACACTGTATTAGATTTAAACTGTACCTCAATTATAAAAAGAGAATTGGGGCTCTTACATTCTACTTTAGGAAAACTTAGCTGGGGGAAAGAACCATTATGCAATCAAATAAAACGCTATTAATGTAATGGCAACATTCATCTCAAAACAATGACATTAGAGGAAAGACTCGAATAGTCCATTTTGCGGACATCACAATTCACCTGCCTGATAAGTGGAATTAATGGGGCAAGACGGGATTCTGAAATCTGAGCTTCCATTGTCTCCAGAAAACTTAGTTTTTACTCAAGATAATAAGATGGGACCTAAACATGTAAGCTTTCATGTAAATTTGTCATTTTGTACTCTTAGAGTGTGACCCTCTTGGCCTCATTTTTTGTTCGTTTGTTTTAAATTGAAATTGAGCAGCCTGTTGAGATCAAGGGCCTTTTGGGAGTCCTAGAAGATTGGGGTAAATGGACTTTAACCTGATATAGGTATCACTGTTGAGACGTAATCTCAATAATATAGAATAATTTTGTAAAAAGTGTCCAGTTGCAATTTGGAAAGGACCTTGTGTTAAATTAGTATTGCCCATACATGATCTTGCTTCTGACTGAGCAGCTGAATATCTACCAGGGATCTGACTGCCAGTTACCCAGATCTCCAAAGGCATCTGGGACACACATAGATGTTTCAGTCCCTTAGTGTTTCGGCTGAAATGTTTTCAGCCTTCTAGCCATGTCAAACAGGTGCGTTGATCCCTAGAAATGAGAATTATGACCAAATGATTTAACTCACCAGTTCCGTATGATGCAGAGAAAGCCCATTCTTTAGGAATCTGATGGGAAGAGAGTCAATGGGAGAGTGCTGAAGTGAGGTAGAAGTTGGAGCCAGAGTAAATGGACCAAAATATTGGATTGGATTGGGATGTGTATTTGTTTAAAGAAATCTGTTTTGTTCCAGGAGGTCTGGACCCAGATATTCTCACTGAACTGTTGCTATAGGGAAATAAATTTCTTAGGTTATGTTATGAATGTTCTTGGAAAGAAAACTATTTCTTAGAGTTGTTATGTTGTTGAACAGGATGGCCTTTGTGTGTGCTGTTTAGAGCTTGTTCTAGGCTTGATTTTGGGGAATCTCCAATATGAGATGGTATTCGAATTAAAATTTAAAACTAGAAGTTCAGCATTTCAGGAAAGAAATAAGGAGAATATAGACTATACATGCCTGTAAAACTAGAGATAGTGAGGCTGTACATTATACATGAACTCTCTGTATATGTATGTATATCACTGAGCACCAGTTTACATTGTATGGAGTTACTGTTCTAGAATCTGGGGGTAAGTATATAGACTTTCTCAAGTTGCCTCTGTTGGGCTACTTCAAATATAGGCACAAATTAGAGGAACTTAGGATAAATTCTTCTTTATTTACTTACATATTAAATTACCTATAGCTAAAACTTAAACTCCTTTATTTGAAAGGCAGCCCCAATTCTCTTTTTATAATTGAGGTACAGTTTAAATCTAATACAGTGTACAAATTAAAGCAAACACTTAATGTGTTTTGACAGTGTTTGCATCCATGAAACTATCACGACAATCAATATGGGGAACACTTCTATAACCACCAAGAGATTCCTTAGGATTCTTTGCAATCCCTCCCTCAGCCACCAGCCCCAGGCAATCACTGATCAGATTCTGTCACTGTGTATTAGTTTGCATTTTCTAGGGTTTATAGAGTCATATGTACATACAGAGTCATATGTACTTTTTTGGGTCCAGCTTTTTTCACTTCATCATGATTTTGAGATTCTTCAAATATTGTTTGTGTCAATTTTTTTTAATTGTTAGGTAAGAATTTCATTATATAGATACATCACATCTTTTTACTTAGTAACATGGTGGGCATTTCTCCCCCAGTGATGTGGGTTAAATTGTGATCTTTAAAAAGATATGTTCAAATCCAAACCTCTAGCATTTTAAAATATTTGGAAGTAAGGTTTTTGTAGATGTAAAATTAGTTAAATTGAGGTCCTACTACATTATCATGAGCCCTAAATCTATTCACTGGTGCCCTTAAAAGAAGAGGACAGACACACAGAGACTCAAAGGGAAGAAGACATGTGATAACAGTGGCAAAGATTACAGTGACATAGCTATTATCCAAGGGAGCACCAAGGACTGCCCAGCAACCCCTGGAAGCTCTAGAGAGTCAGGGAACAGATTCTCCTTTAGTGCATCCAAAGGGAACCAACTGGGACATCTTGATTTCAGACTTCTGGCCTCCTGAACTATGAAAACATTCTGTTGTTGAAGCCACCAGTTGGTAGTAATTTGTTACAGCAGCTCCAGGAAACTAATACAACCAGTTTTTGGCTATTTAAATAAGGGGGTTATCAGTGTTCACATATCTTTGTGCAGACATACATTCTTATCTTTTGGGGATAAATATCTGGGAGTGGAATAGCTGGGGTATATTTAACTTTTAAAAAAATTGCCAAATAGCTTTCCAAAGTGATTGTACCATTTTTGATTCCCACCAGGATGATATAAAAATTCAAATTGCCTCATTTCTTTGCTGAAATGTAATAGTGTCAGTATTTTAAATTTTAGTCATTTTAATATGCATGTGGTGGTAACTTATTTTAATTTTAATTTGCATTTCCCTAAAGTCTGTTAACCTTTTGCATATCCTCTTTTCTTTACTCAAAATTGTTAGGAGTTTTGTCTTATTATTCTGGATAAAAGTTCTCCTGATTATCTATCTATCTATCTATCTATCTATCTATCATCTGTCTGTCTATCTATATATCTATCTATCTATTATCTATTTGAAAGAATTTTATTCAAAGTAACACACACACACATCCATATATTTCAAATATCTTCTCTCACCTGATGGCTTGTCTTCTTATTTTGTGATGGCGTCTTTTGAAGAGAAAAAACTGTAATGTTTTGTAAAGTCTAGCATGTAGACTATTCCTATCTTTAGTAGCCTTTCTGAGAAAACATGAAGTTCCTTTGTGCCCCCATAAATACTTTTCATCACACTACTACTGTGCTTTAGAATGCATAATATTTTTTATTTCAGTGTTATATCACATTATTTATTATTTTAAGCCTATTTTAAGTTAAATTCAAATAACTCAGTCAAAGTGGCAAATGAACTGACTCATTTGGCAAATCCATCACTAAACTCACATGTACCTTGCATTCTCCTACTGATAGGAGTTGTCCTGCAAGTGCTGGCATTCATTCATTGACTCATACACATCCATTCACTGCTTATATGTACCCACACTGCATCCCCAATCCCTGCCTGGTGAAGGAGAGAGGAAAGCAGAAATAGGGAAGATGGGTAAGGAGTAGTGAGTAGTGAAGGACTTTTTGCCCAAGCCACATCCCTAGTGAAAGTCAGTTGTAATTTTAATATAAATATGTCTTCCCTTGTCAGGACAAAGTACTTTCCACTTAAAGAATCTTCTTTTGACTATAATGGTTGTTATTATAGATTATTAAAAATATGCAGCAGAGAAAACATTTTTTTTTAAACCGAGCTTTGTGTTTGTTGGTGTGAGAATAGAGGGAAGGTTTAATTTCAAACTATGAGAGAATAGAAAATATTTGATCATTTCTACAAGAATGATCAAATCTAAAATGACCATAAAGCTAAATTAAGGAGGTATGATATAACCATATTCATCCAGAATTGGTTATTTAAGTTTGTATCTCAAGTAAGAAAATTTTCAAAAATTATTATTCTAGCTTTGTTTCAATATTATGCAGCTCTTTTCTCTTTCATTCCCAAAGACCCTGGCACCCCTCGAACCTGGATTAAGGGACTGAGTGACCAAATGGGAAGAGGTGTGAAAGAATTTATATTTTGCAGCCATATAAGACAGCAAATGTGGTAGAGCTGGGAGTTAGGAAAATTGCTGTCTTACGGAATTCCAGAAGGATTTAGTCAATTTGATTTTGTATTTGACTCCCAGTAATGGGAGAAATTCCAAACCCACTGCTTTTTGTGGATCAAATGTATTGTTTTTTTGGCCACCCAGCTGGGTGGCTGGAACTCGGCAGGAGTGAGAAATTGTCTTGCAGAGACTTTTGAGAGCCTGGAGGAGGGTTGAGTGCTCCCACTGGAGCTTGAGTTATAAAGGCACTGCAAAGAAATGTTAGAGGAGAGCAAAGACACCTGCTCTGACGTTCTCTGCAAGAATGTCATGCTCCGAGTAAGAGGATGCCTTATGTGACTTGGGATTTGAAAGGTTCTAAGTAACTGAAAGGGAAATGAAATGGGGAACAAGGAGTCAACTTGTGCCTCAGCAACACCGTAACTCACAATCTACAAATGCAACAGCAGCACCCAAGGAAAAGTTTGTGGATCCTTGATTGCTAGTCTTTCATGGCACCCACTCTCATGTATCTATCGATTCTATCCATTCATTCAACAAATATTCACTGAAAACACACCATGTTGCCAGGTGCTATCTTAGGCACCAGGGTTGCAGCTGTGAACCAAACAAAATGCCTCCTTGTGAGGAGCTAACATTCTAGGTAGGGAAGACGAACTGTAAACCAGACAACCAACCAACCAATCAATCAATTAACCAACCAACAAATATTCTATGACAAGTAGTGATACATACTAGGGAGAAAAAAATAATACAGTGTTAAAGGAATAGAGAGGCAGTTTTGGAGTAATACATTTTGGAATGTAAACACGTTTTTCTGTTCACAATGTATTAAGGCAAACCAAGATGCATAAGACAGGTACATTCCTTTGATGTACTATTTATAGAACGATATCTATGAATATTGTGTTTTCACTTGTATTTCCTTGATCAGTCATCATGTCATTTCTACATCAGAGCAGAACAGGTATGTTGCTTCTGGAACACTGAGTTCTCAGAGAGGTTCGTGATTTGCTGAATGATATGCAGTTGGTTAAAAGCAGACTTTATAGTTAAATAATATCTTATACCATGTTTGTACCACACTATGTTTTTTTTTTTTTTTTTGGTTCACTCAGCAAATATTTATTTAGTGCCTAGAACGTGTTGGGTCTGGGTATGGCTTTAATATTAATGACCAGGTAAGAATAGTGTTTACTATCCCAGAGTCATGAAGCTTAGAGTGTAGTAGGGGAGACAGATATTAAACAAATTATTACAGATGAGGTAAATGTTGGGAAAAAGAAAGGTTTTATGTAAGGGGACCTAACTTTGGTCTAAAAAATGTAAAAGAATGAGTCATCTACAATCTAAATATGGTTGAGCAAATACAATGTAACACCTCTGCATTAAAAAAATTCCTAAAATGAGTTTGGAAGTTTTCCTTCCATTTCTATTTTTTGGAACAGTTTCAGGAGAATAGGAATTAGTTCTTCTTTAAATGTTTGGTAGAATTCCCCCGGGAAGCCGTCTGGCCCTGGGCTTTTGTTTATTTGGAGATTTTTAATGACTGTTTCAATCTCCTTACTGGTTATGGGTCTGTTCAGGCTTTCTATTTCTTCCTGGTTCAGTTGTGGTAGTTTATATGTTTCTAGGAATGCATCCATTTCTTCCAGATTGTCAAATTTATTGCCGTAGAGTTGCTCATAGTATGTTCTGATAACTGTTTGTATTTCTTTGGTGTTAGTTGTGATCTCTCCTCTTTCATTCATGATTTTATTTATTTGGGTCCTTTCTCTTTTCTTTTTGATAAGTCGGGCCAGGGGTTTATCAATTTTATTAATTCTTTCAAAGAACCAGCTCCTACTTTCGTTGATTTGTTCTATTGTTTTTTTGGTTTCTATTTCATTGATTTCTGCTCTGATCTTTATGATTTCTCTTCTCCTGCTAGGCTTAGGGTTTCTTTCTTGTTCTTTTTCCAGCTCCTTTAGGTGTAGGGTTAGATTGTGTACCTGAGACCTTTCTTGTTTCTTGAGAAAGGCTTGTACCGCTATATATTTTCCTCTTAGGACTGCCTTTGTTGTGTCCCACAGATTTTGAACCGTTGTATTTTCATTATCATTTGTTTCCATGATCTTCACCTTGATCCCAAAACCAGGCAAGGATCCCACCAAAAAAGAGAGCTATAGACCAATATCCTTGATGAACACAGATGCGAAAATACTCAACAAAATACTAGCCAATAGGATTCAACAGTACATTAAAAAGATTATTCACCACGACCAAGTGGGATTTATTCCAGGGCTGCAAGGTTGGTTCAACATCCGCAAATCAGTCAATGTGATACAACACATCAATAAAAGTAAGAACAAGAACCATATGATACTCTCAATAGATGCTGAAAAAGCATTTGACAAAGTACAACATCCCTTCCTGATCAAAACTCTTCAAAGTGTAGGGATAGAGGGCACATACCTCAATATCATCAAAGCCATCTATGAAAAACCCACCGCAAATATCATTCTCAATGGAGAAAAACTGAAAGCTTTTCCGCTAAGGTCAGGAACACGGCAGGGATGTCCATTATCACCACTGCTATTCAACATAGTACTAGAGGTCCTAGCCTCAGCAATCAGACAACAAAAGGAAATTAAAGGCATCCAAATCGGCAAAGAAGAAGTCAAATTATCACTCTTCGCAGATGATATGATACTATATGTGGAAAACCCAAAAGACTCCACTCCAAAACTGCTAGAACTTATACAGGAATTCAGTAAAGTGTCAGGATATAAAATCAATGCACAGAAATCAGTTGCATTTCTCTACACCAACAGCAAGACAGAAGAAAGGGAAATTAAGGAGTCAATCCCATTTACAATTGCACCCAAAACCATAAGATACCTAGGAATAAACCTAACCAAAGAGACACAGAATCTATACTCAGAAAACTATAAAGTACTCATGAAAGAAATTGAGGAAGACACAAAGAAATGGAAAAATGTTCCATGCTCCTGGATTGGAAGAATAAATATTGTGAAAATGTCTATGTTACCTAAAGCAATCTACACATTTAATGCAATTCCTATCAAAGTACCATCCATCTTTTTCAAAGAAATGGAACAAATAATTCTAAAATTTATATGGAACCAGAAAAGACCTCGAATAGCTAAAGGGATATTGAAAAAGAAAGCCAACGTTGGTGGCATCACAATCCCGGACTTCAAGCTTTATTACAAAGCTGTCATCATCAAGACAGCATGGTACTGGCACAAAAACAGACCCATAGATCAATGGAACAGAATAGAGAGCCCAGAAATAGACCCTCAACTCTATGGTCAACTAATCTTCGACAAAGCAGGAAAGAATGTCCAATGGAAAAAAGACAGCCTCTTCAATAAATGGTGCTGGGAAAATTGGACAGCCACATGCAGAAAAATGAAATTGGACCATTTCCTTACACCACACACAAAAATAGACTCAAAATGGATGAAGGACCTCAATGTGCGAAAGGAATCCATCAAAATCCTTGAGGAGAACACAGGCAGCAACCTCTTCGACCTCAGCCGCAGCAACATCTTCCTAGGAACAACGCAAAAGGCAAGGGAAGCAAGGGCAAAAATGAACTATTGGGATTTCATCAAGATCAAAAGCTTTTGCACAGCGAAGGAAACAGTTAACAAAATCAAAAGACAACTGACAGAATGGGAGAAGATATTTGCAAACGACATATCAGATAAAGGACTAGTGTCCAGAATCTATAAAGAACTTAGCAAACTCAACACCCAAAGAACAAATAATCCAATCAAGAAATGGGCAGAGGACATGAACAGACATTTCTGCAAAGAAGACATCCAGATGGCCAACAGACACATGAAAAAGTGCTCCATATCACTCGGCATCAGGGAAATACAAATCAAAACCACAATGAGATATCACCTCACACCAGTCCGAATGGCTAAAATCAACAAGTCAGGAAATGACAGATGCTGGCGAGGATGCGGAGAAAGGGGAACCCTCCTACACTGTTGGTGGGAATGCAAGCTGGTGCAACCTCTCTGGAAAACAGCATGGAGGTTCCTCAAAATGTTGAAAATAGAACTGTCCTATGACCCAGCAATTGCACTATTGGGTATTTACCCTAAAGATACAAACGTAGTGATCCAAAGGGGCACGTGTACTCGAATGTTTATAGCAGCAATGTCCACAATAGCCAAACTATGGAAAGAACCTAGATGTCCATCAACAGATGAATGGATCAAGAAGATGTGGTATATATACACAATGGAATACTATGCAGCCATCAAAAGAAATGAAATCTTGCCATTTGCGACAACATGGATGGAACTAGAGCGTATCATGCTTAGCGAAATAAGTCAAGCGGAGAAAGACAACTATCATATGATCTCCCTGATATGAGGAAGTGGTGATGCAACATGGGGGCTTAAGTGGGTACGAGAAGAATAAATGAAAGAAGATGGGATTGGGAGGGAGACAAACCATAAGTGACTCTTAATCTCACAAAACAAACTGAGGGTTGCTGGGGGGAGGGGGTTTGGGAGAAGGGGGTGGTATTATGGACATTGGGGAGGGTATGTGTTTTGGTGAGTGCTGTGAAGTGTGTAAACCTGGTGATTCACAGACCTGTACCCCTGGGGATAAAAATATATGTTTATAAAAAATAAAAAATTATATTAAAAAAAATTCCTAAATACAGCCTATTTCAAGTTAATTGGTCAATCAGACTTGTAATTTTTTAAAAATGTTTTATTTATTTATTTATTTGATCATAAGTAGAGAGGTAGGCGGAGAGAGGGGAGGAAGCAGGCTCCCTGCTGAGCAGAAAGCCCGATGCGGGGCTCGATCCCAGGACTCTGGGATCATGACCTGAGCTGAAGGCAGAGGCTTTAACCCGATGAACTACCCAGGCACCCCCAGACTTGTAATTTATGGGTGCACCATTTTAAAGATAGAACTTCTGTTCTCCTGTATTTGTGTATGTACACAGTTCTTCCTTAGCCAGGTGTTTTCTGTTTGTTTGTTTGTTTTTGTTTGTTTGTTTGTTTGTTTGTTTTTCAGCATAACAGTATTCATTGTTTTTTCACCACACCCCGTGCTCCATGCAATCTGTGCCCTCTATAATACCCACCACCTGGGACCCCAACCTCCTACCCCCCTGCCACTTCAAACCCCTCAGATTGTTTTTCAGAGTCCATAGCCAGGTTTTATGTTGGTGTATGCCGAGGAAAGGACCACTTTTAGCATCAACTTTTTTTAGTCATATTTGTGATAATTACCCATCGTACACCATTCTAAAATGATGAAGGAAAGTTCTATTCATATTTTATCATTATACTGTTTTATGCAAAATTTTAAGGACCTGAAATATACCCATTAGAGAGGCAAGGACGAGCTAGACAGGGCCGTTACCCATGAGATAATGCAGAAAGAGGACTGCGAATGCTACACAACCTAGGAGAGACCTTTCCAGTATGGCCCAAGCCAACATAAACAGAAAGGTAGTCAGAGTTTCTCCAAAAGCAAAGGGTTATAGGTGGAAGACAACATTGTGCTGAAATGTGAAAGAAGTAATAGTAATAAAAATAGAAAAACAAGTAGTGAATTGGAGCCAGAATACCAAGAGTAGGACAAAACACCATTCACGACAGAGTTCACCCACAGAGAACAAGCATGTTTCTATATTGTAGGCCACACATGGCAAATTATGGCAGTTCAAAACAGTCATTCTTTTAAGATAAAAAAGTTTAGGCTTTTCTAAATCTTAAGATAAAAAAGGTTTAGACTATTTTATAATTTTGTCTCATATCCCAGGTGGGCCCATTAACATGTACTCTGGGCAATTTTGATGTGATATCAAATAATAATGGTTGACTTCAGTGAAGCCCTTTATTATGAGCTAGTCACTGAACTAAGTCACAGTGGGTCACCTGGGTGGCTCAGCTGGTTAAGCATCTGTCTTCAGCTCAGGTCTTGATCTCAGGTCCTGAGATCCAGCCCCACATCAGGCTCCCTGCTCAGTGGGGAGTCTGCTTCTTCCTTTCCCTCTGCCTGTCTCCCCAGCTTGTGCTCTCTCTCTCTCTTTGAAATAAGTAAATAAAAATATTTTTTAAAAAATGTGCTCAAAAACTACATGTGGTCTGTCTGACAGGTAGAAGATGAAAATAATTTTTAAACTGAGCTTACAGTCACAAAAAGTCTTTCTGTGCTGAAAGATTACTCAGAAGTTCTAGAAGACTATGTGTGGGTAATATATAAATATAAACAAATATTTATTGAGCACTTGCATGCTTAGATCTATTGCAGGTGCTGGAGATGGAGGACTGAACAAGATTGTCAAGTTCCCCGTGGTCATTGAGCTGAGGTAACAGAGGGGCTGGAGGTAAACAAATAAACTAATAACTCTCCTACAGTTCTGACAGCAGCCAGTATTTTAAAGACAACAAAGTAAGAGGATGTGGTGGGAGCATGACAACACAGTGTAGGGAATAGGCTATCAGGGAAAGTCTCACAGCAGTGATATAAGAGATATGATTGGAAAGAATTAGCCATGGCAAGATCTGGGGGACTAGCATTCCAGAGGAAGGGCAGATCAGCTCACTCTTCCACAATTACCACTCCATTACCTCTTTCCCACAGGCTCATGAAGAAGATTTACCCTTCCTCCTCTCAGCTGAGTCACTTGGGACTTTTCTCTCTTCTTGTTACCTCCCTATTGTGTCCTTTGAGGCCCAATGAAGAGAAAGTTTCACGAAGATAGTTTGTGCTACTTTCTTGAGTTTAGTTGAGAGTTAGTATTGAAAGGAGATGAATGAAAACTCCTTTACTAATCCTGCTTTACTCTTTTGTATATCAAATAATAATGGTTGACTTCAGTAAAGCCCTTTACTATGAGCTAGTCACTGAACTAAGCTCTATTCATGCACTATCTATGAGGTAGACACCATTATTATTATTATTATTATTATTATTATTATTATTATGTTAGTTTCAGGTTTTTATTTAAATTTGTTAGCATAGAGAGTTTTATTAGTTTCAGGTATAGAATTTAGTGATTCACCACTTATATACAACGCCCACCGGTCAACATAAGTACCCTTCTTAATACCCATCACCCACTTAACACATCCTCTTGCCCACCTCCTCTCCAGCAACCCTTATTACCTCCCTCTTTACATATTAAAATGGAGGCACTGAACAGCTAATTAAGTTGCTCAGGTTATACAGCTGGTAAGAGTGGGAGGTAGTAGGCAAGAGGATTTGAACTCTTAACTCTTGTGCTATTACAAATGAGTAAAAGCCAAGCTATAAACATTAAGTAAAGTTTTGATAGTGACCATAGATGTTTATATAGAAGCAGATCCCAACTAATCTGTGCTCAATTAGGACTGAACATATACTAAGTTTTCATGGGCATATCTGGAGAACATTCATTGAGACACTGAGCTGACAATGGGAGAAGTCACCCAAAGGGAAGAAAGTTTCAAGAAACAACTGTATGGGATAGAGACAGTGATCAGCTTTGGGAGGACATGTAACCCCAAGCAGCTTCATGGCGTTCCTCTGAGTGTTCTCTAGCCCTCCGGCCTAATCCTGTACTTTCTTGCATGAATTATGAGGTAGTAGTGAGGATGCTGGGGAAGGGGAAAAGATCCAGGGTGGCAAAAAAAGAGTGTAAGAACACTGGAATATCTGTAGGAAGTATAGGTTGCAACAGGTACATTGGCATCAGTGGAATTAGGGAAGGAGAATGACATTTGATGCCAGGAAGAATATTCAAACACTGATAATGGTAATGTGTGGGGAGACTTCTCTTGGCTTATCCAATCCAAATTCTCAGCTCATCTCCAATCCCACCCATGAGGCTGAGAGATGGGATAAACAGCCTTCTCTTTTATATCATAAACTTTGATGTATCAAATGATGTATCAAACTTTGAATGAGGTATTGCTATATTACACATAATTATTATAAATGAGCATCTTAGTGAAATTTCACAAAGTAGATATCACATGGAGCTCAAGAGGCACAACTTAAATGCATCCCAGGAGTTCCCTGCATCTTCTTCCACTTCACCATCTTGTCTTTTTTTTTTTTAAGATTTATTTATTTATTTAAGAAAAAGAGAGAGAGAAAGAGGGAAAGCACATTCATTGAGACACTGAGCTGACAATGGGAGAAGTCACCCAAAGGGAAGAAAGTTTCAAGAAACAACTGTATGGGATAGAGACAGTGATCAGCTTTGGGAGGACATGTAACCCTATATATCTATATATAGATCTTCTGCTATATATATATATCTATTCTGCAGAATAGATATATATATTCTCCAGCAGATTCCATGCTAAGCATGGATCCCAAAACAGGGCTCAATCTCTGGACCCTCAAGAACACAACCTAAACCAAAATCCAAGAGTCAGACCCTTAATCAACTGTACCACCCAGGTGCCCCTCACCATATTGACTTCTAATAGTATATGTTAGGGGAATATATTGTATTTTTTGTATTGTTAACAAGTTGGTTCAAAAACCAATGAAACTCTTCAACTCTGATCCTTTTAACCTGGTTTCTCTAGGTGATAAAATAATTTTTGGTGATTTTAATGAAGGAAACACTTCCAAAAATTGAATTTCAAAATGTTCTTTTGGTATCATGAATTTCTTTCCCAATGCAATTGCTTTCTCCTTCATCTCCCTCATGAGATACTCATCCCTAAGTTTCTGACTAAGGAGGTCTGGGGTGGGGCTCAGAATTTGTATTTCTAACAAATTCCGAGGTACTACTGGTGCACCTTGAGAACTTTGAGAACGGCTGCTTGAAAGTAAGGCCTAATGTGCAAAAGATGAATAGGTTTGCAAGACTCCAGGTTGGAAGCCAAGGTTTATTTTAGTAAGGAGTCACTTTGCCTTTTCTGGGTGAGGAATATGGAGGACTGCCCATGCCAAAGGTAGCCACATTTGGCAGGTTTTTTTTAGATGCTTAAAGTGTCTATGAAGAGTGTCACAATCACACATCTCTTTGAGACTACAGTCATATCACATCCACACATCTTAGGAAAATGTTTAGAGGGTATCTCTTATTGACTGTATCTTAGGCATCTATGTGAATTGTTATCCTGTTCTTTCTTACACACACACATATACATCCTTTTAGTTTCCTCCTCTTTATTATAAGTTTCATTAGGAATCATGATGTTTATGCTTGAATTTTAAAAACCATATTGCCATAACCATCTACTACTCTAGGAGTTTTATTGTTTAACTCTTCTAAGTACATCATTTGCATGATGGTGCTGATTGCTTAAATATTGCAGGGTCCCATATTTGTTTACTGTACATTGACACAGAGGATACAAGTTGTAGATCAAGGATTAGAAGGTGAAGACATCTGAAATGTGACACCAATACTGATAAAAGAGTTATGTAATGTTAATAAGATTGTCTGTGTACCACATTTAGTATTTGGATTCACTCAGAGCTAGGATCAGCCTCATCTATCCTAACTGCCAGCTAAATGACCTGCTGTCCAGAAGATTCTATCTCTCAAATGTTATGCAAAGTTGACTCACTGAAAATGAACCATGAGCAATTAGAACTCAATCTAACTTAGTTAGAAAACCAAGCTCTTTCTAAATGATGTTATTATATAGAAAAGAGTGTGCATGGGACCACAATCTCTGCTGTAAATGTTCTGCCAGGCATAATGAGAAGTGTTACACTGGCTATGAAATCCTACAATTGCCTGCAGCTGTTTCTTCTGTTCTCACCTTGCATTACAGAATGGCCACTGAGAACAAAATGCTAAGTATCTGATGTTCTGGAAGTTTTGACATCTTCTGGGATCTTATGCTAGATTAAATTATTGGCCTCAATTCTTCACCCTTCCTCGTGTTCATAAACCTTTGCCAACTTTCAGAGTCCTCTAACTATGAGAGGACTGTCTCTGTCTGTATTTTGACTTTGGGTTTAGCATATGACTAGTTTGGGCCAATAGAATAAGGCAGAGGTGATAGTGTGCCAGTTCTGAACTTAGGCCTCAGGAGAGCTGGTATTTTTTTTTTTTTTTTTTTTTTTTTTGCCTGTCCTCTTGTACTTGCCATCACCATGAAAAGAACCTGTCTCTGTTAGCCTAGCATGAGAATAAGAGACACATGGACAGAGTTGCCCTTGCCAAGTTGTATCAGCCAAATCCAGTTTACAGCAGTTTACAGCAGGGCCACCATTCAATCCTCAGATCATGGGCAAGCTGAGCCTACTTCACTTGATTCCCCAGGTGACCAGTAGATGTACGAGCACATCTAGGGGCTGTCAGCAGAGACAACCAGGTGAGCCAATCCTAGATTTGCTAATCTCTGGCCAACCCAGAGATGCATAAGCTATAATAGATGATTACTGTTCTAAGCCATTGAGTCTTAGGATGGTTTGTTATGCAGCTATAGCCAACTGATACATTCATTTATTTATGCCAAAGAAAGCACCAAAATATAAGAAATGGAAATGATTATATGGAGAACTGAAAGCAATATGTCATACATTTCTGCATAAAAGATATTTCAGTAATAAAAGGAAGGGTATTTCAAAATGAATAAAATATTTAAAGTCCACTTTCAAATATACAAGGATGAATCAAAGGCAAAATAAGTTAGACATATTATTGAACAAATACATATAGAACAAATGCATAGTATATGATAAAGGGAATGCTGTCTGAAGGAGTCTGAAAAATCTTCAGGCTTCTCATTCTAAGCTAATTTTTGGACAGAAAGATCATTTAAAGGACCTAGAAGGCAAGAATGTTGAAAATGTTACTTAAAAATAGTAGTTCATATATTCAGCCCAATGAATGTTAATTTTTAGGCATTAGATATTCATAAAATTGTCATGATTGAAGATAATTTGTTCAAATAAAATAAAACTTAAATCCATGGCAGTTAAACCAAGTTGTATGGGTCTCTGGTAAGAGATTTTTATACAACATAAATCACTGGAAATGTGTGAGCTTTTTTTTCCCCCAATACGAATAACACGGAGAGAAGTATGAACCAATAGAAACAATGACAAAAATAGTTTATGTTTGTTTAATATCTTCCTCATTCTCACTATAATTGAGCATATGTTTTTACAACAATATTGTTGAGGTCATTTATTCTTATTTTACAATTGAAGTAGCTGAAGGTCAAAGAATTTAGGTTATTTGGGATCTAGTTACTTCTGGCTCCAAATCCAAGTACTAATGTGCATATTAACTTTGCTCGTGAGTGCTGTGAAGTATGTAAACCTGGTGATTCACAGAATAAAAATATATGTTTATAAAAAATAAAAAATTATATTAAAAAAAAAGAAAAAAAAAAGAAAAAAGATTTTTATTTTTGACAGAGAGAGAGAAAGAGGACAAGCACAAGCAGTGGGGAGTGGCAGGCAGAGGGAGAAGCATGCTCCCCATTGAGCAGGGAGCCTGATGCCCAAGAAAGGATCCTGGAATCATGACTTGAGCTGAAGTCATCATGACCTGAGCCTAAGGCAGACAACATTTAACTGACTGAGCCACCCAGGTGTTTCTAGAATTGCTCTTTTTAACATAAATGTTGGAGGCAAAACTTAAGGAAAATCTTCAATTGGAATTATGTAAGTTCAAATGGAAGTATTACTATTCTGATAAAATTTGAGAGAATTCTTTACGTCTTGAAATAAAATACACTAGGAATAGCTAGTTAAATATTTTGGGAAAATATTTAACACATAATAAGAAAGCTAAAAGTTTGTAAAATTTTTAGAGTGCTATAGTGAATAAATACTGAACATTTAAAACTGTATTGTTTGAGGGGTGCCTGGATGGCTCAGTGGGTTGAGCCTCTGCCTTCAGCTCAGGTCGTGATCCCAGGGTCCTGGGATGGGGTCCTACATCCGGCTCTCTGCTCAGCAAGGAGCCTGCTTCTCTCTCGCTCTCTCTGCCTACCTCTCTGCCTACTTGTGATCTCCCTCTCTGTCAAGTAAATTAAAAAAACAAAAACAAAGCCTGTATTGTTTGGCTTTGGCACCTAGGCAGATACTGCCTTTTTCACACTGCCTTTATGGATGTATCTCATCTACCCATTTAATCATTCCACTCATGTATTTCCCAAATGTCTTGGAGCCAGAAATTCTCTTGGAGTCTTTCTCTAACGTTAGATTTCTTTTCTTTTTCTTTCTTTTGGGGGAAAGGGTGGAACTTATTTAAAGGATGCCTAACCTATAGAAGAAAGAAAATAAATATTTGTTAACTCAATATACTGAGCCATGCTAAAGGACAAATTGCCACCAACAATAAGTCAATCTATATAATAAAAATAGACTGCCATTTTGCTAGGTGTCTCATATATGCTATCTCAATTCATTTCTTGTAGCAATACCAAACAGTAAGCATTTTCTTCCTATTTTCAGATAAGGAAAATTAGGCTCAGGGACATGAAGTAACTTGCCCAAATCCATACAATCAGTAAGTACTAGATTTACGCCCAGGTTTATAAGACCAGAAATGCAAAATTGTTTGTCTCTAGCTCCTTTCCTTGACAAATCAAAATATCTGAGTTATTTTCTTATAATCATATCTGTAAAAGCGAAGAATATGATAAGCTATAAGATTTGGTTTTACTGTGTTCTTTTATTGCTTAATCTAAAACAGGCATTACAGATGGGTCCCAGAGATTTTTAGGTCTGAGACTGTTTCTATCATCTTCTATTATTTCTTCATTCCCATGAGCTGAAACTTCTCAATATTTGCTCACAAACATGCATTCTGAAGAAACTCAAAGCTTTCTAAAATACTTGCTTGTCAGTTGATCTTTCAAGATTTTCCAACAGCTGGGTGCTGGGAACAAACCTCTCTCTTGTCAGTTCCCACTTATCATGTCACACTTCCAGGTTCAGCCCAGTCTGCAGGATGGAGTAGGTGGGTGGGAGAGAAGAGATGTCCTTTTTCTTCTTTGCAAGAATCCAAGAAACAAAAATCAAAACAAACAAACAAACAAACAAAGAATCCAAGGAACCATTAATCTGCATAGTAGTATGAGTCTCCCATTACCAATTTCCCAGTCCCTTCTTGGTTGGCCCTACAGCCACGTCACAAAAGTCTGATGGAAAGACAAAGGGTTTAGACAGGAAAGGACGGGCCAGAGAGATCTCTCAATTTCCACCAAGATTCTATTTCCCACTTGTTAGAAAGAGCCAAATGAAATGTTTGGTATGAAACCACCAAACAAAAATCAACAAGAAAATGCAGCGTCCATGTTTTTATACCTGCATTTCAATCACTCAATGAGCCAATAATAAAAATTTTCTAAAGTTGCCTTGGGCCAGGTATAGCCTTTTTGCCTTATAGCATGTTTCCCTCTTGATGTCATGGTGCCTCCTCTTTGGCATTTTACTAGATCTTGTGGGTCTCTGCCAAGGGCACCAGACAAGCTTTCTGTCAGGAGTTTTTCCAGGCTGCATGCCAAAAAAGTGGCTTAGGGTTGTCCAGAACCTCCTTAACTGTTCTTTTGAGCCTGATCATTTATTACAGAGGTGGGAGGGTGCAGGACACAATGGCTTATGTCATTTAGTGATTTTCTGACTGTTTATTAATAGAAAACATTCAGAAATCTATAAGCAGAATGCGGGCCGTGAATGCCAGCATGTAACTTTTATTTGGAAGAAAGATTTTAGGTATGTGGTAATGGGAAATACCTGCCAGCTTGGTCTATCCTTACCAAAGGAAAGGAAAAAATCCTCTAGTTTTGCCAGTGTGAAAGCTCCAATTGCAACCAGTAATCAGCCTGATATCTGAGTCTATGTTCATTGTGGTTTTTGCATGGTGCGAAGTCGCTGGACTTGCATTGTAACACAGACATCCCCCTGGAACGCTCAGACTTGAGATGGAAAGTTGAGCTGCCTATCAGTAAGCAATATTTTTAAAATCTTGGAGCCTTTTCACCATGACATTATTTGGTTTCACAGCTCGTATTGCTTCCTAGCTTATATTCTTTCCACCCAGGGTTGCAACGTGCGCCTTGTGGTGCTTTGGAAATGCCTTGAGACTTTCACTCTATTTTTACTTATAAATAGCCTTCTACTACCATCTATACCAGTTTAAGATTAGGTTACTCCGTATTAATCTTTGAAAAATTACCAGGAGTCAGAACGTGAAATAAGCTGCAGTGAGATCAAACTCAGCTGGCACAAAGAGATTAAGCAGCTAACACACTGATACGGTTTATTCAATTTTAAAATATTAGTTGGCTTGGTGAATACATTTTTTTTTTTTTGCAATTCCTTTGCATCTAACCTTTGAGCTCAATTGTTTTGGTTTCCATTTTGTGTCATTTCTTTTAGGAGCATTGGAAGATTATTACTCATTGCATCCTGTTGGGATTACTTGGTTTGAAGTTTGATTTGCCTGTTTATCTGTAGGATTCCTGAAATTGGTAGTTTAAATTGCATAGCACAGTTCAAAAGCACACCATCAGCCTCAGAATGAATACTACAACCAACTTTTTCATAGATTACTTAAATCCTGTTATATTCAACTGCATAGAGACAAACAGAGTGCCTTCGGCAAGATGAGCCATCACTTTATTTTTAAAGCTCGCTTATGTCAACGCTTTCTATCCATGACTAGGTTAGCCACCATTATTCAGGGGTGAGATCAGAGTTCTTTTCTTTCCTAGAGCTGCTTGCCATTTTCTCAACACCTGCCTTACAAGTGACAGCTCTGTGGGTGTCCTCATAAATTACAAATCATGTGTCTTGGTCCTGATGCCTTGGGACAGGCACAAAGTTAGAAACTGTCCTGTAACTTTAGAACTGTAGCTGCAGGATGGGACAGCTGAGTAGAGAACAGAGATGCACATCAGCAGGGGTTCTGTTAAGATACTATGAGGCCACCTACCTGATGCCGGTGGACAATTTGTCCAATTTGTACTGCAAACTGAGTAGATGTAAAGTGGGAAGCAGTAGCCTGCTGGCAGAGAGAATGGAGGATGCATCTGAAATGGAAGTTTCTCTTTTCTTCTTAGGGTAATCTCTAGGACCATGATCATGTTGTTAAAATTCCCACTCAGCATCCTCCCTTTGTTTAAAAACTTACCGTGTTTGCTAAGACTGGTGATGCCTTTCTGATATGGAATAAGGATTTTTAATTTCCTTCTTCCTTAAAATTTCTTCTCTGATAAATTCCATGATGAAAGCTTGAAGTAAATATAAGAACAGCCAAGCAATGTAAATGTATAGAATGAGTAACTTCCTTTCCACACCAGCTACCCTAGGTATACTATGTAACAGTTACTGGAATAAAGAAGCATGATGTATTAGTTAACTTTATGAAACAAACCACCCCAAACACTTATCATCATAAAGCAGCCAGTTATTATTTGTCATGGGTCTGTATGTCTGATTGGCAGTTCTGTTAGTCCATGCAGCAGTTCAACTCACTCAAGAATCTATAATCAATAGCAGGTTTACCAGGCAGCTTTGCTAATCTTGGGTGAGTTCTCTTGGTATTTAGGACTACAGCTGGGGCAGTCAGGAGGACTTGACTCCGTTCCACAAGTCACACCTGTAGTAAACTCTCCTGAGCATATAATCATTATGAAAGCATAGGAATATGAAGAGAATTGGAAATGTGCAAAAGCTTTATAATGTCTCTGCTTATGTCAAGTTTGCTACTGTCCCATTGGGTGAAGCAACTCATGGTGAATTCCAAAGTCAGTGTGGGAAGAGAATGCCAATGAGTGTGGATACATGGGGACATGAAACACTGGGAATATACATGCAATCAGCCTCCCACACGGGGCAAGGGCGTAAACTTTCCATCTGAATTATTGATGCAAAATAATGTTATAATTATGGTTTAAAGTGTTCTAGTGTTGTCTGTTTCCTTGAAAATGAGTCATGCAAAAAATGGGTGAAAAAAACAATTTTCAGGTGAAAAGAGTACCAATAATGCCCTTTAGATAATAAGATAAAAAGTACATCACTTCTGTGAAACACTGAGAAACCTTCAGGGAAGTAAACTACTGTACTGATCAAGAAATATGGAGATAGTCTGAAGACCCCTTCCCACTCCATGCCCCAACCTGTCAGGTAATTTTCTTCCACTTAGAATAAGTTCATTTTTAATATTAGGACTATGACACAAAGGTCATGCCTTTGAAATTCCTTGAATATATTACAATAACAGACCCCACTATTTATGCTTTAAAAAAAAATGAATAAGAGGATAGAAGGAGGATAAGGATCCTCTCTTTTTCTCCCCTGGCCTGAAATAAGTGTTTTCCAGGGATGAAGACTGAAGTTAAGATACACTGATATTTAATAGTACATTCCTAGGATAAATTAGGTGCTTTGTTGATGCTATGCCTTGCAAGAAAAAAACAAATCAAATTTTCTGACATATGGGTTCTGCCAGGTGTCTAGTTTGGTCATGATGATATAGGATTTTCTTTTTTGCCCCCTGCTGGAGTGGAACTAAGACTCAGGGCCACACAAGCAGTCATGCACTATGTTCTGATTTAAAAACAAATCTCATCCTTTCCAAGAAAGAACAAAAATGTTCATGGCCTCTGTGTGTGTGTGTGTGTGTGTGTGTGTGTGTGTGTGTGCGTGTGTTTAAAGCAGTAATTATATAGGTGTCAGTTGTTCTCTTTCCGGGACAACACTGTCTTGGTCATCTAAAAGTTGGGTGACAGTTTAGTGACTCAGTTTAGTGTGTGGGCTAGCAGCATCAGAATCACCTGAGAGCTTGTTTTAAGTGAAAATTCTGTAATTTTCACCCACACCCATTGCATTTAAAATGCTGGGGAGGCCCGGCAATCTACATTTTAACAAGTTCTCCAGATGACTCTGATGCATGCTAAAGAGGGTCATTCATTTGGAACTTCTATAGCTGTGCTGTCTAATACGGTAGCCACTAGCCATGTATGGCTATTTACATTTAAATTACTTAAAAGAAGGTGAAATTTAAAATCCAGTACCTTAGCCACACTAGCTATATTTCAATTGCTCATAATCACATGTAGCTAGTGGCTACCATATTAGACAACAAAATATGGAGAGTTTCATTCATTATTTCAGAAAATTCCACTGGACAACTCTTCTGTAGCTTTTCAAGTCATTGCCTAAATTTCTGGGACTCTAGGTCCTCCAAAGTGTTTCACTTTACCCTGGGAGAGGGTCTTAGCTTTCATGAACTCAGAGGTCTTTAGTTATCTTGGATATCTTGGACATAAATAGAGCTTCCTCTTCTCTTTGTCTATCTCCTATTTGTCATCTGTCCCTTGAGGGGAAAGGTAGAAATCAGGCAGCCCACTGGTCACATATCATTCACAGATGTTTTAATTGGTACATTGTGTTTAATAATGGAATCAATTCCAACATTAAAAACTAGAATATTTTACATAAAAATTAAAAACTTTCCATTTCTCCAACACCCCACCCAGCCCCCCAAATTGGAATATCTGGCAACCTATCTTCCTGCCTGGCTATTATCTGCTGGGCAGGCTGGGGAGCAGGCTCTCACGTTGATTGGGTATGCACACTAGAGTTTGCCACCGACCTTACCTGCTCAATTTCACCCATTTATGTTCACTGCCTCACTCCCCATTTGAATTTGAATTGGCTGCTATAAGTTTCCCATCTAGGAGCCAATGGGGTCCTCACAATCTCTAAAGAATAGTCCCTGATGAGTATGATGACAGTATTATTTATAGTTCCCTGATGGAATAGTTCAAAAGAACTTTTACCAGGCCCTCTAAAGTAACAGAAATAAGCTAACCAGTAAATCAAAGGCAATGCATTCACACATGCCCCCTCACTTTTGAGGCAGGATTCTGGACCAGTAACTTCCTCTTGACTGAAGACAATGCTTCCCTGGTTGTATTGCAGAGCCTTTTAATCTTTTCCAGTGCAGCCTGCCTCAGAAATCAAGAGCACTTTACAAAAACAGCAGAGAACTCTTCTTTGGTCATTGTAGAGAACAGAGAAATCTGACAGAAAAGCTTATAATGTCAGTGGAAGTCTTGAATTACAAAAGAAAGAGAATCTGGGGCAATTTTTCTTAAAATACTACTACACTTGACTCAAATAACTGTTTTGTGAATTTCAGAACTCCTTCCTCCCTGCCTCCCTTCCTTCCTTCCTTCTCTCTCTCTCTTTCTTTCTCTTTCCAATTAGTCTTTATTCCAGGTCGACTACATCAACATTGATTATGGGAATGTTTAAACTTTGTTGTGATTTTATTCTCTTTTCTGATATTAGAGAGAGCCTTTTACTACATATGAAGCATTACAAGAGGAAAGATAATGGAGTATAAATTAGGGGGTGAGGTGTAAAAAAGCAGAGATTCATTAGTATGGCAGATGCTTATTTGACTACATTCACAAGCCAAGGTTGACTACCTAAAAAGTCATTGGTTTCAGGCCAACTAAGTCTTGCCGTACTTCTTCTATTGTACTTTCATGGAAAGTCTAATGTTAAATAGAACACTGAATTGAGTACAAAGAAGAAAACAATCCTAAAAGTATAAAGTTATTTAAGAATGTTCTCTTAGAGAAATGACTTCTGAACCCAGTCTTCGATGACCTAGTTTTGGAAAAAAGAAGGGGGAAATATACAGTCTCTCCAGTGTAGTTTTTTCCTAAAACCTAGGTCTGATCATGTCAGACCTACCCCAGTCTAAACCACTGAATGACTCCCGCTGGGATAAAGTTCAGACTCTGATCCCTTCCAGTTCGGTCTTGGCCTACCTTTCCAGTTTCATTCATTAATGCCTCTTCTGACACATTAGATTCCTAACTCCACTGGCGTAATTTTTTCTTTCCAAAATCTCTCATCATTATGTACTTTATTGTGTACTATTGTTCTGTCTGGAATGTTCATTTCCATTTTTCTCTCAAAATTCTCTTCATCCTTTGGTGTCTGTCTTAGATCATCTCCTTTTCAAAACTTTACATTTGGGCTCCAATACTACCTTGAGTACATATCTAATAGCACTTATCATACTCTTTTGGAATTATGTACCTATCTCCACTATTTGACTATGAGCTTGTTGAAAGAAGAGTCTTTGCTTTATTCATACCTAGTGCCTATCTTGAGTTTCAGATAATAGCAGAAGTGCATTAGATATTTGAAAAGATGATTATAAATATTAATTCTCCAATATATTCAGTATGTGTATACAAATACACATATGTAAATATGTATATATAATTTCTTATATTTTTAAATATTTGCTTGGGAAATGATGTTCCATGCTTTTAAGTGAAGAGTCATGAAAGTAGATATCATGTCTTTGTAATTTTCTTTGTGTACAATTTGGAAAATATCTTATATAATGTGAGTTCTTGTATTAGTTAGCTGGTGCTCAATAATAAAACACACTAGATGCTAGAGGCTTAAAGCAAAAAATTATTTCTTTCAAGTCTATATTTTGTCTCGAGAGTTCCACTGATCTTGGCTTGGAATGCTTATATAAATACTAGTTGTTGGGGGCCGAATGTTCTGTGATGACCCTGTCTAGAATGTCATGGCCCTACTCCATGTAGTGTCATATTAGTCCAGGCTTGTTTTGGTGGTGATGGCCTGCTGCCAAAGAGGAAATAAAATGTGCAAATTATTTTTCAAATATCTGCTTGCAAAATGTGTGCTACTTTCCCATTGGCTAAGGCAAATAAATTACCAAGGTCAGAGTCAGTTTTGGGAAGACACTACCAAAGGCTACGGATACAAGGGTGTAAAAAATAAAGCAATCAATATATTGCTGATAAATAAAGTAGTTATATTTTGCATATTAAAATGTAGTAAAGAGAAGATGGTGTTTTTCTCCAAAGGCATATTAAAAAACCCAGTCCAGTTTGGCAAAACCTATTTAATCCCTGTTTTTTCTCAGCTGTAAAATCAGGATGGTACCACCTATTGCTTAAGACTTCTGTGAAAATTATGTGAAATAATTAATATGCAGCCTTTTCACCATACTTGGCACAAAGTCATCCTCAACACTCATTTTTTCTTTTTTCTACCTTTCTCCTAATCTCTAGACTCCTAAGCACTCTCAGTTTTTCTTTGTTTAGCCAGGTTTTATGAGGCTAGTGAGAAAATTTTCAGTATAGTATTTCAGAGATGGATCAACTGACTTAGACATACAGAGATAGTGTCACCTTGAAATGTCTTGAAAAGAAAATTCTCATATTGTATAAGATCAGTGAAAAGCACAATTCATCATTATTACATATTGTAGTCTTTGCCAGGAGTTGTGGGCACAAATCTGATCCCACGTACTTTGTTTTATGTGGAGGTGTTGCTTAGTAACATCGTATTAAGAGAGAATGGACAAGAAAGCTATGTCAGGCATTTCTAACTCAGGTCAGCACCATTATATCCTTGGTATGAAATTGGGAAATTTTACTCAAGGTCAATAGACTCAACATTCTTTCTTGGTTTCAGCTTTTTTCTCTACAGCACATGATTTAAACTTGAAACATTATCTACTTAGCAAGTCTAAATTATCATTAAATTTAGGTTGGATGGCTTACTGTTGTTTGGTACCTTGAATTTTACTTAAGACATAATAAATACTCAAAATGAGTTGGTATTGATTGTTCAAAGTTTAGCAACTATTATAGAACATCTAGTTATTGAAAAATTTAATCTAAAAGTCCAATCGGATCAATGCACAGTACCCATCCCAGATCCCCTGAAGAAGGGGAGTAGTTGGGAAGCCCTACCTTGTCATGTACCATCAGTAAAATATACTATACCCAGGCCCCCCTCCAAAAATGTCAAAGAGAATAACAATATATATATTTGTTTATAAAAGATATTAGAAATTCATTCAGCATGTATTCAATCTTATTAATAAATGATACTATTAATAAGAGTTTCATGCATTCAGTTCAATTAAATGAAGGTTTATTGAGTGCCTTTTAAGTGCCAGTTTTACTGTGCTGAGCACTGGGTATGTGAAAGCTCACAGAAAAGTCCCCTGTTGTACAGGTCAGTTAAAAATATTGATGGTGAAGTACTTTTATGACAGTGAATCAGGAAACCCCTAATTCATGGTGACTATACTGGGTATCACGATTGCCTTGTGTTCTCTCTTCAGGTATTCAATCTCCACCGCAGGCCTGGAGTCAGCTAGGGATTATTTTGCAATAGGAGAATGGTTAGTTGATAAAAATGTGCGTGGCTTTATGCCAAAATAATCCCGAATGACTGTAATTATTTATTGACCAACCAAGCTTTGGCCTCATTTGTACTTTTATGACAATTTTGTGTTGGCAGGAGATAGGATCTGGCAGATAGGACCTGGGATTCTTTTCTGTTTGGGATGGCAAACATGTGGATTTACTATTCCACCATTGTGACACAAAATGAGGATGGATCATTTCTCAAATTAACGAATAGGAGTGGGAGTTTATGGGAATGGATGCCAGCGGGATAAAATATGACATGACTGATGTTTCAGCCATATGGTATTTAGCTACCTCAGTGACTTTTTTGATATCTGTAACTCTAAGAATATTATTCCCTATTACAACATTAGACAAAAGAAAAATCTATTCATACTTTTAGACCTGAAATTTTGTTTTTTTCCTTGATGACCTTACGGCTTTTCTGAAACAAAGTAAGGAATCAATCTTATACTGTCTTATGATACTCTCTCGAATAGACACTAAGCTCAGAGAGAGCACAAACTCAATCTCACATGTTTTCAAAGCTTCTATTGCAGAAAGTTACCTTTCCCACACTTTTCTATTCTTAGACTCCTCTAGGCTTGGCTTTTAGGCAATTAGAACTTTGTTCATGGTAATGACAAGCGAGGCAGCTACCCTGATGAAGGGGCCCTGGAAAATCTTACCAGTCATGCAGTGCATTAACAGTCTCTCTTTTAAAGTATTTTTCTTTGGGGGTGCCTGGGTGGCTCAGTGGCTTAAGCCTCTGTCTTTGGCTCAGGTCATGATCTCAGGGTCCTGGGATCAAGCCCCACATCAGGCTCTGAGCAGGGAGCCTGCTTCCCCTCTCTCTCTGCCTACCTCTTGGTCTACTTGTGATCTCTCTCTCTCTGTGTCAAATAAATAAATAAAATCTTTTAAAAATAAATAAACAAACAAATAAATAAAAGATTTTTCTTCTTATGTCCATGGTTATTCACATTTTCTAATGGATTTGTAGAGTTACAGACTTGTTCACCCTTCTGACTTTTTAACCTTACTAAATTCAAACATAAAACTTAAATGTGTAAGAGTCACTGTGAGGTGCAAATTAAAAATCAGCAAACGAAGAGATATTTTCCTTCGGAGGGTGAAGTACTGATATTAGGTGAGGTCCTATAAATGCAGACCCTGAGACAAAAATGAGAGAGCAAATAGCTTATTTGGAAGTTGATCTTGGGGAATGCCTCCCACTCAGTTGGGAAGTTCATACTTAAAAAAGTTCTCACTTTCTTAAGTGAGACAGGGAAGGGAAAGGAGGCAATAAACAGTGCCTGCTGAACAGTAACTGAGCCGCTGGGGTGCAGTACTCTTGGGGCAGTTTAGGAGAGTGGATCTAACTTCCTTCCTTATTCCACCTGAAGAGCAAGGAAATTGGGGAATTTAATCCTCCAATTCTTATCAATGGCTGAGCCTTGCTGCTGGGAGTATCACCTCTGTCACTTCTAGCAGTCCTGTGTGCTGTCTGAGAGAAAGCTCACAGACAGCCAGTTGCGGCATTCACTGGGATGGTGAGTGTTGGTGGCAGAAGGGCTAGTTCTAACCTATGGGATCTCCTACAAATGCAAAAACTATCAGTGCATTTAAGTCAAATGAGACAGTTGATTTGTTTTTGTATTTTGTTTTGAGAATGTTGCAATTTGAAGAGAAGAAACACATTGTTTTCCCCTAGGCTTACAGATTACTTCAAGATTTTTCTATTAGATGAAATTTGTATTTAAGCACATGTACACACATGTGTGTGTATTAAACATATATCTGTATGTGTCTTAAAGATTAAAAATAAACTTTCAGTACATTAGAAAAAAACTTTGAGAGAGTTAAGGTTAATTTGGTTTGTGGGGGTGGGGGATTTTGTATGATTCTCTGAAAACTGAATGAAGTTACTAAATAAAAAAAACCCTCTGTGTTACTAATGGCTAATGTACTCCAGACTAACTGCCAAGAAAATCTGGACAATTTTCTCTTAGGTCAGCAATTCCACCCACCTTAGGGATCAGCACTCAAAGGCTAATCTTCAAATATTTTGCTTATATATCCCTTAAAAACTTTGGAAAAAGTATGACTGCTGAGATATTTATTACTTTAAATATGGGTTTGTATTGAAAATATTGATCTTCATAAACAAAACTTATAATCATGGTTGAAACACTTCTATTGATAATACTTTCACTCCTTTTGGGGGAAATAAGCATATGAATTGAAAAATATTTGGATAATTATTTCCTTTAAGATAGAAATGTTAATATCCTTCTCAAATTACGCTTTTTATGGTATTTTGTTGTAGCTCCATATTTTCAATAGCTTCTTTTATTTCCTTTGGGATATGAATTTGGTGTTATTAAAGCTTTGCTTATCCTATTCTTTTTCCCTGTTTCGAGTCTCTATAAAATAAAATCCCTTCTCCTGCTAAAGTAAAGAAGGACAGGAACTTGGAGGTACCTGGATGTCTGGTTGGCAGGGGAAGGGACTGAGTCAGGACAGATATTCAACCAGATCCTTCAGTTTCCCACTACACCACTCATTTGTATTGCCTTCCCCGGTCATTGGTGATTCAAGTTCTGAACCTTCCTGGGCTTGCATTCCATCAGCATTTCACTCTTAGCCCTTCAGTTAGGCTTTTTCAACTGTTCTAAGACAATGCCCATTTGTCTATTTATTTTCTCATTTTTCAAATGTTGTTGGTACATCTTAACTATTGTCTCTTTTCCCATTTGTGGATTAATTTTTAAATCCCTTTTATTTTATAGTGGGGCTTAAGGAGAGAGTAGAGATAAAATATTTAGATATAGATATAGGTAGATATATATATATATATAGATAGAAATACATATATGTAAAGAAGCAGAGAAAAGCTTTGCTGTGGTGCTAGGGCAGGGAACTGCTCATATTGCCTAAAGTATACATCGAAGAGATATTGGACTTCTTTAATTCCCATTGCTTGGTGGACACAGATATTTGGATGACTATATGATATCAAACGAGTATATAGTTATGACTACACGATATTAAGAGTGGAATGTTCACACACACACACACACACACACACACACACACGTTGCACATAAACCAATTTTTCCTGAGAACTTGGGAATTCTTGTCTGTGCTTTGCCCAGGAAAGTTTGATATGTAAAAATAGAAATTGTCTAATTTCTCGAGAAGCAACTATTTCTGGCTCACTCTATGTGGTAATGAGACACAGCAATAGGAGTGTAATAAAAAATTCACCTAGAAACAAAACAGGCCTTGAGCGGCCAGCGTACATAGCCTTTCACTGAGCCAGCTGCTCAGGAAACATCAGATTGAGATATGTCCAAATACATCACTTCTCAGCTTAAATTTACCAAGCATTATTGAATGTCACTACAGTTCCCAGAGACTAAAGAGGCATCAACCCTTCTGTGCAGCCTGTAAGCCTCCTGTAAGGAAACCATTATTCCGCTACTCAATTAACTGCTAAGGAGACAGAGAACTATGTGCCCAGGAGAGAAAACCTTCCTTTGTGGGCTAATCAAAATCCAATGGCTTCTGAAAAGGGCTTGAAAAGATCATTAATTAGGAAGGATGCCTAAATTTGGCATTCAAGGAAATGGTGTACACGTCTAACAATAAAGGCATAACGAACAAAATCTATAGACCATAAGGATGTCCAGGTTCTTCCTGACTTAACCAGCAAGGTTTTTGAGCATCATTTGGATCTCTAATTACGGGTTAACCATTTAGACTTGATAGTGGAGTTCTTAGGATCCATTTATATATTTGCTCTGATGGCTTTCAACACCTCAGAAGAGCAAAGAACGAAGGTAGGAATGGGAAAAAGAGGGGAAATTTATGTACTAAGTTGTTACAAATAAAAAATTTTAGAGAAACATGGATATTGCCATTTCAGGAACCATTTGGAGATGAGCTTTTGACTTTACACCCTGGGCTAGAGTAGATAATCATCATTTCTTACTTGCATAAAGGTCAAAAATATTACTTATTGCTTGTATCAAAATCATTCTAAATATCTGGGGATGAGATGGATTCCTTAATCTTATGTGATTAATCTTATGTGGAAAAAAATGGGAAAGTTGAATCTGAAGACACTGAAACTGATGTCAGCACATACTTGTAAGTGCCCAAGCAGATTACCCTTGGATTTCTGTTTTGCCTGTATTGTACTTGGAAAGGCCAAATTAAAACAAAATGTCAATCTGATCTGTAAAAGCCTCTTTATGAATATAACCAAGTGAAAAAGCCCCTTTTGCTTTTCCAAAGTGGTGGGGTTCAGAGTAATGTTTAATTACAATTTTAGTTTCTGTGCTTTTTTTTTTTTTTTTTTTTACTATATAAACCATTTTCTGAAGCCAAAACACCCGCAACTTTACCCACTTGATAGGAAAATAATGAGTTGAATAAATTTTTTTTTCCTGAGCTTGATGACTACTATTTTGATCAAATTTTTAAAAAACATTTTCTTCTTCTTCTTTTTTTTTTTTTTAAAGATTTTATTTATTTATTTGATAGACAAAGATCACAAGTAGGCAGAGAAGCAAGCAGAGATATTTTGGCCAATTTTTAAAGTGTTAATTTGTATGTTTTATTGGTAGTTCAAATGTGAAGCATAGATAGGATAAGACCTGATTGCTTTAATAAAGAACATGATTTTAGCAGTTTACAGTTGATAGTTACTTGCTTTTCATGTGCAAATTCAGGGAAAGTGATCCCAGTTGGTGGATCTTTCTATTCCACATGGTTATTCAAGAACCAAGGTTTTTCTCATTTTATTTTTCTGCCATTCTTTAGGGGATTGTTTTCATGGGTCATATCAGGGTGCAGCTGGCCAAAGAAAGGCTCCTTATTGTCCTAAGAATTCACCCTTAAGGGACACACCATTTCTACTCATGGGCAAAGTCTTAGTCCCATGGCCAAGTTTAACTACAAGAGAGGCTGGGAATCCACAGTCTAGAGCAGCAGCCAAGAACCTTTTTCTGTTAGGACCAGATAGCAAATATATTAGACTTTACAATTCAAACTCAACTCTGCCACTGTAGTTTGAAAGTGGTCATAGACAATACCAAAAGAATGGGTATGGCTGTATGTAAATAAAACTTTATTTACAAAATAGGCAGCAGCCTGCCAACCCTTTACTTAGACTGTTACATGCCCACCAAGCTTATTATCATGAAGGAAATGGCAAGGGGAACTTTGTGCAAAACCAGGAGCTCTGCCACAGCAGCAACAAATTTTAAAAATCAACCTTATGCTTCTTATATAACAAGTGTTTTTGCCAAGCCTATATTAAAAAATACCCAAAAAACTATACCAGGCTAATATTTGGTTTGTAAATGACTTTATAGATTAGATAAAGAGAGTATAGATGAATAACTAGCACAAGAGTTGTGGTGTTTAATGAGACTTAGAAGGTCTCATTTACTGTTTCTTCAAACTGCACTGAGTTTGGAAATTGGAGAATTTTTTTTTTCATCGATTTTTCCAGGTGTTCTCATCATGCTGAAGAAGAACTTCGTGTTTTTTAAAAAAATTAATATTTCCTTTATCTTGTCTGAAATTTGAATACCTTTCATTTTTAGGCTAGCCCTCCAATAAAGCTTTTGCAATGCTGCCTATCAATGGATGACTTTACAGTCTATATAATATTATCAAGCTTTTGGTATAGATATTTTACATATCAAAAGTGACTGTGATAAGATTGGCCACAAAAATTTTCGATGCTCCTCCAACCAAGAAGTGAAGTGAACATTTCCTCTTGTTGGATCTGGGATAGGTGTATGACTGTTGAATAATAGAATGAGGTAGAAAAAAATGCTGTGCTAGTTTCCTCTTAAGAGGTCAGTGGCTTCTGCTTCCTATCTCTTGCAGGACTCTTAAAGCCCTGGGTCACATTGCAAAAAGTTAGACAACACCATGACCACCAAGTGCAAGGGGCTAATGTAGATGTTTCAGTTGGAGGTTCTGACATAACCCAGCCCTCCAGCCATCCCACCTGGACCCAGTTCTGAGTGAAGCTGCCCTGAACCTCTAGGTCAGCAAGTCCCCCAGCTGAATACCACCCAGCGACTTCAGTTAAAGCCATGTGGAACAGAAAAATGTAACAGCAAAGCAAGCTCTATTCAAATTCCTGAGCCACAAAAATTTTGAGATATAATGAAGTGGCTGTTGTATTACATTGCTAAGTTTTAGAGTAATTTGTTATGCAGCAATAGATACCTAGAAAAGGAGAATAAAATGAAAAACAAATTTTTTTTCTCCAATTATGCAGCTGCTGCTCTGTATTTTTTTCCCTTAACTTGATGCTAATTGTTGTTAAATGTTTAAATTTTTAAATTAGATTACAGGGACTCATGAGATGTATTTAGTAGTGATTATATGATCTTAAACTTCCCATAAGAAGAGAAATTTTCTCCCCAGTGGAAAAAAAATGGCTTAAATAAATAAAAAGACTGTGAAACTCACCGGAAAAGGACTCTGATTATAGATTTGGGTAATTCAAAATGAAAATCTACAAACAAGGTTAAGATATCATAGGGAAAAGAGAAAAGGTCTTGCAAACTATATGCAAGGAGGTGGCATGTTTTGTGGAAGGGCCAAGTGCCTTGCAGTCAGACAGAGCCAAGGTCATAAACCATCTAGTGGTTGGGTGACCCAGGGCAAGTTACTTAACCTCCCTGAGCTTGGGTTTCCTGAGCTATAAAATAGGGATAAAACTGCCTTCCTCATACGGTTACTGTGAGGATTAAGAGAGATAATGTATACAAAGCACTCAGCAAAACACCTGCCATGTGGTAGGTGCTTAATGAATGGCTGTTCTCTTCTCTTTTTCAGCAAGACAGTGAAAAAACTGAAAGCACTGGTAATCTGTATACATAGGGTAGATCTGCACAAACTCTTTGGTTTCTGATTCTGGAAATTTTAGAGCACTCCAATTTTTTAATATGTGACTGCCCTGAATATAGGTAAATAAAAGGGGAAGTAAGTACATTTTTTTTTAATGTGGAAAAAGCAGGGTTTTAAATAAAAGCATGAGCATTTTTGAAAAAAGTCCTCATTTCATTCTGGAGAATGCTGTGTTCATCCAAATTTATGTGACTTTTGTCTTCAATTTTAGACAGACAAATGTCTGATATTAGCTTGTATTTGACAAAATAGCAGAACACTGATATGTGATGAAAATACTGGAATAAAGTCTCCCTAACATTGGTTTCTATAAAGTGTCCAGAATTAGATAACAGGGCTTATCAAAGTTTATTCATCTTCTTAGAGAGGTTGCTCAAAATTATTCTCTTCATATAAATCTTCTCACGATTACCCTCTTATTTAAAGTTCTGTTGTAAGTGGTAGAGACTTGGAATTATAGCCATAAAAAGCCAACATTTAAACTTGAATTTCCAACCTTGCCTATATTAGGCTAATAACGAAGCAACATCAAGAGTGTGAGGTGCTCTTCTGTAACAATGTCTCAACAGCTGGGCTTTAAACCAATTATTATATTTCTTCAGTTTTTCTGGGCAATTATGGCTTGATCGAACATAGTTATTTTCAGTAAGCATGATCCATGATCTCATAAGCCTGAAAAAAATTTCACAGTCATATTATCTGTCTTGGTTTGGAGATCAGAAAATACCTAAAGAATAGATATCATCTCAATGATTTACCCAGGTCCCACAATGCCACGGAGTAAGGCAGCAGGTGAGGGAAAAATTGTCTCTGCTGGCTGGGTCAAAGGCTGACAATCAATGGTCGCTGGTCCAATCGCAAGGAAAAATGGTGTGCTTCCCCTCTGTTCTTCCACACACACCTGTCAAGTCTCCGCAATGCTTTACCTCATAGAATCCCATTTATGCAAGCTTAGTTTGAGTTCCTCATCTACATGAAGTTTTCTGAAACCCGCTCCACATTCTCTTCCCCTTCCAAGGCAGAATTCATAGTACTGTTCCCGTTGCTCCCACAATATTTTGCTCATAGAGACAGCATAGCACAGATAGGATTTTAGAGTTGTGCAATGTATCTTGAGTCCCCTCCCCACCCATAGTTGTGAATTATTTGGGACCAAGGACTGTGCCTTTCTTATTCTTATTTTATTTCCCCTTTCCCACTGCCACCCACTGTCTAGATTCTAGAATACTACCTATCCCATAGCAGGCATATAATAAAGGTTGCATTGAATCATCTTCCTTTTCAGAGCTGTCCCAGTGTGCAGCTCAACTTGATCAGTTACAGCGATAAAAGTGTTGATAAAGAAAGCAGATTTATTCTACCTGCTGCAGTGTTGGGGAGAGTCCCATTCCTTAGGCATTGCAGAATTCTGTTTTAAGATTCAAGCTTGGCTTGTATTCACAGAAGAGTGTGAACTAATCTTTGCTGTTTGGAAAAGAAAGCCCCATGGCTTCCCATTCCATGTACTCCAAGGCTGGTTGATTTCAATGAGCATCATGGACTTCACATTTTTGTGATTTTTTTTTTAACTTTATGACTTGCTTAGCATACTGTGCAAAGCCATTAGTAAAAATCAAAAGCCCATGGAAGCTTTGCTAATCTACTCTTCCCTTAACTGGCAGGTGTATGGAGGCGGCTTGTATGCAGCAAAGCAAAGCTTCAGAAGCTGTGAATGTTTCCTTTCAATGGAGGGAAAAGGTTGGGCTTTAGTCTTGTCTGTTGAAAGAAGATGAAAAGAAGCCTAGAAACACTTACGGAAAGGGAATGGACTGATAGAATAGCTGAGAAGTCACAAAAGGAAGTTGTCAGCAAGGAGCACCCCTGACTATTTGCTGAGCAGTTTCTAAGCAACTTTTAATGGAAGGTCAGGCATAAGCCGCATAAAGGGAGGAGGAAACAACATTATTTCACACAATAAAGTGACTGTGAATACTGCCAGTTAAAGGGGAAAATAGACTGGTTAGTTTCAGCACTTACTGATATGTGGGTTTGGGTTTTTTTTTTTTTTTATGTGTGTGAATACAAATGAAAATTCTTTCCTAAAAGAGTCTATCAAATTTGAGCAACTGTAAAAATCCTGGCAGCATGTATATTATGGTTAAAAAGACTTTGCATAAAACACCCTAGGATTTGCCAGTAAGCATTGACACCTTTGTTTTCCCCCATGACAATCTGTAGGCATGTCACTTATTCATTTATTACATAAATATTTAATGCAGTCCTTCTCTGGATCAGACACTGCTAGATGCAAAGAGACAAATGAGCCCCAGTCCCTGCCTCTGAAGGATTCAGAGTTCAACTTATTCCAGTCAGTCATTGATTATAGGGCAGTGGGCAGTGTGCCACAAGACTCAAGAACAGGTCCAATGGTGTCCCCTGGGTATCAGGGAGGGCTTTCTAGAGAAGGCAAATCAAAGAAAATATTCAATCAGTTTTGTCAGCATAGGCTTTGTTTCCTTCACTCAGATAACTAAATTTTGAATGTTATTTTTTTCTTTCATAGAAAGATTAAAAAATTGCCTGAAAGAATAAAAATTTGCCTTTCTTTCTCCTTTAACATCCCTATGTAGAAGAGAGTATTACATGAGTACTCACAAGTACTTCACTGAAATTTACATAAAGTCATTAGTAGATGTCCCAACTATTAAAGTCATTAGTAGATATCACTTTAGGAAGACATTGTATTTGATGTGGACTACCAGAAAATTATTTGACAGGGTGAACCATCATCTCAAGACCCTCTTCTCTGGGCTCAGATGACACTGGATTTTCTCAGTTATGCTCCAACCTCTCCAGTTATTTGTTTCTATTTCTCTTTCCTTTCTTCTCACCCCATCCCCAGACATTGTTCTTTCCCTCAGCAATTTAATACCTTCTCATGCCTTGAACTCATGCCTTTGTGCTCAAATGTCTTAGAACCTTAGCTCTGTATTCTCCGACAGACTCTGGTTCCATATTTGTATATGTCTAGCATACTCTCACTTTGATATTGTATATGTCTAGAATATTCTCACTTTGATTCTCACTTTAATCACCTTTCTGAAGCAGCAGCAGTCCAGGATCCACAAAACATGCCAAAATAATGCACAGTCCTCAGCTGGCTTAAGGAATCCTATTGCCCATCCAGGAGAAAGGGATGGATGGATGGTGGGAGGCAGTGACCCAACTGAAGGATGAAGGCTGGTAGTGCACACTAATCAAAAGATACATTTGGATTGTGTTGTTTTCTTAAACAAAATTAGATTGATATCTAGAATCCATAGTGTCTAGCTTAAGGAGGGTAAAAACAAAGGAATTGGGACAATTGTCAGCTCTCCCTTACAGAACTTGGCTTGTGGCTACACACACTGGGTTTTTCCTGTCACCAGCAGATCCGTTTTAGCAGAAGGCCTGGAGCTGATTAGAAATTGAAGACTTCCACCTTAGAAGAAGACTGGAAGCAGTAAAGGAATATTTGAATGTTGTTTATAATTATATTTGGTAGGAAATAATGGAATTTGTAATTTAAATACCCAAAGGTAAAGAGTTTGAAAAGCAAACTGCTGGTGTTGAGGCAATGGACCACCATGTTCTCATTAAAATATAAATTTTAGAGGCACCTGCGTGGCTCAGTGGGTTAAAACCTCTGCCATCGGCTCAGGTCATGATCTCGGGGTTCTGGGATCGAGCCTCATGTCGGGTTCTCTGCTCCAGCCTGCTTCCCCCTCTCTCTCTGCCTGCCTCTCTGCCTACTTGTGATCTCTCTCTCTCTCTCTGTCAAATAAATAAATAAAATCTTTAAAAAATATATAAGTTTTAGGTGAATGAAAGAAGATAAATTTAAAAGATGGAACTGAAAATCACACATACTTTATAATGTGAGATAAAAAGAATTATGTATATCTTTGCCATATTGTTAAGGCAAATACACATGAAAATAAAAAAAAATGCCCACCAGTAGAAATAATATATTTAAATGCTTGAAATATGTAATAATTATTTTTTGAAAATACAGAAAGTAAATATTAATTAATAGGTGAATAATATTATATCTAACATTGAAAAAGTCAGTTGCTTTGGGGGTATCTTTCTTGTTTTTGAGTAAAAAAGAAACACAGCTGGGAGAAGCAGAAGCTTTCTTGCCAATACATCTGCTTTCTTTACACTGTTCATAAAATACTTCACACTCTCAAGTTGGAGACCAGCTTTCCCCAGGGTGCCACAACTGAAACATTCCAGTTAAAATACTTCATAACACTAAGAGGTTGAAATCCCTGCACTGCCTTTTTTCTTTTTCTCAATTGCTGATTTGCCAAAGGGGAAAAACCCATATATTCAATTTCATGGAAATAAATGCAGGAACAGAAACAAATGTACAATATTAGACTAATTATTATGCATAGATTGTAGATGATATAAAAGTTCCTGATGTCTGAGGATTGGGTTACTTGATAGCTTTCACTTAAACGAGGGCCTTTCACCTCAAAATCATCATTTAGAACTTAGACATGGACAATGACAAAGTGCTATAAACTCCTGACCCCTAAGATTTGTTCCAGTTGTAAGTGCTTGGGGTTTCCATGATTCTACTGCTGTTTCATGGCTAGGAATATTGTGTGGCCTCAGTGTGTTTTGTGGAATGGAATATGCACATCTTTAGGAAGATATTATATGAAGCTATATTTTTCTGACTGAAGAAATGATGAGTCTTAATAGATACAACTAAATGTGGAAAGCGATGCTATAAAGACTCATCTCATAATCTGTCACATAGACACCTTAGGTCCCCATGGAAGAATGTTCAAAAAAAAAATTTTCAAAGCTAAAATTGATGGACAAAAAGTCCTCCCCTTTAAAATATAATCTCATCCAATTCAAACTGATCAATGTTCTAGTAAGTCACAGAGTGTTTGGAGGATATCTGGTTTTTGTTTTGTTTTGTTTTTACGGTTTAATCTAATGGTTTCCAGTGTGGTGGTACATGACCTTGTGGGTGTTTAAGACAATTCATTGATGTATGGAAAAACATATTTATGTTAAAATCTTACCTAAAAACAAAAAAATACGCTTTACTAGTATTTAACACACAAATAGCACCTGTACACTTGCTCAGTCTATGTGTTATGTTAGGTATGCAAGGTATCCCAAGGGAAAGACCAGAGTTCTGTCAACGGAGAGGCTGAGAGTAGAGCTACTCTCACTCAATTATTCACTTGTAGGTCATTTTGCTATAGTTGCATTAAGTGGATGTGGGGACTGCATACTGAATCATCACTAAATAAAATGGACAAGGACGTAAAATATCCTTGCCCCCTCCATTTAAAAAAACAACAACAAAGAAAGGGGGAAGATGATACTGACAAGGCAAGTACAAGTGCAAAGTGGCAGAGTTGATGATTATTAGTTCTGACAAATGTTGACCATCAAAAAGCCAGATATTTCAATGACATACATTGAATTTAGAAAAGATCTTGGAGGTTGCTGCTTGTGTTCTCCTCAAGGATTTTGATGGATTCCTTTCGCACATTGAGGTCCTTCATCCATTTTGAGTCTATTTTTGTGTGTGGTATAAGGAAATGGTCCAATTTCATTCTTCTGCATGTAGATGTGGTATATATACACAATGGAATACTATGCAGCCATCAAAAGAAATGAAATCTTGCCATTTGCGACAACATGGATGGAACTAGAGCGTATCATGCTTAGCGAAATAAGTCAAGCAGAGAAAGACAACTATCATATGATCTCCCTGATATGAGGAAGTGGTGATGCAACATGGGGGCTTAAGTGGGTAGGAGAAGAATAAATGAAACAAGATGGGATTGGGAGGGAGACAAACCATAAGTGACTCTTAATCTCACAAAACAAACTGAGGGTTGCTGGGGGGGAGGGGGTTTGGGAGAAGGGGGTGGGATTATGGACATTGGGGAGGGTATGTGCTTTGGTGAGTGCTGTGAAGTGTGTAAACCTGGTGATTCACAGACCTGTACCCCTGGGGATAAAAATATATGTTTATAAAAAATTAACAATTAAAAAAAAAAAAGAAAAGATCTTGGAATTGTTCTATCCCAAAGTATTAAATGAAAGTTTTTCAAAAGTAATGAAATATATTCAATCAGCTAGTTCTCATTGGGAAAGCAAAAGTCTTTTTCAACTGTTAAATAAAAGACAAACTCAAAATGAAATGCACGATATTTAAATTTTAGATATTGTGCATTTCATTTTGAGTTTGTCTTTTTAAGTCCAATTTGAGGTAAAATTTATATAAAATTCACTCCATTCCTTGTAGTTTGATTAATTTAAATATGCGTATATAGCCATTAATAACCCTAACATCCACGTCATCTTGGTGTTGGCATCTATGAGTTGTCTTTTTTCTCATTCTTTTAGATAGATTTCTGGGGTTTGGTATAACAAATTTTAATTTATAACCTTGACTTTTTTATGTTGTGTTATGAGACTTTGGATCTTCTGTGTTAGCTGGCTTTCTCTCATACTGTTTTGCCAGGAAAACAGGGCTCACCACTTTGTTACTCTCAGGTGGAGGTAGAATTTCAAGTTCTCACTTGGCCTCAGAGAGGAAGTCTCCTCCTGTTGCTGGGTGGGAGTTCTGCCTCTCTGGTCTCGATTGATCCCATGATGCGGGTGGCCTTATCACTAGGTGACGGTGAAGTCCTGACTCACCACCACACCTTCTCTGACAATACCCTAGCAGAAAGAGGGAAAAATACCTCAATGATGCTTGCTGAGGATAGAAGTCCAGGTTCTCCATGTGGTTTACGGGTAGGGGCCTCAATACTACTTGGTAGAGATGACTGTCTTGTCTCCCCTCCTGGCCTTCTCTGATGCCACCCTCGTAGAGTGTTAGAGGGAACACTTCATTATAGTTTGGTGAAGGTGAAAGTGCAGGCTCTTTTCCCCACCTTTGTTAGCATGGGTGGAGATGGGACCAAGATTTTTTTCTGGGTGTTTGGCTGGAAGGGAACATCTATTGTCTAAAATCTTTTTGTCTTTTTAGGCTTCCCCTTTCCTGGCCCTTTGGCTAAAGAGCAAGCTTTTGTCAGTACAAAATGTTTTGGAGCATCACCTATGTTTATGTATCAGTAGGTATACTCCTGCATATTGTTGAGTAATACTCCATTGTTTGAATGTAGTACAATTTGTTTATCCATTCAGTGGTTGGTGGACAGTTAGGTTGTTTGAAGTTTGGGGTAATTATGAATAAAGCTGTCGTAGTCACATACAAGTCTTTGTGTGGATATTATGTTTTTCATTTCTCTTGGTTAATATCTAGGAATGGTATTTCTGGGTTGAATGTTTTGCTTTTTAGGAACTTACCAAACTACTGTCCAAAGTAGTTGTACCATTTTGCATTTCCATCAGTAACTTATGAGATCTTTTCTTGTTCTGTATCAATATTGGGTATTATCATTTTATCATCTGGTATTATTTGTCTTTCTATTTTTAGCCATTTTACTAGGTCCGCAGTGATTTCTAATTGTATTTTAATTGCATTTTACTAGTAACTAGTACTAGCTGAACATAGTTTCATGTCCTTATTTGTCATCTGTATCTCTTCTTTTGAAGTGTTTTTCTGTTCATTTTTTAAATGGACTGTTTATTATTTTATTAATAAATTGTATGTTATTTGAAAGTTCTTTATATGTTCAGGATGCAAACTCTTTACTTGATATACATTTTGCAAATAGTTCCTCTTAGTCTACTATTTTGTTTTGGTTTTCTATTTGTATTCATATTATATAGGACATAGATTAATAACTTATGGATATATGATGATATACTCTGTTCACCCTGCCTAAAGAGTTCCTGTCTCCTCTTTACTCATACCCCAGCCTATTCTGTCTTCTTGACTTCTTTCCCCTCCAGTGCTTACAGTTTGTTCCAACCAACCTTTCTCACCACTTGCCACTTGAGGAGTTTTATTTCCTTCTGTGGTAGGGGATTAGGTACCCCAAAAGTAATGAAGGACCTATGCAGATTGAGGTAGTACTAACCTTCTTTTATCCAATTGAAATAACCAAGTGGTCTGAATGGAGAGTGCGGATCTTACTCTAGGTCTTCAATTATTCCCAAACTAAATTCCTCCTGTTTCCCAGGACCTGACCCTTCTCCTTTCATGTCAGTAAGCAGTCTCTACAGCTAGAAACCTGGGAGTTTTCCTAAGGGTCCTTTCCTTGCCAACAATTAGTCATTATATCTGGATAGCCATGCCTCCTAAATGTTTTTGGATTTTTTCCTTTCTCCTCCAGCCCTTCTCCTACATTTTCTTACCACTGCCTTGTGAAAGTTTGCATTTATCTATTCCCTGATCCAATGATCCTCAAATGAAGGCTTTGTTAAATACAGATTCTTGGGTCCCACCCCCAGAGTTTCTGATACTGTAGGTCTGGAGTGAGGCCAGTATATTTCACATTTCTATCAAATTTTCAGGTGACGCTGAGGTTGCTTGTTCAAGGAGTGACACACTCCTCAGAATAGTTAACCAATTACTTAATCATTAAAATCTAAGTTCCCTACCAATATCTAGCTTATTCTACATTTACAGAGAATGAAAGTGGGGTAGGCACTGTGCTGGGTGATATTCGGAATCCAGAGATGAAAAGAAACTCTCATTACCTCAAAGTGTGCAGTCAGTTGTTACTCCATGGGGTTGTAGGCACCAGAAGGACCAGCTTTTGTGGCATGTACTTGTGCATTCACATGGACCTGGTGCTTGGTTTAATGCTTTGCAGTTGCCATCTTGAAATTCTTAATTTTTGAACCAGAGTTCCTGCCTTCTCATTTTGCACTGGGACCCACAATTAGATACCAGTCCTTGGTGTCAGGAAGACCAGCCCGAGGCAAATTTGCTTTTTCAGTTTCTATTGCCCTCACACTAACCCTTCTCAGAGCTGTCATCTTATGGTCTTATCCAACCTTTCCCTGACAATTGAGCCAAATCAAACTTTGCTGACTTGGATTCATAAAAACACTGTTCTTCACTAGGCAAAGATGGTGGTATAAGTTCTAGTGGGTGGCTCTGGCCAGGAATGAAGAAATTTTGTCTTCAGCCCTGAAAGGATACCTGGGGATATCACCTGATAGTGTGTTTTCTAAAGAAATTCTCAACTTTGCTGAAAGTCAGGAATCCTTATGATACATACATTTTCCTGTTGAAAGCTAGACAGCATGTCTTCCACCACCCAGCAGTGGAATCATAAAAGGCACACATACATAGAACTGAGAGGAATGGTAAAAGTTAGGAGTTTATCCTTTACTGTTTATGCCTGGATTCTAAGTGGGAGTGGTGAGGTAAAAGGCCTTCCGTCAGAGAACCCCATGCTCAGGTATCATAAATAAGTAGTGGAATAATGTTATTTCTGTGTGTGTGTGTGTGTGTGTGTGTGTGTGTGTGTGAAAGAGAGAGAGAGAGAGACAGAGACAGAACAGACAGAGGGGAGGGGAATGTATATATTTATGTGAATATTAAAGCCTAATTGTGTGATTTAATATTTGAAAACTTTGCATTCCTCCTATGGCTTGAGGGAATAAAAAGAGCCTATTATCATTTTCGGGCCAGATGTTTTACTTAACTGAGCTGGTCTGATCCCTGCACCTGTCTGGGACCAGCAGTTGCAGGATTAGTGTAAGAGGTTGAATTTAAAAATCTGGACAACTGTTAGTGAACAAGCGAACGGTGTGAAAATGAACAGGCTTTCAGCATAAAGGATTTACTGTTTATGACATAAGGCAGTGCATCACTGGCAGGAGAACGTGAGCATGCTGTTGCCTCTCTGCCCATGCACCCTCATATACATTACCGAGTGACATTTACAGGGACTGTGAGTGAGTGCAGAGAACAGAAGTAGGGGATTGTGATTAGAGTTGGAGGAAACAGAGACATATTATACCATCCATCTGTGGGACAGCCGTAGAGCTATACGGAATTACATATTATTTCTGGTGGATTATGACGATTATAAGAGGAAGAAAACAGGGCCCACCCCCATGAACAATTTTTTTTAACCATGTAACCTCAAGGAAGCAATGGCTTATTACCGAAAAGGAATTCCATTCTAAAAGATGATTTACTTTTTCCATAATATAGAAGTAAATACAGTAGTCTTTACAAAAGCAAAATAAAAATAAACATTTTCACAGGGATAAGACTAAATATGACTGGGAAATTCTGACTGATCTCAACAACAAAGACGACTTTTTCTTCCACTTTTTTTTTAAAGATTTTATTTATTTATTTGACAGACAGAGATCACAAGCAGGCAGAGAGGCAGGCAGAGAGGGGGGGGGGAAGCAGGCTTCCTGTGGAGCAGAGAGCCCGACATGGGGCCCGATCCTAGGACCCCAGGATCATGACCTGAGCTGAAGGCAGAGGTTTTAACCCACTGAGCCACCCAGGTGCCCCTTTCTTCCACTTTAAGGCAACACACACACACATAAACACACACACACACACACACACACTCATTCACACTTGAATGTATATTGGCTTCATGTATTTGGCTAAAATATAAAATATAGCACTATCACTTACAATAACTGAATTTCAGTGTGCTTCCTGTTTTTTCAGCTTTCTGTCATAGTTTACCTAACATACACATACATAGCTTAAAATAATATTGAAATGGCTAATGTTAAGAAAGAATTAATGTGGACTCACATACTCATTAACTTCAGAAGAACTGCACTAAATTTGGAGTTTGTGCCTGATTCCATGTTACCATATATGTGTGACCCTGGGCAAGGCACTTAGCCTCCTTGAGCCTGAGGTCCTCACTCCTAAGACTTTTATAAGGATTAAGGAAGCTAATGTATTTGAAAAGTACTTTGTAATTCGTAAAATGGTTTGCACATGTTAACTCTTACTTTCAATTAAGTATCTGGAATAAAATCTGAAGCTAATCTGTATAAGATTATCTCAAGATTATCTCTGGTGATTAAACAGAATTCACTTACATTAAGCACAACTAATTCATACTTCAAACACATACTATATACATAAAATCTCTCAAACAGGTTAAAAAAGTTTTCCTTTATGAGCTCTAGTCACATGAGTGCCCTCTCATTCATTCAACCAGTATTACCACTGGGCACCTGTCGTGTGGCAGCCCCAGGAATAGAATGATGAACCAGACACAGTTCTTTCCCTCAAGGAACTTTAGACTGCCTCAGAAAGGCAGATATCAAGTAGGCAATTATATAAACAAATACATGATGACTATCATAGCAATGTGCCACAGAAGGGGAAGTATATGTGTCCTGAAAGCTTGTAACAGGTGTACCTATCCCAGTGGAGATGTCACCAAGGCTTCCCTAAAGAAGTCATGTACAGATATAATCTTTCCTAGAACAGAGGCCATCCATGCTTATCTTTGGTCTTGGACTGTGGCTTATATTTTTGAACTGTGGTTTATATTGTTCTTTTAGACACTTGTACACTAGAAAATGTAGGGTTTGAGTTTTTTGGTAATAGGCTGTACTTATCCCAGACTTCTTATGGTTGCAGACTTCACCTGGTTGCTTCTTTTGGATCTCAGTGTTGACTTAAGCAAAAGGGGAAATGAACTGAATAGCCCTGGGACCATTCAGTTGTATGGCTTGATATTGGGGCAGATGGTATTATCAGGATTAGGACTCTCTCCATCTCTTAGTCTTTATTTCTGGTGATAGCTGTATTATCTATTAGACTTTCTCTTTGAATGAACTTCGCTTTTCCAATAGTTCCAAAGAAACTCCAATGGAGTGTTTTAGCCAGACTTGGGTCATGTGCCAACTTTTGGATGTAAATGGTGGGCTCAACTCCATACCAATCACAATGCAAGTGGAAGAGCAGATCTTTTATGATAACCATAAAAAGAAGAAATGGATGGTGGGCAAACAGAAACACACTTGTTTACTACATACTGGACTATTCTCCTTGGACCACTATCATGATGCTCAAACATAGTATTTATAATATTTCTGTATTAGTTTTCTCTTGCTATGTCATAAGTTGCCACAAATGTAGCACTTTCAAACAACTCCATTTATTTGCTCAAGTGTCTGTATGTCAGAAGCATGACTGGGTTCTTAGCTCTGGGTATCGTATGATGAAATAAAGGTAATGGATGGGCTGAGTTCTTATCTAGAGGCTTTAAGGAAGAACCTGTGTCCAAATTCAGTCACTGAATTGGCTGAATTCAGTTCTTTGTGGTTGTAACTCTGGACCTCATTTGCTTGCTGCTTTTAGCTCCTAGACTCTGCCCTAATTCCTTGACACACCATATGGCTCTCTCCAGAAAAAATAAATAAATAAATAAATAAATAAATAAATAAATAAAATATAATAGATATATAAAAATATATAATATTTTATATATATAAAATACATACCTAATAAATAAATAAATAAAAGAATATATAAAATATATTTTATATATTATATATATATTTTATATAAAAATATATTATATATTCTATTATTTATTTATTATTTATTTGTTTATTTATTTATATTTTATGTATGTATGCATGTATCTATTCATTTACTTATTATAAGGAATTGGCTTAAATAACTATGGGAGCTGGCTACCAAGTCTGCATTTCATAGTACTGGCAGCAGATGGGAAGGGAAGATCACAGGCAGAATGGAATGCCATGGGCGCACAGGTCAAAGCTGTTGTCCGTAGGCATTAGTCCAAAGTGAGTATTGAGAGAAAGGAGAAACCCAGCTCTTGTAGACCTAGTTGCTATTTGGAATCTGGCTTAGGAAATACCTAAGCCTTCTTTTATAGGGATTCTACTGATAAAGTCAGGCCCACCCAAAATATCTCCTTATTTTAAGGACAACCAATTAGGCACTTAATTACATCTGTAAAATCCCTTCAGAAGAGCACTAGAGTTAGTATGTAATTGAATAAGAGAGACCTTGAATCTTATAATTTTTGCTTACCATGCCTATACCATGAGTTTCAAGTCTATAGCATTATATTTAATGTTTCCAAAAACATTAGTTGAGAGATTTCATAACTCAGGAATATCATATTTGTGGCAGAAATAGGACAGGTTTTGCTTCACTTTAGTTAAAAATAGAGAGAGAGATAACATTTATAAACCAGGAGGATAACGTAAATAATGAAAGTCTCATTTGAAAATGTGAAGACTAGTGTTCATGATGGTCAATTTGAAGGTTACAGAGATAAAACATAAGGAGAAGTCAGTAATAACCTTTGGATTAGGTTATAAAGCACTATGATAAATGCAAAATATAAAAGTATAACTGATGATGACATTTTTCAGTAGACAGAAGTACACCCTATTTCATAGCATGAACAAATGATGCCAAGAAGGTACTTAAGAATTTTGGGAATATCTGATTAAAGAATGAACGTGATTATTTTACCCATGAATTGTGAAAATTGGAGGAAGGAAACTGAGGTTAAGGTGTATATCCTTCTACAGTGAGAGCCACTTGATGTGGTGGATGTGTTATTCCTGTTCGTCTTACTTGTTTGCCTTTTAAACAAACTTCCCTAGGGTACCTGGGTGGCTCAGTTGGCTAAGTGTGGGTCAGGTCATGATCTCAGCGATGTTAGATTGAGCCCTACATTGGGCTCTGCACTGTGCATGGACCCTGCTTAAGATTCTATCTCTCCCTCTCCCTCTGACCTTCCCCTCCTGCTCACGTGCTCTCTCTCTCTCTCTCTCTCTAAAATAAATAAATAAGTTAATTGAATTAAATTAAAAATTTTTAAATGAACTTCCCTGAGTCACAGCCTTTGGAAAGGCAGCCCTCTTCACTATATGACCCTGTTTCTTGGTCAAGGCTGGCTGGAGCACAAATGCAAGTCTGGGCCAGGGAGGTATTGGATATCTTCCAGTATTGGATAGCCTCCAAGGTGGGTTATCTTGCAGGCAATGACTAGGCCTCCAACGAAATGGAGGGAACCACATTTCTTATGGAAATTTATTATTGGAAATTTTTTTAAATTGAAGTAGTCATTGGGGAAAATATCAGAATATTGTGGACTTTCTCACACTTCTCTATTTAGAATAATTTTCATGATATATGCAGAACATAATAATCTTTTTAGTATTTAAAGCCTCTGTCTTAATCTGACCACAGCTAACCAATGGCAATCATATTCTCTCCCTTGACAATCTCTAAGAACTCAGAGAAAGTGTAGTTAGTAAAAAGATGTGAAATCCTGGATTATAAAATGGCATCGAGTTGAGGCCAGAATTTACCTCACAACAAGGTAATACAGCACATAAGCTTATGGAGGAGGGAGAAGAAATATCCTTGAGGGGTCTGCAAAGGAGGAGGGAAGAGACCACAGGTATGCTGGAGAGAACCACAGAGTCATGTGAAGTCATGTGAAGTCACATGAAGAGAGGAATGCAGACAGGAGCTTAATGAAAATGTTGATTCTTCTCTAAATTCAGATTGCAATGCTGCAATTAGGTTCCATGAGATTCTTTTGTATTTTTCTAGTAGACATTTTTTTTTATATGAACTTCTTCCCATAGATTTTTGTTTCATAAAACCAAACACTTCCAGACTATGACATCAAATAACCCCTTCCCGTATAAATGGGAAATGATCATGCTTTGATTCCTACTTCAAAGACTTATTCATTATTAAGCACAGAAGGTGTCATTCTAGATCACAAGGAAAATACTAAATGCATAAATATGTTCTTAGCCTCAAGGAACTTACAGTTTACAAACATCCATAATAAGCAATTGTAGTAAGGATGGTTTGTACGAAGATCTAACAGAATCCCAGAGGAGTCACTTCTCACTGGTGTGGTTGGGGAAACTTCAAGGAGGAGATTCCTTCTGGGCTGAGCCTTGAAGAATGGATCCTTTCAGGGAAGGGCCTTTTTAGAAGTGGTCCCATGGTTCCAAGAACCCACTGCCAATCAGCAGGGAGTAAACCAAACCACACGGGAGAGATATGCAACTGCAAGCAGAGCAGAGACTTCATGGCATTCTACCTAAGCCTCGACCTGTCTGACTCTCTCCAAATCTGCTGCTCCATTGTGCCCTGCTCCTCAACATGCCAACCACCTATCCATCTCAGGCCCTCAGAGTGAATGGTCAGCTACATCAGTTCTTCCGGCAATTGGCTTAGATATTGACCATAGCAATTAGATAGAATAAATCAAGAAAATATATGGGGGGAGACTTGCAATTTTAGATAGGGTCACGAGGGTAGATGTGATCCTTCACCAAGGAAGGGTCACTGAGAAAGTCACACACACACACACGTGCACACACACATACACACATCCCTTATTAGCAAAATTCAGTTAATAATAAAAATATTGGTCCTCTAAAGAAATTACCACAAGTTGAGTGGCAAACAGCAGAAACTTATTTTGTCACAGCTCTGGAGGCTAGAAATTTAAAATCAAGGTGTTGGCAGGATTGGTTCTTTGAGGGCTATGAGGGAGAATCTATTCCTTGCCTCCACCCTCACTTCTAGTGGTTTGTGGGCAATGTGAGGTATTCCTTGGCTTGTAGAAGCATCACCTTGATCTCTGCCTTCATCTTCACATGTTGTTCTCCCTGTGTGTATGTCTGTTCCCAATTTTCCTTTTTTAAATTTTTAAATAGGACACCAGTCATAGTGGATTAAGTGTCCACCCTTCTCCAGTATGACCTCATCAAATTACATCTACAATAACACTATTTCCAAATAAGGTTGTATTCTGAGGTACTGAAAGTTAGGGCTCCAACATACAAATTTGGGGACTTCCACCTATGAATATATGAACATTCCAATGCATAATACTACATGTGAAATTTTATATAGGGACTTTTACATTTATTTTTAGGTTGTAAAAATTTGCCAATGTCATTAAATATTTCTTGAAAAAAAAAGGCTCAAATGTTGGCATAACTTTTCACACTACGACGGTGTCATATTGACTTCATTGTTCACTCTCTATCATTTGACATGAGGTTGGTCTCAGTTTTTGTGTCTCAGAATTGCCCATAATTTCCCCCCATATTCTTCTCAGTACGTAGCATAATGTCAAGGGTGGTTATCTATGAGTTGTGGACTTGAAGAGTACAATTTTAAGTTTTCTCCATGCTTCAGATCTTTACAATGATCACATAACATTCTGTAAAAAGAAAAAAAGTCTACCAAATGTATTTTTTAAAACAACTTTCATGTTGTTTCTATTTCCTTTAGAACCATTTATATCTTATTTCTTTTGAAAAGTAGATTTCTCATGTTTCATCTTTTCATAATCTGGCATTAGAACATATCAATTTTAAGCTGTTATAATTATCAGGACTGTTTAGGAGACCATGAATGACTCTTTGTCAGGACCTGGAAACCAGGGGATAGAAATTGCACTGTGTTGATCACCTTTGGCATTTCATTTTCTTTTGCTGTTATTCTCTTGTTTGTTTGCTTCCAACTATGGGTTGAGAATTTAAAGAAGACAAAGCCTAAGCGAATTTTGAACATTTTACTCATTCAAAAATTATATATATCTATATATCTATATATAGATATCTATATATATCTTTCTATCTATTTTAGTCATTTTTTTTAATGAATGAATTCTGTGTTTTGAAAAGGAATGCAATCCCTTTCAACAGAGTCTCTCCTTTGAGTCACTTGTACCCAATTTTGATGTCAGGAGGAAATCTTGGCAGACAAAACACAGAATTACCTGGTTAACCTTGTCACATAAGTCAGCCCTGCTTTACCCAGAAATCCTCAAGGAGAGCCTTTGTTTTTGTTACCATGGCCTAATTCAAGCCAACAAGAAGATTGACTTTAAGAAGCAGCAGAGAAAGGATTAAGTTGCCAGGTTTGATAACGTATTCCTAAGATGCCTGTGCTTCAGTACAAAACAAAGGAACTGCATCATGTCTTAGGATCATTCTATTCCTCAGTGACTGATGTTCTATGTACAGTATTTATTATTTAATAATAAGTCTTAAAATGTACTTTCTTTGTTCTTGACCTTAATTTTATTAATAGTGTTTTAATTCATAAAACTTTAATCATCATTTTTTGTCATTAGTCATTTATTTGTGCAAGTGATTTACTATTTTTCTTGCTATTTCTTTATTAGTAAAAATGGAAATAATAATACCAACCTCAGCGACCTGTACTGAGAAATCAAAGAGATAATCCATGTGCAGCTCCTGGTACTTAACAGTAGGTTTGCACTACCTACTAGTAGCTATCTCTATAATGCCAGAACCATGTCCCTGCTGTTGTACTGACATAGACAAAGTGGCTGAATAAAAGGATAATTTATCCCATTAATAGAACATTAATACATCTGGAATCACATGCCTTTTAAAGATTTTTTCTACTACTACTAGCCTATTTTAAAATTTATAACTTTATAAAGTTCTTAACAAATTTATTTCCACATCTAAAATATTTGGGATTCTTGGCACCCTCCCTCGACGGTTTCATAGTGTCTGCGTGTCATGGTGGAAGGAACTCTGCCAGGGAAGAGAGTAAGTTCCAATCCTGGCTCTGACCACCGACAGCTGTGTGAGCTGGAAGTAATCACTTACCTCCCCTGGCCTCATTTTCTTCACTATTGAAATAAAGGGCTTCTCTTCAGCTTTACATTCTTTCTCTCTCTTTGGAAGCATTTTCTTTCTCTGTCTTAATATTTAAGACCACACTTTCATATGCATTTTCTTTCTCTGTTTTAATATTTAAAACCATACTTCCACATGCATGCACAGAAAACTTTGTGGCCCCTGAACTCAGAAGAGACTCACTCTCAGGTCATGCAAATGCAGAGTTGGTCCTCACAGGGTCTTTGAGAATGGACACCACCTTAAACTTTGTGCCCTCTGCCCATCCCTCATCTCATCCTCGTGCCAGCTTTTACTGCCTCCTCACTTGTCTACCATCTCATCCCTTAGAGGCAAGGGACTTACCTTATGTGAAAATAGGAGTGATTTTTCCTTCATTTCCAGAAAGTTCCCAATGTTTTTCAACATTTTTTGGGAATCTGGCTGTAGGAATAGAATGAGATAATGCCTGGAAACTATGGCTTTCAAAGTTCCTGATTTATTTTTTTGGGTCAGGGACTCTGATTTTGTTTTTTAAGTTTGCCATGTAGATATGTACTTGACTTTCTACTGCCACCTAACATATACATGTTAGAGTCCTAGTAGGTTATTCTCATCAACACAGCACTGCAAATTTTGGAGACAAAATATTTAGGAGAGCTAACAGTAACAGAGCACCTTTTGTGTACTGGAAATAGGGCTAAGCACTTTCCTTGGATTTTATTTAATACTTACAGGAACCCTCTGAAGTGGGGAGCTAGTTATCCCACTTTACAAATAGGAAGGTAAGTTTTAAAGAAATAAGGTAACTTTCTCAGAACAGGAAAACAATACTTGCTTAAGTTGGGATTTGAACCTAGGTCATATGAGCCCAGTTCTTGAGTTATTGAACAAGAGGCTTTATTGATTAATCTGCAAGTTTATCTAGCCCATTAATTTTCATTTTTTTAAAATTTTTTATTTTTTTATCCCCAGGGGTACAGGTCTGTGAATCGCCAGGTTTACACACTTCACAGCACTCACCAAAGCACATACCCTCCCCAATGTCCATAACCCCACCCCCCTCCCCGCAGCAACCCTCAGTTTGTTTTGTGAGATTAAGAGTCACTTATAGTTTGTCTCCCTCCCAATCCCATCTTGTTTCATTGATTCTTCTCCTACCCACTTAAGTAATTTTCATTTTTAGGGCCTATCCCTTCAAATGAAAGCTTGGGCAAAAACCCAGTATGTAAACCAGATTAAACTCAGACGGGCTTTATTTTGAAATTGGTGGGGGGGAGGGGTAAATGGGAGGTATAGTTTAGAGTCAGGTTTAATTATGTCTTCTTCTCCACCAAATCTTTTTTTTTTAAAAAACTTTTTTAAGGATTTTATTTAGGGCACCTGGGTGACTCAGTTGGTTAAGTGACTGTCTCTGGCTCAGGTCATGATCCTGAAGTCCCGGGATGGAGTCCCACATCGGGCTCCCTACTCAGCGAGGAGTCTCTTTCTCCCTCTGACTGGACCCCTCTCTTGCTTTCTCTCTCTCTCTCTCAAATAAATAAATAAATAATCTTAAAAAATATTTTATTTATTTATTGGACAGAGAGAGAGAGACACAGCAAGAGTAGGAACACTAGCAGGGGGAGTGGGAGAGGAAGAAGCAGGCTTCCCACTAAATCCTAGGACCCTGGGATCACAACCTGAGCCAAAGGCAGAAGCTTAATGACTGAGCCACCCAGGCACCTCTCCACCCATTTTTCCTTGTTATGAGGTAAATTATGTCCTTCCCTCCCTTCCCCCAACCCACTGGAAAAGGTATCTTGAAGACTTAACCCTCAGTATCTCAGAATGTGACTGAATCTGAAATAGGTTAATGACAAATGTAATTAGAATAGGGTCATATTGGAGGACTCTTAATCCAATATGACCAGTAGGGAGAATGAATTGGTATCATAGGGAGCTCATTGGTCCTCTACTATGGACAACAGGGCAGATGGTAGGTGGTTCTGGGCTCACTAGTAATAATGGAGATGATAGGATCCCCAAACAGTAGAGACCAGGAGGCAGTATTTAACTGTCAAGATGAAGGCATGTATAATAAGCAGCAAAGTCAGAGTGGCAATTAGAAGGTTCTGAACCAGAAAGAGCTATGGAAATGGTTGATAGAATATGGCATCCTGGGAAGAAAGATAGATGGGCATCTAACAGAGGTATTGTTCAATCTATGTAACCAAAAGTAGTCAAGGATGGATGATTAGGAGGCTGAGGGCAGCAACTCCAGTAAAAGACTAACAAGCTGTTGCTCTGAACCTGAGCCAGTTTTCAGATCCAGAATACACTGATTAAAAGAGGCCAGATCCCAAGGAGGAAAGATCCTGCAACATCATAATTATATACAGTAATGAATCTCCCAGTCCTCCCCAGAAGGACTTAGGGTCATTCACTTAGAACCCATATCTTGGGAAGAAGAATATGCAAATATTTCAGGGACTGTTGGGCTCAGAGTTCAAGCTGACATTGACATTTAGGTTACTGAAGTGTTTTCATGACTCTCTAAATTAGAGTGGGAGCATATATGCGTCCTCATTCATAGTGGTTATTTTTCCCAATGTCCGAATGCATAATTAAAATGGACATAGTTGGCATAGAGGCTTAGCCTCTACATTGGTTCCTTACCCTGTAGTGTTTGTCACCTTTTTCCACTTTGAAGTTACTCTTTTCCCCCTCTTTCCATACAGTGCTCTTTGGAAGGAAGTCGCTATGTGGAACCCACACTTAAGGAGTAGGGGGGTATTTACCCTTTCCTTGAGAGAAGAACATTTACTTAAGTTACTTGGAATTCTTTTGCATGGGAGATTTGTTTCTTCTTTCCCAATTATTAATTTATTCAATCACTTATAGGAGTGTGAGCTCATGAACAGCTTAATATACAGATAGATACAGAGGATTACATTTAGAAATATTAATAGATATGTGTGAGGGGAATACTATTTGTTCTTTTATTGTTGAGTGTTAAGAATTCTTCGTATATTTTGGACACAAGTGCTATATCAGAGCTATATTTTACACATATTTTGTCTCAGTCTGTGGCTTGTCTTTTAATTCTATTAACAGTGTTTTTTGTTTTTATAGAAGTTTTAATTTTAATAAAATCTAATTTAACAATTTTTTTCTTTTATGGATCATGCTTTTTGTACTGCATCTAAAAACTCTTCATCAAGACAAAGGTCACATGGATTTTCTCCTATGTTTTCATCCAGAAGTTTATAGTATTGTGTTTTATATTTTTGCCTATGATCCACTTCAAGTTAATTTTTGTGGAAGTGTAAGATCTCTGTTTAGATTTATTTTTTAGCATATGGTTGTCCAATTATTACAGTACCATGATAAGACTGTTCTTTTTTTATTCTTTGATTTATCTTTGTTCTTTTCTCAAAAATGATATTTATATGGGTCTATTTCTAGACAGTATTCTGTTCTATTATTTATATGTCTATTTTTTTTTTTTTTACCAGTACCACACTATATTGATTACTGTAGCTTTATAGTGAATCTTGACATTGGTAGTGTTCTTCAACTTGCTCTTCTTCAGTTGTGTGTTGGCAATTTTGTCTTCCTTTTGCCTTTTTACATAAACTTTACAATTAGTTTGTCAATATCCCCAAAAGACCTCACTAAGATTTTGATAGGTATTAAATTGAACTTATAGATTAAGTTGGGAAGAATTGACATCTTAATAATAATGAATATTGCATGAATACAGAATATCTCTCCATTTATTTAGATCTTTCATTTCTTTCAGCAGAGTTTTATATTTTTCCAGATAGATATTATACATATTTTATTAGATTTAATTGTATTTCTTCATTTTTACTGATTTGTTTATTGCTATGAGCAGAACTGTGAAATGATATGTATTTTTAATTATAATTTTTCATTGCTGATATATGGGGCAGTATTTGACATTTTTATATTGACCTTGTATCATGTGAACTTTCTATACTTGCTTATTAGTTCTAGGAGTTTTTTTGGTTTTGTTTTTTGCTTTGTTTTAGTTCCAGCAGTTTTTTGTTCTTGTTGTTGTTGATACTTTGGGATTTTCTAAATGTGAAATCAGCTCATTTGCAAGCTAAAGAGTTTTACTTCTTCCTTCTTGATTTTTCTAATCTATTGCACTAAGTAGGACTTCCAGTGTGATATGAATGGTGAAGGAGAACATCCTTCCCTTATTCCAGATTTTAGGGAAAGAGGCCAGTTTCTCACTATTGAGTATGCTATTAGCTACAGGGTTTTTTTGTTTTGTTTTGTTTTGTTGTTTTTTTAGCAGCTACAGGTTTTGTAGATGCTGTTTATTAACTTATGGAAGTTCCCCTTTTCTAGTTTGCTGAAAGCTTTTTGTAATGAATGGTGTTGGCTTTTGTCAAATGATTTTCTGTATCAACTCATAGGATCACATGATTTTTTTCTCTTTCTTCTTTGTGTCTTTCAAGGGATTTCATCTGAGTTATCACATTTGTTGCTATAGAGTTTGTTATTGGTTGAATCGTGTTCCCCAAAAGGATATTTTGAAGTCCTTTCTGCCAGTACCTTGATTATATCTGTAATCAAGTTTAGTCTTTATAGATGTGATCAAGTTAAAATGAGGTCCTTAGGGTAGGTCCTAATCTACTATGACTATAAGCACTGAAAAAGCCACTTGAAGACAGACATACAGCAAGAAAAAGGATACAGTAAGCTGTATTAGTATCAGACAAAGTAGACTTCAGAACAAGGAATAATAATTAATCAGGGCCACTTCTCCAGAAGACATCAAAATCTTTACATGTATTCACTTAATAATAGAATATTAAATATGTGAAGCAAAAAGTGATAGAACTGCAAGAAGAAATGGACAAATGTCCTATTGTAGTTGGAGACTTCAGGGGTTTTCTATCAGTAATGAACAGATCAAGCTGGCAGAAGTCAGTAATGAAAGAGTTGACATGAACAACAACATTAACCAACTTTATCTAATGACATATGTAGGCTACTCCATCTACAACAAAAGAATATACATCTTCTCAAGCTCACATGGAATATCCACAAGACAGACCATCTTCTAGGTCACAAAACAAATCTTAATAAATTTAAAAGACCATATCAAAAAATTAATAAAAAGACCATATCATACAAATTATGTTCTCAGACCATAATAGAATTTAGATATCAATAACAGAAAGATAAGTAGGAACCCCCCAAATATTTGGAGTTTAAATAACACACTCCTGTTAAGCATAGGTAAAAGAAGATGTCTCAAGAAATTTAAAAATATTTTGGGGTAAATGAAAATATAACTTGTTAAAATGCATAGGATGCAGCACAAAATGGTTTTTATTTTGGCTATTTCCTCTGAGAACCTGGTGGAATTCCTGGAGGTAATGCCCATGAAAGTGGACTTGTTGGGTAATGTTACATGCACTTTTGATTTTGATAGACACTACCAATTACCTTCTATAGAAATTGCACCAGTTTACATTACCGTCAGAAATATACAAGAATTCTTTTTATTTTCCCCATATCCTTGCCAACGTGAGGTAAAAATGGCATCTTGTGGTTGTTATTTGCATTTCTCTTATAAATGAGATTGAGTATCCTTTCATATGTTAATGAGCCACCTTTCACTCCTGTCTTTAGCTCATTTTTCTATTGGTTTGTGTTTTTTCTTATCCATATGGAGGAACTGTTTAAATATGAAGAAAATTAGCTTGTTGTCGATGATATATTTTATATAGTCCTTAGTCTATTTTTTGTCTTTGGACACTATTTATTTCTTCCTCAAGCAGGAATTAAATTTTTTTCAATAGTTTATTGTATCAGTCTATTCTTCTGTGGCTGTGAAGACTTTTGTTATTTAGAAATGTTTTCTTCACTTTGGGATATAGCACTTTCATGATTGTTTCAAGTACCTTTGTATTTTCCTTTTTTGTTTTAATTTTTTTTTTATTTTTTATTTTTTATAAACATACATTTTTATCCCCAGGGGTACAGGTCTGTGAATCACCAGGTTTACACACTTCACAGCACTCACCAAAGCACATACCCTTTCCAATGTCCATAATCCCACCCCCTTCTCCCAAACCCCCTCCCCCCAGCAACCCTCAGTTTGTTTTGTGAGATTAAGAGTCACTTATGGTTTGTCTCCCTCCCAATCCCATCTTGTTTCATATGATCTCCTTTTTTGTTTTAATTTTTAATCCATCTCAAATATGTTAGTATATAGGATAAGAAATGAAGAAGGGATTCTACTTTATTTTCTCCATATGGTATTAGTTGTCTAAACACAGCTTATTAATAATTCATTTTTAAAAAACTATTTGCAAAGCCATCTTTATCATATAATACATTCTCATTAGTATTTAGGTTTTTTAATAGATACATTCTTTCAAATTGGCAGCTCCATTTATCCATGTGCTAGTATGTCACTGTTTTGTCTACTCTTTTTTTTCTTACTGTTTCATTTACTCTTGCTTTATAATCTGTTTTAATATTTTCCAGTAATAAAACACAATTTTTTCTTCAGAAATTCCCTGCCTATTCTTGCAAGTTTGTTTTTCCATATAGGTTTTAAAATTTTCTCTTCTAGTTATTAAAAAAGCCTTTTAAATATTTTAATGGATTTATTTAATATTTATGAATTAATTTTGGAAAAATTGACATTTTTATATTGTATCTCTCTGTCAATGCATAACACATACTTTCACTTAGTCAAGTCTCCCTTTGTGTTCCTCAGTATAATTTTAAAGTTTCCTTAGTATATATCTTTATGTTTCTTTTAATTTTAGCATTGTTGTGATCAGTGTGTTATTAATGTCCAATAAACAACCCAAATTTAGTGACTCAAAACAATAATAACACTTAGTATTGCTCTCAAATATAAGGATTCACTGGATCAACTAGATAGTTTTTGCTCATGGTCTGTCATGTAGTTTCAGTCAGATGCTAATTAAAGCAGGAGTCATCTCCAGGTGCCTGGTCTAATGCATAGTCTGAGGAAATGGAGAATTCACAAGTCATTATCTACCCTGTTAATTAAGTTTGGGTATGCATTTCATGACCTATCTATCAGCTCTGCTAGATATGAGAGTTGAGTTAAATGCATAAGCTTCCTTTTGAGACTATGGATGCAACAGGTACCATGAAATATGTTTACTGTAGTATTAAGAATGATGTTTGTGCAGTAAAATGGTCTAGGAGAAAGGGAATAATAATGGAAATAGCTATGGAGTCTGCAGGAAAGTATATTTAAATATTCATGCAGCATATATATATATATATATATATGTATATATATTTTATGTATATATATTTTATGTATATATATATATATATATATATATTTTAAGAATTTATTTATTTATTTTTCAGAGAGATCACAAGTAGGCAGAGAGTCAGGCAGAGAGAGAGGGGGAAGCATGTTCCCTGCTGAGCAGAGAGCCCAGTGCAGGGCTCGATCTCAGGACCCTGAGATCATGACCCAAGCCAAAGGCAAGTCTTAACCCACTGAGCCATCCAGGCACCCCACAGCCAACATTTATTAAGTGACTATTATCTTCCAGATCTGTTTCACTACAATATTGTGTTTTGTAACAAATACGTACTTTGGTTTTCTTTCCCATTTCTAGCAGGCACAGAGCTCCTAAAACCTTTAAAATTTCTTAAATGATGGGAGCCATAATGGTTTTTGTCATGAGGAGACTCAGAAAGCAGGCTGATTGCCTGTGGAGCCAACCATTTGGTAACAGGGCTGGAACTTTCAGTCCCACCTCCCTACTTCCTTACATTGGAGAGGAGGGGCTGGAGTTCAGTCACCAATGGCCAATGATTTAATCAATCGCATCTATGTAACAAAACCTCTCTAAAAATTCAGAGAGGTTTTGGGTTGTTAAAGACATGGAGATTTGGGCCCCTGGGTGGCTCAGGGGGTTAAAGCCTCTGCTTTCGGCTCAGGTCAAAATCCCAGGGTCCTGGGATAGAGCCCTACATCGAGCTCTCTGCTCCGCAGGAAGCCTGCTTCCCTTCCCCCTCTCTGCCTGCCTCTCTGCCTACTTGTGATCTCTGTCAAACAAATAAATAAAATCTTAAAAAAAAAAAAAAAAAGACATGGAGACTGTGAAGATTTGGGTAGAGTAGTGTGCCTGGAGAGGGCATAGAAGCTCCCTGCCCTTTCCCAAACTTTTCCTCATGTATCTCTCCATCTGGCTGTTGACATATTTTTTTTAAAAAGATTTTATTTATTTATTTGACAGACAGAGATCACAAGTTGGCAAAGAGTCAGGCAGAGAGAGAGAGGAGGAAGCAGTCTCCTTGCTGAGCAGAGAGCCCGATGCAGGGCTCCATCCCAGGACCCTGGGATCATGACCTTAGCTGAAGGCAGAGGCTTTAACTCACTGGGCCACCCAGGCGCCCCTGGCTGTTGACTTACATCCTTTGTAATAAACCAACAATTTAGTGAACAAACTGGTTTCCTGTTTGCTGGAGCTGTTATAGCAATTAATCAAATGCAAGGAGAGTTTCATGGGAACTTCTGGTTAATAACCAATTGTTCAGAAGTCTAGGTAACAACTTAGACTTGAGATTGGCATCTGAAGTAGAAGGCAGTCTTGAAGGATTAAGCCTTTAATCTGTGCAATCTGATGTTAATTCTGAGTAGATAGTTTCAGAATTGAGTTAATTGTTTGGTGGTATGGGGAAAAACCAAATACACATTGGACTTAATGATTAAAATCTTATCCAAATCCTGGGTCCTCAGCTGATGAAGAGGTGAAGGGAAACAGATCAAGTCATTACTCTCATGGAGTTACAGATAAATAAGTAAATATACAATATGTCAGAATGGATGAGTTCATTTCGGGAGTGAAAGCAGACAGAAAAACTTATTAGCACTGTAACATGGGTGTTCCAACATTTGGAATTCTGAGAGAGGAAAAGGAATTGGAAGAAAACATGAAGAAGGGGGATTTCTGTGAAGATGATGGAGACTTAACAGCAAATGGCATCCTGGAAACCAAGGAGTATTTCAAAAATTTTGGATGAATCAACTGTGCTACACGATTCAAATCATTGGGTCTGAACTGACCAATGGTTCTAGCAAAAGAAGGTTACCAGTGACCTTGACAAGGGCTGTTGTTTTTTTTTTTTTATTTTTATTTTTTATAAACATATATTTTTATCCCCAGGGGTACAGGTCTGTGAATCACGAGGTTTACACACTTCATAGCACTCACCAAAGCACATACCCTCCCCAATGTCCATAAGCCTACCCCCTTCTCCCAAACCCCCTCCCCCCAGCAACCCTCAGTTTGTTTTGTGAGATTAAGAGTCACTTATAGTTTGTCTCCCTCCCAATCCCATCTTGTTTCATTTATCTTGGATGGGAGACAAGGGCTGTTTTAATGAAGCACTGGATTTGAGAGAAAATGGAAAAGAAAGAGGTGGAGAGACTATAGAGACAACTCTGTAAATTTTGTTATTAAAAAAAAAAAAGTAATATGGTACCTTGGTGGCTCTGTTGGTTGAGCCGCTGCCTTTTCTCCCTCTCCCACTCCTCTGCTTGTGCTCCCTCACTCTCTGTCAAATAAATAAATAAAATATTTAAAAAAATTAAAAAGTAATAGAAGTGGAGATATTACTAGAAGCAAGGCTGAGGTAAAGCTAAATGTTTTAAAAGGTGGGTAATATTTAGCATAGTTATATAGAGGTGGAGTTCAACTGCTGGAATGATTTTCTAAAATAGATAAGAGATGTAGACTTTGGAGAAGTGTAAGAGTCTGTCTTAATAAAGAGTATGGACAGTTCACCCACAGTAAGAGCTGAAAAGGCAAAATATAAGGGCATGTATGCAAATAGGTAGGTCTAATGTTGTGGTAGGATCTTTACAATTTCTTATCTGACATATCTTGTCTTATAAATGAAACTAACTTCATCAGTTAAATGTGAGGAAAAAACAGAGGATGCCAAGAGGGAATGAACAAGGGAAATGAGTGTGTCTGAGGAGAAGCCTAATGAGCTACTTGAGATAAGTGGTCATGAACTTAAAGGAGATATTTATTCTTAAGGACTACATCATAAAGCAGCAGCCAGGATTACTTTCTATTATTAGGGCTATAGCCCAAACTAATTCATGTCAAAGATAGATTAAAACAGTAATTAAAATCAGTTTGAGGAAGAGAAGGCAAGACAGATGAATCAAAAAATGTATTCTATGTTGTCATGTGCTTGGCATTTTTGCTAAAAAGGACGTTTCTCATTAACTTATAGAAATGCCTGGGCTAACTGAGAAGACTCAGATAAAAACAAAGGAGAGATTAAAAACTGTTACTTACCAACAACACTAAAGCACTAAATCAAAGGCAGTATGTGCTAATTTGTTCAATATGTAGTCTAGAGAGTGAAGATTATGGGTTCTGAAGAAAATCAGTTTGCTATAACCTAAAGGAAAGATAATCCTTTCTCTTCTTTTTATGGAAACTGAATAAATCAGTGATGAAGTAAACCACATAAGAAGGCAGAATGCAAGCTATGGATTTTGACGCAACTGTTTGAAATCAAATCATCACTTACTAGCCTTGTAGGCAAAGGACTTGGTATTTCTGCATCTCAGCTTCCCCATTTGTAAAAAAAAAAAAAAAGAGAGAGAGAGAGAGAGAAAAGTAATTTGTATGCCATTATAATAATTTATGTCTTATAGCATTTTGTATCTTAAGGTAGAGCTGGCTTCTTAGTAATCTGCAGGAAAAACCAACTCTTCTCTGGTGAGTGAGAAAGAAATTTATCAGAAGTTTATGAGGAGTCTCACATAAGTCACAAAACAGAAAGAGGAGGTGCAAGTTGAGCAGAAAGCAGAAGGTGCTCCAGCAGCTGGGTGGAAGAACCACATGGTCTGTGCATGTTCTCTATATACAGGACAGCAGCTGGAAACAGCTGCCCATGCCAAATCCTGTGCTCCTGACAGATGGTCAGTCAAATTCACTGAAAATTCAAAGTCCTAAAGTAGTAATGTCTGATTGGCCAAGTCTTGGTTTTGAGCCTATTCCTTGGTTGTCAGAGAACTAAAAGCAGAAAATATACTTTTGATCTCTCAATTTTCACTAAGACTCATATAGTAAAAAATTTCTCCAAATCAGAATTGGTTTAAATGTGTGGCAAGAGAAAGAAAGAAAGAAAGAAAGAAAGAAAGAAAGAAAGAAAGAAAGAAAGAAAGAAAGAAAGAAGAAAGAGAGAGAGAGAGAGAGAAAGAAAGAAAGAAAGAAAGAAAAGAAGAGAAGGAGGGAGGAAGGAAGGAAGGAAAGAAGGACCTTAAAAATGGTCACTACCATGACCTCCTGCCCATATTTTACTTCTGTAAGGGAAAGTCTCCCACATACTACAATGCCATACACTCCTTCCTCAAAGTAGAATAATCTAAAGGCTCATGTTTCAGAGTACCCACCTCCAAGTTCAGAATCTTATAGCAGTGTCCGCTTCTCTTGAATTCTGTCTCATCATGTCTTAAGGTTCTGCAACTCATGAAATGAAGTTTGATGACAGGAAGGGAGAAAAGAAAAGGAAAGAAAAGAAACATTTATTAAACTATATAAATAAAAAATATATAAATGTGTAGTAAAGAAGGATATAAATACAACTATAGTTCTGATAAGAACATAACTTTAAAATTATTCATCTGGTTACCATTCAGATTCTTCTTTCCCTCATCTTACAATTTAGCTGGATAGGTTTCCTTACCTACCATGATGATGACCAATCATCATACCCAAAGAATTTTAGCCCTTGGTGATTCTTTCTACATGGAGTTGCAGTCTACTCTTACTGGATTCCATTCATCTCTCTCTGCCAGCAAGGGAAAGTAACCTTATTTTTGGGTAATCAGAATAAATCACACTTGTTTTTACTATAACCCCTTTAATGCCTGTTTGCCCAGGGGCATGAGGAGACCAAAAAACAAAAACAAAAGCAAACAACCAAAAAAACCTTACTGGAAGCCTTACATTCCAGTTCAGTGGAATTACTTTGGGAGTCTCTTAATGGAAACATTTATTTCTTTAAATTATCAAAGTCTATAGAAATTAAGATAAGGTAAAAAAAATCTTTGTTCAGTTGATCATTAGGTCTAATCTTAGATGTTACTCCTATATTTACTTTTGGTCCCTGATTGACATACTCTGACAATAGGAGAAACAGAATCATACATTTTCCTGTGACATACATCAGCTGAAGAGGGTGCTTTTCCTGAGAATATCCTGTATTTTAAGGAACATTGTACAACCTCATAATGTATTATCTCTCTGGTAAAATAACTGAAGCTCCAATAGGTCATTCTTCCATTTTCTTAGGGCAGCTGCTTCTAGATGTCATGGTACATAAAAAGAATAGTGAATCCCATGAATCTCAAGTAATTTCTATATTTCTTTCATAATAAAATGAAAGCAATATTGGGTGAGATGCCCTGGTAATATTTAGGCTTTCTGGAAGTGCACTGATGGTGGTGCAAACAGAAAATGATGAGTAGGGAATGTAAATCCAAATCCTGAGTGTATGTTTATTCCAGTGAAAAAAATTGCTGTCCACAGCAACAGTCAGGTGGGGATTAAAAACAACAACAACAACAAACAAAAACAGAATCTGGACACCACCAATTGTTGTAGCCAGTAAAATACATTCAGCCTCCTACCAGGGGGCAGAAAGGGCTTATTTAGTCTGACATCACATTGGGGATACCTGCTGCTGGACTTTGAATGATCACTGCAGCAATAACCAGATTATCCTTCAGAAGGGGGAGTCATATTGTTGGTCTCATGGACACTATGTATATGGCTCTATTGAGCAAGGACCAGAATGGCAGGGGAAGGTATTGACATATAGAGCAAGTTATCCTACCCAACATCACATTGAGAGAATTCAATAGGGAAAGATTTTAATGAACACTTATAGTGTACATACATATACTCACATCTTGGAGCTATCCCAAAAGATCTATCCATTTACATTTTATCTAAACCTCCATGTTACCTTTCATCTAGCTCAAGATCAAGACCATCTGGCCAATCTACTAGTCTGGGTCCCATAAACCAAGGGGTATTTCTCAAATGATAGATTGTTTCTTATAGAAAGGATATAGCTTTACTCTAAAATTCTAGATGATATTACTACCCCTATATAGCATATTTTATTTTTACTTCACTCAGGCAAAATTAGATTCACTTGGTTATAAAGTTGCTTGCATTGTCTCTGGCCAAGTCAGAGACCCTTTTTTTTATTCTGGGACCCCACAAAGTTGGTAAGTCATCCATTAAGTGTAGCAGACAACAATGCCCTAATCTGTATATGATGACCCCAAAATCCAATAAATTCCATTTTCTGTGGTGATTATTTACCAGTTGTAGAGGCAGTTAGTACAAGAAAGTGTTCTTTGTTTTGCAGGTAATATCCCAACATGTCTCCACTGGATCCTGGAAACTTCACTGAAGTGGACCCTTGTAGCCTTAAGAGATGTATCATCTGCTCTCTACCACAATGCTTTCAAATAATTTGCAGTGGAGGAGTATTTTTCATTTTTATTTCCTATCTGTCATGGACTGGTATAACTTGTTCAACCCTACTAGATGAGACCACTCACCTCAAGCTTGGATGCTGCAACACTGTCAAGTTGTTATAAAAGTTTCTAAACTCTTCTCTCATTCTGGACCAGTAACAGGAAACTTGAAAACTGGATAGCACTTTGAGTGTCATTGCTCCAACACGAAGGTGAATTATCAAAGCATACTAGATACTTCCCATTTCTATTCTTCACATCCTATCGGGATAATAGGATTACATCAGTAACCAGTGTTAGCATCTTGAAGGATGCTGATATGGTTAAGGTCAGGTGACTAAATTGTATCAGAAATGTGGACAATTGATAATCTGACTCAAAATAGTGAAGCTTTACCAGTGCCTTGACCACATGAAAGAGACGGTGTTTGGTGTAGTTGAAATATTAAAATAGGGAAAACCCATTCCAAGAGTGAAAGAGGTATGTTAAATAACAGATTCTGGATTGATTCACTCCAGGAAGGGAAGCCACATTTAGAACTTTAAATTAACTGCTTAAGTTGCTGTGTAAGTGTAAAATAAACCATACCAATTAAAGATTCTTCTATCTTCGATGCTTGGTAAACTATAGAACAACATAGGGGTATAGTTTATAGTTTCTGAATTTTAAAAACCTTTGATGGTCATCTTTATATTTGAGATTACCCCATAGCTGGGCTGTGCTATTGCTTTTGAATTGCTATTTATTTATTTATTTATTTTTAATCTTTATTTTTGTTTTTAATTTTTATTTTATTGTTTATAAACATATAAGATATTTTTATCCCCAGGGGTACAAGTCTGTGAATAGCCCGGTTTACACACTTCACAGCACTCACCAAAGCACATACCCTCCCCAATGTCCATAATCCCACCCCCCTTCTCCCAACCCCCCTCCCCCCAGCAACCCTCATTTTGTTTTGTGAAATTAAGAGTCACTTATGGTTTGTCTCCCTCCCAATCCCATCTTGTTTCATTTATTCTTCTCCTACTCCCTTAAGCGCCCATGTTGCATCACCACTTCCTCATATCAGGGATATCATATGAGAGTTGTCTTTCCCCACTTGGCTTGTTTTACTAAGCATGATACGCTCTAGTTCCATCCATGTTGTCGCAAATGGCAAGATTTCATTTCTTATGATGGCTGCATAGTATTCCATTGTATATATATACCACCTCTTCTTTATCCATTCATCTGTTGATGGACATATAGGTTCTTTCCATAGTTTGGCTATTGTGGACATTGCTGCTATAAACATTCGGGTGCATGTGCCCCTTCAGTTCACTATGTTTGTATCTTGAGGGTAAATACCCAGTAGTGCTATTGCTGGGTCATAGGGCAGTTCTATTTTCAACATTTTGAGGAACCTCCATGTTGTTTTCCAGAGAGGTTGCACCAGCTTGCATTCCCACCAACAGTGTAGGAGGGTTCCCCTTTCTCCGCATCCTCGCCAGCATCTGTCATTTCCTGACTTGTTGATTTTAGCCATTCTGACTGGTGTGAGGTGATATCTCATTGTGGTTTTGATTTGTATTTCCCTGATGCCGAGTGATATGGAGCACTTTTTCATGTGTCTGTTGGCCATCTGGATGTCTTCTTTGCAGAAATGTCTGTTCATGTCCTCTGCCCATTTCTTGATTGGATTATTTGTTCTCTGGGTGTTGAGTATGCTAAGTTCTATATAGATTTTGGACACTAGCCCTTTATCTGATATGTTGTTTGCAAATATCTTCTCCCATTCTGTCAGTTGTCTTTTGGTTTTGTTAACTGTTTCCTTTGCTGTGCAAAAGCTTTTGATCTTGATGAAATCCAAATAGTTCATTTTTGCCCTTGCTTCCCTTGCCTTTGGCGCTGTTCCTAGGAGATGTTGCTGTGGCTGAGGTCGAAGAGGTTGCTGCCCGTGTTCTCCTCAAGGATTTTGATGGATTCCTTTCTCACATTGAGATCCTTCATCCATTTTGAGTCTATTTTCGTGTGTGGTGTAAGGAAATGGTCCAATTTCATTTTTCTGCATGTAGATGTCCAATTTTCCCAACACCGTTTATTGAAGAGGGTGTCTTTTTTCCATTGGATATTCTTTCCTGCTTTGTCAAGATTAGTTGACCATAGAGTTGAGGATCTATTTCTGGGCTTTCTATTCTGTTCCACTGATCTATGTGTCTGTTTTTGTGCTAGTACCATGCTGTCTTGATGATGACAGCTTTATAATAGAGCTTGAAGTCCGGAATTGTGATGCCACCAACTTTGGCTTTCTTTTTCAATATTCCTTTGGCTATCTGAGGTCTTTTCTGGTTCCATATAAATTTTAGGATTATTTGTTCCATTTTCTTGAAAAAGATGGAAGGTACTTTGATAGGAATTGCATTAAATGTGTAGATTGCTTTAGGTAGCATAGGCATGTTCATAATATTTATTCTTCTAATCCAGGAGCATGGAACATTTTTCCATTTCTTTGTGTCTTCCTCAATTTCTTTCACGAGTACTTTATAGTTTTCTGAGTATAGATTCTGTGACTCTTTGGTTAGGTTTATTCCTAGGTATCTTATGGTTTTGGGTGCAATTGTAAATGGGATGGACTCTTTAATTTCTCTTTCTTCTGTCTTGTTGTTGGTGTAGAGAAATGCAACTGATTTCTGTGCATTGATTTTATATCCTGAAACTTTACTGAATTCCTGTATAAGTTCTAGCAGTTTTGGAGTGGAGTCTTTTGGGTTTTCGACATATAGTATCATATCATCTGCGAAGAATGATAGTTTGACTTCTTCTTTGCCAATTTGGATGCCTTTAATTTCCTTTTGTTGTCAGATTGCTGAGGCTAGGACTTCTAGTACTATGTAGAATAGCAGTGGTGATAATGGACATCCCTGCCATGTTCCTGACCTTAGCAGAAAAGCTTTCAGTTTTTCTCCATCGAGAATGATATTTGCAGTGGGTTTTTCATAGATGGCTTTGATAACATTGAGGTATGTGCCCTCTATCCCTACACTTTGAAGAGTTTTGATCAGGAAGGGATGCTGTACTTTGTCAATGCTTTTTTAGCATCTATTGAGAGTATCATATGGTTTTTGTTCTTTCTTTTATTGATGTGTTTTATCACATTGACTGATTTGTGGATGTTGAACCAACCTTGCAACCCTGGAATAAATTCCACTTGGTCGTGGTGAATAATCCTTTTAATGTACTGTTGGATCCTATTGGCTAGTATTTTGGTAAGAATTTTCGCATCTGTGTTCATCAAGGATATCGGTCTATAGCTCTCTTTTTTGATGGGATCCTTGTCTGGTTTTGGGATCAAGGTGATGCTGGCCTCACAAAATGAGCTTGGAAGTTTTCCTTCCATTTCTATTTTTTGGAACAGTTTCAGGAGAATAAGAATTAGTTCTTCTTTAAATGTTTGGTAGAATTCCCCCAGGAAGCCGTCTGGCCCTGGGATTTTGTTTGTTTGGAGATTTTTAATGACTGTTTCAATCTCTTTACTGGTTATGGGTCTGTTCAGGCTTTCTATTTCTTCCTGGTTCAGTTGTGGTAGTTTATATGTTTCTAGGAATGCATCCATTTCTTCCAGATTGTCAAATTTGTTGGCATAGAGTTGCTCATAGTATGTTCTCATAATTGTTTGATTTTCTTTGGTGTTAGTTGTGATCTCTCCTCTTTCATTCATGATTTTATTTATTTGGATCCTTTCTCTTTTCTTCTTGATAAGTCTGCCCAGGGGTTTATCAATTTTATTAATTCTTTCAAAAAACCAGCTCCTAGTTTCATTGATTTGTTCTATTGTTTTTTTGGTTTCTATTTCATTGATTTCTGCTCTGATCTTTATGATTTTTTTCTCCTGCTGGGTTTAACTTTCTTTCTTGTTCTTTCTCCAGCTCCTTTAGCTGAAGGGTTAAAGTGTGTACCTGAGACCTTTCTTGTTTCTTGAGAAAGGCTTGTACTGCTATATATTTTCCTCTCAGGACTGCCTTTGTTGTGTCCCACAGATTTTGAACCATTGTGTTTTCATTATCATTTGTTTTCATGATTTTTTTCAATTCCTCTTTAATTTCCCGGTTGACCCATTCATTCTTTAGAAAAATGCTGTTTAGTCTCCATATATTTGGGTTCTTTCCAAACTTCCTCTTGTGGTTGAATTCTAGCTTCAGAGCATTGTGGTCTGAAAATATGCAGGGAATGATCCCAATCTTTTGATACCGGTTGAGTCCTGATTTAGGACCGAGGATGTGATCTATTCTGGAGAATATTCCATGTGCACTAGAGGAGAGTGTGTCTTCTGTTGCTTTGGGATGAAATGTTCTGAATATATCTGTGATGTCCATCTGGTCCAGTGTGTCGTTTAAGAGCTTTATGTCCTTGTTTATCTTTTGCTTGGATGATCTGTCCATTTCAGTGAGGGGAGTGTTAAAGTTCCCTACTATTATTATATTATTGTTGATGTGTTTCTTTGATTTTGTTATTAATTGATTTATATAGTTGGCTGCTCCCACGTTGGGGGCATGGACATTTAAAATTGTTAGATCTTCTTGTTGGACAGACCCTTTGAGTATAATATAGTGTTCTTCCTCATCTCTTATTATAGTCTTTGGCTTAAAATCTAATTGATCTGATATAAGGATTGCCACTCCTGCTTTCTTCTGATGTCCATTAGCATGGTAAATTCTTTTCCACCCCCTCACTTTAAATCTGGTGGTGTCTTCAGGCTTAAAATGTGTTTCTTGTAGGCAACATATAGATGGGTTTTGTTTTTTGTTATCCATTCTAATACCCTGTGTCTTTTGATTGGGGCATTTAGCCCATTAACATTCAGGGTAACTATTGAGAGATATGAATTTAGTGCCATTGTATTGCCTGTAAGGTGACTGTTACTGTATATTGTCTCTGTTCCTTTCTGATCTACCACTTGTAGGCTCTCTCTTTGCTTAGAGGACCCCTTTCAATATTTCCTGTAGAGCTTGTTTGGTATTTTTGCAAATTCTTTTAGTTTTTGTTTGTCCTGGAAGCTTTTAATCTCTCCTTCTATCATTTTCAATGATAGCAGCTGGATATAGTATTCTTGGCTGCATGTTTTTCTCATATAGTCTCTGAATATATCATGCCAGTTCTTTGCGGCCTGGCAGGTCTCTGTGGATAAGTCTGCTGCCAATCTAATATTTTTACCATTGTATGTTACAGACTTCTTTTCCTGGGCTGCTTTCAGGATTTTCTCTTTGTCACTAAGGCTTGTAAATTTTACTATTAGGTGACAGGGTGTGGGCCTATTCTTATTGATTTTGAGGGGCATTCTCTGAACCTCCTGAATTTTGATGCTTGTTTCCTTTGCCATATTGGGGAAATTTTCCCCAATAATTCTCTTCAGTATACCTTCTGCTCCCCTCTCTCTTTCTTCTTCTTCTGGAATCCCAATTATTCTAATGTTGTTTCGTCTTATGGTGTCACTTATCTCTTGAATTCTCCCCTCGTGGTCCAGTAGCTGTTTGTCCCTCTTTTGCTCAGCTTCTTTATTCTCTGTCATTTGGTCTTTTATATCGCTAATTCTTTCTTCTGCCTCATTTATCCTAGCAGTGAAAGCCTCCATTTTTGATTGCACCTCATTAATAGTTTTTTTTTATTTCAACTTGGTTAGATTTTAGTTCTTTTATTTCTCCAGAAAGGGCTTTTATATCTCCCGAGAGGGTTTCTCTAATATCTTCCATGCCTTTTTCGAGCCCGGCTAGAACCTTGAGAATTGTCATTCTGAACTCTAGATCTGACATATTACTAATGTCTATATTGATTAGGTCCCTCGCCTTCGGTACTGCCTCTTGTTCTTTTTTTTTTTTTTTGTGGTGAATTTTTCTGCCTTGTCATTTTGTCCAGATAAGAGTATATGAAGGAGCAAGTAAAATACTAAAAGGGTGGCAACAACCCCAGGAAAGTATGCTTTAACCAAATCAGAAGAGATCCCAAATTGTGAGGTGGGAGAAAGGGGATAAAAAGAGGTTCAGAAAGAAAGAAAGAAAGAAGAAAAAAAAAAAAGGAAAGAAAGAAATGAATTTTAAAAAGAAAACAAGTAAAGAAAAGTATAAAAAAGAAAAAAATATATATATTAGATAAACTAGTTAAAAAACGTTAAAAAAAGGGTAAAAGTAAAAAAAAAAATTTAGCAGAAGAAGAGGAAAAAATGAAAAAGAAAAAAAATTAAATTAACTGCATGACAAAAGAATCATAGGGAGAAAGCCATGAGTTCCATGCTTTGCTTTCTCCTCCTCTGGAATTCTGCTGCTCTCCTTGGTATTGAAACTGCACTCTTTGGTAGGCGAACTTGGTCTTGGCTGTATTTCTTGTTGATCTTCTGGAGGAGGGGCCTGTTGTAGTGAATCTCAAGTGTCTTTGCCCCAGGTGGAATTGCACCGCCATTACCAGGGGCCGGGCTTAGTAATCTGCTTGGGTTTGCTTTCAGGAGTTTTTGTTCCCTGAGCAATTTCCGTAGAGTTCTGGAGGATGGGAATACAAATGGCGACCTCCTGGTCTCCGGCCCAAAGGGGCAGAGAGCCCGGGGCCCCACTCCTCAGTGCGCCCTCAGAGAACAGAGCCCAGCAACTCCCGTCTGCCTGAACTCTGACCACGCTCCAAGCTCACCAAGCCGGCGACCAGTTCAAGGTACCCCCGAGCTGTGAGCTCACTGTTGGCTCTGTCTCTGTAGCCGGCTTCCTGGTTCTAATACCTGTAAGCTCTGCAACACTCAGACACCCCCGATCCTTCTGTGACCCTGCGGGACCTGAGGCCACGCTGACCCCACGTGGGCTTCACCCTGGTTTAGCCTCTGCAGCGATGTCCCTCAATGGAACAGACTTTTAAAAGTCCTGATTTTGTGCTCCGTTGCTCCGCCGCTTGCCGGGAGCCTGCCCCTCCCCCAGGGGTCTATCTTCCCATCGCTTTGGATTCAATTCTTTGCCAGTCCTACCTTTCAGAAAGTGGTTGTTTTTCTGTTTCCAGAATTGCTGTTCTTCTTCTCTTCGATCTGCTGATGGATTTGTAGGTGTTTGCAATCTTTAGATAAGCTATCTAGCTGATCTCCTGCTAGCTGAAGTAGTCTCAGCCTGCTACTTCTCCACCATCTTGACTTCTCCCTCCCGAATTGCAATTTTGATGGGACAGGGGAGCTTCAGAGGCTTCCTTATTGCCTTTCCTACCATAACGGTTGGGAAAACTCTGTGAGGATTTTAGCAAGTTGATGAGCATTTCTATTCCAACCACATGCTCAGATCAGTTGTCTACTGGGTCTATAATGAGCTGTACCAAAATTAAAATTCCATTTATTTTATGACACTTGCTAATTTCACTCTGACTTCAGTGACATATAGGGACTCATGTAGTCTCTTTTCATCAGACTAGGAAGATTTTATTTGTTTTTATTAGATAGCTTAAGTATGACTTTTCTAAGATGATCAATTCACCATAATAAAGATCTCTCTGGGTCTGCCAGTTTTGATAACTGTACTGGCTTTGCAATCTACTACAGTATCGATGAGGTACTGTAGTTCTCCTCATATAGGATGAGTGACACTATCTTTGCCTCTGCCATTCTATGACTTTCCAATCTCCATGGTAATCAGCAAGCTCATTTCAACTGCATTGTCTCTCTTTTTTTTTTAATTTTTTCAATTTATTTAAAAACAGTATTCATTATTTTTTCACCACACCCAGTGCTCCATGTAATCCATGCCCTCTATAATACCCACCACTTAGTACCCCAACCTTGCACCCCCCCGCCACTTCAAACCCCTCAGATTGTTTTTCAGAGTCCATAATCTCTCATGATTCACCTTCCCTTCCAATTTCCTCAACTCCCTTCTCCTCTCTAACACCCCTTGTCCTCCATGATATTTGTTATGCTCCACAAATAAGTGAAACCATATGATAGTTGACTCTCTCTGCTTGACTTATTCACTCAGCATAATCTCTTCCAGTCCTGTCCATGTTGTTACAAAAGTTGGGTATTCATCCTTTCTGATGGAGGCACAATACTCCATAGTGTATATGGACCACATCTTCCTTATCCATTCGTCCATTGAAGGGCATCTTGGTTCTTTCCATAGTTTGGCGACTGTGGCCATTGCTGCTATAAACATTGGGGTATAGATGGTCCTTCTTTTCATGACATCTGTATCTTTGGGGTAAATACGCAGGAGTGCAACTGCAGGGTCATAGGGAAACTCTATTTTTAATTTCTTGAGGAATCTCCACACTCTTCTCCAAAGAGGCTGCACCAACTTGCATTCCCACCAACAGTGTAAGAGGGTTCCCCTTTCTCCACATCCTCTCCAACACATGTTGTTTCCTGTTTTGTTAATTTTGGCCATTCTAACTGGTTTAAGGTGATATCTCAATGTGGTTTCAATTTGAATCTCCCTGAGGGCTAATGATGATGAACATTTTTTCATGTGTCTGATAGCCATTTGTATGTCTTGATGGGAGAAGTGTCTGTTCATATCTTCTTCCCATTTTTTGATATGTTTGACTGTTTCGTGTGTGTTGAGTTCATTATAGATCCTGGATATCAACCTTTTGTTTGTACTGTCAATTGCAAATATCTTTTCTCCCATTCCGTCGGTTGCCTCTTTGTTTTTTTGACTGTTTCCTTTGCTGTGCAGAAGCTTTTGATTTTGATGAAGTCCCAAAAGTTTATTTTCGCTTTTGTTTCCTTTGCCTTTGGAGACATATCTTGAAAGAAGTTGCTGTGGCTGATATCGAAGAGATTACTGCCTATGTTCTCCTCTAGGATTCTGATGGATTCCTGTCTCACGTTGAGGTCTTTTATCCATTTTGAGTTTCTCTTTGGTGGCTTTCTTATACACTAACAATGAAAATACAGAAAGGGAAATTAGAGAATCGATTCCATTTACTTTAGTACCAAGAACCATAAGATACCTGGGAATAAACCTAACAAAAGAGGTAAAGGATCTGTACTTGAGGAACTACAGAACACTCATGAAAGAAATTGAAGAAGACACAAAAAGATGGAAGACCATTCCATGCTCTTGGATTGGAAGAATAAACATTGTTAAAATGTCTATACTGCCTAGAGCAATATATACTTTTAATGCCATTCTGATCAAAATTCCACCGGTATTCTTCAAAGAGCTGAAGCAAATAATCCTAAAATTTGTATGAAATCAGAAGAGACCCCGAATCGCTAAGGAAATGTTGAAAAACAAAAATAACGCTGGGGGCATCACGTTACCTGATTTCAAGCTTTATTACAAAGCTGTGATCACCAAGACAGCATGGTACTGGCATAAAAACAGACACATAGACCAGTGGAACAGAGTAGAGAGCCCAGATATGGACCCTCAACTCTATGGTCAATTAATCTTCGACAAAACAGGAAAAAATATACAGTGGAAAAAAGACAGTCTCTTCAATAAATGGTGCTGGGAAAACTGGACAGCTATATGTAGAAGAATGACACTTGACCATTCTTTTATTCTCTTACACCGTACACAAAGATAAACTGCATTGTCTCTTATCAGCATCCCTACCCTATGCCAAATAGCCAATTAAAAAGGTTTCAGAAATGGCTGTTGATCCCATGCGGATGTGTATTTAAGGCCCTAGAGAAGAACATGTATACATTCTGGTCCTTCTCAAGGAACATAGAGGATGGGTGAATAGGTTATACCTTGTATATACATGCCAACATTCACCTCTTTCAAACATACTACATTTCCCCCCACATTTTACAAAAATCTCTGACAACTCACATTCATTTAAAATAAGCCACAGTTAAGACCAGGTTATCATAAACCATTCAAGTAAACTATTAGAATTATATCCAGAGGCTACTTTGGTGTATGAGCCTTCTCCTCAAGTCTTTCATTTAATAACAGGCCCTCCAGGGCATTCATAGATATAACCAACTGAGGACTACAAACAGTGGAAAAAAGTAAAAATGGAAAAGTAAAATATACAAGAAAACTCCTTGAGGCAAAGAAATTATAATGTTTTCATTTAATGCCATGATTGATATAAAAGTTCAATTTAGGAAACAGAAACTGCTCTATATTTTAAGCAGAAACAAAACCGTACAGGACTGGAACTCAGGTCTTTGGTTGTAGGTACATAGTGGAAAGAGCCTAGCTGCGATCCAGAGATCAGGAAGTGGCTCTTACTCTTGGGCACTGCTGCAGCTGCTTTCTCTGCTGCCCTCCACCCAGAGTTGGTGGCAGATGATGGAATCCAATGTCCAGCTGCTGCTCAGAGTCACATCCATTGGAGCTAACTCACAACCTTACCCCATCTTCTGTAACTTCTTTGCATCTAATTTGTAGAACCAGAGATTTGGTGAGATGGATTTTAGCTTTCTAATGTCTATGTGTGAAATACCTCTCTACCCCCTCCTTGGAGACTCTGACCTGCATTAATAATCTTTCTTGTCCAATGGCTTACAAATAGGTTTGGATAAAAAAGGGTGCCAGGAGTAGACAGGAGTGAGTGCTCTTTCACTGTGAGGTTGTTGTATATTGACTGAGTCATTTTACCAAAGGCTGCAGTTCCTATCTGGTGGTTCTCTCCAAATAGCTTTTTCTGTCTCTGGGTTCTGGTAACTTCTCCATTTCCTTATACCTTCAGGCTTTTGAGTGATAACAACACCCAGTTTTGCAGTTCTGTTTCCTTTCACCCTGCCCACATGTCTGTTAATAATCCCTTTATTAAGTTTTCCTCAAATTACTTAATTTGAATGTGCCATTCATTTCTTGCCTGGCTCCTGACTGGTTTATTCTCCAAATTCAAGCTTGGTAAAACAGCAGGTAAAAGAAGCAATTTAGGTATTCTTCACACTTAATGACCCACAAGGTCAAACTTGGAGTTTTATTTTTGCTGGAACAAAATTTACAAAATCATTTAGCCATACAGCTGAAAAAAGACAGAACATGGAAAGTCATGTGGCCTCATCCTATGCCTTGAGTTGAAAATAGGCTAGTTCTCTTTCTTAAGCTGTCCAGAGTTATTAGAAGTAGGTCTGCCTACCTGCAGATCTTGAATTCTCCATTCCCTTTATACTGACACGTATAACTTCAGGAGAAGCCCCAAAACATTGTCCTCAGTGGGCAGACTCTTCCTGAGATATAGTGGCCCTCAGTGCATAGCAGATACAGTTGTTATTGAAAAATGACTGGTGATCTAAAATTTATACTAAGGTTTAAACCTTTTCTAAGACTGCAACTTAACAAAGAAAAAGGCAAAATTATAATCATATAAACAGACCTACAGGTATGGAGACCATCTTAGAATATGAGCAGTATTTATTTGGCAGAGAAAATTGTGTGATTTCTGTGGGGTTTACTAAGAAATTCTTTTCCTTTCTGGTTGAGATTTCTTCCTGGAACTTATAAATAGAACACAACATGAAATGAAAAAACAGGGATTTAATAAAAAATAGGTAATTAAATCACTAAGCTAATAATCATAATTTTTCTACTTTATGTATAATAGGTATGAGATGGGACATGAACAGAAACACATTTTCTAGAAAAATATGCCAATATCAAGAATGTAAGGCAATCAATACTAGGAGTGTTATGAGTAATTCAGATAATAACTACTTGAAGGAGAAGTGTTTGTAAATTATACCTTATTGGTTTGCTTTATGTATTATTATTATTATGTATAATGCATTATTGGACTGCATTGACAATGTTTTTAAATCACCATAAAGCTAAAATATAAAATGATAAATAACATGCCTACCTTAGAAGAAAACATAAGAAATCTTTGATATGGCCTTGGTAAAATGCACAACCACCTTTGCCCAATATGAGCTACAGGTCAATGTTTTTTCTGTTTGGTAAATGCTGCTTTGGAAGGAAAATCAAGTAGCACTATTCACTGCACTTGCTTTGAACAAATTTCCATTAGTAGAACTATAAGAGTATTTAAGTGGCTTCCCTCCCCTTGCATATTGCCACTAGGTTTAGCAGCCTTAGATCTTTTAGAACATGAAAACAACTTTTAAAAGCAAAACCTACCTTGAACTTTGTATTTTATCAAATGGAAACTCTTAGGTGCATTTCTAAACCCCACTGGCTTCCATTTCTTAAAAGACAAAGAAGATGAAGATGCTGGCCTGCTAACTTGGTGTTCTTGTTTTTTATTTTATTTTATTTTTTTAACCCAGTAAGTTGTGCAGTTCTCATGGTGAGCTTCTGGATCTTAGCTAATCAGTTCTAAAAGAAGCCATCACTGAATTCTGGATTTGTCTTCATACCTTCACACTTATGTTCTACTCTTTGCTTATCTCAACCCCCAAACTAACCTCTTTTGAGATCACTGGGGGATGTTCTTCTGATGAGATTTGGAGAGGTTTCTCACCACTCCTTCTAACTTGGATCATCTTCTCTCTTCTGTGCCACTTTCCAACGGTCACTTGCCTCATTCTTCTCCCATTTGCCATTGGAAAGCGGCAAGTGGCCGTTGGAAAGTGGCAAGCAAACAAGTCAGCCTCAAGACAATGGGAGCAGGGGGTTGGCATTCTGGTTCTTTCCCTATTGGTATTTAAGTATGCCCAATTCTCTCCCAAGTTAACAAACAAACACACCAGGAAAAAAAAAAAAAAAAAGGAAAGAAAGGAAAAGAAAGCAGAAAACTCTCCCTCAACCCTGTATATACATCTAGCTATCCCCCTGAGGAACGTTGTACAGTATCTCGCTCAACACCTCAAATCTCACTTAAGCTTCCACCTCCTGTAACTGCCTTCATTCTCCCCTAAATTTAAAAACACCAAGGTCAATGATGACTTTCTTACTGCCAAGTGAAATGAACCCTTTATAATCCTTATTTAGTTTGACTGATTTGGAGCATTTGAAACACTGACCACCATTCTAAGATTATTAGACTGATTATTTTGGTTTTACTTTGAAATCTATCACATTAAAAGTTGTGGTGTTTGGGGTTTTTTGTTTTGTTTTGTTTGGGGGGGGGTTGGTAAAAATCCAGAATGCGTGGTTTCAAACTCTACTCCTCCACCAAGTAGCTATATCACCCCAGGCAAGTTATAAAATTTTTTAGCCCTTCAATTTCCTCTACCATGGGGAATGTGCTAGGTTTATGGTGATGATTAAGACAGTTAAATCGAGCCTGGAATAGTACTCACCGGGTTTGTTGTAAACAGTCAATAAATGGTGGCTTTTATTATGTTTGATCATTTGATTTCTTCATTAAAACTTGTTCCCTCAGCAGTCTGCCTTAAATCCTGGCCAATGAGATTGGATGACACTTGTACTTTGAAAAACAGACTTGGTTTTATAGACCACAGTTCACTACATAAAGGAGGCCCAGAAGAGGAGGGGAAGGAATCCCAGTTCTATCAAAGAAGACTGACATGGAGTTGAAGGCAGGAGAATAAAATAAGTAAGGGTGTGTTTAGATTTCTGACAGAAGGAGTGTTAGGAAAGTTAGAAGGAACATTATTTTGGTGGGGTATGGACTTCACTTTCTGGCCACTCTAGGTTCTTGAGTGGTGTGGCAGGATTCTACAACTTCCGCAGCTATAGTCCATTCCCTGCCTGAAGACAGAAAAAGTTAAGATGGGAACCATTGGGCTGATCATGATGGGGGCTAATGAGCCCCTCACAGAGGCTGGGGTGAACCACCCAGCCTCAGATATCTGAGGAGGACCTACAACGGCCTCAGGAATTTGTAGTGCCACTGAGAACCCTAGGGAGGGCTGTCAGTCCAGCTAGGAGAGACCAGATTTTGAGGTATATTAGCTGCTGACTTTTAGCTTTGGAGCCAGTGGAGTACCAGCAATGGAGGAACCAGAGACAGGGTGGAGACATTGCTTAGATGGAAAGACTTTTTCATTCTGAGCTCATAAGGTCCCTTGAGACCTGATGATTATCTCTCCTACTTACTTCTTGAATCTCTCTTCTTTAAGTCTGGAATAGGAAATCTTGCCAGAATTACTATAACAATAACTAGCCTTCCTCTCTTCAGACTGGCTGTTTGCAACCTTTTATAACACTGGCCAAACTGAAATTTCCTTTTTTTCAGACAACTTTTTAAACCCCCGTGTCTGATTATGTGACTCTCCCACTAAAAATACTTCAGAGACACTCTTTATTTTCCTCAGAAGTCCAAATCCCTTGGTATGGTTTACAGGACCTATCAGAACTTGCAAGCTCCTCTAGACTTATTCCTTTGCCTCTCCTCCACTTTTCTCTGCATTCTCATTCTTTTTCGCTTTTAAAATTATATTGGAGGACATAGCTTAGATGAAGGCCAATGGTTTTCTAACTCTCCCTTGAAATAAATGTATCCTTCAAAATATCATTTTCCCCCGCATGAGACCCAGAGCAGAAGATGACAGTGGGCAGCTGAATCCCCAAAGACAGATAAGGAGGAGGAGCCAAAATGTACTTTTTCATTTCTTTTTATCAACTCACCAGTCAGGAAAGTTGTTTCCCCTGGGAAAAGACAGTGAGGAGAAGGGACAAGTGACCAGGAGTATTACATAAGTCCTGGAACCCTAAAGCCATGGGATAAGATAGTCTCATCCCCCAATCTCTCAGAAGAGGGAGAACTCACCCTGTTCAATGTCCTATATCTATCATCTAGCATAGTAATAGGCATGAGTTGACAGAGTAAATGTTCATTGAATGAGCATCTTCAATAGTTTTGATATGCCTCTACCTTTATAGAAGATCTAGGCCAAATGACCTTTTGAGATTTTTCTTTCATTATCATGAACTAAAGGGTTAACTTCTGAGTTAACTCATTCCTTTTTCAAAATGAGTTGTTATATGGAGATCACAATATAGTATCCTACAGTCCAATCTAGTCAGACTGCATTGCCTGTTTGTCTTGCCCAGTGATTTAAAAAGATTTCAAATTAGGATATCAAGAAATTTCTCAAAAACCTATGGATTTTTACTATGTCTTGAAAACTCAGGGCACCCAGCGGCTCAGTGGGTTAAAGCCTCTGCCTTCGCCTCAGGTCCTGTTCCCAGGGTCCTGGAATCAAGTCCTGCAGTCAGCTCTCTGCTCAGCAAGGAGCCTGCTTCCTCCTCTCTCTCTGCCTGCCTCTCTGCTTACTTATGATCTCTGTCTGTCAAATTAATAAATAAAACCTTAAAAAAAAAAAAAAGAAAACTCAAAAGATATGGTAAAATGGGCTTATATTCCCAAATACTATATACAGGGTGTTTGAGATTTGAACAGCAGTTGCTTCTTTACATGGGGTATGTCCTTTCATGCATGCCTTAGTTTCTAACCCCCACCTCCTGTCCTACTTCCTTCTCCTACATTACAGTCCTACACTTAGCCTCATTCTATCTGAATATGTTTCCTGCCTGGCCCTGTGACCATTGAAATCTGTGACTCTTGTACAATGTGTCAAAAAATTGCAAATTTAGGTTTTATCTGGCATAGTTAAAGCACATTTTTTCTCTAAAATATGTAGTATGTTTTATCCCCACTTCTGTAAACTCAATGGCTATGATTAACCGGCTTCATTACTATGGAATAGGTCTTCAGAATGAATTGAAGTTTGATTTTATTTGAAAACAAATCTTCCTTTATTAGAATCTCTTCATTTCTCTTCATTTATAAAAATCTTTAAGGAAATTCATCTACTGCATAAAGCAAGGTGTATTTGATAATGGAAAAATCCCTTGATTTCCTAACTCAGCCTTCTTGCTATTTAGGGCTTGTCCCTGGGTGTGCGTTAAGACCTTCCGTTACCTAACAATTTGTCTGAAAGGTGGTGTTGCTGTCCTTATAAAACGAGGGCAGTGTTTCATATTGGCTGGGGTAAATGGTATGTTTGCAAAAACACTTTGAGTTTCTCTTATCAAAGGGGCTATACAAATTTTCTGAAAGGAGTAAGGAGATAATTGTGATCCTATAATCATAGAAATTCACATCACACGTGAGGAGGCAAGATAAGTATTTATAACAAAAGCATTCACAAGGATTCGTGTAATTCAGAACCAAGGTAAAAGGGTCTCATGTCAGAAACGGCACTATTAGAAAACAGATCACTATAGAGGCTGTTTAATTAATTCTTTACGGTGAGGAGAAATGCCATTGACACTTCATTATTTTGCTACTGAAACCACAATTGGGAGCTTTCAAAATGTGTATGTCAAACCACAAATAGAGCGCCTCAGTTCTTTGTGAAGGGAGCTCCTATTTCTCTATTTGAAAGCACTATCTGCTAGGGATGTCCTTGTAGTTCTGTCTTAATACATTTTTGCACTTTGTTCCTGCATTTGGGGGGTCTGTGTTTGTGTGAATTATTAATTGTAGTTTTCATAATTAAAGAAATCACATCCTCAGAATAGGATGGGAAAATGGGATGAAAATAACCAATAACTTATTATTAAAATTGTGTCATTCAAAGCAAAATGGTGCTCATTGCTGGGAGAAAAAAATTCTTAAAATAAACTGCTATTTTATAGAAGAAAAAACAAACTCAAATCCAAGGCTTTGATTAATTGTATAGTTTCTACTTACTTACTACTTTAGATAGTTTATGTGATTCATGCTTGAGATAGTGATTTTTCTATATCTTTCCATTAAAAAAATGAATACTTAGGACCAATAAAGTGATTTTAAAATTGTAAATTTATTTTCTTAGCTCTCTTTTTTTTTAATTTATGTTTAAACTATTCACTAATCTGAGGTGCCAAGTGGATCAGCCAGTTAGACCACTGACTCTTGATTTCAACTTAGGCCATGATCTCAGGGTCATGAGCTAAACCCCTCCTCTTTAGGCTCTGCACTGGGCATGGAGGCTGCTTAAGATTCTTTTACCCTCTGCCCCTCCCCCCTGCACACTTCCTCTAAATCAATCAGTCAATCACTAGTCTGATCATTTCCATGAAATAGTTTTTCAGATGTATTTTTAGTCCTATGATTTAGTAAGATAACTAAAGATACCAAGTTGTATTTTTTTTTTTAACATTTGCATTTTTTCCCCCTCTCTCCTTAGATACAATTTGGCTCTTAAGGGAGTCTTCACTAGTTGCATGACTGGTAGAAATACACTGTATAAAGGATTGCCTTAAGAGAGATGTCGAGAAGAATTAATAAATGATAGTAAGAAGAAAGTAATAAAAGTTTCAGGTACACATGATCACCCCTTCAATCATGAGATATATTTTAATCTTACATTCTGTGTTCAGTGTCTGAAACTCGTCAGAAAGAATTAAAAATAGCAGAAAAATCCTGGCAAGAACCAAATTAAAGACTGAATAGTTAATAGTTAATGAGTGACTTTTGTAAAGTAATTCGTATCCTGTAGGTATAACTCAACATAACATAATATACAAATAACTTTGTTTGAAAAAATACCAAAATAATTAAAGGAAATATATATCATTTCAAGTGCCATATTCTACGTGTTATATTGATTTGAGCTAAGTGTCCTAAAAATTCACTCTACTATTGTTCATAAAATTAAATGAATTAATAATACACAACATTATTAGAAAAGCTTGGAGATTGTTAAAGTTTTAAATGATTAATCAGGGGGTCTGACTTATGTTCCTTTCCCCTCCACACCCATATATTCCATATACGCCATAGTTTGGAGTGTTTCATTGAACCTAATTTAGCAAAACACCCAATTCTTCCTTGTAGAAATTAATAGTAACTCAACTAAAGTCCATTAAAATTGAATACCTACTGTGTACAGCCATGTACCTTATCTTAGGATACAAGATAAAAAAGACAAAATACTATCCTCACTGTGATCCAGGATGTGGGACAAAGCAAGCTATAGAATAAAAAGAAATGAAAAGCGCTATGGTCATAGCCAAATTTTCTTCAGGAAACAGTGAAGTCTTCCATGGAGGAAACTTCTGAATGACTCACAAAGTTATGAGGAAGTTAAAGAAATGGCAGAGAGAAGAGCAGTGACAATGGTCAGACAGAGGAAAGAACTTGTCAATTGTCAGTTCTGGGAAATTAAAGTGCTTCAGAGGTTATTGGGAGTGAGAAATCTAGATTTTGGCCAGGTCTGGAAACCTCCCCCTCTTGTATCCCCAGAATCTGGAAACAGTGCAAATCTCACACATATTCCAAGCCACCTTGGTGTTATGTTTGCTCCCCACTTCCTAGCCCTTCCCACAACTAATGGATTAAAACATGTTGTCAGTTCTACCTCCTTGAGTATCTGCACAGATCAGATTCCTTTTCTCTTACATATTTCTGTAGCTTTAGGAAAAAAAAAAAAGTTAATTGCTGTTGGATTTCTTTCTTTCTTTGAAGGTAATTTTCTCTAATTACTTTTGAAAAGTGTCTCATTCTTTGATTTTTCAGAGATTCTATTATAAAATGTCTAGATGTGACTTTCTTTGCACTTCCCCTGCTTGAGGTTCATAGATTTTCTTGATTTTGTGACTCAAGTGTCTTCAATTTTAGAAATTCTTGGTCATAATCTCTTCACATGTTGTTTGTGCGCTATCCTTTAGCTCCTCCTCTTCTGCGACTCCAATTTCGCAAATGTTTTTCCTTTTCCCTGTGGCTCCCTTGTCTCTTAGGATCTTTTCTGTATCTTTTTGTTTCATTCTTTATGGAAATTCAATTTCGTTAACATATATTGTATTATTAATTTCAGTGGTAAAATTTCATGACTCATCAGTTGCATATAACACCCAGTGCTTATTACATCACATGCCCTCTTTAATGCCCATCACCTGGTTACCCCACCTTCTCACCCACCTCCCCTCCAGCAACCCTCAATCTGTTTCCTGGAGTTAAGAGTCTCTTATGGTTTGCCTCCCTCTCTGTTTTTATCTCATTTTCTTTTCCCTTCCCTTCCCCTACATTCATCTGTTTTGTTTCTTAAAGCCCACATATGAGTGAAATTGTATGGTATTTGTCTTCTCTGATCTTTTCTGTATCTTGTACCCTCTTTTATTTAGTCTGGGTATTTCCTACGGAACTTTTTTCAAGATCACAAATATTCTTCAGCTGTGAACAATCTATTGCTTTATCCATCTTTTGCTTTCTTAATCCAGTTTTGGTTTTATTTAGTTCCAAATTTCTATTTGATGTTTTCTTACAGACACCAGTTCTTTAATAAAATTATTCTTCTCATCTGTTTGCTTAAGTACAGCAGTCATAGATATAAAAATTTCTAGGATGCTTGGCTGGCTCAGTCAGAGGAGTGTGTGACTCTTGATCTCGGGGTCATGAGTTTGAGCCCTATGTTGGATGTAGAGATTTCCTAAATAAATAAATCTTTAAAAAATTTAAAAAGCAGAAAGTTCTAATACTATTTCTAATTTGTTTCTTTTATCTTTTTCTACCTTCTCTTGCTGCTGTGTCTTGGTTTGCCTGATAATTTTTTATTAAACCCTGAGGCATTGTGTAAGAAAAATTCTAGAATCTTTAAATGTTAATATTTTTTCTTCAATGGATTTAATTTCTAGAAGGAAGTTAGGGTAGGTATATATTATCTTAATTTAATCAAAGATTGATACAAGTCAAGACTGGCTTCCAATCTCGGTCTTATTTTTATTTCTGATTTGCTGTTAGAGAGTAATCTTTTCGGGATCCCAACAGAAAGGTTTGGATGTTTACCCAGGCTCTCCTTTTTTTTTGACAGTCCCTGAAGTCCAATTTTTATCTTTCCAGTACTGTGATATTGCCAGTAGCTGTGTTCAGGTTCTCAGCCTCCTGACAGTTGCTTTATGTTTTCCTTCTCAGACTCTTGGTCTGCACTGCTTTTGATTTCAGTGGATAAAAAGGCTCAGACTATTTGGCTTATTTGTCTCTTCTCTCTTTCTCTCTTGTGTCTTGGACCCTCTCCAGATGAACTATTCCTACTGATTCCTTTGAATCTCACCTCCCAAGCAAACTTACTACTTCCCATTGCCAAACATTCTCCTCACATCCCTCATATTTCCCTCACATGGCTCCCTCCACTGACTCAATTCCTATACCAGGATGTTAGTCTGATTGTGAAACATGTAATATTTGTGTTTTAAGAAGGGTGAGTGGTAACTTCTCTGAGAATCTAAACCCAAGTAGAAGCCCTCTGTGAACTGCTCCCATACCTAGTGTGTATTTCTTTCATAGCAACTCACTGAGATATTTGTATAAATAGAGATATAAAACCATCCTCTACTAAGGGCTTTGCTAATCTGCAAAATCCTTGAGGGAAGGACTATTTCCAGCTTTATATATCCAGTACCTTAGTATATTACATGACTTATAGTGGAAAGTCAATAAATATTCATTGAATAAATGAACAAATTTCCACTTATATTTCTGTTAACATACTGTTATTTCTAAAGATGTTTATAGCTCTATGATAGTTACCTGATGACTTGTGGACTCAAAGTGCTTTTTAGTTCAATTTTCCAGTTCTACTCAATATACTTAATATAAATAATCCATCAAAATCCAAAAGTATCTTGCTTTTTAAAGAACTGCAAGTATGACTCCTTAAACCCATTATCTTACATGATAAACAGGGGGACTTTACACACAACTCTCTTGTTCTTGGTAATTATTGTGGCCTGTTTCACCTAATTATAAGATTACTGGGGACAATTCAAATTTTTCTGCAGAATTTGTATACTATCATGAGATACCACCTTCTTAGAGAGGAACCATATATAAGTTGAGTTTAATGGATCTCTTTATTTTGAGTCCTTTCTCTTAATATCTTTGTAAGAAATAAGTACTAATGTGCTTTTGAGGAAAAGCTTCTGATTCTAGAAACTGGAAATTCAAGCCATATATATTCCTCCAGTGCCCTGAGGACAGTACAGATTATACCTGTAATATATATTTTTTAAAGATTTTATTTATTTGACAGAGAGAGACAGGGTGAGAGAGTAAACACAGCAGGGGGAGTGGGAGAGGGAGAAGCAGGCTTCCAGCTGAGCAGGGACACTGAGATCCCAGGGCTCGATCCCAGGATCCTGGGATCATGACCTGTGCTGAAGGCCGACACTTAATGACTGAGCCACCCAGGTTGCCCTTATACCTGTAATATTGACTACTGCAATCCAACGGGTTTTTACAGAGCTTGGCATATAGTAAGTTCACAATACACTTTTGTTGAATTGATGACTAAATCAATGATAAAAATTGGATACAAATTGTATAGGTGTTAACACAGTAGAGATAAGAATTTTCCTCTAACCCATCCTTTACAGGATTATTAAAGAGTCCCAAAGAAGCAACCGAATGTGGTGAATAATGACTTTCAGAAGCAAAATTGACTATAAAATCCAAATCATTTTTAAAGCAGGATTTAGGATTTTTTTTTTAAGATTTTATTTATTTATTGGGCAAACAGAGATCACAAGTAGGCAGAGAGGCAGGCAGAGAGAGAGAGAGAGGAGGAAGCAGGCTCCCTGCTGAGCAGAGAAGCCCAGTGCAGGGCTCAATCCCAGGCCCCTGGGATCATGACCTGAGCTGAAGGCAGAGGCTTTAACCCACTGAGCCACCCAGGTGCCCCTATAATTTAGGGTTTTTATAGACAATTCCAAACAACGTTATTTAGTGTGTTATTCCATCTTTTAATAATATTCTTGTTTAAAAATTAAGCTATTTGTAGGAAATTTATCAAAGTACTTACAATTGAACTAATTGATTGGTTGCTCGAGCCATCAAAGTTTTCTGGGCAGAGGTCTACTGTTCTATGCTTTCTGGTACGTAACTGGAATTTTAATAGAATACTTACGGAAACATCTGAGGAGATCCCTAAAGAAATACTAGTCAGAAAATTTTGATCTATAATTGTTTATAATCTATAATTAAACAATCTATTATAATCTATAATCAAAATTTTGATTCTATAATTGTTTCTGAGGATATTCAAAGACATAAATCAAACTAGTTTACGGTCATAACAAAAATTTCAACTTTTCCTTTTGTTTATATGGAATCTAAAAGCTATAGATATATGGTCAGTGAATAGCGGAACACATTTCTTGCAAGCGCCTAACCATCTCAAACTGTCAGGGGGATGGCAGGCACTGCTGATGGATATTAGGACTGTTCAGAAGTTGGACAGTCACCTTGCAGTGAGCTATATCAATATAGATCTCAATCACTCTGTATCAAGATAGATTTTCAGGCTTCCTCTGGGGAGATTCTGATCAAGGGTTGCACAGATTTTTATAGATTTGAAGTACTTCTCTGAAACAGATTTGCACAATAATGAAATCATAACGCTGAAGAGGACTTTACTCTGATTCGTCTCAACTTTCAAGCAGAACTAAGCCATCACAGAGAGGTAAAACTCTTTCCTTCTAATTCTATGGAAGCCCATTAACTGACTCCTCTTTATAATATCTTGTTGTTTAATCACCCACTTTAAGATTAGCACCTAATATATTTGCATGCTGTACATTACATGCTTTCAAATGAGATCAGAACATTTGAAATTAAAAGATGAAAACCTTTTTTTCCAGATATATTTATTTTAGTCCACGTCCATGGAAATGGCGAGTTCTGGCCATTTTAGGTCTAAGGATATCCTCAAACACGGATCAGTCGGTAAAGTACAGATTTGGGAAGAGCTTTTGGCCTCTTTGTTACTGTGGTGCTATTGTCCAACACAAACCTGTGAAAGCATCTGGCTTTAGCTTGTTTACTGTGCATTCTCAATGCCTACAAATGCAAACAGACAGATTAGGAAAATAGGCAGCCATTCCTTTTAGCAGGGCTTGTGACTACCACACAAATTGCACCTCAAATGCCTTCAGGTGTGGAAAGAACTGCATCTCCTTTTGTGTGATTGTGAGGCCAATAATTAGCTTCAAGCTAAAGAGGGACTAGCAAGACTTCCTCTCTGATAAGACAGAGAGATAAGAGTGAAACACTACCTGACGGAGTTTGTCCGTGGTCGGCAGACAAAATGACGATTTTAATGGACTATGGTAAGCTCATTTACCTTAGAGGTGAAGGAAAACTCTTCACCTTTAAGTTCCCTAAGGGAACCTGAAGCAAGTATCAAACATATTTATTGCACTTACTGAATGACAGGGAAATTGGTAGATGAGGGGCATTGAGCCAGCACTGATACATAACAAAAGCAATGTTTTTTATGTTTTGTTTTTCTTGGTGTTTTTTTTTTTTTTTTTTTTTTCCCCTCTCTGTGCTTTGGAACACAGAGAGAGGGGAAAACCAGGCTCGCATTATGGTTTTTTTCCAGAAAACCATACACTGGAAAAGGAGTGTGGAGCATGGTACACAAATTGCAACTGCTGGCTTCCTTCACTGGGCCGTGTCTACAGGCAACCTTTGAAACTTGCCCTGGGGAGGGGCTGTCTTGAAGCTTATGTGAGACACCAAAAAAGGAGGCTCCAGTGGCAGTCATCCAGGGTTGTGCTAGGGATGCGTTGTTGAAGCACCATGTCACTAGCTTCCCATAAATAGTTTTCTTGGTCTCACACTCAGAAACCTACAACGGAAACAGAATACCTCTGCTCTTTTACGCTGCACATGAAAGGAACAGAAAAGAGGTAGGAGTGTTCTGATCCTTTCAGACAAGCTCCCAAGCACTTCACGGTCTTGAAAACCCTTGTGAAGTTTCCTCCTGCGCACACAAGTCAGGGGGCCGTTGTGTGTGATGCATTAACTGGGTGTTTGCTCTGCCCTTCACTTGCTGCCTGGTTGAGACAGCCACCCTTCTGAGCCCTTTGTGCCAGGACCCCCACACTCCAGCCCGGCAACAGCATGTCCGCAGGGGCAATGGAAGCCAGCACTTAAAGTGGATTGTCGGTAGTCCCAGAGAGTCTCAGTTCGACTCCCTGCTTTTCCATAAATAGTCTTTTGTCCCAGGCAAGTCACTTTGCCTTCCGGGCCCTCTGGGACTGTAAGTCAAGCGTGTTGCACTGGTTGAATTTTAAGATGCATTCCGTCTCTGTAATTAAGAATTCCACATGGCAAGATCATACTGGTGGGCAATATTTATATTTGAAATCTTCCCTTGTTCCTTTTGGCAGCCCTTTTATAGCCCTTCATGGAAGAAGGTAACTTTCCGTGTTTTTTTTTTTTTTAAGAGTTAAACAGATTCTGTTTGTGTATAATTTAACATTTCAATTGCATATAACTCGGCTTTCACATATTCCCAAGAATTTAATTAAGTTACCACCTGAGCCTCATCAGGCTTAAACCACCTCTGATTTTTATTTCCAGAATCATTTACACTGACCAGAATACGTGGATCAAAAATGTAAATGATAATTTTGAAGATTCTGAAAGTGTGTTTTTGTCACCCACACCAGGAGAGACTGGCTGAGCTCTTTTGGGGAAGCAAATCCTTCCAGTATTCCTGCAAGGTGAGTTCTCCATTGTTTGACAAGACAGCCCAGGGAGGGGAGATCAGCCTTGAAGCTGAATCACCCAGCTAGCCAGGAAAATGGAAAAATAGGGTTTGTTGAATAAAGGGCTCAGCTGGGGGGTAACTGTTATCTTTTTATCTGAACCAGTTCTCCGCATATGTATGTGTTCTTTACCTTTTCATTTTCTTTATGATTTTTATTTTCATCTGAGTTATTTACATGATTAGTTTAAAAGACAAATTGCTCTGGAAGCCTTATGATAATACATTAGATAGCAGTTCCTTGTTGCCCTTGGTCCCTACTGCTGATTCCAACTCCTCAGGCCAACTGCCTCCCAGTCTTCACTTCTCCTGCCATCTGCCTTCATTTGTCCGTGGAAGCTTTTATGGCTATAAATTGATTATTCAGCTGTGGACACATAACGTTTGCTGGTACTAACCATACTCGTTCTTCTCTTCTGCCTGGGTTCACAGGGAAGAATACCAGTCTCCCTGGGGTCACATTAGAACCAAGAGAGATCTCATGTGAGCAGAAAATGACAGAGCAGATAAATCCAGCGCTTTTAAAAGATACATATATTTTTTTCTCAGACACATTCCACCAGTTGCCACTGGCTTGCTCCAAGCAGTACTGGGCTGCTGCTCAGACCACATCCTAGGGCATCCTTCCTTATCGTCCTGGAATTTCCTTTACTTCTTTCCTGGACCAGATGTCCTGATTCCAGAATCTCACACCATCTTGAGTCATTCTCTCAATTTGAGGGTTAACACGCTTAAGTACCTCCCTGAGAAAGGTGCCCATTTTCTCGGCCCTTGTAGGTTTAAGCACTTTCATCATATTTGCCCTCATTTTACACAGGTTTCAGAAGGAAACCGAGATTAGTATGTCCATTTAATCTGTTTTGCTCAACCAGTAAGAGACAGACCAGTGATTTCTTTCCAATATCAAACTCACCCTTCGATAAACATCAACATTAGTTGAAATGAACAAGGCTTACTTTACCCATTGGGGATATGGCCTTGTTGATTGCCTCATAAACGATGGTACAATCTTGTTTACAGTTATTTAGATGTTAGAATTTTTCCTGTTTTCTAAACCCCACACCAAAATTATATTCAGTGCTTTCTGTCCTCAAACCTATTCCTTCTCTCTTATCTTGTGATGATAGCAGTCACACACAAAATCAATCAGATCATAATGCTCAGACATCTTTGGTTCCTCCTGCTCTCCAACCCAACATGTTCAGAAGGTTCCTTTCTATCCTGCCTTTTTGCATTGGTGTCATCTTTTTCTTTTCTTTCTTTAAAGTTGGAAATATATAAATATATCAAACACCTTTTCTCATAGGTCATTTGTAGAATCAATTTTTAACCAAAATGATGTAGATCATTAATTTTGGGGGCAAACATTTATTTCAAGAAGCCATTATAAGGCCATTTTCAGAGTTGTCCTCTCTCTTCATTTATTTATTTTTATTTGAGTATAGTTGAGACACAATGTTACCCCTAAAACATGGGTTTTAGGCATACAACTTAGTGATTTGACATGTTTACACATTACACTATGTTCACTACCGGTGTAGCTACTGTGTGCCCCATTTCATCACTATTATCATTGACTGTATTCCTTATGCTGTGCCTCTTAGTCCTGTGATTTATTCATTGCATTACTGGAAGCCTGTGTCTCCCTCTCCTCTTCACCTATTTTGCCCAATCTCCCACCCCCTCACCTCTGGCAACCATCAATTTGTTCTTTTGTATTTGTAGGTCTGACTCTACTGTTTGTTTGTTAATTCAATGGTGTGGTTTTTCTGTTTTAGATTCCCCTTATGAGTGGAATCATATGGTATTTATCTTTCTCAGTCTGATTTATTTCACTTGGTATAGTACCCTCTAGGTTCATCCATGTTGTCTCAAATGGCAGAATATCATGCTTTTTTTATGGCTGTGCAATATTCCACTGTGCATGTGTGTTTGTGTGTATGTGTATGTACCATATAATCTTTATTCATTCATCCATTGATGGGCACTTAGGTTGCTTCTGTGTCTTGGCTATTGTAAACAATGCTGCAACAGACAACACTGGGGTGTATATATTAGTGCTTTCATTTTCTTTGGGTAAATACTCAAAAGTAGACGTACTGGATCATATGCTATTTCTATTATTAACTTTTTGAGGAACCTCCATACTGTTTTCCAAAGTGGCTGTACTAATTTATATTCCCACCAACAGTGCACAAGGAATCCTTTTTCTCCACAACCTCACCAACACTTGTTATTTCTTGTCATTTTGATTTTATCCATTCTAATTGGCATAAGGTGATTTTGAGGTTTTGATTTGCATTTCCTTAATGATGAATCATGTTGAGTATCTTTTCATCTCTCTGTTGGCCATATGTATATCTTCTTTGGAAAATTGTGTATTCAAATCCTCTGCCCATTTTTTGTTTTTAAAGATTTTGGAGACAGACACTAGAGAGGGAACATGGGGAATGAGAGAGGGGGAAGCAGTTTCCCTGCTGATCAGGGTGCCTGATGGAGGGCTTGATCCCAGGACCCCAGGATCATGACCTGAGCTGAAGGCAGAGGCTTA